>NC_137788.1:146988596-148403596 GCF_963383645.1 Muscardinus avellanarius | reverse complement strand
TCCCTATGGATGGCATCTGCTGGGTGGAACCCTGAAGCCCCTCAGTAAACTGCAGCCACACTTAAAGCATAGTGTCGCCAGGCGTGGTGGCGCACAGCTGTAATCCCAGTACTTAGGAGACTGAGACGAGGTAATCACATGCTCAAGGCCAGCCTCAGCAACTTAGTGAGGACTTCAGCAACTTAGACCCTATTTCAAAATAAAAAATAAAATAGGGCTGGGAGTATAGCTCACCTTTAGAATGCCCCTGGCTTTAACGCCCAGTACCACAGATAGACAAAAATAAAAGCGTTTGCACGGCACAGTGGCACAGTCCTGTAATCCTAGTACGTGAGAGGATCGCAGGCTCAAGGACAGTCTCAGCCACTTAGCCAGATTCTCAGCACCTTAGTGAGACCCTGTTTCAAAACAAAATAGGGCTGGCCTGTAGCACAGAGGTAGAATGCTTCTGGGTTCAATCCCCAGCACCAAAAGAAACGCTACAGTGTCAAAACCAGGCGGAATCATGTTCAAGCCCCAGGCCCACAAAAACAAAGCAGCTGACCAGGTGGAGGGGTCCTTGGGGAGAGAGAGCAGCGCGTGTGCATCTCCATGGAGCGCCGGGGCCGGTCCTAATGCCACTACGGGAAAGGAAGATAATGGGATCAGATGCAGTGAACATGTGAAAACAGTCCTAAGGGGTTTTAACTGATTTTCTTTGAGCTATTAAAAAATGAGTTTATTTTCCCTTAGAACAAAAAAAGTGTAGTGCCACTTTAAGTGGTTTTATTGCAACTCATGGACCCATTCTCCTTAACATTCATGTTTAATAACTTGCACAGAATGCAAGAAGGGTCCCAGATGTGTTGGCTTGGCCCAGCAGCCCCTCCGTCCTGCACTTAGGAACCAGTTACAGGGACAGAAGATGACTTCTGTCACCTCTCCTCAGGTCACTTCTGGTCATTTCAGGGAGAAACAGAACAGTCTCCGCACTGGAATTTTCCTGTGCAGAATCCTGCAAATCAGAAATAGAACATTTAGCAATAACAGTGCGAACGTAATGTGCGGCAGCTGTGAGGAATATTTGCCTCCAGTGGGGAAAATGTCGTGTTCAAAGCATATTTCTGATGTGCCTATTAATGGGTGTTTGGGAAGCTGAGCAGGAGATGAAAGGCCCAAGATGTTTGTTCCCAGAGCTCAGGACGAAGCCCTTCCCAGCCCCCACCTTGCCTCCTAGCAGGACGGCTGAGCTGCACGGCAGGGTCCACGGGGCCAGGGTGAGGCCTAGTGGGACAGCTCTCCAGGGACCTGCTGTTGATCTCCAGCAATCTGGGTGCAGGAGAGAGACCGGAAAGGGGCTGGGAAAGGGAAGCTGGCAGGCGCAGCAGAGGTCCTGCGTTCTAACCCACGGGGAAGCCTCTGGCAGTTTGGGATCTACAGTAAGTACCTACAAAACGGTCCCTTTGAGCTATAAAAACATGAGCTCAGCTCCTTCCAGCTTCCTTGCCTCTCCTGTGTGTGTACAAGTGCACACGCGCGCATGTTCACACCAAGGCTCAGAGCTCAGTTTTCTGACCTCCAGAGCTGTTATAAAGCGTTGCTCCTGGTGGCCCCCGCCACTGGTGCTCGGCTCCTGAGTTTATTGTCACCTGCCAGAGCAGCAGTCATGCATCCCCAGGCCAGTGCCTGCCACCCGCAGAGGCACCTCTGTCCTCTCTCATTCTCGGTCCCCCCCCCCCCCCCGTCTCATTATCTTTGCAGACAGACCCAGTGTGATCATATTAACATTCTGGCCCCATCTTTGAAATGACCAAATGTAAGTATTCAAATAATTACCCTCTAGATATATCTCTGCAATAAAAAAAAAAAACCAACACCCAGAAGGTGTTTACAAGGTTGCAAAAACCATGTAAAACCAGAGACATGGCTGCCTGTCAGTTGCTCCTGAAGACCACCACAGAGAAGCTCTAAAAATTCAGTCACCGATCTGGAGAAACGTGATTTAGTAGAACATTTTGATGGTTGATCAGACAGGGAAAAAAAACCGGTTCCAAGATGCTGCTTAAGCCGGGCGTGGTGGTGCACGCTTGTAATCCCAGTACCTGGGAGGCTGAGACAGGAGGATGGCAGGTTCACAGCCAGCCTCAGCTACTTAGTGAGGCCCTCTGCAACTCTGTGAGACCCTGTTTCAAAGTAAAGAATAAAAAGTAGGGTAGGGGGTGTAGCTCGGAGGTAGAAGGCCCCTGGTTTCAATTCTCAGTAACACCAAAAAATAAAAAATAAAAAATATACTGAATAGTTGTTTTCACCCCTAGCTGGGGACCTGGGAGTCTTAAGTGTGGCCTGTGAGCACAGCAGTGCGGGTCGGGGTCCGTCCTCCAGCCCGCTGTGCGACGCCAGCAAGTCCACGGCTGCTCCTCTGAAAAAGGGGGTGAAATGCCATCGCTCAGAGCTGTGACGGCTGAATGTCATGCTCAGAATGTTCTGCTCTCTGGGAACCCTGGCTCCCATCCTGAGCCTAGCTGGACCCGCACTTGTCAGCACGTGAGGTCGTCCTCATCTCGTGTCTCATCTGCCTCTCGGAGCCACTGCCCACCAGTCCTCTCTGCGTCTTGCCGTCTGGGTGCCCCGCTCCGGATGGAGAGCCCCGCCAGGCAGCCCCTGTGCCTCGCTCTGCCCTCGGGACGGAGCACCCCTGCTTGTTGAGTTGATATGTTAAAGCCAGGAGGCCCGGGCCAGGCAGGCTCCGTCGGGTGCGGGTCTGCTTTGGCCCTCGCTAGACACTCATAAACAAATCACTCTCCAAACAATCCCGTGGCCAGAGCAAAGGTCGCCTTCTCAGTGGGCAAATATTTTTCCTGAGAAAGAGAATTTGTTCTTTCCCCGAATGTGCGCTTTGAGCAGCATGGGGCGCCTGTTGAGGTGGGCGTTCTTGGGAAACTGAGGAAATGTCCTGACGGCATGTTCCCTGACAGTCCCAGGCAGCTCCTGACTTGAGCCCTGGCCGGCGTCTGGGGCTCAGCCGGGGACAGACCTGAGCAGCACTGGAGTGTGTGGGGCCCAGAGTGGCACAGGCGCAGCTGTGCTGGGGAGATACTGCACTCCTCCGCCTTCTGCCTCTGTCTTTAACGTGCCCCTTGGACTTGGACTTGGCAGAAGGAAAGGGAAGGCCCTGGGGCAGAGGGTTGAGCGGGCTCTGTGAGGAACAGGCAGGGCATGTGCAACCCAGAGGCTTCCAGGGAAGAGCTGCGGTCAGCGGCGCTCCTCTCCAGGCCCCTCCAAGAGAGCTGCCGTAGCGGGCTGTGGTGATGCACACCTGCAACCCCAGTACTTGGGAGGCTGAGACAGAGGGTCACAGGTTCAAGGACAGCTTCAGCAATTTAGTGAACCCTCAGCAACTTAGCAAGATCTTTTTTCAAAATAAAAAATAAAATAGGAAGCCAGGCATGGTGGCGCACACTTGTATTCCCCGCGCTTGGGAAGCTGAGACAGGAGGATTGCGCAGGTTCAAAGCCAGCCTCAGCTACTTAGTGAGGCTCTCAGCAACTTAGTGAGACCCTGTTTCCAAATAAAATATAAAATAGGGCTGGGAGTATAGCCTAGAGGTAGAAAGCCTCTGGGTTCCACCCCCAGTACCACAAAATAAATAAATAAATAAAATAAAATAAAAAATAAAATAGGACTAGGAGGTGGGAGTAACTCAGAGGTGGAAGGCCCCTAAGTCCAATCCCCAGTATCCATCCCAACCTCAAAAAAAAAAAAAAGAACTTTAGTGCTAGCATTTTATAAGTCACAAACTCTCCAAAGGATGGTCACCCATTTTGCTAAATTACCTTTTAGATTAACCTCAAGACCAGTTCCAAGTGGATACTAGAGGTGAGTGTTCACCCCTGACAGAATCCTGCTGGGAGTAGTTTCCTTCCTTCTTTTCTTTTCTTTTCTTTTCTTCTCTCTTTTCTTTTCTTTTCTTTTTTTATGGTACTAGGGATTGAACCCAGGGGTGTTCTACCTCCGAGCTATACCAACTCCCTCTTTTCTTGAAATGAGTATCACTAAGTTGCAGAGGGCCTTGCTAAGTTGCTGAGGCTGGCCATGAACCTGAGACCCTCCTATCTCAACTTCCTAATACTGGGATTACAGGAATACACCACAGGGCCCAACTGGGAGTTCCTTCTACTCATGCCTTTGGGCTTGGGTAGGGGGTAAATTGAAGACAAATTCCTTATTTCTTGTTAGCATTACAGTGTTTTAACTGTTACCTTTATGTGCTTTCAAATATACAGTGGATTGTATTTTATGCACATTTAACATAAGCAAATTCAACTCTATCAAGAAAGATAGTGAAGGGCACACGCATGCGCGCGCCCGCACACACACACACACACACACACACACACACACACACACACACACTTCACTTGTGCCGGTCCCAATGCACATAAGCCAGGAGCTTAACATCCTGTCCCCAGCAGCATCATGACTGTACATCCCTCCAGCAAGAAAATAATTCCTGTTGCATTTTTGCATTTAAAAATATGTTCTTGAGCCTGGCGTGGTGGTGCACACCTGTAATCCCACCACTTGGGAGACTGAGACAGGAGAATCACAGGTTTGAGGCCAACTTCAGCAACATAGTGAGGCCCTCAGCAATTTAGTGAGACCCTGTTTCAAAATAAAATAGGGCTGTGGGTGTGTCTCAGAAGTAGAATGCCCCTGGGTTCTATTTCTAATACTACCACACACCCACGCATGTGTGCGCACACTTACATACACGTGTTTTTGTGTTTTCCTTTTTAAATTTATTTATTTATTTATTTATTTTTGGTTGCCCAACACGGCCCCAACCTCAAGCCACTACAGCCTCTGTGCCTCTGTGCAGCCCCAGCCACCTGCCCCTGCTGTGCTGGAGAGAGACCGCATGCCCCCTCGGAGACATTTCCAGGGTGCTCCTTGATTACAGTTGATAGTTTCACCTTTGAACTTGAGAAGCAAGCTGCAGGTGAGACGTGACACCACCATAAAAATAGAAAGACTACAAGGAGAAGAGAGCTTGGAGGAGAAGTTAAAACGGAAGAGAGGAATCGGCCCCACGAGCCTCCCTTGCTGTGACTGCTGTCGCCGTGTGCTTGTGGGCCCCGGGATTCGTCTGAGTGTCTACCCTGGCCCCGTTCATTGCCAGCTTCTAGCATGGATGCCCTCGCTCACAAGCCCTCCATAAGCATTGATTATCAGGAATGGCTGGGCTCCCCATGTGGCTGAAAAGGAGATCGCCTTAAAGGTAGCCAAGACCTGAGTATTAATGTGCTGGTTTGGTACATTTTTTAAAGCTAGAGGCTAGCTGTGACAACTTAACATGTGGCAAGCCCCATTTACGCTGGTTCTAGATAACTAGTGTTTTTCAAGGATATCTAGTAGAATCTCTGGAAGGAAAGCATCTCTTTGTCCTCATCCTGACGATTTTAATCATCCCAATAAGCCCTGGACACAGTGGCCCAGGCCTCAGTTGGAGTCTTGAGTCTGCTGTTGGTCAGCAGATGACTGTGACCAGCCCGTTAACTCTCTGGCCTTAAAACAGGGTTAACAACATCAGCCCATTTCACAAAATTGACATCAAAGGCAAATGAGACCCTGTACAAGGAGGACTTGAAAGACTGTGAAGTGCTATGATGAAAACACTGGTTTTGTTCCTCATGCTCTCTGCTTGCATTCATTAGCTGTTTCATCGCTATGACCAAAACATAGAACATCTTAGAGAACAAGAACGTAGACCAAGAACAACTTTGAGAAGGAAAAGTTTATTTTGGTTCATGGTTTCAGAGGTTTAGTCCATAGTTGACTGCCTTCAAGGCAGAAACATCATGGCCGCAGGTCATGGCGGAGGAGACATCTCAACTCATGGAGGCTGGAAGGAGAGAGGAAAAGGAGGGGCCACAGGGCCAGACATCATCCTCAAGACCCCTAGTGACCTCCCCATCCTCGTCCCACCTCTGAGCCCTGCAGCATTGCTAACACAGGAGCTTTACTGGGGGACCTTCCAGACCCAGACCCAGACCCAGACTGTAACACTGCTCAAAGAAAGCAGTAAATACATTCACAGTGATAGGGCCCTGTCAGTACCTCACACCCCTGACTTTTTAGTGTAAGTGCTCTTTTTGTTGGGAACATCCTCAGTGAGTCTTAAGTCGCTAAGGGAGAGGCCTGGGTTCTGGTCCAGGTGACACGGTTTGTTTGCTATAGTGAGATTCCAGTGCCTCTTGCCGTAACATGAATCTCATTCTTGCAGCTAATTAAAGCATGATAATTATTTCCTCCCTTTCTTTTTTCCCCTGTTAAATTATGAGCCTTATTCTTTCCGTCATGAAGAAGTAAGGCTCCTTGATGGATGTCCACGGAGCTCCGGGCAGGGAGCTTACCCAGCCTCCGCTCCGCAGCCCCTCAGCAGAGGCTGCATCCAGGATCTTCTCCCACTCAGATCTTCTTCCCCTTGGCTCAGCTCATCTCCTTTGTGGGTCTCTGGATCAGGTTGGTCTGGGAAGGAGGAACATGGAGTAGAGAGTGAGTTGGAGTCTAACCACCTGCACTGTCATTGAGAAAGGGTCTGGAGGGGTTCCCCAAAGACCTTTTGAATACAAATCTTTCCATCAAAGCTATGCTAAGATGAACATGTTATTTATTTGTTGGACTGGAGATGGAACTAAGGGGCATTCTACCTCCAAGCTACATCCCCAGCTTTTTAAGTTTTTTATTTTGAATCAGGGTCTCACTAAGTTGCCAAAGCTGGCCTTGAACCTGTGATCATCCTCTCTCAGCCTCTCAAATACTAGGATTACAGGCATGCACCATCATGCCCAGTTTTACTTATTTATTCCAAATCTTATTTTCAGACAGGGTTTCAACCAGGTTCCCTAGGCTGGCCTCAAACTTACAATCTACCTTGGTCTCCTGAGTAGCTGTGATTATAGGTGCACACCTGCTTTTTTTTTTCTTTTTTTCTTTTTAAAGAGACAGAGCCATGCTACGTTACCCACACTGGCCTCAAACTCCTGGTTTCACGTGATCCTCCTGATTCAGCCTCCTAAGTAGCTAGGATTATAGGCACATGCCATCACTCCCAGCTAAGAATTTTCTTTGAAAAAAAATATTTTCTGGAACAAATTCTACAAAGCTGATTTGATTCTGTGATAAACTTTTTTATATAATATAGTAGAATTTTATCCTTACCAGGGTTATTTCCCACTTAAATTTTACTACCAAGCTTGGAGCTGGTGGTCACTTTTTCATCCATGACCTGTGATACGACCACAGCTGCAGCTGCACGGGGCTCTCCCGCAGCTGTTTGCCTCACCCAGCCTGATTCTTTAGGGCACAACTTGTATAGGTATAAATGTCTTTGTAAAAAAAATATATATCCTTCTGCCAACTTGAAGACAGTACTAAATTATACAACATGTGGTTTTCACTGTTGCCAGTGTTTTCTGATTTGATTCTTTTCACAAGTAATAGCTGTTGTGCAATGAACAGGAGACTGCTAGTATATATTCATTTACCGACCAATTCATTTCTTAAAATGTGATTAATGTTAGAGAAAGAGATGAAAATAAAGATAGAGTGAAAAGAGATGGCCTAGAGTCAAAACTATTAGAATGTAAACACATTAGTCATAAAGGAAATGTACATCAAATGTATAAGGAGGTGCCACTTCACACCCACTAGAATGGCTACAATTATTTATTTCCTTATTGTGATTCTTGGGATTGAACCCAACAGCAGTCTACCTCAGAGCTACACTCCCAGCTCGCACGTGCGCGTCCCCCCCCCTCTCTTTTTAACAGGATCTTAGTTGCAGGGGGCTTTACTAAGTTGCTGAAGCTGGCCATGAACCTGTGATCCTCCTATCTCAGCCTCCCAAGTACTGGAATTACAAGTATGAGCCACCACACCTAGCTATTTTTTTAAAAAAGAAAATTACACACATTCATAAGGATGTGGAGAAACTGGGATACATGTATGTGGCCAGTGGGATTATAAAATGGTGCCACCACTATGGAAAGGAGCTTGGAGGTTCCTCAGAAAGTTAAGCATAGAATCACCAGGTGACCCAAAAATTCAACCTCTAAGTACATACCCCGAAGACTGAAAATAGCTTGTCCTTTCGGCCATCATTCAGAATAGTCAAAGGGTGGAAACTACCCCAAGTCTATCAAATGATGAGTGGATAAACAGATATGGTCTGTGATGAAATATTCAGCCAAAATAGGAGTGAATACCACGTTCACATGAATAACACAGCACAGATGAACCTTGGAAGCATGGTGCTAAGTGAGCAAATCATAAGGCCAAAGGTCACACAGCACCGTGGAATTCCACGTGTATAAAATATGCACAGCATGTCAGTCGCTAGAGACAGAGCAGATTAGTGGTCCCCAGAGGCCGGCAAGAAAGGGAGACTAGGGAATGGTTGCTTTGTGTATGTGGGTTTCTTTTTAAAGAAAAAGAACTATTTTATTTTTTATTATTTTTTATAAAAATATTTTTATTATTTTTATTTTTATTATTTTTTATTTCTTTTGAAGAAAAACAATTATTTTGTGACAAAATACTCTGGAAGTAGATAGATGCACATGCTGGCTGCTCGATATTCTTCTGAGTCTACCAAATGCCACTGAACTGCCTACCTAAAATGATTAATTCCTTGGGATACAAATGTCACTTAAAAAATGTGCTGGAGCCGGGCGTGGTGGCGCGCGCTTGTAATCCCTGCGCTTGGGAGGCGGAGACAGGAGGATCACGCAGGTTCAAAGCCAGTCGTGCTGGCTTAAGAGACCCTGTTTCAAAAAAATATAAAATAGGTCTGGGAGTGAAGCCCGGAGGTAGAAGGGCTTCCAGGAACCCCGGTACCACCAAAAAAAAAAAAAAAAAAAAATGTGCTGGAGACAAAAGTGCTGGGTTCAAAATGTGCTACTTTAAAACCAGTAAAGATCATTGACCAGGAACCTTCAAAACTCTCCTCTCCTAGCTCTCTTATTGACTTGTCTGTTTACTTGACTGGGAATTGAACTCGGGGGCAGCGACCACTGAACTACACCCCCAGCTCTTTCTTTCTTTCTTTTTTAAATCAGGATCTGGCTAAGTTGCCAACGCTAGCCTCAAAATTGAAATCCTCCTGCCTCCGCCTCCAGGTACTGGGATTACAGGTGTGTACCACCAAGCCAGGCCAGTTGCCTTCTTTAAAGAAAGCAACACTAACGTGTTAGACAGATTTACATTTAGAAAGATGGGTGCATATGAAAAGGCACTTGGGCGAGCGGTTGCCCGGTTGCCCGTTCCTGGCCTGCACCGTGCTGTGGGAAGCAGGTGCTGATGAGGCAAGTAGGTACATTTGAGACGCACATGAAGGCTGGAGCCCTGGGGGCGGGTCGAGGCAAAGGATGCTGCAGGAGACTCTGGAAGAGCTAGGTGGGAACATGGAGGCTTGAGGAGGGCTGTGGTATCAAGGGCACTAAAATAGCCTCTTGAAGCAAGGACATGTGCAATTCAAGACTTTATAGGGGACATTTGTCTCTTCCTGGCTGCCTGGCATCCATTCTTCCTTTCTAAGGGCACACAGAGGGAGTGCTTTTCTCCCACTGCATGCAGCTAATAAATCAAAGTACCCTTCCCACCCACCCTGAAACCAAAGGCATCCTTGCTTCCAGATGCCCACCTCCTGGGACGGAGACTCTTGAAAGGCACACCCCAGAAATAGCCCCGATTTTCTCCTTGGATCGGCCTGCTTTTCTTGGCGGGTTCTCTAGGCTCGTGTTTGTTTGATAAGTACCCCAGCACCCCTCTTTATCTTTGCTTCTTAAGTTAGAGTGGGGTTTTGTTGCTTTAACCAAAACATCCTATTAAATAAAAACTTAAGATGCCAACGATAGCTGCTGTGGGTATTCGGTTCCATGGAAGAACTAACAGGGACCTCCTGGGAATGAAGACTCTCAAATAATGTCCTGAACACCTACTGTGTGCCAAGGCCTGTACTAACTTGGCAGAGAGATACAAGAGAGAATCAAAGGGAATAACAGCTAAGTCTGGATTTACCAGACAGCTCGAAAGTAGTTTGGCCTAGGCACCACAAGGAGGAATTAGTTACCCACTAATTTAGGCCAAAGATGAGCATTACCACTTTTATTTTCAACTGTTTTTAAAAGAGGCCATCAACCATCTGTCTTTCTCCATCTGCTCCAAGGCAGGGGACATGGTGGAGAGGGAGGTCCAGATTTTTCCCTTGAGGTCTTTCCCATTGGGCAGTTGTTAGTAAAGCCAGATGTTGATTATAAATAGGTTCAGAAGATAAGGACAGGGTGGCCTCTCAACGTCATGGTCTAGCCTGCTTCTTAGTAACAAGCCTTAACCACAGATCACATAGCTACGCTGGAGACACTGACCAGAATCGAGTAGGGTTCTTAAGGAAGTAGGAGGCTTCATTCTCCTTTCAGGGAGTCAGGAGCAAAGCATGTCCAGATGCGCTTAAGGACAGCTTTAAAAATACACACAGAACTGTATACAAAGTAGCATCATCAAACTGAGTACTCTGTGAAACATGAAAAAAAGCTACGAAGATTTACTATAGGATCTAAGGGAGAGGTATACCATGTTTTTAGATGGGACAAGTCACTGTTATAAAGATGTCAGTTATCCCCAAGGTACTGTATTTTAGTATGTTTCCAATTTTAAAAAATCCCTCAATTTTTATGGAACTAAACAAGCTAATTCTGTAATTCATCTGGAACATGAAATAGTCTACCTAGAAAATTTTGATTGGAAAAAAAATAATAAAGATGGCCTACACTATCAGCTCTCAAAATATCCCACAAAACTACATAAACCATATTGGCACAAAAATAGACAAATAGATGAATCGACCAGAGTAGAGTATAGAAATAAACCTAAATAATTAAATTGGAACTTGGTGTATATTAAAGATGATAGTTGGAATCACTAGGGAGTGGATGGACCATTATTGTTTAAGGATACCTAACAGGAAAAAATGAATTAGATCTTTACATCATGTACAGAAATAAAAAGATTTAAGGTTATAGTTTTTTAAAGTTATAGAAGTAGTAGAAATGTTGGGGATATACTTATAATTGGTATCAGAATAGTTCTTTTTAAAACATGCAAAAACACAAAGATTTGGATGAAAAAACTAATGTAACCAAAAAGTATAAAAAGTATATAAGGTAAAAGATAAAACTAAAACATGCAGTAGAAGAGCCAGGCGTGGTGGCGCATGCTTGTAATCCCGGCGCTTGGGAGGCGGAGACAGGAGGATCGCGCAGGTTCGAAGCCAGCCGCGCTGGCTTAAGAGACCCTGTTTCCAAATAAAAATATAAAATAGGTCTGGGAATGTAGCCTGGAGGTAGAAGGGTTTCCAGGAACCCCAGTACCACCAAAATAAATAAATAAATAAAATATGCAGTAGAAAAAAAGAAAATATTTGCAACTTACAACAGATAATGGCTTAATGTAGGGGCAATAAAATAATAATTACAAATTAATAGAGATGGGTGTGGTAGTGCATGCTTGTAATCCCAATACTTGGGAGACTAAGACAGGAGGATCACAGGTTCCCAGACAGCCTTAGCTACGTAGTGAGGTCCTCCACAACTTAGTGAGACCCTGTTTCAAAATAAAGAATAAAAAATAGGGTTGGGAGTGTAGCTCAGAGGTAAAATGCCCCTGGGTTCAATCCCCAGTATCCTTAAAAACAATGACAAATTAATAGGAAAAGGATTAAAATATAATAGAAAAATAGATAAGCAGTATAAACAGATGGTTCACAGGAGAGAAACACAAATGACCAGTAAACATATGAATTAGGGAAATGCAAAATAAAACAAAAAAGTTTAAACCATAGATTGTATCAACCTTAAGAAACACAGGTTAAAATGAGATGCCTATTCACCCATTAAAGTAACCAGAATGTAAAATATTAATAAAGCCAGTTATTGATGAGAAGGAAGAAGACTGCTGCTTTCATGCATTATTGATGGGGATGTAAATCAATTATTTTGGAGAAGGCAGTTTGGCAGCACCTCTAAAACTTAAAATGCACATGGCTCTTGGTGCCATTTCTCATTCTCTGGATGCCTCTCTGGCCCTTGCGTGCGTGCACAAACACTTCAAGTATTTTATCTCACCCTGTTCTGATAACGGGGCTAAGTGTGCTGGAAAGAAGACAATAGCCAAATATGAATCATGCGATAGCCAAACTCCAGTTATCATGATACAAATAAAAATTATATATTTTACAAACATATGTTCCTTTTTTTAGATTTACTCAGTAGATCTGTGTTCAGCTCATTTCAGCAAGTTCTCCCTAAGTGCTTACTGTGTGACAGGTGCCCTGGGGACGGACCCACAGGTACTTGAGTGGTGGCAGGTGTGCTTGAAAAGAGCTTCCAAATTAACCAAGCCATCCGGGTGCTAGGTCAGAGCTGTCCTAGCAGAGAAGGGGCAGCTCTCCCAGCAACCTGATTGGAAGTGAGTCCCGAAAGACAAGTAATCGCTGGCCAGGAGGGAACTTGGGTGTGAATCGGAGCATCCCAGACGGAGGAAGCTGTATGGGCAGGGGCACATCAGGACCTGTTGTGCCCACTTGGGATGGCATTGGGCCCTGGTTGACAGTTCACTGGGGCTCACGCAGAAAGTTAAGTGAGCACCAGGGCGTGCCAGCCTCCTAGGCCAACCTGAGCAGTACAGCCAGGTCACGTGATGTCCTGCTCCCACGATGGAGCAGGTGGGAGGAAGACTAGAGGCGAGGAGGCCACAGGGGGATTGGTTGTCAAGATTCAGAGGAGAGCTAGGCATGGTGGCTCATGCTTGTAATCCCAGCATTCAGGAGGCTGAGACCGGAGGATCACAGTTCGTGGACAGCCTCAGCTACTTAGTGAAGCCATTTGCAACTTGGTAAGACCCTGTTTCACACTAAAAAGACTAAAAAATATGGCTGAGGGTGTAGCTCTGAGGTATATGCCCCTGGGTTCCGTCCCCAGTACTATAGAAAAAGAAAAAAAAAGATTCAGAGGAGGCATGTGCCCTCCTCAAACCAAGATCACACATCCAGGCTAACATATTCCACGTGAAATATGTGAATGGCCACGAGGAAGTTTTGTTGTATTCTTTTGTCATGTTTCCTAAGGTTATATTGTGTTCCAAACAAGGTCAGAAGATTGGCATATGAGCCAGGCATGGTGGCACATGCCTGTAACCCAAGTACTTGAGAAGCTAAGAGAGGAGGATCACAGGTTCACAGCCAGCCTCAGCTACTTAGTGAGGCCCCCCCACAACTCAGTGAGACCCTGTTTCAAAATAAAGAATAAAAAATAGGGCTGGGGTATAGCTTAGAGGTAGAATGCCCCTAGGTTCTATCCCCAGTATTGAAAAAAAAAAAAAAGATTGCCATATGAAATTTACCCATTCCTCTATCTTTAACCTCAGCATTTGTTTTGTTGTTTTTGCTTTTTTCTTTGTACGTGTGTGTGGTACTGGTGATTGAACCCAGAAGCACTCTACCTCCAAGCCATACCCCCATCTCTTTTTTTATTTTTTCGGTTTTGAAACAGGGTCTCAATAGGTTGTTGAGAGTCTCATTACATTCCTGAGGCTGTCTTCAAACCTGCGATCCTCCTATCTCAGCCCACAAAGTACTAGAGTTACAGACAGTGCCACCATGCCCAGCTGCCTATTTCTATTTTTAATTTATATTTTAAGCAAAAAATAGACTTCTAATCTTCCTCCAAGGGTGACCCAGAGTTTGGTTTCTTGGGTCAGTCCTCCTCTTCTTTGTACAATGTATGTCCAGGTTGGCATTCTGAGGCTCTTTATAAATTATTCAGCTAAGTCTGCATAGCATTCCGTTGTCCAATAGACATTATTTTTACAAGGTTGCTTTTTGTTACCATCATAATCCACTCGGCTCTTATAAATGCCTGTCTGCTTTCCAAATGCCACAGCTTCAGCGCTGATATTTGCACCTCTGGTGTTATTCTGGCCAGTGGCTTAAGGTCCTTTCAGTCTTAAAATATTCTACTCACTTCCCCCCACTGCCAAAAAGGCCGCTTGCCTGGGAGCTGGCTCAAGGGGACAGCAGTGCTCCTGTTAACGTCATGTGGATGTAATTAATCTCACACATGCCAAAGAGTACATCAGGGATGGGCTGCTGGGGTCACCTGGTTCTGCAAGAACTGGTAGGCACGGATCGACAGATAGGTTAAAGTCAATTACTAAGATGCCATCATGGCGTCATGGGGAGGAAAGCCTGCTGTCCTTGCTTCGTTGTATTTTAGGACTCTGGTTAATGCGGGGCACACATCCTGGCCAACCATCAGGTGTGGGCGAAGGGCAACGAGAGAAGCCAGTGTCGGGAAATGGGATCAGCTTGCACTGAGTTCTGAACCTGCTCATTTCCTAACTGTGACTTGGAGCACCTTCTTCTCCCAGTAATTAGTGACTTTTGCATTTCCTCCCAAGGCTCAGAGTCACTTGCACAAAGGACAGTTGGAAAGGAGGCAGCGTGCGCTGCTGTGGCCAACAAGCTTTCATCCTCATTAATCCCACAAATAGTTACACCGCTCTGCCCTTCTAGCACATTCTCCGGGGTTATAGCGGAGCTCCCCCACCTCTCCCCCAAGGCACCTCCAGGCTCTTAGAAGCCTGTGCGGCCTCCCAGGGTAGCTGAGCGCAGCAGCTCTGGTTAATGGAGCGAGCGCTGCAGCTGCGGCCTGCCTCGTTAGGGGAGGAAGGCAGAGCGCGTGGCAATGGCGTGGGCGCCGAGCCCGCTTTTCACGTCCTCGAGCTCATCTGATAATGATGAGGCGAACCCTGTCAAGTTAGAATGTGCTCAAAACGTATTTCTCGCTTTCTTTGTATTCTATATCATGGAAAAATGCCAAGTTGAATCACTTAGCACCTTAAACTTGAAATTCTATGTAAGCATGTCCCGGTTGATTTCTGAGGCTAATCTGACTCAGGATGTATTAATAAATAGACATAAGGTAATAAAAAAAAAACACCTCATGCTCAGTGTACAGAACGTGTCAGGAAGAAAAAGTGAATTAAGTTCAAAATCTGTTCAAGGAATGTGGAGAACACTGACCACTCCTCTCCTTCTTCCACAGATACATTCCACCGTTGATCTGGGGGAAAAGCGGCCACATCCAGACAGCGCTGTATGGGAAGATGGGGCGGGTGAGGTCGCCACACCCCTACGGGCACCGCAAGTTCATCATTATGGCCGACGGAGCCACTTCCACATTCGACCTCTTCGAGCCTTCGGCTGAGCACTGCGTTGGAGGTGAGCCAGTATAGGTTGTGCGTGCGCCATGGTTCAGGGAAGGAGCACTCGGCCGTAGGGAGCACGGTGTGAGTGCTCGTGCGCCTACAGAGTCTGCTGAGACTCATCACTTAGGAGTGACCTGCGAGGATCAGGTCCAGCATGTGCTAGCCAGTCTCAGAGAGCTCTCTAGAAAGCGCTGTAGAAAATGGTTTTATAATTCTCTAGTGAAATACAAAAGCACAGTTTAAGGGGATGAGGGTGGGCTCGGAGCCCAGGCCTCTGAGTCTACGTCAGCAGAGGCCAGACTGTTCTAGGTGCACAGTATCCGCTGCTTCCTCATTGAATCGCCCTCACAGCCCTACAAGGTCAGTGCTTTACTGTCCCCTGCCACTGACCAGGCACTGAAGCTTAGAGAAGCAGCGTCGGCTGGTTTTGTTTGTTGAATAACAGCATAGAAAGCTCCCCAGTGCCCTACACGTAGGTTTCCTTAGACAAAAAGACACGTTAGAGTCATATTTATTATCCATGGGTCTGGGGCATCTATTTTGGAGAAACAGCACCAATTTCTTTTGCTGCTGGATTTTGGCAGCGCTCTGTCTAATCTGTACAAATAAATACTCCTTATCAGATGCTTCATGTCAGTCGTGGTAGGGCACGCTTGTAATCCCAGTGCTTGGGAGGTTGAGATAGGAGGATGGCAGGTTTGCAGCCAGCCTCAGCTACTTAGTGAGACCCTGTTTCAAAATAAAGAATAAAGAATAAAAAATAAGTCTGGGATATAGCTCAGAGGTAGAATGCCCCTGGGTTCAAACCCCAATACTGAGAATAAAAAAAGCTTCATAATGAGGACTTTTGAGGTAGTGGAGTTAGATGCCAGCATCCTTTTGAATGTCATTCTTGGTATGTATTTTACATATGCAAAGGCATGTAGTATTTTATAGGAGTGTGATAATTATTTATGGGTAAATGCCAGTAGATGGCACGCTTGTAACCCCAGCTACTCAGGAGGCTTGAGGTAGGAGGATTGCAAGCCCCAGAACAACCTCACCAACTTAGCGAGATCCTGTCTCAAAATAAAATATTTTAAGGGCTGGGGATGTAGTTCAGTGCTAGAAAGTCCCTGGGTTCAACCCATAGAACTGCAAACAACAATAACAGCAAAATTGAGGTTCTACATATGTATTTTTTTATTTTTCTAGTAAGTCATATGTATTTTATTTTTCAAAACTTATCTATAAAGCTGGGCGTGGGGGGCGCACGCTTATAATCCCAGTACTAGGGAGGCTGAGACAGGAGGATTGTGCAGGTTCGAAGCCAGCCTCAGCTACTTAGTGAGGCTCTCAGCAACTTAGTGAGACCCTGTTTCCAAATAAAATATAAAATAGGTCTGGGAGTATAGCCCAGAGGTAGAAAGCCTCTGGGTTCTACCCTCAGTACCACCAAAAATAAATAAATAAAAATTTTTAAAAAAGTGTGTGTGTGTGTGTGTGTGTGTGTGTGAGAGAGAGAGAGAGAGAGAGAGAGAGAGAGAGAGAGAGAGAGAGAGAGAGAAGAGAGAGAGAAATAGTTCTGAGTATAGCCCAGAGGTAGAAAACCCTGGGTTCCATCCTCAGTAGCACACACACACAAAAAATATCTATACCTGATGGATTAGAAATTTTTTAAATCGGCCTTTCATCATAAATAGTTTGAGAAGCATTGAAATCCAGCTAGAAGGGAAAGATATTCTTTTCCAGAAAATTGAATGTAAAGATATATATATTAAACTCCACCCTTGTCCTGTAAGCCAGTGAAGTGTGATTCTGCTTATGGATCACGTCACGTTTGCTGGGTACATTGGAATCTCTTTCTCTACCCGTAGACGATGTCACCATGGTCATCTGCCCGGGAATTGCTAATCACAGTGAGAAGCAGTACATCCGCACCTTCGTTGACTACGCCCAGAAGAATGGCTATCGGTGTGCCGTGCTGAACCACCTGGGTGCCCTGCCCAACATCGAGTTGACCTCACCACGCATGTTCACCTACGGTAACACGGGCCCGGCCAAGTGGAGGCCCCTCTTTATCTCCTCCTACTACTAATGTTCTGCTACATTTGCTTCTGCTTTCCTTTTTTAAAAATCCTCTTAGAATGTATTCCTGTCTAGCCGGACACAGCATGCTTATAATCTCAGTGCTTGCGAGGCTGAGACAGGAAGAGAGCAGGTTTACGGCCAACCTCGGCTATTTAGTGAGGTCCTCTGCAACTCATTGAGACCCTGTTTTAACATAAAGAATAAGCCGGGCGTGGTGGCGCATGCTTGTAATCCCCTTGCTTCTTGGGAGGCTGAGATAGGAGGATCGCACAGGTTCAAAACCAGCCTCAGCTACTTAGTGAGGCTCTCAGCAACTAGTGAGACCCTGTTTCCAAATAAAATATAAAATAGGTCTGAGAGTATAGCCCGGAGGTAGAAAGCCTCTGGGTTCCACCCAGAAAACAAACAAACAAACAAACAAACAAACATGTATTAAATGTTCAGTTCACTCCTATTTACATAATTGGAGGTCTCTGAATAAAAGGAATTGGCAGTAATGTCTGTGACCCAAATAAATAAGATATGTTTTGCAGGGAGATGAGCGATCGGCGGATTGAAGGCCAGCATGGTCAAGGAGCTGGGCGCGGGGCTGGGGGTGACTCCAGGTGAGGGGTCACGCGACTTGTGGAGAGCTCACCCAGGAAAGGCCTCGGTGTGGGTCCAGAAGAGCCTGTGAACAGTTGGAGCCATAAACCATGGGGAGGGGCCGCCGGGGAGACAGCCCTAGCGGAGAAGCAGCTTTGCCCTGCTTCCCTCGGAAGCACAGTGCATCTGGGCCGAGTTAAAACTGAACATGAAAAATCACCATGGGTTTAAAAGGTGCAGCCATTTAGGGAGAACTTTGGCCTCCAGTTTTAAAAAGGAACTTTACTGTGTCTGTAGAAGTAAATTCCTAGAGTTCGTTTTATTTTGATAGTTTAAAAAAAAAACAGATGACTTGAGACGAGGGACTTATCTATTAGTGCTAGTGAGCTGAAGGCACATTGGTGCATCTTTTAACTGCTGGACTGTATCTCTTAACCCTCAGGGGTTAAGAGCAAGCTAATAGACCTTAAAGGGTACAAAATCCAGAATTCAGATACTTGGTTGAAGCCTAAAATAGAGCGCATCCATTGTAGCTTGAAAGATGCTAAGAAGGAGAACACTGGTGTTTCCTCAGGTGCTGCTGATGTGGGTGATTTTAGCTTAAAATTAGCTGTTCGTAATAAATGATTTTTAGAGCCCAGCAGAGACAGGAGGTCACAGGTTCGAGGACAGTCTCGGCAACTAGCGAAACCCTGTTTCAAAATAAAAAATAAAAAAAGGCTGGGGTGTAGTTTGGAGGTAGAATGCCTCTGGGTTCCATCTCCAGTACCACAAAAAATAATATAGGGCTGAAAGTATAGCTCAGAGGATAGAACACCCCTGGTTTCGATCTCTAGTAACACACACACACACACACACACACACACACGTTGTTTAATACATGGTTTCCTGAGCTGGTGAACAGGAGCGCTTCTTTTACAAAGATGGCCTGCTGCATTGGGCAAAACCCAGGTTTGCAACTTGCAACCTGTAAACTGAGCCAGCCAGCAGTTAATGTGCTAGAACCAAAGAGCTTGATCACAGCTAATCATGTATTAAATTCATAAGTGCGTTATCTGTCCATGCACAGGCTGTTTAGACTTCAAGACAAAACCTGTTGACTTCTGATTGTACACTCGGCATCCTTATGAATTTTTTTTTTTTTTTTTTTTTTTTTTTTTTTTGGTGGTACTGGGGTTCCTGGAAGCCCTTCTACCTCCGGGCTACACTCCCAGACTATTTTTATATTTGGAAACAGGGTCTCTTAAGCCAGAGCAAGCAGCTGGCTTCGAACCTGCGTGATCCTCCTGTCTCTGCCTCCCAAGCGTGGGGATTACAAGCGTGCGCCACCACGCCCGGCATCCTTATTAATTTTTAAATCTCGCTCTTAGTGTCAGGGCTGCCATCTACAGTGCCCGCCTGGCTCGCGCGTTCCTTCTCGGGCTGCACCCTTGTCTCCCTGCTCTTTCCTTTCTGTCAGTTGAACTTCAGAAATATTAGGTCAACTTCTCAGTTAAATTTCTGAGTCAGGGCTGTAATCCCAGTACTTGGGAGGCTGAGACAGAAGGATCACAGGTTCACAGCCAGCCTCAGCTACTTCATGAGGCCTTCCAAAACTTAGTGACACCCTATTTTAAAATAAAGACTAAAAAACAGGGCTGGGGGGTGTAGCTTAGAGATAGAATGACCCTGAGTTCAATCCCCAGTACCACCAAATTTAAAAAAAAAAAAAATTTTTAAAGAAAGATAAAGTAGAGCCGGGCGTGGTAGCGCACGCTTGTAATCCCCGCACTTGGGAGGTGGAGACAGGAGGATCGTGCAGGTTCGAAGCCAACCGCACTGGCTTAAGAGACCCTGTTTCCAAATAAAAAAATATATAAAAATAGGTCTGGGAGTGTAGCCCGGAAGTAGAAGGGCTTCCAGGAACCCCAGTACCACCAAAAAGAAGGAAAGAAAGAAAGAACAAAAGAAAGAAAGGAAGAAAGAAAGAAAGAAAGAAAGGAAGGAAAAGAAAAAAGAAAAGAAAAGAAAAGAAAAGAAAAGGTCGATAATGCTGTGGAAACAACTTCTAAAGCACATGCTTTAAAAACTAAGATGCTTTTCACCTCTCACTCCACACCCGTCATAGCAGAGCTGGGGTTCTGGATCCTCAGGCAAGGGCCCTGGCTCAAGGAGCAGCCACCAAGTGCAACCTTGCTGAGCTCACAGAGAGTGGAAAGAACCTGGCTCCTGAAGCCTTTGCCTGCCCGGAAGTGATAAAGGTCACTCCAGCTCACAGTTCATTGGCCAAAGTACACAGCCCGGCCAAGTATAACTTCAGGGGAGTGAGTGCATCTCCCAAGGGAAAGTGGATGTTGGAAAATTCTAGCATCGCTCAGTATGATTTTATTTTATTTATTTATTTATTTTTTGTGGGTCTGGGGATGGAACCCACGAGCATTCAACCTCTGAGCTACAGCCCCTGCCCTATTTTTCCTCTTTATCTTTTGAAACAGAGACTCACTAAGTTACGGAGGGCCTCACTAAGTAGCTGAGGCTGTCCGAGAACGCGATTCTCCAGTCTCAGCATCCCAAATGCTGGAATTACAAGCGTGCGCCACCACGCCTGGCTTCATTATACTTTTTTATAGGAATTTTAATTTATAAGTTAACTTGGAAGAGCTTATTTTTATGGCAGGCACTTGCGTGCAAGTCTTCATAAACAACTTCTGGTTCTCTTTGTTTAGGTCAGTGGTTCTACACTGACTCAGCAGTAGAATTCCCCCTGGGAACTTTCTAAATATCCCAATGCTAGAGGCACAGCCAAGGTTTGCAAAGCCACAGACATAGGTCTTAATCCCATTTCCTCTTTAGTTTTTGTTCTTACTTTCTATTATAGAAATTTTCAAGAAATGCAGAAGGAAGGAGAATAGTCGAATGACCCCAGAGCAAGCCCTAACAGTGCCATCCCTACAGCGTGTTCAGCCAGTCTTGTGTCCCATCCTGCATCCCCTCCCACAGGTTATTTGAAGTAAATCCCAAGCAGTCTACCATTTCATCTGTGACTCTTTTGGCGTGTGTGATACACAGACTCTTTGTGAACTGTTTTAATTTGTTTGGGCCATAACAAAATGCCACAGTCTGGGTGGCTTATAAAACAGAAGTTTATTTTCTCACAGTCTGGAGCTAGGACCAGATGACAGCCAGTTTGGTTCCTTTGAGACCTCTCTCCTTTCCGCGTGGACAGCCCTTCGCTGTGTGTTCACAGTGTGGTCCTCTTTCTATGCTCCTGTGTCTGGTATTATCTCTTCACCCTAATCTCTTTTTAAAGGACACCAGTTCTATTAGCCCCATATATGTATAAGGGCTCACCCTAGCCAGCCCATTTTAGCTTAATTTTGCCTCTGAAGGCCTTGTCTTCAAATCCAGGGGCATCCCGAGGCATGGGTTCAGAACCGCAGCATCTGAACCTTGGAGACAGTTCAGCCCATGACTGAAACATAAACAACAGTAGCAGCATCACAGTGAGAGAGCACTCCTGGGTAGCCGTTCAGTCTCCCAGCTGTCTTCCATCCTTCTTTTCTTCCCATTTCATTCGATTGCTCAGTCAGGTGCATCAGTAGACTGCGGTTGGCCGGTGGGTTTCTTGTGCCTCTTTTAAACTCCTTCCCTCACTCCATCGGGCCCCAGCCAAGTCTACCTGTCCCTCTGTGGGGTGACTGGATGTGCCATCGGGGGCTCTCTGGATCCCCAAGACATGCCACCACCCTTGGTCAGGCTGCCTGGCCCTGAGCATCTGTGGTCCAGGCATGGGCCCAGCATCACTGAGCGTCAGAGGGACTCCTGCCCTGAGCTTTTCTGGTCAGCCAAGTTCTGTTTGGAAGGCCTCTGCTTCCACCCCTCACGTAATGTGGCCCCACAGCTCCAGTCATGCCCTTCTCTACCAGCTTCCCCTCCAGTGCTCCCAGGGCCCTTCTGATGTGAGTTAGCATTTGTTGTCATCATTTGAGAAATTTAGTATTTGTTTACGAGCTTATTACTTTTCTGTCCATCCTGGAAGTCCCCTCCATACGCAGGCAGACTCTGTGCTCCCTGTGGTAGCTCCCCAGGGCCAAGGAGCTCCCTAGGCCATAGCAGGTGCTAGAAGGTGCTTTCCTCCTCAGGGATGCTGGATGAGGACCATGTGATGGTGTGAAATGGCAGCTTGTGGATAAGGTGACACTTGACAAGCGCATCTCAGCGGGTGCCTCGGTGTGCCGGAGTCCTCCTCAGGCAGGGGGCACCTCTCTCCAGCCAGGCTGGTATTCAGGTCACGGTGAATACCTCTGGCTCTCCACAACAGCGGGCTTGACCAAAAGAAAACAAAAGGGGGCGTTGACATGAACCCCTGTGTTATTTTCCTCCTGTATCACCTCAGCTCTCTTTCTGGGAAAGCTATACAAGAGCTGTGCCTACTTAGCAAACTAATTCTGTTGCAAACTATGCAAGCAGGAATCCCTTGTTACTGGCCGTCTTTGCTGATATGATTAGAAATGGTTGGAAACAGATCTCACTTGCACAGAAGAGCTTCCTAAATGGATAATTATGCATTCTTAGACTCCGTCATGCTGCCTTTGAAATACAAATTCATTAAGGAAAGTTCTTCATGATAGCAGTTACTCTTTATCTCGCATTAATGAGCGCCAGGCTTTTGCTGAATTTTATGCTACTGCACGTGATCTGCACCACCTTGGAGATAGGTTTAATTAGTGTCCCCATAGCACAGGCTTAGGGAGGCTAAGTACCTTGCTGTGGGTCATGAGACTCGTTAGTAGCAGAGCCAGCACGTGTGTGTGTGTGTGTGTGTGTGTGTGTGTGTGTGTGTGTGTGTGTGTAAAATACTAAGGGTGGGTGCTTTACCACTGAACTATATTTCTAGCCCTTTTATTTTGAGACAGGGTTTCACTGAGTTGCCCAGGCTGGGCTTGAACTTGCAATCCTCCTGCCTCAGCCTCCTAAGTAGCTGAGATTATAAGCAAGTACCAGTGTGTTCACCTAAACTGTATGATTCTTAACCCCAACTCAACCAATAATCAATACCACCCCCGTTGTAGTGTTCATTTCCTATTTAGGATACTGTTCATTCAAATATAGAAGAGCAGGGAGATATTTGAACATTTAAAAAAAAAATTCCCCACTTTGGTGGCAGCAGACTTTACAGTTTTGATCGATAGCTGTCCCTTACCTGACATTTGCTGCGTGCCAGGCACTGTCCTGAATACATTTTATGATGTACTAAATCAGCTTCATGACCTTCAGGATTGGCCTCGTGGACAAATCTAGTCAGGTCACACACCTCCAGCTCAAGGTTATTTAACTCAATAATTAGAGTCAATTCTTGTGCGTAGCGGGTGCTAGGGACCAAACCCGGCCTTACACATGCTAGCCAAATGCTTTACCTCTGAACTATACCCTCAGCTCTGAAGTAAACTCTTAAAATTAGTATTGACAAGAGGTTTTTATTGTAGTACATGTATTTTAACTTTCTAAAAATTATCTTATCTATAGGAAAAGTTCTTCTTACCTCAGTACAGTCCATAGACTTTTTAACCAGAAAGTATTAAATATTTCTCTTTTGATGAATTAAATAATATTAACTGATCTGACCAAAATTAAAATGTGAACCTGTTAGGGTGACTAGTAGCACCTCCCAGGGTGAAATTTACCAGACTATCTTTTAAATTTCATAATAAGCCGGGCGTGGTGGCACACGCTTATAATCCCAGCATTTGGGAGGCCGAGACAGGAGGATTGCAGTTCACAGCCCCCCTCAGCTACTTAGTGAGCCCTCTGCAACTCAGTGCAACCCTGTTTCAAAATAAAGAATAAAAAATAGGGTTAGAGGTGTAGCTCAGAGGTAGAATATCCCTGTGTTCCATCCCCAGTACCTCAAAAAAAAAATTCATATTAAGCCAGGTATGGTGGTACATGCCTATAAACCTAGTACTTGGGAGGCTGAGACAGGAGGATCACAGCGTTGGCAACAGAGCAGGACTCTCAGCAACTTAGACCCTGTTTCAAAACAAAAAACAAAAAGGGCTAGGGTTGTAGTTGAGAGGTAGAATGTTCTAGGTTCAATCCCCATGACCAAAAAGATAAAAATAAAAATAAAAAGTCATTTAAAAATGTCAGGCACGGTGGTGCACACCAGTAATCTCAGTTTGTGGGAGGCTGAGACAGAAGGATTGCAGGTTTGAGAGCAGCCTTAGCAACTTTGCGAAGGCCCTGGACCCTGTTCCAAAATCAAAGAGGCTGGGATTGTAGCTCAGAGGTAGGATGGCCCGAAGTTCAACCCCTACTGCCACAAAAGAGGAAGAAGAAGTGAAAGTTGTAAATCTGCATCTTAGTTAAACACCTGTCAGCACTGCCTGCTGAGAGCCGGGGCTGGGTGCCTCGGGTGGGGGGGCAGAACCAGAGCAGATGGAGGTGGACCGTCCCTGGGCTCCACCCCCAGCATAGATGATGATGGTGATGAGGAGAACTGTGGAGAAGCAGCGCCAGGCCGTGCACTTTCAGGACGAGATCTGAATGCCGAAGCCTCAGCCACAAGCGGTTTTAGGCATTTGACACCTGGGGAAACAAAGTAAAAGCGCTCACTGGTTCCAGAGATGCGGACGAGGAGAGCTAGTGTGATGGGCAAGAGGGCCTTCGCTTTCTTCCGCGGCTATTTTCTTCCCTAGTGACTCAACTTAGGAGTAGCTTCTCCTAGGCTTTAGGAAATGACTCACATGATTTTACTAAGAAAGTGACAGGGGCTGCTGGGCGCCAGCCACCCACCTGTCAGGGAGCCATGTGTTAGGCTGGCCACTCTTTCTCTTGTATTAAACTCGGCGGGGAAGACATTTGAGCACGCGTTGCCCAGCCTGCGTGGTCACGCTGGCCAGCACTGTGCGCTTTCATTCCTCCGGATTGGACTTCCTTCTCATCCACCTGACACTTGGTGGCACGCCCACAGGTGCCACGCCTGTGCCTGGCATGGGGAATAGAGATGACTCAAGGTCTCCATCGCGCAGGGAACACCAAGTCTCCAGGCCCCTGTATTTTAGCCTACTTAGTCATGTCAGTTCATTTCGGGAAATGGCTTTTGAAATAGCAGCTTCCCAAGGTCTTTGTCGTCTTTGCCTTGTTTTTCCTCGGGGGATAAGGGTCTAAAGAAAAGGGTGCGGGGGCCTTTCCTGTTCTCCATGGGTTGCCTTTCTAAGATGACCCTGTCTTACTCCTCTCCCTAAGGCCAGGCTAAGCATCTCATATTTCATCTTGTCTTTGAAAAGCTGTAGCAAGATTAGGTATCTAATCTTATTATCGCTGCTAATCCCAGAAGGATTAAATACGTAGAACCTCATTAAAAATCCCCCTCATACTAAGAAACAGATTACTGAGCGCTTAGGAAAGCAAGCCAGGGGAGGCTCCCAGTCACTGACGCAGTTGCTAACTGACATCAGGTGGAGGTCCCAGAAGGACCCGGAGCCTTCCAGAAGGTTGGTCCTGGAGCCCTTTCTCTTGCCTGGGCAGCTCTTCGCAGAGCACCCAGCAGCCTGCCCAGCACAGGGAGGCGCCTGGCCCCTTGTCCAGATCAGACGTACTTAGGGTGTGCTTAGACTGCGCCTACCCCAGCCGCAGTTGCTCCTCAGCAGCATAGCAAATCCAACTGTCCCAGTGACGTCTCAACCTCTGCTCTAGGTCCCAATAGTCTCCAACCTGAGTGAAGGTGGACGGGTCTACAAGGAACCCGGTGGGGACGGAGTAAGACTTTTAATAATTAAACCGTCAACCCCCACGGTACGGCTACTTAGGTAGACTTGTGATATGGGGCAGAGGACTTGGCTCCAGGTTAGACAGGGGCCCAGAGCCCAGCGCTCATCTTCCCTGAGCTCTGCCTCCCCACCTGTGTGTCCGCTCTGCAGAGAGCCAGAACAAGTGCAGCCACCCCCAGTCGTCCCTTCACGGCTGCTGACCGAGTGTCCACTGCGCATCTGGCCTCACAGGAACAGCAGAAACAAGAGCATCTTACTTTATGGAGTTTATAGTCTAATGGAGGCTCATCTATGCCAGAAGAAGACATAAAGATAGAAATAATTAGCCAAAGGATGGTGGTATTAGGTAGAAACTCAAGGAAATGACAAAGCAGGCCTTGTAATAACAATTGAAGTCTCTCGGTACCATTGCTTACAGATAATGTCCCCTAGACAAACCACTGATCCAGCATGAGCGATGTGTTTAGGTCTTTAGCACAACTGAAACTGGCCTAAGGGGATCTTGGTTTGTTTTGTTTTGTTTGCACTGGGGATTGAGCCCAGGGGTGTGCTCTACCACTGAGCTACATCCCCAGCTCTTTTAATTTTTTATTTTGAGATAGGATCTCACTGAGTTGCCCAGACTGGCCTCAAACTTGCAATCTCCTGCCTCCGTTACCTGAGCAGTTGGGAAATCAGATGTGTATCACTACACCCAGCTAAGTTGTACTTTGAGAACCATTAATAGATGTTACCACATTGCCTTTCAAGGCCTCTGCCAGAATGTGTGCACTCATCAGTGGATGGACAGGCCTGTCACTCACCCCCCAGCCCCCAGTCTCAGGGATTAGCAAACTGATCATTGTTTCTAATATGGGTAGTGAAAAAGATCTCTAATGGTTTTTCGTGTGTGCATGTGTGTGCGTGCGTGTGTGTTACTGAAGATTGAATGCCAGGGGCATTCTACCTCTGAGCTGTACCCTCAGCCCCATTTTATTTTTATTTTGAAACAGGGTCCTGCTAGGTTGGTGAGAGTCTCACTACCTGCTGAGGCTATCCTCGAACCTGTAATTCTCCAGTCTCAGCCTCCCAAGTACTGGTATTACAGGCATGAGCCACTACACCCAGTTGGTATTACAGGCATGAGCCACTACACCCAGTTTCTAATTGTCCATTTAATTTGAATTTTCTTATTTAAAATAACATAAAGCATCTTTTTGAACTGCTTTAAAAAAAAATTGAGGATTTCATCCACCTTTCCTGTCAACTAGGACAGTAATTCTCAAACTCTGGTCCCTAGCCCAACAGCATCCATAGCACCTGAGAACTTGTTAGAAATTAAATTCTTGGCCCACCTAGACCTCCTGGATCCAAAACTCTCGAGGTGGAGCCTGCAAGATCTGTTTTAACAAGCCATCTGTTTAAACTTTACCTCTACAATTTTATGTTGCAGTAGGTTTGAAGTGGGACCCAAGAATGTGCATTTGTGTGTGTGTCAGTGTGTGATCCTAGGGGTTGAACCCAGCGCATTCTGCTTCCATGCTACACTCCCAGCCTTTTTTGTTACAGGGTCTCACAAGGTTGATGAGAGTCTCACTACTTTGAAGCTATTCTCAAATCTGCAATGCTCCTATCTCAGCCTCCCAAGTATTGGGATTACAAAAGTGCACCACCACCCCCAGCAAGAATGTCCATTTTGAACAGTGCTGGTGCATCTGGTCTGGGGACCACACTGAGAACCTGTGAGCTAAAGCATCGTACTTGCAGTGATATTTAACCTCCGCGTCTTTTCTGACTCACTCTTTACAGGATCACTAGCAAGTAGTTGTATTTATTTAGGGATTTGAAGTTTGATTTTTTTTTTTTTTAGGTATTTGATGAATGTGGAGGGAGTATCTAGTTGTGCTGAGTGGGGACTGGGCCAGTGGGAACCTTGCTTTAGAGGAAATGTTGGGGAAGACGGTTCCAGGCTAAAAGCCCTGCTTCAGATGCTTCCAAAAGGCTAAGCAGCGCCCCCAGCTGTGAAGGTTGCTTACTGCAAGTAGAAGTGAAGGAAATCTGAAATGGTTTGGCTCAGAGGTAAATGAAAGATGATTTCTTGCTAATAAAAGAGTACATAGGTTCCATACTTCAACATATAGGCACAGGTGAAAACTTCAACAAGACCCCCAAAGCTCAGTAAATTAAAGCAAGAATTAATAAGTGAAATGGCATCAAACTAAAAAGTTTCTGCACATCAAAGGAAACCATCAAGACTCTAAAGAGAAAGCCAATAGAAGGAGAGAAGATCCTTACCTGCTATCCCTCTGATAGAAGACTGATATCTAGAATATACTTAAAAGACATTATACTAAAAAGAACTTAAAAGACATTATACTAAAAGAAATAACCCAGTCAAGAAATGGGCAACTGAATTGAATAGACCCTTTACAGAAGAAGAGGTACAATTGGCCGATAGAGACATGAAAATATATTCAACATCATTAGCAGTCAGGGAGATGGCAAATGAAATTCCATCCAACCCCAATCAGGACGGCAAGCATAAAGAAGTCAAATTACAATAAATGTTGGCGAGGTTGTGGGAAAAGACAGATATAAGAGATCTTGCCCCAGGCCTGGTGTGGTGGTGCACATTTGTAATTCCAGTACTTGAAAGGCTGAGACGGGAGGATCGCAGATTCAAGGACAGCCTTAGCAAGTAGTGAGACTCATCAACCCAGCGAGGCTCTTTCAAAATAAAATAGAGTTTGGAGGTAGAATGTCCCCAAATTCAATCCCCAGTACCATTGAGAGGCAGGGAGGGAGGGAGGGAGGAGAGAGAGAGAGAGAGAGAGAGAGAGAGAGAACGAACGCGTGCATGCCACAAACTCAAAAGATAGTGTCCAGCTAGGCATGGTGGTATACACCTATAATCCCAGTACTTGGGAGGCTGAAACAGGAGGATCACAGGTTCAAGGCTAAGGCCTTGGCAATGAAGCAATGCCCTGTTTCAAGATAAAAAGGGTTGGGGTATATTCTAAATGTAGAATGCCCCTGAGTTCAATACCCAGTACAAAAAATAAATAAATAAAACACTTCCTAGCCGGTGCCCAGGTCAGCAACTCAGTTTCCACTGTAAGACCGTAGTCTTCTCATGCCAGTTTGTATGTGCTTCTTGCCAACATCCCAACTTCCCCTGTGAGGTTTCACTGTAAGCTGGCTCCCCATGGGCTGGGCCTTGAGAGACTTGATGAATCCTTTCACCTGTGTGTGCCATTAGCCTCCTCTTGCCAAGCTGCTGGGACACAGCATGGCTCCATCAGCCCCCCTGGGCCACCAGTGAGGTCATTCCTCCTGAGCAAACCTGGCTCCAACACCTCTCTGTTCAGAGGTCTCCACTGAGTATTTCTGAATGAGTCTGCCTCCCTTGGCAGCCTGTCCCTACGTCACCAGGAACATTTTACCTTAATCCTATAGAGCATCCTGGCCATCCCTCAGGACTAAAGTTTCTTCCCTTCCCTCCATGACACTGGCAAGAAGATCCTGCAAATAACATCCACCTGGTAATTTTTCAGCACCATGAATCATTGTCCACATGGGTATAGTGTCCCAATTTGCAGCTCAAGAGGCTATTTCCAAAAGGATTTGCTTATGAATACAAATAGGGAAAAAGAACTGAAATTGTTCACTGATGACATGATCCTTTACTTTGAAGATTCAAAACACTCAACCAGAAGACTTCTAGACGTGATAAATAGCTTCAGCAAAGTAGCTGGATACAGGTTCAACTTAGGAAAATCATTAGCATTCCCATACACCAATCACAAATCCACTCAAAAAGAAATCCAGAAAACAATTCCATTCACAATGACCTCAAAAAAGATGCAATACTTAGGAATAAATTTAACCAAGGAGGTAAAAGACCTCTACAATAAAAACCTGTCAAACACTAAAAGAAGAAATTGAAGATCTTAGAAGATGAAGAGACCTCCCATATTCTTGGATAGGTAGAAACGAAATAATCAAAATGGCCATCCTAGCAAAAGTGATATATACATTCATTGCAATCCCTATTAAAATACCAATGTCATTCTTCACAGATCTAGAGAAATCAGTCATATAATCCGTATGGAAAAACAGAAGGCCCGGAAGAGCCATAGCAGTTCTCAACAGTGAGGACCATGCAGGAAGCATCACACACCTGATTTCAAATGATGCTACAAAGAAGAAGTAATTAAAACAGCATGGTAGTGGCACAAAAACAGACACATAGGAGAATCGCAGTTCACGGACAGCCTCAGCTACTTAGCAAGGCCCTTCATAACAGTGAGACCCTGTTTCAAAAAATAGAGACTAAAAATTAGGGCTGGGGTTGCAGCTTGGAGGTACAATGTCCCTGGGTCTCATCCCCAGTACCGCACCAAAAAAAAAAAAAAAAAAAAAAAGGATCAGAAACATTAAAACTGCTAGAAAAGGCCATAGGACCAACACTCCCAACATCAACAACTTCCTCAGTAAGACCCCTGAAAGCTCAGGAAATTAAAATAAGAATTAATAAATGAGATGGCATTAAATTTTAAAGCTTCTGTGCAATAAAGGAAAATACCAAGAGTCTAAAGAGAGAATGAGAGAAGAACTTTGCCAGCTACACCTAACACTAGAAAAAATAAATAAAATAACCCAATTAAAAAAAAAAAAAAAAACAGGAGCTGGGTGTGGTGGTGCACACATGTGGTCCCAGCATTTGGGGAGGCTAAGACAGGAGGATCACAGTTCACAGACAGCCTCAGCTACTTAATGAGGCTCTCTGTAACTTAGTGAGACCCTGTTTCCAAATAAAAATAAAAAAAGTATAAAATAGGTCTGGGAGTGTAGCCCAGAGGTAGAAAGCCCCAGTACCACACAAAAAAAAATTATATATATGAAGGAACTATTTCCAAAGGGGTTGGCTTGTGCTTTTATTTACATCTGCATATGAACATGTATGCTCAGGCACACCTGAATATCTGCTCTGACGCTCACGAGCATCTAAACCAGGTTCTTGTGACCCACCTCCCGAGGACCCTCGATTTGATCATGGTCCCCCTCTGTGGGCACTCTTGGTGCCCTGTTTTCTTTCTTACTGGTATGTGTGTGTGTGTGTGTGTGAACTTTTCTCCAGGTAGCAAAGAGCAGAGCAGTGTTTGTCTGTCTGTCTGTCTGTCTCTTTCAACATACAGACACACACACACATATATTGGCACCTGCTTAATAACTCTGCAGCTTGCATTTTCTCTTTGTTTTTTGTTTTGCTCCTGAAATGATCACGTGACCTCTTGCCCACAGGCTGCACGTGGGAATTTGGAGCCATGGTGAACTACATCAAGAAGACATACCCCCTGACCCAGCTGGTCGTCGTGGGCTTCAGCCTGGGTGGTAACATCGTGTGCAAATACTTGGGAGAGACTCAGGCAAACCAAGAAAAGGTCCTGTGCTGCGTCAGCGTGTGCCAGGGGTACAGCGCGCTGCGGTGAGTCGTCTTTTTTTTCCTCAGGCTTTTCTGTTGCATTTGTTTATTGCGATGCCCCCAGGGCACCAGACGTGGTCGAAGGGAACACCAGGGCAGTGAGCAGCAGCGTCTGACTTGGGCTCACCTTGCTTTGCCTCAGCTCATACACCGGAGCTGTCCTCTCAGGCCTGCCGTGCCCGGGACGCAGGTGCCCTTTGGAATCTGCTCTGTTACTGACGGGCCAGAGCCCCCTTCCTGGTTGCAGCTGCCCTGGGGAGGCTCTGTGAGGTGACTCATCTGTTCATGACTCAGGATATGGCAGGGCCAGGGGGTTATGAGGACACCAGAGACTGGCAAGGTAGGATCTGGGAGTTGAATCTCTCCTCCCTGCATGAGAGCGAGCCCCAGCCACTGTCTGGAAGGGACCTGGGGAGTCATTAATCAGTGTCCTCCCCTTCCAGCTCTGTCTCTCGTGGGCATCCTGGACAGATTTGCAGAGGAGCTGACTCACCGGGTCAAGTTTACCTCACCCTGTAGCCCCTTCCCCCAGAACCTGCAGGAGGTGTCCTTGCAGGGCCTGCCGTTGGCTCTGAGCCTCCGCGGGATCTCTGCCGTCCAGCTCCTAGAGTCCTCGAGCGCACACCCCACCCACACCCACACACCCACACACCCAGGTACGGGCTCTCCAGGCTCCCCAGATGGATGTGTATTTATCATTCTTCATGATAATGTCTTCTGTGGTACAAATGGTATGACCATTTGTTACAGATCTCTTGAAGAAATCCAAAACTGTACAAGAAAGTAAAATAAAGCAAAACTCCTTTATTGATCCAGTCTAATGCCAAACAGCCTTAATACAAGAAACTTTTTTTTCCCCACCTCTATCTTTTCTGCTGCAGTTTAAGCCTATCTTGTATTTTCTGATGGACAGAGGTTATATGATTTATAAAGATATATTACTGAACTTGAAGCCAGAACCCAAACGGGCAAATTTAGGCCCAGAATTCAACTTCTGCCTATGAGGCTTAAAGCTGGCCAAAAGGAGGCTGGAAATGTACCCAAAGTGGAATGACAAATGCCCTTGATCAAACCTTTTCTGAGCTCCAGGGCCAAGGACTGGCCTCCAGTTTTCCCCATCTGCGGTATGAGGATAATAATAATAATAAACAGGACTTCCTACCATTCTGAGGGCCACATGAGTGGATATATCTAGAATGTGAGTAGCTGTTAATTATCATCACCATCATTAGCCACTGTAAATAAAGGAAGTGGGCTAGTTAGATGGGTGGATCACAAAGACTATTCTGATAAAGTACTCACTGTCTCACTCCATTAAGAGTTTCTTAATGGCCCCAATACCAAAAAAAAAAAGACAACAAAATTTCTTAAGACTTGCTTTGGAGATCATGTTAGAAATTGATTCGGTTTGGGGGGACCTGTCTCTAGAGATTCTTATTGATGCAGCCTACAGCATGAACCAGGAATGTGCCTGCGGACACACTTCACAGGGGACGCCTGATGTTAGCCCTGCGTAGCTGTCACTGGGTTGGTGGCCCAGAGCTCTCTGCACCGCTGGGTTTCCGGGAGGTGAGCCCCTCGTCCTCCTGCTGGGAACCCGCCTATGGAACCTCAGGAGTCAGCTGAAAGGACGTGTTCCTTTATCTTGGCTTGACTAGAAATGCTCAACTCCTGATTCATAGGCCTTTGTTACCAGAGCTAACCCAAACCCCGTCCTCCCAGTCACTGGGACAAGACAGGTGCGCAGCGGCCAGCCTGTTCAGACCCAGGGCAGCTCACCTGGCGGAGCCAGGAGGTGTGGGCCTTGCTCCACCTGACAGCAGGTCCAAGTTTCCGCCAGCCCGGCACTTGTAAAATGGGAATCACTAGATTTCCTCCTGAGCCAACTGCTGTGCGCTGGCTGCGAATCCACACTGTGTTCAAAGAGCCCCGGGTTAGATAAGTAGGAGGATGTAGTTCAAGTTTGTTTGTTTGTTTGTTTGTTTGTTTGCTTGCTTGTTTAGTACACCGATCTTAAAATGACAACAGCTTTGGTTCTTTTTGCTACAGTAGCGCCACCTGCTGTTAGCAAGAGCACACAATCGGCACAGTTAGCAAACGTGTGTTTTTTTTTGTGTGTGTGGTACTGGGGGTGGAACGCAGGGGCGTTTCTACCTCCGGGCTATACTCCCAGACCTATTTTATACTTTATTTGGAAACAGGGTCTCACTGAGTTGCTGAGAGCCTCACTAGGTAGCTGAGGCTGGCTTCAGACCTGCTCAATCCTCCTGTCTCAGCCTCCCAAGCGCTGGAATTACAAGCGTGAGCCACCACACCCAGCAGCAAATGCATGTTCTGAGACAGAAAAGGCTCAAGGTAGGGAAACAGAACCCCAGAGGTGCTATATATTTTGCACATGGAGTCTACATGGCCCCTTCTCTGATACCCCAAAAGGTTTCATGCACATAGTTACCTACTGTCATGTCAACTTCATGCAATAAAGAGGGAAAGAGGTAACTTTATTCTTTGGAGCGTAGATAATTAACACTCGGGCTAAGACCATACAGCTCTACAAGGGACCTGAGGCAGCTCAGCGAGGCACCACTGTCCCACGTGTGCTGATGCTGCCTAGGCTCAGGTCCCCTCTTCCTTCTGCTGAATAGGTGAGAGACAGTTCCTTAAACCAAGCATGGTGGCACACGCTGGGGAGGCTTTGACAGGAGGACCACAGGTTCCACAGCCAGCCTCAGCAACTTAGGCCCACTACAACTTAGTGAGACCCTGTTTCAAAATAAAAAAATAAAATAAGGAGTGTAGCTCAGAGAACAGAATGCTCCTAGGTTCAATCCCCAGTACCACAGTAAACAAATAAATAAACCACCGTAACATTTTTTTCCTGCCAACCCTTGAGGGCGATAGGTGCTTTCTTCACTGGGAGGATGAAGCCATACGGGTGTGTCCTTTCACGGAGGTGGAGCGGGAAGGTCCATCTGCACCTGCAGGGGCCACACAGGAGTTTGTGCCTCTGGTAAACCTGCGTAGAGAGCTGGAGAGCTGCCGCCTCAGTGAGCCCTTTTCTCTGGCTTCTCATCCCAGGAGCTCGCCTCCCTTCCCGCCAGCGTAGCCAGAGCCGCCCGAAGGCTCAGGGAGAAGCCAGCTGCCGCTTGCCGTGCTTAGCAAAGCCTAGCTGCTGCTACACCAGCTCACATTTTACCATGTGCCCGACACACGTGCCCCAAGACACATGGCATCTGAAAACAGTAACGCATCCCCTCAGCATAGGCAGCTGCCCGCCAGCCCTGGGAAGCTGCGTGGTCAGCCACAGTCTCTCTGCCTCCATTAATGCACTGAAACTTCAGCATGGAGACAATTATACATTCACCCACAGTAGCAACCAGACAGGACTGGCAGGGAGACGTAGTGGGGCCATAGGATTAACGGCTAGTGAATTCACCCATTGATTCATTCAGCCAGACATCCTCCCAGGTAACCAGGACACGGCCCTGAGTAAGGCAGATGAGCTCCCTGCCCTCGTGGAGATTAAGGAAGAGGGAAGCAAAGCTGGGCATGTTGGCCCACACCAGTACTTAGGAGGCTGAAACAGGAGGACCACAGCTTCAAGGCCAGTGTACAGTAACTTATCAAGACCCTGTTTCAAAATTTAAAAAGCTGTATGTAGTGGCACACATCTGTCATCCCAGGGCCTGGGCGGCTGAGACAGGAGGATCGCAGGTTCCAGGCCAGCTCACAATAACTTAGTGAGACCCTGTTTCACAATAAAAAGGGCTGGAGGTGTAGCTCAGAGGTAGAATCCCACTGGGTTCAATCCCCAGTACCGTACCACCCAAAAAAGGGGGGGATAGAAGAGGAGAGGGAAGGGAAGCTGTACTGATATAGTTTTAGGTAAAACTTACCTTTTTTGAGGAAACCCTAAAAACCTTACTTTGCAGAATTGGCCAATAACTATATGATTAAAACAAAAGCACTTTGTTGATAGATAAAAGTCTGAGCCCCTCACAGACTTTATTAATCAAAGGTGGTGAAATTATTAATCAAAGGCGGTGAAAGGCAGCCCCTAACACATTGAGTGGTAAGCCAAATCACCGTTAGCAAAAACAAACCGAGGGTGACACTGTCCCAGCACCTCGTCCTGGTCCCTCCTGGGGCTCTGAGCTCCTGGGAACCACAGATCCTTTCATTCAAGCATAAAACCTTCCTCAGTGTTGAAGCATCCTTTTAGATATCTAGGACCAGCACCTCCTCCCTTCCCTACCTCCGGAGTCCCACTGCTATGAGGGAGGCACTAGCAAAAGCAAGACTGTCCCCTCCATTAGGTCAGCAAAGGAAGAAATGAATTGGGCAAGAGAAAGCTGGGGCTCTAAGAGACTGTTGGCCCTCAGAGGGCAACTTGGGTCCCAGGTCGGAGGGAGCCTGATGGGCAGAAGGCTATGCTTGTTATTCAGGCAACCCCCTTCCTCAGACCACAGGGCAGGTGTCCACACTGCCGCCTTGGCCAGGGTCCCCACCATGGTGATCCGGCTGTCCATCCCCACAGGTACCAGGAGTTCTCGTGCAGCCTTCTCACCTGGGAAGGGTGTTTTTCTCCACTTCAGCCTTAATTGCAGTGTCATGGGAAATGTTTGTCATTCCAAAGTTGAATTGTGGCAGCTTGGGTGAAACTATTTCTATAAGCTCTTTGGCTTAAAAAAAGAAAAAAAGGAACGGTCCAGTCCTCTCTTTTGCCATCTAAAGATGGATTCTATAGGTTCAGTGAGAGTATAGTGACATCTAGAGGAATTTGCAGGATGGGCTCAGGCCTGGAGACTCAGAAAAATGAAAAATGAAAGTTCTTAGTTAGCTGGGCGTGGTGGCGCACGCTTGTAATACCCGCGCTTGGGGAGGCAGAGACAGGAGGATTGCGCAGGTTCAAAGCCAGCTTCATGCGCTGGCTTAGGAGACCCTGTTTCCAAATAAAAATGTAAAAATAGGTCTGGGAGTGTAGCCCGGAGGTAGAAGGGCTTCCAGGAACCCCAGTACCACAAAAAAAAAAAAAGAAAGTTCTTAGTCAATATGGACCCAGTGGCAGCCTGTGCTGGGTTCCTATCAGGGAGGCAGCATCCCAAGGGAAGGCCGTGGTGGTGTCTGTCACTGACTGTGGCTGTGGCCCACTGGCCGGGGAGACCTGCAGGGGAGGCTCCATGTGGTGCGGTGGCAATGCCCGGGCTCTGGAAAGCAAGCATGCTGATTTCTGCCCACTGCCCCCGCTGGGAGGGTCAAGGGTGACCTGCGACAGGTGGGCTAGCTCTGATGGCAGGACTCCCGGGCTAGCCACCAGCAACCACTAGCCTTCCACCTGCAACTCTGTTTCCTTGTCTCATCTCTGTTCTAAGGCTAGTCAAAACAAAGGTTTACTTGGAAATGATCTTTTTTTTTTTTTTTTGGTACTGGGGATGAAACCCAAGGGAATTCTACCTCCAAGCTACACCCTCAGCCCTATTTTTTCTTCTTTATTTTGGAACAGGGTTGCACTGAGTTGCAGAGGGCCTCCCTAAGTAGCTGACGTTGTCCTCGAACCATGATCCTCCTATCACAGCCTCCCGAATGCTGGGATTACAAGCGTGTGCCACCACGCCTGGCTCTGGAAAAGATCAAATTTTAAGATTTTCCTTTGCCCCTCACGTAACAGCAGAGGTCGTCTTAGGCTCGTCCCTGCCCCAACCTCCGTGCGGTAGAAGCCGCCATCATTCATCCAGGAAAGCTTGCCTGCAGGGGAGAGCCGAGGGGGAAAGTGTTCGCACGACAGCTGGAGCTTTGGTTCTAACAGGTCCTGTGACTGAGAGAGCCGGCTGGAAGAGGGGTCAGGAGTGCCTCTCTGGCCCTTGAGGGGTTCCTGTGGGGCTCGGCGTTGGAGGCGTGCTGTGAGGCCACCACGGCTTTCTTTAGTGTTTGAGCACTGCACATCAAAGCCTCTGGTCCAGTGCAGGGGCCACAGCCAGGGGGCCAGAGCTTTGCACACAGAGCGGCCGTGGCCGGGCCCTCCCTCTGCGCCCTCACGCACCTCCCTCTCACTCTGCTCCGGTTCTTCCAGGGCCCAGGAGACCTTCATGCAGTGGGACCAGTGCCGGCGCTTCTACAACTTCCTGATGGCCGACAACATGAAGAAGATCATCCTCTCGCACAGGTACGGTGTCACGGACTAATCTCAGTCGGGTCGTTATTGTCCATCCTCAGAAAGATGGGACAAAAGGCAGGCGACGTTCTGCAGATTCTTATCTGCAGCGGTTCTTTCCCCTCTATGAATTCCTTAAGTTTTTGGTTACGACGCTTTGGAAAAGAACCTGGGGTGGACAAAGGCTTCTTGAGCCAATGACACTTTATTATGAAAACCCCAAGAAATTTATACACTTCACCAGTAAAGTTAAGAGAAAGCTGAAATTCTTTCAGCTGGCTGTTGGCCTTTGAAGAATTAACTTCTGTTCCTCTCCAAGGTCCCAAGGTCTTGTAGATAAGCAGTTGCAGGTGGCAGCCTCCCAGGATAGTCAAGGCTTGGGAGCTTCTCGGGAACTTTTCCTGGAACTTTCCATCTTTGGGGCTCAGTTCATATAGCAAGTGTGGGGAGATGTGGTGATTCAGGTGGATGTGATGGAGTTTCTTCAGGTGTTGGTACCTTGTCTTCTAAGTCTGAAAGCTTAAGCATACTCACAACACAGTTTGGCAGACAAAATACCACAAACAACACCACAAGGTTCTTAGTTCTAATTGTCAGATGTATTTCCTTAACTGCTGAGCACTCTTCTTTAGACAACAAGCCTATTAAAAGAATCCACTTTCCTGTCACAAACTCTCTGCAGTCTGCTTCTAACTTTCTAATTTCTTTCTTTCCCAGTTGGGACTTTCTTATGATAAGCTCTTTTTCATGCAAAAATGCTTTTCTTATTCTTACGGTATTTCTTTTCCTTCATACATATATATTTAGAATGTCTGTCCTTTATTTTGTAATATTTATTTTTAATTATGCGGCCAATTTTTCTATCTCCTGGAGTGCTCACACTGAGGTAAAAGTTAACAGTCTTTTTCTTTGGGTCTATTGTATTTGGGCAGCTAAGTTGTTTCTTTAAGGTTACACACAAGGTTTTTCTCTGTCTCTAGGCAGGATTTCAAGGGTGAATAATTATTTTGAACTGAGCTACTTTTGCCAGAGTTGATAGATAGTGATGAAGGTCGGAGGCCATTTGTGATTGCTGCAGCTGGGGTGCTTATCACAGTACCTGAATTCTGGCCAGTTTCTCATTATTGTTGAGCAGAGCCAAGAACGTTTAGACAAATTATTAGAGAGTTTATTTCCACGGACTCAGTTTCTTTTTATAGTCCTAATTTCACATCACTGGAGCAATTCGTGTAGAAAGTTAAAAGGAATAATAGTGAAGGGTATCTAAAAGTGGGGGGTACTTTGGCCAGAGACGACACCTCCTTCTCGGGGTGTTTTTGCTGATTTAACTATGTGGAGTGGGGGTTCTCAACACATAGATGCCGAGGCAGCAGGATGTCTTGGCAGTACGGCACCTTCCTCAGCAGGCACGTGGTTCTTTCTGAGCTCATCTGGGAGTCCCTCAAAGGCAGCCAGAAGGCTTGCCTTTCTGGGGTGGTGGCAGGGGGCGACAGTGTGACGCAGACTCTGCTGATCACAGCAGTGACTTGGTTAGAAGCAAACTCATCCCACGCTACCACTGTGCCCTATCACGTTCTGCCCTCGTGATTCCCAGGAGACGCAAGAGCAGCAGCCACTTCTACAGCAGACCTCCCCAGGTAGAGCAGTCCCGCAGTGGCTTGGCACGGTCGAGGTGGCCTTCCTCCTTAGCATGCGCCAGGCAGAACATCTGGACGGGCCTCAGCTGCCCTTGGGCTTGTGCCCCAGCTGCTGTGTGGCAGGCTTGGCGGAGCCTGCCTGGCCTGCCTGCTGGAGGAGCCCTGCCCATTTACTAGCTCGTCCTGCCTCTCCTGTTCCTGAGCCTCTGCAGATTAACCTGTTGAGCCCACTCAGAGCAGTGCCCAGAGAGCAGCACATATCAGCGACGATTCATCATCTTGGTTATTACTGTTCTAGCCTCTCTTCTTCCCTCCCTCACTACCCTTCTGCTCTGGCTAGATGGGGTCACATACAGGCTCCTGAACCCTGAGGCTCCCCCAGCCCATCCTCAGGTTCCCTCCACCCCCAGGATCTTTTCTACACCGCCCTGTGTGAATCCTGCATCTTGAGCTACACGGGGACACTTTGGAGGGGTAGGACATGTTTGGATTTCTCCCAGAGCCTGGTACATAATGAGATTTCAAAAAATATACTTTTGGTACCACCCCTGGCAAAGCAGTCTGGCTAAATGACCCGTTTCTAAACATCCTTGTGTTTTCTTATGTATAGGCTTTTACTGGCGCACTGTAGTCTCACATCCTGCTCTAGGTCAGAATGAGGGGCATGCATGCATATCTCTTGTGTTCTTTGAGACAGGATCTTGCCATGCTGCCTCTGCTGGCCCCTGACTCAAGCATTCCCCTGCCTCAGCCTCCCAAGTAGCGGAGCGAGTCACACACCACCTCACACACCACCGCAACTGGCTCTTCTCTCCCCCGCCCCCCCAGTGGTTAAAAGGGATATGGCACTGGCCATCCCGGCCCCACGCCCCAGAAGGGACTTTCCGTGGGCGGGTCACAGGGCACCTGAGCCAGGCTGGAGCACTGCCTCTTGGGATCCCAGGCCTATCTTTGGGTCCCAGTGTTGGGTGGGCGGAGAACAGAGGGACCTTTATGTCTCTTGGCTGTGACAAGTACCTGTTTCCTCTCGGCTCATGTGGTTCGACCAAAAGCCACGTGCTGGCCGCTGAGCTGGGAGCGGCTCGGCGAGGTCAGTGGGTCTGGGGATTTGCCGAAGTTAAGAAGCCAGAGGGGCGAGGCCAGGCCATCGGTGCCAAGCCTCAGTCCTCTCTCTGCCTTCCTGCCCTGCCGCAATCCAGAGCCGCCACTCCCAGGGAGCTTGTGAATCTAGATGGGTCATTCTGTGATTCTTAACATATTGAGAAAGTGTGCTGTAAGTGTTTGCCTTTTTAAATTTTTCTACAGAAAGCCAAACACTCTGAAGTTTTAGGGGAAAACTTAACTGTGAATCCTGTCCCACAGATAATAAGAAAATCTTCTGGGGGAAAAAAGAGCTGAAGAAATACGTTTCTAGCTGGGCATGTGAGCAGTTACCTGCAATCCCAGGACTTGGGAGGCTAAGACAAGAGGATCGCAGGTTTGAGGCCAGCCTGAGCAACAGAATGAGACCCTGTTTAAAATTTAAAAATAAGAGCAGGCATGGTGGCACACACCTGTAATCCCAGTACTTGGGAGGCTGACACGGGAGGATCATAGGTTTGAAGATAGCTTTAGCAATGTAGCAAGGCTCTCAGCAGCCTAGTAAGACCTTGTTTCAAAAAACAAAAAATAAAGCAAGGCTGAGGGCATAGCTCAGAGGGCTAATGTCCCTGGATTCAGTCCCCAGGACCACACATACACACAAAAAAATTAAATAAATAATATAAAAAGGGCTGGAGGTATAGCTTAGAGGTAGAACACTCTTGGGTTCAATCCCCAGTACCAAAAATAAAAAGAGGGGCTGCAAATGGATACAAAAACATAGAGTGGAAAGTTGACTGGAACTTTCCCACTGTAGAACCAAACCTCAGAGCAGACCCAGCCCTCCCTGCACGGCGACCTAGAGTCCTTGCTGGGAAGGGCAGTCAATGGCGTACACTGTGACCCTTCTCTTGATGGCCGTCCTCTCAAGATGGACCTCCTCTTCGCAGAAATGGCCACTGTACCGCGTGCAGTTGGCCCTCTACACCCACGCTTTCTGCATCCCAGACCCAACCCACAGAGGATCAAAAACATAATTAGCCCTACAAAGGTTGTATCAGTACTGAACATGTACAGAGTTTTTTTCTTGTCATTATTTCCTAAGTAACACTGTAGCTCCTTACATAGCACTTACACTGTGTTGGGCATTATAAGTCATCCAGAGGGGATTTCAAGTACCCAGGGAGTGGCATAGGTCAGCTGCAAATCCAGAGGCAGAAGTGGCCGTGCCCCACCTGTCGCCCCAGCCCACTGCCTGGCCTCACCTCACTGTCCTGAGCCCTCCTCCCCTGCGTGAAGGCTCTGGGATGATCAGCTAGCCTCAAACCCAGTCTTCAGTTTGTCTAGGTGCCCCTGAAAACGAAAGTAAGGTCTGGTGTCCATCTTTCTACAGTTATTCAAAAGTTAGAAGCACAAGTTATCCTCTAGGACATTCTAAAGGCTGAAGGGGGGGGGGGCTCTGTATTTTTTTTTTTTTTATGTGTATACTACTGGAATTGAACCTAGGGGCACTCTACCACTGAGCTACATCCCTCTTTTTATTTTTTTTTTTTTTGAGACAAGGTATCACCAAGTTGCCCAGGCTAGCCTCGAACTTTGATCCTCCTGCCCCAGCCTCCCAAGTAGCTGTGATTACAGACAGGCACCACCATACCCAACTGAAAGGGGGTCTGTTTCTAACCTACCAGATGGGCCTTGTCCCTCGTGTCCAGGACTCTCCTGGCTCTCCTCTGGCCAGGAAGCAGGCTGTGCTCTGCCGGCTGGTCCTGTGTGTGATTCTCTGCTTTTTTGCCTCCTTCAAGACAAGCCCTTTTTGGAGACCATGTGAAGAAACCCCAGTGCCTGGAGGACACGGACTTGAGCCGGCTGTACACAGCGACTTCCCTGATGCAGATTGATGACAACGTGATGAGGTGCGACCCTCGGGCCGGGGGGGGGGGGGGCATCAGGCCAGCTCTCCAGCTCCAGGGCTTTGCACTACCCACAGATACTTATTCCAAAAAATCTCAGAAAAATTCTAATATATTGGAAAGTGGATAGAGGGTCTGACCACTGGTCCTGCTAGCACAGTTAGACATTCCTTTGAGGGGCTAGGTACGCACACCCTAGGCAGCCTCGGTTCCGCCCTCGGTCTCCTGCCCGGTACCAGGGCAAGATCAGGTGCCACCAAAATCTGCTTCACAGTGTAGGGAAAGGAAGAGAAGTCTCTGTCAAAAGTGGAAAAGATACCAACATGGCGGCGCGTGCCTGTGAGCCCCGTGTGGGGAGGCTGGGGCCTGCCAGCCTCTCGGGGTGCACGCAGGCCAGGACGAGGCTGCGGGACTGAAGGTTATCGCTTTGCCACTGATCACGCCTCATGGGTGGACAGGGCTGGTGACTCTGAACCCCTGTCTCATTCCTGTGTTCTGACACTCATTCCATTTCAATTCACAGCTGATTGGTAGGGTAGTCCACCAAGAACTCTGTTGCAAAGAAAATTCTAATACATACTTTCAAATTTCATTTTTTCTGCCCGGGATGAGGTATAATTTTATGCCAACTCAAGTGATACAACATCCACTAATAATTATTATAGGTAACACTTTCTGGGTAATTACTCTGGGCCTGTCCATCACAGAGGAGGACCTTGAGGCTCCTGCCTAAGACCACACAGCCAGTAAGGGGCAGAGCCAGGACTGAACCTACGTACCACCCCTGTCTGTTCTGCTGATAGGAGGAGCTAGTGCAGCTCCGGCCCTTCCCCCAGCTGCCTGCCAGACACAGACCTGGGTGACAGCCAGCTCATGATAAGCGTCCTTTTGTCCTTTCCTTTTCATTGCTTGCTTTTGACTTTTGGCTTTGTTCCTCGGCGTGCTCCAGGAAGTTCCACGGCTATAACTCCCTGAAGGAGTATTACGAGGAGGAGAGCTGCATGAGGTATCTGCACAGGGTGAGTGGCGGGCGCCGTCTGTCTTCATCCACGGGGCAGCAGAAACCCCACTGCAGTCCCTGGTAGAAGCTTAGCCAGAATCTTGCTGGAACTGCTCTAATTTTGGACATAGGATTCCTACTGTACCCAAGGCTGTTCTCGGTGACCACCACTCACTAGTCCCAGAGCTGCCCCTTAGACCGGGCTGCTCCTGACTCTATAGGAAAGCCCTTGAAATTGCTGCAACACCCCGTTTTTGTCTTAGACTTCCTTTGATGGTATAATGCTGCCTGGTTTCTGCCATGGATCTTCGTGAGACCCATCTAGGTTTCTTACCATCCCGGGCCTTTTTTGACTGTTGTGTATTTTGTTAGCGTGGTGCCTAGAACTCTAGGTGCCTAGAACTCTAAATCCCTGCCATGACCCGACAAACCTAGCGTCAAATTGAGCATTTCTTCATCAAAGTGATGAGGAGTGTGTCTGTCCACAAGGGAGACTGCTTTGCATCCATACGCTTTTATCTGTTTGGTGTGTCTTAACTTTGTGGTCAACACATATTTTTTCACCTGACCTACCTCCAAGCCAGTCTCCCGCATTCTGTCCGTGCACAGTTGCTCCTTTACACAGGCACGGAATGTGTCCTTTATCCCTGTCAATGTCCACCTGTTGGCTTGGCCACCGTTCCCCCAGCTAGAGCCGATCATCGTAAATCGCAGCCTGTTCTGTCTTAGCAGCTGGGCGTCCTAGCTCAGCATCTCCGCCCAGGCTTTTGACGTGTTCATTTAAACCATCATCTCACTGTTGAGCTGTAGACAGCCAACACCGGGGAGCTCCAAGATCACAACTGTTCACTACCTCGGAGGGCTGTGCAGGAGTGTCCAAGTCCCCTACCAAAACCATCTCCGCTCAAAAGCGCAAGGACAGCTGGGCACGGTGGAACACAGCTGTAATCCCAGTACTCAGGAGGCTGAGAGAGGAGGGTCACAGGTTTGAGGACAGCCTCAGCAACTTAGCAAGATCCTCAGCAACTTAATGAGACCCCGTTTCAAAATAAAAAATAAAATAGGGCTGAGGGAGCCAGGCGTGGGAGGCTGAGACAGGAGGATCCCAGGTTCAAAGCTAGCCTTAGCAACTTGGTGAGGCCTTAGCAACTTAGTGAGGCCTTAGCAACTTAGACCCTGTTTTCAAATAAGAAATAAAATCGGAAGCCAGGAATGGTGGTACACGCTCATAATCTCGGCATTCAGGAGGCAGACACCAAAGGATCATGGTTCAAGGACAGCCTCAGCTACTTATGAGGCCCTTTGCAACTCAGTGAGACCGTTTCAAAATAAAGAATAAAAAGTAGGGCTGGGTATGTATCTTGGAGGTTGAATGCCCCTGGGTTCCATCCCCAGTACTGCAAAAAATAAAAGACTAAAAAATAGGGCTGGGGGTATAGCTCAAAGATAGAATGGCCCTGGGTTCCATGCACCTGCGATGCCTGCTTGCATGGGGGTGGGGGTCGCGGTGGCACCCGCAACTCATCCCACTGCCGGTGACTGTGAGGCACCCTTAGCCCACCTACTAGCAAGCTGAGCTGTGGCCCTCTCCCCTTTGCTCCAAAAACACGTCCAGTAGTGAATTTGAGCTTTGAGTCAATGAAGTCTGGAAAAACGAGTTGACCATTTAATTTTGCCTCACTTCTTGTAGATTTATGTGCCTCTCATGCTGGTTAACGCAGCTGATGACCCCTTGGTGCATGAAAGCCTTCTAACCATTCCGAAGTCTCTTTCAGGTAAGTGTTTCTTCCTACTGCTCCTCCAGCCACTCAACAAATTGCCATAGTAAATCGGTCCCCTTCGGTGTGCTCTCAGCTCCTGGAGGCCAGCTTCTTTGGGGACAGCTCATGCCTGACTTGATAGTCCTGTGCACACATCTCCAGTGGTGGCCTTTCCGGGGTAGGACCAAGCTAAACACAGGTTCATGTCAGGCTCCGGGCATTAACCGTCAGGACAACACTTAGCACGCGGCATCGGAAGCTCCGGGGTGCCCTTTGACACACTTGCAGCTTTAGGTCTTAGTCCTGAAGGTGAATGCCCAGGATGAAAACTCACCGGCCTCATTGGAATCTCCTTGTACTGTAATAAATAGCAGTCTGAGTGCCTCCTCAGGGCCTGCCCACCCTCAGATTATTAAATCAGAATCTGCATTTTAACCAGATATCGTAGGTAATCCAGATGCAGGTTACAAAGTCAGGGAGCATAACCAGTCAGCAGCTGGGGCTTTTAGCAATAATACTGCCTGTGTTCCCCTCCCTGTTCCCACCCCCAAGGGTCTGATTTAAATGGTCTGTGTGCAGCCTAGACTCGGGGAGCTTTGAAAACCTCCTGATGATTCTGCTATAGTCAAATCTGAAAGGTCCAAGGATTTCCAGAGCTGGTGACCATTCTCCACCAAAGCCACTCTGATTCCCAAACTGCCTGGGTCCCCTGTCTCACCTGCCTGGCAGAGCGAGAGGTTGGGTGCCCATGTAGGTGACTGTTCCCTGGGAGGAGAGCCCAGCAGCCTGCCCGCTGCCCTCCGCGCGCCCTGCGGTAACTCACTGCCTTTCCCTGCAGAGAAACGGGAGAACGTCATGTTCGTGCTGCCTCTGCACGGGGGCCACCTGGGCTTCTTTGAGGGCTCTGTGCTGTTCCCTGAGCCACTGACATGGATGGATAAGCTGGTGGTGGAGTACGCCAATGCCATTTGCCAGTGGGAACGGAACAAGTTGCAGTGCTCCGACGCGGAGCAGATGGAGGCCGAGCTGCAGTGAGGCCCCGGACTCTGGCGCGCTCCAGCGGCCCTCCCCTGGAACCCACGTCCCTCCCCGCTGTTTCAGGTCTCCCATCTCCCTCGGTGACCTGGATCTGACCTCACACCGTCAGCGGGGCCACCGCCATGCTCACCTGTCTCAAGCAGGTGGCTGCCCCTGGGAGCCCCAGGCTATTTTTGTGCTTAGTTACTGGTTTTCTCCATTGCATTGTTAGCCATGGTGACAAACGACAGGGTTCTCACCTTCCTGTCTGGTTTTTTCAGCATCTGATTGCTTTTAAGCCAATTACATCTAGTTTCCCTATTAAAAAAAAAAAAAAATGTGTCTCAACAGCCATTTTACTTTGCCAATCAAAAGGCTTTTCCCCGAGAACAGTGAAGGATGTATGTTGTCGTATAGTGGTTGTATGCGTCCTTACGTAGACCCTGGTGACAGGAGCTCACCATTCTAGGCCAGTGCTAACGATGTGACTCAGCGTGGGTTTTCTGGAGGCCTGGGCCTCCCGGCCAGAGTGGAACCTCTTGGCGACAAGCCAAGTTTCCTCCCCGTCATCTGCTAAGACGGCCCCCCACGCCTTGCTGCTGCTGCTGAGAGCTACATGGGGCACTTGCTAAAAATTCAGCCTCCCAGGCCCCTCCCCTTGGAGAGACTGACTCAGTGGGTCTGGGAAGAGGTCTGGGGATTTTAATTTTTGACAAGTGCCCCAGGGGACTCTCATCACCAGGCAAATTTGGGAAACATCATTCTGTAGCACCTTTAATTCAGACATCCTGGTGGCTCCTTTTATTGAAATTTATAGTCAACGGTGTCTCTTCACCCCCAGGGCCACGGGAGCAGCAAGGCCTGGCTATGTGGCTGCCCTTGTAATCAGGGCACGATGCCCCAGAAAGGCCCTGGGTGGGAGTGGGCACTTGGGCCAAGCCCTGGCTCTGCTTCTCGTCGGCTATATGACCCTGGAAAAGTCCCTGGGGCTTGAGTCTCTACTCCTGTGAAACGGGGGACTTGGACCAGGTGGATTGCCAAGGTGACCACCAGTTCTGAAGTTCAATGACAAACTCAGTTTCCTGAGCTTTGAGAAAACCTCCCTCCAGGGAGCCCGGGAATTTCCCTCCCAGTCTACGCATGGAGACACCATCATTTGCCTTTTTTCCCCTATTTTCCCCCCTCATTTCATATAAAGAGATTTTGGGGGTCTTTTTAAGCACTCAAGTTTAGTTGTGTTAACCCGTGCTAACTCTGGGCTTTGATACCAAACAATTCGAAAGTTGGATCTGAGCTCGAAGAAAGATATTTCCAGTGGAAGAAGGTGTCCTTTTGAAACTAGATTTTTCAATGAATAGCTTCTCTTTGTTATCTGTTGACTAGACCTTTCCGAAATGTCTTGTCAAGTGGAACTGTCACTCTAGGTAGGTTTCAAGTACTCCTTTCTCCAAACCTGTGGTACTTGAATGTCTAAGAACCCTGTACTTTGAAAAAAAAAAAAAAAAAAGAAATTAGCAGTTGCTATCTGGAACTTAACAAAACTATGAGTGGAATCTCCTGTATACTTAAAAATATATATATATTTCCTCACTTCCTTTCCTTAGGTTCCAGGACAGAGTGGAATACGATGAGTGGGCAGGGATGGGGTGTGAGGGAGGAAGAGGGCCCCTGGGATGGTGGCCCGGGTGACTGGTGGTAATTTCCCAAACCTAAAGAAGTTGTTTTTGACAATCAGCACTGGCATCCCAGTACCATCAGACAGCCGTCCTCTCAGAAGACTGAGGCCGCTGTGGTCTCCGCTGTGCTTCGGTAGAATTTCTCACGCTCACTAAACTCTGTCCTGATGGCTTTTCCCACACGTCATCAGTTCTTGAATGCATCTTCTCTTGGAGTTCTTTTAGCACAAATTGGCACTTTATCATCTGCCCCTCAGTGTGGGAGCTAGTCTGCTGTTACTTTCCCCTCCACCCAGTCACAGCTGTCCTCTAGAAGATACGTGGACGTGTTTTCTGTCACTGCCTGCATTTCTCATTCTTTTGTGAAAATAGATCAGCTGAGCAATAATGGAATAGGCCTGAATCTTGGTCCCTGGTAGGAGGGGGTAGGGGGGGTCCTTCCATTCTCCTGGGGCTACATCCTTGACCCGGTGACAAGTAGTGGCCCAGGTTCCTGCAAAGACAGTCCCGTGGTCACGTGCACACACGAGGGTGGGGTGTCCTGGGAGCAGGCAGAGGCCCTGTGGAGGAGAGGGGCCCCGGCAGAGCTTTTGTGGCCACACAGCAGGAACACCCTCCCCGCAGTGGGGACGGGGTGGTGCATCCCAGCTGAGGCCTTCGCTGTGGGACTCTGAATGGCACTTACATTCCATTTTGGTTCACATGAAATCAACTGAAGCCCTTTATTCAAGGTCCAGGCTCTCAGGCATGGAAATAAGAACATGACTGTGGCCGCCTCACAGGGAGGTCTTGTTTGGCCCTGAATGAGCGCACAGAGGCGCTGGATGTAGAGATGCAAACTCGCTAATGAATGCGGGAGCGGTGCGCTCTATGTAGGTCATCTCTTTTCCTTCGCTCTTCTTCCCGAAGCCATTCATTTCTGAGGATAATGTGACTGCTCTTCTGGCTGCTAAGGGCTTACTTGGGCTAAAACCAAGACTGAATTTTTAGAAAGTGTTTGAATATTCTATTTTAAAAATCAAATGAAGGCTATATATCGCATAGATCTAGACAATTCGGTGGCAGGAATAACATGTTAAAAACCAGGGAGAGAAGAGCACCCACTTTTCTCTGTTTGTGCTTCCTGCCTTCCATACAATCTGAAGACACCGCTCGCAGCCACTTGAAAAACGGCGTCAGGTCCCTGGGACGCGCTTATGTCAGAAGGGAGTTTCACAGACTTGAAGGAAACCTTTTGTCTCTCTGGCAGTGAGTTTGCACCGATGATCCCAGAGCAGAATGGAGAGAGGAGGTTGTCTGCTGTTCCTTAGCTCCTCTGCAGCACTTGACACTGCAGGTCCCACCGCAGTGTGGGGTGCACCTGTCGGGGAGCACTCCCCTCTTGATGTGGCATTCTAGGCTGGGGAGACTTGGCTTCTGGTCCCCACTGTCTACTTCACATTAGACCAGTGGGCAGTCCCTGCTCTTGTCTAAGCCTCTCATTTCATCTCTAACCATCTCTAAGAACACTTCATTCACATGTCATTTCCCCATCACTGCTGAACACCCGCCTGAGCGTAGCCTACAGCCTTCGCGGGTGGAAATGTCTGCGTCACAGCCCAAGGCTCACCTTGAGGCGACCTGAAATGAGGGAGCTTGTGCATTCGGTATTTCCTGGTTAGGGTCCTGGATTTTATCCCAAACCTCATGTCTGACTGATTTCTCTTCCAAGTCCCCATTACCGTCTCGGTACCCTTGCTATTCTTAGGGTGGTTTCCTGGCTGGCAGGTCCTGACCACTAGGACAAGGACAATATCTCCATCCTTCAGAGCAGGGAGAATGTCCAGGCATCTTCCTTCCTGCTCCGGCTTTCATTCTAAACCTGTCCCCACTGAGGCGAACTTTCTGGGTAGCTGAACTTGTACGGCGGTGTCAGAATGAGAGCTCCCTTTGTAACTGGGTGACTGGAGATGGATTTTGCCAGCTCCGGAGAAACGATACCAGTGTGCTTGTTTGCATTTGCCAGGCAAGCAGGTGTCCAAGATGTGAGAAGCTTTTCTTTTCCCATGGCCTTAGTCCAGACTTAGAGCTGAAGTGCAGATTCACTGAAACATCACGTCGAGTCCAAGAACTCATAGGCCATTGTCCCTTCAGCAGGCAGGAGAGTTATTCAGAATCACTGCACTGCTGCATTCTGTCACTATATCATCTGAAATTGTTTTCTTTGCCCAGAAAGCCTTAACTTGCCTCTAGGGGATTCCCTGGTATGGTGACAATATTGTGTTGTAAGAATTCAAATTCTTCTGTGATGGAAGTTTGAAACAAAACCACAGCAAAGCCAGAGAATATCCTCAAGGAGCCTGTGGGCTCCTTATGCTATGCCCCACATCCTAAGCCTCAACAACACGAGTGACCCAGGATGGACCCAACACCTCGTCTCTGGCACCTCACCATCTTCTTGGCCTTACTCTTGTTCAAAGCCACTTTGGGTAAAATAGATGCTTCCAAAGCCATGAAAATGGCCTGCCTGTGGCACTTAGGAAGGAGCCAAGCAATTGAGGACAAAGTTTTCTTCCACCTCTGCTGTCTAAGCAGAGGGAAGTACCCCTCTCCATGAGCTAGGATTGCTTTTGCCAAGCTGTATGTGAAGCTGGGGGCGGGGAGTGAGCCCCTGTTGGCAGAAGGGACTGGAACACCATCCGCAGCAAAGACTGCCCCCTGCCTGTGTGCTGCGGCTGCAGCCCCGTCTCAGCAGTGGCTCTTGGAAGCAGATCACAGAGTTCATCCAGCTCCCCTCTCTCAGACTCCCAGAAAGTAGACAGCTGCCATTTTGGAAGCCTCAATCTGCTATGTTCCTAGCATGCAGGTGGGTAGAACTTTATCTCTGATCAATCAGCTGAAGTGAATTTCTCACTGGTGGATTAAGTCAAGCATTGTGAGTTTCACAAAGTTCTCAGCTTCTAACTAGACTCCCATCAATTGGGAACAATAGAGATTTATAAGCTACCTTCTCCCCATTTTGGTCCCCCTTAGCCAAGATATCTACTGTTGCCATAATTTGGGGACAGTCCATGTATAGCACCTGCAGAATACCCTCAGTCTCAACAGGCCTTCTCCTCCCAGGCCCCACCCGGAGCAGCCGAGAGTCCCCGGGAATTGTCCATCCCTTGCTCCCTCCTGGTGCCAGGAGCTTCTCCTTCAGGTCCAAAGTTCCTGGATGTGGGCCTTAGGTTTCGTTTGGTTTTCATCGTGGCCTCTTTAGTTTTCCTAAAGCACAAGTCCAAGTAGGATCTCCTCACCTCTCCGCACCAGTTCCAGAGGGCCTGGGTCTCTCCCGCCGCCTCAGGAAGACCTTCACTGTACCTGAGCTTCTGACTTCTGCCACGGCAGCTGCCTTAGTGACACTGGGGCGGGGGGAGGGGACCAGTTTGTATCTCTCCTTTTCGTGGTCAGACTCTGTTCATTTCAACCACATTCTTCTGTTGACAGATCTGCTTCCAAATTGATTTTTGAGAACCCTCACGTTGACATTCCTGATTCTGGTTTTATTTTGTGGTGTTCTCTTTGAGTTTTCCAAAATTTAAAATGCTGCCCTGGAAATACTGTAGTTTTGAGTTTGTGTTTTGAAAGCCTCTGTGTGGCTGGATCTTTGGGATGGGGGAGGGGGAGACAGGATTCCTCAACACCGAGGTGTTTAGGATTTGCAACTAGCAATGCAATTTTTTCTAAATATGAGGATATTTACCTTTATTAAGAAATTATACTAAGCAATGGTGTCCTGATCATTTATGTTCTCATATTACTTTTGACTCTACTTTGATTCTGTGTGGTGGTGAACAAAGATGTTACAAACAAAAAATGTAATTTTGTTATCTTTGATTCAATGGAATTTCTTTACTTAAAAAAAATAAAGACTGAAAATGTGGCGTGTCTGTGTGTGCTTTGTACAGTGGGGATTTTCTATCTAAATGGATTGTTCATTAAGCATGAGCTGAATGAAAATGCACAACACTCTGGTTTCCCCTCCCAGCTGATGTTAACCCTGCCTCGCATACAAATACCAAAGACACAACTGGCCCACAGGTAAATACCAAAGACACAACTGGCCCACAGGTGTCCTCGCAAAGCAAAAGCAAAAGCAAAAGCAAAAGCGCATCCTCTCCAGGCAAGAATGCCAGGAACTGAGTGAGCTAGGAATCGAATCGGCATTTTTGTAATCTCTCCCAATAGCATCCTTTGAAAGGACTAGGTGAATGTGACCTAATAAAGGTGCTGGGCTGGTTGGATGACAGTGGTGTTTTCTTCTCCTTCTGACCTTTCTGGACCCAGGTGTAGGGTCTCAGCCAGCAGAGCTACACCACACCCCAGAGCCTTGAGCTCAGGGCTCCCTCCCTCCTCCCTCGGCCCATGCAAACTCTTTGACAAGCTGGGCCAGGTGGAGCAGCGTCAGCCCAAAAAAGGTATGCACTACTAAGACTTAAGAAAGCCCAATAGCAAATTGCAAATCCATCCCTCTGCCAGGTGTGGTGGCTCATACTTGTAATCCCAGCACTTGTGAGGCTGAGACATTATTAGTATTTTAATAGGGATTGCATTGATTCTGTAGATCACTTTTGGTAGAAATTTTTAAACAAATGCCATTACTTAATGAGATGACATTTATACAAGTGATTCCTCTAGATACCCCATAGGCAATTAGGCTGTGCCTCTTTAGGACCCCAAGTGGGACTATAATTTGGAGGATAGTTAAGGTCACAGGCATATTTCTATACCTGTGTGGTGAAAGGCTTTCAAGCAACTAAGTCCAAACCTTTAAAACTATACCAAACTTCTCACCATTGACCAAAGACCATAGGAGAATCGCACAGCCTTTCTAGAACTCCTAAGGGAAGCTATGAAAACGTGTATCCCAGAAGACATAAATTTTATTGAAGGCCATATCCTTTTTTTTTTTTTTTTAGGTCTAGGGATGGAACCCAGCCCTATTTTTTATTCTTTATTTTGAAACAAGGTCTCATTAAGTTGCAGAGCACCTCACTAAGTAGCTGAGGCTGTCCAGGAACCTCGATCCTCTGATCTCAACCTCCAGAATGCTGGGATTGCAAGCATGGTGTTACCATGCCCAGCTAAGTCCAGATCCTTTTAAAGGATAAGTTCACAACTCAGGCAGCTTCTGTTATAGGGCAAAAACTCCAAAAAGGTGATTTCAGGCCAGGGACCAATACCTTAAATGACCTCTTAAAATTGGCTATTTCAATTTTTTATACCCAAGACCAGAAAAAACTTGTAGGAGGGAATCCAAGCAGAAACAAACCAATGCATTAATGGTAGTGTTGAGAATCCCTTCCTCAGTCCTAGGGACTCAAAACACTGATGATTGCCACCAGTATAGCCCGCTGGGACACTGGAAAAGGGAGTGTCCCAGGGGAAGGTGTCCACCTCCCAGACTCTGTCCCATCTGTGATGGAGACCACTGGAAGAGAGACTGCCCTTGGGAGTCTAGAACCCAGGAGTCAGTGCCTTTCACACAAGTGGTCCGCCAAGAACCTGCCAACTGACAGGTCCTGGGACTTCCGAGACTCCTATTCACACTGATATCACCAGAGAGGAACCTCAGTAAGCCTGGAGTCAAGGCAAGGTGATCAACTTTTTACTAAATACCGGAGCTATATATTCTGTCTTGACTTTCTACCACAGCCCTAGGTCTAAAAGGTCAACCAGTCTCCTTGGGCACCAGCTCAGCTCCTGGCCCGATATTTTATACCTCCCCTTAATTGTTCTGGAGGACAATATCTTCTATCACCTTCACTTTTAGTTATGCCCATTGTTGGGGAGGGATCTTCTCTCTCAACTTAGAACAAAAAAAAAAAAAATACTTTTTAATCCAAAGTAAGCATGCTGCCTGCCATAAGTAGAAACCCAGACATATGGGCCACCAAGGACAGGATGGCTTGAGTCCTTCCAGCCCAACCCATGGTCATTCATCTTAAAGCCCCAACCTGTTTCTCTCAACACAAACAATACCCTCATAAACCACAAGATCCAGAGGGGCTTTTTCTCATTATCAGTCTATTAAACTAGCAGTTGTTGACATGTTGCAACAGCCCTTATATCATCCCCATCCTTGGTTTTCAAAATCCTAGTGGGTCTTGGAGACTAGAGTGTAAACCCACGCCTCATTAAAGAGGCATTTGTGCCCCTACATCCTGTGGCTCAAATATCCCCAAAGACAGTCACTGGTTTTCTGTCCTTGACCTAAAGGATACATTTTTCTTTTTCTTTTCTTTGCTTCTTTGTTCCTCTTTTAGAATTATCAGGGATAAGTCATTCTATTGCTCATGGCTTTTTTGAGTGCTCAGAACTAAATCTCACCAGCTTAGTACATCAGTACCAGAAAGCAGCTGTAGGGCCATTGAAGCCCAACAGGACTCTTATTTCCCCTACTTCTCTAGTGCTTCCTCATCTCTGGGCACTTGATGTTTTACCTTCTTGCGTGGAAGTACCTGTGCATTGCTTAACGAAATGTGTTGCTTCTGGATAAATACCTCTTCCCAAGTTGAGGAAAACCTCTACTCTCCCAAACACAACTTCAGAATTATTGGCCTCTAGCCAGGCATGGTGACACATGCCTATAATCCCAGTATTTGGGAGGCTGAGGCAGGAGGGTCACGGGTTCAAGGACAGTCTCAGCAACTTAGTGAGACTGTTTCAAAATAGAAAATAAAATAGAGCTGGAGGTCTAGCTCAGAGGTAGAATGCCCCTGGGTTCAATCCCCAATACCAAAAAAGAAAAAGAAAAATTATTGACATTTTACAAGACAACTTTGGTTCTGGACCAGGATGTAACAATCCCTACTTCAATCTCTGAGGTGACAAATCTGGCCTTGGGTCCTCCCCTTTGCAGTGCCCCTTTGTTCAATGTTGCTTGTTTTGCCATCTAATCCATATCTGCTTAACATGATTGTCAGGCCTGTGTCTTACCAATTGGAGGAGATTAAGCTATAGACAGTGCTCCAGATGGAACCAAAGTTAACAGCCCTGAAAGAATTCTACCACGGCCCTCTGGATCGTCCTGAGCCCGAGAACCCCACTCCTGGACCCTAGCTGCCATTTGCCCTCCATTGGCCTTCTCAAGAGCGATGATCACCCCTGTTCCCTAACAGAAGAATAGAGGGAATGAGAAAAGAGAAAGCGTGGTGAGCTGGAGTAAGGGCCAGGGCTGGCAGCTCTCCCTGACTTCTAGCTCAAGACTGATAGGGATTCCAAAGAGGGAATAAAAATGGACCAATCTGGACCCAAATCTAAGGACCAATCAGCAGAGTTTCCATGCTATATAAGCTGGGATCTCCAGAATAAATCAAGCAGTGCCACTATGAGAAGAGAGAAGCAGGGACCGGCACCAGCAGAGTAACGGCTATGAAGTGGCAGTGGCAGAGGCAGCAGTGGCCACGGCAGTAGCCGTAGTCAAGCAAGAGCAGCAAGCCACCTTCCAGAGCTGTAGCACCGGCAAAGCAGAGAGCAATAGCAGTGATTTGACGATGCCTTTTTGGTGGCCGCCAAAGGCCCACCAGTGTGAGTGCCCCTCTCAAAACCCCTTCCTACATGGGAGACCTGCTTCATTTCCCTGTCTCCTATTACATACTGGACCCTGATTCCTGTGCCTCCTAAGCTAAATTCTTTTGGTTCTTGGAGAGAAAAATTGAGGTCGGCTCTGGGTCCAGAGCTGAGACCTTTTCACCCTGCCCTAGCGTGGCCCGACCTGCAGTGGTTCCTGTTTCAGTATCAGAGCCAAAAGGCCAGAGTTGCTGGATTAGGATTCCATTCTAACCACTTCCTATCCCTTTGACCCCAAGCAGCATTAATATATATATATGTATATGTATATGTATATGTATATGTATATGTATATATGTATATATATTCTGTAAATATATAATATATAAATGTAACATATAAATATACTTTTATAATACATATAAGTATACTAACATATTTATAGATTAAGTAGAATATATATTTATTTATTTATTTATATTTATATTTGTGGTTCTGGGGATGGAACCCATGGGCTTTCTACCTCCGAGCTACACTCCCAGACCTATTTTATATTTTATTTTGAAACAGGGTCTCACTGAGTTGCTGAGAGCCTCACTCAGTAGCTGAAGCTGGCTTTGAATCCGCATGATCCTCTTGTCTCAGCCTCCCAAGCGCGGGGATTACAAGCGTGCGCCACCACACCCAACTTAAATATATTATATTTTTAACTTACAAGATGGGAATAATTGTACGAACACCTGCCTCAGGCTTTTGAGCAGCTCGGTATTTTTCAAAGTGCTCCAGCTATTTGGGGCGGTGGTTTGGGCTTTGGTTTCCACTGATAAATTACTTTCAGGACAGGGTAAAAGCTAGGAAAGCCATGTCCTCCTGGGGCAGCTCCATGCCAGTGTCTGACGGGACGACTGCGAAGGCAGAAATAAGTCTGCATGTGTAGTTTCCCAAAACATCCCTGGGCCTGGCAGGAATGTGTGTGCCTCGCACTCTGGTCCTAACTTTTCTTTCTTATGTGGTCACGTTGAGAAATCAAGGTGCCATCACACACGTCCTGCCTGCTGGCAGGGTGACATCGAGGCACAGCCCCAGAAGCAACCTGCCCTTACTCTGGTACCTTTAGGCGGCGGCTACCACCTACCCATCTGGGCTTTTGCAGCCCAGGCTGGAGGAGCCAAGCTCTGGCCACCCCGTCTGTCCTCCCTGTTCAAGTGCAAAGTTTGAGCCGGGTGTGGTGGTACATGCCTGTAATCCCAGTACTTGAGAGGCTGAGACAGGAGGATCACAGGTTTGGGGCCAGCCTCAGCAGCTTAGCAAGGCCCTCAGCAACTTAGTGAGAACCTGTCTCAAAATAAAAAATAAAATAGGGCTTGGGAGGTAGAATGTCCCTGGGTTTAAGCTCCAGCACCAAAGAATAAATAAGTTTAATTAAATTTTAAAAAACCAAGTACACAAGTTTGCCTTTAAATCCTGAGGTGCTGAGACTTGCCAGCGGGCTCTTCCGTTTCTTCGCCTTCTCCAGCCATCAACACACAGAGCTTGGGCGGTGGACCTTTGCTCTGCCTGGAGATCTTGGAAAGATACTGATGCCCAAGCTGTGTGCCAAGCCAGGTACATGAGAACCCCCGGGGCCAGGGCCCAGGTCAAAGTGATTTCAAGCTCCCCAGAGGACTCCAACAATCAGGTAGGTTACAAACCGCTGCCGTGGGCTCTTTGGCAGGTTCTTTAACATGCAGTCCCCTGGGAGTCTTGTTGAAAGTGCAGTTTCTGGTTCTGCAGATCTGGGATGGGGCCACAAGCTACACTGTGCTCAGGCAGGTGCTGCCTCCCAGTTGCCTGTGAATGGTGAGGCTTCCAGACCCAACGCGGCCTCTTAGGTTACTCGGGACAAAGGCTCACCGTTTCCAGGAGCTTCCCCAGGCTACCAGGCAGCACCAGAGTCCTCCAGTGCTGACTCCAGACTCCAAGCAAAGGCCAAACCCAGGCAGAAGCTCTCTGGAGCTGGGGGCTGCGCCTCTTCTGAGACCTCCACCCACACCCCTTGCACAGTCTCCAAATGCAAGGGCTGTCCCCCTCTGTTCTCTCAGAGACCGCCACCTTCCAGCCGCCCACTCCGCTCCGTTACCGTTTGCAGCAGAGTCCCCGCCCCAGCCCAGACATCTCCAGAAGGAAGCTATTCTGGGCACCAAGAGGATGTCGTGAAACTCAAGCTTTGTGGTTCCCCTTCTGTGGCGATGGGAGGGGGACTTTCAAGGGGATTCTATTGTCTCTCTGCCTCTAGCTCATTTGTGCATGGTGGGGAAGGCCACCATAGGACGCACACACAAAGGCAGCTGGGATTTTGGGGGAGCTGAGCATGTCAGATTTTAACATTCAGGGTCTTCACACACTTCCCTAGGCAAGGTCTGGCTGGTGGCGCCGGCTCCTATCCTGGAGGGGCAGTGCCAAGCAAGGCCATCAGGGGGTGGTGCGAGCCCACAGTCAGAGCAGACTCAGCGGGTCCCTACCCTCTGGCTTCTTCCTCTGGAAGCCACTGGGTATCCTTGAAGCCACTGGGTTTCCTTGTCAGTCAGGTCCTTGCGCTAAGGCCCTAACCCTGCTGGCTTAACTCTTCTGACTTTAAGGGGGACTCTGGCACTTCACTGGGGTTTGAGTAGGATCCAAGGCTGCCCCAAGAGCCTCTGGTCAGCATCTGCCTGCCGTTTCGCCCCATCTTGGCATCATTTATAAGCCTAGAGCTGCCGCAGATCAGGGAGCCTGGGGGGCATCCTGGCACTTAAAGACTCAGGAATAGAAACAGTCAACAGAAAAAACCAACCACGGTTTCCCTTAGATTTGGAACATAATTCTTGAAAAACATTAAAAGCTGTATATTTGTACTGGAGATTGAACCCAGGGGGCATTCTACCTCCAAGCTGTACCTACAACTGTAGTTCTTTTCTCTTTTTTCTTTTTATTTCTTTTTTATTTCTTTCTTTCTTTCTTTCTTCTTCTTCTTCTTCTTTTTTTTTTTTTTTTACAGTAGTGAGGATGGAACCCAGGGGCATTGCACTTCCAAGCTACACCCCTAGTCCTGTTTTTTTAGTCTTTTTATTTTTTTAAACAAGGTCTCACTGAGTTGTGAAAGGCTTCACTAAGTAGCTGAGACTGTCTGTGAACCACGATCCTCTGGTCTCAGCCTCCCTAATGCTGAGATTACAAGCGTGTACCACCACGCCCGGCCAGTTCTTTTTATTTGAAAACAGGATCTCACGAAGTTGCTGAGGGTCTAGTTAAGTTGCTGAGGCTGCCCTCAGACCTGTGATCCTTCTATCTCTGTCTTCCGAGTACTGGCACTACGGTACATGGGTACTGGTAACACCTTTCTTAGAAACAAATCTTGAAAAATACTCTTTGTTGTTGCTGTTGCTGGAGATAAAGCTGGGGAGAAGATGCTAGGATGAAGCATTTGCCGCTGAGCCACACCCCGGCCCCAACACGGACCTTCTCTTTCTCCTTATTTATTTATTTATTTATTTATTTATCTATTTATTTATTTTTGAGATGGGGTCTCGCCGTGTTGCCCAGGCTGATCTCCAACTTCTGGGCTCCAGGGACCCTCTGTTCAGCCTCCCAACCTTCTGCCCACAATAATGGTTGGCTATGATTCCTCTTCCAGCCCAGAAGTCCTATGCAAATACCACTGATGCCCATGGATTGTTGAGTGTGAATGTTGTGGTCATGGCTTGGATTTAGAACATCTCCAAAGAGCTTATGTTAAAATCATGGTCCCCGGTGCAGCAAGGTTCAGAGATGGGGCTTTTATTTTTTATTTTTTGTGATACTGGAGGTGGAACCCAGGGGCTTTTCTACCTCCGGGCTATACTCCCAGGCTATACTCCAGGCTATATTCCCAGGACTGTTTTATACTTTATTTGGAAACAGGGTCTCCCTAAGTTGCTGAGAGCCTCACTAAGTAGCTGAGGCTGGCTTCGAACCTGTGCGATCTTCCTGTCTCAGCCTCCCAGCGCTGGGATTACTGGCTCATGAGGGCCACAGCATCAGCGATTCAATCTGTTGATGGGTTAATAATTTGGACTACTGGGTGATAACTGTGGGCAGGTGGGATGGAGCTAGAGTGAGTAGGTCACTGGGGGTGTGCCCTTGGAGACTATATCTCGTCCCAGGCTCCCCCACCCCCTGCTTTCTGGCTGCCATGAGCTGACAGTGGTTTTCCTCTGACACACCCTGACACATTTCTGCCTTGGAGCCAGCCGACCATGGACTAAACCTCCGAAACCGTAAACTTTTTCTCCACTAAGTTGTTCTCATCAGGGATTTTGGTCACAGTGATAAAAAAAAAACCCAAAAACTAACAAATATAACCTGTAAATATAGGGAAAGGCATTCGTCAAGGCAGGAGCTCTGGAGGAGACAGCTTTCAATGGAGAGGAGGACAGATGGGAACATGGCTGCCACCCTAGTATAAGGTTGGGGTTCCTGACCATTACTGCACCGATCAGACCGCACCTCCCTGAGGGGAGCGGGCCAGCCCAGGGAAGCTGCTCCTACACTGCGTCCACCCTGGAATTCTGAGTAGAAATCACCTCGCCTGCCCCGCCACCGAGACCCCTTTGTGTGCAGAATCATTTGAACTGAAATCCCCTCTTCTTTTATCTTCTTTTTATTGTACTGGGGATGGGGGAGATGGCTCTTAACCCAACCTTCTTGAATATTTCCACAGACCCCCAACCAAAACTCTGTTTTGAAAGAAACGATTGAGAAAACTAATTAGAGTCTCTGAAATTCATTGGACAAGTCACTGTCCTATGGCTCCAGGGGCCAATGGAAATCATCCTGCCTGGTTCTTCTGTGTAAGGGAATTCTACTTTACTGCCCCTCCCCTGCTCAGGACAAAGGTGACCCCTGGGAGCAACTAGGCTCGGGGTGGTTGGGGACCATGGTCACCTCCGGCAGCCCTGTCCCAGGGGTGCTAACTACAGTTCAGACTTCAGACTGTCCTCACAGGGCTGTGTTCTCCCCTGTGACCCGGGGGCCAAACAGCTGCTCAGCGACAGCCTTGCCATCGTAAGTGGGCAGGGTGCCCCCAAAGTCAGCGGGCAGGATGCTCTCGTCGATCTCCTGGAAGAACTCAGAGAGGTCATCTCCGTGGACAAACACCTGCAAAGAAGTGTTCCCGGTACTGTGAGGGGGAAAGTTTGCTTGCCAATGACAGTTTGATTAAGTTATTTGACAGCAACAAAGTTTAGCAGTGTGCTTTTGATTGACAGTGTGCTGTGGAATATTATTAACAGAGCTGTAAACAAATATTATGGGATAGAATATAGCATAGCTGTTAACAAATACTATGGGCTAGAACATACCATAGCTGTAGACAAATATTATGGGATAGAATATAGCATAGCTACAAACAAATATTATGGGATAGAACATAGCACAGCTGTAAAGAAATAGGAGATGTGATTTTACGGGATAGTTAAAAACAGTAAGTGAAAGCAACCAATCTGAAGAAAGTGACCTATGCAACCTGCCTACCAATCAGAAGAAAGATAAACAACCCAGCTGTGACTACCAGAAAACTCCTATCAAAAGAACCCAGAGCCAGCTAAATGCAAGCAAGACGAGTGCAAGCAATTTCCACAGCACCACGACAACTCAGTTCCGTTGAGCCCAGTCATCCGAAGGGGTGAGCCCGAAGTGACCGTCGGTGGCCCGGCACCAAGGCCCCTGCCCCTAAGGAGAGGCGGAAGCCAGACACGGACGACTAGACCACGGTCAACAGCCGGACTCCTGCTTCACAGATTGGACTTTCAAATGGGACTTCAAATTGATCATGAGTGAACTGCGTGAATGTGAACTTAAAATTGTGTGTAATTAATGGATTATGCTTTGACTCCCCAGGACTAGACTTGAACACTGCGTGGTGATTACCCCCTTTTTGCTTTATGATCAATGCATCTGACATCGTGGAAAGACACAAGCTGTGCACGCTCCTTGTCTTACAACGTGGAGCCTTCGCAACAGGACGACAACCAACCAGGAGGCCCCCCGAGGACGAGGGAGCAAGGCAGGAGGGGACAAGAAGACAAAGCCGCCTTTGCGGTCCTCACGCTGTGCCATCAGGGGGAACCCACACAGCCCAGGGCCGGGGCGCAGTCTGAGGAGGGTCCCATCACACCCCTCTCATCTCAAGCCCTCTCCTGCTCCAGCCCCACAAGCACTCCCGGCTCACCGTCCTGCCCTGGGCAACATGCACTCACCCTCTGGAGCAGCTTGTTCTTCAAGAAGGGCTTGACCACATTGTAAGTGGTGGTGAAGTACCACGGCTGGTGGATGAAGTGGACGGCCTTGAACCGGGCTGGGAAGGAATCCTGCAGTGGCAGAGATCCCCCATGGTCCCAGGGGCCTCAGAGCTCCCTGCAACACGCACATGAACACACACGCACGCATGCACGCATGCACACGCACATGCACACACACGCACACACTGCCTCTGCCCCTCATGAGGACTAACTTGTCCAGCATCACCCGTTGTCCCAGAGGACAGCCCAGAGAAGGCCCCATCCTTAGGCCAGCCACCAGGCAGCCCCAGCTTCCCCATGGCCTCAAGCTGTGAGCCCCAGAAGTCACGGGGCACTTTCCTCTCCCACTGAGCAAAAACTCTAGGATACGGTGGAGAAATCAAATGGTAACCTTGCTTGTTTGTTGTTTTCGTGTGTGTGGTACTGGGGATTGAACCCTGGAGCATTCTACTTCTGAGCTACATCCCCATCCATATATATATATATATATATATATATATATATATATATATATATATATATAGTTTATTTTGAAAGAGAGTCTCAATAAGTGGCTGAGGACCTCTCTAAGTTGTTGATGCTGACCTCGAACCTGCAATTCTCCGGTCTCCGCCTCCCAAGTACTAGGATTCCAGGCGTGCGCCACTGTGTCTGACTCTTGCTTGGTGCCTGAGTGTTTTCAAATCCACTCGTCCACTTAGTGGATTGAAAATTATTATAGAGCACAGGGACACTACTGTCACGCCACGCTGTCCTTTGGCCCCTCGGCAGCCCCAGTTGCAACAGCCTTGAAGTTCTCTTCTCCCAACACACATGGAATGGGTCTAAGGTAGCTCCGTATGATGCTGACACATCATGTATATAGGAGTGAGTTGTTAGGGGGTCAGTGATGATCCTTCTCCAGGGTAAATTCACATGCAAAGAGAGTCAGTGTGATACACAGGGACAGAGAGCCTGGGATACCATGTCCGAATAATTAGGCTCAAGACAGGCACAGTATTGCACACCTGTAGCTCTAGCCACTCTGGAGGCTGAGACAGGAGGATCACTTGAGCCCAGAAGTCTGAGACCAATCTGGGCAGTACAGAGAGATCCCATCACACACAAAAATATCCCCCTCATTTTTTAAAAAGGCTAGTCTCAAGCCAGGTGTGGTGGTGCATGCTTATAATCCCAGCATTTGGGAGGCTGAGACAGGAGGATTGCGGTTCATGGACAGCCTCAGCTACTACTTAGTGAGGCCCTTTGCAACTCAGTGAGACCCTCTTTCAAAAATAAAAAGAATAAAAAATAGGGCTGGGGGTGTAGCTCAGAGGTAAAATGCCCCTGGGTTCCACCCCCAGTACCGCAAAAATAAATAAATAAATAAATAAATAAATAAATAAATAAATAGAAAAGGCTAGTATCTGCCATTTTATCACTATGTGATCCTCAGATGTCATTTAAATGTCTGAGCCTCAGTTTCCAGGTTTGTAAAATGAAGCAGGGAAGCTGGGCGTGGTGGCGCACTCTTGTAATCCCAGTACTTGGGAGGCAGAGACTCGAGGATCTCAGGTTTGTGGCCAGAAGCAATAATTTAATGAGGCCCTCCACAACCGTTGCAAAATAAAAAATAAAATAGGATCAAGGGTGTAGCTCAGAGGTAAAATGCCCCTGCACTCAACCTCCAGTGCCCAAACCAAAAACCAACAAACAAAAACCCTGAAACAGGTAGAGAGGCTGTGGAGGAATGGGGGAAATTATGTCTGTGTGCTTAGCAAAGCTTCAGTCGCCACGCAAGTGTCCATAGTTGGGACTGCAGCTGTCCTTACTCTTCATAGAACCAGGTGGGTCAACTTCTTCGGGCCCTGCCAGCACCTGGCACTGGGAAAGCCGCCCTCCAGCGCCCCGCCTGCGGAGTGTAGGCTCCCACCTCCGGTCCCAGGCCTCACCTGCAGCATATCCACCATCTTCTTCAGATCCGCAGGCCGGAGCTTGGAGGCCTGCTGCATGGTGAAGCCCCGGAAGTTCTCGATGATGCAGAAGCCATTAATTTGAGTCTCCTCATTCTCCAGTAGCTTCTCCAGAATGAAGCAATATGCCTGCAAGATCTGGGGTGCAGCATGAGCAGTGCGTAAGAGCCGACCCACAGAGGTAATTAAGGCTCACGGTCCTGAAGGGAGAGCTGATTGATCGATTGTTTGTTTGTTCTGCTGGGGGTTGCACCCAGAGGCATTCTACCTTCAAGCTATATCCCTGGTCCTTTTCATTTTTTTATTTTGAAACAGGGTCTGGCTGAGGGTCTCACTAAATTGCTGGGACTGGCCTCGAATCTGTGATTCTCCTGTCTCAGCCCCCATAGTACTGGGATTACAGACCCCTACTACCGTGCCTAGTTTAAGATAGGTTTAAGGGGAAAAAGAACACAACATTCATGAGAAATACCTGAAAACTCAAAAGTAGGCTTGAATAAAAAAAATAGCATCCAGTGTTTGTGGGTGGCCAGGGATATGGCATTTAATAAATATGCCAACTATCCTCGAGGCTGTAATTTTCCATTTAATATTATCCTGGTTAAAAAAAATACTACTAGTATTTCTCCTGGAGCTAGACAAATTATTTTAAATTTCATGGGGGAAAAACTTCCAGAATAGCAGGAAATCCCAGAAAAAGCAGATTACTAAAGACAGAATTAGCCCTAGTAGATATTACACATGCCATAAAACCTTTATAATTAAAATAGTGTGGCATCAGAACCTGAATAAGAGACCCATGGACCAGAAGAGAGATTCCAGAAATAGATCCGAGGACATATGAAAATATAGACTAAGCTGGGCGTGGTGGCGCACACCTGTAATTCCAGTACTTGGGAGGATAAGGCAGGAGGATCACAGGTTCAAGACCAGCCTTGACAACTTAGCGAGGATCTCAGCAACCTAGGAAGTCTTCATTTTAAAAACAAATATAGACTAAGCCGGGCGTGGTGGTGCACACTTGTAACCCCAGCACTTGGGAGCCTGAGACAGGAGGGTCAGGGTTCGTGGACAGCCTCAGCTACTTAGTGAGGCCCTCTGTAACTTAGAGACATTCTGTTTCAGTATAAAGAATAAAAACTCTGGCTGGGTATGTAGCTCAGAGGTAGAATGCCCCTGGGTTCAATCCCCAGTGCAATAAACAAACAAACAAACAAATAAAAATAAAGATAAAAGCAAGGCACTGTGGTGCATTCCTGTAATCCCACTACTTGGGAAACTGAGACAGGAGGATCACAGGTTCAAGACCAGCCTCGGTAACTAAGGGAGCCTCTCAACAACCTAGCAAGCCCCTGTTTCAAAGACAATAAAACGGGTTGGGAATATAGTTAAGAGATAGAATGCCCCTGGGCTCAATTCCTGGTACCACTAAGTTAATTAATTAATCTCTTTAAGGCTTGATAGCACATGCCAACGTTCTCATGAGATAAACAACCCTAATTCCTCCACTTGGGGCAGCCCTCTTAAGGGCTCAGACAAGTAAAATCACCTACATATAAATATAAATAATGCTAGGCGTGGTGGTGCATGCTTGTAATCCCCGTGCTTGGGAGGCTGAGACAGGAGGATCGCACAGGTTCGAAGCCAGCCTCAGCTACTTAGTGAGGCTCTCAGCAACTTAGTGACACCCTGTTTCCAAATAAAATTTAAAAAAAAATAGGTCTTGGAGTATAGCCCAGAGGTAGAAAGCCTCTGGGTTCCACCCCAAGTACCACTAAATAAATAAATAAATAAATAAATACAAATAAATAAATAAATACAAATAATTCAGACTGCTAAGTAGGGCAGAATGTGTACTTTCTAGACTCTTTTCCAGCCCATGATCTACAAATCCCTGTTTCCTCTGCTGTTCTCAGCCTGCAGCATTTGACAGGCCTGCCCTCCGCTGGAGGCCTGCAGCTGCTGCCCCCACCCCCGCCTGGCCCTGGATGGGGACTCAGGGGCGGCCCTGTGTTATTGGCCAGTGGGCCTGCTTGTCACACTGCTGGTCACACACTGGAAAGGGCCAGGTGCCAGGAGCTGCCTGCAGACCCCTCCACAGACCTCGCCTCCTGAGGAGCCAGGAAGGAGGGTCCCATAGAGCCCAGGGCTGGGGGAGGAGCGAGGCTGGCTCCCACTGACCTCATCGAAGGTGATTTCTTCACATTGCCAGTTCTCAATCTTGAAGAGCATGACCACTCGGCCGTACTTGTCTCGACTGGACAGGACGCCGGGGTAACCAGCTTCGATGGTGCAGCGGACGGCCTCCAGGGAGAGGCTGTCAAAGAGTTCGGGGTACTGCAGCCTAAATTGCACATAGCCTGCCAGAGAAAGAGCAGAGGGCCCCTCAGGCGGCCATCCTGGCCCTACCCCTCCCCTTCTGGCTTCTCCACATTCAACCTACGTGTGGCAGAGTGGGATACTCAACCTCTCGGGGCTCCGTGATTCCTCTCCAGAACCTGAGACCACAATACTGTCCCATCTTACCAAATTATTGTGGCAAATAAAATTGAGTGTGTGGACATACTAGAAACTGGGTACACATGAGACGTGGTCCTAAACCTTAGGATGCCTCGTGCCCATTGGGTTCTTTCCCATGGGGATAAGGCACAGGTTTTCCAGCTGGGCACAGGTTTAGCTGAGTGGGCATTGTGGACAGGGCTGAGGAGAAGACCACAAGATAAAATCCGAACCCCAAGCAAGATGCAGAGTCCCTTCTTAATTCCTGCAGCGCTTGTGCCACCCACAACCTCCATTCTTATTGAACAGGTCCCACGTCTGGGCAGCTGTCAGTACCACCAATCCTGAGCACCTGGACAGGCTGGGCCTGGTCGAGGTGCCCACCACACAGACCTCGTCAGTGTTCCAGAACACTCGGGCCCATCCCACAGACCTTTTATTCTATTTCTTTATTTTCAAACAGGGTCTCACTAGGTTGCTGAAGCTGGCATCAAATCTGCAGTCCTCCTGCTTCAGCCTCCCAAGTACTGGGATTACAGGCATGCACCCTAGTGACTGGCCCAAAGGCCTACTTTTTTTTTTTTTTTTTTTTTTAAGGAAACTTCCCTTTCTCCTATCAGCAAGGCCAGGACAGTTCTGTCTCCATGGTCAGTGCCATCTTCATTTCCACCAAGTCTAAGGTTTAGATAAGTGTTATGGGGGCAGCAGCTCTTATCCACCTCTCTGGATTGTTCCAGAACCAAGATGGAGTCATCTTTTATCCCCTGCCCTGGGGTGGGGGGTGAACCCTGGCCTCACATATGCTAAGCCAGTGCTCTACCACTGAGCTACACACCAGCCCCTAACATTGAAATTTAGCACCCCATTTCTACTCACTGAGTCCCAAGACAGAGAGAGAGGAGATTCTGCTAGGAATCAGGTCTTGATATTCATTCACCATCAGAATGGAGAATGGCAAAGGAATTTCTCTTTCTCTGTTTTTTTTTTTTTTTCTTTTTCTTGGTGCTGGGATTTGCCCAAGGATTATTCTACCTCTGAGCCACACCCCTAGTCCTTCTTATTTTTTATTTTGAAACAGAGCCTTGCTAAATTGCTGTGGTTAATCTCAAACTTGGAATCCTCCTGTCTTTGTCTCCCAGGTACTGGGATTCTAGGTGCTGCTGTGCCTGGCTGTGAAAGGGACCCCGGAGACTGTTTAGTGCACACACACACACACACACACACACACACACACACACACACACACACATATGTGGAGGTTTGGAGAGAGTGACTGCCAGGCACAGAGGGGACCTTCCCAGGGCCTGGCGAGCGTGGCCGCCCTCCGGGGACCTCCTTGCTCCTCACCTTTGAGCAGCTCATAGGCACGGCCCACGTTGAACTTGCGCGCGCGGATGAAGCGCAGGAAGAAGGCGCTGTCCTTTCCCTGCACCCTCTGGGCCACAGCTAGGGCCAGCTCCTCCCCAGAGGCCGCCTGTGCCTGCACCAGCTCCTGCAGCTCCCGCACAGCCTCCTCCCGAGTCCCCTCCAGCTCGTTCAGCTCGTCCTTGGCCTGCAACAGGGTGGGTGGGCGTGGAGTTAGAGATGGATGCAGGCGAGGAGCAGGACCTGCCAGAGCCAGGCCCGCCGAGCCCCCACAGGGCTGCAGTGCGTGCATGCATGCGTGCGTTCGTGCGTGTATGTGTGCGTGCGTGTATGTGTGCGTGTGTGTATGTCTCTTCCATCCACAAGTGCAGCATCTACACCCGCTGCATCGCAGGTTTGTCACTGGTGTTTGGAGAAAGATGAAACTGTTCGTCTTAGGGCGTCTAGGTGTTTCTGCAGTAACTCATTTCTGACCCCAGGATGATCTCTGGTCCATGGTTTGGGCTAGCCCGGATGCCAAGCAGCCTCTGGCTGCTGTAATCCTGAACTCCAGGATGGCCGCTAGGACAGGTCAGTCCATCAGGTTCAGACTAACCTGGAGAGCGGGGCTGGACCATTTCTATAGGAATGAGGGTGCTGTCACCCACCTAGGATGCTCCCCCTCTACCCCAGCACCTCACCTTCTGCAAGGTGTGGCGGGGCAGCTGGCTGCATGGGCCGAAGACAGGCCCATGGTCCTTGGTTGTGAGCTGCTCCAGCTGGGCCCGGAGCTCCTGCTCCTCCTCAGGGACCATGCGGAAGGTGCCCACCTGGACAGAGATGAGTCGGGAAGGAGCCTGAGCGGGCCTCATCCCGTCAGCCTGAGCAAGCCAGGCAAGTAGGCCTGCTGAGACCCTCCACTAGGGCTTTGCCCAAGTCATTGTTAGGCCCTTTCCCTTCGGGAGGGTCGGGGCCTACAGAAAGGTCATAGGGGTGTAGAGGATGGGAAAAGACGGAGAGAGGGAAAGAAGGAAGAAAGGAAGGAGAGCCAAGGGTACTCACTCCCTCTGACATCTTGTCTCTTGAAGAAGCTGAGTTCTTGGCAAAGGGAGGGTCCTGCTTCCTCTGTCTGGGCCTTTAGGGTGTCCTGTCCCTAGGAGTCAGGGCCACAGTAGTATTAGAGAATTCATTCCATGATTGTCGAAAAACAGTAGATCTCAAGCGCATCAGAATCGCCTGGGGGCATCTGCTTCAAGTCCAGATGCTTGGGCCCCGCCCCTTGTGACTCTGGGTGGGGGGGGGTCTGAGCAGGGCCCAGGAATCTGCAAGTTGGAGCATCCCCTGACGGCTGAGAAGGAGATGGTTCTCAGGGCACACTCAAAAAGCACTGCTTTGAGATGGGGCCCAGGTAGAGACCTCAAACCTCAGCTAATACAAGTTGGTCCAGCCAGGAACAACTAGAGTTGGGCTCCATGCTCAGTCACAGAATACCAGAGAGTGAGGCCATCCCTGCTCCTCCGTGGCCCTCCTTCCCAGCCCAGAGGGTACCCCAGGAATTTCCCAGCCTAGCAGATGCTCCTATCCCCTGTGCCCTCATGCTCAGGAGCACTGATAATCATGAGGACACAATTGTAATCCTGTTGTGTATTCAATGCTTTGTAACGCACAGAGTTTTTTGGGGGGTTGTGTGTTGGGGATTGGGCCCAGAGGCATTCTATCTCTGAGCTACAATCCCAGCCCTATTTTTTTTTTTTTTTTGTGGTACCAAAATGGAACCCAGGGGGCATTCTACCTCTAAGCTACACCCCCAGCCCTATTTTTTAGTCTTTTTATTTTTGAAACAGTATCTCACTGAGCTGCAAAGGGCCTCCCTAAGTAGTTGAGGCTGTCTGCAAACCACGATCCTCCGGTCTCTGCCTCCCAAATGCTGAGATTACAAGTGTGCACCACCAGCCGGGCGTGGTGGCGCATGCTTGTAATCCCCTCGCTTGGGAAGCTCAGACAGGAGGATTGCGCAGGTTCGAACGATGCCAGCCAGCCGTGCTGGCGTAAGAGACTTTGTTTCAAAAATATAAAATAGGTCTGGGAGTGTGGCCCGGAGGTAGAAGGGCTTCCAGGAACCCCAATACCACCAAAAAAACAAAAAACAAAACAAAACAAAAAAACAAGTGTGTACCACTACACCCAACTCCCCAGCACTATTTTTAAATTTTTATTTTAAAATAGGATCTCGTTGCCGGGCGTGGTGGCTCACGCTTGTAATCCCCGCGCTTGGGAGGCAGAGACAGGAGGATCGCGCAGGTTTGAAGCCAGCCGCGCTGACGTAAGAGACCCTGTTTCAAAAATATAAAATAAGTCTGGGAGCGTAGCCCGGAGGTAGAAGGGCTTCCAGGAACCCCAGTACCACCAAAAATAAATAAATAAATAAATAAATAAATAAATAAATAGGATCTTGCTAGGTTAATGGGAGTCTCACTACTTGCTGAGGCTGTCCTTGAACCTGTGATCCTTCTGTCTCAGCCTCCCAAGTAGTGGGATTTCAAGCATGTCCCACCATGCCTGGCTCTGCACTAAGTGTTACAGTTGTTTTAAAATAAGATCTCACTAAGTTACAAAGGGTCTTGCTAAGTTGCTAAGGTTGTCAGCAAACCTGCAATTCTCCTGTCTCAGCCTCCCAAGTACTGGGATTACAGGCATGTAATGCACTGAGTATTTTCAAATTTATTGTCCCAGATCCAGGGATGGTGTATTGTTTCCATTTTACATAGGGAAAAAAAAGGGCCAGAAGAGTAGCCAGGCATGTTGGTGCATGCCTTTTAATCCCAGTATTTGGGAGGCTGAAACAGAAGGATCACAGGTTCGAGAACAGCCTCAGCAACATAGTAAGACTCTTGGCAACCTAGTGAGACTCTGTTTCAAAACAAAAAATTTAAAAAAGAGCTGGAAGTGTAGCTAAGAGGTCCCTAGTACCGTAAGTAAGTAAGTAAGTAAGTAAGTAAGTAAGTAAGTAAGTAAATAAATTAATTGATTGATTGATTGATAGGGCCAAGGGTCTAGTTCAGAGGTAGAATTCCCCTCCTAGCACACTTCCTAGGAGAGCTGGTGTCTTAGGTCCTATGTGAACACACAAGTCATCAAATTCTTCTTGACTTTAGTTTCCTCATCTCCAAGTTGAGGATACTAAGCTACCAAGAAGGATTGTCTTGAGGATCATACGATTTCTCCAACACGTCTAGCATGGCGTCCTGCTCCAGAATGTAGCTCCCCTTCCCTTTCTTGGCATTACACTGAGCTTTGCCCTAATTTGCACAGAGATGTGGAGAACCCCAGGGAGTATCTGAGTGTCTCCCACTCCTCCTGCTCCAACTCCACAGTCCCGGCACCAACAGGGAATTCTAGGGGCTAGAATCTACCCACAGAGCCCAAAGTGTGAGCTATCTATTTGGCTGGTAGATATCTAGATATGTGGGCAAGGCGACAGATAGAATGAAATGCTACTGTGAGCCTCTTGGGCTTTTCTGGGACAGGAATGGAGAGGCTGATAGAACAGAGCTGAGGCAGTCAGTTTGAAATGATCAGTGGCTGGATAAGCCAGTTAAGCAGACCATGAGGACAAGATACTAGATCTTAGAAATACAAGGTCAAAAGCTGAGTACGATGGTGCCCGCCTGTAATCCCAGTACTTGGGAGGTTGAGACAGGAGGATTGGAGGTTCAAGGGCAGCCTCAGAAACATAGTGAGACCCTCAGAAACTTAGCTAGATTCTGGTTCAAAATAAAATATAAAAGGGGCTGGGGTATAGGTTGGAGATAGGGTTTAACCCCCAGTACTCACAGAAAGGAGAGAGAGAGAGAGATGGAGAGAGAGAGAGAGAGAGAGAGAGAGAGAGAGAGAGAGAGAGAGAGAGAGAGAATACAGAGTTAAAAGCAGTGTGGGGCAACTCTTTCCTAAATATACCTGAGAAGTTAACATTGACTTTTTTTTTCTTTTGTGGCAGTATTAGGGATCAGACCTAGAGCCTTATGCAAACAAGTAAAGCACTCTACCACTGAGCTATATCCCCAGCCCTTAACTTTGATTTTTAAAAAATTCTTATCTATAGCCAGGAGTGGTGGGTACACGCTTATAATTCCAGTACTTGGGAGGCTGAGGTAGGAGGATCACAGGTTCGAGGACAGCCTCAGCAAATAGATTCTCATCAACCTAGTGAGACCCTGTTTAAAAATAAAAATAAAATAGGGCTGGAGGTATAGTTCAGAGGTAGAATTAGAATGACCTTGGGTTCAATTCTCAGTTAAAAAAAAAAAAAAGGAAGCAAGGAAGGAAGGAAAGAAGGAAAGACGGAAGGAAACAAATTCTTATCTGAGAGTTGTATACAATGAGAACGCCTTCCTCACCTCCTGTCTGTGCTGTGCCCTGCCATCCAGCATGGCCAGAAAAAAAATTTAAAATGTCAACATTTGGAACAGACTTAAACTAAACAAGTATTTGTTGTCTATCTGGATTTGCACTGAACTAAGCATTCTGTGTTCATTTTTTTTTTTTTTTTTTTTTTTTTTTTGCTATCTGCCATCAGGTCGGCTCAATCCGGAGGGCGGCCAGCTGGTTTCTGTTTTGCAGGCAGCCTGGGAGGTGGTCTCCACCCCAGCCCCGACTCCCCACCCTGTGTCCAGGCAGGGCCCTGCTACTGACTTACCTGCCAGGTGGGCAGCTCCTCCTGGGGCCACCTGGTACCTGCTGGTCTTGGAGCGCTGGAGGTTGCCTGCGCTGGGGGCGTGGCCCAGTCAGCAGGTTGGAATTAGTGGGTCACAAGGAACTTCTCATCACCCACAGTTTCCCATTAAGTCAGGCTGTGGGAGGCCCAGAGTGGAGCCATGGGGTTTGGGGCGGGGGGAGGCCCAAGCCTGACCGCAGATGCATCAAAGCCCTCCTTTGTGTGCTCCTGCTCTGGACTCCCTGTTCAGCCATGCAGAAGCCGGCGTGGACTGGGACGGGGGCCAGCCCTGTCCCCTCTTCCCTGCCTTTTTTCCTCCAGCTCCCAGGGGGTCTGAGAGAGCAGCCCCAAAGGCCAGGCATGCACAGAGATGAAGGGACATTGTAAATGTGATCACGGATGCGATGCAAGTCCAGGCACGGGGTCCACGCTCTCGGCAGCTACAGCGAGTGGGCCGGTGCGGAGATGGAGATGTCACTGGCCGAGCAGGGAGCAGGCGAGGGGCAGTGGTAGGGGCAGGCTCTGCAATCAGATTGCCCGCTCTTTTTTGTTTGGATGTGGGTGTGTTGCTGGAGATGGGAGCCACAGCCTCGCACATGTCAGGCAAGCGTTCACTGCTGAGCAAGGCGCCTCCAGCCACTGTGCTCTTTCCGGTCCTAGCCCCTTCTCGCTAGAAGTTATGTCATTATTTCTTGACTCAGTTTCTCCTCTGAAAGGTGGGAAGGGCTGGACCAGGATCATGGCTTCAGGGAGGATGAACCGGCAGCACTTAGCTCAGGCACGTAGCTGTGACACTTGGTAAGTGGTTTGTAAATGGAAGCGATTCCAAGTCCAGAACTTGGTCGGCAAGAGCACCCTCGGCAGGTGGCTCCCAGCCTCTGCTTGTATCTCACTGGGGCGCAGAGGAGGCCATTCCTTTAGAGCCGTCAGTCTGTCCAGGATTTCCAAGGCAGGGAGCTCCCTGTTTCCACTACTGGACAGTTGTCCTTGCTTAAAACTTATCCCGGTCCGGTATGGTGGCACACGTTTGTAATCCCAGTAACTTGGGAGGCTGAGACAGGAGGACCGCACAGGTTCGAAGCCAGCCTCAGCTACTTAGTGAGGCTCTCAGCAACTCAGTCAGAACCTGTTTCCAAATAAAATATTTTTAAAAATAGGTCTGGAAGTGTAGCCTGGGGGTAGAAAACCCCTGGGTTTCATCCCCAATACCACCAAAACAAAACAAAACAAAAAATGAAAAACGAAAACCAAAAACTGACTTTTGAAGACTTAGTACAAGGAAAAGAATCTAGAATATATCTAATTAATGATTTACTGTGGTCATTTTTTGTAGTGCTGGGGATGGAAGACAGGCCCTCCTACACGCCAGACATCTGCTCTGCAATGAGCTATATCCCAGCTCCCCATGGACAATTTTTATATGGCTTAAGGTTCTCAATGATCATGGTTTGACGGTATTAAGAATATATCAGACTTAATTATTTCACCTGTCATACTTTATTGATGTGGTTATTACGAATTTTAAATGACATGTGTGCTTCAGATTCTATTTCTTATAAACAGGGCTGGTCTACACCTAGCTACCACTGGGAGTGAGGTCCATGGACCAGCAACATTAGCGTTGCCTGGGAGCTTATTAGAAATGTAGTCTCAGCCCCACGTAGGCTAACTCAGAATCCGGATGGGATTAGGGTTTACTTGATCTCTTTTAAATTTAATTATTTAAGCTGGGAGCCATAGTTGCATGCCTATAATCCAGGTACTCAGGAGGCTAAGACAGGAACATTGCAGATTCAAGACCAGCCTTAGCAATTTAGTGAGACCCTTGGCAACTCAGCGAGAGCTCATTTCAAAATAAAAAGAGCCAGGGGTATAACTCAGAGGTAGAATGCCTCTGAGTTCAACCACCAGTACCAAAAAAATAAAAGAAAAAAAATAATTATTTAAAATTACTTAAGCCAGGTGTGGCAGCACACATTTATAATCCCAGTACTTGGAAGCTGAGACAGGAGGATGATGAGTTTGCAGCCAGCCTCAGCTACTTAGACCCTTTGCAACTTAGTGAGACTCTGTTTCAAAGTAAAGAATAAAAAATAAGGTTGGAGGTATAGCTTGATGGTAGAATGCCCCTGGATGCAATCCCCAGTATAGCAAATAAATAAGTAAATAATAAATAAATAAATAAATAAATAAATAAATAACAATTTTAACAAGGCTCTCAGCTGACTCAGGTGCACAGAAAAGTTTGAAATGTATTGCCCTGGAGAGTTTCTGCCCATACCACCCCTAAGGAACACCAAGACATCTGGCCTGACCTGCCTCCCCTCAGTTTAGCAGACCGGAGGGACAGAATGCAAACTACCCTCCATCCTCTTCCTCTTTGGTGCCAGGCAGTGGTGACTGGCTGTGGGCAGGGACAGAGAGGAACAGTGCCCTGCTTGATCCTAGTGCTGGGCCTGCCTATGGCAAGCCTTCTCCCCTCTTGGGCCTTGGTTTCACCTTAAGATGGTGTTACGGGTTGAATTGTTTCCCCCACAGCCCCCAACAAATTCATTTGTTGACATCTTAGCCCCTGGAAGCTCAGAATGTGACTGTATTTGGTGGTAAGGTCTTTAGAGAGATAATTAGGTTAAAATGAGGTCACTTGAGGTAGCCTAATCCAGCATGGCTAGTGTTCTTAGAAGAGGAGATGTAAACACAGACGTGTACAGAGCAAAAACCTGTGGAGACATGAGGGGAAGAGGACGGCCATCTTCAAGCCCAGGAGAGAGGCCTCCGAGGAAGCCAGCCCTGCTACCACCTTGATCTTGAACTCCGGGCTTCTGGAACTGTGAGGACATGAACTCCTGTGGTTCCAGCCACCCCGTCTGGACAACTTTGTCATGGTAGCCCTAGCAAAGGAATGCAGAGAGGATGCTGGGCTCTTCCCAGGCACTTCCTGGGGATGAGCTCAGGATGCCCCACAGGAAGGAGCCATGGAGGTCCTGGAAGAGGCTCTGTCAGTGCCAGGCCAGCATGTTCATGGAGAACATCCCTGGACTCCAAGGACATTTTCAAGTTGATGTTGCAGCCCAGATGGGAGTGGGCTGACGAGTGTCCCAGGATGCCTGCCGGCCATGATGCCCTTCAGGCAAAGAGCCTTCTGCAGCCCTACTTCCTGCTCGCAACCCTTCTCCTGCCTCCACCCTGCCCTCTCCCCATCCTGAGTTACGTTCATTTCCAGATCCTCTGGCCAGAACAATGGTTTCACTATGCGAGAGGAGACGCTGCCCTCATTGGCCCAGACATCTGTGCTGGCCAGACTGGCAGACACTGTGGGCTCCCGCCTGCGTGGAGACAGCGAGGGGGTGGCTCGCCCTTGCTCTGCTTCTATTCTGTACGGGGCAGGCACCCTGCCAGCCTTATCTCATCTGCTCCTTCCAGAGGTGGGCTAGAGGACTGAGACAGGTGCAGGACCTGCCCAAAGTCACCCGGCTGCTGAGGAATGGAGTCTGGGTCATTTCAAAGCACTTTCACTATTCAGCACACAAGGCAGCTGTGCCCAGGCTGCCCAGGGAAGTGACCACTACAGACTATAGACTCTGACCAGTAATAATTCTCGTGGGCTGGGGGGGATTTCATGAAAGCCCAGGTTCAACTGCACCTTTGAGAAGTTGGGAAGCTGGTCCTGAGACATCTCTCCCCTTCCTTGCCATGCTGGGGATGGAGCCCAGGGCCTCGTGCATGCTAGGCAAGTGTTCTACCCCTGAGCCACACCTGTAGCCCTTCTTTCTTTCTTTCTTTCTTTCTTTCTTTCTTTCTTTCTTTCTTTCTTTCTTTCTGATTTATTTATTTATTTATTTATTTATTTATTTATTTATTCTGGGGATTAAACCCAGGGGCATTCTATTTCTGAGCTGCCCCTATCTCTTTGTTTATTATATATTATACTTTATTTTTATTTTTTTTTTTTTGCGGTACTGCGGATGGAACCCAGGGGCATTCTACCTCTGAGTGACACCCCCAGCCCTAATTTTTTATTCTTATTTTTTTTCGGGTCTGGGGATGGAACCCAGGAACATTCAACCTCCAAGCTACACCCCCTGCCCTATTTTTTTTATTCTTTATTTTGAAACAGGGTCTCACTAAGTGGCTTAGCTGGCTTCAAACCAGCACAATCTTCCTGTCTCCACCTCCCAAGCATAGGGATTACAAGCATGTTCCACCACGCCCGGCACACCTAGCTAATTTTTTATTCTTTATTTTTGAAACAGGGTCTCACTGAGTTGCAGAGGACCTTACTAAGTAGCTGAGGCTGTCCACAAACCGCAATCCTCTGGTCTCTGCCTCCCAAATGCTGGGATTACAAGCATGCACCATCACACCTGGCTATTATATTTTATTTTAAAGCAGGGTCTAGCTAGATTGTTGAGACTGGCCTCCAATTTGAGGCTGGCCCCCTGCCTCAGCCTCCTGGGCTGCTAAGATATCAGGCATATGCTACCATATGTTTGTGCCCCACTCCAAATTCAAATGTGAAAATCTTAGCCCCCAAAAAGTTGGTGTTAGGAGGTACAGCCTTTGGGAGAAAGAGGTTAACAGGATTAGTGCCTTTATAAAAGAGGCCTCATAGCTGGGTGTGCATGGTGGTGCAGCCTGTAATCCAGTAGTTGGGAGGCTGAGACAGAAAGATTGCAGATTCGAGGTCAGCCTCAGTAGTTTAGCAAGACCCTCAGCAATTAAGCAAAATTCTGTTTCAAAATAAAAAATAAAGCCGGGCGTGGTGGTGCACGCTTGTAATCCTCGCACTTGGGAGGCGGAGACAGGAGGATCGCGCAGGTTTGAAGCCAGCCACGCTGGCGTAAGAGACCCTGTTTCAAAAATATAAAATAGGTCTGGGAGTGTAGAAGGGCTTTCAGGAACCCCAGTACCACTAAAAAAAAAAAATAGGGTTGGGAATGTAGCTTAAAATAGGCTCCAGAGAGAGGTGCCTTGTCTCTGAAAACACAGAAAGAAACCACGTGAAAACACAGAGAGAAGCCACTATCTATGAGAGAGCAAGCAGTGTTTGCCAAACACTGTACCTGCTGGTGCCTTGAACTTGGGTTCCAGCCTACAGAACTGTGAACAATAAACTTCTGTTGTTCAGATGCCATCCATCCAGTCTCTGACATTTTGTTATAGCAGCGTAAATAGTCTAATATACTCTAATCAAGGTGCAACGACCAAGATCAGGAACTAAACGTTGATATAATGCTCTTAAATTGTAGGAGGCCAGTTTTTAAGGATGACTTCCTAATCTGCTTCTCCTTCCTTCCTCCTCTCTTCTGGGCCTTTGAGAACTAAGAAACGAATCAGGGGAAGGGAGCGAACACTTTTTGTTTGTTTGGGACTTTTTATATTCAAATGATCAAGAATTCACAGCTTAGAAGATCAAATCAGGAAAATAACTGTAGAAATAATAGAGGTGCTTCAAAAAGAACTCAGAGAGAGCCAAAAAGAGATAAAGGATGCAATTAATGAAGTAAAGGCCTCAATTCAAAGCACAAACAACCGATTAGACCACATGGAGAACAGAATCTCGCTCTTAGAAGATGATCATTCCAAAAATGAACGCATAGTTTCTAATCTAGAAAAAAATATCCGACAGCAGGAATCTGATATTGAAGAAATATAGGCCCATTTTAAGAGAGCTAACCTAAGAATAATTGGAATAGAGGAGGGAAAAGAAAGTGAAACCAAAGGGATCAACAATCTCTTCAAGGAAGTAATAGCAGAAAATTTTCCAAACATAGAGCAAGAGGTTGATACACAGGTCCAGGAAACTTATCGAACTCCCTTTAGACAGGATCGGAGAAGAGGATCCCCATGCCACATAATTGTCAAAATGACCAATGTGGAAGCCAAGCAGAGAATCTTAAAGGCAACAAAAACAAAGGGCCAAGTGACATTCAGAGGCAAACCAATTAGAATCACTCCAGACTTCCCAAACCAAGTCATGAGAGCCAGAAGGGCTTGGAGTAACATATTCCCAATTTTGAAAGAAAACAACTTCCAGCCAAAAATTTCCTACCCAGCCATACTTTCTATCAAATTAGATGGAAAAATAAGAAGCTTCCATGACAAACAGAAACTGAAGGAATTTATGTCTTCAAAACCAGCACTAGAGAAAATACTCAAAGAGATTAACTACAAAGAAGAAATAGGTAACACACACCAGAACCAGAGAAACAAGATTTTCCATCCAACAGACAACTAAGATTGGTTATCTGTGGAGATTCATTATTTATGTTAGTCCTTTACCTATCTCTAAATGGTATTGTTTGCCTTTATTGTTGTTAATTTTTAGGATTTCTAGTTGGAATATTAATATACCTTCAGATATAGCATTTGGAAATATTTTATCCCATTCTATTAGTAACTGTTAACTCTGTTTACATTGTGTTTGGATATACATATTTTTTTTATTTTTTAGGGAGTTTGTATACTCTTCTGTTGCCTGTGCCATTGAAATCATATCCAAGAAATCACTGCCAATTTCAATGTTGTGAGGTTTTATGACCCAGATTTTCTCCTAAAAGTTTATAGTCTTAAGATTTATATTTAGGTCTTTTATCTATTTTGAGTTAATATTTGTATATGGGATTAGGTAAGGGTCCAATTTTATTCTTTTCCATGTAATTATTATTTTTCAACAGTATTTAGTTAAAAGATTATTATTTCCACCACCAAATGTTCATGGAAACCTTGTCAAAAATAACTTGACAATATAGGGAAGAATTTAGCTCTAGGCTTTTATTTAACTCCAATGGTTTATATATCTGCCTTTAGAATAGTACTACACTGTTTCAATTATTGTAGCTTTATATGGTTTGAAATCAGAAAATATATATCTTCTAGCTTTGTTCTTTTTCAAGATCGTTTTGGGTATCTAGAGTCCATGTTCCATATTAGGATAGATTTTTTTTCTGAAAAATAAATATATAAATATATGATAGTTTCACCTAAAAAAATAGAAAAAAATATTCTCTGGTAAGAAAGTAAAAAGAAATATTGAAATGTTATCTTTAAGTCATCAAAAGCTTGGTATCAGACAAATTAAACTGTTATGTGAGATTATCATTTTAAATTTTGGATAAATTGCTATAATACTAGATGTCAACCACTAAGCCAAGCATGGGAGGGAGGGATGGGGAGGGAATGGGGTGGGGATCGGGTGGGGACTGACTGGGTGATGTGTGCATGTATGTCTACAAAAGTTTGTATCCCACTATGATGTATGAATACAGTGCACCAATAAAAAAATTTAAAAAAAAAGAATTCACAGCTTCAAAAGTAGCAATATACTTTTTTTTCTTTATGGTGGTACTAGGGATTGGACCTAGGACATTCTGCCTCCAAGCTAAATCCCCAGTCCTATTTAATTTTTATTTTGAGACTGGGTCTCCCTGGGTTGCTGAGGGCCTCAGCTAAATTGCAGAGGCTGATCTTGAACCTGCAATCCTCTTGTCTCAACTTCCCAAGTACTGGGATTACAGGTGTCTGTCACTATACCTGGATGAATGTGTGTGTGTGTGTGTGTGTGTGTGTGTGTGTGCATGTGTGTGTGTTGTACTGAGGACTGAATTCAAGGGTGTTCTACCTCTGAGCCACACTCTGACCTCCTCTCTTCTTTTTTAAATTTTGAAACAGGATCTCACTAATTTGCTGAGCCTGGTCTTGAACCTGTCACCTTCTTGTCTCAGCTTCCAGTACTTGTACTGGGATTACAGGAGTACACCACTCTGCCTGACTAGCAATATACTTTCAAGTCAAATTAGATATTTAGAACCTATACACACGCACGTGCGCGCACACAGACACACACACATAGTGTCTATGTCTGTGTGAGTTACTAGGGATTATTCTGCCTCTGAGCTCTATTTTACTTTTTATTTTGAAACAGGGTTTTACTAAGCTGCGGGGGTCCTCCCTAAGTTCGCAAGGCTGGCCTTGAACCTTCGATCCTCCCGTCTCAGCCTTTCAAGTACTAACATTACAAGCATGCACCACCATACCCAGCTAAAACCATATTTCTCTAAGGCTGTATTCATGCTATTGTATCCATTTAACAAATGGATACTTGACAGAAGCATCACTCTGTCAGGCACTTTCCTGGACATTGGGGATATAAATGGTGAGCCATTAAACCTCTGCCTTAATCCCTACCAAACTGAGATTGTCAGGTGGACTCAACTGGCTCTCTTTAACGACCCTGGGAGCTACGTAGACAATATCGTGTGTGTTTGGTTTGGTAGCTTGTGTTGAAGTTTCCCGTTCAGTAATGTTAAGTACTTTCCCATTGTTATACGACAGATCTCCAGAATGCTTTCCTCTTACAAAACTGAAATTCTGTACGCAATGGATGATAAATCCCAGTTTCTCCCTCTCCCCAGCCCCTGATAACCACCATTTTACTTTCTGATTCTATGAATTCAACTCCTTTGGGCGCTGCATATAAGTAGAATTATATCGAATCGGTCTTAGTGAGACTGAATTATCTCTTATTATAATGTCTTCAAGGTTCATCCACGTTGAAGTGTGTATCCGGATTGTTTTCCTTTGTAAGGCTGAATACTATTCCAGTGTAAGTCTATACCACATTTTATTTACCTTTTCATCAGGCAACACATAGTTGGGTTGCTTCCACCTTTCAGCTGTTGTGATAACTCTGTGTGAACATAGGGGTGCAATGAACTCTTTGAGACCCTGATTTTCAATTTTTTCTTGGCTATGTAGAAAGGAACTAATTCTTTTTTGTGTGTGTGGTACTGGGGATGGAATCCAGGGGCATTCTACCTCCAAGCTACACTCCCACCCCTATTCTTTTAGTCTATTATTTATTTATTTATTTATTTGGTGGTGCTGGTGGTGGAACCTAAAGGCTTTTCTACCTCCGGGCTATATTCCCAGACCCATTTTATATTTTATTTGGAAACAGGGTCTCACTAAGTTGCTGAGAGCCTCACTAAGTAGCTGAGGCTGACTTTGAACCCGTGTGATCCTTCCGTCTCCGCCTCCCAAGCACTGGGATTACAAGCGTGGGCCACCACGCCCAGCTTAGTCTTTTAAATTTGGAAACAGGGTCTCACTGAGTTGTAAAGGGTCTTGCTAAGTAACTGAGGCTGTCCATGAACCGCAATTCTCTGGTCTCAGCCTTCCGAATGCTGGGATTACAACCATGCACCACTATGCCCGGCTTAGGAACAAATACTTTTAAGGGCATGGTACCTTAATATTCTCTTCAAAGTGCTTGGTATGCTCTCAAGCCCAGGCAACTGGAACTCTTGGGTTGGGTGGGTGCTTTATTCGCCCTCTCCTGACATTCCCCTCCCAGAGTTCAAGGAGGAGTCTAAGGATCCTGGAGGATGAGCCCGACAGAGCCCACGTGGCCTCCTTAGACCAATGGGTGCCTACTCCAACATCTCCAACTTTGCTTCTAGGACCCATGCTGGCCTCTCCCGAGGTCCACTGCCCCGAGTGATCCTGCTAGCCCATACAGGGTTGACCTGGGGCAGCTTTGTGCTCATGGCATGGTATGGATCTTCAGGGAGAGTGTCCACAGTCAGGTAGGTATACAAGGCCCCTCAAGTTGGAAAATTCAGTCCTGAATATAGGGGGCCTCCATATGAACCCAGTGTCTGGAATCCTACAAGTGTTTGTGGCTATTATGTGGTCACATAACATGTCTGAAGAATATTTAGTTCCATTATTATAACCCTGTTGTTGTTTGGAATCAGAATCTTGCTAAATTGCTGAGGCTGGCCTTGAACCTGCAATCTCCTGTCTCAGCCTTCTAAGTACTAAAATTACAGGTGTGAGGCACCACGCCCGGCTTGTATATCTGTTTTTTTTCTTTCTTTCTTTCTTTCTTTCTTTCTTTCTTTCTTTCTTTCTTTCTTTCTTCTTCTTTTGTGGTGGTGGTGGTACTGGGGATAGAACCCAGGGGCTCTTCTACCTCCGGGCTATACGGTCAGACCTATTTTCTATTTTATTTGGAAACAGGGTCTCACTAAGTTGCTGAGAGCTTCACTCAGTATCTGCGGCTGGCTTTGAAATGTGCGATCCTCCTGTCTCAGCCTCCCAAGCGCTGGGATTACAAGCGTGCGCCACCGCGCCCGGCGTATATCTGTTTTTAACCGGCGGCTGTATTTTCCAGAATCTGTATCACTAGCTCCCATCGTCTGAAGTAGAGCTGTGGAGCCAGTAGCAAAGATTTGCTACGCCAGGTGGAAAAACTATAATTAATCTGAATCTTTTCTTCCATTCTTTAGCATATCTAACAACAGTAATGCTAATGGACACAGGATGATACTTTCATGCAACAGGGGGAGAGACGACTATCGAACTGTCAATGTCAGGGGATAGACGGACAATTCCATCACACTGCGCCTCCCTCCGACTGCGAGTGGGATCGTCCAGGAGCTCCGGGAGGCTCCCCCGCCCTCTCCGCATAATGGTACAGCCCAGCGCGTGTCCCGGACGGCGGAAGTGCGCCTCGGGGGCGGGGCTTGTTGCCCGGATGCAGGGGGCGTGGCCGCGCCGGGGCGAGCGGGCTTTTTAGAAGTTGGCGGCGGCGGCCAGGCTAAGGGGACTGTGTGCCAGGGGCTGGGAGGGAGTGGGTCGGCTTGGACGTGAGGCCTCCCCCTCCCACGTGGTGTTCTGGTAGGTTCCGTGGCTCGGGGAGGTGGGCGCGCCCGCGGTCTCCGCCGGGGGCCTCGGTTTTCGCGGGTTTTTCCCGGGGCTTGGCGCGCTCCGAGCCCCGCCTGTTACATTTTCTCCCGCCCGGCTGGGCGAGGGGGCGCTTGTCTGTAGTCTCAGTACTTAGAAGGTTGCCTAGTTCGAGGACAGCTTTGGCAAATAGTGAAACTCAGCAAACTGCCGAAACCCTGCTTCCAAAAATAAATAAATAAATAAATAATAAATAAATAAATAAAGTATGGGGTGTAGCTCGGAGGCAGAATGCCCCTCGGTTCAGTCCTCAGTACCACAAAAATAAATAATTAAAAAATAGGGCTGAGGATATATATAACTTAGATAATGCATCTGGGTTTGGACCCTCGTACCAAAAAAATTTTTTTTTCTTTTCTACCAGGGTTTAGCTCCCACCTCTGAGAAACCGCTGGAAACCCCATGCACATGGTGCCTTGCCTGGATTCTCAGTACCTGGGAGGCTGAGACAGGAGGTCTCAGAGCGCAGGTTTGAGGCCAGCCTCAGCAACTTAATGAGCTCTCAGTAACTTAGCAAGACTGTTTCCAAATAAAAAATAGGGTTGGGAGGTGTAGCTTCGAGGTAGAATGCCATTGGGTGCAATCCCCAGTGCCACAGAAATAAATAAATCGGGCTGGGGGGAGGGTGTAGTGTGGAGGTAGAATGACCCCACCTGGGGTCTGTAGCTCATTTACCCAAGAGGGCTGGCACGCAGGTGGTAGAACACCTTGGGGTGCACCATTGTGCTCAGAGAAGCTGATGAGTTTCCGGCCTGGCTTCATAGTGTGTGAATGCCATACTAAAGAGCTACACTTAAGTCCTATCTATTATCTATCTATCTATCTATCTATCTATCTATCTATCTATAGCGGGACTGGGGATGGAACCCAGGGGCATTCTACCTCCGAGCTACACAACCAGCCCTAATTTTTATTCTTTATTTTATTTATTTATTTACTTATTTATTTTTGTGGTACTGGGGGTGGAACCCAGGGGCTTTTCTACCTCCGGGCTATACTCCCAGACCTATTTTCTATTTTATTTGGAAACAGGGTCTCACTAAATTGCTAAGAGCCTCACTAAATAGATGAGGCTGGCTTCGAACCTGTGCGATCCTCCAAGCCCTGGTATTACAAGCACGTCATTATTCTTTATTTTGAAACAGGGTCTCACTGACTTGCAAAGGGCCTCAATAAGCCAGCAAGAGCTGGGAGTTTAGCTTGGAGATAGAATGCCCCTGGGTTCCATCCCCAGTACTGCAGAAAAAAAAAATTCAGATTATAGAGGTGGGATCGCTCAAGTGTGTTTAGTTCTGGAAGCTCCATCCAGCTCTGACATTTTTTTTCTTACAGTTCTCTGATATGAGTAATAATGGACCAGAAAATTTTATCTCTAGCAACCGAAAAGACTGTGGACAAACTACAGGAATTTCTTCAAACCCTGAAAGAAGATGATGTGAGTCTTAGGAAGCATGTTCTACTATAAGCAAATGTCCAGTATGAGACATTCAAAGGACATATGAGGGATAAAGAGAACTTCCTCTGCTATTTCATCTCAGCATTTTCCTTAGGAGATAAGGATTTATTTGATAACAAATCATTAACGTAGAGAGATTGGGGAAGGTGGAAAAAATGGGCACCTTAAGAATATCTATGGCCAAATTTAAACCTGAAATAGCAAATGCTTTTGCACTTAGTGTGTACACACGTGTACAAATTCACATACTTGTATGGTCCTTAGAATGATTCTATTTGAAGATAATATCCTGACTATAGTTACTGACGTGAAGCACTAGTTTTTCTTGCTTATTATTTATTTTTCTTCAATGGAAGTGAATTCATAAGCAGCGAAATATTTTAAAGTGTTGGTAAGAGAAAATCCGAGTCCTTATTGTTATCATAAAATACAACAATAATTATCTACACATTAGGCTCTTTTTTCTTCCTAATCTTTTTTCTTAATCTTCTTACCTTGTGACATATTGCTCCTTTTTTCCATTATAAGTGATCTCAGTCAGTGCAGATCTCTGCCTGGAAAAGATTCCTCAAGATGAACTTTAAATGTTTATATATGTTAACAATTCAAGACATTATTATGTTTTCAAGGAAATTGTTATGTGCTTGTGTTGTAGTTATTGGAACTAGGTCCATCTTTATCTCTGTTATCTGCTATTCTAACTGGCAGTTCATGTAGGGATGCTTTCTGATTTTTTTTTTCCGTTTGAAGTTACCTGGGATTGCTTTTGTAGCAGTTTTGAGATAGCCCATTACATGAGTTACATCTTGAATCATTCTGTAGAGAAGATTTGACTAAAATCAGCATTCAAGTTCTTTATTTCTTTAGAATCTATATATTTTACTTGTTTCCAAAAGGAAGCTTTAACATTATATATTCTTTAGCTGGGCGTGGTGGCACATGCCTATAGTCTCAGTACGTGGGAAGCTGAGACAGGAGGATTGTAGGTTGAAGGACAGCCTCAGCAATACAGTGAGACTCAGCAACCTGGTCAGACCCTGTTTCACAATAAAAAGGGCTGGAGGTGTAGCTTGGAGGTAGAACGCTTCTGGATTCGATCCCTAGTACCACCAAAAAAGGGAAAAAATTATATACCTTTTAAGATAAGGAAACCTAAGAACTAGAAGAAAACCCATGATGTAGATATCATGAATTCACCTCTCTGCTGTTTATTACAGATGAATCCCTGTTTCAGTTTTTGTGAGGATGAAATGAGATAGTGTATATATAAAGCATCTAGTATACACTGCATACATGTTTAAAAGGTTCCTCCAGCCCTTCCTGGTATTAAGATCCTTCACCAGCAGAGTTGCTGTTAGGGTTGGCTCTGGGATGGCCTCCCAGCAAAGCTCACATGTTGGCAATGCAGGAACGTTCAGAGGTGAAATCATTGGTCACAGAGCTCCGTCTTTATCAGTGGGTTGGCCCATTGATGGATTAATCATTTGGATGGGTTAACTGGGTGGTGAGTGTAGGCAGGTGGGGAGTGGCTAGAGGAGGAGGAGGCCGTCTCAGACCTGTGGCCTTGAGAACTCTGCCTGTCTTTGGCTGCTGCTTGCTTGTCTCTGCTTTCTGGCTGCCATGCTTGAGCTGAGCAGCTTCCCTCTGTGTCCCCTGATGTCAGAATTTTTCTGATATAGAATAGATAACAATGTAGAACAAAAGTCTCAGAATTGGCCGGGTGTGGTGGCGCACGCTTGTAATCCCTGCGCTTGGGAGGCGGAGACAGGAGGATCGCGCTGGTTCGGAGCCAGCTTCACTGGCTTAAAAGACCCTGTTTCCAAATAAAAAAAATATATAAAAATAGGTCTGGGAGTGTAGCCCGGAGGTAGAAGGGCTTCCAGGAACCCCAGTGCCACCAAGAGAGAGAGAGAGAGGGAGGGAGGGAGGGAGAGAAAGAGAGAGAGAGAGAGAAAGAAAGAAGAGAAGAGAAGAGAAGAGAAGAGAAGAGAAGAGGAGGACGGGAGGAGGGAGGGAGAGGGAGAGGGAGAGAGAGAAAAATATAAAATAGGTCTGGGAGTGTAGCCTGGAGGTAGAAGGGCTTCCAGGAACCCCAGTACCACCAAAAAAAAAAAAAAAAAAGTCTCAGAATTGATATCCAATTATGTGTACAATCTAATATATGATAGAATGGTATTTCACAATACTGGAGTAAAGATAGCCTTTGATAAATGATGTTGGGACAACTGAAGAGGCATTGGGGGTCATGGGGACCAGGTAACAGAGGTGTACATGTAAAAAGCAAGTCTAAATAGGTATCAGCAGAAAACATGGAGGAATTTCTCTTGAATGTTGGTTCAGGGAAAAGCTTTGCTATCATCAGTGAGAGACAGAGGGACAGATATGTACCATGTGGCTCCAGGTGTGCTTCTTAAAAAGGTCCAGTAGCACCTGTGTTCTGGTTGAGAATACATAAACTCAATCTCACTCTTTAAAAAGGCTCTGATAATCAGACATGTCTACAGACATTGTCCATTGTCCCTGGGGAATAGCCATCACCCCAAGCTGAGAACCACTGTTCTTTTGAAGGGTCCAGGCAAGAGCAGATATTTTATTATATATTTAAGAAGGGCGAGATGGACTCTGAAAAGTCCAGGAGAAAACCAGCTCATGTAGTTGTGGAAGAGAATCATTGTAGATTCATTGTTTTACAAGGCTTGGTTTCTGAGACACGCCTCCTCTCTCTGGGTTGGCCCCTCCAGTTCTTGACATTACTCTCTCGGTGCTCATTGCTGGTAGCTGCTTCTCTTTTTAATGACTGTAGGTGTTTCTCTTTATATTCTCTTTCTGGACAGTCCCATTTGTTTCCACTGAACTCTCTTCTCTGAGCTTCATTTTGGTGTATCTAGTTTGTTTCACATCCACATTTCTCTACCTGAGAGTAATGGTCCTGAGTTCCATAAAAGACCTGCTGGATTAAAAAGTGTGTATGGTAGCCAGAGGTGGTGGTGCACTCCTGTAATCCCTGTACTTGGGAGGCTGAGGCAAGAGGATTACAGATTTGAGGCCAGCCTCAGCAACTTAGCCAGACCCTCTTTCAAAATTAAAAAAATAAATTAGGGCCAGGGTGTAGCTCAGAGATAGAATACCTCTGGGTTCAATCCTGAGTAGTGCGCGCGCGCGCGCACACACACACACACACACACACACTCAGAAGTTTTAAGTGTGGATGGAGCCCAGCAGACTGTTTTAGTCAGCCCTAGGGTGATTTAGATGCTTACTTAATCTCAGATTTCCACCATTTTCCGTAGATGGTACCACCATCCATCTAGCTAGTTGCTCGAGCCAGAAATTTAAGAGTCTTGATTTCTTTCCTTACTGCACACCCTTATTCGCTACCAAACTATGAAGAATTTCTGTTTCAAGCTCTTGAGTATTTTTGATCAGTTTTTCTTCGTCTCTTATATTAGTTGCTAAGGCCACTATTACAAAATGCCACAAACTAGGTTGCTTAAATAACAGCATTTGATTTCACAGTTCTGGAGACGAGAACTCCAAGATCAAGGTGATGGCAGTGGTCCTTCCAGGGGCTGTGAGACTCTGTCCTTCCTTCCCTTCCCCCTCCTCCCCTCCCCTCCTCCCCTCCTCCTTCTCCTCCCAGCTTCTGGTGGTTTGCTCGGTGCCTGAGCTCGGCCTTCATCTTCACTTGACATTCTCCCCGCGGACATGTCCCTGTCCCGATTTCATCCTCTGCACACTGGGAAGCATATCTTACCGAGATCCCATCAGCTGCACAGTAAGTTCCTGATACTGAGCTGCTTCTTGGCAATCTGGTCTTCCCAAGTGGTCCCATGAATGCTGGCTTCTCCTCCCATGTTCTGGAAGCAGCTGTGGCCCAGCTTGGAGGTGTTGATGAACTTAATGTCAGTCTCCTCCAAGAAGGCCTTCATCAGGTAGTGCAAGAAGTGGCAGTGGGACATGGGCAGGAAGCGGCTGGAGCAGGACCTGAGCCGCAGATCTGTTGGCATAAGGGCGTGTCATGCTGGACTAGGCCCACCCTAATGGCTTCAGCTGATCACATCTGCAGCATCCTGTTTCCAAACCAGTCACATTGTGAGGTACTTGGGGGTAGAACTTGAATATATGAAGTTCGAGGAGTGTACACAGTTTAGTCCCTGACATCTCCCCGGCTGTCACTTTGGTCTTGGCCACTAGCCTCTCTCACTGGAGAACAGTAGCAGTCTCCTAACAGGTCTCTGTTTTACTCTTAAACTTCCCACAAGCCCATCTCTACACAAGGAGCAAGGTTGGCTTTTAATGTCTCGTCTGATCACTTTTCTTTAGTAACTTCTCTTACACTTAGAATCTAAGCTCCCTCCTGTGGCCAGCAAAATTCTTCATGATCTCGTCTTTGCCCATTTCTCCAAACTCATCTTCTGCCATTCTTCTCCTTCTCACTTTTTCAGACATACTGGTCTTTTTTTCAGGTCCTCAAACAGGCCCGCCTCTTTGCTCCTTCAGGGCCTTTGCTCATGATGACCCCTCTGTCCACTGCCCTGCCCCCACCTCTGCATGTCTGGCTTTATGATCCTTCAGGGCACCACTTAATGTCACCTAGCTCAGAGCAGCTTTGACTGCCGTACTGAGGCACGCACGTGTCCCTGGGGTTGGGACCCAGGGCATTCGACCTCTGAGTTAGGCCCTTAGCCCTTCATTTTAGTGTTTGTTTTGAAACAGGGTCTCATGTTGCTGAGACTCTCACTAAGTTACTGATGCTGGTCTTGAACCTGCAATGCTGTCTCAGCCTTCCCCTTGCCCTCTAGTCTACTATACACAGTCCAGTTCCCATTTTGCATTTCGTTCATCCTTGTATTGCGCCTAGGAAAAAGAACATGCTTCAAAAGTATGTGCTGATGATTGTTTATCCCCCAAACATGGCACAATACTTAGTGCTGACTGAATGCTGAGTAAATGTGGAATGAATGTCTGAATATATTTATTCGTAATAGCCCAAGATCCTGTTAAGATCTGCCCTGTATCATCTACATCAAAATGAAAGTATTGATGGTACTCGGATCCTCTGAATGATCTGAACCTGACAGACGAGTGCTTTACCATCTTGAATGTTTCAGTCATTGGAGTGGAGGAGCTGTTGCCAGAGACTTGAAGTGTTTTCTTTTTTAATTGCAGTTGACTCATCTCCTTCAGAAACATGCAGTGAAAGGAAAAGCTGCCGGAGCACTCCTGAGAGCCATCTTCAGAGGTAAGAAAGATTAATTGCGTTCCTGTTTCACTTGTTTACTTTTGGCGCTGCTGCCGCTTTTCTAACTGTTTGGAGCCCCACTGGAACGTTTTCTCTGTCGGGGGATTCTATAAATCAACTAAAGCAGCAGCCTCCTGTTTAGGATACTCAAATATTTTACTGAAGGGAGTTGAAGTGGCCGCCTGAGATTATATTGTTGGTGTTGGAGGCCGTAAAGGATGCACTTTTCCTAAAATCTGCTTTGGTTTACGTGTGCTTTTAAAATTGTGGAAGCCAGGCATGGTGGCGCACACCTATAATTCCAGCACTTAGGAGGTTGAAGAAGGAGGATTATAGGTTCGAGGCCAGCTTCAACAACTCAGCGAGACTCTGTTTCAAAAACAAAAAAATACAAGGGGTGGGGGGTTCAATCCCCAGTACCACACACAAAATTTTTGTGGAGACTAAAGAGAATAGTATTGTTTACTACTTAATCCAAGCAGGGCTAGGGAGCCCTGTAGCCTGATGAACTTGCATATCTTAGGTGTCTTATGTATAGCCTTCTACAGAGATGCTTAGTTTCCAGTGAGACATACCTGTTTCCCTATATTGAACAAAGGCCAGTTCTAAATCGTGGTAGATTGTAACTCATAGTTGTTTTACAAATCATGATAGGATAAAATTCTTCAAGGCCAAAGTTAAAAGGAGCTTTGGATTTATGACAGGTACATTAGCTTTGGTTTAACTTTTTTCTCTTAAGAAAATTGAGAACATAAAAAACATACTTCCTATACATAAAAGAGTTTTCAAAGTTGAGTTACTCAGCTTTTCTGGAAACTTGCAAAATATTTTGTAGAAGTATCAGAGAAAAAAGAAATGATGAAAAGTCAGCGCCTGGAACTTATTATCACGTCTCACATTTTTTTCTTTTTTCTTTTTTTTTTTTTTTTTGGTGGTACTGGGGTTCCTGGAAGCCCTTCTACCTCCGGGCTACACTCCCAGACCTATTTTTTATACTTTTTTATTTGGAAACAGGGTCTCATAAGCCAGCGCGCGCGGCTGGCTTCGAACCTGCGCGATCCTTCTGTCTCTGCCTCCCAAGCGCGGGGATTACAAGCGTGCGCCACCACGCCCGGCGATGTCTCACATTTTTGTAACTATTTAAAAACAGAATTAGAGCCGGGAGTAGTGGCGGGAGTCTGGACACGTTCGTGAGACTGTACCTCAAAATTTATTTATTTTTATTTATTTTTTTGGTACTGGGGATTGAGCTCAGTGGCATTCAATTTGAGCTACACCCCAAGCCCTATTTTATTTTTTATTTTGAAACAGGGTCTCACTAAGTTGTGGAGGGCCTCACTAACTTGCAAACCTGTGATCCTCCTATCTTACCTTCCCAAGTACTGGGATTACAGGCATTTGCCACCAAGCCTGGCTTGTCTTTCCATTTTGAAGACTGCTAGGCTAAAAGCATAGAATAGGATGAGGACATAGAATAGGATGAGGACATTTTAAAAAGCTACCAAGCTTGCTATTCTTAGTGAGAGTCAGCCTTTTTTCTTGGACACTCCTTGGATTGTTGGAAGCCTTTGGTTAATTTCCAGAGTTCAATAAGTTGATTTTAGCCATTTCTGTTACTGTTCTTGTATCTTTTATGGAGAGGAGGAATTTCCAGGGTCTTATTCTCTGTATATTTATTACCTATTCACAACACTTAGTAAAGACCTGAGGCGAGGTGTGTGTGCGCATGTGTGTGTTGATGTTTTAGTTTTCATTTTTTAGTTTTGGCATTGGAGAGTGAACCCAGGGGCGCTCTACCACCGAACTACAACATTCCTAGCCCTTCTTATGTTGAAATAGGATCTTGCTAAGTTGCCTCTCGGCCTCAAACTTGTGATCCTCTTACCCTGGGCTCCGAGTCACTGGAATTACATGAGTGTGCCCCTGCGGCTTGGCGAAGTGAAATATATTAACACCATTAGGTGTGGGTTTCTAGACACCCCCTCCAGGTGTTGTAATATGTTAGAAGGCTTCCTTCTCCTGTACTATATAATTATTAAAATGAGTTCAAGTATAAGAGGAAAATATGGCATTTCAGTCCCTTTATTTTGGCTAAATTTTTTGCGCTTTTTCAAAGTCCCTGCATATTGCTATTCTAAACCTTTAGCAATCAGCATTTAATATTTCTGTCTTAGCCAGGTGTGGTGGTACATGCCTGTAATCCCAGTTCTTGGGAGACTATGACAGGAACTGGGGGGGGGGGGCTGTTTCAAAACAATAAATTAGGTCTGTAAGTGTAGCTCAAAGGCAAAATGCAGCCAGACATGGTGGCACACACCTATCATTCCCAGTACTTGGAAGGCTGAGACAATAGGATTGCAGGTTCAAGGCCAGCCTCGCCAATTTAGTGAGACTTGCAGCAGCCTAGTAAGACTGTTTCAAAATAAAAAGGGCTAGGGTGTAGCTCTGAGAATGCCCCTAAGTTCAGTCCCTAGTACTGTAAAAGAAGAAAAAGAAAAAACCCAGGTTTAGTTACTAGTACTGCAAAAAAAAAGTCTGTTTCTGCATTCAACTATAAACCTTTTTGTTTTTTTCTATTTACCCTCTCACCTTGTAAAACTTCTTTCTTTTCTCTTTCTTTGTTCTGTGCCATCTGTTTAAAACAATAAGGTTCCCCTTGCTCTGAGGAAGATGGAGCTCTCAGGAGACGTAAGATATACACTTGCTGTATCCAGTTGGTGGAATCCGGGGATTTACAAAAAGAAATAGCATCTGAGATCATTGGATTACTAATGCTGGAGGTAAGATGAAAAGTAAAGATTTACTTGTTTGGGGGGTATTATATTTTGTCAAGGAAAGGAAAACTTAAGTGCCAAATCTAGCAGAGTTTCTGTTTATGAATAATACCTATTATTAACCAAAAAAGTGGGTGAATGAGGTAAAAACCACCTGGATGTTTATATTACCTTTCTGGTACTGTACACATATATCTCTTTGAAGAGTTGGCATATCTGAAAACATTAGGGCACTGATGGAGGATTCTAACCTTTGAAGTCCTTTACAGTTATAAGTATATTATAATAATAGCAGCATAATTCTGTGAACCCTTCGTAGGACCAGTTCTGGGTTTCAGTATCAATTCAGTTATTTCAGCAAAGTGTTTCTTTCTTAGAGGTAACAAGGCGTGGACCACTTCAGATTTTCTTTATTCCATGAACTTTTAGGCTCACCGTTTTCCAGGACTACTATTGATTGAATTAGCCCATGAGTTTATTAGTGCCATCAAAGAGAGTAGCTTAGTGAATGGAAAATCTTTGGCGTTACTACCCATAATTCTCACTGCCTTGGCTACCAAAAAGGAAAATCTGGCTTATGGAAAAGGTAATTTTCTTCCAATTTTAATGACTTTTTCTTTTTTTACATAATCAAATTTATTTCACAGTGTAATTTACCTTTCTAGGTGAATTGAGTGGGGAAGAATGTAAGAAGCAATTGATTAATACCCTTTGTTCTAGCAGGTGAGTCTTTCTGATTAATGTGTAGTAGAACTTTATTATTCTATTTTTTTTTTTTTTTTTTTTTTTTTTTGGTGGTACTGGGAGTGGAACCCAGGGGCTTTTCTACCTCCAGGCTATACTCCCAGACCTATTTCATACTTTATTTGGAAACAGGGTCTCACTAAGTTGCTGTGAGCCTCACTCAGTAGCTGAAGCTGGCTTCGAACCTGTGCGATCCTCCTGTCTCAGCCTCTCAAGCACGGGGATTACAAGCATGCGCCACCATGCCTGGCATGTAGTAGAACTTTCTGAGGACTTCAAGTTGCCAAAAAAAAAAACAAAACAAAACCCAAAAAAACCCTACCATTTATTTTAGGAATTTTGTGAAGTATTTAGTCATGTAATATAAAACCTAAGATTATTTATTTTGTGATGAGTTTTAAGAGAGAGAGATAATTTACTCTGCTTTAAAACTGTATATACAGTTTTTGTTTACTTGACTTTCTATCTTAACAATATTGTCCTATAAGCATTATTCAGAGTCCCAAAGGTCCTCAAGGCTAAGAAAGTTGCCCTATTGCTATACCTTTCAGACTTTTGAGAGGGAGTAGAATAAACAAATGATTTTTGTGTACCTTAACCAGTAATTTTATTTCTGGGTATCTACCCAGGCAAGACTTTAATATATAAGAAAATCCACATATATGAACATGCCCAACACAGAAATTTGTGACTAATGTAAGCATGAGATAATAGGGACATGTAGCCAGGTGTGGTGGCGCACGCTTGTAATCCCAGTGCTTGGGAGGCTGAGACAGGATCACACAGGTTTGAAGCCAGCCTTGGTAACTTAGTGAGGCTCTCAGCAACTTAGAGCCTGTTTCCAAATAAAATGTAAAAATAGGTCTTGAGAGTATAGCCTGGAGGTAGAAAGCCTTTGGGTTCCATCCCCAGTACCGCAAAAAGTAAAATAATAATAATAATAATAATAATAATAATAATAATAATAATAGGGACATGTAAGCTATGTTAGTTAAGCTAGAGCCATTCTGAAATTTATACCATTAAAAAAATGAATTGTGTAATGACATATATCAGATGAAAATTTTTTTATACAGTCAGCAAAATAGAATACTAAGTTATAATACAATACTATAATTATCCATGGGTGTGTTAAAAGAACAGGAAGGGAATACCCAAGATTACCTAAACCAGAAAAACTGCTTTAATGATTCCTTGTATAAGATCCCCTACATAATTTTTTATTATAGGCATGTGTGCATCCATTCATTAATTTGTTTTTAGTTACACAAGCCTTTATTCAGTATGCATTATAGCTGGGCATGGTGGTGCACGCTTGTAAGCCCAGTACTTGGGAGGCTGAGACAGGAGGATCGAGGTTTGCTGCCAGCCTGAGCAACTAGCGAGGCCCTCCATAACTTAGTGAGATCCTGTTTTCAAATAAAAAATAAAATAGGGCTGGGGTTGGGGCTCAGAGATAGAATGCCCCGAGTTCAATCCCCAGTACCCAAAAACCCCATATTATGTTCTTATATTTTTCATTTAACATATCTGTCATGTCAATTTATACAGCTCTGTCATTCATTTTAGTGGTCTCATAGCATTTTATTATATCATCTAACTTATCTCCAATTGTTGGGCTATTTAGTTATTTCCTGTTTGCTCTTACAAAAAGTGTGGCAGTGAAGATTTTTATATATCTATATGACTTTTTTTTTTTTTTTTTTGGTGGTACTGGTGTTCCTGGAAACACTTCTCTGGGCTATACTCCCAGACCCATTTTTATATTTTTATTTGGAAACAGGGTCTCTTAAGCCAGCAAGACTGGCTTCGAACCTGCGTGATCCTCCTGTCTCTGCCTCCCAAGCGCAGGGATTACAAGCGTGTGCCACCGCGCCCAACCTATATGACTTTTTTTTCCCCAGATCTGGGGATGGAACCCAGGGGCATTCTACCTCTGAGCTACACCCCCAGCCCTATTTTTTATTCTTTATTTTGAAACAGGGTCTCACTAAGTTGCAGAGGGCCTCACTAAGTAGCAGAGGCTGTCTGCGAACCGTGATCCTCTGGTCTCAGCCTCCCAAATGCTGGGATTACAAGCATGTGCTACCATGCCTGGTTTATCTACATGACTTTTTACAAGCCATGTATGTAAGGATATATTTCAAATAGTAAATTGAGTGAATCTGTACTTATGTGCAGTTTTAAACTTATTGTATATTCCCTAAAATACTATGTAGAGAATGTTTATTTCCCATAATCTCACCAGTACTGGGTATCCTCAGACTTTGATTTTTGGTGTCAGAGATGGAGCCTCATCAGACTTTGGTTTTGTTAGTCTGATAGGTTAAAAACTGCTATTTTACTGTTGTAAATGATATTTTTTTAAATCTTATTTTTGGTTGTTGCAAACTGTACTTTTTACCTTTTCACTGGTTTTACAAAGTTAAATGTAAATAAATTGAAATGAAATAAACTCATATTCTTTGTCATTTTCTTTAACTAGATGGGATCCGAAATATGTAATCCAACTCACTGCCACGTTCAAGTAAGCATTATCATTCCTTTTCTCTTTATATTCTACTTTGTGAACTTTCCTCTAGAAATTGAAACACAGCAAGCTCAAAGACCACCCTACCCTGAGTAAGAGTACTGATACCTTGGATTTTTTGTTAAAAAGTTATTTTCCCACCCTCTCACCCTTCCTTCCTTCCATCCATCTGTCCCACTGTGTTGTCTGGGCTGGTCTTAAACTTGGAATCCTCTGCCTCAGCCTCCTGAGTAGGTGGGATTACAGGCACATACCATTGTACCCTTAGCTGTTTGTTATATAACTATTTTTTTCTCAAGAGAACTTTACTTAGGTAAAGTTTTCAGTTCCTTGAAGCTTGTTCATAAGAGAAAGATCATAAGAAACAGTTTTAATATTTTCCTTTTTTCTTTATTCCCTTCTCCCCAAATTTATTTCTTAAAAGATGTTTAATGGAATTTTAACCATTGAAACACCCTGAATTGAATTTTCAAAAACAAGCCAGTTAGGCTCTGACTAGAGCCTTGGAATCTTTCTTCCACAGGGATGTCCCCCTGACTCCAGAAGAGGTGGAATTTGTGGTGGGAAAAGTGTTGAAGATGTTCTCCCAGTTGAATCTTCAAGAAATACCACCTTTGGTCTATCAGCTTCTGGTTCTGTCCTCAAAGGTATAAACAAAAAATTATTTCTCTTTAATTCTGGTGTGACCAATTATGGTCATCCAGCCTTTTCACACTACTGGCGTAATACTAGAGGAAAGAGGCTTATATTTTATGTGTGGTGATTTGGTTAAGTTAAAAGGACATGCTTCTTAGCCAAGGAAAACTTACAGTTTTATCCAAGATTACCTAAACCAGAGACAACGACTTTTATGATTCCTTATATAAGATCCCTTACATAATTTTTTATTATAAGCAAGTGTGCATCCATTTGTTAATTTGCTTTTAGTTACACAAGAGTTTATTCAGTACACAATTATAGCTGGGCATGGTGGTGCACGCTTGTAATCCCAGTACTTGGGAGGCTGAGACAGGAGGATTGCAGGTTCAGGGCCAGCCTCAGCTACTTAGTAAAGCCTTCTGCAACTTAATGAGACCTTGTTTCAAAATAAAGAATAAAAAATAGGGCTGAGGATGTAGCTTGGAGATAGAATGCCCTTGGGTTCAATCCCTAGTACCAAAAACAAAACAAACAAACAAAAAAAAAAACAACTTATCTCTGCCACTAGCACACTTTCTTTATGATAGTAAAATGATTTCAGAAAAGGTAGATTATAGGCATCTTAAAGTCAACACTAAGATATTTCAAACCCTATTTGAACTTGAAAGTATTATGTTGAAAAGTGCTTTATTATTGTTGTTGTTGTTGGTGTGTGTGGTACTGGGGATTGAACCCAGGGGGATTCTACCTCCGAGCTACTACCCGGCCCTTTTTATTTTTTGTTTTGAAACACAGTCTTGCTAAGTTGCCAAGATAGCAGTATTGCTGAGGCCGGTCTTGGATCTTCAGTCCTACTGTCCTAGCCTCCCAAGTACTGGGATTATAGGCGTGCGCTACCCTGTATGGCTAAAAAATTCTTTCAATTCAGCCTGGTTACTTTGCCCTTTAATTTGGAGAGTTCACCTATTTCATATTTTTCAGGGAAGCAGGAAGAGCGCTTTGAGCGGCATCATAGCCTTCTTCAACGAGCTCGATAAGCAGCACAACGAGAGTCAGAGTGGCGATGAGTGAGTAGCGTGGGGGAATAAGATCATTTTTCCAGGGTCCTCTTCTCTTTGTGCGTTTTAGTTACTTCATTGTTATCTTCTTGTACGCTCTACCTCCACCTCAGCGCTGAGCTTCCCCAGTCCTCCCCTAGTCGCTTAGTAATAAAGTTAGGAGAATAATGCAGCCTCTTTAGCTCTTTCATTTGCCCCCCTCCAGGAAAATAGCAATAATTATCCTGCAAAATGCAGATTTAAGACTTACTGTTTGCTCTGTGCCAGAGACTGTTTGGCCTTGAGGCTACAGTGATGAGCCATTAAACAAGGTCCCTGCTCTTATTGGAAGTTTTGTGAGTAGAGAATCGAGTGGGAAGTGCTACGAGGACAGTTCAAGGGATGGTTTGGCAGAGACAGCATAGCCTCTGTAGGGTGCGCCAGCAAAGACTCCCCAGCCGAAGCCTGACTCATGTGAACTGAAAAATGTAGACCAGAGAGAACGTGCTGAGATGTGGGAGAGTGCAGAGGCAGCGCACGGTGGGCAGACCTGAGAGAGCAAACAGCGATAGAGCTTATTCTGTGCCGGTCATACGCACTGTAAACCCCACGGTCCCGCTATGCCTCTATTTTATGGATGGGGAAAGAAACAGAAATTAAGGGAATGTCTAGTGTTACACAGCCAGAAAGTGGTGGAGCTGGGATCTGAAACCGAGCAGTTGGGCTGGAGAGTTCATGGGGCTCACTCCAGTGCGCTCTCCTCCTTCCGTCTTTACTAATTCGTAGTTACTTGGCCGGCCAGTTTGTTAGAGGTGGTCTTGTGTCCTGGATTAAGCAAAGCTGACAGGTCTTGGGGAGCTCAGTCTTGAGAAGGTTGGGTTTGAGGTGTATGTTAGCACTCCATGTGGAGGCCTTGAGCAGATAGCCTGCTGTTTAGGGTGAGTGGCTGGAAATACAGACTGGAGGGGACTGACAGCACGAGGTAGGGTGGACTTGTCTAAGGAGAGAGAGAAGAGAAGGAAACCCAACGCTGAGCCTGAGTCACTACATTCAAAGGTCAAACAATGGGGAAGGATGAAACAGAAGAAAAGTTTTTTTGAGAAGAGGTCAGTGACAGTGCCCTAGAAGCTAAGAATGCTTTTCAAGGAAGAAGTGGTTAAAGTTCAAATTGCAGAACTGTTGATTAAGATGGGACTTTATTGGTTTTGGCAACATGGAAGTCATGTACAGCCCTGGCAGTAGTTGAATGGCTGTGTGTGTGGGGGGGGGGGGTACTGGGAGTGGAACCCAGGGGCTTTCTACTCTGGGCTATACTCCCAGACCTATTTTATATTTTATTTGGAAACAGGGTCTCACTAAATTGCTGAGAGCCTCACTAAGTAGTTCAGGCTGGCTTCGAACCTGTGCGATCCTCCTGTCTCAGCCTCCCAAGTGCGGGGATTACAAGCGTGCGCCACCACGCCCGGCTTAGTTGAATGGCATTTGGAGATGAGGAAAGGACAGGGCCCAGTTGAATTGGGCTCAACTAGGAAGAGAATAGTCTCAAGATGAGTGAAATAATCTCTCTAGACTGATGAGTGAAATAATCTCTATATTCTTTGAAGAGGTTTTGTTCTAAAGAGGAGCACAGAGTGGGGCAGTAAAATTTCTTGCCTTCTGCTTCCAGTGATTGTGTGCGTTCAGCGGGAGTCGGTCTGCTGTTCTTGAAGTACCTGCATTTGTCTCACTCAGATGCATACTTTCTCTTGAGTCTTTAGGCTGCTGGATCTTGTCACTGTGCCGTCAGGTGAGCTGCGTCATGTGGAAGGCACCATTATTCTACACATGGTGTTTGCTATCCAGCTGGACTACGAACTGGGCAGAGAACTTCTGAAACACTTAAAGGTAGTGCCAGTCAATGACAGGAGTTATAAATACTATAGATACTAGTCCTTAGTCTAGAGGATCTAGTTTTTTAAGTTTGAAAATAGAAAACACATGTTACTACAACCTTAAGCAAGTCAGAAATTTCCATTTAAATACTTTCCTTTAGCCGGGTGTGGTGGCGCATGCTTGTAATCCCAGTACTTGGGAGGCTGAGACAGGAGGATTGTGCAGGTTCAAAGCCAGCCTCAGCTACTTAGTGAGGCTCTCAGCAACTTAGTGAGACCCAGTTTTTAAATAAAATATAAAATAGGTCTGAGAAAGCCGGGCATGGTGGTGCACTCTTGTAATCCCCGCACTTGGGAGGCTGAGACAGGAGGATTGTGTAGGTTTGAAGCTAGCCTCAGCTACTTAGTGAGGCTCTCAGTAACTTAGTGTGACCCTGTTTCCAAAACTAGGTCTGGGAGTATAGCCCGGATGTAGAAAGCCTCTGGGTTCCACCCCTAGTACCACCAAAAAAAAAAAAAATAGGTCTGAGAGTGTAGCCCAGAGGTAGAAGGCCTCTGGGTTTCATCCCCAGTACCACCAAAAATAAATAAATAAATAAATAAATAAATAAATAAATAAATAAATTCCTTTAAATGTCCTAGGGCCAAAAAAGAAAAATGAGGACTGTTCAGCAGGAAAATCAAAATCTAATTTTTATACTATCTCTCTCTCTGTTTTTTTTTTTTTTTTTTTTTTTTTTTTTGGTGGTACTGGGGTTCCTGGAAGCCCTTCTTCCTCTGGGCTACATTCCCAGACCTATTTTATATTTTTGAAACAGGGTCTCTTACGCCAGCGCGGCTGGCATCGAACCTGCGCGATCCTCCTGTCTCCGCCTCCCAAGCGTGGGGATTACAAGCGTGCACCACCACGCCCGGCTCTCTCTCTTTTTTTTTAATGTGGCACTGAGGATTGAACCCAGAGGCATTCTGCCTCAGAGATATATCCCCAACTCAAAACAGGGTCTAAGTTGCAGAGGGCCTCACTAAATTGCCAAGGCTGGCTTTGAACCTGTCATCCTCCCATCTCGGCCTCTCAAGTACTGGAATTACAAGTGTGTGCCATCATACCCAGCTGCTGCTATCACTTTTCGTAGGTGACTTTCAATCTTCTGCTTTCCCATTTATAAATTAGGATATTGCTATTTTTAGTAGTATATCATGGAGTTTTGTGGTGCTATGCCATTTATTTATTATCTGTGAGATAGAAAAATAACCCAGAAGCACTTCAAATTCTTATAAAGAAATGTAGAATACAGGTATATTTCCCCCACCAGTTTTTGTGTTTTGAACATTTTAACCTATAGAAAAATTAAACTTCTATAAGAGCATAAAAAGCACCTGTATACCCTCCACCTACATTCGGCAGTTAAGCACTTTGCCACATTTGCCTTATCTCGATTTCTCTCTCACAATATATTTTTTTCTGAACTATTTAAAAGCAAATTGCAGAAACCCGAACACTTAAACATCCGAATACATCAGAACGCATCACCTGAGAATAATGGCATAAATAATACCATCATCGCACCTGAGAAGATTAATTTTTTTTTTTTTTTTTTGTATTGGGAATTGAACCTAGGGCCATTCTACTCTGAGTTACACCCCCAGCCCTATTTCATTATTATTATTTTTATTTTTATTTTGGTGGTCCTGGGGATGGAACCCAGGGGCTTTCTACCTCCGGGCTACACTCCCAGACCTAATTTATATTTTATTTGGAAACAGGGTCTCACTAAGTTGCTGAGAGCCTCACTAAGTAGCTGAGGCTGGCTTCAAACCTGTGCGATCCTCCTGTCTCAGGCTCCCAAGTACGGGGGATTACAAGCGTGCGCCACCACGCCCGGCTTATTATTATTATTTTTGAAACAGGGTCTCACTAAGTTGCAGAGGGCCTTACTAAGTTGCTAAGGCTGGCCATGAACCTATGATCCTCCTGTCTCAACTTCCCAAATGCTGGAATTACGAGCATGTGCCACTACACTGGGCTGATTATTTTAACTATATTGTTGAGATTTTCAAAGAACCATGTTTGTGTATTTTGATATCTGAGTATATGGTTTTTTTTGTTGTTTTATTCATCTTTGATTTTGTGTTTATTCCCTTTTTTTTGGTGTCATTTCTTTTAGGCCTGAAAGATCTATTTTTTAGACTTTATTGAGGTAGATTTACCTAACTTAAAATTTACTCATTATAAGTATACACAGTGATTTTTCATAAATCTGCCTAGTTTTGCAACTGTCACCATAGTCCAGATTTAGAACATTTTTATCACCCTATAAGACCCCTCATGTGCATTTAATCTCCATTCCCACACCCAGGCCGAGGCGACCACCAATATTCCTTCTGTATCTGGACACGTGTCATAGAAATGGAATATATAACATCTTTTGAGTATGACTTTTTTCATCTAGTGTAATGTTTTAAGTTTCATCCATGTTATAGCATATATCCATACTTAATTTCTTGTTTATGTTGACTAGTACTCCATTGTATGGATATATCAATATTGCTTAGTTGTTCATAAGAGTTGATGAACATGAGCTTTTTTTCTTTTGGGCTGTTATGAATAATGCTGTTATGAGCATTCAACTGCAAGTTTTTGTGTGGACATGTTTTATCAAGTAGAAACCTAGGAGGGGGATTACTAGCTTGTCGATACATTTATGCTTAGTGTTTAACAAACTGCCAAACTGTTTTGCAAAGCATTTCTGTCATTTTACATTTCTGCTGTCACTGTATGAAGGCCTCTGCTTCTCTCTGTACCAGCCAGCATTTGTTATTAGTGTTGTCTGTGTTTTGTTTGTTTGTTTGTTTTGTTTGGCACTGGGGATTGAACCTGGGGTCTTGCTACTTCCAAGCTACAATACAGCCCTAATTTATTTTTTAGTTTGAAAAGGTCTTCCTAAGTTGCTGAGATGGCTTTGAACTTGTAGTTCTCCTTGGTCTCAGCTTCCAAAGTACTGGAATTACAAACGTGCGCCACCATGACAGGCTTGCCTTTTTTATTATACCCATTCTTAACTGGCATGAAATAGTGTGAGATTTTATTTTGTATATCCTTAATAACTGATTATGATGAGATATCTATTTAAATATTTTGCCCATTTCTGGCAGTACTGGGGATTGAACCCAGGGACATTCTACTTCTGAGCTACAGCTACATCCCCAGCCCTCTTTTTTATTTTTTATTCGGAAACAGTCTCACTGAGATGCAAAGGGCCTCATTAAGTAGCTGAAGCTGACATCATGATCCTCCTGTCTCAGCCTCCCAAATGCTGGGATTATAAGTGTCAGCGTGACCAGGCCCAGCTTATTTCCCCCATTTTTGATTGCATTGTTTCCTATTGTGTTATAAGGAGTTTTTGTATATCCTTTATCAGGGATATGTTCTTTATTTTTATACCCCTTTTACCAGGTATATAATTAGCAAATATTTTTCCCCGAGTTACTTGTTTGTTTCTTTGTTTTGTGTGTGTGTGTGTGTGTGTGTGTGTGTGTGTGTGTGTGTGTGATGCTGAGGATTGAACCCAGGGCTACATCCCAGCCCTATTTTATTTTTTCATACAGAATCTTACTAAGTTGCTGAGGGCCTTGCTAAATTGCTGAGGCTGGCTGTGAACCTTTGTTCTTCCTGTCTCAGCCGCTCAAAGGTTACAAGCATGCACCACCATGCCAAGCTACTTTCCTAATTGTATTTTGTGAAGCACAAAAATTTCACAAGTCTAGTTTATCAGTATTCTTGTACATATAACTGGGCATGGTGCACATTCTTGGAATCCTACTTTTGGGAGGCTGAGACAGGAGGATTGCAGGTTCACAGCCTTAGGTACTTGGTGAGGGCCTCCAAAACTTAGTGAAACCCTGTTTCAAAATAAAGAATAAAATATAAGTAGCTTGGAGGTAGAATGCCTCTGTATTCAATCCCCAGTAACACACCAAAAAAATTGTATATAATGATTTTAGTTATTTTATCTAAGAAATTCTTACCTAGTCCAAGGTCTTAAAATTTTTTTGTTTTTTTTTTTTCTTATAAAAGTTGTATAGTATCAGATCTTAAAATTAGGTTTTTTTGTTTTTGTTTTTTGCTTTTCTTTTTGGTGGTACTGGGGTTCTTGGAAACCTTTCTACCTTCTGGGCTACCCGCCCAGACTATATATATATATATTTATATTTATATTTATATTTATATTATATTATATTTATTTATTTTTGGTGGTACTGGGGTTCCTGGAAGCCCTTCTATCTCCGGGCTACACTCCCAGACCTATTTTATACTTTTTTATTTTTGGAAACAGGGTCTCTTAAGCCAACGAGGTTGGCTTCGAACCTGTGCGATCCTCCTGTCTCCGCCTCCCAAACGCGGGGATTACAAGTGTGCGCCACCACGCTCGGCTATTTTTATATTTTTATTTGGAAACAGGGTCTCTTAAGCCAGCAAGTCTGGCTTCGAACCTGTGCAATCCTCCTGTCTCCGCCTCCCAAGCATGGGGATTACAAGTGTTTGGCACCATGCCCGGCTCTTAAATTTAGGTTTTTGATCTCTATTCAAGGACCTATTTTTCTGTAGGCTGTGCTATACTTTTAAGATGTAAATAATGACTCCTTTTTTGTCTTTTTACTCTAGGCAGGACCGCAAGGAGATTCCAGTAATAACTTATGTCCCTTCAGCATTGCATTCCTTCTCTCTTTAGCAAGAATACAAAGATTTGAGGAACAGGTATTTTTAAATCACATTTTGGTTCCTTTTGTTGATAAGACAAAATATAAGAACCCGCTCTAGTTATTATCTTTTCTTAAATAGCTCTACCCTATCCTGTGGGGCTTCTAGAAAACTTGAGACACTTGGTTTGTGCATTTCCTGTTGTGTTAAGCCAGAGAGATAGGTGGGAATGAGGGAGGCGGGAACATGTCACAAGCCAATAGCAAGAGTGGAAGTGCAGCTGGAGGTTCACCCGCACTCTCATTCCACTGTAGCTTCTAAGAAGTTGTACCTGACCAAGTTGAAATTAATGAGAATAGGGTAATCCCAAGGACGAAAATAAAATTTCTATCCATTTTTCTCCTATGTGTTCCAAGTTTTGTGGTAATACTTATATTGATTTAGCAATTTTTTTTTTTTTTTGCTAAAAAGGCCTTTCTTCATCTCCTAAATTCCCACTGAGAGTCGTAATTCTTGTCTTATCTTTATCTAGACAGTTTTCATAGGGATGGGCACGTGTGAGTTGCAGCTGCCATAGAAGTTACAGGGTTAAGACATAGCATGAGTGGTAGTTTTTGCTTTATTTTTTTGTTTCTTTCATTGTCTTAGGTGTTTGATATTTTGAAGACTTCTATTTTGAAAAGCTTTAAAGATCTTCAGCTTCTCCAAGGCTCAAAATTTCTTCAGAATCTAGTCCCTCAACAGTCTTGTATTTCAACCATGATCCTGGAAGTGGTCAAGAATAGGTGAGTTGGTGAACCATATTCCAAACGCTTTACAAAATACTTAGTGTTAGAAAATGCAGTGTGGCGCCGTGTTTATGGCTCATTTGAGGAAACTGGTGATGATAGCTACTGACTTCATATATTAAGGTTTATTCTCTTATAATTGGTCAAGCAAGCCTTTCCATATGGAAAGAGTCTCCAGTCTCAGGACCTGACATCTTGGCCACCTTGATAACAAGAGTGTAATACTGACACGGGTGTGTATGTTCCTTCCACTGCACTGCAACTCTTTATTGGCTTGACTTTTTTACTGACTTTTTGTGTGTGTGGTGCTGGTGATTGAACCCAGGGGCAGTCTACCTCCAGGCTTCACCCCCATCTTTTATTCTTTATTTTGAAACAGGGTCTCACTAAGTTGCACAGGGCCTCACTAAATAGCTGAGGCTGGCCTTAAACCCTGATTCTCCTGTCTCAGCCTCCTAAATGCTGGGATTATAAGTGTGCACCTAGCTTACTGACTTTTTTTTTTTTTTTGGTGGTACTGGGGTTCCTGGAAACCCTTCTACCTCTGGGCTACACTCCCAGACCTATTTTATATTTTTATTTGGAAACAGGGTCTCTTAAGCCAGCAAGGCTGACTTCGAACCTGCGCAATCCTTCTGTCTCCACCTCCCAAGCACCGGGATTACAAGTGCCCGCCTGTCGACTGACTTCTTTTTAAGAGAGTAAAAAATACTGAGAGTTTTATTTCGTTTGTTGCAGTTTGGGGCTGATAGTTACAATTGAATTACTCCCTAGCAGTTTTAGACAAATACATTTAGAAGACATGGAAAACACATGGTTTAGCTGTTGTAACCATCTTTATGATGTCACGTAATTTTTTCTGTGGATTAAGTAGTTTTACAGTTTTATAATTTAAGATAGGTTTCTTCCAGATGTTGGAATTCTGACTTAGGTTGAATTTCTATGAGTTTGACAAATTTAAAACTTTTGGTTTAAAATCATTTCTGAATGTTTTGCCATTGGTAGGCTTTAAAGCCTCTTTCTCTGCTCTGTATCTGGCTATTACTTTTCCTGAGGTTTATGGTTGTGTCTCCAATCTTTTCCCATCCCTGTCTCTCCAAGTTGGGCTAAACAAATAAGCACTAACTAACTAAATTCTGGAAAACTGCCTATCTCTTGGAAGTCACAACCAGTGATAGAACTTAGAAGCATCTCCATCTGTAATTAGCATGGAGTGGGTTTTTGCCACCAAGTGAAACCAGCTCCCTGTTAGTGTCTAAAGTGAATAGTCAGCCAGGCGTGGTGGTGCACGCTTATAATCCCAGCACGTGGGAAGCTGAGAAAGCAAGATCACCAGTTCATGGCCAGCCTCAGCAACTTAGTGAAATTCTGTTCTAAAATAAAAAAGTAAAATAGATCTGGTAGTGTAGCTTAGAGGTTAGAATGCCTCTGGGTTCAATCCCCAGTGCCAAAATAAATAAGTAAAATTAGAAGCATTTCTGTGTAACACGGTGTATTCTTGAAAAGCCTTCTGTTTTAGAAAATTATACTTTAAAAATAATAGGACCTGTGAGGAAAATAAGATAGGGCCGACTTAATATATTTGACTTTGTAACCAGAACACTACAGTAATTTACATTGTTACTATAAAAGTCTTGTAATAAGTGTAGTGTTTTACTGTGAGCAGTAAGTCCAAGTAGCTTGGAACAGAATGGGACCAAATGCATAGATATTGGCAAGAACCATATAAACACTTTAAAGATACTGATATGTTTATTGCCTAAGCCAGAGGGAAATGAGGTCACCGGCATCATGAACAGTGCTGTGTCCAGTCAGAGTTTCAGTGTTCAGCCGTATTAACATATTGTATGTTTCCCTGCAGATATTTTGAGGTGCAGAGCATTAATGTACTAGGAAACAATCACCTGTGAACCAGCCATATGACTTTTAGGTTTTACTGACTGGCCTGTTTGCCAGCCATGTATGACCTCTTCCATGTAAACACTTGTTCTCCTCTTCCTTCTTACCATGTTAAGATTATTAACAGTACTTATTTAGACTTCATAATAAAGTTTGCTGGTTTTTTCTTTGAGTGCTGTTTTTTTAATCATCTTTTTTGGGGGAAATATTCATAAATATATGGTCTTTGCAGGAGTTCTTTATGGTCTGATTTGTGGATAAACTTTTGAGTCTTATATCTGAAATTATTTTGTCCTACCATTTGAACAGTACTTTCACTGGGTATAGAATTCTAAGTTCATAATCATTTCATTGTTTTTTCATTGAGAATTGCTGAAGAAAAGCCTAAGGATTTTCTGATTTTTTTTGTATTATACTCTGTTCTCTTTTTTTTTTGGTGGTACTGGGGTTCCTGGAAGCCCTTCTACCTCCGGGCTACACTCCCAGACCTATTTTTACATTTTTTTATTTGGAAACAGGGTCTCCTAAGCCAGCGCACGCGGCTGGCTTCGAACCTGCGTGATCCTCCTGTCTGCCTCCCAAGCGCGGGGATTACAAGCGCGCACCACCACGCCCGGCTTATTCTTTATTTTGAAACAGGATCCCACTGAGTTGCAGAGGGCCTCATTAAGTCGATGAGGCTGTCTGCGAACTGCGATCCTCTGGTTTCAGTCTCCCGAATGCTGGGATTACAAGCGTGCACACCACGCCCGGCTTGTCTTTTTTTTTTTTTTTTTTAATTCTATAATCTCTCTCATCTCTCTGGGAATATTAATTTGACTTTTAAAATCTTCTGTTTATTCTTTTAACCTTTCTCCAGTCTGGAGATAATGCTCAGTGATACTTGCTTAGCATGTGTTTGGGTTAAATCTCTAGCACTAGAAAGAAAAAAAAGAAATTCCTTTAACCTTTTTTCTCAAGTACTAGTTTTCTTTGTCAAATATGGTGCTTATCCTCTTCCAAGTTATTTTTTCTTGTTGGTGATTATTTGGTGTGTGTGTGTGTGTGTGTGTGTGTGTGTGTGTGTGTGTGTGTGTGTATGATCCTCAGCAGTTTGAGGGTGCTATGTCTACCTAACACATATGATGGGGGGATAGTCATCTTGTAGGTGTGGAGCCTCTAATTCTCCAGCGAGTTACATTCTCCCAAGAGAGCCAGCCTGTATTCCTGTATCCTGTTCCCCTACTCACAGGTGCTGCCTGCAGCTGGTTTCTTTGCTGCTGCTTGGCATGGGCTGGTGTGCAGTGGGGTCTTGGAGAGGATGTGTGCACTGAACTGTTGATATCGCAGCTTTCCAGCAGCCATGATGTTTCAGGGCTCCTTCAACTCAGTTTGTCTGCCCTTGCTATCCACCTTCATTCTTTTTTTTTTTTTTTTTTTTTTGCGAGTCTGAGGGTGGAACCCAGGGGCATTCGACCTCTGAGCTACACCTCCTGCCCTATTTTTTATTCTTTATTTTGAAACCGGGTCTCAATGAGTTGCAGAGGCCCTCACTATGTAGCTGAGGCTGTCCTCGAACTGCGATCCTCTGGCCTCAGTCTCCCGAATGCTGGGATTACAAGTGTGCGCCACCACACCCGGCTACCTTCATTCATTCTTATATAATTTCTTTATTTATAGGTTCTTTTAATTTCTGGGCAGTCAAAACACCTCTTATTTTCCCACATTTTAAAGGTTGTATATATACCATTTATATATTGTATATGTATAGACACGTTTTAAAACATGTACTGTGCCATTTATAACCACAGACTTAGGTACATATATGCACAAATATACATTATACATACATGTGTATCTTTTCTAAACTGGGATGAGAAGAATGGAGCACGTGTTCAGTCTGTTGAAATGTTTTGAGAACCTGTTCACAAGTGTCTCCTTCATTCTGTAGTTCTGCATTGTAATTTTTTTCTTTTTTTCTTTTTTTTTTTTTTGTGGTACTGGGGGTGGAACCCAGGGGTTTTTCTACCTCTGGGCTATACTACCAGACCTATTTTATACTTTAATTGGAAACAGTCTCATTAAGTTGCAGAGAGGCTCACTAAGTAGCTGAGGCTGATTTTGAACCTATGCAATCCTCCTGTCTCAGCCTCCCAAGCACTTGGGATTACAAGTGTGTGCCACCACGCCTAGCTGTAATTTGTTTTTGTTTAACAGGTAAATACAATGATGTCAAAGGTTGTTATAAGCTTATCATTTTCACTGTCATCAAGGTGGTATAATCAAGGATTCAACTACTTTATAAAAAGTTATTTTGTAGTTCTAACTCGTGCTGTTGAAAATTATTCATCGATTTATGCTATAAAAATAACTTGAGTTCCTTCTGTATACCAACCTTGTGCTAGGCTGTGTGATAAAAATATAACTGTACTGTGCCTGCAGCCCTGGAGACTCAAAAGTCTAGGGAAGGAAGCAGACTGCTAAGCTTATATATGATGTAAATGTTGTCAGTGTTGTGGGGAAATAGAAGAAACAATTCACTTTTAGTCATGTAGTCATGAATTTTTTTTTTTTCTATACTGGGGATTGAACCCAAGGACATTCTACCTCTGAGCTACACCTCCAGCCCTTTTTTTATTCTTTATTTTGAAACAGAGTCTCACTAAGTTGCAGAGGCCTAAGTAGCTGGAGAACCTGCGCTCCTCCTATCTCAGCCTCCCAAGTACTGGGATTACAAGTGTGTGCCATTACGACTGTCTTAGTCATGAAATCTTGAATGGGAATCTGCTAATGTTTGTTATATCAAAATGTATAGTTCCATTTAGTTTCTGGATTTTCTCAGTTCCATTTTGGATTTTCTGGATTTTCTGAAGTTCCATCCATAAAGACCCTATGCCTATTGTTCCCTTTAATGTAGAATCCTGCCAGATAAGGATCCATGAAAAGGAAAGGTTCGTGTGTGAAGCCTGTTGCTATCTGTTGAAGTGAGGCAATGTGCAAGGTGGCAATGAAAATAAAAGCAGGTGTCTTCTGTCTTTTCAACCAAGCTTTGTTTTCTTTCAGTGTTCATAGTTGGGATCATGTTACACAGGGCCTGGTAGAGCTTGGTTTCATTTTAATGGATTCGTACGGGCCAAAGAAAATACCTGATGGAAAAGCTATTGAAACCAGCCCTAGTCTTTCTAAAACACCAAACCAGCATGCGTGTAAGTTGGGAGCTAATATCCTGTTGGAAACTTTTAAGGTGAGACTGGTTTGACAACCATTCCCTCATTTTGTTTAAATGATGTCAGTAGAGCAGGATGTTTGCCTGGTAGACAGGTTGAGAAGGACGTTTGAGTTACTAGTAGTTTGACAGAGTGTAGCAGAGCTCAGGATGGATCTAGAACAACACGTGTCTAGTCTGATGGAATACTTGCTTTCTCATCCTTTAGGTTTTCATTTATTCCATATGGCTTATTCCTTCTGACCATTTCTTAGAAGTTTGAATGTAACATAGCTTTTTTTTTTTTTCTTCCTCTAGCAGTAAATCACCTCTGGTTTTTGTTTTGTTTTAATATTTCCTTGTTAAATAATTTTTAGACTATGTAGATCATCAAGTTTGAAGAATTATGTTTATTGGTTCATTGTTTTTTAAAGAACCCAGATGGAGAATTTACTTTTTTTTGCATCAGTACCAAAAATGACTCATCTCAACTTTAATTTCTGAAAGTTTTCAAAAATTCGTTTCCTTTCAAATAAAAAACAGTCATGTCATATCTGATTCTAAACATCTTTGCTAGTGATTCCTGTAAGTGGTTTTTATAGGATTCTGTTGTTTAATGTAACTGTATACCAAAACTGCTTGCTGAAAAGTGTTATTAAGAGAGAAGTCTAAATGTAAATCTAGTGTTTTGATCTAAAACGATGAAGTAAATGGAGATGTTGGGTTTATTAATATATAGAGCATGTAACTGCTAGTAAGTACTAAGTCTAAGGTGAAAGAAATGAGTTTATACCTCAAAGTAAGCAAGTTCAAGTAAGAACTTTAAAATTCAAGTGAAAATTCAGAATGGGTCTTCTTCATGCAACTGCTCTGCTTTTTTGTGTGCGTGCTAGGATTGAACCCAGGGACATTCTACCTCTGAGCTATATTCCCAGTCCTATTTTACTTTTTGAAACAGGATCTCACTAAGTTGCTGAGGCTGGGCTACAAACCTGTAATCCTCCTGTCTCAGCCTCCCAAGTAACTGGGATTATAGGCGTGTGCACCGTGCAGCTTGCTCTGCTTCTTGAAACTGAGAAGGTATTGGTGAAGTATTTTTTTTATGGTTTTTAAAATTTTTAATGGGCTTTAAAATGCTAATCTTATAGAATTAAAGTTATAGGTACTGTGAGACGTGTGAATTTGGCCTGTAATGGATACCTAAGTAGAATTAGTCCCAGTTGATGTCTGACCTTAAGTGTCATAATTCTTTGATGTGATCTGTACTTTTAGGCTAATACAGATGGCATTTACCTTGTTAATGAATCATCTGAGCACAGAATGAAGGAAAAGTCATGAGTCTATCTTCCCAGATGATTATATTCTATTGTGATTTTTGTCTGAAGTTCAGTTGTATAGTTGAACTTTACCTATATCCAAACTGTTTTTGTTTGTTTGTTTTTTGTGGTTCTGGAGATTGAACCCAGGAGCATTCTTACTCCAAGCCACACTCCCAGCCCAATTTTTTTATTCTTTAATTTGAAACAGGGTCTCACTAAGTTGTGGAGGGCCTCACTAAGTAGCTGAGGCTGGCCGCAAACCTGTGATCCTCCTGTCTCAGCCTCCCAAGAATTGGGATTACAAGCGTGCGCCACCAATGCCCGGCTTCCAAGCTGTTCTTGCCACACTGAATGTACAGTGATTCACTTACAAGCTGAAGCTTGGTCACCCAGGAATGTTTTATTGGTTCTGTTCTTTTCAGATCCATGAGATGATCAGACAAGAAATTCTGGAGCAAGTCCTCAACCGGGTTATTACCAGAGCATCCTCTCCCATCAGTCATTTCTTAGGTACTAAGCTTCAAAAGGAACAGTAAAGTTCTTAGAGAATATTTTCTTTTAAATATTATAATGATTTCATCCTAGAGGGAAAGTTTGAAAGATTCGGTAGAGTGTAATGTAGTATCTTTGGTTATGATGCCAGTGAGACATATAAATCCACTTACGTTGTCTTTGGTTGTCAGTAAGAAGGAAAGGAGCACTTACCTAATGAGTGAAACTTCCGTTTTGCATCAGCATTTGGTGTGTGTGTGTGTGTGTGTGTGTGTGTGTGTGTGTGTGTACACTAGGGACTGAACCCAAAGGCATTCTACCTCCAAGTGACACCCCCAGCCCTATTTTATTTCTTATTTGGAAACAGGGTCTCCCTAAGTTATTGAGGTTGGCTTTGAACCTGCAATCCTCCTATTTCAGCCTTCCAAGCACTGAGATTACATGTATGAGCCACCACACCTGACAAACTTTTTTTTTTTTTTTTTTTTTTTGGCGGTACTGGGGTTCCTGGAAGCCCTTCTACCTCCGGGCTACACTCCCAGACCTATTTTATACTTTTTATGTGGAAACAGGTTCTCTTAAGCCAGCGCGGCTGGCTTTGAACCTGCGCGATCCTCCTGTCTCCGCCTCCCCAGCGCGGGGATTACAAGCATGCCCACCACACCCGGCCTGACAAATATTTTTTTTTAATACTTCCCAAATTATTGCTGTCTTTCTGCCACACATTGACCTCGTCTCTTAGCCCTAGACATTCTGAAAGTACTTTTCTCTCTGTTAACCTCTGAATTTTCTGTTTCCAGTATGTGTCTCCTAATGTCTCGATCCACTTCCCTTTTCTTAGAGACTGATTATCTTAATTTCTCTGTCATGCAACACTGTTCACAACTTATCTAAAACATTGAGAGAGGCTGTCTGATAACTCTGATAGTTTGTTTATCCTTCCTGTGGCCAATCTTCTTTCTCCTTTAATGACAGGTTCTTCCTTCTACCTTAAATGTCAAAGCTCTGCAAATCCAGTGCTTAGGACTTTATCCCCTTTTTTTTTTATAGCTTTATTGAGGTATAATGAAATATAATAATCTCCATATTTAAAGTATACAACTCTGACGCCACCACCACCTCAAGATGAACATGTCTGTCATTCACAGATGCTTCCAGGTACCTCTTGTCCTCCATCCCTCTTTTTCTCCCCACCCAGTCTCCAGTCTGGTCTGTTTTATAAATTAAAAGTTTTGTTAGCTGGGTCTGACAACACATGCTTGTAACCCCTGTACTTGAGAGACTGATAGGAGGATCATAGGTTCGCAGCCAGCCTCAGATACTTAGTGAGACCCTGTTTCAAAATTAAAAAATTAAAAAAAATAGGGCTGGAGTGTAGCTTAGAGGTAGAATGTGCCTGGGTTCAGTGCCCGGTACCACAAAAACATTGTTCCAGTCGATCCACATTGTCACTAACTCTTCGGATGGTCATTCTTTTTAATTTGGGGCATTCTAAAAGGTATGCAATAGTATCTGAGTGTGTTTTGAACTCCTCTTTAAATTCTCATTTGGTAGGCTATAAGTATTTGAAATTATTAGATAGATAACACTTGGTTTGGTTTAGGAGACCCTTTTTCCAAATAAAAATGTAAAACTAGGTCTGGGAGTGTAGCCCGGACGTAGAAGGGCTTCCAGGAACCCCAGTGCCACCAAAAAAAAAAAAAAGATAACACTTGGTTACTTTTTAAATCTCTTAAAAATATTTTTTGCTTGTGTGATGGTGCACACTTGTAATCCCTGCGCTTAGGAGGCGGAGACAGGAGGATCGCGCTGGTTCGAAGCCAGCCTCACTGGCTTAAGAGACCCTGTTTCCAAATAAAAATATAAAATAGGTCTGGGAGTATAGCCCGGAGGTAGAAGGGTTTCCAGGAACCCCAGTACCACCAAATACACACACACACACACACACACACACACACACACACACACACACATATATTTTTTTTTTTTTGCTTGACTTATAACTAAATTATAATTTTTGAGGGAAGTGAGACCCATGTTTTATGCTTTATATATTCCTGATAGGACCATACTATTTTTATAAATCTCATAGGTATTAATTTATTTTAGCCTGGAAATAAGAAAACATGTGCTACTTGTCTTGGCAGTGTAATGAGTTTCTTCCTTTCTTTTAGAAAGTTTAATTTTTATAATATTGTACTATCACAAAAAATGTGAAAGGATCCTGGTTATATTGACTGGAGAAAATGTACCTATGATCAGTAGAAATTTGTATTGCAGTATGTTTACTTCAGAAAGGAAATCAAGTCTACCATTTTCCCCCCATGCTTATTTTCCTTTTATTTTAGATATCTTTAGTTATTTGAGGCAATTGATTGTAGGCTGTGTTTTCCAGACTTGCTCTCAGGTATCATCACATACGCGCCGTTAGTTCTTCAGAGTTGTTCTTCGAAAGTCACAGAAGCATTTGACTACTTGTCACTCCTGCCTCTGCAGACTGTACAAGGCCTGCTGAAGGCGGTGCAGGTGAGCCTACTGACGCCAGCCTACCTGGCCCACACTGTGGCGTGGCTGTGTCATGAAAGTCTGATACATTTCTTTATAAATATATATATCCACGAAGTCCTGTGTCCCTTGAGCCTGAAACATAAAATTTCATAATAGAAGGGCAAGAGCCATGAGCTAGACTGTTTTCCAAGTTGACTCCTCTTAGTGCTATTCTCTCTTTTGACTCACTTCCAAGTTGATGAAGTAACTGAAAATCTCTTTGAAAAGTGAGTACACTGGGTATACAGACACATTCACAACCAGTTTCAATTTACTATTTTAAAATATACGGTTGTGGCCGGGCGTGGTGGCGCACGCTTGTAATCCCCGCGCTTGGGAGGCGGAGACTGGCAGATCGCACAAGTTCGAAGCCAGCCTCGCTGGCTTGAGAGACCCTGTTTCCAAATAAAAAAAATATTTAAAAAATTTAGTCTGGGAGTGTAGCCCGGGGGTAGAAAGGTTTCCAGGAACCCCCGTACCACCAAAAAAAATTAATAATAATAAAATAAAATATACGGTTGTCCTTTTAAAGTATAATCAACACTCAAACATGTCAATAAAATAGAACCAGAGCTTCTTATAAAGGCCCAAATGCTAACAGTATTGAGTAGAAATGAACTAAAGCAAACTTAGCTCTGTTTTTGCCCACTGATGTTTTCCCTCCTCCAGCCGCTGCTCAGAGTCAGCATGTCAATGAGAGACTCCCTGATACTCGTCCTTCGGAAAGCTCTGTTTGCCAGGTACGTAGCAGTCCTCGGAATCATCGGGAGCTATACTCTCTAATGTTGGGCTGCACGTTGCCTGTGCCGCCTCCCAGCGCCTCCTCTTCACGTGCAGATTCCTGGCCCAGCAGAGGCGCTCACCGAGTCAGGCCTTCTGCTACGGGCCTCATGTGCTTCTTTCATTTCTGTCTCCAGAGTAACTCTGGGAAGTGAAAAACACGATAGTTCCCATTTTACAGATAAGGAGAGGTGCAGGCAAGGCCTAGAGAAGACGGGTGGTTTCCAGCGGTGCTGATGGCAGATAGAATCCAGCGTCAGATTGCCATTTCAAGGGCTGTGCTGTACCACCCTAGAGTGGGCCGAAAGGTGCCCTCGCAGAATTACCTGAACCCTGAGCTGCCACCAGTTACAAAGGGGACAGTAACGTGAGAAGAATGTGCTTAGCAATTTCATTTAGTGAACATCAGAGCTGGTCGATTGGCCAGGATGGCCGGTCAGTTGTTAGGAGGCCTGTGTTCTATGTGGATCTCATCTGATGCCTCTGACCTCTCTTCCTTTATTCCTTGGTGTCTAAGCTACGGATGATAATACTGTATGCTAAAAATACGAGACAGTAATACATAAAAAGCATTTGTTACTCCGAGGATAAGGTGCCCAATTAATATCACATTGGCCATATTCTAATACACTGACCGACGTCCAGGGGAACAAATATCAGTAGCCGTATGCTATTATCTCTCCTAGAATTGACACCTCTGTGTTGCTTCTCACCCAAAGGCGCGGCTCATGACAGAGGTTGCATACTGTGGCATCTGTAACACGAATGAGTTGTTGAGTCTCAGCCCCCGGATGCGTGTGTCATTTTTTTCTGGATGGGGCTTTTACGTGGCACAAAGTGCTGCGCTCCTCCGTGCAGAAATGGAGCTCATGAAGGGAGGCACTGGTTTGGACGTGACAAAACTGGCAGTTTCCTCCGTCATTCATTGTCTTATATTTGAGCTGCCAGTCCAGTCCAGTCCAGTGCCAGTCCAGGGGCTTCTCATCCCCACAGTGACTTGAGAGTAGAAGGTATTACAGATAGAGTCATGAGGTTGAGTAGGTAGGGGAGGAAAGTCGGCTGAGGGCCTGTGTTGCCGTTTAAACGGCTGATGTCTACTTCGAGGATTTAATTCACGTTTCATTGTTCATACATAGTCTTTCCCCATGTGGAGCTAACTGGATTTACTTTTCTGCATATTCACCGTCCGATGACCTTGGTGCTGTTTGTTAACCTCTGTGTGTATTCCTGAGCTAGCCAGCTTGATGCCCGAAAATCTGCAGTTGCGGGGTTTTTGCTGCTCCTGAAGAACTTCAAGGCTTTGGGCAGCCTGTCGTCCTCCCAGCACAGCCAGTCTATTGGTCTCAGCCAGGTAAGGACTGCTGACGCCGATGCACATGGGAGCCTTGATGCAGGGCCGTGCCGTGCAAGCTGTTTTCCTTTACTCCTATTGTGGTTGTAAGAATGATCCTTGAAACTGAGGATTTCATCATGAAGATGAGGATGGTAGGGCGTGGTGGCACGCACCTGTAATGCCAGTGCTTGGGAGGCCGAGACAGGAGGATTGCAGGTTTGAGGCCAACCTCAGCAACTTAGACTGTTTCCAAACAAAAAATTTTAAAAAGGGTGGCGGGTGTAGCCTGAAGGTAAAGTGCCCCTGTTTTCAATCCCGAGAAACATACACACACACAATGATGATGGTATCAGCTGATACTAATAGTAGATTTGCCTTATGCTGGTCTGTTCATTGTGGTAGTCACCAGCTTCACACATTTGATTGAAATATGGCTAGTCCAAATTGAATTGTGTCATATAGGTAAAAACTTACAACTGATTTTGAAAGATTTAGTGTGAAATAAAGTAAAATATCAATAATTATTTTATATTGATTATATGTTGAGATAATATTTGTGATTTGTTTGGATAAATATTAAAATTTACTTCATCTGTTTCTTTTTACTTTTGGTGGGGAAGACTGGAGATTGAACACAGGGGCATTCTACCTCTGAGCTATATGCCAGCCTTATTTATCTTTATTTTTATTTTTTGAGGTACTGGGGACTGAAATCAGGGACATACTACCTCCAAGCTATATCCCCAGCCCTATTTTTTATTTTTATTTTTTGTGGTACTGGGGGTGGAACTCAGAGGCTTTCTACCTCCAGGCTATACTCCCAGACCTATTTTTTTATGTTTTATTTGGAAACAGGGTCTCACTAAGTTGCTGAGAGCCTCACTAAGTAGCTGAGGCTGGCGTTGAACCTGTGCGATCCTCCTGTCTCAGCCTCCCAAGCACGGGGATTACAAGTGTGCACCACCACACCCAACCCTATTTTTTATTTTGAAACAGAGTCTCACTAAGTTGCAGAAGGCCTCACTAAGTAGCTAAGACAGGCCTCAAACCTGTGATCCTCCTGTGTCAGCCTCCCAAGTACTGGGATTACAAGCGTTAGCTACCACACCAGGCTTCTTATTTTATTTTTTGAAACAGGGTCTTGCTAAGTTGCTGAGGGCGTTGTAAATTACTGAGGCTATCCTTGAACCTATAATCCTCCTGATTTAGCCTCCCCTGTACCAGGATTATAGGTGTGTGCCACTATGCCCATCTTCCTTTTATTTTTTTAATGTGGATATGGAAAGATTTAAAAGTATGTATATGGTTTCTATTTGTATCTCATAATATCTTTCTATTGGACAGCCACTGTACAAGACTCTAAAGTGCTTTACATTCATTATATCATTTAATCTTAACAATAATCCTCTGAGGCTAGATTATACTGTTGTACCATTTTTTATTTATTTATTGGGACTGGAGACGGCACCTAGGGGCATAGGGACTTTTGATTTTTTATTTTGAAATTATCTCACTAGACTGCTGGGGATCTCGCTGAATTGTTGGGGCTGGCCTTGAACCCTTGACCCTCCTGTGTCACCTCTCAAATATGGTGATGATGAGCTTGCGTCAGCTGGCCTTGAACCTGTGACCCTTCTGTGTCAGCCTCTCAAATACTGTGATGATAAGCTTGCGTCACCAGGCCTGGTTCCATTTTTAAACATGTCAGTTTGTTTACTTTGTACATGAATATCTCTTAAACCTTGTAATATGGGAAAACAACTTTCTGTAATAATTTGATAATCTGAGCTTTGGAGCAGTAATATTGTCTTCATGATCTTGAAGAACCCTTTTATTACTCCAGTAAAACTATATAAAACTGTTACCTGTAACATAGTGTAAATTAATTATGAGAGCTTCTGAGTATCATTTGTTATATTTTTACCCCATTTATTATCCTCATTTCAAGGGTAAGGAAACTAAGTCTGAGAAGTTAAATAACTCACTCAAGGTTACAGTGCTGATTTTATTTTGTAGTTCAAACAAAGGATGTTGAGGTGTGTGCGTGTGTGTGTGTGTGTGTGTGTGTGTGTGTGTGTGTGTGTGTGGTACTGGGGATTGAACCCAGGGCCATTCTACCTCTGAGCTACACCCCAAGCCCTAATTTTTTTTTCTTTATTGTGAAAAAGGGTTTCACTAAGCTGCAGAGAGCCTAAGTAGCTGAGGCTGGCCGCGAACCTGTGATCCTCTTGTCTCAGCCTCCCAAGTACCGGGATTATAAGCATGTGCCACCACGCCCAGCTCAGGATGTTGATTTTGTCGTGTCCATTTCTAAAGCAGATTGTCTACCTTCATATCTCTGCAATTTGTGGAAGAGCTAGATTCTTTTAGCTATTGAAGATACTTAAGGAAGTCTTAGGCCTTTTTGATAAAATCACATACTTTTGGCTTCTAGAGGCATAAAAATCAGTGCTTCCTAAGCAGCTGACATTGTCAAGAAAACCTTAAGGAACAGAGAAGTTAATTTTGTCTAAATGCTTGAATACTCTCTAACTCTAATCCAGAGTAAGAATGACAGTTACTCCATGGTAGTCAGTACGATATCCGTCTTGGGTTTTAGCATAAGCCAAGTCTAAGTTTCTTTGACCAAGAACATAGGCTTATTTTACTCCTTAATGAAAATGACCATGGGAAGCTACACATGAACTGTCCTCTCTTCCTGTCAGGTTTATGTGGATGTTCACAGCCATTACAATTCTGTCGCCAATGAAACTTTTTGCCTTGAGATCATGGATAGCTTGAGGAGATGCTTAAGCCAACAGGCTGATGTTCGACTCATGCTTTATGAGGTAAGTCAGTAGAGAGAAGCAATGTAACAACTCTCCCCTCAAAGCTTTTTATGAATTTTTTTTCTGATTATAAAAATACAGTAGATATGCCCCTTCACAGTTAGGATTAGTACTTTGTGATGATGAGTCAGAAAATTGAGGTAAGGCATGATAAGTAGTAGTTGGTACACCTTATTCTTTTATTTTAATTTGAACTATTTAAATATACTATTAATTTGCCAGTCTTTTGATTTAAGACTGTCTGCTGTTTGTAACTTCCTGTGCCTCATACAAGCATGCGCCACCACGCCCGGCCTTTATTTGACATCTTAAAATAACCTTAATTTATCACCTATAATTTTGAAGTTTTGTCGACCTAAAGTGGGATAAAATCTTTCATATACTTTACACAGACTTAGTATAGAAGCCTTCTAGATGAGCTCATTTTTTTCCCCTTTTTACAATTGTCTTAGCTCTAATTCATCAGAAATTGGTTTTAGAGACTTTTAAGTCTTTCTAAAACATTCAACTTAGTTGTTTTTTTTTTTAAGTTTTTTTTTTTTTAGCCTTTGTTTCCTGCATGGCTTATCTCCTCAGTCATTGTCCATGAGACTCTGAGAAGTTGTAGGAATATGCAGGCAAAAAAAATGTTTTTCTTTTTTTCACTTGGTTTTCACTTGTTAACAGAATTTCTGATTAAATCACACTGTAGGGGCGTCCTGGGGCTGCAACCTAAATCACATAATTTTAAAGATAGTACAACTCCAACCTGTGATCAGCATGTACTAGCCAGTGGGGACAGAAGCATGTGGTATGCAGGATCCAAGGCTATTTCCAGCATTTAGTATATTTTAACATTCATGTTTCACAGAAGGAATGGGGAGCATTTAGATACTCTTAACAAGTAGATTAAATAGAAGTTATCAGAGAGTGGCGGTTAAAACACCTTTATTTGACATCTTTTTTTTTTTTTTTTTTTTCTTTTTTTTGGTTCCTGGAAGCCCTTCTAACTCCGGGCTACACTCCCAGACTTATTTTATGCTTTTTTATTTTTGGAAGCAGGGTCTCCTAAGCCAGCACAGCTGGCTTTGAACCTGCGCGATCCTCCTGTCTCCGCCTCCCAAGCGCGGGGATTACAAGCGTGCGCCACCACACCCGGCCTTTATTTGACATCTTAAAATAACGTTTATTAACCTACAGAAGTTGCCAGGCACTGATAGAAAATCAGTGGGGCTTATGATAGAAAATACTTGAAGAATACAAAAATACTATTTTAATAACACAGCTGGAGCCAGCAGATGCACACTTTAATCCCAGTACTTGGGAGGCTGAGGCGGAAGCAGATTCACCGGCAGCCTCTGCTACTTAGTGAGATCCTTCACAACTTAATGAGACCGTGTTTCAAAATAAAGAATAAAAAGAGGGCTCTGGTGTAGCTTGGAGAATGTCCCTGGGCTCAATCCCCAGTACTGAAAAAAAATATTATTACTGCTAATCTCACCACTTATATATATTTATGCAAAATCATCAGATTTGAATAGATTTTATCTCCTAACATGTTGTAATCATTTTCCCATTTTATTTTTTGTGTATGTGAGGTACTAGGGATTGAACCAACCAAGGTCATTCTACCTCCGAGCTACACCCCCAGCCCTATTTTTTATTCTTTATTTTGAAACAGGGTCTCACTGAGTTGCAGAGGACCTCACTAAGTAGTAGCTGAGGCTGTCCTTGAACCTCGATCCTCCTGTCTCAGCCTCCCAAATGCTGGGATTACATGTGTGGGCCACCAAGCCTAGCTTCTTGGTACACTTTTGCAAGCACGGGTTGAGGGAATTGTGCCCAGGGTCTCATGCATGCTAGGTAAGTATTTACCAGTGAGCCATGTCTCCAGCCCCAGACTTTTTTAGTTATTAAAAAAATCTTTGCCCATTACCCCATTATGATAAAATCTCAGAACTCTTGAGTACTAGGGCTAGAACTTCTAATATACTGAAAGAATCAGTGCCTTCCCTTGATCAAGAATGAAGATACTTGTTTTCAACAGCTGTTAAACATTAGAGTGAAGATACTGTCTAGTGTAACAGTACAAGAAAAAGAAAGCCATATAGGTTATTGTTTTTGGGGGGTGGTACTGAGTTTGAACCCAGAGGCATTCTACCTCCAAGCCATACCCCCAGCCCAATTTTATTCTTTTACTTTGAAACAGGGTCTCATTAGGTAGCTGAGGCTGTCCACGAACCGCAATCCTCTTGTCTCAGCCTCCTGAATGATGAGATTATAAGCATGTGCCACCATGCCCGGCTTGTAGTCTTTCTTTTTAACATTCGCTAACATTTTCTCCTAGTTTGTCTTTGCTTATGCTTTAGTTTATCTTTAGCTACTTATTTCATCTGGCATTTTGTTATATTCCAAGCTTGTGTGTGTGTGTGTGTGTGTGTGTGTGTGTGTGTGTGTGTGTGTGTGTGTGGTACTGGGGATGGAACCCAGGGGCATTCTACCTGTGAGTGACACCCCGAGCTTTAATTTTTTATTCTTTATTTTTGAAACAGGATCTCACTGAGTTGCAAGGAGCCTCACTAAGTAGCTGAGGCTGGCCGCGAACTGCGATCCTCTCATCTCTGCCTCCCAAATGCTGGGATTACGAGCGTGCACCACCACGCCCGGCTACAAGAAACTTTTTACATCAGATTAGCCAATTGTGCACTTGCTTCCTTTGTGTGTACTGTCTATTTCTCTTTCTGTGCTATCCTTTTCTTTCTTTCTTTCTTTCTTTTTTTTTTTTTTTGTGGTACTGGGTATGGAACCCAGGGGCTTTTCTACTTCCGGGCTATACTCCCAGACCTATTTTTTTTTAATATTTTATTTGGAAACAGGGTCTCACTAAATTGCTGAGAGCCTCACTAAGTAGCTAAGGCTGGTTTTGATCCTGTGCGATCCTCCTGTCTCAGCCTCCCAAGTACGGGGATTACAAGTATGCACCACCTGCAATCCTTTTATTTCACATATAGTTTTTTTTACTGAGATGAAGTGTCCTTATTATTATTTTACCTTTGTAAAATAGACTAGTGCCTATTAGGGCTAATTGTCCTTCATTTCTTTTTTTGAAACAAAAAGCCTGGTCAATTTTCTTTACTTTTTCTTATAAGTGAACCATACAGTCTTTCCAAAAATAAAATTTTCTTGAGGATTTCAATATGAGAAGTTTTTAACTAACGCTGGGAAATTTTGAATGGGAAAAAGCATGAGCGTTTGTGGGAGGGTATTTGGGGCCATGAAGCATGGGGTAGGGTAGTGAGTGGGAAGAACGTCCTAGTAGGCAAGGCTTTTAATATAGGATGAGGAAATACTAGAGGCTTAGAACCTGCCTGACTTTGAGGGGCAAAGTCCTCCCAAGCCAGGGCGTCCCTTCAACACTGGTGAAGATTATCGTCAAGTGGGAAACCCAGTTCTCAATGATCAGAGATCTCCCAATGATCAGAGATCTCCCTTTAGCTTAGGCAGATAAATCATACTATCTGAATTGTTTCTCTCTCTAAAGAGTTAAAAACGGGGTGGAGACAGTATTTTAAAGATGATTATCCCTATTGCTAGTATCTCTGTTAAAGAGCTTTTTTCTTCTCCACTCGATTGCTTCTAGGGGTTCTATGATGTTCTTCGAAGGAACTCTCAGCTGGCTAACTCAATCATGCAGACTCTGCTTTCACAGGTAAAATATGAGTAGTATACAGAAATCAGATAATTAGGTTTTAAGAGCCATTGTTATCCAGACTTTTCAAATAGTAGTTTCCAGCTAGTAGAATATGGTGGACATGCTTGGGTTTGCCCTCTCTTCTAGGCTATTGTGTTTCAAGCCCAATTTTTTTTTTTTTTTTTTTGTGATACTAGGGTTCCTGGAAACCCTTCTACCTCCGGGCTATACTCTCAGACCTATTTTATACTTTTTGTTTGGAAACAGGGTCTCTTTTTGTGTGTGTGTGTGTGTGTGTGTGTGGGTCTGGGGATGGAACCCAGGGGCATTCTACCTCCAAGCTACACCCCCTGCCCTATTTTTTATTCTTTATTTTGAAACCGGGTCTCACTGAGTTGCAGAGGGCCTCACTAAGTAGCCGAAGCTGTCCGCGAACCATGATCCTTCAGGTCTCAGCCTCCTGAATGCTGGGATTACAAGCGTGCGCCACCACACCCGGCTGGAAACAGGGTCTCTTAAGCCAGCACGGCTGGTTTTGAACCTGCATGGCTGGCTTTGAACCTGCACGATCCTCCTGTCTCCACCTCCCAAACGTGGGGATTACAAGTGTGTGCCACCACGCCCAGCCCTATTTTTTATTTTTGAAAGAGTCTCACTAAGTTGCGGAGGTGCCTTATTAAGTAGCTGAGGCCGTCCACAAACCTGTGATCCTCCTGTTTGAGCCTCCCAAGTACTGGGATTACAAGCATGTGCCACAATGCTCGGGCTTGCCATAATCTTTTAATCCTGTGAGTTGACAGTCTACATCCCTAAGTCAGAAGGACTTTTTAAAGAACCATTCATATAACAGCTATCAATAGCTGTGTCTCTTATTTTTTATTTCTGAAAGAAAAAAGAGATCTAGAGCAAATATAGCAACATATAACATCTGTTAATTCCAGGTGACATGTACATGGGTATCTGTTGTTTTTCAGTTTTTAAAGATTTTAAATTATGAAATATTTCAAAGGACCCAAGATGAAAATAATTCAGATGGAGACTATCTGGTATAAATAAAACTTCTGTTGTTGTTTTTATTTTAAAACAGGATCAACCAGGCATGGTAGTGCATGCTTGTAATCCCAATACTTGGAAGGCTGAGACCAGGAGGATTGTAGGTTCACAGCCAGCCTCAGCTACTTAGTGAAGTCCTCCGTGACTTAGTGAGGCTTCATTTCAAAGTAAAATAGGGCTGGAGGTGTAGCTCAGAGGTAGAGGGTTCAATCCTTAGTGCCACAAAAACAAAACCAAACAAAAAAATAGGGTCTTGCTAAGTTACCGTGCCCTGGCCTCATACCTGTGATCCTCCTGTCTCAGCCTCCCCAGGACTGGGATTATAGGCATGTGCTCCTGCGCCCAGTTTATAAAACCTTTTACTTTGAACATTTATTAATCAAGCACTGACTTTAGTCTTTTTTAACAAACATCCACTTAAGGGATAAGTGGCCTATTAGTGCCTAGCATAATGCTAGAATAAAATGAAGCATATACATGCATGAGAGAGAGATGTATTATCACATTATAAGTGGAGCCACAGCAGTACCTTACCTGAAGTTACTTGGTATTTTTCAGATAAAATTCATATGCCAGGAATCATTCTTGTTCTCTAGCAGGAGGTTTCATCTGTACCCTTAGCCCATCGTTTTGCTAGACATAGAAGTAAGACGCCCTCGTTCACTTGGACGTGTGTTCTTGCACGCGTGCTTGCTCGCTCTCTCTCTCCCTGCTTTTCATTTGTGATAATTCTGAATAAGTTCCATGTGAAATTAAGGTCTCAGCTGTATGGAAGTTTTTGGAAGGACCTTTGCTATCCAAAAAGTTTTTTATTGGGCCTTGTCATTGATCCTAAATAGAATTTATATTCTGTTAGCCATGTTATATGTTTCAAACTACAGTGATCAACCTATCTACAGTTACACAATTAACAAGAATGAAAAATTATGTTCAGAGTCATAGAGCACGACTTAGTCTTAACATACAGACCAGAAAAATTCTGCAGAATTCAAAAGTAACAGGAAGCAAAGTAAGACTAGCTCAGATTTTTTTGCATCTATATTGTATGCCAAGTAGTGTCTGAGGCACTTTACAATGTACTGTTATATTTAATCCCATATTTAAAATGTACTTATTTTCCAAAAATAAGCATCTTCAAACTTAAAAATCAGTAATAAGTTGTGGTTCTGGTACTTTGAACTCAGCCGGTTCGACTCGAGCCTATTTTATTTATTTGGGTTTTTTTTGGTGGTACTGGGGTTCTGGAAGCCCTTCTGCCTCCGGGCTACACTCCCAGACCTATTTTTATATTTTTAAATTTGGAAACAGGGTCTCTTAAGCCAGTGAGGCTGGCTCCGAACCAGCGTGATCGTCCTGTCTCCGCCTCCCAAGCCCGGGGATTACAAGCGTGCGCCACCATGCCCGGCTCAAGCCTATTTTCTTAGAGTGCTAATTGCCTATGCCAGGAAGCTCTCTTCCTGGTTCTTCCAGTGGATTATTACTCTGAAATCTTGCCTACGTACTGTTCTGGCCCATTATCTGTTGCTAAAATTGCTCCATTCCCTCCAGGAACATCTTATCCTTCATTTGTGGATATCTGATTATATATACTATATCCCCCATACACCTCACACCAATTAGGGATTGGTGTGAGGAGTATGGGGGAAGTGAAACAGAAAAGCTGCGACTTATCAACAGTACGCCTGAAGCAAGGGCCAAGGGTCCAGGTGAGCCAAGCAGTAGAGATTTGCTACAGTGTCCTTAGGACAGTTGGGAAGCGGATCTTAGAAGGCATTGGATATTAACGCTGCCGTAAGACTGACCAGTTAAGAAAAATGAGAAGTTTTCATGAGCCATGATGATTTTTTCTTTTTTACTATACACAGTTAAAGCAGTTTTATGAACCAAAACCTGATGTGCTGCCTCCTCTGAAGTTAGACGCTTGTATTCTGACTCAAGGGGATCAGGTCTCTCTACAAGAACCATTGGTAAGAATTTGATTCCTCCTGTGACCATTGTTTTTACTACTAATGATAGGGTAGATCTTCAGAAATAGGTAACTTTCGCTGTGAAGCTCTCTTCCTGGTTCTTCCAATGGATTGTTACTCTGAAATCTTGCCTACGTACTGTTCTGGCCCATTATCTGTTGCTAAAATTGCTCCATTCCCTCCAGGAACATCTTATCCTTCATTTGTGGATCTTTGATTATATATACTAAATAAGTGGAGTACCCAGTAGCAGATCAGTCTGTAGAGCATGAGACTCATATATACTAAAGTGTGCTTTAAAATAGACACATCAAGCCGAGCGTGGTGGCTCACGCTTGTAATGCCAGCATTCAGGAGGCTGAGACTAGAGGATCGTGGTTCGCGGACAGCCTCAGCTACTTAGTGAGGCCCTCTGCAACACAGTGAGACCCTGTTTCAAAATAAAAGAATAAAAAATAGGACAGAGGGTGTAGTTCGGAGGTCAAATGCCCCTGGGTTTCATCCCCAGACCTGCAAAAAAATAAAAATAAAAAATAGATACGTCACCTAGGAGCAGATGACCTGGGGCCTGCTCCCTTAGTCTAGAGAGGGTATGTGGTTTAGGCTGAGCTAGAACTGGCACTGTGTTGAACCTTCAGAGGAGCTAGGATGGTTGTTTCTCTATTCACATTACCTAGATTCAGAAAGACAGGAAAGAGAGAACAAAAATTGAAACTCCTCACCCCAAGTGACTTAGAACTTCTGGCAGGGGAAAGGGAGAGGGGTCGTTCATAACCTGTCTTCATTTGTGTGCCTTCTGTGCCGTGAGATACTCTCGCCTAAGATGCTGTGTGCGTCTCCCAACGACTTCCACAGCATAAACCCCTGTCTTTAGAATAACCTCTGATATTCAAAGCAACTAGAGACGGTTCTGCTTCACAGCCTGGCTCCAGGGGTGTTTGTATCAAACCAGAGACAGCACATCTCATGTTGCATTCTAAAGTGTCAGCTGCTTAAAGGTTCAGAAAACAATGCCTCTGTTCAGTTAGGTTTTTCTTGTTTTATTCAGATATACTTTATTTGTTATGCTAACAAATAACTTAAGCCTCCTTAATAAAATTGACTTGCTGATTATCAACAGGTATCCCTTAACACTCGAGAATGCTGTTTACTTACTTAATTTACTTATTTTCTTTCCAGGATCATCTGCTGTGTTGTATCCAGCATTGTTTGGCCTGGTATAAAAGTAGAGTGATGCCCCTACAGCAGGGAGATGAGGAGGAAGAGGAGGGATTCTACCAAGAACTTGACGATATACTGGAGTCTATTACTAATAGAATGATTAAGAGTGAGCTGGAAGACTTTGAACTGGTAATTGCCAAGTCCTCAGTATATTGAATGATGGAATTTTTGGTAGCTTATTAATTTTTATCTTTTGTGTCTTAGGATAAATCAGCAGATTTTTCTCAGAGCACTGGTACTGGAATAAAAAATAATATCTCTGCATTTCTTGTGATGGGAGTTTGTGAAGTTCTTATAGAATATAATTTCTCCATAAGTAACTTTAGGTAAGGCATTGCTTGATTGCTTGTGGTTTGATGAGTACTTCACTGTATAAGTGTGTGTGTGTGTGTGTGTGTGTGTGTGTGTGCGTGTGTGTGTGTGTGTTTGTATTTAGCAATATGCTAGACACTGAACAGACCACAGAGTGTAATATTATGGCCTAAAACCAACCTATGTCCTTTCCATCAGAGAACACTGAAGCATAGGCCAGTCGGGAATGTTGTCCTTTAGCATTTATTCAAAATACACCAGACCCTGAATTTTTTTTTCCGGTATTGGAACCCAGGGGCATTCTACCTCCAAGCTACATCCCCAGCCCTATTTTTTATTCTTTATTTTGAAACAGGGTCTCACTAAGTTGCAAAGGGCCTCACTAAGTAGCTGAGGCTGTCCTTGAAACTCGATCCTCCTGTCTCAGCCTCCCAAATGCTGGGATTACAAGTGTGCACCACCACACCCAGCTTGATCCTGAACTTTTTTTTGTGATACTGGAGATGGAACCCAGGAGCATTCTACCTCTGAGTTACACCCCCAGCCCTATTTTTTATTCTGTGTGTGTATGTGTTACTGGGGGTGGAACCCAAGGACTTTTTTCCCTCTGGGCTATACTCCCAGACCTATTTTACACTTTATTTGGAAACAGGGTCTCACTAAGTTGCTGAGAGTGTCACTAAGTAGCTGAGGCTGGCTTCGAACCTATGCCATCCTCCTGTCTCAGCCTCTCAAGTGCTGGGATTACAAGCGTGTGCCACCATGCCTGGATTACTCTTTATTTTGAAACAAGTTCTCACTGAGTTGCAAGGAGCCTTACTAAGTAGTAGCTGAGGCTGTCTGCGACCACAATCCTCCTATCTCAGCTTCTCGAATACTGAGATTGCAAGCATGCATCACCATGCCCAGCAGCTGAACTTTTTTTTTAATTAATTAATTAATTTATTTATTTATTTATTTTGTGGTACTGGGGTTCCTGGAAGCCCTTCTACCTCTGGGCTACACTCCCAGACCTATTTTTACATTTTTATTTGGAAACAGGGTCTTCTAAGCCAGCGCGCGCGGCTGGCTTCAAACCTGCGCGATCCTCCTGTCTCTGCCTCCCAAGAGCGGGGATTATAAGCGTGCGCCACTACTCCCGGCTCTAATTCTGTTTTTAAATACAGTTACAAAAATGTGAGACATGATAATAAGTTCCAGGTGCTGACTTTTCATTATTTCCTTTTTCTCTGATACTTCTACAAAATATTTTGCAAGCATGTGCCGCCACGCCTAGCTGTGAACTACTTTTTTTTTTTTTTTTTTTTTTTTTTGGTGGTACTGGGGTTCCTGGAAGCCCTTCTATCTCCGGACTACACTCCCAGACCTATTTTTACATTTTTATTTGGAAACAGGGTCTCCTAAGCCAGCGCGCGCGCGGCTGGCTTCAAACCTGTGCGATCCTCCTGTCTCTGCCTCCCAAGCGCGGGGATTACAAGCGTGCGCCACCACGCCCGGCGCGTGAACTACCTTTAATAGAGAAAATGTTGTTAGTGATAGTATTGGACTTTCATGCTCTGCCTTGACCTGGTATAAATGGGGTGGGGAAAGGAATCCAGATTCATGTGAATGGGAATAGTGTGTTGACTGAAGGTTAATTCAATTATGATGTTAGGTCTAAAATATGACCTTGAAGTCAGACATGACAACACACTCCTGTAATCTCAATATTTAGGAGGCTGAGACTGGAGGATCACAAGTTCTTGGCCAGCTTCATCAAATTAATGAGGCCCTTCACTACTTTTAATCAAGACCTTGCTTCAAGCCAGGCATGGTGATGCACACTTTTAATCCTACTACTTGGGAGACTTAGGAGGATTGCAGGTTCAAAACCAACCTCGGCAACTTAGCGAGGCTCTCGGCAACCCAATGAGACCCTGTTTCCAAATAAGATATGAAATCAGGCTGAGTGTGTAGCTTGGAGGTAGTCTGTCTGTGGGCTCAATCCCCAGTACAAAAAAAGAGAGACCCTGTTTCAAAATAAAATATAGGACTGGGGTGTAGCTTGGAGGTAGAACGCGCCTGAGTTCAAACTCCAGTACCAAATAAATAATTAAATATGACATTGAAAGAAACATGATTTCCTTATTGTATGTAAAAGTGAACCATGATATTCTGATGCTTGTCTCTACCTTCTATACAGTAAAAATAAGTTCGAGGATGTTCTGAGCTTATTTATGTGTTACAAGAAACTCTCTAACATCCTTAACGAAAAAGCTGGTAAAGGCAGAGCCAGAGCCGCCAACAAGACAAGCGACAGCTTTCTGTCCATGAAGTTTGTGTCCGACCTCCTCACCGCCCTGTTCAGGTGAGGCGCCGCGCGAGTGTGGGCAGCAGCTCAGCGAAGACGGGGCTGCTTACGAAACCCACTTGCGTTAACAGTTCAGATTTGCTGTGTTACAGTAAGAGGCAGGTTAGTCTTTGATTCCTTGGAATGAAAGCTGGACAGTCATAGCTGGAATTTTAAAGAGGTGTGCCTCACGTTAGTAAAGAAAATCAGAAGCAGTGGGCTAATGGATGAAAAGATGGGATGAATCTACCTAAGTGGGCCGAACAGAGCCACAGATAAAAAGGGAAGAAAGCGGAAAACAGTTAAAAAAAGAACTGAAAGACTAAGATTCTTCTATTTAATTAAAGTAAAAGGTTAGGGACAGGAAAGAGAAATCAGGGAGCACTAAGAATGACCTTGCGAGAGCAGCCATGGGAGCACCTTTGGCGCGGGCTGCGCAGAGCCCCCCATTCAGAGCTCGCGGGGCTCCTGTGTGGATAGTCCCGAGAGAGCCTAATTCCAGATCCCAGTCACAGGGAGTTTTTTTTCTCCTCTCTCTAGGGATAGTACCCAAAGTCACGAGGAGAGCCTGTCAGTTCTCAGGTCCAGCAATGAGTTTATGCGCTATGCAGTGAACGTAGCTCTGCAGAAGGTACAGCAGCTCAAAGAGACAGGGCGCGTGAGTGGTCCCGACGGCCAGAACCCAGACAAAGTCTTTCAGAACCTCTGCGACATAACTCGGTAAGCGGCTCCCACTCCACAAGCCTGCCCACTTGCTCACTGGTGCAGATGCTTATCTAAGAGATGGAATGGGGGTGCAGTTGAAGTGGTTTGAAGTGAGGTATGCCTTAAAGGGAAAAGTGCAGTCACTGGTAAGTTTTTAAGTCTTGCTTGGGTATGGATTATTAGTCACATAAAATGTTACTGTATTATCAGAAAGGAGGAAGGATATTATTACATCGTGATTAAGTGATTTCATCTGGGCTGGGGTTTAGTTCAGTGGTAGGGTGCTTGCCTAACACACTCAAGGCCCTGGTTTCTATCTGAGCTTGGCACCCCCCCAAAAAAAATTCATCAAGTAGATATATAATTTTAAATGTACATGCACCTAACAGCAGAGATTCAAATACTTGGAACAAAAACAAAACTGAGGACAAATCCTTAATTCTTATAATCAGTCATCTTGGTAATCAGTAGAACTAGTGGATGGAAAATAAGGAAGGAGGTAAAAGCCTGAACAGCACCGTCATCCAGCTTGACTTAGCTGACATAGAGCGCTCAGAGCAGCTTCCAAGCTGGGCACAGTGGCGTAGGCTTGTAGTCCCAGCATTTGGGAGGCTGAGACAGGAGGATCGCAGTTTGCAGACAAGTCTCAGTTACTTAAGCCCTTTGCAACTCAGTGAGACCCTGTTTTAAAATAAAGAATAAAAAATAGGGCTGGGGGTGTAGCTCGGAGGTAGAATGTCCCTGGGTTCCAACCCCAGTACACACACACAAAAAAGAATAGCTTCCAAAATTCACGTTCTTCTCATGTGCACAGTCACCTGCAGGAACTATACTTTGCATCAAAAATCATTGAACAAATATAAAAAATAGAAATCATTTTGTTCTGTTAACCACATGGCATTAAACAAGCAGTGATAGAAAGACACCTGGATGGTCCTCATATGTTTGGAAATTAAATGTGCTTCTAAATAGTCAAGTAGTAAATCATAAGGGAGATAAAAATGGGGTTGTTTTGTTTTTGTGATCCTCCCATCTCAGCCTCCCAAGGACGTATGGGATGTTTTGTAAAAATCTGTGGGGGCCAATTAGCTCAGTAGTTGTTTGGAAGTGGGGGAGAACAGTCGACTGTCCAAGGAGTATGATGGTGCTTTTAGGGTGATAGAAGAATTTGGTTGTGGGATTTTGGGCCTAAGCTTTTAAACATTCACACAGCCATCCGCTCTTATAGGGTAAAAAGTTTAGTTTACTATCTTAATGAATGGTCTCTAAAAGTAAAATCCCCTTCCCTCACTTCAGGGTGTTGCTCTGGAGATACACTTCAATCCCTACGTCAGTGGAGGAATCGGGAAAGAAAGAGAAAGGGAAGAGCATCTCACTGCTCTGCCTGGAGGGTTTGCAGAAGATATTCAGTGCCGTGCAGCAGTTCTATGAGCCGAGGATTCAGCAGTTTCTCAGGGCTCTAGGTGAGCATTTCAGTCTTACCCAAACCCTTGATTCGGTTACTTCATCTCCCAGAGGATACCTGAGAGCAGTCCTAATGCTGCAAAGCACTGGCCATGGGTGGATTCGGGATTCATACTTCCTGAGTTACGTTTAGTCACAAATAGCAACTGAAAATGGAATATAATGTTAGGAAATTGCAGAATTTTAGGAATACACTTAAATATGCCTCGAGACTTGGCTTGCTAAAATTTCAGCTACTTAAAAGGCACCTTCAAAGAAAATTAAGTTCTTCTTCCTTTCCAGATGTCACAGATAAGGAAGGAGAAGAGGGAGAAGACGCAGATGTCAGCGTCACCCAGAGAGCAACGTTTCAGATCCGGCAGTTCCAGGCAAGGAGCCGCATCCTGGTGGGAGGGTGTTGAGGGTCCAAGCAGCAGGACCCGGCTCCTAAAATGAAAGATCATGTCCTGAAAAGGGTCCAAGGGAGGGTGTGCTTTAGCCCTGACCACAGCCTGCAGGGCTCTTTACCTTTAAGAACCACAGGCTGAGGTGATGGAAGAGATGGCAGAGGTTGATGTTAATGTGATTTGTTGTTTTGCTCTGCCAGATTGCATAAAGGCTGGACAGTGAGCTTGTCAGTGTCTGGTGTGTAGTTCTCAAAATAGCACAAGGATTTTTTAAAGTTTCTACAATGTGCCAAGAACTGTTGATGGGGATATAGCTTGGAACAAAAGAAGCAAAAAATTTTGCTTATGTTGCAGTAGGAAACAACAACTAATAGGAAAAGACAAAAAAATCATAAAATACACAGCATTTCAGTTAACAGTGTAGGGAACGCTGGGCTTGGGCCTGATGAAACACGAGGTCAGTACATCGGCTCCAAGGAGTGGAGGACCGCCGAGGACGGCTGCAGTTCATGCCTCCTGCGCCTTTGGCAGGGAACTGGAGGAGAAGGAAGCCAGAGTGGCCAAGAGAATTCTTAAGAGAGGCTTACTTGAAAACAGGAAATTACTGTTCAATCCAGGTTTATTTTCAAATTTTATTCTCTTAGGATGTTGGTAGTGTTTCATTCTTTTTGTCCCAACCTCAGGAATCTGATTAAATTTCTCTTCTCCCTGATTGGAACATATCTGCTAATATTCCTGTGCATACTTTCTTTCTCAGAGGGCCTTGCTGAATTTACTTACCAGCCAAGAGGAGGATCTGAATAGCAAAGAAGCCCTTCTCCTGGTCACGGTGCTCTCCAACTTGTCCCGGCTGCTGGAGCCTTCCTCTCCTCAGGTACTAGCCTGCTCTCAGACCCTTGAGCAGCCTTCAGGAGCAGGGCCTGTTGCAGTGAAAGTGTGTATCTAGGTGTCCTCTTGAAGGCCAGCTTACTTAAAATACTGTATTTCATTTTGCACCCTAATTAAAAGAACTCGAAGATGCATGGTTCCCTACATAGTGCTCTGCCGTAACATATGCAGCCGGATAAGGGAAAAAAACCTCAAGTTTATCTTCGGTGCCTTCAATCTTTTAATCTAGGTTCTCTCCAATCTTGGTGCCACCCTTCTCTAAATTGAAAGCATGTTAATTCAGCAACTGGCTTCTCCGCAGAGTGACCTGTACTGAATTTGGGGAGAATTCATCAAAGGATGACTAAGTCAGAAAGTGTGACTGTGGTCACAATGCAGGAACAGCTCTGCAGAAATAGGTTGTATGTACATGTGTCTTAGTAAGTGTGCACCTACGGAAATGCACAGGCACAAATAGAAGGGCCGCACTCGTGGGTCCGTTCCATTCAGGAATGATTTCCCTGTAGGATGGTGACGAGCGTCCCAGGACCAGGGGACCCTGTGTGTTCCCACCACACGGACTTCCTGACATGTGAGGGAAACAGCTGAAGCCCTGGTGCACGGCTCCTTGCGAGCCCTGCCGGGATCGCAGCTCTCTCTGGGAGACGGCGCCTGGGCGTCAAGGTGGTAGGGTCTGCGTGTCCTCGTGACCAGGCTCCAAGTTTGCCTGAAGAAAGTCCTGCTCACTGCATCCCATCCCCACAAAGCTCACCCTGCTTACCTTCAGCTTTATTCTTTCATGCTGAAAGAATTCTTTCATGGGGAAGAGAGAGAGAGTAGAGGGAGGGAGGGAGGGAGAGAGAGAGAGACAGAGAGACACTGAGGATGGAACCCAGGGGCATTCTATCTCTGAGCTCCACCTACCTCTGAGCTCCACCTCTAACCCTTTTTTAATTTTGAAAGGGCCTCATTAATAGCTGAGGCTGGCCATGAACCTGTGGCCGTCCTGTCTCAGCCCCCCACGTTCTGGGAGTATAAGCACGTGCCACCATGCCCTGCTTGTCTAGATTTTTGTCTCTTATTGCTTCCATATTTCTGCTCACTCTTCTGACCCCCTTTGGCCCTTGGCTCCTGAAAGCTAATTCTACTGTCTTCGTGCCCAGGATCCTCCTCTCCCACGTTTGCTAGCCTAGAGTGTGCTTAAAGAAGTCTGAAGTGTATTGGCCAGAGGAGGGAAAGGAGACTTAGCCCTAGACCACCATGTGGGGCCAAGAAAGCTCAGTCCGAGGACTCAGACCCAGGGCCTTGGCCCTGACTGACGGTTTAAATGAGGGACTCGACTCATGTGCTGTGTTAGAGTAGCATCAATAGCAGATTGTGCTTGTGTTGTTGTGTTGTTACGTTGTTTCTACCCTTTTTTGGTACTTGGGATGAAACCCAGGGGCAATCTACTTCCAAACTACACTTTATATATTTTTAAAATATATGATATAGATTATATATACGTGTGTGTGTGTGTGTGTGTGTGTGTGTGTGTGTGTGTGTGTATTTTTTTTTTTTTTTTTTTTTTTTTTTTTGCAGTACTGGGGATGGAACCTAGGGGCATTCTACCTCCGAGCAACACCCCCAGCCCCATGTTTTTTATTCTTAAGTTTGAAACGGTCTTGCTTAGTTGTGAAGGGCCTCACTAAGAAGCTGAGACTTTCTGCGAACCGTGATCCTCCTGTCTCAGCCTCCCAATTGCTAAGATTACAAGCATGCGCCACCACGCCCAGCTGGTCACTTTTATATTTTAAAATAGGATCTTGCTAAGTTGCTGAGGCTAGCCTTGAATGCGCAATCCTCCTGTCTCAACCTCGCCAGTGCTGGGGTATAGGCGTGTTCCACCATGCCCACCACCATGCCCAGATTTTGTGTTGTTTTTATTTATTTTTTCTTTTTTCAAAGACAAAGACAGAGGTTTATTTAGGAAAGTGAGGGATGCATATTTAAGGGAGAACCCAGGTAATTTCAATAGGAAGAGAGGGAGAAAGAAAATGAAAACAAAAATTTTTGTGTGTGTTGTTTTTAGATTAACACTTTAGATCCGGGCACTTATTTTGGCAAGTGATATGCTTACCCTAAGAAAGATCTAGACCTCTTCTGAAACACCTAACTTAACATGTTTCTTTAATCCTCTGCATGATCTCTCATTTAGTTTGTGCAGATGTTATCCTGGACAGCTAAGATTTGCAAGGAAAACAGCCAGGGTAAGTTTCCTGCCACATTTCCTAAGGGCTTTATGTAGACTCAGCACCACCAATAGTATTCAAAACAGAAAAGGCATTCCCGTCATACCTGCACCAGCATGGCCGACATGAAAAGTCACATAAAACATCACGTGCTAGCAGGAGCGAGGCGCGGCGGGGCCTCTGCTCGCTGCTGGTGGAGGTGTAAATTGGTATAGCCATGCTGGAACACTGTTGGGCAATATCTGACTACTAATATTAGACACAGGTGTATGGCCCAGCCATTCAGCTCCCAGCTGAATGTGTGGAGGAATCCTCCCTGAAGCACTGTCCTCGGAGATTAACACAAACTTAAATGTTCGTTGGCAGAATGGATAGAGGAGTTGTGACGCGTTCACACAGTGGAAATGAATTAATGACACCTGCACACAACATGGAGAGGATCCCACAAACATAGTGTAGAACAAGAGAGCCAGGACACGATGTGATTCCATCTTGATAAAACTCAGAATTAATCTGCGCCCTTAGCAGCCAGGATAGCAGTTTTCTTGATGGGATTCCTAGGGTGCTGGTAACATCGTTGATCTGAGTGCGTGTTACCCAGTGATCCAGACTAACAATGGGAAACATCCTCCTCGGCTTGGTCATAACTTACCGTGGCCTTACTTACGGTCTTTCCTTCCTACTCCTAGAGGATGCCTCATTTTGCAAGAGTTTGATGACCTTGCTCTTCAGCCTGCACGTGTTGTGTAAGAGTCCTGTCACCCTGCTGCGTGACCTGTCTCAGGATATCCACGCGCAACTGGGAGACATAGACCAGGTACCGTAGCAAGCCTTGAGTGTGGTGTCCTGTGTGCAGAAGGAGGGCCAGGGCTCAGCACCACTGCCATCCGGGCTTTTCTCTCTTTCCCTCCCCAGGATGTAGAGGTGGAGAAAACAGACCACTTTGCAATGGTGAACCTGAAAACGGCTGCCCCCACTGTCTGTGTACGTGCTGATCCTGATCCCTGGGAAACAGTCTTGTCCTTCCTCCCCATTTGCTCCGGGTGAAGAGTCCACTGTGGCTTTTGTCCTGAGGCCTGTGCCCAGCATCAGAAGCCTTGGCTTCTGTATTACCGCAGCAGCTGTGTGTGCAGAACCACGCTCACATTCTTGTCTTTGGCAGTTGCTTGTTCTGAGTCAGGCTGAGAAGGTCCTAGAAGAAGTGGACTGGCTGATCGTCCAGCTGAAGGGACAAGTGAGCCAAGAAGCCCTCACAGGTAGATGAATTGAGGGGGGATGCCAGGAGTTTTGACCAAAACAGTCAACCAAAACCTAAACAGGGCTACTGCATAAAGGCGGGGCCCTTGAGCTGAGTCTCCTTTCTTATTTGTTTTTGCCTAGATTTTTAATGGGATGAAGAAGGTAGTATAGTTTATGATAGCCTGGGTGTGGATTCACTCTGCCTAATGAATGTTCATTTCTGTGACAGCTTCCCAAGTTATATTGATCAGTTCATTTCCAATTCTCTTTTACTAGTAACTAGAAAATAAGACTGCTTGAAATATACCAATTTAATTTCTTTTCAGAAGAAGCCTCTCAGGCAGCCCCACAGAATCATCCTGCTGAGAAAGCCATCATCATACAGCTGGGAACTCTGCTTACATTTTTCCACGAGTTGGTGCAGACCGCCCTGCCTTCAGGCAGCTGTGTGGACACCTTATTAAGGGACCTGTGCAAAATGTACACCATCCTGACAGCACTTGTGAGATATGTGAGTAGCCGGGATACACTCAGGCACACCGCGTGGTTGTGCCTGGGCGGGCACCGCCCACTGCCACAGTGCCCCAGCAGGACCCTCGCCCTTTACAAGCCAAGGCTTCCTTTGAGTTTGGTCAGTAGGTGGCAGGTGTCTCCATAGGCCTGGAAAAACAGTTAATAGCGTAATTCTAAATTTGTTTTCAGCCAGATGTGGTGGTGCACACCTTTAATCCCAGTACTTGGAAAGCTGAGACAAGAGGGTTGCAGGTTCAAAACCAGCCTCAGCAACTTACTGAGACTATTGCAACCTAGCGAGACCCTGTTTCAAAATAAAAAATAGGGTTGGAGGTGTAAGCTCAGAGATAAAACGCTCCTGGATTCAATTTTCAGCACCATACACAAACATTTTTTTGGTTTCATGGTCCTTGTTTTGTTGATGTATACATGATACCTGATTGAGAGCAAATGCTTTTTTTCAAAGACACTCTCTCTTTTGTATTTGTAGTATTCTGGTCCTCCACAGATTCAGAAAGTGATAAGAACCTAGATAGTTTAGTTCTGATTCTGTCAAAGGTCTATACTAAGTACTTAGAAAGGCACAGAGAACTCTGAGAAAGATGGAGAGCACCCCGCAGTGTACCCAGACAGCAGGGTGGCCAGGTCTGAGAACATGCGGCTTTAGCTACTGTTGTGGCTACTACGCTGCTCGTGTGGAAGTACTAAGAGCCTTTGGGGGGGGGGTGCTAGGGATCAAACCCAGGGCCTCACACATTTACTACCTCTGAGCTATGTCCCCAGCTCTTCCAGAGCCTCTCTATTGTCCAGAGCCTCTCTTAATTGTCATTTTTAAAGGATAAATACCCAAGTGTCTAGGTTTCTAAATGCAGGCAGCCTGAAGGATCCTTACAGTGATAAGATGACCAATTCAGAAACCAAAACCTTATGTCGCGCGGTGTATGGGAAGCTCAGGAACTTGGGGGAGGGGAAAGAAATCTTATATCTTGGCTTCTCTGAGTTTTTCTTTTCCCGCTCTAGTCAAAGAAGTGAGTCACCCTCCATAGGCTGCGTGCATGAGTCACCTATAGTTTTGTATGATAGCCTGCTAAATCCAGGAACCTTTTGTTCTTAGTATCTCCAGGTGTGTCGGAGCTCCGGAGGAATTCCAAGAAATATGGAAAAGCTGGTAAGTTGAGAATGACTTTCCTAAAGAACTGGGGAAGCTTATTTTGGGGGGGGGGGGCGGCACAGTTAATCAGTTTCCTTCTGTGGCGCAGGTCAAGCTGTCTGGCTCTCATCTGACCCCCCTGTGTTATTCCTTCATTTCCTATGTACAGGTAAGTGGTTCAGAGATGGTACCAAAACCTTTAAGAAAGGATTTTTATATTCCCAGGGTGTCTGCTTGGTCACCTGATAAAGTTTCTTTCCTGCTTACCAGAGGTGCCCATCTGAGACCAAGACCAAGAACTTGGGGGCTTTTAGCACGATCTTTATTCATAACAAGCAAATCACTTTAACTTAAAGAAAACAAGCGTTTGATACGTGTGCACTCGGAGCAGGGAAGAACAAACTTTTGCTCAGTGATGTGGTCCGTGTGTGGGTGAATTTGCGGTGTTGGGCAGCTTCTGGGGCGTGTTTTTGGTACTGGGGATGGAACCCAGGGGCATTCTACCTCCCAGTGACACTCGCAGCCCTATTTTTAAAAATTCTTTATTTTGAAACAGGGTCTCACTGAGTTGTAAAGGACGTAAGTATATGAGGCTGGCTGCGAACCTACACGATCCTCCTGTCTCAGCCTCCCAAATGCTGGGATTACAAGTGTGCACCTCCACGCCTGGTTTAAAGGGATTTTTTTTTTAAACACCACTGTTGAGTACCTTTTAGGCTATTTAGCAGTGTTCGTAGGCAGTAGCAGACACCCCAGTTGTGACAAAAATATGTGTAGAAATTGTTTCACATCCTTGAGGAGTACATTTGCCCCTGGCTGGGAACCACTGGCTTAAACACATTAAGTGATAGGAGACCTGCTGTCTCCTAAGGCCACTTTAGCCCCTACAGTGAACGCATTGCAGGGCTGTTACTGAACTTTAAGGAACCGGAGAGTGGGTCCACTGAGTGTCAGTGTCGGGTAAGATTCTACAGCCAATTATTAAGGTCATGGATTGGCTGCTTGCTTGCTTGCTTGCGGTGCCCGGGGCCTTGTGCATGCGGCAAGCACTTTACCACTGAGTCACGCCCCAGCACTGGATCATACTCCTTTGATGGTGATGCTTGGCCTGATTACCGCCCGCACCACTCAGGGGCATCAGCACCCGCGTGTGGGTAACTTGCCGCATGTGTTAGGGCACGTCCCCGCTGCCCTCGTGGGTAGCCAGGCGGCCTGTCGTGTGGGTTTGCTGAAGTTCTCAGCAGTGTGCCGATGTTGAGGCTCTCTGTAACCTCACGTTTGTACCAGCTGTGTGTCGGGAGTGCATCATCCTTTTCCGGCCAGGTCTACAGCCCACCCTCACCCCGACGATTGCAGGCAGGCTTCCTCGAGCCTTGTGCTTGTGCATTTGCGCCACTTGCCAACACTTGCCTCTATATAGGCTCTCTCCATTCCTAATCGGGGTTTTGAGTTGCTCTGCCTCTCTGTGGTTCTAGCGTAGGCTGCTTTTTGCATTTTTGGGTCCCAGTATTTCATTGTCTTGGTGCCATGATGCATAGCGTGTTCCTTTGATAGGTGTGGAGGTCTCTGAGGTAAGAGCTTCCTGTTTCATGCAACTTCTGCATGGGTGCTTTGGTCCCAAAATTTCTCCTCACTAGGGCATTGATTCCCTTTGTCTTATCAGTGTCTAGGACTTTTTGGCCCTTTCCTCCAGGAGCTCATTATCCAATAATCTACAACCTGGAAGTATTCCCTTCTAGAGCATGACAACCAGGGTGCACACAGGGCCTGACTGGTGACTGCCTCTAGTGAGAAGACTGCGCCCTGGGACAGCTCTCAGCTTCCTCCCCTTTACAAAAGAGCCCTCGTAGCGAGCTGCCCAGCAGGAAAATACCTGTTCCTGCTCTTTCCTCCAGTCTTCATTTTATCCACCCTTCTGCACCTCACCAGTCCATTTGGACATGCAGTGCGCTGATGGTTGTCCTACTGTCAGTTTTCAGGTGCCAGCTCCAAAAGCAACAGATAATACAGCTTCCAACAAGTGAGAAACATGTAAGGATTATAAAGCATCGCAAAAAATTTTTCCATCTAGTTGGGCGTGGTGATACACACCTGTAATCCCAGTACTTGGGAGGCTGAGACAGGGCGATCATAGGTTTGAGAATAGCCTCAGGAATATATTGAGACCCTTTTTCAAAATAAAACTTAAGGGAGTTGGGGGCATATCTTGGGGGTAGAATGCCCCTGGGTTCACTCTCCAGTACCAAAAAAAGTTCCCCATCTTCCCAGCGTCTGCTACACAGACCATCTCACCTAGACTTGCTCATTATCTGCCATAACTACCTTCTAGGCAAATTGACACTAACCTGCAGCTCTACAGGACAATCTTCAGGAATGAGAGAATGTGTTTCTATTTCTTTAGAATAAGAGTCACAACTCAAAATGTACAGGAGAGAAGAAAAAGGAGAAAGCTGTCGTTGCCACAGCCATGGTAAGCTGCTGACACTGGTCGTTAAAGTATAGTTGCTGATTACCCAAATACTTTTTAATTTGGTGGGTAAAAGGTACTCCCTAAGCAATCTGTAAGAATTGGTGAGGGTGTAAGAAAACGAATCCTTAGTACATGGCCAAAGCAAAAGTTAGTACAGCCTCTCAAGGGAACAGTTTGGCAGTAACTAAATCTTAGGAGATCTGTACTCTGGTGTAACACTTCCACTTCTAGCATGTAGAAACTGTACACTGTGTACAGAAAGATGCTTACAACACCGTCCACAAGACATCAATTAATAGAGAATTGCCTAAATTGTAGTATTTTTATTTTTGATTGGGGATTGAACCCAGGGGCATTCTACCTCTGAACTACGCCCATCCTGCCCCATCCTGTTTTTTCTTCTTTATTTTGAAACGGTCTCACTAAATTGTGGAGGGCCTCACAAGTAGTTGAGGCTGGCCACAAACCCGTGATCCTCCTGTCTCAGCCTCCCAGGTACTGGAATTACAAGCGTGTGCCATTGTGCCTGTTGATTGTCGTCCATTTATACAGAAGAGTACTGTGCAGATAAACACAGATCTGAGTATTCAGCTATAGAACTACCAAGGTCATGTATAAAAAGATGAGCCAGGTGTGAGGTACAAGCTTGTAATCTCAGTACTTGGAAGACTGAGACAGGAGGATCACAGGTTCAGAGCCAGCCTCAGCAACTTAGGCTCTCAGCAACTTAGCAAGACCCTGTTTGCAAATAAAAAATAAAATAGATCTGGGGGTGTAACCTGGAGGTAGAAGGCTACCAGAGTTTAAAAAAAAAAAAAAAAAGATAACACGTAGCATCCTTATTTATGGGTTTGAAAAAAATATAAACATACATGTGTATGCATTTAAGAAACACTGGATTGTAAGGGAAAAGACAGGTGATCCCCAGCAGTGAAAACTCATGTATAGACAAGAAAAAGGAAGCAGAATAGTGCCAGAGTGGGCTTGTTCTAAGAATATGAAATAAGGAAATAATTTCTGCAACTGCTCCTTGCCGTCCTGAGCCCATCTTCAGGTAACAAATACTTAGGAATTCTGAAAGGAAAGATGTGGCAGCAGCCATGAGGCCTTTTCAGGGTTAAACTGACACCAGATGGCGGTATGTAAGTAAATTGCCTTTGGTTGGGAGATTGACTGCTTCCCCCCCAAAGCCAAGTGCAGTTCTGCTCATGACAGCTAAAGAGAAAAATTTTAAAAACTATTGAACACAAAATTTAAGTCTTGTGCTCTGTCCACAGGCCAGAGTTCTTCGAGAAACCAAGCCAATCCCTAACCTCATTTTTGCCATTGAACAGTATGAAAAATTCCTCATCCACCTTTCTAAGAAGTCCAAGGTAAACACGCTACTGTTTGTTGTGATTTCTATTTACTTTGTGGAGGAGATTTAGCAAACAGCAGCACAGTGCAGTGGAGGAACAGGCTGAACCATGACCCCTGGGAAAGCAGGTCTAAGGACCTGAAGGGTTTGTCTGCGGCACACTAAAGATGGTGCCGCAGCAGAGCAGACTGTAAGAAATGCCGCTGTGCTTAAACCTGCCACAGGTGAACCTGATGCAGCACATGAGGCTCAGCACTTCACGAGACTTCAAGATCAAAGGCAACATCCTGGACATGGTTCTTGGAGAGGATGGGGAGGACGGAAGCCAAGAGGAGGTCAGTGGCCACCTCTGCCTGGAGCCAGATGAGGGGAAGGGCCGAGGCACGGCCAGCACAGGTGAAGGCTATGGCCTCTTGAGAGAAAGACTGCAAGCCCAGCAAGACATGAGAAGTGGTTCCGATTTGTCTAACATTTAGTAGACGTTTTCTGGAAGAGGTTGGTGACCACAGTACCTGTGGGTCCTCCTGGCTTCCTTTTGGGCCATTGGACAAGCTGCAGCTGTCTGGCTCAGGAACCAGTCCACTTCCTTACACCAGGCCCTCAAAGTAGAGCCACTGTGTAGTCTGAACAACACTTCTTCAGTTCATCCTGTTTTTAACAATGGTAACATCCCTGAAGCCTCTTTGAAGCAGGGCCCTTACCTCTATTTCCTAACCCCTCACATCTTGAGGGAGAAGTAGCAAATCAGTGGCCCACTTCCATTTCTCAAGAACTTCGAACCTGCATTCTTTAGATGATCACTCTAGTTCAGGAGGCTCCGCTGCCACCCTGCCCCATGGCTCTAAGGGAAGGAGCAAGCGCGTTACTGTGCTTTGGTGTGCCCCGCCTCCTCTGACCCAGGCCTCCCATGGGTGGGAAGGGAGAAAGCACGGCGGATGGAGGGTTTTTGATTGTTTTTATTCCCACTGCCTTAGAGCGGGTTTGTCATGGAGAGCATTACTCTCTCTCCTTCTAGGGCACTGCATCGGAGCACAAGGAACAGAACGAAGAACCAGCCAAGAAGAAAAGAAAAACATGAAATGCCTGAGTTAATGCGAACTTTGGGGCTTCTGCTTCCTTTTTACCCAGAACACAGCAGTGCCCCTTGTCCTACAGCCCACACTGCTGTTGGCGTCTTGGGTCTTGAGTCCACTGAACTCAACTGCACTGTCACCTGGAGTCTTCTTGGCAGGTCCTGCTCCTGAGAGTGGCCAGCCTTAGGCAGCCCTTTTGCAGAAAGCACAGCAGAAAGCCTGAGTTTGGGAGCCTGCGCCACCCTGAAGCTCCACGGGAGCAAGTACAGAGCCTCCCCGGCAGAGCTACGGCCCACACTGGCTTCGTTTTTCCAAGGAGCCTTTGGTGAGTTCGATTATCTGGTAAATGTCCAGCGCTTCTCCTGAAAGACACGGCAAACTGGTCAGGATGCTCCAAGACAAATAGCACAGAAGCGGAAAGGAGAGTGGGGGAAGGGTTGGCAGCTGTCAGGAACAGCAATGTTACAGGGAGCGTCACTTTCTATTTTGTGTAATACGATTTTGTTCAATACTTTTAAATAGAAATTAAACTGATTTACTTGTTTGACCTAAGAATGTGCTTTGACTTTATACAGTAGGTCTGGTCTGGTTGATGACAAGGGTAGAAATGGATACTTGAGTCTCTGGTGTTTCTCTTAACTTACCATGAACCACATTCTAGAAAGAGCCCCGTGACTTGCGCCTCACACTCACTGTGGACCGAGTGGGTTTCTTCCCTGGAGCCCAAGCTGCCTGGATTTCTTCCTGGCTCTCAAGACCACTTTGTGGCACCTCACAGTGTGCGCACGAGGAACAGATGTGTGTGGCACTCACCCTGGGGAATCCCGTACCGCAGTTCCAGACCGGCCGGGTTGGAAGGGGTTCTACAATCCATGGTCACTTCTTTCCTGAGGCACTGGTCAACATCAACTGTGCTGAAAAAGGCGACTGACTGGGGCAAGTCATTCAGACCCAGCTTGTAGGCAAACATGCACCTGCAAGAGATGCGGTCTCCCTCAGCCACGTCCGCTCGGCAGCCGCAGCTCCCGCTGGGGTACTAAGATGTGAGTGCGGACTCCAGCGTTTTCCAGTTTGGAGCACTTCACTGGTATGAAAAATTGCTTTTAAGTTATTGGGCTAGAGTCTGAGAAGTAAGTGGGCAATAGTGACAACGTGGAGTGTTGTAAAGTTATTTACCCAGTAATCAGGATAGATCATGGTTCTCAGACTGGTTCAACACAGAATGGTAATACCATTTATTCATTAAAAACTTAGTAGTGTGACTACAAGAAAATATACCTTCATATGTAAAATATGAGCCATCAGGCCTGGTGGTGCACACCTGTAATCCCAGTACTTGGGAGGCTGAGACAGAAGGATCACAGGTTTGAGGCCAGACTCAGCAATGCAATGAGATTCTCAGTGACCTAGCGAGACCCTGTTTAAAACAAAAACTTAAAAAGGCTGAGGATGTAGCTAAGAGGTAGAATGCCCTAGGGTTCAATACTCAACCACCAAAAATAAGTTTTCTTAAGTGACTAATATTAGAGTTTTCCCATTTGCAGTGCTTTCTCTTGGCATTTAAACATTTATTGGTAAAAGGAAAATGTCTCACTTTCCTATGAATTGAGCAAAGACTTGTCATTTGATTTTTCAAAACAGAAGTATGTTCCTAGGGGAAGTGGGACCCATGCTGTGGAACAACCCCTAACCTCAGCACCACCTCAGTGATTTAATCTTGGGATATGATACTTCTAGCCCAACAATTTTTTTAAAAAAGTTGAGGCCTGCCAGGCATGGTGGCATGCACTTGTAATCCTATTATTTGGCAGGCTGAGACAGGAAGATTGCAAGTTTGCAGCCATTCCTGGCAACTGTATGAGGCCCTCCACAACTTAGATCCTATTTCAAAATAAAATAGGGCTGGGGGTATAGCTCAGAAGTAGAATAGCACTGGGTTCAATCTCTAGTACCACACACACAAAAAGTTGAGGTCCATATTTTTTAAATTAGAAAAGCTACAATATTCATTTCTAAGTTGATAAAAACTTGAAACTGCTCAGCTGGGCCCAAGGGATCCTCACCCCAAGCCTACATCAGGAGCACGTGGCCAGGCCAGGCAGGCACGGCGCCGCTCACATACCTGGTCAGGAGGTTGGTGATCTGCAGGGCTAGCGCTGCCCGGTAGCGGTCCTCCTCCCGCACCAGGTAGCGAACCTCGTCGTGGATGCTGATGCAGAAGCGCCCGTCAATGGCAAACTCCTCAAACAGCCACTTCATGGCCACCAGCATGAGGTGTAAGTAGTCCACAGCAGAGCTCTGTACCACCCAGTTCACACGACTGGTCATGAACTAGGAAGGACGGGTGGGCAGGTGAGGGGCTCTGCTACACCAGATAGCTTGAAGAAGGGTGGTCCAGAGCCCCAGCACAAAGGCCACTCTGGCCCCATCTGCCAGGTTGGTAAGGCCCATGGGGAGCCCGGTGCCCCTCCCCGCTCCAAGGTACCTCCCCTTGGACGACCGAGGGCTCCAGGGCTCGGCTGATGCGGCAGCCCAGCACCGGGGTGCGCGGCGTGTCCGACATGGCGATGCTCTCCAGCTTATTGAACATCTCGGACTCTGTGCCCCCCATCCACGCTCGCTCAGCAACCAACTCCCACTTCTTCCAGCGGGACCTGGGGCACCAGACAAAGGAAAGTAGGCTTGTCTTTCAGCATCTCAGAGCCAGAACCCAAAGCATGCCAGCTGTTGCGGGGCCAGCCCACACCCCTCCATCCTGAACGCAAGTCCTCACTTTCTGGAAGCTTCTCTCTGGATCTTGCGCAGATCCTGCAGGGAAACCCAACCGTCCTCAGTCTGGTCCACAGCAAGGTCCAACTGTCTCACCAGCCACTCTCCCTCTTCTGAAAGCCGATACCTGGAGTAGTATCACCACGTCATTCCCACGGGAGTGCCTCCTCCGCCTCACACCCACCTGGCTCAATTTCCAAAAGCACCCTGGGCTCATGCCTCTCCCCGAGAGGCTTAGAAAGGAGCCGTGACTTGCCAGGGTCGTGCAGCCCACCACCTGTAGCTGCAAAGCCTGCACGATACCACAGACAGCCCAATAAAGGACAGATGCCAATATGAGAGCGGCTGTCTTACTGCCCTAGTGCCCGAGTCTGAACTCCCCAACCATCCACAGAGACCTTGTATCAGTTCAAGAGGCACAAGGGTCTGAAACTCCAGACCCACAGTGGGGTGAAAATGGGCTGCTCCCTGAAGGGGAGAAGGCGTCTGGAGGACAGCACAGCCTGGCTGCCCTCCGTCCAGACTTCAACCTCAACACAACCTGCAGGCTGCCAGGCTTGTCCCTGAACACTCCAGAGCCATAACACCTGCTTCAAGGAACAGCACTAGGCGCTCTCCTCCATCTGGCCCTGGGGTCCCAAGCTCTGATGCCCTCAAAGGTCGCCACTGCTAAGACCCAACCTGCCTCCACCAGCACCCCGGCCAACCGCAAGGCACACGCTCCGACGGTACTCGGCTCCCCGGACACAGCCGCCATTACACCGCTGCTCAGCTTTCAATCTTGTGTGAGGAACGGGTTCCCACAGGTCAGCAAGTTAAACAAGGGCGCGTGTACACTGTACCTAAACATACCTCCACTTCTCCCTCACACCCGAGGAACCCTCCAAGGAGCCTGCTAGCACCCTAAGCACAGGGTACACAGAACCATCAGAAGAAACAAATGCCCTAGAAACCTGGTCAGTTTCTCCTTTGTCAGGATGAGCCTACACTCGCCGCGCATGATGGCACATGCCTGTAGTCCCAGGACTTGGGCTGAGATAGGAGGATCACAGGTTCAAGACCCGCCTCAGCTTAGTGAAGCCCTCTGCAACTTAGACCCTATTTCAAAAATAAATAATTAAAAAAAAATAGGGCTGGGGGTGTGGCTCAGAGGTAGAATGCCCCTGGGTTCAATTCCCAGCACCACAAAAAGAAAAAAAGAAGAAAATGAGTCCACACGGTGCTCTGCAAACTCGCCTCCTCCCTGCCTGCTCTCGCTCTACAGGCTTGAGTCGAACACCCCACACTGCTACCTGCTGCGCAGCCACAGCCTGGGCGCACACTACCACGTGGTAAAGTGCAGCTTCACCCCTAGGAGAACAACTACTTTACACTGTTAGCCAGCTGCCTGCCACAACTCCAAAGACGCCATCCTGAGCTAGGTCACAGAGGTCTGGAGGGAAAGAGCTCGGGTGACAGGCAGGGGGAGGTGAGCCGGAGCAGCAAAGCAGGCCTGAGGCACCGGGTGCTGACGCGGGGCAGAGGGGCCTCACCGGCGGAGGCCCTTGGTGGCGGCATACATCTGCTGGGCCTTCTCGGTGGCCTCCTGCCGCGTGAGCCTGTGGTTGAACTGCATCAGGAGGCGCTCGGCGAAGGGCTGCCCCGCCCCATAGATGCGGCCGTAGTTGAAGACTTTGGCGTGCTCGCGGCTGATGCCCACCGTGGCAGCTGTCTTGCTGTGCAGATCAGTGCCCCTGCTCTTCCTGCCCTGCAGGGTCATCCACCCAAAGGCTGTGCAGCCTGGAGGCCAAGGCAGGAGTGAGAGAGGAAGCCCAGAAACATCCGCCCAGCTCCCAGCCCCAGGGCAGCTCCCACTCACCATGCATGCCAGCGAAGTGAGCGTCCCCGAGGACGGCCGCGATCCACAGCTCCTGGGAGTCCACGTCGGCACCCACGAGGACGTAGCCGGGTGGGGCCTGCACCATGGCTTTCAGCTCGCTGCCCACGCGGTCAGGCTGCGGGAAGAGAGGTCAGGCCCGCTGCTGGCCCAAGTGAGGCTCCTCCCGTTCCAGCAGCCAGAGCTGACTGAGAAAACGCGGGGCCTCTCCTGAGGGGACAGCTCTAGGGAATGCAGGACTGCACTGCTCCAAACCATGGTTCCAGAGATGGCTACCTCTCACAACGGGGCTGGCAGGTAAAGCAGCCTTTTTTTTTTTTCCTTTGGTGATACTAGGAATGGAAGCCAGGGGCATTCTACCTTAGAGCTTAGAGCTACACCCCAGCCCTATTTTTTATTCACTTTGAAACAGGGTCTCACCGAATTGCAAAGGGCCTCACTAAGTAGCAGAGGCTGTCTGCGAATGCAATCCTCCTGTCTCAGCCTCCCAAATGCTAGGATTACAAGCGTGCACCACCACGCCCAGCTAAAGAAGCCCTATTCTACGCTGGCCCTACACTAGCCCCTCACCCCATGGCCTCATCTAAACTCTGCCACAGTTGTGATGACTGCACCTGGCATCGTCTGGTCATAAGCAGGCACTGAGGGTGTGTTTGCTGAGGGGCGAGAATAGAAGCCCGGTGTGAAGTGTTGGCCTGACTAGACATTTATTTATTTATTTATTTATTTATTTATTTATTTATTGGTGGTACTGGGGTTCCTGGAAACCCTTCTACCTCTGGGCTACACTCCCAGACCTGTTTTTGTACTTTTTTATTTGGAAACAGGGTCTCTTAAGCCAGCGCGGCTGGCTTTGAACCTGCCCTATCCTGTCTCCACCTCCCAAGCGCGGGGATTACAAGCGTGCACCACCATGCCCGGCTCACATGCTCTTTTAAACCCCAAAGGTCCTCCAAGCTCCTGGTTTCTAGAGCCTAGAACAGGGCCAGAGATGACGAGCACACATACCCGGGCGTTGCTGGCAGTGAGCCATGTGGGCTCCACGGCCCGGCGCGTGATGGTGCCGGCAGTCACCACCTGTGGCAGGATGGCCCCATAGCGGCCTTCCTCGTCATAGTCAGGGTGCCTGGGGTGTGTGAGAGGGGCAACGAGTATCAGCAGCTCACATCAGCCCTGGGATCCAGCCCACGACCACCTAACAGGCCATACCTGGTCACGGCACGGGGCAGAGCCGTCCTGGGAAGCCACACCACCATCTGGGAACTGGAAGAGACAGGTGGAGGCTCCAGCAGAGCAGAGAGCAGGACCCACCCATCCCACCGCAGCCCACACCTGCGCAACTTCAGGGCTGCTGTGACCCCGCGCTGGCTGGCCCCAACCCCTTCCTAACTGACTCAGGGTAGCCCTGGCTCAGGCACGTGCAGAATGCTCCCGGCCAGGCTTCCAAGGCCTTCCTAAGGTGTCAACGAGGCCCCACTGCCTCCTCTCCCCACCCACAGCCCCTTAAAGGTGGCCTCCAAACTGAATGCACTTGCTGTGCCCAGGCTGCAAGCACCAGCTCCCCAGCCCCAGCAGAGCTTCTGGGCCACCAGCCCTCCAGGGTCCTCAGCCTCTTCCCAAGGTCAGCCAGAGCTGGAGGGGCTGTCAAGGCCCTACAGCACCATTCTACCCACCAACAGGGACACTGAAGCAGGAGAAAGCACAGGACTTGCCAGGACAGGTGCAGCCAGGCCTCAGTCACAGCTGGAGAGGGGAAGGAGTCCTGGGCTACAGACCCACGCCGGGGCCTGCGGTGACCCACCTGATACGTTTATGAGCGTTCCTCCAAAAAGAAATCATCTTGTTTATTTCCAGGGCACGGGGCCCACTGGCCCCTCCTGGGCCAGCCTGCAGGGTACCATCCTCCATCTTGGACAGGAAGTCCTTAGCAAAAGGGCTGCCCACATTACAGCTATTACCATCCTGGAGAGGGTGAAGGGAGCAGGGCTGGAGGAGGTGGCAGAGCCCTCAGTGGGCACCCCCTGGGCTCCTCCCCACGGATTCCAGAACTTCAAGGGCTCCAGAGTAATTCCGAGCACATCTCACACATGCACAGGCCAACCTGGCTCCTCTCCCAACAGCCGTCAACCAATAGAAGCAATGTGGCGCCAGACACCTGACATGCCCAGGACATTTAGTTCTATTTCTGTGCCCCTTGTCAACCAAATTTGCCAAGAAAAAAACAAAAGCTCAGAGTGATGATATTTGCCCCGAATCATACTCTGCTGCTACTACTGTCATTCTCACAACAAGGACAGTCTCCTGGTCCGAGTGGCTCTGGAGGCCGGCTGTGGGCCCGGAGCATAGTGAGGACGCCACAGGACCGGCACGGAGGACACACCTTGTGAGGCAGCTTGAAGAACCAGCAGCCAGGGATGTCCACGTCATTGTAAGGTCCGTTGCCATGATGGTAAGCAGGCTGGCTGGCCTTGGGGCTGCAAGCAGCAGTCTGTGGGGCCACACACCTAGGTCAGGCCCTGTTCAGCACCTGCATTCAGCAAGGGCCTGAACTGTGAGCAGGGAGCTGGGAAGTGACAGGAAGGCCGTGAGGTCTCAGGCCTCCTCCTTGATCTCCCAACACAGTGGGCCACAGGGGTACAGGGCAGCTCCACCCCCCAAGATCTGGGGCACCTGGTGGGGAGAACTGTGTGGGTGAAGGGACGCCCCTGCTGCCCAGCGCCCCCACCCCAGAGAACCCCTGAGCAGGCGCCCCACTCACCAGAGGTGAGAGCTGACCCGGCCCTGCAGCAGGCAGGTTCTCCATCTTGGCCTCAGCCTCCATGTCTAAGAAGCCCAGTTCTTCCACCTGGATGGACCCGGGAACCAAGACAGTGAGGCGGGGCTGCAGGAGCTGGACCCCACCAGCACTGAGAGTACTCAGACAGCCAAGGGCCAGCCACCGAAGGTTGCTCTTTCCAAGGCAATCCCAGAGGCCTCCCACCCAGACTCAGGTGCAGAGCCCGCCTCACCGTCTGCCACATGGCGCTGCTATCTGTGAGCAGGAGCTCCTCGGCCAGGCCCGCCTCTTGGGGCTGCAGCTGCCGCTTCCCCTGCTCTAGACAGTGCTTCTTGTACAGGCACTCGATGGCTCTGGGCAGAGAATGGCAGCAGCCTGACTCGGGGCGCACGCTCCGGCCAGGCAGCTCACCGCCAGCCCTTCACAATCCCCTCCATTCCATCCTCAGAACTGACTCCGAGGCAGAAATGAAGAGCACTTTCCCTAGTGTTTAGACATGAGTGGCAAGCCCCAAATGGTGGCGAGCTGGAGTTCGAGGCCTGGTCTGACGGTCGAAGTTCCTGCCTGGAGAGCTGTGCAAGTCAGGGCCGCCGGCACGGGCTCACGGAGCAGGGCTGCTCAGCCCCTTTGTGTGAGGGCCGTGGGGGCAGGACCCTCAAGCCAGGCCACTGAAGTGCCATGGCTTCCCCAACACTCCTGCCTGGCAACAGTTCAGGTTGGTGGTCGCAAATAGGTCAAATAATTTCCTAGGCCCTGATCAATTATAAAGCGGGGATATAGTCGGGCATGGCTGTAAGCTCATGTGGGAGGCTGAGACAGGAAGATTGCAGGTTCCAGGCTGACCTCAGCAACGTGGAGAGGCCCTTGGCAACTTAGCAAGAACCTGTCTTCAAATTAAAACGGGGCTGGGAGTCTAGAGCAGTAGAACACACCTGGGTTCAATCCCTAGTACCACAAAAAATATAAGTAAAACAGGGATACAGCTCAGTGGTCGAGCCCTTGCTACATGCACAAAGCCCTGAGTTTGATCCCCACACTGCAAAAATATCTAAGTATGTGGAGAAACCACCCTACCTTGTGGTGCTGCTTGGGAAGCAAACGAGGCAAGCAAGCAAAGGGCTCGTGAGCAGCCTGACACGTAGCTAGTTAGCCTCAGATGAGACTGGAGAGGACGAGAGAGCAAGCCCCCTCCCACCACTTCCCTGTGCCGTCCCTCTGCGCTGCTCCAGAGGGAGGCAGCTGTGACAGCTGCAGGTCCCGGTCCTCCTGCTCGGCACTGCCAGGCCCCACTGGGCCCCGGTCAGCCAACCAAGGAAGCCACGGAGAAGGGAACTAGAACCCAGACTCCTGGACCCTCTCCTCCCACAACCTGCGCTGACCTCAGTTTCTCCAGCAAGGGCAGGGGTCCCTGGCTCTAGCCCCTTCTCCAGGAGCCTGGGCCTGAGCCTCACCTATAGGGGCAGGCCACCCCTTCAGACTCCACTGGCACCTTAGTCAGGTTGTCGCGCCGCCCGGGCACCAGGTAGCCCCAGCCATGCCGCTCAGAGTAGTGCAGCGGGAAGCCATCCCAAGTCAGCGCCATGAGTTTAGGTGTGACTCGCATCTGCAGGCTGAGGAGGCTAGGACCCGGAGCCCACGCGGGGTCATCTAGCCGGGGGCAGAGCTTCCGGTACCACCTAGGCCCCACGAGAAAGAAAGCAGTGTCAGTGGTGGGAGAGACGGAAGAGGAAAAGTGGTCCTCTTCCCCATGCCATCCCCGCCCACCCTCCAAGGCCCGGGCTTCCTGATGACCCAGGCCTACAAGTACCACCCCCTCCCTTCAGAAGCTTTGGTCAAGACCCCTAGGAAACCCCTAAAATTCAAGTCTCTCCACAGGAAAGGCCCTGTATCAGTCCTACTGGCTAAACAGGACTCAGAATCGACAACATCCCCCAGAGCTGGGCTCTTCCAAGCCCCACCACACCCTCTAGGCAGGGAGCAGACCTGCCTCCCGATGCCCTGGAGACACACCAGGTCCTCTCTCACTCCCTTTGCAGGCTGCTTGCCAGAGAGAGGTGCCCAGGCGCTCACTCTCAGGTTATGCAAGTAGAATGGGCACCCTGCTGTTCACCTGGCTGCCTTTTCTCATCTCTGCGACTCTCAGAGGCACAGGGAAGGGCCACCTCCCTAGGAAGCCCTCCCGGTCTCCCCAGGCACTTGGAACTGCCTCGGCACAGCTCCCCATCTTGCTCCAGATCAGCACAGCACCACCTGTGCCCCAGCAGCTGCTGTGGGCTGTACCCGGCAAGTGCCCAGGCATGGTTCTGAGGGAGTCCAGAAGGCCAGCGGGGCAGTGAGCACGTGCACGCAGGGTGGGAGACGGGAATACACAGGGCCAACGCACATGCAGCCTCCATGCTGGAGCCCAGACAAGGATGCCCTGAGGAAGTGAGGGCAAGGCTCACCCGGGATGTCCGGGAAGGTGCTGCGTCCGCTTGGGGAGGAGCCCCGCGGTGCCCTTCAGCTGCTGCAAGCAGGCACGGGCCGTGGCATCTCTCTGAACCTCCTCCTCCTCGCTGGGGGGGCCAGGGTCTGCAGGGTCAGGGAGAACAGTGAGGACCACGGGACTCTTGGGAAGACCTACCCCCACCTGCTCATCTCTGGAAGGCTGGAGCAACCCCGCCAGGGGCCCTGGGGCCCACCCAGTCCCAGCTCCCACCCACGCTCCCCACCTTCCTGATCCGCGGGATCCCCAGGGGCCCCAGCCTCCTCGACGGGCAGCGCGCTGGCTGCAGCTGGGTCCTTCTTCTTCACCTTCTTTGCCTTCTTCTGCTTAAACTCCTGCAGGTCCCACTCCAGGTCCCAGAGCCAGGGGTCCTCTTTGTACCTGCAGAGCCAGTCCAACACAGTAGAGGTAAGGCCAAGCCAAAGCCAGGCCTCCAGCCTGCCTGTCCCCTGCCTCAACCCTGCCCGCCCTAGGCCTTGCTACCTCTCTCCTGAGAGCAGCTGGCAGGCGTCGTTGGCCAGGTCCATGAGCGACTTCTTCATCTCCCGCTGCAGCTCCTCATAGGTGCTTTGTGCCTCCGCCAGGTAGCGCTCCCAGTTCTGGTTGATGGGCAGGTAGGAGACACCCATCTCTAGCATGCCGGCCAGAGTCACTGGGTGGGGACACCTTGGGGACAAACACCAGGCTGATATAAATGGCCACAGGAGGTGAAGTTTTGCTGAGTCCATGAGCCAGTTTGGCAAGCTCACCCCGACCAGCCCCATGGCACAGCTATGAAGTCAAAACAAGGGTTTAAGTCCCATTCTGCCACTCCCTAGCCCTCCATCACATCACTCAGAGCCTTGGTCCTTTCACCTGTTCACATGGAGACAGTTACATTCTCGGGGGTGACGTGAGAATGACAGATCACAAAAATAAGAATGCGGGCTGGGCGTGGTGGCGCACGCTTGTAATCCCCGCGCTTGGGAGGCAGAGACAGGAGGATCGCGCAGGTTCAAAGCCAGCCGCGCTGGCTTAGAAGACCCTGTTTCCAAATAAAAATATAAAAAATAGGTCTGGAAGTGTAGCCCGGAAGATAGAAGAGTTTCCAGGAACCCCAGTACCACAAAAATCAAAAATAAAAAAATAAGAATGTGGGAATGACAGATAACTAAAATAAAAAGGCTGCCACGTGGGCAGTGACAACTCTGCCAGGCGCCATCCTAATAACCCATGAACATCAATGACCGCACATGGAACTCACCCTTGGGGGGTAAATTTCTGTGTTTCACAGCATAAACTCTGAGGTTCAGGGAAACCAAGTAACTACCCCAAAGTCAACGAGGAAGACAGGACAGTCAAAGTTTGAGCCAGGTCCATCTGACCACACCCAACACTGACTCACTGATAAACACAGCAGGATGGACAGGAAGCCTATGGCTCAGGATCTGAGTACACAGAAGGTGCTTAATAAACAGGAACAACAGACTTGAGATGCCAGCCCAAGCCCTTGGGCCTCTGTAGAAACCCAGAGCCCAGGGCGCACATGGACACCACTGGACAGCGGGACTCATTCCTCCAGCCTAGGAAGGCTAGGTATCCAGCTTGAGAAAGAGCCAGCACCCCCACATGACAGCGGGCCAGAGACCAGTACCCGCAGCCCCCAGGAACTCACACAGGCTGCCTCACCTCTCCAAGAAGAGCGGCAGCTGCTGCTGGAAAACCTCATAGGTAGCCCACACGTCCCGGGCACAGTACTGCATCAGGTCCTGGCACAGGGGACAGGAAGGCACTGGTGGGCAACCACCCACTGCCACCGCCAAGTCCTCCGGAGTCATCCCCTGGCTCCCACCGACACCATACCTGGAAGTTCGCGCGCACATCCTGCATACTGCCCTTGACGAACAGTTCTCGGGGCTCCTTCTCTAAGGGAGGCCCCCCCACATAAAGGCTGTGCACATCTGCCAGGTTGTTGACGCTGCTGATGTCAACCCAGTCCCAGGATGAAATCTGAGGGACCAGAGCAAGGGACACAGCAGCAGGTCAGCTTGGCCTTGGGCCAGACAGGCAGGCTGACGGGGATCCCCCGCACCCTGCCCTGCCCCCCGCCCCCACCCCTGTGCACGCTCACCGCGGGGCCATTGGCTTTGCCCGGGGACTTGTGGCCTCGCTGCGTGGGGTGCCGGGCCTTGTGCTTGCCCTGCTTGGCTGCCATCCACAGACTGCGCTGGAAGCTGCTCAGCCCTGAGATGGCCATGTGCATGCTCATGGTGTCCAGGAAGCGCATGCGGGAGCCCTGAGGGGTGGGGTGGACAGGCGGCTGCAGCCCCCGCTTCAGTGGTGTGGACCCAGCCCCACCTCAGCGCCCCACACAGCTTCCAACATGACACAGAATCTTCATGCTTGCCCCTCAGTGCCACAGCCCAACTGCCCTTGAAGGTTTAGGCCTGGCTCAATCCCAGCACCCGCGCCTTCCCTGCCTCCAGCAACTGCTCTGAGCAACTTGGCAGAGAGGCCAAAACAAGACCTTCAGAGCTGCTGGTCTGTCCCCAGCCCTGTCACTCACACACTCCGTGGCCCTGGCCAAGTGAGCAAAGCTGTCTAAGCCTGAGGACCCTCGGCCGCAGGCTCAGGGTGCTCTCCCTGCCCTGTCTTTCTCCTGGGGCTGCTGTGAAGACACGTGGAAAACGCTTTTCATAAATGTTAAGAACGCTCGTCTCCACATGCTAGACACAGTCCTGAGTGTTTGACATGTGTCCTGGTAAAACCCTCCTAAAATTCCTACAGGAGCGTCAGTCAGCGCTCGTCTTTCCTCCCCCTCACGCCCGCCCCACACTAGAGATTGAAGCCAGAGCCTCTCAGCCCTTTTTGAGACAGGGTTACACAAAGGATTGAGACTTAGAGCGGTTAAGGTGCAGCTGGGTATTGTGGTGCACACTTGTGATCCCAGTACTTGAGTGGCTGAGACAGGAGGATCACAGGTTCACAGCCAGCCTCAGCAACTTGGCAAGACCCTCCACAACTTAGTGAGACCCTTTCAAAATATAAAACAAAACAGGGAAGGGGGTGGAACTCAGAGGTAGAATGCCCCTGGGTTCAATTCCCAGCACCAAAAAAAAAAAAAAAAAAGAGAAGTTAAGGTGCTCATACTGCCCACCATGGCTAAGGCAAGATGTGCGTGCAGAATGGTTCAAAGCTTCCAAAACCCATGCTAAGCTCGAAAACACAGAGATAAGGGCCATCATAGCTCTGTGACAGTTCAGGACATGTACCAGACTTGCCCTGAGGACAGAACAGCGAGGTCTAGAGAGCAGGCAGAGCTAATCAACAGGACCCCTTGAAGCTGCTGCAAAGAGGACGGAGACAGCAGCCAGGAAAGCAGTGCTGTCCCCTGCCGCCGGCTCAGGACTCCTGGCCTATCCATCCCCAGAACCCCAGATCCTGAGACCCTTACCTGGATCAGGTATTGCTCCCTGATATGGGCTCTGTCAAAGCAAACATTGTGCCCCACCACTAACTGCTCCTGCCAATCCCGCTGGGCGGAGCTGCTGGCACTGGCAAGGACCTCCAGGGGGATGAGGTCAGCCGGCGACAGCTGGCTGGTCCAAGAGTAACGCTCTTCCACCAGCCGCCGGCTGCACCAGGAATACCTGTGGGAGGTGAGATAGGCAGGTTTACCACGGAGACATTCAACTTCCGCTCCACACCACCCTCTCTACCTCCACCACCTCATGCCAGGTCCTGTGCTAGCAACTGGGGGGAAAGTGCGACCAAGGGGTCATCCTCACCCACAGAGGTCAGCCGGGTAGGTGTGTGCGTGCACTGTGGGAAACGATTATGGCTTCTTCACATCTAAACTCCCACAGATAAAAGAAGCTAAGTGACAGAGCACTGGGTGTCACGTGCAGGCACGGGCCGGGGCCACGAAGGCCCACGGCGTCTGCATCTGCACCTGGCTCGGAGGCATTTTATAAATGTGGCCAACCCCTCATGTCTTTAAGCACAACACAGCTCGTGTTCAAAGTGCTCAGGAAGGAGACAGACAATCAGAATCCGAAGTGAAGATTTTAATTCAAGTTAGAAAAAAAAATATGCCAAATGCTGCACGCACGTACAGGATGAATCATCTGACGGCTGCAAAAATTCTGAAGGACAAAGAGCACATCATGCACCTTCGAGAAGCAACGGCCCTCGGTGAGAAACCAGGGAAAGCGACAGAATGAGAGAATGCATGTACATGTGCGATAGTGGGGGTGAGTGTGGCCTGCGGGCGGCTTGATCTGCCCCAGACCCGGAGGCTGGGCCTGGGAGTGGCCACTGCCACTGCAGAGGTGAGCCCCAGGCAAGGCCTGTGCAGGCCATAGACTGCTCTGCTCCTGGGCGAGGAGACTGCACATGGGACAGCTCAGCTGCAGAGGAAGGGAGGAGGGGGTCCCTTCAACAGGTCGAACACAAACCTAGTCTGTTAGGAAAAAGAAGTTCCTAATTTTAAACCTACCCAAATCTAACTCTCCCTCCAAATAGTGAGAATACACCAAGGGACTCAAGCTAAAGCCCCCTCCCTTTTTAACTCAGCATGTCAAAGCCCTTAAAAACAAGCGATAGCTAAAGAATGTCAAGTATTTAAGGCTATGGTGAGGACGAGGGCTTCAGTTACAATTAATTAAAAAAGAAGAAACACCGGTGCCAAGACACAGGCCAGGCCGCAGCTGTTCATGGAACCACCTTATTATAAACTTATTTGTAATGAGAAAAAGTTAAGCCAAAATGCAAACACCTTAGGTAAATTTAAGATGAGTTGGAAGCCACACCATTAATACTAGTTTTCCTGTGACTCTCAAATAAATGCCAAGGGCTGAGTGATGTCCCTCTAGCCCAACGAGCAAAGCCCTGAACCAACAGACTCTGGGAAGCATCCGGTGGAAGGCTCAGAGCTACTCAAGCTCCCCCTGCCCAGTCCCCGGGACCTCTGGGCTCTGTTCAAGTTTAACATTACACAGCCACGTGGCAGTGCGTGCCAGGTTAAAGGTGGACCGCTATGGGGGCACCATCTACCCCACCCCAGACAGTCGGGCTAGGAGGAGGGACGCCCCGCCAGAAGCCAGGCCTCAGCAATGACTTCTGCCACCAGACAAACCAAGCAATGCCCCCAGGCCCCTGGCAAGAATGGAATGAGAATGCAGGCAGGATGGGAAGGACAGGAAGGGAAAGGAGAAGGAGGAAGTTAAGAGTAGGAGGAGGAAAAGAAAAGGGGCTTTAAGTAACCTGACCAAAAATGACCAACCAGTCAAAAAATGAGTCTTTCTGATTTCCTAATTTTCTTTCGGCCACCAAAGCCTACTTCATCTTTTCAAATGATGGCCAGTAGTCCCCTTTACTCCGACCATCGAGTTACAAAGTAAGCGCTGTGGTTCTTATTGCAGCTGGACTACATCAGCGTGTGATCACTGGGTTTGCCTGTGCAGCCATCGATGCCTACCTTATCTAGCCATGCTTTCACCATTTTCAACTGCATATATAACATTTCGCAGCTTTCTTTACAAAGATGTAGCTTCCAATAGGAATAAAGAAACTGCCAACTTTTTTTTTTTTTTTTTGCTGGCCAGGCCTGAAAGCATTAAGGTTGTAAATAGTATTTTAATCCTGGAATGAAGAATAAAAAAGGGGAGAAACAGTACTGCCATCATTGTTTGAAAAAGAAACTTGGGTAGCACTTAGAAAATTATTTAAAAAGAAAAGCGAGATTGGATATACCTGTTTGGGGGGGCTGGGGGAAGGAAGCAATGTTTCTTAGCTGGGGATGGTCAAGAGCATGCCACCTCCAGGGGGTGCTGGGAAATGTTGGCAGAGATTTGGGTTGGCATTTGTGAGAGAAGCTGGGGATGCTGAGTGCCTTTTACTGCCTAGGACAGTCCCATAAGCGAGAGATTTCTCCTACCCAAAATAACTGACAGCAGGCCCAAACAGAAACACGGCTCAAATGTGTTTTCAGACTAACTTCTCGTGACGCCATTTAGGGGAGGGGGCACAGGCACCCAATCATGGTAATCTCAAGTAGTTTCCCAGTAGGTCTCAAGGACAACACTGTGAGTCTCTGCATGGCCCTATCACCACCTGACATTTGCTTGGGTACTGACTGCCTGTCCCACCAGGCTCAGCCTGTTTACAGTTTACCATACCAGCAGCCCCTAGATGAGCACCCAGAGACTTAATGAACCCTTAAGCTGGGTCCCCCTTTACTGCCAAAGCCCCCTGTCCCCAGCCCCTACTCACCAGGCCGAGGGGGATATGGCCACCGCCAACGTGGGGCAAGTTCCCTCTGCCAAGCAGACCTCCACGTCGAACACCAGGGCCCGCTCCTCGGGGATGGCCACGGGTACGGCCTCCCCCTCGGGGCCGTACCGGGTCCAGCCCTCCGCCCAGGCCCAGCTCTGGGGCTGGGGGGGCAGCTGGGCCTGCAAGAGCAAGTTGGCCGCCTCCAGGTAAGGCAAGCTCTGCTTCTGCGCCAGGAGGCGGAAGTGCTGGTCCAGGTTGCCCCCGTAGAGCGGCGGCAGGCGCAGCTCCACGTCCGGCAAGGGCGCGGCCGGCTGCCCCCAGAGCCCGTGCTTCTGCAGGTGCTGGACGCTGCGGCGCACGGTGGCCTCGTCGGGCATCTCCCCTCCGTGCCCGAAGATTTGCTCGTGCAGCCCTCTGGAGAGCATCTGGATGTGCAAGGGGTTGTGCCGCAGCTGCCCGCCCTCCGAGGATGGCACTTGAGGCTGCTCGTCGCTGGGGACGTGGACGGAGCTGGAGACCCAGCGTCCTGATGCTGGAACCAGCCCTTGCCCGACGGTAGCGGCGGCCACTTTCTTCCAGAGCAGGCGACTCATGGTTGGAGCAGGGGGCCCCCCGCTGGGAGTCAGGACACCTGCCCTTGGCCTCCAGTTTGGCTGCTTTTACTGGTTGAAAAACTTGGAGGGAGACACGTCCTGTCTCTGTTTTCCTGTCAGTGAAATGAGTCTGACCATGCCTGCTTTCCTCCCACAAATCCTAAAGAAGACAGATGATAGAAAGCGTTATTTGCTAATAAGCGTCATGTGTTGTATTAATAGCCGTCGCTCCTCTCACGTTCACGGTGTCCCAGGCACTTTAAGTGCATTCTCTGCTGAGCCTCAAACAACCCTGGGGAACAGCAATCGCCCTCCCAAGGAAACTGAGGTCCCAACAGGTCCATCGGTCAACGCGGAGCAGCTGTGGCCCAGGTGAAGGGTGCAGATCCGGGGCAGCACCACGCAAGCCCGGGGCCTGGCTCGGGCGTTCCCAAGCTGCGTGACCTTGGGCGAGCTCCGTAGGCCCCAATTTCCTACTCTGTACAATGGGGCGAGGGGTCGGCCTGCCACCAAGGGCTGCTGCTCGGTGACACAGCGCGCGCGTCGCGCGGCCCTGCCCGGCCACCGCTCGGCGGACAGCGACTGCTGCGGTCCCAGCGCCGCGGCCAACCCGCGCCCAGGTGCGGCTCGGAGTTCGAGCCCGCCGGACGCCGGAGTCCCCAGGCCCCCGCGCCGGGCACCTGCAGGGGGCGTCGGCGCTGCCCGCGCCGCGGTGCCCTGGGACCGGACGCCGCCCCGCCCGGCCGCTGCCCGCCTGGCCCGCGCCCGCAGGAAACCTCGGTGCGCCCGCTGCCTCCGGCCTGGCGCCCGGGCCGGGCTGACGACGCGGCGACCCTCCGCGCGGCCTGCGCAGCCCCGGTGGCGCGTGGCCCGGCCGGCCAGTCCGCCTCGCTGGCAGCCACGACTTCCCGTCTGCGCCGGGTCGGCCGGCGGCCGCGAGTGGCAGGCGGAGGCCCCGGGCTGGCCAATAAGAGCGCAGCCAGTGGCGCGGCCCGCCGCGGGGAGGGGAAGACGGCACTTCCGGGGGGCGCGCCCAGGCCCCGCCCCCTGCCGTGGGAAGCGGTGGGCGGCTCCGATCCAGGCGGCGGAGCATGCTACTCGAAGGCATGCGAGGCAGGCCTGCTGCTGGGCGGCCGCGTGGCCTAATGGATAAGGCGTCTGACTTCGGATCAGAAGATTGCAGGTTCGAGTCCTGCCGCGGTCGAAGGAGGGCTGATTCCCATTTTTGTTCTATTTCCCACAGCAGCGTATCAAGTTGCAGACTTCTACCCCAACATGGGAATACGGGAAGGTCCGCGCCCCAGCATCAGCATCCGAGGTTCGGTCCTAAGATTTGTCATAGTGAATATTCTCTCAAAGCAGAACGGCGGGGAGGTGCACCTGTTTATCCTTAGTGGGTAAATGAGGGGCTGGCTAGGAAGCGGGCTCTAACCAGACTGGTACACCTCCCCTCTCCTCGCCCCCGGGCAGTTTTAATGAGTAAAAACGCTTCTCGCCCTGCGGAATGCCAGGCGCTCCGTGGGGGTCGGAGCCTGGACCCAGCTGCATCCACAAAGGGGAAGGATGGCTCAGAGATGCTTAGGCCATGCAGCGAATAGGCAGCCCACCTGCCAGCCGGTGCTCGGACCCTGGATGGCCGGCCTGGGAAGCTGACTTCAGCAATTTCCAGAGGCATAGATACCGGGGCGCGCTGGCTCCTGCGGGCCTGCCCCCAGGAGGGCACAGGGAAGCCCAGCCCTTCTTAAACTATGAAACACTTTCCATGCACTTTCTAGGTATATTTCATATACAGTGTTTTTTATTTGTTTATTTTGAAAACATAGATCAACCTGAAATGCTTCATTTTACAGTGCGAGGGGTTTTGTTCGCTTGTTTTGTCTTGTTGGCTTTTACGTACCTTACACTGTTGACGTACTTTACAAAACGCCAAAGGCAAGCCCTTGCTTAAATCATTTTTTTTTCTAAACGCCTACTGAAATTTAGGATTCTTTTCTATTGTGGGCTCACCCAGCAGCCACCGGGTTTTCACCTGTCCGTGGCCTGTGTCCCTGATAGCAATCCCAGATGTTTTCATAACACATTACAGTTGCTGTACACTCATCTGTTCAGCGCTTCAGGATAGCAGTGGTCACCAGACTGCAGGTAGACCCAGTGAGCGAGTGAGTGAGTTAACAAAAAAATCACATGTATTATGTTCCCTCTTTGTCCTTCTAATATTCCAGTACCTTCGCTTCCTACATAATAAACCTGTGTGTTTTATGTGTTTAAAAACATTTGGCCTACCTGTCCTGTGGGAGGAACGCTGTTGTTGGCCCCGCGTCCGGGGGGAACTAACCCTCCCGCCCGGGCAGTCTCAGGAGATGTCCCCAAGGTGCCTGCCAGTCACCCTGGGGTCAGACTCTTCCGCAAGGCCAGGAATACTTGGCGTGATGCCTGCAGAGGAGGAGGGCCCTTCCTGCCAAACTACACTCATCCAAGCCTTTCTGCTACAGATACTCTAAATGCTCTTCCTTCTTTTCTGGAAGTTTGTCTGTGTCCCAGAAAAGTCTGTTCCTAATGGTAATACCTGAGAAACAAGACATTTTTCCACACCGCTTCCCGGGTCTCTCCTCCCACAGAAGATAAAGCTTATTATGAACCCCTGTCCTAATCAAAACACTCTATACTTCTTTTTTTTTTTTTTTTTTTTTTTTTTTTTTGCAGGTCTGAGGTGGAACCAGGGGCATTCAACCTCCCAGCTACACCCCCTGCCCTATTTTTTTTTTTTTTTTTTTTACGTACTAGGGATGAAACCTAGGGACACTCTACCATCCTATGAAAAATAGGACACACTCCCAGTCCTATTTTTCATTCTTTACTTTGAAACAGGGTCTCACTAAGTAGCTGAGGCTGTCCCCAAACCGGGATCCTCCGGTTTCAGCCTCTGGAATGCTGGGATTACAAGCCTGCGCCACCACCGCCCGGTGTTGCCCGGTGTTGTACTTTTTTTCAAAGCCTGTACCTCAATCCCCTTTCCTCTGCTGCTAGAAACCCCCCACAGGGGCTGGCCGTGTGTCTCATTTTATGCCCTAGTCCAGAGCTAGAGTCCTAAGGGCTCGTGTTGACTAAATTAAAACAGGTTCCCAGCTTGGTGCAGTGGCACACACATGTAATTCCAGTATTGGAGAGGCTAAGACAGGAGGATCACACGTTTGAGGCCAGCACACTAACATAGTGAGACCCTGTTTCCAAATAAAAAATAAAATAGGGATTGGGGTTTGGCTTGGAGGTACAATGTCCCTGTGTTCAATATCCAGTACCAAAATAAAAAGAAAACAGAAAATGAAAGAAAGACATTTTCAAGCCGGGCGTTGTGGTACACACCACCATATATTTGTAATCCCAGTACTTGGGAGGCTGAGACAGGAAAATCACAGGTTCACAGCCAGGCTTAGCTACTTAGTGAGACCCTCTGCAACTTAGTAAGACCCTGTTTCAAAATAAAGAATAAAAAATAGGCCTGGGGGTGTAGCGTAGAGGTAGAATGCCCCTGGGTTCAATCTCCAGTACCCCCCCAAACACACACACACACAAAGGAAATAAATTGTCAGTAACAAGAGCCTGCCTTTTGTGTGTGTGTGTGTGTGTGTGTGTGTGTGTGTGTGTGTGTGTGTGTGTTACTGGATATGGAACCCAGAGGCATTCCATCTCCAAGCGACACCCCCAGCCCTATTTTTTATTCTTTATTTTGAAACAAGGTTCCACTGAGTTGCAAAGGGCCTAAGTTTAGCTGAGGCTGTCCGCGAACCAAAATCCTCCTGTCTCGGCCTCCCAAATGCTGGAATTACAAGCGTGCACCACCACGCCCAGCTGAGCCTGCCTCTTTTCGCTTTGGCAATTTGGGCTGGATTCTCTGTCACTTGCGATGAAAAGAGCCCTTACCAACTGAATACTCACGAAATATTGGCTGAGCAAACGAAGGAGTTGTTTTTTTTTTTTAAATACCTTCAGCCGGGCGTGGTGGCGCACGCTTGTCATCCCCGCGCTTGGGAGACGGAGACAGGAGGATCGAGCAGGTTCGAAGCCAGCCACGCTGGTTTAGGAGACCCTGCTTCCAAATAAAAATAAAATAGGTCTAGGAGTGTAGCCCGGAGGTAGAAGGGCTTCTAGGAACCCCAGTGCCACCAAAAAAAAAAAACAACAACAACAACAAAAAACCTTCAAGCCAGGTCCTTAGGACCGAAAAAAAAACAAACAAAAAAAAACCTTCAGTTAATTTTCACTTACATAAATTTCACTGAGATGAGACTGGGCTGTAAATAAGATTCTTAGATTTGCAAAGTGATTTGTGTTTGCAGTTTGTAAATCTTTATAATTTTATCTTAGCTCCCCAAAAATCTAAGATCCTGGAGGCATCTATGATACAGATAAGAGGTTTTTTTTTCTTTGTTTTTCTTGTGATACTGGGGATGGAACCCAGGGCTTTCTACCTCTGGGCTACACTCCCAGAGATTTTTTATATTTTATTTGGATAACAGGGTCTCACTAAGTTGCTGAGAGCCTCACTCAGTAGCTGAGGCTGGCTTCGAACCTGCTCAATCCTCCTGTCTCAGCTTCCCAAGGGCTGGGATTACAAGCGTGCGCCACCACGCCTGGCTACAGTAAGTATTTAAAAAACAACAACTTGATATTCAGGCTGCCTGCAATCCCAGTACTTGGGAGGCTGAGAGAGGAAGATTGCAGGTTTGAGGCCAGCCTCCGTAACTTAGCAAGACCCTCAACAGTTGTGAGACCCTGTTTCAAAATAAAAGGGACTGGTGGCATCCCTTCGAGGTAGAATGGCCCTGGATTCAATTCCCAGACCAAAAAATGGGAAGGAAGAGAGGGAAGGAAGGCTTCTGCTCATGGCTACAGTAGTTTAACTTTCTTCCCCACCAAAGCGCAAGCCCCCCAAGGCAGGGCTTGAGTCTGGATTCTCCTCTGCCCCCCGAGGACAAACTGGAATAGTCGTACTCCACCAGCGTCCATAGCTGAGGGATGGGCACCCCCATATGGGGGGGGGCAGCTGTCTTTGACCCTCTGTGTAGGGTTACAGTCTTTGCCAGGTCTCTGCCTCTCAGACACTGGCCACACTGCAGTGGCTTTTGGGAGTCACGGAGTCTCTCTGCAAACCCGTGGAGGGGGGCTGGTCCCTGCCTTCTCTTCTGGATTTCCGGGGTTACCGGCATTGGCCAGGGCCCCCGACACCAGGCATAGGTCTTATCTGGAGCCACCAGCCTTCATCGGCAGAATCTCCAGGGTGCCCACATCTGTCTGGTTCAGCCTTCTCTGGCAGCCACATCCTCTGCTACCTAAGATGTCTCTGATCTCCAACATGGAGCCAGTTCTGGTCCCAGCTGCAAGCATTCAGCCCTCTTCTCTGTGGCCTCCGAACTCCTGAGAGTAGGGTCGAGAGAGCAGGTGCTGGGTTGTTGGCAGTTCTAAGGGAAACCAGGCCGAAACTCTGTGGCTGTCTGTCCCCTGGAACCCATAGAAAACGTGGCCAGAGAAAATAAGGAAGCCCTTGTTCTCTGATAGGCCCTGCCAGGCACCATGATGAAGGAATGGTCCTGTCCGCCATGCTGGGAGCCAGTGTGCATGCTCCCACGTGCCAGGCCAGGCAGAAGACGATGTGCGTCTTAGCACATGTACAGGTACGATTGCATGGCCAGCACTGCCATGAGCTTCAGGAGGGAGAGGAGGGGAAAGCACGCTCACTTCTTCCTTCCAGATGTCCACCAAAGAGTTGGTCACATTTGGAGATGGGCTGAGCTGCGCCCCAGGCACTGAGCCCCCCTCAAAACCCACGTGGCTAACAAGAGCCTCAGACTCCACCTGGGCCGCACAGGCCCATCTAAAGGTGGCAGGGGGCCAGGCGTGGTGGTGCGCGCTTGTAATCCCAGCATTTGGGAGGCTGAGACAGGAGGATCGCTGTTGGAGAACAGCGTCAGCTACTTAGTGAGGCCCTCTGCAACTTAGTGAGACCTTGTTTCAAAAGAAAGAATAAAAAATAGGAATGGGGGTGTAGCTTGGAGGTAGAATGCCCCTGGATTCCATCCCCAGTACCACACACACACACACACACACACACACACACACACACACACACACACACAGTGATGGGGCATCAGAGCCTTCATCTAGAGTTTTTAAGACCATCCAGAAAAAAGGGTCAGGTCTCAAAGCGGGTGCATGTAAGGTTAGCGCAGCTCTGCCCTGGCCCAGGTAGAGAAAGCTGGGCTGCTCTGCAGAGAAGAGAGAGGAGAGGGGAGCGCCAGGCCAGGCCAGGCCCAATGACGTCAGGTTCCTGTTTTTCTTCCCTTTCCATAGTTCAGGAAATTTATGCACCAATAAATTCCCCTTCTGTCTGCCAAAATCAGCTTGAATTAGATTCTGGTTCTTGTAGCCAAAGAATCCTAAGCGATTGGTCTTTCCCTCTGTAAGATAAGGGGGTGTGGGCAGGGAGGCTGCCTGCGTGGGGCCTGGTGGCTTTGATATTGCTTATCCAACGCGCTGTCCCCAAGCCCAGGGGTGAACCAGGGTCTGGCCGTGCTGTGGTCATCTCAGTCAGGGTTACAGGGACCTCAGCGTGGACTGTCCACCCTCGATTTCAGGCTGACTGGCTCCATCTCAGGATGCAGCACTCAGGAAGCAGGGCCAAAAGGAGAGAAACCACCTGGCTCCCTCTCTGCTCCTACTCTGCCATGACAACCTGCCGCTGGGCCAGCCAGCCCCGGGGAAGCGGTGCCTAGCCAAAGCTCCTGGCTGGGGAATCTGCACATGGCACCACAGCTGAACTGCACAAGCAGCATGAGGTCATTATGTCCCATCCTAGAGACAAGCCCAGGGAGACCCTCTAGAGTGTGCCTGGGGGCAGGGCCACACAGCGTGCACAGGCACAGTGAGGTTCAAACACCTTTCTTCAAAGGCCTCCAAGGTCAACAAGGAAACTCTTTTGTTTGTGCGGGATTGGGGACTGAGCCCAAGCCCTCTGTGCGTGCCACACAAGCGCTCTACTGCTGAGCTGTACCCCCAGCCCTAGAGTTGAAAAGATGCTGCTCTGCCTCCTTGTTTGGCTTCTGAGTCTGTAAACAAATCCCTTTTTTTGCAGCCTGCTCTGGACCACATATTTCCTGTGCTTTTTGTTGTTCATTTTGCTATTCTAGATGTGCGCTCAAGCATAGCACTGAACTGTGCCTAGTGTTCCTGGGTGCAGGATAGCTCTAATGTCAGTCAGCTTTCCACCACTGTGACAGTATGCCTGAGGCAATCAACTCAAAAAGTGGAAAGGCTGGGCAGGTATAGCGGCATACACCTGTGATCTCAGTACTTGGGAGGCTGACACAGGAGGATCACGAGTTGAAGACCAGCTTCTACAACTTAGCAAGACCCTGTTTCAAGATAATAAAAAGAAAAAGGCTGGTACTACAGCTCTAAGGTAGAATGTCCCTGAGTTTAATCTCCAGAACAAAAACAAACAAACAAACAAAACACATAAAACAATAACAAATATTGGGATTACAGGTATGGGCTACTGCACCCAGCTTACCTGGGACATGGATAAAGGTTACCAGTTGTTTTTGCTGTTGTTATTATTATTATTATTGTTATTATTATTGACTTCATAAACTTGCAGAAGATTGTCAACACGAACATGCAAACAACTTTCTGGCTGCAAGCTCTGGCAATTCACTGGGCCAACCCAGGACTCCCTACCCCTGGTCTGGCCTCACAACCCTACACTCCCCACCCTTAGAGTTGAGTAGGAAGAAGAGAACTGGATTCCAACCCCAGTTCTGTGGCTCTGCTGGGCTGTATGTTCTCAGGGCAGCCAGTGGGGCCTCCACCACCCTCAGGGGGCTCCTGGGCCAGGCCTTGCTTCTTTTGCGGCGTCTGGCGCTCAGAGACCCTGTAAGGGCACATGAGTGGACACGTCGGAGTCATCGCCCAGGGCCTGCATTGCTTCTCTCCTGAGTCAGGATTATGTTATCGGGACCTATCAGGAAGAAATTTGAACTGGTGTTGATCGTTGTATTCAAAAATCTCCCCCTAGTGCAAGACAGACAGAATGTTTATTTTTCCTACAAAACAGATTGCAGTTGTCTGTCCAGAAACCAGGGCAAGTTACTAAAGGGGAGGTCTCAGAACCGAGGAACGGGTTGCAGCGGAAGGATGCGCTGGCCCAGAAGCACCTGGCGAAACTGAGGCTCCGGCAGCGGGTGCTGGAGTACAGCAACGTGCAGCCTCCAAAGCCCTCGAGAGCCGGGCGTGGTGGCGCACGCTTGTCATCCCCGTGCTTGGGAGGCGGAGACAGGAGGATCGCGCCGGTTCGGAGCCAGTCTCGCTGGCTTAAGAGACCCTGTTTCCACATAAAGTTAAAAAATAGGTCTGGGAGTGTAGCCCGTGGGAGTGTAGCCCGGAGGTAGAAGGGCTTCCAGGAACCCCAGTACCACCACCAAAAAAAAAAAAAAAAAGCCCTCGAGACCCCTCAGGGCTCCTCGGGCTGCCTGGAGCAGGCGTCTGCCAGCATCCCTGTCCCTCCTAAGCAGACCTGACCGGTCCAGCCTCCATGGCAGCCCCAGACAGTTTTACCTGAAGTCCCTCCATGTGGATATGGCATTTTGGAAGAAATCTTTGATCAGAAATGAGCCAATGTTAGTTTTATGTTCCCACCTAAAATTTTCTCCCTATATTTTAATGAGCTGTTCATTTCTTGAGTACTTTATAAAATGCTTATAGCTTTGGTAAACAAAGTAAGTTGGTTTTGTCTTGAGCAAAGTCTGAACTGAGTCTTGCGGGTTTTTTATTTGCTTGTTCTTTAATTTTTTTATATTTCTGTATGAACTTATCTCTGTGTTTGCAGTGGTTACATTATTTTAACATCTGAGAGGGGAAAAACTACAATAGTCTGAGAATCAGGATGATAAGGAGTTTGGTTGTAAGCCTTTTATTATAACTACCTACCCATGGTAATGTAGTAAATTATGTAAAGCCCCAATTTCAAAAATTTGAGCCGGGCGTGGTGGCGCACGCTTGTAATCCCAGCATTCGGGAGGCTGAGACAGGAGGATTGCGGTTCGCGGACGGCTTCAGCTACTTAGTGAGGCCCTCCGCAACTCAGTGAGACCCTGTTTCAAAATAAAGACTAAAAATTAGGGCTGGCAAAGCATAGAGGTAGAATGTCCCTGGGTTCCATTTCCAGGAAAGAAAGAAAGAAAAGAAAGGAAGGAGAAAAAGGAAGGAAGGAAGGAAGAAAGAGAAGGAAATTTGAACTACCTCAGGAAGAGGAACCTAATGCAACAATTATAATGCTTCTAGAACATTACAGAGTGCAGATATTTTGTAGATGGATCAGAAAGGGTTAAATATGCTAAATTCGCATAGTAATATTATAGTTGATTTTAAGTTTATGCTGGCTTTTATTTGGGGTACCTTTATTTTTTGTGGTGTTTACCATCGTTGAGGGGGATGTGTCAGGGGTATGACATGATAAGTGTTGGCCCTGCAATCAGGGACCCTCTATCTCTGAGCCACACCCCCGGCCCAATTTGTTATTCTTTATTCTGAAACAGAGTGTCTCTAGGTTGCGGAGGGCCTCGCTAAGTAGCTGAGGCCGTCCGCGAAGCCCGATCCTCCTGTCTCAGCCTCCCAAGTACTGGGGTCACACGTGTGCGCCACCACACTGGGCTCTCTCTCCCTTCCTTTTGAGTTGCGTTTGTTTGTGTTGTTTCTGTTTGACTCTTTGGATGGTTCCCTTTAGGGAAGAGTCTTGCTCATGGATTGATTCCCGAGGCCTCGGGCCTGGGGTCCAGGGTGCCCCGCAGGCAGATCCTCCGTGACTTCACCTGCACGGAGAGCATGGGCGGCTCTGCATCAGGAGGCTGGATGAGGATTCCTCGCGTCGTGCAGTTTCTTACGGATCACATCCCTATACTCGGCATTCACACTCCACTGTCCTCTCAAGGCGCTGCCGTCAGTGGCTCAGGTCCTCCTCACTTTGTTCTGTCCCACCGTGCACAGGGCTCCTCCCTGCACTGATACGCACCCGGGGTCCCGCTCAGGCCCAGATGCCCCCGGTCCATGAGGCCTTCGAGTGCCCACCCCTCCGTCCCCAGGGCACTGCCCTTGCTCAGCTCTCTCTAGTGGGTTAGTGATTTGTGTCTGTTTCCGTGCCCTTGGCTGCATTGTGTGTCTGTAAGAATGGGGTGGTAGCCGGGCGTGGTGGCGCACGCTTGTCATCTCAGCATTCGGGAGGCTGAGACAGGAGCATGGCAGTTTGCAGCCAGTCTCAGCTGCTTAGTGGGCCCTTTGCAACTCAGTGACGCCCTGTTTCAAAATAAAGAATAAAAATTAGGTCTGGGAGTGTGGCTCGGAGGTAGAATGTCCCTGGGTTCCATCCCCAGTACTGAAAAAAAAAAAAAAAAGAATGGGGTGGTAATACCTTGAAATGAACATATATATTATGATATATAATACTATATATGACATATAGCGCATATGATATATAATATATTACGTATACGATATATTTTTGGTACTGGATTATATGATATATAATATGTATTTTATATATTATAGTTTACATGATACAGAATATATTTTATATGATGTACAATATATTATATAATATATATATATATATATATATATATATATATATATATATATATATATATATTTGGGGCACTGAGGATTGAACTCAGAGGCATTCTACCTCCAACCTACTACTTAGTGAGGCCCTTTGCAACTCAGTGAGACCCTGTTTCAAAATAAAGAATAAAAAAATAAGGCTGGGGATATAGCTAGGAGGTAGAATGCCCCTGGTTTCAGTCCCCGGTAACATACACATACACACAGAGTGAAAATTGCTCTGCCTGATGCATAAGGAAGATATTTTGAATTAGTATATATACAAGTTGTTACCTTTTTACTAAATTCAAAAGTTATCTGCCAGCCAGGCATGGTGGCGCACAGTTGTAATCCCAGTACTTGGGAGACTGAGATGGGAGGATGGCAGGTTCGCAGCCAGCCTCAGACACTTAGTGAGGTTGTCTGCGTCTTAGTGAGAGCCTGATTCAAAATAATGAATTAAAAAAAAAATAGGGCTGGAGGTATAGCTCAGAAGTAGAATGTCCCTGGGTTCAATCCTCAGTACTGTAGCCAGGCGCAGTGGAGCACGCTTGTAATCCCAGCATTCGGGAGGCTGAGACGGAGGATCGTGGTTTGTGGACAGCCTCAGCTACTTAGTGAGGCCCTCTGCAACTCAGTAAGACCCGGTTTCAAAATAAAGAATAAAAAATAGGGCAGGGGGTGTAGCTCGGAGGTAGAATGCCCCTGGGTTCCATCCCCAGACCCGCAAAAAAAAAAAAAAAATCCTCAGTACTGCAGAAGGAGAAGAAGGAGAAGGAGGAGGAGGAGGAGGAGGAGGAGGAGGAGGAGGAGGAGGAGGAGGAGAAGGAGAAGAAAAAGAAGAAGAAGAAATCTGTCAAATAAATAACATTTCAAAACAAAAAGAAAAAAAAAAAAGAAAAAAGAAAGAAGCGAATTCAACCTCCCTGAAGCTGGTTGTCCAGCATCACCTCTGCGGGTGCGTAGCCGAGTGCTCTCCACGGCGTTGCTGTATTAGACCCTTAGGCTGTCTGTTGCACCCACACACCTCCTTCTCCCCTGCACTAGGATGCAATTATTTTCCTGAGGCAACACAGACCCCTTTACACGATACTGCTGGTGCCTGCCTGGACATTTCAGCGGTTTCCCACTTACTTCTTGCCACGCAGGTCTTCCCCACCGCAGATGGCGTGTGCAGAGCTGGGTGCTCTACTAAGGCGGTGACTCAGCGGTTAGAAGGGTGACAGCCGCCCCTGCGGTGCGGGAGGGTGGCATCGCTGATCTTCCATGTCACTGGGAGAGAACACCCACAGACGCCACCTGCACAGGCTGCCAGCCACGTGGCCCCGATGAGACGCCCAGGCCTCTCCTGATCCGCAGAACAGAGACACCTTGGACACACAAAAACGGACCTTTGGAGAGAGAAGCCCGTGACCCTCTGGCATGGAGGGGCCATTTTTGGCCTCGGAGAGGGGACAGGACAGGAGAAATGCAAACAAATGCCTTTCTGCGCCAACCAGACGCTGGGCCAATGTCAGCTAACAGGAGAAGTGGCAGATTCCTGAGTGTGTGGGAGGGAGGCAGGGCTGTGCTTGGGTCAGAACAAGACAGCAGGTCCTTCAAAGGGGTGGGGACAAAAACAGGCCCCGGGAAAGAGGCCGTGGGGACTGGGAAGAGCATCCCAGTGACACCTAGGAACTGGACCACACACTTGGGGAACTAGATGAGGCAGTGTTCACACCATGATGTTCTCCGTATCCCCCACACCCATGCTTGTCCAGCAGGACAGGGTTTACCAACTAAAATAGGAATTGGGGTTCAAGGCTGCCCATCTCATATGGGTGGAATTGTACTCCCCACCTTCACCCATTGAAATTTAACCCCCTGTCCCTCTGACTGTGACTGTATTTGGAGATAAGGCCTTTAAAGAAGTAATTAAGTTGCTGAGGCTAGCTTCGGAAACTGGATCCTCCTGTGTCAGCCTCCCAAGTGCTAGGATCACAAGCGTGCGTGTTTTAAATTAAAATGAGGTCGTCATTGCAGCAAACCCTAACCCAATCTGACTAGCGTCCTTGGAAAAAGAAGAGGTAAAGACACAAACACAGGGAAGCTCACGTGAGATATCAGGAAGATACGGCCCTCTACAAGGCTGGGGCAGACGCCCACCTGCCCAAGACGGCCTGAGCACCGGAAGGAGCTCCTGCAGCTATCCACCTATGGCACTTTGCCTTGGCAGCCCGAGCCACTATCTTTCCCAGAAGGCCGGATGCCGACCTGGGCAGGAGGGAATTGTCAGCGAGGGAGGTGGCGAGCTTGCTCCTTGATTCAACGTACATTTACTCGGTACCCACTGCATGCCCAGGACCATGCGAGGCTCAGAAGATACGAGGAGAATAGATGGATATGTTTCCAGCCAGTAGGTTCAGATCCCCTGAACCAGCAAAAAGTGCTTGCCCATTAGTTTTCATCCCTTCCTTGCAGAATATGATTATGATGGCTGCTATTCTTGGCGTATAAAGATGGCCAGGACTTGCATCGCCTGATGGTGCTCTGGGTGGGGGGCCTCCCTCCTGCCTTTCTATCCCTGGGCCTCTGCTGCGTACCCTTCCTCTACCTGGCACTCAGAAATGCTAGCCATGCAGGATGCTCACCCAGTCTATGTCTTTGGGACAATTAGGTTTCTCAACTGGGGATTGAACCTGGGGGCATTCTACCTCTGAGCTATACTCCCCATCCTATTTTATTTTATTTTATTTTATTTGTGGTACTGGGGGTGGAACCCAGAGGCTTTCTACCTCCAGGCTATACTCCCAGCCCTATTTTATATTTTATTTGGAAACAGGGTCTCACTAAGTTGCTGAGAGCCTCACTAAGTAGCTGAGGCTGGCTTTGAACCTGCGCAATCCTCCTGTCTCAGCCTCCTAAGCACGGGAATTACAAGCGTGCGCCACCACGCCCGGCCCCTAGTTTATTTTTTATTTGGAAATTGGGTCTCACTAGTTGCTGAGGGCCTCGCTAAGTTGCTGAGGCTGGCTTTGAACCTGCGATCCTCCCATCCCAGCCTCTCAAATTCTGGGATTATAGGTGTGTGCCATCATCCCAGACATCAACATCAGATTCTTTTAAATTACATTTCTTCTCCCTTGAAGAGTCTGGTACGCAACCCCTCTCCTTAACTCCTCTCTCTTTACAATATGTGCCCCTGGGGGGGGGGGGAACGGCTTATGTGACGGCCACCCACCTGGAGTCATGCAGCACTCAACCCACACAGCTGTCCTCCATGTGACGGCCCTGACTCCGAAAGCAACTCCAACTGAACACACTTGCTCTAAAATCTGTCAAAGCTGGATCTGTCACAGCGTGGGGGCCGCAGTCTCCAAGGCCCACAGAGAGATCTGCAGACAGACAGACAGACAGACAGACATTGCCTGCCAGGCCCCTTCTGAGGTCAGAGCAGGGATCCTTGCTTCAGGCCTGAGCTAGTATCCGGTGGTCTTAGCTGGAAGGGTGACTTCACCCACCAAAAGGGATCGGGAGGCAGACACATCAAAGGGGCTTGGCAGGGACTGAACACCAGGACATGAAAGCAGAGGCAGAGATGCAGCCCGCTGAGGGCGAGAATGGAACGGGTGCAGCCCAGGAAGGGTGAACTGCACACAGCTCTTTGCACACAGTTCGAGGAGCCCCAGATGACTACAGAGAGAGGGCATCCTGCCTGGCCCACCCACACCCTTGGCTCTACTTACACAGCACCAGAAACAGGGAGCTCACTCCCTGGCCTGTTTCCTGGGTGGGCAGATAAAGCTCCTGACAACATCTCCCTTGTGGAATCTTATTTCTCGGGCCACAGTTAAGAGGAAAGTGGGCCGTGGGAACAGTGAACGCCGTGGTTAAGGGTCTGGTGCCTTACAGGATGACACTGCCCTCAGCACCGTCCAACAACTCTCTCACTGAATTCTTTCAGAGGCCCCTAGAGGAGAGGCCGCCCCCAGCCCCATTCTATAGGTGCCGAAACTTGGATAGAGAAGGGTTACCAGTCATCCTCTTGCCTCAGGACAGCGAGTGGAGCTCGGTTGCTAAGAGCCTGACCGCATCGCTGACGCGGTCCTCTAACCTGCTGTCCCCTCCGGAGATGGCATCAAAAATGACAGTGAGCTGTACCTCAGTGGCCACACGGTGGCGCAACTGCTGCTGCAGGGATGGAAGCCCTGATTTTGGCAGGTTCTGAGCGCAGCCTGGTCTGCAGGGGGTTGTCCTTGGCCTAGGACAAGAGGAGGGCAGGGCTTGGGCCAGACAGCTGGCCGTGACAGAGCCCAATGCCGCCCGAGGGCAAGATCACTGCCTGGGAGAGGCAGGAGCAATCTGAGAAAGTATAAAAGTATAAGGCTATCTCTGTCTATCTGCCTCTCTCTCCTCTCTCTCTCTCCTCTCTCTCTCTCCTCTCTCTCTCTCCTCTCTTTCTCTCTCCTCTCTCTCTCTTTCTCTCTCTCTCTCTCTCCTCTTCTCTTCTCTTCTCTCTTTCTCTCTCTCTCTTCCATCCCCCATAATCTTTTCTTTCTAGCTTCTCCACCCACCTTCCATTTTCCTCGTTTTTTTTTCTCTCCCCTCCCCTAGGTTTTTGTTTTAAGCATCCTGGGGTGCTTTACCTCCAAGCTGCACCCCCAGCGCTTTTTATTTTTTGTTTCAAAGCAGGGTCTCACTAGCTGATGACTCTGGCCTCAAACCTGTGATCTTCCTGTCTCGGCCTCCCAAGTACTGGGATTACAGGTGTGCACCACCAGGCTACCGGGCCGTCCCTGCCCAGTTCAGAGCTTCTCAGCTTGGCTCTCACTTGTCCAGGAGAGACCCTGGTAGACTCAGGCTTGAGCCAGGGATTAGCCCCTGTGGGCTGGCGACCATGGCTGGATTCAGTCAACTGGTTGTCAGAGGGAGGGGAGGGTGCAGGCCACACAAAGGAGGGGGAGGTCATAATGGATATGTCTGAGTCAGGTCTCATGGAGGGTGGCCTTTATCCAGAAACTTTGTTTTTTGTTTTTGGTACTGGGGATTGAACCCAAGAGTGTTCTCCTCCAAGCTATACCCCAGCCCTTTTTTATTTTTTATTTTGAAACAGGGTCTCACTAAATTGCTCAGAGTCTAAGTTACTGAGGTTGCCCTCGAATCTGCAATCCTCCTGTCTCAGCCTCCTGAGTCCTGGGATTAGAGGTATGCACCACCACACCTGGTCCCCAAGATTTTAATTTTAAAGATACCCAAGAGAGTTATTCCAGGCAGAGGAACAGCAGGGGCACACTGGCAGGGACAGATCCAGCTAGGCAAGTGCTCTACCACTGAGCTACACCCCCAGCCCAGACTGGTACTTTGCAGAGCTCTCAGCCCAGCAGCAGTGTAGACAGCGTAGTGTTGGAGGCTAAGTTCTGAAGTGGAATCTCAGGTAGGAGGCTTCTGAAATCCTCCAGGTGAGTGAGGAGAGCTGGGGGTAGAGCAGAGCATGCCCGGGGCTGGATACCATCTCCCTCCATCTCTAGCTGTGTGGTCTTGAGCAAGTGAATTGCTCTTTCTGAGCCCTGTCTCTGAAATACCTGGCATACAGTAGGAGTTCCGCACATATGTGTTGAATGAATATGTGTCAAAGGCCCATTAAAATGAGTGACCGGATGAAAACAGCTCACTGTGACTGCGCCGGCAAAGATGCTCCTGCTGCTGCAGGTGTGCACTGGGAAAATCCCCCAGATCCCGGGCATCGCCTCTCCTCCTTCGCTCATCTCCGGGACCTAATGAGAAGGAAGGACTTTTACTTCTAATTATCAGCTGGGGGGGGGGGGTGCTTGTAATCCCAGTACTTGGGAGGCTGAGACAGGAGGGTCACAGGGTCGAAGTCAGCCTCAGCTACTTAGTGAGATCCTGTTTCAAAATAAAGAATAAAAAAGAGGGCTGAGGGTGTAGCTTGGAGGTAGAATGCCCCTGGGTTCAATCCCCAATAATGGAAAATAATAATAATAACAACAACAACAACAATAATTGCCCGAGGTCCTGTAAGTAGACAGAGGGACCTTGGCTGAAAGAGAAGCCGGCTGATGAGATTCTGGGAAGACACTTCCGAGGGGACAGGAGGTACAGAAACAAGGAACGAGGTCCTTAAGTTCCCGATCTCACTCACCTGTTCTGGTGTTATTATTAATACAAGGACTGTTTCTTGACCGGCAGAGTTTGAGAGGTGAAGATCAACCAGGAGTGGAAAGAGGTGTAGGGCTCTAGTGCTACGGCGCGCCTCCGCTCCATCCAGGCCCGGACCTGCAAGCGGCGTCGAGGCTCCGCCAGCCACGCGGGTCGCTAGACCTCGAGAGCAGAACTGTGCACACCTGCACCTCCCGAGAAGGCCCGCCAGAGCGCGCTGTTGGACAGCACGCAGGGCCGCGCCAAGACCAGAGTCCCCAGGTCGGGACAGCTGACTGGAGGAGCTGGAACCCGGCCTGGGAAAGGGGAACGGAAACCGCAGGAGGAGAGTTGGAAGGGAGAGGTCCCCTAGAGCGCCGGCGTCCTGCACGAGGCTTGGTAGACCGGCCAGGCCTCAGGGACGCACCTTAACCAGTCTCCCCAGCTTCAGGTCTGGAATCGGATGGAGTGGGCCGGCCTCGAGCTCCGTACCCACGCAGGCTCCCTTGCGGGGCTGGCCTGGGGGGTCGGAATCCTGCGGCCCTGGGGGCATCTTCCTCTGGCTCCTTCCCTCCTCCGCCTGCACCTGAGAGGCAACTACCCCGTGCCCTTTCTCTGCGTCCTGCGCCTGCATCCCACCTGCATCCCTTTCTCAGAATAGGGTTCCCACTTAGGTACCCTTGCTGGCCCACTGGCTCCTCCGCGGCTACCCCTGGGAGTTCGGCTTCCCGAAAAGGGTTGGACAGATCCTAGGACTGGGCAAGTCAAGCAGATGAGAGACCTAAGTGACTGGGAGAATCCCTGGGGCTGGGCATCAGGGTTTGTCCTGGGCTTAGTGACCAGATGACCCCAGAACAGGGTCAGAGGGGAAGATTTATTGTCCCCCCCCCAAAAAAAAACAGTTAACAGCTATTGACCTCTTCCTGGGCCCTGGCTCTGAGTGCACCATCCTCATGAACCCCCATTTTTCCATCTCTCCTAGGTCTTCCTCAAGGCGGTGAGAGAGTGCTCATCTCTACAGGGCTGGAGGGACACTGGCTGGGACACCAGCCTCAGGGCCTGTGCCCAGACACCCATCTCAGAGCTGAGTCCCCCGAGGGGCTGGCAGGCTGTCTCCCTGCACCTGGAGGGAGGAGAGGATGAGCCCCCTCCAATGTCCATGCCCTGGTACCCTGGAAACCTGGAAGGCGCTGCCTCTCTGGTCCCTCTCCCAGTGAGCCGTGGAAGAGCTGCCCGGCGGGCAGAGCAGCCCATGAGGGTGGCAGTGGGGCAGGCTGGATGCAGAGCCTTGTGGCTCTCACTGCTGACACTGGGTCCTCTACTTTCACTCCCTTAATTCAGGACATTTTGAGGCAATGGAAGCTGGAAAGAGGAAGAGACCTGCAGGCTGTGGGGACCTAGCTGGGAGGCTTGGAAGTTGGAGGAGTTGCAGCCTGTTCCGCACCACCATTCCTGAGGCCCTGGCTGTGGTCCCCGCAAAAGCTACCCCAGGAGACCAAGCACCCAGTGACCAGCAGCAAGAGGGCATGAAGGCTGGGACGGAGCTGACAGGGATCTTCCCGGGCTGAGCCGAGCCCCCGCCCTCCTGACAGAGTGAGACCCAGATAACTCCTGATGGACCTGCGGGCCCCTAGGACTTGACTCAGCCACCACGTCTAAAAAAGGCAGCTGAGGGCGGGAGCGGAGGGGGAGGGAGGGGGCAGCCGGTGCCTGGGTGAGGCGGGCGCTCAATGGGCCGCAGGGGCCCGAGCGAGGCCTAATGGATTCAGGCCTGCACAGCAGAGGCGCACCCGCCGGCCGGCCTGCGCTCTCAAGAGAGGACAATGGAGTCCCGGGGTGACCTGAACAAAGAATTTGGAAGTAGTTAAACTGCAGAACACGTTCTGGGCCTGGGTGCCTCCTTTCAAAAGAAGTGCTGGGAGAAGAAAAGAAAGCACTGGGGGGTGAAGAGGGTGAGAAAATGCCCAGGGGAAAAGTTGGTAGGTCGCCCTAGTTGCCGCCAGCTACCAGACGCCAGGAATTCAATAGGAAAGGGGAGGGGGAGGGTGGCCCAGCCCGCCAGACCCGAGGGAGAGGCAGAGAAAGGTCTACCGAAGATGGCTGGGCTTCCAAAACTGGGCTGAGCACGCGCGCGACACACACACACACACACACACACACACACACACACGTCTGATCTGGGAAGGCTGGGGAAGCCTCCCTTGGGCTTTGGAGGCTGGTGGGGGAGAGGGTATCTTTGGGACACGGTTCTGGTTCCCCACAAGCCATGCCAAGAACCCCATCCCTGGGTCTAGCCATCTATCTCCCTAAGTCTTTGTGGGGTCCCTCTAGCAGAGCTCTGATCAGGCTTTCCCTTCTTATCCCCTTCTCAGAGTTCATTTTTATTTTTATTTAGAATGTCTCAGTCTGATTCTTTAGGCAGAGACAGGAGGATCGTAGTGAGGCCCTCAGCAAGTTAGTAAGACCCTGTTTCAAAATAAAAAATATAAAATAAAATAGATCTGGGATGTAGCTCTGAGGTAGAATGCCCTCGGGTATATTTCCCCCTCCATACCATCAAAAAAGAAAAGGGAAAAGAAAATGATTCTTTATCATTTCATCCTCTCTCTCTTCCACCACTACACTCAACCAGCAAGCCAGAGCCTTCTAATTAGAATTTACACTTTTAAGATGAATCTCTAGATGTAGAAATTAAGGACAATTAAGCCGGGTGTATTGGTGCACGCTTGTAATCTCAACACTTGGGAGGCTGAGAACACATGGTTCACAGACAGCCTCAGATACTTACTGAGGCCCTTTGCATCTCAGTGAGACCCTGTTTTGAAAAAAAGAATAAAAATAGGGCTGGGGGTGTAGCTCGGAGGTAGAATGCCCCTGGGTTTTATCTCTGGTACCGAAAAAAAGAAAGAAAGAAAGAAAGAAGGAAGGAAAGAAGGAAAGGAAGGAAGAAAATTAAGGTCAATTGTTATCATGTCTCTTATGTTTTTCTGAACTTTCCAATTTTTCCACAAAATGAGAAAAAGGAGGAGCCATTTAAAACTGCGGTCAGTTATATCGATATCCAGCTAACTTAGAAGAGTTAGGGATGGAGAGGTCGTGGAGATCAAAAGAGTAAATAAAATTGCAGAATAAATGGGCAGGAAGAAGAAAGGATCCCGGGCGACCTAGTCTTCCAGGAGCCTGTGCCTCTCAAATCCGAGAGAGCGCTCCCTGGCCAGGCGGCTCCCTCCTTTGGGAAGCGCTCAGCCAGCAAGGGGGTTAACAGCATTGCTCATGAACTTGGGCTGTCTGGCTGGCTCCTGATAGATGGCGAGACCCCTGACAAGTTCAGCCAGAGGGGCCTCCCCTGCTGCGGCGGTGGGGGCGACACACGCGGGCAGAGGGGACCCGGGCGTGTGGGAAGGAGGCAGTCTGGCGTGGCCGGCGTTCTGTTCCGCCTGGGAGGTTCCCGGCTCCCCTTGACCTCGGGCACCTTCCCTGGAACTTCCTGGTATCATCTTGGAGCACTAAAGTTTCCAGGGGCTCTGCACTGTAGCCCCCCCCCCCCCCGCCTGCCCCCGAGGACAGTGCCGAGCGGTGGGTCGCCAGGCGTCGGGTGCCCGCCCTGGGAGGCCGGGTTCAGCACTTGGACAGCGGCTGCGGGGCGCGCCGCCCGGCCAGTTCGCAGGTGCCCGCCCTGGGGTCTGAGGGCCGCGCAGGTCTAGGAGAGGCAGGACCCCGCCTGCAAAGCAACCCCAGCGCCGAGCTAAAAGGTGCCTTCTGAGATCAGCGAGGACCGCAGGACCGGCCAATTTTTCTGGGCTGCCCTCGCCTAATCGCCGCTTGTGCGTGGGAAAAGATGAACGGCCCCCTCTGCGCCCAGAGCGCAGCCGCCCCCGGTCCGCTCAGCTCCCCTTTCTTCCCAGAGCAGCCGGGATCCCGGAGCCTGGAGCTGCCAGCCAAGCTCCGAAGCGCGGCTCGCCACCTCCTCCCAGGTCCTGGCGGCGGTGGGTGCGCCGGGCATCGCCGGGAGCGGGTGGGGGAGGGCTGCGCGGCGCCGAGACTCCCCCCGAGATGCGCGGGGGCGAGCGGGGCGGGGGAGGACCGCGGGGGCGCTGCCTCCGCCCCCTCCGCGCCGCGCCGGTCGGGGTGAAGCGAGAGGGGGCTGGGGGAGCCGCGCTGACGTCACTGCGGGCCGTGCCCGCCCGAGAAGGCGGCGCTGGAGCCGCTCGCGGCCCGGGAGCGGCCGCGCTCCGCGCTGCCTCCTGCAGCCCTCGCCGTGCGCCCGCCGGGCAGGGGCGCCTGGAGGGCGACCGCATCTGGGCCCGAGCCTGGCACGCGCCGGAGCCGGCGGCGGAGGCGCCGCACCGCAGCCGCCCCACCCCCGCGCCGCCTCCCGGGGCCCTGGCCCCCTTCTGGGTCCGTAAGTGCCACTGCGCGCCGCGTCTCGGCGAGGCTGGGGAGAGCGGGCGAGGGCGCCCGGAGGTGGAGGGGACGGCGCTGGACCGCGAGAGGGGGCTGGGGCGCCCCTTCCGGGCCCCCTCGGGCGCCTGGCACGGCTCGGGGAGGGCGGGCTGAGGGTGCGCTCTGACTGCGGGTGGGACGCAGAGCTCAGGCATCCCTCGAAGCCCGTGGAGATCAAGGTCAAGGGTCGGGGGACCGTGGGGGAGCTCCGGGAGGCGAGGACTTCGGGTTTGCCTAAGGAAGGGCGGTGGGAGATGAGGGCCCGCAGGCCGGTCCAGAGAGGAAAGAGAGAACGGTTCAGAAGTGGTGAGATTCCTGGGAGTCCCTCCCCCCCTCACTCCTACCCCTGACTCTTCTCTTCTTGCTCATCTCTTCCCCCACAAAAAGAAAAAGAACCTAGAAAGTGGCTTCGTGAAAAAATATTTTCACCCACTTTAGACCAGATTTACCACGTGCTTCTCCCTCCCACCCCCTCTGAAATGGGAAGTTGGGAAATCCTTACTGTTTCTGTTCCTCGCGTTGCTCCAGAACAGGCCTTTTGGGTCTGCCTGCCGGGGAGGGATGAGGGTGGCCGTGAGGTTGGGCCTGGTGCGGGGCTTCTCTGGGAGAGGGCCGGGAGATGGACCAGGCTGGGCCCCGCAGAGCCAGGAGGTAGCTGGAGCCAGTGCCTGGGCAAGGGAGCCGCGAGGTCAGATCGCGGGAGCAGGATAAGCATCCAAGATGCTTGCCTTCAGCCTTTGTGGCCAAGGAGAAATCCAGGTTCGGGAAGGGAGAGCCTGGATTCTGGAGGAAGTGAATTCTTAAGCCCCGGTGGAGAAGAGGATGGAGTCTGAGAGTCAGTCAAGGGAGGGACCACAGGGCAGGCTACCTGGGCAGTGAGGTGGGGGCCAGCTCAGGAGTCTCCATTAAGCAACAGTGGCTGCGGGAGGCTCCAGAGGAGACAGAGGATGCAGCATTGTCCAAGCCTTTCGGGAGAGGTGTTTCCAGGTTTCTGCTTAGGCTAGGCCTCTTAGGAGCCCAGACCCTGGCTGTCTACACCTCAGCGGCTGAGGACAGAGAGGCTACCTCAGGAGTTCAGAGAGAGCACTCCAGCCCAACTGGCCAGGTGCATAGAGAGGTGGGTGAGCACTGGGCCTCTCAAAAGCAGCCCTTCCAGTCTCCAGACAATAGGAAGATTGGCTTAATAAAAGTTTGGTCCTGATCAGAAGGCAGGGGAGGGACGAACAGAAAGACTGCACCGAGACTTGGAGACTTGGCCTGGGTTATGATTAGAGACAGGTCTCCTAATTAAGACCCATAAGGACTCAAAAAAGGAGCACTAGTTCCAGGCCAAGCGGCAGCATCTGCTGAGCAACTTGGGGAGAGACTCCCGGCTTCGGGATCTGGTCAGGTCTGGTTGCAGGACCAGGGTGTCTGTGCAAAGCCCTTGGCAAGGATCTGAACTGTCCCCTCTCCTTCCATTTGACTGCTTACCTTACTGTGTCCTGAAATGGAAGGCACACTCTGGTAGGCTGTCTTTTCCCCCAACCCCACGCTGAGCTGTGTAGCTGCCGATAGAAGCCAGGAACTTGGGTCAGAGCCAGCAGGGACTTCAAGTGTCCGCTCTAGCTTTGGCCGGCTCTTGCCCATGGATATAAGCGCATTTGCGGCTTAGCCCAGCTACAGAGGGGCATGAGGGCCAACTAAGGAGGAAATGTGGTGCAGGTTTCCTGAGCCAACAGAGTGCAGGGCACACACGTGCTTGCAGCAGGAATGGGCATTTCTGTAGATCAGGGTATTGTGGGGTCATGGTCAAGGAGGTTGACTATGAAAAATGGAGCCTTTGGCTTTGGTGGAGATTCCTAGTTGCTACGGCTTGTTCACATTCTCTCTCTTTCTTTCTTTCTTTTTCTTTCTCTCTGGCTGTTTGCTTTTCCTAGTAGCTGCAGACGCCCTGAGAGCTCAAGTTAGGGACCTCATAGAGGGGGAGGAGGAGCTGCAGAGAAAGAGGCCTGGTAGGTCGCTCTGTCAGCACTGCCAAGGCTGCTCTGACCCGGTGCCTGCTCTTCTGGATTGGGGGTGGGGGGACAAGCTGGGGCCAGAGGCCAAGGCCAAGGGCTGGGTATGGGGAGAAGCACAGGAACGCAGACCAGACGCAGTCTAAAGTGTAGTTGAGGGGGTGGCAGGGGCCGAGGTTGGTTTGGCTCTCCGCACTTGGGCTTGGAATTGGCCTGCCCAGCAGCCCACAGCCCTGAGCTGGCAGTGCCAGCCCCATGCGGTGCCTTTGCCCAGTGTCCACCTGGATGGTTTCCCGGGCCCCTGTTAAATTGTGCGTGGGTGCCTGCTGCCAGCCCTGGGGACTATGGAGACCAGAAAGCCCTCCTCTTCCGGCCGCCTTGGCCTCCTTTTGGGTTGGTGGCTGGTGGAGGTGGAGGAGGTGCAATTCTGGGACAGGCCCGCTCAGCGGCCGTGGAGCTTCTCACTGGCTGGCTACGCCCAGCCCCTCACCAAGGGACTCAGTTTCCCAAAATGGCAGCAGAGATGCAGCTCTGGTGACAGTGGCCTCCCACATCTGAACTGAATCCAGATTGAGCTTTTCATCTTTTTTCCGGAGCCCCAGCCAGCCCTAGGCTTGCAGGCCGGGCCTCCGATTATGGTTACCGTGAGCCTCACTGAGAAGCCATTTTGTGCAGCATACCACTTCAAGCTCGTTCCCCGTCTTCTCTCCTCTTCTCCCTCTCTCCTCTCCCTCTCCCTGCCTCTGCAGCCCCACCCTTCCCACCCCGGGGTGGCCCAAGGACTAGGGCTCAGGAGGCCTCCCACGCCCACGCACACACACACAGCTCTAGCAGGGAAGAGGGTGTGGATTCCTGGAGCTACAGAGAGAGGGGAAGCGAGGGGCGCCTCCCAATTATGGAAATCCTTTGAAATTAACCTGCTCGGGCCCAAAATTCAGGAGGTTTCTCGTTGAGCCCTACGGGAGCGGTTCGCCTCTCAGTTTCTCTGATGTTTTAGCTCTCTCTGGCCCTTGTTTGCTTTCTGGAGAAAGGGATGTCTGCAAAATGGGATTTGGAGGAAAGTATGCAAATGCCTGGGTTAGTCCTAAACTGGCTGGGAAGGGTTCAGGATGCAAGGTTAGGGTTAGGATGAAAATAGAACTGATCTGAGACAAGAGGTGGGGAAAGAGGTATTTGACACAATCCAGAACTTGACAAAACCCAGATGTGTCTTTTTTTTTTAAAGAGGGAATAGAGAAGAAAGGGATATTTAGAAAAATTATGAAATATTTTCCAAACCACCCACTTTCAGCCTCTTCCATCAAATCCAGTCTGCAGGGTTTGCCTGGCTAAGAGTGGCCCAGTGCCCCCAGGCCCATTGAAATTGATCTGCAGGAGTACCAGTCCAAGCCTGCATGTGGGGGGAGGGGTGGTACTGAGCGTTGGGAGTCTTTGGGACTCCCTGGTATGGACTGCAGGAATCCTGGATCCGCCCGTTTATTCCACTTCTAACCCTCTCCCTCACTCTTGGATTTAAGAGTTCTTCTGGGGGCATCTTGGAGCAAAGATATTGCATTTTTCACTTTGGGTGTTTTTTTGGGGGGAGTACTGAGGATTGAACCTAGGAGCATTCTACCTCTAATCTACATCCCCAGACCTTTTCTCCTCCTCCTCCTCCTCCTCCTCCTCCTCCTCCTCCTCCTCCTCCTCCTCCTCCTTCTTCTTCTTCTTCTTCTTCTTCTTCTTCTTCTTCTTCATTTCAAGACAGAATCTCACTAAATTGCCCAGGCTGGCCTCCCTGTGATCCTCCCCTCTCAGCCTCCCAAGTACTGGGGTTACAGGCAGGGACCACCACACCCAGCTGTTTTTTCACATCGAATTCTTTACTTCTCCAGGACGGTTGGCAGGTGGATGGGAGGGAGAGCCCGCTGTGGGATGATAGCTGATAGCTGCAGCAAAAAGAGGGGAGCGGTGAGTGGTGTGGGCAAGAACCGGCAGGCACCTATGGGCCACTTGCCTCTGCCAAGCTGCCAGGCTCCGTTTCGGGTGGCCCTGGGGGATGCCAGGTAGCACAGTCCTTTAACACTACCGACGCCACTTGGAGTAAACGGGCCCGGTGAGTGCTGAGAGCCAGAAAAGATGGCAAAGACATGCTGTATATTTTCATTTTTCGGTGGAATATGGATTTAGCCAGGAGCCGAATGAGTTAGGGCCAGCACATCTTCAAGACGCGGGGCACCATCTGTAGTCCATCCTTAATCGCGTCTAGGAACAGCGGGAGAGGAGGGACCCCGGGCTTGGTGCTGAGGGCCAGGGCGTGGGCTGGCTCCACTGCAAGGTGTCGATCAGGGAAAGAGGAAGAGAGAAGGCGAAGGCGAAATGGCTCCGCGCTCGGCCTCCCCCGCGCGTACTTGGCCTCTCTGGAGAGACCTTCCACACCCCACGACAGGCGCCCCAACCTCTTCACCTAAGCCCGCTTAGCTCCCTAACTCTGATGGACCGCAGTGGTTGCCAGGCCCGCCACCCTTGGCAGAAAGCAGAGGTGTTTGGGAGAAAGACCTGACAGTGAGCAGCCAGGAGCTTGGCTCCAAAGCTTCCGAGAGAAGAGAGGGAGCTCCCTTGGCCGCGGGGCGCGCAAGCTGTGAACGCCGAGGCCATTGTAAGGCTGGGTGGTGCTGAGCGCGGGAAGGGGGCTGGGATTTGAATGGGCGCCTGTGATTGGCCGATCCCGAGACTGACGTCACTTCCCCGCGGGGCGATTAGCCTGCGAACGGAGGGCTGGCAGTCCAGTGCGCTGGGGGCGGCCGGGGCGCCCGAGGCTGCAGGAGCGCACCTCGCGGGTGCCCTCCGTGCGCCCCGGGACGCCGTCAGAGCGGGCCCCCGGCGCCCGCATGAGGACGCAGGGAACGAGGAGTCGGGAGGAGCGCTCCGGGAGGGCGAGAGAGGGAGGGAACTGGGCGGGGGTTGCTGGCCGCGGTCGGGGGAGTCTGTGTGTCTGTCCGCCCCCTCTGGCTCTCCGCGTGCGCTCCGGGCTCCGGGAGCTGCGCCCGCTCAGGCCCCCGCGCCAGGCCGGCCGCGGCACGTGGGGCCCACAGCGCGGCAGCGGCGGTGGCGAAGGGAGGCCCGTTTCTCTCTTTGGTTATCTAGCTGTATGAGTGCCACAGAGCCGTCATAAAGCTAGATAACCGAAAGTAGAAATGACTCTCACAACTTCTGCGTGCGATCGCCCGTCCGGCCGCCCCGGTCCGCACGAGCCGGAGGAGCCTAGAGGAGCCCAGCGACGGCCCAGCGGACTCCAGCCCGACGGAGCGGCCGCGCCCGGACCAGGTATCCGACCTCTGCTCTCGGGGGCGCTTTGCCTACCCAGGAGGAACTTGCCAGCTCTCCCCGGCGCCTCTCTACCCCATCCCCCAGCGCCGGGGCTGGAACCCCAAAGTGGAGCGGACTGGGGGATGGGAGGGGGCTGGGGTTGCAGAGGGGTCGCTGGCTGGGAAGGCGCCAGCCTTCGCCTTCACCCCATAAATCAGGCTGGAACAATCCGCGCCCGGAGCCGCGGACGGGGATTTTGGGATGCAAATGCGCTGAGAGAAGAGACGGCGGCCCGTAGGGGGTGGGGTGGGGGAGTGGAGGGGTGGGCAGGGGGCTGCCCTGCCGCTAACAATGCGGCCTTTATCGAATTATTCGACGAGTCAGCCCTGAGCACCATTAGCATACGGCTGGGGGGTTGCAGGAGCTTCGCCCCTCGCTGAGGTCAAGTTCTTGATAATTTGATCACTTTTCACCGGCTCTGGCAGCTGCCTTTGTGTGCAGTTGGGGGGTCTGTGTGCAGCGTGAAGCGGAGCAGAACTGGCGGGGAGTGCGCTCAATGGCGAGGGGCCGAGGCGGGGGCCTCCCTCCCCGACCAGCCCGCCCTGCCCTGCATACAAACCAAGCTCCGGCCGGCGGGCGGGCGGGCAGGCGAGATGGAGCCTAGTCCGGGGGCTACCGCTCGGCCAGCCCTGGCCAAGCCGCTTCCGCCAGCGCCTCCCTAACTTCCCAAGTGGTTGAGGTGCAGGCAGGCTCTGGGAGCTCCCCTCCTCCCCTCCCCAAGATGTGGCAACATAAGATGTATTACAACGTCTAGCAAATAAAAAAGCAATTGGGGGAAATCTGAATTCCGTTCCCATGGCAACTCAATGCTGCATACCGGCCACTCAGCTCTGGCCCCTCTTAGCTGGGTGTTGGGGAGGGGGCGTGCCACTGCCCTGAGCATCGGTCCCGGCCCCCACGCAGTGCTAGGGTCTCCTTTGAGGTTGTGTCTGCCTTCCAGTCGCTCTCCTGAAGCTCTCCTCCCTGGGTTTGTCCTGGAGCTTGGGGATCCACCTGGGCTCCCCAAATGCATGGCTGTAGATCCAGCCAAGCTGCAGGGAAGAAAGGACCCGACACAGATTCAGACTCCCTGATTGCTTGGGGGGCTTTCTGGGTATATGGGTGTGTGCCTGTGGGATAGGTTGGAAGGGGATTGAGCCACCACCCAGACCTGACCCTCCCATCCCCTTTGCCTTGTACACACGAGGAAACAGACCTGGAGGGCAGAAGTAACTCCTGCAGGGTCAGTCACACAGCTCCGAGGGCTCAGCCACCCCACTTCCATTCGGGTCCATTTCATTCCCCACAGCCTCTCCCTCAGTAATTTATAAGGTTGGTCTTCTCCAGCTTCTACCGACAACTTGCCCTTTTCCATTGTAATAATAGCATTTTTTTTCTATCTTCACTCCTTCAGCCCCCCCCCCCCATTTCTTTTGGTCTTTGCTTAACAAAATTACCTGGGGAAAGTTTACTTGCAAACGGTAAAAACTCAAATAGTATAAAAGGAAGCCCATCCGGGAGATGGGTGGTGGGGGGAGACTTGTGGTGTCACCTTCAGAATTTTGAGCTAAGCGGATGGGCTAGCTACTGACAATATGATGAAAATTAAACCAGAACAAACAAAAGGTAAATACGCAGGGAAAATTGGTTGCTTTCTTACCTCGGTGGCCAGTTCTCCCCGGGAGATAATCACTGGGTAGGTTTTTGTGGATCCCGTTGGATCCCTGGCCTCATTCTGAAAGGCCAGAGAGACTAGTAGAGGGTGACTGGAGTATTTGTATTTCGGACGGGAGGCCCGGGGCAGGATGCTCTGGGCCAGCCCTCCCTTCCCAGCACACCTGGGAGCCTGAGCGCGGACAGTGACCTCATTTCGGAGGAAACCAGAGCAGTACTTCCCTCCTGCTTACCCTGCGCTCCCTGCCTGCGTCTCTCAGGCCGGGGCTGGGGCTTGAGCAGGCCCTGGACCTGGCTTAGATTGGCTTCCCCCTATCCAACTCCTTTGGAATTTTTCCAGAACCAGTCCTTGAGAAACCTGGGTGGCTTTGCAGCCTCGTGGCTGTGTCTATTCCATTCAAATGAGTGTTTTTTTTAGATACCAGGTTCTTAGACTACCAGGGCAGGCCTGCACCCCAGTTGGGGATGTGATGGAGGAGGATGGATGGAGATCTGATGGAGGGAGGAATTGGTGCGCGTCCCTCTCTTTCTTAGAAAACCTGAAGATGCAAACCTCCCGCTTGGGACAGCTGGGGGTGGGTGACCACAGGCACCCTCATCTCCTGGATCCCACCCTGCGTCCACAGAAAAGGACTGCGGAGAGGCCAGCCCCTTGGTTTTGGACTTGGGCTATGAATGCTCACCCCTGAAACCTCAATGTTCAAATCCCTCTGGAGGCCTTGTTCGGCAGCCTCTCAGGCTTTCCTGGGCTGAAGGAGCCAGCAGAGCCTGGGGCTTCCGTTCCTCTGTCTCTTCTGGCCACCAGCTCCCCTGTTTGGGATTCACATTTATCTCCAGCTTGTGCTACTCTCTCCATCCCTGAAGACTTTGGGGATCCGGAGGCTGAAACCACAGCTTGGAAGCCAGAATTGGTTGGATCTCAGAGATGCTCATTATCCGACCCCTTTCATTTTATACCTAGAAATATCCAGCGTGGAAAGGCCCACTGGCTTGTCAAAGGTCGCTCACAGTAGGCCACTGGCAGGTCACCGGGACCGGTGGGTGCGGCTACAAGGGCTTCTTCCTTCTCCCTGGTCTACGAAGTCCCACCCCGAAAGCTGTAGGACCAGATGGGCCTCCGCCCCGGCCAGTGGAAAGCTGGGATCCGCGTGCGCCGCTGGAAAGGAGGCTGCGGCGCTGCCAGAGGCCTGGTGGAGCCAGGTCTGGGAGTCCTCCTCCCAGGCGAGGGGACCGGAGCGCGGAGGGAGCCGGGCCAGGAGGCCTCCCAGGACCCAACCGCGACGCTGGAAAGCATGAAGGGTCGGAATTAGGCGCTCATTTAGCGAGCGTTACTAATCCGAAGTTACAGCGCTAATTCCCTGATCCGGCCGCTCCCACACGCAGCGCCGGGATTAGAGGCGCCCCCCGCCCGGGCCCCACACCCCCAGACGCTCGCGCCCCGCGCCCTCGAGGCTGCGGGCTCCGGGCTAATCCGCCGCGCTCGCTCGGCCCGAACCCGAACGCGAGGCCCGGCCAGCTGGGGCGTGTCGGCCGGGGCGCCCTGGCCGGGGCCCGGCGGGCAGCGCCCAGTCCTGAGCCCGGGGCAGCCCTGGCGGAAGGTTTGCGTCCTCCAAGGCCCAGGCCGGGCGGCGCGGTCCAGAAAACCGCCGGGATTTCTGCAACCCGGCTGTGCGCGCCCAAAGCGGCAGCCCTTTGGAGGCCGCGGCGCCATTTTACCAGCCTTCCTCTCCCCTTGGTTTCTCCGGAGCGCGCGCGCGCTCGCGCGGGCGTGTGTGTGTGTGTGTGTGTGTGTGTGTGTGTGTGTGTGTGTGTGTGAAAGAGAGAGAGAGATGGGGTGTCTCTGCTCCCCATCTCACCCTGACTTGAGCCCTTGCCCCCGCTGGCCTTGACAGTGACCAATCAGCTCTGGCCTAGGGTGGGATGCCGTCACCATGGAGACCGTGCCCCTGCAGTGCTACCCATCTCGGAGGGCTAGTTTACACTCCACCTGGAAGGGTGAGAAGGGAAGGTGGGACAGGTGCGGGGGAGGGGACTGAAGGGAGGCTGTGGCCCTCACCCACACCCTCTTCTGCCTAGAAGACTTCGGCTGGGTCTAGTGAGGGAGCTTGGCTGCTGGGGACAGGGCCTTGGTAGGGAACTGGGCTGCTTGTGCTTTCCCACGAATTTCCCCTTCCCTGAAGACAAGCTCCTGTCAGTCTTTGCCATCTTGGTCCAAAGTTCCACCTTGGCCTTTGACCTTCCTCCATCTCTCTCTTCTTAAGAGTGTGGAGTTCAGGGCTCCAGAGCCCCCCCCCGCCCCCGCCCCTGTTAGCGCTTGTGATTTGAGGCAAGCCAGTTCCTCAGTGTTAATTCTCTCATCCAGAAGATGGACTGCTGGACACTCTTCCATGGAAAGCGAAGAAAGTAGACAGCGAAGACTCTATCTTTGTTGGCGCCCTTTCTCCCCTAGCAAGAGCTTTTGGGGGCAGGGTCCAAAACCTGGGGATGTCCTTTCTATCCAGGGCAGCCAAGCTTGGGCCAGCCTTTCACTTCTCCTGTAGACAGCTGGGAATGGAAGAGGAGGGGAGATTTGTTAAAAATAGAGCCAGGGTGGGGGCTGTGGCTGTAACAAAACCTTGGTCAGTGGCTCCACCGCTCCTTCCTTCCAGCCTGGTCCGGCTTAAGCACCACTTTAAGTGGTCCGGCATTCACTGGCGAGCCCCTCACCGCAATTGAGCTGCAGGGGTTTGAAAAGAGGGCCAGGGCTTCAATGACAGGACCTTGGGCCAGGCTAATTGGTTTTGGTTCAAGGGGATACTGGATTTGTGAAAAGCTCCAAACTGCCTTTCCCACGCCAGAGCCAGGCCACAGCTTTAAGGAAAAGGGTCGGAAGAGCTTGGGGCCAGGCGAGGAAGTGGGGAGCCAGGCACTTCAGGCTGCTGCTGAGGCTTTGCTGGCCAAGACACCCCTCTGTAGGCACCTAGGGCACCTGTGTTTAGGGGCAGGCTGGTTTTGGAGGCTCCTTACTAACCTCACACACATGGTTATACCAAGAAAGGAGCCCTTTTCTTTTAGCCTTTAATGTGGAAAGGCTCCCTTTTCCTGCTGGGTCACCCAGCAAACTAAGCCAGAAGGGTCAAAGTTCAGAGTTCTTGCCCAGGAGCTAGAGCAAAACCCCAGGCTGGCCTCTGTGGCTGTGCGCCCTTGTAATTCCAGTACTTGGGAGGCTGAGACAGGAGGATCACAGGTACTCGGCCAGCCTCAGCAACTTAGAGATTCTCTAAGTGAGACTCTATTTCAAAATAAAAATAGTACTGGGGGTATAGCTCAAAGATAGAACTTAATCCCCAGTACTTAAAAATAAACAAGCAATCCCCCCAAGCCCCAGGAGCTTTTAGTCTTTGGGGCGAATCCTGGACTCAGTCCTAAATCTCACCTCTGTCTCTTGAAATGGCCTTAAACTGCCTCAGCATAGGCAAGACACCTCAGAGACATGAAACAGAAGCCTGCAATACTGTTGTTGTTAGTTTTTTTTTTAAAAAAAAAATGGTCAGACATTCCGTTCTAGTCTCAAAAGTCAAGCATTAATTGTGTTATGACTTAAATCTATTATTATTATTATTATAGCTCATTTTAATATAAATGCTTTACAGCTTGTATCTTGAGGTGTATGAGATACCTCTCTTTGGGCTAAATGATTGTTGGTGTGCGTGTGTGTGTGTGTGTGTGTGTGTGTGTGTGTTCTATATAAAAATTGTAATTTTTTTAACAGTCAGGATGGGGAGCTATAAAAATCAGCCCTATTATTTATTTATTTACCTTTGGTGTTAAGATCAAACTAGTCAAGCGCTCCACCACTCCTCCACATCCCCATCCCCATCCCGGTCCTATTTAAAGCGACATTGTATCATTGTATCATTGACTAAGACCTGTGTTTCATGGCCCATTGTATATTGAAGGGAGCATTCCAGTGTACTCACCAGCTGAAGAGACTGCCTACCTTTTTTATTTTCCAAATTTTCTGTGTTCGCCCACTTGAGGCATATAGGTAGGAGAAAGGTACTTCAAAGAGATACAGAACTCTGTGAATTCTGTTCTGTTTTCTGTGTATTCTGTTTTATTTCAGTTTCTAATTGCCCAGAGCCCAATTTCTTTGGGCCTCTGCTGATTTGCACATTTGAGATTCGTGTGTAAATATGCATGTGGCATGTGTGCACGCCTGGCCTCTTTATCGCCAAGTGTGTTCTCTTGGTGTTTAAATATACACAGTCCACACAGACGCACAATTATGGGCTTACATATTGCCTCTTCTGTAGAATTGGGTTAATTTTCCCTTCACTAATCCTCAAATCCATTAAGTCCCCCCTCCCTGCCCCCACAAAAAAATTGCAAACCCTACTACAGACCAGTGGTCTCACCCCACTTCACCAGCAGCCAGCTCTCCAGGCGGGGTGCTGGAGAGAAGGTTCCTATTAGGCAGACTTCATTAATGTTACCAAATATACCCCGGCACATTTACTCGTCTACTATGAAGTATTATCATAAATAATTAAAATTAAACTGCACTTGTCAAAATAAATGAACAAAGTAGAGTTAGTGATGTCTTTGCTTTGATTTGCTTGCTATGGGTTTGCTTATTCACTAATTTGAAGAAAGGAAGAGAGGAGGAGGAGGAGGAGGAGGAGGAGAGAAAGAACAGACTGCTGTGGGAAGGGCAGAGGAGCCCTGAGGAGAAGGGGGAGAGTCCGAGAGGGAGGAAAGCCCCTCTCATCTGCCCTTGGGTTTCCAGTCATTAGGGCTCTGCTCTCCGGAGGCTGGAATGCAGCCTCAAACGTCAGCTCAGCTCGTAATGAATATTGAGGTGTGGATGTGGAAGGAGGGATTTCTTTGTTTACTGAGGAATGGCCATGGGAATGGGGGAGAGGACTGCCTTTGGGGATTAAGGAGTGGGCTTTGTTTTTATGAAGGGCCTTACTTCTTTTCTGAAGTTTTCTGCAGCTAATTGATTCAATTCAGACGTTCCTCCTCCCCACTCGGTCAGCGGAGGCTGTGTGTTTTTGAGATGTGCACAGGCCTGTTTCCCCATCTGCTCCAGCCCCTCTCTCCACCGTGACCCTCGAGAGGGGTGTGAGCCCTGGCATCCGTGAGATCACAGGCTCCCTGTAGAGACCAGGGGGGAACACCTTTGTATGTATGTGTGTGTGGTATACAGGCACACATACATGTATGCCAGGACAAGTATATGGTAGTCCTAGAGGTGTCGTTTTCATCTAGAAATATACAATCAGTCTTTGGTTTAAGGGTTTTGACAAAAGGATCCGTACCCAAGTAGCTAACACCCAAGATAACATTTCCTTCTTTCCAAAAACTTCTCTCCTGCCTCTTCCCAGTCAACCCCTGTTTGTCCCCCTTCTGATGTCTCTTGCTATACTTTAACTTATGTAGAATTTCATAGAAATGGAATGTATGCCAGTACTTTAAAAAAAAGAATTAATTTCAAGTCTGGAGGGAGCGTTATCCTTGGAGGAGGGCGGGTTGAACCTGTGCCGGGGGCACTAGTCTTGGGTTAAACACTCCCCCAGGTGGGCCCAGAAGTCAAACCTGTAATGAGGTTTTGGGGGAGGGGAGCTAGTTGGGCTGGGTTTCTGCAGGAGAGCCCAGTTCTCACTCGGGTCTGTTAATGAGCAGGGGACAGGTGAGCCTCACACATTCCAACTTGGCTGCCTTCAGCGGCATCCAGGAGCCGGTGGTGAGCTATTAATGGAAGGTGCCGGCTTTGTGCTAATTAGAACTTCTTTTCAGCTTCCATCTGCGCAGGCACTGGAGCCCCTCATGGTCAGCCTGGCTCCCCCAACCCCAGGCTGCAACCTAGTTTTTGTTCCATGAATTAGGGAGTGCTATGGGCAGGACTGCTCCCCTCCGTCTCTGGCCTCTCTGGTCACATCCCAGTGGCTCTTTGTGTGTTGCAGAAATGTACTGGGTGGCATTCTTTGGGCCTCTCGGGATGGGGTGGAGCTGGAGTGCAAGCTGGAAGTTTGGGCGCCTTGGCTGCCCTCCCAGGTGGGTTGGTCCTACACCATCGACCTGGGATTGTTTTATAAAGGACTTCTCTGCTGTCTGGAAAACGTGGCTTCAGACCTTGTTCCCGCTATTGCCCCTTTCCTGGTGTCCCCCAAGTCTGGCCGTCTGTACCCATCTCATCTATCATCAGAGGGTGGGGGCTGTGTCTCTGGCTCTCATCTAAAAAAGCCTTATTATATATATTTTTGCTTTTTGCTTTTTATTTATTTTACCTCAGGCCCAGTGGACATAATTATTTTAAGTAGGGGTTGTTTTTTCAGAGGTTTCTTTGAAAAGAGATATTAACGTCACACTAACGTCATTTAAAGAAAAAGCACCTCTCGGAAGGAACCTCGGCAGCGACAGCTTGCCTGAATATGCAGGGAAGAGAGGGGCGTTCCCTCCAAGGCTCTTTTTAGCTCTTCTGAATCCCCTCAGGTCTCCCTTGGGGTTGTGTGTAAAAATACCAATTCTCTCCTGCTTGGATTATCCTCGTAATACTACAGCTCGCCCATTTCTCTGACTCTGTAGATGGGGATTTTAAAAAGCAGGGCTGGACTGTTGGCCAGCATGAGGTTTTTTTAGGCTCCCCTTCCCCACTGTTCTGGACCTAGGCTAACGCCAAGTGGAGCCCCGAGGGCTACAGAAATTCCCTGGTCATGGGGCAAATGACAAGCTTGCCTCCTGTGAGTTTTTCTGCCCCTGGAGTGGAAATTCCCAAATTGAGGCACTAGTGTGGAAGACCCAGGACCATGCAGGACCACGTTAATAAACTCACATTCCGGACTCCAGACGGGCAGCAGCAGAGGGACAGACGGATGCGGGGAAGGATGCCTTCGCCTGTGAGGCAGGGTTGTTTTACTTGCTTTGTCCTTTGCAACTAAGTGTCTCCTCCACAGGTCACATTCGGCTGTCTGGGTTGAATGGGGACAATAGAATGGTATCTAGAAGGGTCGTGTGAGAATTAGGCAAAATGGATGCCTAGCATACAGTGGTCACTGGTCAAATGAAATGGCCCAGGGTGCAGAGTTGCTCTCAAGTTCAGTGCTCCGCCCACCAGAGGCAGGACGAACGCCTCAATAGATGGCCAAAGCGTGGCAGAAGAGCCTGCCCGCTGCCCACCTTGCTAGAGCAAGCCGCACCCTCTGAGTCTGAGTCCAGAACCGAGAATGAGGCCCTAAGGGAGCAGCCAGGGGTGGTGGGTGTCGGTGGGGAGTCACGGGTGGCGGCATAAAGTTCTGAGCTTGGCTGACTGGCCAGGGGACCTATGCGTGTCTTTAAAGATTTGAAGAGAGCAGGATCTGAAATTGACTTGCCCCGGCAAAGAGCCCCAGGGCGTCAAGGGGGCTTCTCCAAGAGGCCCATGTTAGTTCCTTGCAGGGGGTGCATGCAGGATTTCTGAAAGCTGGCCCTTGAGGAAAACAGCCTGAGGTCCTGGTGGGTTCAAAGCCTCAGGATTCACCTGTGGCACTGTTGGAGGAAGCCAGCATCCTGGTGTGGTCAAGGGCAGGCCCTCAGGGATGCGCTGGGTCTTAACTTCCAGGTCCTCCATTTCCGAAGCTCCGGGCTCCAAACCAGCAGAGGGTGGCTCCTGCCTGCGGATCCCCAAGGGGCTCCAGTGTGGGGATACTAATGCAGACGGAACCCCATCCCCTAAGCCCGTTTTCCAACCAGTTTCTTTCCTGCGTGCCGGGTGGTTGAGGCGCAGAGAACACACTTGTGTCTCCACCTCCAAGCCCCTGGACCAGAGGGCACCTCCAAATGGACCTGAGATGCTTTTGGGGGAAGTTCGGCGGGGGGGGGGTCTTATATCTGTGCTCTGTTTTACAGTTACTCCCTTGCAGGTGCCTGGCGGCGCCCTCTCCTCTCCACCTGCGCACCTCGCTGCTGTCAGCACCAGCTCCCCAGCCGCACGGGCCCAGGCGAGGCAGGTGAGTGGCCCGGGCAGGGAGGAGGCTGACCGCCTGCCTCTGCGTCTAGCGGCTTCCCAGAGAGCCGGCTGCGAGCGGGACGTTGGGAGATGTCCAGGATTGTGTTGGTCCAGCGGCAGCGTCGCCAAAAGACGACCCCACTCCACTCTATGTCCAGATCCAGGGTCGCCCCTCGGGTCGCCATCTATGGGGTAGCTCGACTAGTGCGCCCGCTGGCTTGTGCTTGTGTATATAATTAGGCAGGGCGCGCGGTGGGCACAGGTGACCCTGCGGCGGGCACAGGTGACCCTGCGGTGGGCACAGGCTGGGGTCCCCGGCGGCCTCTCGGAGCTCGCGCTCCTCGGGTCCAGCGCCGGGAGCTCGGCGGGAACCGCGGGCCGGGGCTGCCAGGGCGGCTGGGCCGGGCCTGCCCTCTCTCCACCTCTGGGCGACGGGGAAGGGGTGGCCACCCAAGCGTTCGCACCTCGGGGGCGCCGGGGCACGTCCTGGCCCCGCGGCCTTTGGAGCCAAAGCCCAGGAGCCGCGCGGCGCGGTGGCCGGAGCGCGGACCACAAGCCGGGCGCGGGCTCCCCGGAGGCCCAAGCGCTGCTCCGCGGCCGCCCTGGCCCGCAGGCTCCGTGGCGGCCCTGGCCCGCGCCGCGGCCGCCCGGGAGGCCATTTTGAGAGCGACGAGCGGCCGCAAGATGGCTGCGTGGCACGAGGTGGGTCGCGGCGCCATGGGGCCCACCGATCCCGCCCGCCGCTGCCCTCCGAAGCCGGCGGAGCCCGGCAGAGTGAATTTCCCCGAGGCCGCCAGGGCGGCCCGGACCCTTGTCACCGCGCCAGGCCCATTCCGTCCCCCGCACTGCAGGGATGGAGCCTTAGAGCATCTCCGCAGCGCGGAAAGCAGCCGGCCAGCCCCCAAAGAGCTGTGTTTTGGAGTCTGCAATCGCCAGTGCTTTGGGCAGTATTGCCATCGAATGGCAGGTGTGTGACCAACACCTGCCAGGCTGGTTTTCTTGAAACCAGCCAGGCTGGAGGGGCAAGCCAGGCCGAGGCCGCAGTCCTGGGGCTTCGTTTGGGCCCAGAGGCAAAGAGAGTCTGAGGGTTTGTCAAGGTGTGATGGGTGCTGAAACTGTTCTCTGCGCCTGGGTGGACTGCAGGTCTGAGGCCCCCCAGAAGGTAGCCAGGGTTGGCCCAGTGGTGCGGCATCATTGAGCTCGCCCCCTCCGGACCTGGGACTGAGAACTGGAACTGTGGTTCTGCTCCCAGGGCCTGAATCCCACCTGGGTAAATTCTTTTCCCCCCGGTGTGTATATATGTGGTATTTGTGTTACTAGAATATCCCTGGATTGAATCTGGGATATACACAATAAAGATAAAACTAATGTTGAAGTTTCCTGGCCACTCAGCACATAAATTCACAAATGTGGGACTTGCTTTAGGGTATCCATGGCCAAGTGGGATGGCTAGCACAGCGACTGCACTTAAATTATTGCCCAAACCCAGAGCGTTGGTACATGCATGTAATTTTCAGTACTTGGGAGGCTGAGATGGGAGGATAGGTTTAAGGGCAATTGGGGTAACTTAGCAAAACCCTGTTTCAAAATAAAAATTAAATAAAGCTGGGGAATATAGCTCAGAGGTGGAACATCCCTGGGTTCAGTGTGTGCACGTGCACACATACACAAAAGCACAGGGATTTGTCACCCTTGAGGTCTGGTCTTTTAAACAAGCACCAAGCCTTTCCTGCATCCAAGCCTCCATTTCCATTTAGCCCTAACTCACATATGAGGGCTCCCCTGTGGCCACCCTCTTGCCTCTTAGTCTGAAGCCCTGGCCTAAAATAGATGTCATGATTGAATATTGTGGCTGTTAGAGCTTCCTGGCAGCCAAGACAAAGAAAGCTTAATCTTCCTCAAAAAAGGAAGCTCTTCAGGACTTTAAAGAGGGTAAACATTTTTCCTGCATAAGATTTATGTAAAATTTAAAGCTTGGTAATTAGGTAGGCCACCTGTATGTGTCACAGATGGGGAACCAGGCCCAGAGAGGTGGAGTGGTCTTCCCCAAGGTCATGAAGTTAGCTAACAGCAAGAACTGGGTCCAGGGACCCTGACTACCGGGTTGTCCCCATTCTCTAATCACCATAGCGGGCTTCTCAGTAAGGAGATCATTTAGTTGTGGCTTAGTGGCCCCTACTATCCGTTCCTTAGACCCACATTCTCTCTTATTTTCTTTGCTTCCAGTTCCTACTGCTGGGCTGGGCTTCTCACTGGGAGTATCTGCAACTATCTGATGAAAGAGTGAGCCTGGACTGCTGGCTCGGAGATGGCAGCGGATGTGAAGGCCCTGACTTCATTTTCTGGAGGAACTTTGTTTTTTGAATGTTGAGTTCTTGAGCCTATTAATTTCCTAGATCAATCGAATGGTCGACCTTCCTCTCTCTCTCTCTCTCTCTCTCTCTCTCTCTCTCTCTCTCTCTCTCTCTCTCTCTCTCTTGAGCAAATGGTTTGAGTTGGGCAGTGAACCTCCCCTTTTAGCCAGGGTCCCACTTCCAACTAGCCTGGCATGTTATTGGACCTTGCCAGCAAGGGTCACGTATTTTTGGGGACCATGTTTAGGTGAACTGAGGATGCTTTCCTCTTAAACCAGCCCAGTTGCCCTGGTGAGTCCGTATAGACCCATTCTTTTGGCCTTCTTGGGAGGAGAGCCAGCCTCCTTTCTGTACCTGTGGAGGTTTGGTTCCCACGGCTTAAGTACAAATCCTAGAATGCAGCTCAGATTAGTAAGTTTCCATGACTCCCCCAAAGTAGCCTTTGAACCCCTGCAGGATGGCTGTAGGTGCTAAATAAATTTAGTGACCCTCCTACAGACCAAGTTCTATGGAAATCTGTACCAGAAAGGCACCAGTCACTCTTGGTATGGGGAGGGGTGCACTTCTTGGTGGGGAGCCCCCGGTTGCTAGAAAATCTCTGACAGAGCTCTACTAAATCCTGAGTCGTCTTTGAGCAGGGTTTGCATAGGCAATATAGGGTGGAGGACTGGGGCCAGTTTGCAGCTAAGGCGCCCTCTGTGGAAAAAAAAAAAAAACAGGGTTCAGCTCCCCAGATTAGTTACTGTCTACAAGGATTAAAGGCCCCAAATAATGGTTGGCTTCTTCCCTCCTCTCTGCCAAGGGAAGACATGTAAATACAGCCGTACGCCAGCTTAGGCAGTAGATGTGTATAAATCGAATTTAGCAAATCAGATCATGGTTTAAATGCACTATTTAAAGCAGTCCTGCAGTGAAGCCTTTTACAAAGGGAATAATCATTTTGTGATGCTAATCATCAGCCTCCAATTTATCTCCTTTGTAAGTTCAGATGTTGGTGCACTGGGTGTTCTGAAATTGGGGCGCCCTCGCGCAGGGCTCCGGTGATGGCTGTCGGGCCTCCTTTTCAGACCTCTCATTTAAAATGGGTGCATGTCCTGTTTCTCACTGGGGGCCTCAGGATGCGTGTCACTTATCCTGATAGCCCTCATCCATCCCACTCATCTTTTCAGAATCTGATAGAGCCCCCCATTCAGCTGCTCCTGGCTGCTTTTCTGAGATTTTCATTCTTCCTGGGGGAGAGACACGAGCCCTGCTGTTCCTGGGGTATTAGAACCGTCTCCCTCTCTGATCTGAACCTTCTTTTGTTTCCTGGAGTTTCTGGTACCTCTGGGTGCTGATCATAAAGACGATCTCAGAGATGACAAGATGACATTTATCAGCCCCTGAATTTAGAAGGCAAATTAAATGCAGGCCTCTCCGCTTGCTGAATAGACAATGTCCAGAATCTTCTCCCCATTCACAGCCGAAAAACTGAGGCCTGGATGCTAAAGTGACTTTTCCCACAAGTTAAAACCGGGACTCAAAGGAGAACCTGTCTCCCGATCGCTATAAAAGTGTTTTATATGCTGAGCTATAGTCCTTTCTCTGCAGAGAAAATATAATCAGACCATCTGGGTGGGAGAGGAAGAATGAAGGGAAAGAGATGGATCCGACTGGAATAAAGGAAGTGGGCAGGAAGCTGGGGGCTGCAGGGAGCTGACCTTGCTGAGCTCACAGGCCCTGGTTTGGTGTCTTTGTCAATGCTGCCACTATTGACGCGTTCCTTGGTAATTATGACTGTGTGTTGGCATGGCGACTCAGAGTGAGGAGACTAGAGCACTGGGTAAATGCACGACTTGTTCTTGCCTTCAAAAGCAGAGAGGAGCTTTTGTGGGTAGTTCCTCCACGGAGACGTGGTGGAAAATTCAGCAGACCCCAGTGCGGGAGCGTGGATATTTAGCGTAGCATGGGAGCCAGGTGGCCCTGACAGGGATGACACGGAGGCCTGCAACGGGACGGGTCTGGCGCAGAGGTCTCCCGGAACCTCTCTTCTGCTTCTTGCTGCTGTCTTTCTCCTCGGCCATCTCATGTCAAGGATATCCACTTCCACTGCTCTCTGGGCTGGCTGGTTCACGTGCGTTTGTGTTACAGCCTCCCTGACTTTGATCATAAAACATCTACCCTGGTCCCCTGTCTGTAGATACTTGGGCCAGGTGCTCCTCTGGAAATGGGGAGAGGTTGCTGGAGTAAAGGGCTGCGCTGTCCGGGGGAATGTCCACCACGTGTGCTGTTGATCTCATGAGAGGCGGTTGTGCCGTGTGTCGGAATGGTAATATTGGTTAAGTAAAATACATTGTTAAGACTACCTGTTTCAGCTGGGTGTGGTGGCACACACCTCTGATCCCAGCTACTTGGGAGGCTGAGGCAGGAGAATCCCAAGTTCAAGGCCAGCCTGGGTACCTTAGTGAGATCCTATCTCAAAATAAATATAACAAGTACTGGGGATGTAGCTCATTGGTAAAGCACTCTTAGATTCAATCCACAGCACCACACACCTGAAGAAAGTGTCTGTTTCTTTTTCTTAATGTACCAATAATATAAGAATATAATAATACAATAATGCTGGACAAGTTATCTACCACTGAGCTACCCCTAGAATAAGCCAGATGTGATGTCACACACCTATAATCCCAGTACTCGGGTGGCTGAGGTAGGAGGATTGCGGATTTGAAGCCAGCCTCAGCGACTTAGTGAGGCTCTCAGTAATTTAGCCAGACCCTGTTTTCAAATGAAAAAATAAAATAGGGCTGGGGGTGTAGCCCAGAGGTAAAATAACGCTTGGTTTCCATCTATTGCATCACAAAATAAATAAATAAGTAAATAAATAAATAAATAAATAGGGCTGGGAATGTGGTTCAGAGGTAAATGCTCTTGAGTTCAAGCTCCAGTACCACGAAAGTAAATAAATAGACTAGGGGATCAAGACCTCTTCCAGCCCCAGTGCTCAGCTGAGAAGTCTGTGTATAAAAGGCCATGGAGAGATTTCATCTTCCAGAGTGGAGGCAGATGGGAGCCTTGGGCCTGAGGAGGCTTAGGACCGCACCTCGATGGGGATGGCCCCTCGTCCTCGCTGTGGTCCGAATCTGCAGGCACAAGGTGCTTTTCAGCATTTCAGTGGGGGAACGGAGGCAATGGGTAACCCCAGAAGAGCCTTTGGGAGAAGGTACAGTGGTGCCCTGATGTGGCTTGTACAGGCAGGCATAGCTGTAGAGGGCAGGGTGATTGTCTCAGGGAAGGACAACCCCCCCCCCCCGCCACCAGCAGTGATTTCATAGTTTCTCAGATGTGCCACAGAGAAGGCGGGCCGTGCACCCCAGATCCTGCCAGACCCCCTTCCAGCAGGTTTTCCTGGGCAGAGGGCTCCCGGCCACCCCTCCTCCCCTCAGCCTTGGGCTATGCAGCCTGTGGGAGCTTCTGGGACCCACCTTGGCTCTGAGCCAGCGTCTTCTTGGAGAGGCCTCCTGCCCTGGCTTCTTGCCAGGCCTCAGGTTTTCAGAGAGATTTTCTGGGGAGACGCTGGGCTCATCCTGCTGCCAGAGGGCAGCGGGCCTCATCTGCCCTTCTCACCTCAGAGTGCCCCCGGCTGTGGGGCCATTTTGCCTGCAGCCCCCTGCCCCTCTCAGAAACTCCAGTTTCCTGCCAGGGAAACCCTGGGCTGGGTTAGGGCCTCCCAGCTCGTTAGCAGTGGATTTATGAGAAGCAATTTCTTTACACGAGCCTAGGAGCTGAGGAACGGGCACACCGGTGATGGGGCCTCTTTACTGATCACCGTGCTGTGTGTGTTCTGTGCTTTTCCCCTTCATCTCTGGAGTCTAGCCCTGAGAGACAAATGCATGGTCAGCGTAATCTAGGGGCCTTGCTTTTCCAAGGCAGTGCTATTTGGGTGGTTGTGTGGGTTGTGTCCCAGATGTCACAGTTCTTAGGTAGGAGGACATTTCAGTCTCCAGTGGGCAGTTTCCAAGAGCAGCGGCCTGAGCTCTGAAGAGCAGCGTGAGTTTGTGGGGCTGCTGGTGAACACCTCTGCACCACCGCCTTTAAGCTGGCAATACACCTAGGGAATCCAGGTGGCAGAGCTCAGCCTGGGCCCCAGGGAGGCTTGCCCAGCATCCCACCCGGTCCTGACTTGTCTCCCCATCATCCACATGCGCCCTCGCCTTGCTGTGCCTTGCTTGGGAAAGTCAGGGTGGCCCAGTCTACCAGCTGCCATGGTGTCCAGGGATGACGGCCACGCAGGGTGAGGGTGGGCCCTTGCTTTCTGCAATGCTGTGCCCCTGAGGTCATGCCCACCATCCCTGGAGGAGGGAAAGAAGTCTCTGTTCCCTGTCCCATCATGCCTTGTTCTCATGCGGAGAAGCCAGGCTTCCCTCCTTTCTGTGTTTGCCACATAGCACCTGCTGTCTCCCCGGGGTTGGGAGAGGGGGGGGCCTCTGGGAGCATGTCATTTCCTAGGCGAGTGCCAGGGAGAGAGAGGTCTCCAGCTTACAGCCACCCTGTCCTGAGAGCCTGTATCCCATTTCAGCCACTCTTCTCTCCTCTGTTGTTGGCTCGAAGACTCAAAGACCACGGAGAGCAGAGTGGTGGGGCAGAGGCGGCATGGCTGAACGGTCACCCGGCTCTAGGATCCTCTGACCTAGTTCAGCACCTGCTGGTGAGAGTTTTTTCACCAGCAAAATTGAGGACAATAATACCTACTTTGTAGTTCTCAAGAAATATCAGTTTAGGCTGGGCGTGGTGGCTCACGTTTGTAACCCCAGCATTTGGGAGGCTGAGACAGGAGGATCGTGGTTCGTGGACAGCCTCAGTTACTTAGTGAGACCCTGTGCAACTCAGTGAAACCCTGTTTCAAAATAAATAATAAAAAATAGGGCAGGAGGTGTAGCGCTGGGAATGTGGCCAGTGGTAGGGTGCTTGCCTAGCATGCATGAGACCCAGGGTTCCATCCCAGCACACACACACACACACACACACACACACACACACACACATACAATTTGCCTCCCCCCCATCTTACTGGTGTGTCATATTTGTATTAAGTCAAGGTCCACGCTGGGACTGGGGACACACGCTTGTAATCCCAGTACTTGGGAGGCTGAGAGAGGAGGGTCATAGGTTCACAGCCAGCCTCAACAAGCCAAGGCCCTTCACATCTTAGTGAGACCCTGTTTTGAAATAAATGATACAATAGGCCTAGGAGTGTAGCTCAGAGGTAGAACACCCGTATCTCTAGAATTGAACACACACAATAATAAGCAGCAGCGAAGGCCCTGAATGCAGTGGGCAAGGGACTGAGATGGGCTCTGGCGTGGTATTTTCTGTGTATGCTCCCAGTGTGGGGAGCCCCTGGCCTGCTCGCTGACCTCCAGGGGCTGAGAAACGAGGTGTGGACAGCCCTGGGAGGCACATATTCAGGGGGACATTGTTTGCCTCAGGCCCTGGAAATCAAGAGAAATTTGTTTGGGGTGTAAGCATCAGTTTGGCTCCCCGTACCCATGAGGTCTTCTTCCAGGCCAGCAAGGGGACAGGGCATCCCTGCCTGGAGGGGGAGGTGTCTCCCAGCCAGGGGTTCAGAGGCAGGGGTAGAGGGCCAGGGAGAGGGCCTGCTGGCCTGGCCTGAGGTTTAGGTACAGAAGTCAGTCAGATGGTGGAGGCCGAGGAGGACGGGAAGGGGAGCCAACTCGGGATGCTGATCTCACCATGTGCGAGATGGGTGGGCTCGGGGACTGCCAGGCCGGTGCCACCCGGCCAGCTGGAGCGGTGCGCACACACCCTGTGCCTGTCACCTCGTGGCGCTGGGCCTGGACTCCTGCAGCTCCAGGCTGGGCCGTGGAGCCATTGTCCACACAGAGCTCAGGAATTGGAAGTCTTCCCATACCACATTGTATTTTTTTCCTACCACACTCATTTATTCATTCAACGTTTATCGACCGCACATTATGTGTCAAGCAAGGCCTTGGGGACACAGAGGAGAAAACCAGAGTCCCTGGCCCGGCACTTCAGCCTGTGTAGGATGGAGTTTCAGTATCCATCCAGGACAAGAGGGCCAGGCTGCGGGGAGGGGTGCTGAATCAGCAGGCACTGGGAGGATGGCATTTTGGGAGAGCAGGGTCAGAGGCCATTTCATGCCTTGCCCATGTGATCTTAGGCTGTCATTTAACTCCAACTCGAATTTTAATTCTCTAGATCCCTCTGGCTCTATATAGTTTCCCTTTCTTCATTTAAAAATAACATGGATGCCGGGCGTGGTGGCGCACGCTTGTAATCCCAGCATTTGGGAGGCTGAGCCCAGAGGATCGCGGTTCACGGACAGCCTCAGCTACTTAGTGAGGCCTTCTGCAACTCAGTGAGATCTGGTTTCAAAATAAAGAAGAAAACATAGGGCTGGGGGTGTAGCTTGGAGGTAGGATGCCTCTGAGTTCCATCCTCAGTACTGCAAAAAAAAAAAACCAATAATAATAATAACATTGATCTTTCTTTTATTTATTTTTTGGGGTAATGCTGGGAATCAAACCCAGGGCCTCATACATGTTAGGCTAGGGCTCTACCACTGAACTACCTCCCCACATAACTTTGATCTAAAGAGTCAGAATATCGGTAACCTAGCCAGGCATCTTGGTGCATGTTTATAATCCCAGTACTTGGGAGGCTAAGACAAGAGGATCATAGGTTTGCGGCCAGCCTCAGCTACTTAGACATTCTACAACTTAGTAAGACTCTATTTCTTTTTCTTTTTCTTTCTTTCTTTCTTTCTTTTTTTTTTTTTTTTTGGTAGTACTGGGGTTCCTGGAAGCCCTTCTACCTCTGGGCTATACTCCCAGACCTATTTTTACATTTTTATTTGGGAACAGAGTCTCCTAAGCCAGCGCGCGGCTGGCTTCGAACCTGCGCGATCCTCCTGTCTCTGCCTCCCAAGTGCGGGGATTACAAGCCTGCGCCACCACGCCCGGCAGTAAGACCCTATTTCAAAATAAAGAGTAAATTAGGGCTGGGTGTGAAGCTCAGAGGTAGACCCCCCCCCAGTACCACACACACACACACACACACACACAAATTAGTAACCTATTGAGATTTATGTGAAACTGGAAGGAAACATCTTAAATACTATCAAATAATAAGTAACATCCAGATGAATTAATGTACAGAAGGTCTCCCTTCTCCTTAGAAGAAATCAGGTGCTATTTGGAACACTTAGGCTAGAATTTGACCCTGGTTCTGCCCAGGCTGGATCCTGAGCGCGGGTCCTGGCAGGCAGGGCTGCGTTTACATTGACAATGGGGCACCCAGCTGCCTTCTGCCCAGACAGAGTCTGGGAGAGTTACTCATGTAGCCGCTGGGTTGGAGCCCAGCCCTGCCAATGAATCCCCTGGCCCCAAAGTGCCAGCTGTAGGCCCTCGTTTTCTCGCTTGCTTTCCAGGAGCAAGAACGGCAAATAGGTTTCATGTTATTACTATTACGTGTGGTTGTTGTGTTGCTGAAGTTGGTATGTACTGCCAATAAGATAAGGATGGAGGAGGGGCCGTGCCACTTCTGCCTGCATGGAAGGTGGTTCCAGATCTTTGAATAGCACCCAGGTCCTGGTGGCCAGAAGGGTCTGAAGGGAAGTGCCCTCCCCTCGGCTTCATCATGGATGATTAGCTGCAAGAGACACAGAGCGGGTTCTCCTCTGGGACAGGTGAGCAGCAGGAAGTGAGGCCCAGCAGGGATGGACTCTCTGCTTCGGAACCTTCGACCTTTCCTTCTCCAGGAAACCCCAGGGAAGTTGGTGAGTTGGTGAGGGGGGCCTCCCAGGAAGACATGATGTGTTCGGGGTTCTGCGGCAGCGAGCCACAGGACAAATGGATGTCAAGATGCTGGCCACAAGCGGGCCGGGCTCCCTTGCCAATGTTTCCTGCAGTGGTTTGCGGAGTGGACGTCACATGCACTGCGACTGGCCTTGGGTTGGACTGGGAGCCAGCGGACAGCACGTGCTTCGGTCACTGCACGAGGCAGCGGTGCACGGACTGCTGTGCTAGAGAAGCCGGTGCACGGCTGTCCTATTTCCCATCCTCTCCTCCCTCTCTTGTATCTTCTCTCTCTTCCAGGACATGCTCCAGAGTCAGAAGACAGAGAAAGAGGAGCAGGGGCCCTGTGGCCAGACTCCAAAAGCAGGCCACACGTGTGTGTTCACAGCTCTCTCCGGCCGCTGTTCTGAGCCCTCTGCGTGAAGTGCCCATGTGGATATAGATGGAGGGTCCAAGGTAGATTTGGGTCTTGGATTACTGTTATCTTTTTCTTCTTTGGGAAGAAGACAACCCAGTTTGGGGAGGACCTTAAGAAAGGAAAGCTGGGCGCAGAAGCCCACGTCTTCAGTCCCAGCTACTAGGGAGGTAAAGCAGAAGGACCCCTTGAGCCCACGAGCTTGAGGCCGGCCTGGGCAACATGATGAGACCTAATAACAATAAACTTGAATTAAAAAGAGAAATCACAGTGAGACCCTGTTTCAAAATAAAGAATAAAAAATTGGGCAGGAGGTGTAGCTCGGAGGTCGAATGCCCCTGGGTTCCATCCCCAGACCCACACACAGACATAAAGAGAAATCACCCCACTTCTTGGAACCAATTGCCTATTAGATTGACCTATATGAAATTTCTTTTTTGTTAGTTGAAACAGGCCAAGCATTGGTTGTTTCATATGGTTCAGCCTAAGGCCTCTCCGTTACTCTAGGGTGGTGGAGAGGAATCCCCAGAAGCACATTTCCAGGGGTCTTGGCGATTTTAACCATTTGTGTTCATCTTCATCCTGTTATACCCTTCTCAGAGCGATCTTAATGGCAGGAAGAAATCACTGCAACCTAGGGCTTATCCTGCAAGGGAAAACCCCCAGCAAAGCTCTACTTTGCTCCAGTATCAGGACATGTTGTCTTGAGATACAGGGCAATTAAGATGTGTTTTAAGCAATATATGTATGTGTGTGTGTGTGTGTATGTATACACACACACACACACACACACACACACACACACACATATATATATTTTTTTAACCTATGGATTGTGTGTGTGTATACACACACACACACACACACACACACACACACACACACACATATATATATATATATATATATTTTTTTTTTAACCTATGGATAGTACAGCCAACCCTGACTAAGGGCTGAGACCATTTACAGACTCCTAGTCTCTGGAGGCCGTTGCTCCCCCAGGGTGCCTGAAACAGGATTTTGCTTCACCTCCTGGCGGTGCTATGGATGGCATGGGGCTGTTGCTACAGCTGCCATAACCACACAGCTGCCCAGGCCAGGCATCCCACACCCACGCCTTCAGTGAATGCTCTCGCCACCCCACATGTGTTGGGTCAGTGTGTATCCAGGGCTCTCCCTCCACAGGCCCTGTGTACAGGGCTCTCCCTTAGTATGGGTGCATGCCTCTGTGTGTGGGGGGTACTGGGGATTAAACCCAGGTGCATTCCACCTTTGAACCGTACCCTCTAGCCCTTTTTATTTTTGTTTTGAAACAGGGTCTCCCTAGGTTACTGAGGGTCTCACTAAGTTGCTGAGGTCGGCCTTAAACCTGTTATCATCTTGTCTCAGACTCCCAAATACTGGGATTACAGATATGTGCCTGGCTGTATCGTTTCTTTTCTTTCTTTTCCCTTCCTTCTCTCTCTCTCTCTCTCTCTCTCTCTCTCTCTCTCTCTCTCTCTCTCTCTCTCTCTCTCTCCCTCCCTCTCTCTCTCTCTCTCTCTCTTTCTTTCTGCATGTCAGTCAGTGTCAGGCCATGTGTGTCTATTTATGTCAGCCTGTCCAGATGTACCAGTGGGCCAAGGAGCTGGGGGTGGTGTCAGTAAGCGTGAAGGAATTTCAGAGCACCAACAATCCCCCGCAGGAAGTGGGTGCAGAGATACATGTGTACGTGTACGGATGGGGGGCTCCCGCCACGCGGCTCATTCTGTGGGGCTGCCCTCCAGCATCTGACCAGGTGTGGCATGAGCAGCCGCCCGGCCTAGCGAGTCCCATCTGCCACGAGCTCACAGGCTTGCCTTCCTGCCCGCCATCCGCCCGTGGGGAGCCTGTCCCTTCGCAACTCACAGTCTCCTCTCTAATTTATTAGCTGGGAAAGAGGAGAAAATGAAACATTCCCCGAAGACAATGGTTCCACCCCGCACAGCCGGCCAGCACCTCTCCCCCAGCCCAGCCCCACCCCTGTAGTCAGGCCTGCACATTATTCTACTAAGCCTAAAGTTAAAAAAAAAAAAAATCCTACCAAAAAATGTGCCTGCCCTGGACGTACAGACGTAGCTGTAGACTGAAGATGGGGAGGCCAACAGGACGAGGGTTTGAGCCAGAGTTTGTATGTGCCAGGCCAGGAGATGCAGGCGCCTGGTCCACTCTGGACCCCCCACCTCTGCAGCCCAGGATGTCTCTGGGCTCCCAGTCAGGCCCGGGAGGGGAAAGGGGCCCAAGGCAGCTGCAGGGGCTGTGTTAGTAAACACTTTCCTGGGTTCCCATTTTCTTCACACCCCCCACCCTTCTCCACTCCCTGATGCCCCTTACACACTCCCACCCCCCCCCCCAGCAGCCCCCTTTCTGCGGCCTGCACAATGCACTCATTGTCCCGGGTGTGATTTGAATAAGGGATCTGTGGGCCTGTTCCCAGCATTGTCCAAGGGGCTGGGAAAAACCCCAGCGCAGGCAGGAGGACCAGACCAGACAGAGACAGATGCCTAAATTAGCAACAAAGCTTTGTGCAGGTCCCCGGACAAGGGCTCGCCTTGTTTGCGTGGGCTCGAGGGTGTGGAGCTGGCGGCTGCTCACATGTCTCCCCATGTTAATTAGTTTTGCATGCATGTCTGAGAAGGTGCCAGGGGAGATGTGTGCCTTTCCCTGGGAGGGGCCTGTTTGTGGCTGGCCAGCAGGCAGGGGCTGTGGAACTGAGCGGGCTGGCCTACCTGGGGAGCCGGGCTCAGCCTGGGTACAGAACCTCAGCTCCCCATCCTGCCTTTCATCCCTGGGGCGGGGGGGCTGGCTTTATTCCTGTGGCCCTCCACTCCTGCCTCTGCTCATTTGAGAGTTGGTCAGCTCCCACTACAGGGAACTCACTGGCTTCCACCCAGACCCTGGCCCATGCCTGTCCATCTGGCAGTCTGTCTCTCGCGACACAGGGCCCCTTGGGACCGGGCAGCAGAAGCGGCCAGTCTGGACTCTTCTCCATCCCAGAGCCAGATGGCCAGTCTGCTTATCGCATTACGGCCTCCCTGTCCCCAGACCCCTGCCACCCGTGGTGGGCCCGGATCTCATTTGGGATATGATGGAGCAGTCTCCTTTCAGCCCTGGACGAGGCCTGGCCTGAAAGGAAAGGGGCCTCCTGCACAGGGCGTGAGGGGCCTGGCTGCAGGTTGGCCATGTGGCCTTGGGCGGGCCACAGCCCCATGCCTGTTTTCCTACTGGCAAGATGCACCAGCGAGTAGAACTTCAGGAATCTTTGGGTTCCCTGCTAGCTCAGAACTCTGTGATGGTGGCGAGGGTGGCGGTCATTTCAAGCCTGTGCTGATTTAGGGCAATCACAGGGAGGGGACCCGTGAGTTCTGGCTGGTAGGAAGGCTTTCATTCCTGTGGACACTCAGCCATGGTTCTGTGTTTTCAGAGTGGGGATAGGATGGGGAACAGACAAAGCCTTCCCTCCACGTCCTCACAGACCCTCCTCTGTAGGCTGAGCCCGCTCCTCCTGCCCTGCCACTGAATGGTGAGGAGCAGGCCCTGGCAGGCAGAAGGGAGCGGGGCAGTGGCCATGCAGGAGGAGCTGGAGGCCTTGTGCCTGGTACACACAGCCTCAGGATTAACTGGAGTCCAAGCCTAGGACCACGCAGCCCTAACCTTCCAATGCCTTTCTGCTAAGTCTTATCATGGAATAACAAGCCCATCCCGTTTCTTAAAGCCCATAGAGACAGAAGGGGATTTTGTTTAAAAATTTTAAAAAATGTTTTTGCAGTAATAGGGATTGAACCCAGACAGAGCCTTGAGGGCACAGGGTAGGCAAATTGCTCTACCTCTGAGCTACATCCTCCTCTCCCCCCTTAGAATTTTACCCTGAGGTCAGGTCTTGCTAAGTTGCCCAGCTGGCCTCAACTTTGCATTTCTGCTGCTCAGCCTTGGAGTTGCTGGGATGGCGGCCGCCCCGCCACACCTGGCTTCTGTGGATCTGTTTCAAAACCTTGTGGTGCTTCGTGTTCTGGAAACGCTGGGTCTTAAGGCAAAGGCTTGAATGCCTAGGGTCCCCTCTCCTGTGCCTTCTCTGCCAGCTCCCCATCTCCGGCACTGCCTCCCGCCTCTCCCTGGGTGTGGTGGATGTACCTTGTGCGGGGAGCAGCCAGAGCTCCCCAGGAGCTCCGCAGATGACGGGAGGTAGCCACTAGACCAGCAGGGGAGCCCCTGGCCTTCCACCCAGCGGGGCGGGAACTGTCCTCCCCTCAAGCTCGCTCTGCCAAGTCCCACCCCTAGTGCCCCCTCCTCCCAGCCTGCCTGTCCTTCCCCTCCTCCTCCCCATCTTTCTACCCTGGTTTCTGGGGGCCTTTTCCTCTGTCTTGTCCCCCTGTCTCCTTACTCAAGCTTCAGGTCTAAAGATGAAGACCAAAGCTCAATGAAGAAGAGCATAGAGGCTAGACTTAGAGAGGCAAGGAAGTAGAGGTGGGGGAGAGGGGAGCCCCGCTCCTGCCCCTCCCTGCTCTTCCCTCCCAGAGCTGAGCGCCTGCCTCAGCTGCGGCTGAGCTTCTTAATCTGGTGATCAGTGTGGTGCTGGGGGTGAGCTGGCAGAGGCTTTAGGAGGTGACAGGGGATCTTAGGAGCTGCACTCTACTAGCAGAGCGTCACTGAGCAGCCAGCAAAGCCAGGGAATTGCATTCCGAGCGCAGCTCCCCCTCCAGAGGCAGCAGCCCTGCCGGCGGACCCAGCAGAGGGCTGGGGTGAGCCCCATGCAGTTGGAGGAGCACCCGGAGACTAAGGCCTCCTGAGGCTGGTGTTTTTGTTGCTTGTAGCTGTCCCCAACCGCACCCCAGCCCCACATCCTCTGGCTGCCGCGCCCAGGTAGAAGAGCCAGCTGGTGCTGCAGGTACTCTGCTCTGCTCTGCCAGGAAAAGGCTCTTAAGGTGGTCGTGGGGTGCAGATGTGTTCTAGAACTGAGCAAGTCTTCGGAATGCCTCCCACATTCGACGGAGCTGGCCCAAGAGAACCCAGGGAATGAGGAAATTGAGGCCAGACGAAAGCAAGCTCAGGCAGCCCAGGCCCAGAGGAGGGACAGAGGAGACGCTGTGGGCAGGGAGGGGGGGCCCAGGGCCCCCACGCTGTGGATCCCTGGACATCTTGGAGCCTCTGCACACACTCATCTGTGAGGAGTGTCAGACACACGGGAGACACTAAATGGGGCTCCTTCTCCTTCTCCCTCTCCCTTAGGTGTGGGGCAGATAGGAGAGCTGGGCTTCTCAAGGTCTTAGTGTAACTGTGACTCGGGGGAGTGGGGACGGTAGTGATAACCAGAATGTTTAGCCTGTGAACACTTGGGCACTGGCCAGTCAGAATGGCCTCAGGCCCACACAGGCAGCCAGGCCGGAGGGCGTAGCTGGGCCGAAATAAGTTCATTCCTTTGTGTCTTTCTCCTCTGTCGTGTCTGTTCATCAACAGGCACACAGACACCGCGAGGGCAGTTCCTGCTGAGATCTCAGAGCGCGGTCCAGGGGTCTCCTTTGCATTCTGCAGGCCAGGGTGGCATGGCGCGGGCACCTGCCCTGCCCAGCAGAGGGCAGTGAGCTGAGGTCCTTCCAGCTCCCAGCTCCGGATCCCATCGCCCTCAAGTCCCTTCTCAAAAGCCTCGTGGATCTGCACTCTGCTGCACCTCCTCCGCTTCTGTTGCTTCTTCTGCCAGGGGAGTTTGGAGGATCTTGCTTCTGGCTGTGGAGGAGGAGAGCGTGATGCCGGCCGGGAAGGGGGCAGTTGGAGCCATGGCTGTGGTTGAGGAAAGCTTCTGGCTTTTGGAGGCCACCCAGGGCATGTGTACTTTGTCAGCAGTGGCTGCTTCTACGTGGTCCTTCACTTTGCCTTGTTGGGTGAAAGCTCTGCCTTTGAGAGGGCAGACAAGGAAACAGGGCATCGGAGATACTTAGCTGGAAGTCAGGCAATAGAACCCCAGCCAGCCTTCCTGCTCAGACAAGCTGCTTCCCTCTCTAGACCTGGAAAAGGAAGAATGCATAAGACAGTGGCTAAGGTCCTTTTAGCCCTTGCATTTTATAATTCGGGAGGGTATGTGTGTATTGCAGAGGATTGAACCCAGGGGCATTGTACCTCTGAGCTATACCCCAGCCCTATTTATTTTTTAAATTTGAAACAGGGTCCTACTAATTTGCAGAGGGCCTCACTAAGTTGCTGAGGCTGGCGGCCAACCTGCTATCCTCCAAGTCTCAGCCTCCTAAGTACTGGGATTACAGGCATGTGCCACCACGCCCAGCACAGTTTGGGGGTTCTTACTGCCTTTCTACTGTTACCAGCCTGTAGCCCTACCCTGAGCCCCCTGGCTCAGAAGAAACTCAGCCAGCTCTGTGTTCTTCAAGCTGCCCTGGGATGCAGGGAGACACCTTCCTCCAGAGGCTGCAGAGGTGAAAAGGAGCCTCACTCTGGCAAGCGGGATGGGCCGGGGAGCACAAGCTCACCGAGCTGTGTCCAAGCCCGTGCCTGCATCCCTTTGCCTTCTGTTCTGGTGCCATTGGCTTGAGCAGCGTCTGCCTCTGTGTGGGTTGGCAGCATCCACGACGCTTTCCCCAGGACAGGGCCTTTAGACTCAAAAGCTCCGAGCCCTGAGAAATCATCCTCGGCGGCAGCACTGCTTTCTGGTAGCTGTTCCATTTCCCCCAGTACTGTGACCAGTACAGGTAAATGTGGCCTGGAGTCGGCAGATGTGGGCTCAAGAGCCTTATATACTAGTGACCCTGGGCCAGCCATTTAACCTGGGCCTCTGCTTCCTTAGTTCTAAAATGAGGATAACCACATCGTTCTCATAAAGCCAGTGGGACATGAAAATGATTCAGGGGACATAGAGCAATAAGATCTTTCTCTCTTGTCTCCTGACCCCACCTGAACCCAGAGGCTCGAGTCCACAGCCAGATGCTCTTAAGGTTCCTGGCCGCCAGCTTCAGGACTGCCCTGCTGGGGTGGTCCCAGGACAACCTCGGAAGAGCTCCTCCCCTGCCCACCGGCCTCCTTCCCCAGGGGGCACAAATACCTACTTTCAGCCCTAATAATACCTGAATGAGATTTATAGGCCACCTCCCTCCCCAGAGTGCAAGGCTTCTCACATACCATTTTCTCTTACCTTTAGAGCGCCCTGTGAAGTGAAGCGATGGCCGGCCTCTTTTCGGCTTTTATGGAAATGGAAACAGAAATGGGGACTTTTACCAAGGTCATAGATTGGAATACAGAGCCAAGCCAGGGGGACACGCAAGATCATCGGAAAGAAAAGGCCGAGCAGGAAGAGAAGACACAGTGACCACCATCCTGAGGCTGCAGACTCAGGGCCAGAATGGAGGAATCCTGGACGCTGCAGGAGACCTGGGGACAGGTGCCCCAGCATTCCCACAGGGCCTTTGCCTTTGACCCGTCAACCGGCGGCTCCATACCATTTCTGCCATTGTCTCCCTGGCAGGCCAGTGCCGGTGTGACGTGCTGTGCTCTGGCAAACGGGAGATCTGCGCCATCTGCATGTTACCCCACTGGACGAGGGCGGCGCGCTGGGGAGCTGCCAGCACCAGGGCCTCTGGCCTTCTAGGAGTTAACGACTCCCTCTCCCCAGCTGTCCTCCCCTTTGGTGCTCCTCTTCCTCCCTCCTCCTGCTCCCAGCAGGCAGGGCCTGGACCTGGGAGCCATGCTGCTGCGCTGTTGCCAGGGGAGCCGGGAGGCAGATCTGAGCAATGCAGGGAAAAGGCCCGGCCTGTCAGAGTGTCTGAGATGAACCGCTGCTGTCCCTGTGCAGCTGGGCTCAGACGTGTCTCGGCTCTTGTCTGTGCCTGAGAATGGCGAAGCCCAGTGAGGTTCAAGGGCAAACTCGCTATTCATTAGTCAGGGGCTCTTGACGTCCGTCTCTCCCAGGGATGGTCCCCCCTTCCTCTTTCTCTCCCTCCTGTGACACATTCCTGGGTGCCTTTGGTGAGGACTGCATACCCTCCTCCTGCCCAGCCCCCTCTCCACAGGCCCCTGAATAAAGTCCCCTGGAGGAGACGGGCAGAACAGAGACAATGGCTTCAGGAAACCATTCAGGCGGGACCCCAGGCCTGCCCTCCACTCCCGACACCCCATAGGCCCACTCTCCTATGACCGAGGCACCCTTGGGCCAGCAGCCTGCACAGGTCTGCACGGGAGGAGACCATGGGCTCTGCACACCGTACAGTGCCATTCCCAGTGGGCTCTGGGAACACCTCCATGACACTGACCAGCTGTTTTGTGTGTTTCTGTGATAGCACGTGTCTATTCTAAGGTACTCTCAAATTTTGTTGGTTGGGTGAGTAAATTTATAATATTTTCTGAAATGTGGCAATATCAAAATATAAATGGTACCAGATATAGCAGTCCACACCTGTAATCCCAGCGACTCTAGAGGCTGAGGCAAGAGAATGGCAAGTTCAAGGCTAGCCTCGGCCCTGTCTCAAAATAAAATATTAAAGGGCTGGGGATGCATCTCAGTGCTAAAGTGCCCCTGGGTTTAATGTTTAGTACTGGGCATTTAAAAAATGTAAAAGGCACATATACTTAGTCACAAACAGTCACAAACAAATTACACTGTTAAGAATTTATTCTGTGGGTATATATATATATATATATATATACATATATATATATATATGTTTCTGAAGAAGTATGTATAAGGATGCTCATGGGATCATTTCTTTCATAAAAGAAATGGAAATGAACCAAATGTATCCTTCCATACTTTGGAATACTATGCAGCTGTAAAAGTCAATATGGTAGATTTCGATGTACTGTCTGATATGGAAGGTTAGCCAATATATATTACTGAGTGAATAGAATAAATGATAGAACTGGAAATAGAGTTAAGTTCTTGTTTGTTTCCACTTAAAAGTCATTCACAGGGTTTGGTCCCCAGCACCCCCCAAAAAGTCAGTCATAAGTATGCTTATTATGTATGAATAGTTTCTGAAAACGTGGATTGGGGATCTCTTTTACAGCACTTCTGGGAAGTGCTGATGGAGGGGTGTGCACTTCTGTACTAGTATGTTTTCTTTCCATCTTTGTAAAGTACTTTGATTGAAAAATGAAGGGGCTATTTCACATAATGGGCTTAGCTTCTTGTCCAGGAACTCCAAGATGGTGGTAGGATGCTGCAGGAAGAGTCCCCGAGCCATGGGTGGCCCTCTCCTAGCCTAATAACAACATATCAGCAGCATGGCTGCTATCGCTGGTCAGGATCTACCTGGCGCCAGGCATGTTTCTCTGGGTCTTGCTTAGATGGAGATCAGGATTCACGGAAAGATTGGTTGGTCTGCCCTAGCTCAGGAGCCTGGCACCCTGGAGGGAGCTTTTTGGCCCCTCTGGTAGCCTTTGCCCCTCTGCCCTCAGGAGCTGCAAAGAAAAGGCCCTTGGGTTCCCAGGGAGGCATCTTGCATTGACTGTGGTCAACAGGGAGGTGGCCCCATCCACTGCAGCCCACTGGAGGTGTCCTTGTGCTGGGGAACGGCCAGTAGGGCATTAGGGTTAGATCACGGTGAAAGGCCCTATTTGCATACATAGCGTGTGTGCAGAGAGAAAGAAGCATGCTTTGCACCAAGCCCAAGCCTCAATCCCTGCTGCTGCCTAGAAAGCATCAGGAGGGGAGACAAGGAGCTCCCCCAGCAGTGAGCAGCAAGGCAGGTGTCCCGCCCCAGCAACCCACGGAGCTCTCCATTGGCCCTGGATGCCCGGGGAGGCGCGCAGGGAAAGAGGTGTAGTGGAGCTGCTTAGAGGGGCCTGGGAATCTGCAGAAGCATCTCTGGGGCTTAGGAGGCAGCTACGGTCACCCCAGATTGGCTGCAGGCAGGCGGAGTTAGGAAAGCAGCATTAGGGGGACGCCTGTGGTCTAGGCTATCAGGTGCCACGTCACATGCGTTGGCTCAGGGTTCCTCATAATTTTATGGGCTGTGGTTACCATTGCTATGGATGAGGACACAGAGGATCAGAAAAGTTAAATTACAGGTCTCAAGTCACACAGCCCCAAAGGGCCAGAACTGTGATTCAAAACCACATCTCAATGACTTTAAAGTCTATACTCCTAACCCCAAAGAAATCTTGTTTAACTGGGCCATGTAAAAGAGATCCCCAAAGCAGCACCCCCTCCCAGCCACATGTAGAGCATTAACTCTCCCTGCAAGGTCACCTCCCATAGTCTTGCCTGAGGCCCTCCCCTGTTCTGCCTAATGCCATCTCTCAGCCTCGGAGACCTGGTACTTGGAGACTGGGCAGCAGGAGGATTACAGAGCCGCATGTGAAGCAGGGCTTCTGGTAAGTGCTGCCCTGCCGAGTCATCTGCCCTCCTGCAGACTGGGCTTCTTTCTTGGGTCCTTGACCTGAAGAAGCCCAGCAGGAACATCTCTCATCTGTCTGCCTCTCAGCAGCCCGGCCCAGGACTGCCCCACGAGCCCCAGGGACTGGCCTGATTGGGGGGGGGGGGGCTGAGAAGGCTGAGGCTGGAGAAGCAGAGGTAGGAAAGCAGGAATGGCCCCCCGGGTAACCTGAGCACAGGACTCTTACAAGGCTTCTGGTTCCTTCTGGATGGTCCTACCGAAGGACCAGGGCAAGTTCAGGGAGGGAGGCCTCTTCCCATCCTGTGAACCCAGCCCATAGCCAATAAAGCTTCTTTGCAAAGCCTCACGTCTCTGGTGAGTTTTTCCGGGTGGATGTTAAGAGGAGACTAAGTCTCTGCCTTTAGCAAAGACGCCTGTGGTGTCTGGGGGTGCACACGTGTGCAGACACACTGGGAAGGATGAGCGGGAAGCCTCACAAGGCCTTGGGAAGTCTGTCCTCTCGGCCTGGCCTGGGGTCACCTGGTAAGAAGATGAAGCCCAAGTCCAGCCCAGGCCTGCCTTACTTTAAGGATGGTAATCATAGGTGCCCTGCTCTTAGAGTAAAGGTCCTGGGGGTTCTGGCTTGGAGACCAGTCCCCAGCTCCTCCAAAGCCTCCACGTCTGTCTTCTCATTTAATTTTCACACAAATCCAGTAAGACAACCCCATTTTTTAGACTAGGAAACTGGCCCAGAAGGGCTAAGGAATATACCAAGCCACAGAACTAGGAAGCCATAAATTTGGGCTCCGGCTCTCATCTCTATGTCTCCTGTGAGTCCCTGACAATTCTTTCTTCTTCTAATGGATGTGCAAATTTACATCATGCTTTCAACGCAGAGCTCCTTCTCACGGGCCCCACGGACCTCGAACAACAACTTCGTGTGCCAGGCAGTGGGTAGTGCTTGTTCTTGTCTCAAGTAATGGCTAATCCTCAGACGTTGGTGGACATAACTGGGCACTGCCCTCGCTCCGAGGACCGAGGAGGGCTAGTGAAACCCCATATACAGTCCAAGGAGGCCTGCGGGGAGGCTGGAGCAGGAGGGGCAGGTACTGTCGGCCCAGAGGCCAGGCACCTCCCACCTCACCTCTAGAGGAGGGGCGTGGCCCTGCCCCCAAGACCCCAAATGAAACTTCCCTCTTTCGCCGGCAGCATCCTCGCAGTTTGGACCGGGCCGCAGTTTGACCAGCGCCAAAACCACTGACTGGCAGGTGGCGCTGCCTGGGGCGCCAGGCTCCCCCCGCGGGGCAGCAAGCTGGAGCCCCAGGGCACCGGGAGGAGCCGGACCCCGGACGGGAGGGAGAAGACTGGGGGTGGGGGGCGGCACAAAGAGCTTTTTATTCAAATTTGTTTAGAGTTTCGCGAATTTGCATGAAAAATGTGTGAGAAAAGCCAGCTCCGGTGACCTCATCCGCACCTGCCATTAACGTACAATTAGCCGCTGAATGGCGGCTGCGACGCGACGTGCAGAGAATCCGGCTGCCCCGCGATGGCGGAGATGGGGCGGGCGCGGGCAGGGGCGGGCGCGCGGCCGGCGTCCCTGGGCCGGAGCCCCGGGCTTTGGGGCGCCCTGACTCTGCACAGGGGTGCGGGGACCCAGGCCCCCTGACTCTGCACAGGGTGCGGGGACCCAGGCCCCAGCGCGAGGCAGCGTGGGGAGCCGGGGATGCGCCCTGGGGTGCTCGGGCTCGCCTGCTCCGTGGGCGCACGGAGCGCGGAGGGCCCCGCCGGGCTCAGACGAGCTTCCCCGCCACCTTCCGGACAAAGTGTCAAGTACAAGTTCAAGTTCAGGGCCGGCCGGGGGCGGGGGGCGAGCCTTCCCCCGCCGCCTTTGTTCTCGGGGATAATCGCTCCCACGTCCCCTCCCGCCGCGCCCCGCAGGGACCGCCTCCGCCGCCGCCCAGGCGCCGGCCGGGTCCCGCGACCCCGCCCGGGGCCACCGGAGGGTCTGGGGGCTGGGGCGGGGGAGGCGCCACCGGAGCCGGTGGGAGCCTCCCCAGCCCCGCAGTCCCAGCCGCAAACTGCGCCCGGTCGGTCAGACGGAAGCCCGCGCGGAGGTAAGACGACTTAGAGGGGTCTCCCCGCACAGGTGCCCCCCCGCCCCGCCCGAGCCCCCGAGGATTGCAGCCGGGCGGTGCGCGGCCAGGCCTCTGGGGGGCGCTCTGCAGCTTCGGGGTTTCGGGGGTATCTTGATGGCGATGGAGATCCCCGGCCTTCCCCCAGGGCGTCCAGCCGGCCATCCATCTTTCTTGGTTAGCCTCTTGGTCTCCGCTTCTGCCGTCCTGGCTTCTTAGATTTTGGCAGGAGGACCCGTCCCTGGGTTGAGGTCTATCTAGCTCCTGAGACCCAGAGGCCCCTCTGGGAGTAGTGGAGCTGGGGAATCGCTGCATCCTTCCCAACCTCATCCCAGCGCCTCTGCATCCCCGGCACCTGAATTAAAGTTTTGGACCAAATGGTAGTGGCTGGGGGGACGGGATGGGTGGGCTGCATTGTGACCTAGGGACAGAGCAGGGGCCTCTATTCTAGGACCTCCTGCCATTTCGGAGGGCCTGGTTCCTGGATTCTGGGGTGGGGGGTTGACTTGCACCCCACTCCGCTGGGGCACAGCCAGACTCAAAGGGCAGTGATGGCTAGTGTGTTACAGTCCTAACACCCATGATAGTTGCTTCTAAATTCACAGCAAGTTGCAGTTAGCAAATTAAAATAGGGAGAAGGCCTTGTGATCCCCAACTGTACTGGGGGCAGTATAGCTTCTCTCCCTCTTCCTTCTCCTCTCCCGCTGTGTCTTCTTGATATTTGACTTCTGGGATTTCACCCATAGGGAAGAGTCTCCCCAGGGGAGTACACTCCTCTTGGCAAAACTCTGGCCAGTGATGCCTCCTCCCCCGGAAAGCCTGCTCAGATCTTCCCCACAGCTCCTTCTCCCTGGACATTTCAATAGAGGGTCAGCTACTCTGTAACATGCTTAGTAGATTAGTCAGTAAAAGAAATGTCTTTTGGATGAATGAATAAAAAAGCAGACAACATAAACTGAAAAAGAGCTGAGGATCGAATTTGTTTTGCTTTTGATATTGACTTAAAACATGAGAGCAGCCCCCGGGGGCTCCCTCCTTCTGTTCCATCGCATGAGGTCCCATTCACAAACAGAAACCAGCAGGAAAAGGCTGGTTCCATGTGCTCCGTTTAAAAGAAAGGAGAAACATTCTATGCGAATTGCTTTAATTTTTAAAAAAGGAATGCACGGCAGAAGGAAGCCCCTCAGCCTCTATACAGCTCTGGAAGGCCTGAGGCAACTGGGGTGTCACGAGGTGCAGGGACCTAAGACCCTCCTGCAAGGCCTCAGTGGGGCCCCCAGAAGTTCACGAACATGGAGACTGTGCCTCTCCTCGTGTACATCTTTAAGCTCCTGGTGATGCGGGAACTGGTACCCTGATGGCAGAGGAGCCTGGGAAACTATAGCTTTTGAAAATGGGAACCAAAATGTTTTTTGGTAAAACCATCTTCAGAGACTGTTCAGACTTTTTCTCCTGGGAGCTTTCAGGCCCGAGTGTTCATTTGATTCTCCCTGAGTGGTTATAATATCCTGAACCAACCTCTTTTTTTTTTTAATCCAGAGTCCCCCAACTCATGGATGGGTAAAATGAGGACATTTAAGGCAGCCCGGGTTTGCAAAGCCTGATAACACCACTATTCTGCCAGAGACTAGGAAAGTAATGTGTTATTATTTATTTATATGTATTAAGTCCTGAAGTGCTCCCAGTTAAAGAAGGTGGGTCTTGTTATTAGTTCTCTTAAACGAACAGGAAGTTGAAGCCAGAAGGGGCTACATAACTAGCCTTTCGCCTCACCTAGAAAGACGTCCAAGTGCTTATGTGTGTTGCTGGGATTGCTGAGATGAGCCTTGAACCTGCAATCCTCCAGTCTCAGCCTCCCAAGTGCTGGGATTACAGGTGTGCTTCCTGCTGGGCTTTGAATTTAGGCATCTGGTTTAGATTCTACCTGACTATATGCCCACATCCTAGCCTTGTCTAAATTAGTGACTGAAAACCCCAGCCCTGAATCACAGCTCTGCCTCTCTCCCTTACAAACCAGATAATTTAGCCAAGCATGGCGGTGCATGTATGTAATTCCAGTACCTGAGAGGCTGAGACAGAAGGATGACAGGGTCAAGGTCAGCCTCAGCAACTTAGTGAGACTGTCAGCAACTTAGTGATACCCTGTTTCCAAATAAAAAATAAAATAGGGATGAGGGTGTAGCTCAGAGGTAAAATGTCCCTAGGTTCCATCACACACACACACACACACACACACACACACACACACACACACACACACGGACAACTTTTGCCAAATCTCTATTTCTTGGTCTATAAAATGGGCTTGTGAATCAATTTCATGGACTTGTGAGGGCATAATAAGATGCAGTGATTGAGCAGGTAGGTACCTGAGATAGTGTAAAAGTATCCATGAATGACAGCCATTACTATTAATAACACTCACCTTTAATAACAGTGCTTACTGTTGTTTTGCATTAAAAACAACAACAATGCCCCTCCCCTCAGAAAAGAAGAAAACTTGGCTAGCTAGAGGTCTCTACCTCCAGGAGGCCACATGGCTCCCCCCCACACACCTTAATGTGACCCTGGAAATGTGTGTGTGTGTGTGTGTGTGTGTGTGTGTGTGTGTGTGTGTGTGTGTAAAGAAGGGCCCTGAAGCAAAAGAATTCTGAAAGAATTTTCTAATTTCTAAGATAATTAAAGATCAAGACAAAAGACTATTTTTTGTTTTGTTTTGATTTGGGGGGCACTGGGGATTGAACCTAGGGGCATTCTGCCTCTGAGCTACACTCCCAGCCCTTTTTTAAAAATTATTTTTTATTTTGAAACAGGGTCTTGCTAAGTTGTGCTGAGAGTCTCACTAAATTGTCAAGGCTGATTTTGAATCCACAATCCTTCCATCTTAGCCTTCCAAGTACTGGGGTTACAGGCATGTGTGTGCCACCACACTCAACCTAGAAGACTCTTTTTTTCTACTTTTTGTGGTACTGGGGATGGAACCCAGAGACTTACTGCCTTTAGGTTACACTCCCAGACCTATTTTATATTTTATTTGGAAACAGGGTCTCACTAAGTAGCTGAGGCTGGCTTCGAACCTGCGTGAGTTTGGGATTACAAACATGCACCACCACGCCCAGCTCTAGAAGATGCTTAAGGACAGAAATCCTAAGCATGTTCTTACATTCTTTCTTTGCCACAAACTCTGACCATGGTGGTGGTGGTGGTGGTGGTGGTGGTGTGTGTGTTTGTGTGTGTGTGTGTGTGTGTGTGTGTGTGTGTGTGTGTGTGTGTTGCTGGTGATTTAACCCAGGAAGGCATTCTACCTCTGAGCTACACCCTAGCCCCATTTTATTTTTTATTTGGAAAGAAGGTCTCACTAAGCTGGCTGAGGCTGGCTTTAGTCTCTCAGCTCCCAGGTACTGGGATTACAGGTATGTACGGCTCGGCTCACCCTTGCCTCTTGATGAAAAATAAATTAGACTAAGCCGGGCACACACCTGTAATCACAGTGCTTGGAAAGCAACTCACCGAGACCCCGGTTCAAAATAAAAAATAAGGTGGAAGGTGTATCTCAGACGTAGACTGCCCTTGGGCTCAATCCCAGAACCACAAAAATAAACAGGTAGATAAATGAGACTAAATCTGGCTCCCGGAGCAGATCTGGTCAGTGGACTCCTTCTGACTCTTTTCATTGAAATGGGTTTATTATTCAGTGCTTGTTCTGTGCCAGGCCTTGTTTTAAGCACTTAGGATGCAGTAGAGAACAAAACAGAAACCCCTTGCCTATGGGGGGGGGGCTGGCATGTGTGTGTGTGTGTGTGTGTGTGTGTGTGTGTGTGTGTGTGTGTTTGTGCACGCACATGCAAATGTGACAAGAACACGATGCTTCAATAGTTCTGTGCTGGACAGACCTCCTACCCACCCCCGAGCAGCACCCCTCATGCGTATGATACAGGATGTCATCGGCCCCTTCCTCACTATGCTCGCCTGTACTGTTACCGAGGAGAAAGGCCCCCTCAGCTCACTTTCCTACCAGAAAATAAGTAAAGGAGCCAGATGAGGTGGTGCACGCCTATAATCCCAATACTTGGAGGCGGAGACCGCCTCCGCTGTTTCAAAATAAAAATAAAATAGGGCAGAAGGGGTAGCTCAGAAGTAGAACATCTCTGGGTTCAACCTCCAGTACCACATACACACCCACAAAAAAGAAAAGAAAAGAAAAGAAAAGAAAAGAAAAGAAAAGAAAAGAAAGACGAAAATGAAAGCAGATAGAGGTTCAGGTCAGTGATAGAACACTTTCCTGGCACATGTGAACCCCCGGGGTTTGTCTTCAGTATCATGGAGAAAAAGAGAAAATAAGTAAGAGGCAGAGCCTGGCTCTTCAGGGGAGGTGGTCGAGGTCTGCTGTTCCCCACCCTTTTTCTGGAACCCAGAGAAGGCGGGACTCCTGGCCCGGTACAGGGACAGAAAGGGTGATGTGCTGTAGTGGAAGCTGAGGAGCCGGGAAGGGATGGGCTGTGTCTAGGGGTCTGGGCCAATTAACAGCTGGCCTAAGTGAGGCGGCTGGGAAGCGCTTTACATACACCAGCTCTGTTAATCCTATTCATCTCTGTTTTAGAGATGAGAAAATTAAGGCGCAGAGACTGAATAAAGTGGTCCGAAGCCACAAGGCAGCGAGTGAGTTCTTAAACCTGAACCCAGGCAGCCCCGTGCCTGGCCTCACCAACTAACTGCCATCTAGGAACCAAGTTTCAGAAAGAAATGTGCACTTCCTTGGGGCCTAAACCCACTCTCCAAACGTCCTTAAAACTCTCCCTCGCACTTCCCTCTCCCCATACGGGTTCTGGGGATCCAACCCAGGGGCACTCTACCGCTCCCCAGCCCTCTCTCTTCTTCTTGTTTGTTTTATTTTGAGTTGCCCGGGCTGACCTCCAATTCAGGATCCTCCCGCCTTAGCCTCCCCCTTCCCAGTCCCTGGGATTGCAGGTGCCCCACAGCTTTTTTTTTTTTTTTTTTTTTGAGCCCCAGCTTTGGAGTGTTAGGAGTCTTTACAACTCCCCATCACTTGTCAGATGAGAAAACTAAAGGGCTTGCCTGAGGTCCTTGTCAAAGCGACACCAAGATCAAATCCAGCAGGTCTTGGGGGTCTCCCCACCTGGAGACTCTTCAGCACCAGCAGAGCACGGTCCTGCACACTTCAGAGACCCCAGGCAATCATGGTGGCCAAGAGAGCACTTGTGCCTTGTCTTGCCCTCAGAATTGGCCCTGCCTTTCCAGAGCCCTGCCTCTGTGGGAGATGTTTTCTTGCCAGCTTTTTGGAGCTTCTTCTCCGTTTGGGAACAATTAACCTTCCCAAGTCAGAAGCGCACAAGTCATCTTTGTTGCCCCTCCTTGCTTTTGGCACAAGCCTGCACAGAAGTGGGCAATGGATGACAGTGGTATTTAATAGATTTTTTCACCTCTGGGTGCCAAGCCAGGCCCCTATTTTTATCCATAAGGACCCTGAAAGATGCTCCACCCTCTTTGGAATCTGGGGGGTGGTTGTCAAGAACCACCTTGGACTCCAAATCAGACGCCAGGAAGAATCCTGGGTCAGCCTTCCCATGCTGGGGATCGGCAGGCAATCTCCACCCACTCTCTGAGTTTCACTTTCCCCTAGGTGGAAGAAAGTTGACAGTGTCTCCTTGGGAAGACTCTGTGTGTGTGTGTGTGTGTGTGTGTGTGTGTGTGTGTGTGTGTGTGTGTGTTTAAGAAGAAGGAGGAGGAGGAGGAGGAGGAGGAGAGGAGGAGAGAGGGAGAGGGGAGAGGGGAGAGGAGAGAGAGGAAGAGGGAGGAAGAAGGAGGGAGGGAGGGAGAAAGAGAATATGGAAGAGGGGAGAAGGGATTCCTCTAGGTTCCTTCCAAGACAGGCTCTGCCTGGAGGGCTGAGAGGAGCGAGCTGGGGAAGGAATGAGCCCCAAGAAAGGCCAACACTCCTCAAGTGTGCCTTCTGGGTAGAAATTGGCCACTATAGCACCGATTTCAGTTAAGGGAGGGAGAGGGCGCCAGGTTATGAGATGCTTCTGGCTCTTCCTGGTGCAGATAGAAGCTCTATGGCCAACCAGCTGGCCAGCTGAAATACACTAGCATTGGTGATGGGATAGCTGGAAGAATAGACTGCTTTGGGATTCCTGTCCCAAACCACTCCAAAAAACAGATCAAACCCTTCATCAAAGAGTTCTGCCCCTGGTGAACCTGGGTTAGGAATTAGGGAAGGAGTTCTGGGTCTAGTCTGCAGAGCCACTCTCACCCAGACTGCCAAGCAAGATCACACACACACACACACACACACACACACACACACACTCAGTGGGACTTTGACAGAGACACTAATCAGAAGCCGGAGATACCCACCAAGGCTCAAAATGCACAGAGCAAGGGCTGGGAGTGTAGCTCAGTGGCAGAGCAATTGCTTAGCACCTGCAAGGTCCTAGATTGGATCCCCAGCACCAAAACAAACAAACAAACAAACAAACAAACAAAGTAATGCAAAACTTAAGAGTAGGGCTCTGGGAGTCTGCCAGAGGAGTGAGCAGGGGCGCCGATACTACATCCAGGCATTATCTGTTCCCCGGGGAATTTCATTTATTGTAGTTTTATAGCTGGGTGTGGTGGCGCATGCCTGTAACCCTAATACTTGAGGTGTCTCAGACAAGAGGATCGCAGGTTCAAGGACAGCCTCAGCAAGTAGTGAGACTCTCATCAACCTAGAGAGATCCTGTTTCAAAATAAATATAAAATAGGGTTTGAGGTGTGGCTCAGAGGTAGAATGCCTCTGGGCTTAATCCCCAGTACAAAAAAAATTAAAAATTAAAAAAATTGTGACTTATTCCAAATCTGTAAGGCAAAGAAAATCAGTTGTTGTGGTTAATACTCGATCCTCCTCACCACACTCTTAGCTGTGCCTTAAAGGTCTTGGGAACAAACAGAAAAAGTAAAAACTCCTTTCCGCGCAGGTCTTCAGTTTACCCTCCCCACGTCCTCCGCCCATTCTAATTTATCTGCCACTTCCTGCCTAAATTTGGGGCTCCCTTCCCAGACCGGCAATCATCTTACACTTGGGACAGGAGAGGGGTGCGCTGTAAGTCCAAGCCTGGTGAGAGGTTTGCCTCCTGGGCCCGGGGGTCCTCGCCTTTGGGATGCTCCTCTCTGGGCATAGGGACCAGGGCCACAGTCCTGCCGTCCCAACGGCTGGCTCGGCGACTATTACCCAAGGCGGTGGTGCAAGGTGGTGCAAGGAAACTATTCGAATTTGCTCTGGTATCACTGTGCCACACTGGAGCGGCTGGTCTGTAGCTTGCTGGGTAGTCAGTCCCTCAACCCGCTGTCCCCCCAGGTCTCTGGTGCAAAAGGTACAGGCTGTAACCAGATAACTCTTCACCCTGGAACTCTAGCTCAGGCCCGGGCAGGACAGGAGAGGGAAGCCTGGCTTCTCTGGTGATCCCTCTCTTAGCCAGCTCTCCTTCCAGGCCTGCCCGGGTGGAAGGCTGGCTGGTGGAGGCACAGTCCTGGCCTTGGGCACTGAGTGGGTCTCATCCTCTTCCCCCGCAGCGCCTCTGGGTTACCTCTCTCAATTGCTTACACCCAGAATTTCAGATTTCCCTAGGAATCAGGATGATTCTCTCTAGAATTTATTCAAACCCCGAGATTCCAAGAAAATGTACAATGAACGTCAAGATCTACACTCTCCTGGCCATTCTGCATCGTGAGAAAGAACCGTAGGGTTCTTCGTGGTGGGAAATGTAAAAACTGCCTGGTGGTGGGTGACATCGGGTCTCTGGCCCTTGTCTTCTATCATTCTGAATTTCCTTCCCAAGGGGAACCCAACTTTGAAACACATTTGTTCTGATTCTCTGGGCTAGAGATAAATCTTACTGTTTCCCTCTCTCAACCCACAAAACGATTAAAATAAAGAAGAAGAAAAAAAAGGCATGCCAGACAGAAGTGCCCCTGCCAACTGTGCCTCTGAGTCCTTGCTGAGCCTGAGCTCCTTGGGCTACTGCGGACACAGACTGCCCCGCACAGCCTGAGCCCCCCAGGCTGCTGACCATCGGTGGGCACAGAAGCCTCTCTCCTCTGTTCCTAGAAGCCTGGAGATCACTGTGTCTCCTCTGCATGCCCCAAGGTGAGGCCGCAGCTCCTGACCAAAAACTATGAGTTCTTAGGGATCCTGGAGCCTCTCTGCGGTCGAGATTGGGTTTGTCCCATGATCTCAGCGCTGGGAAACTGCAGAATGTGACAGACCCCAATTTTCTCCCTTTAGAAAGTTGAAACAAAACCTGAAAGCCCGAGGTTGTCAGCACCGCCAGAGGTGGCGCCTCGGCGGCGGGGCTGCCAGAGCCGTGTGCCCGCGCGGCTGCCAGGCCTGGGTTTGGTTTATTGCCTAGTGGAGTTAGTTTCTTAGCTGGTTAGCTAACAGCCAGCTCAAAGGTTGCATAAATACAAACTCAGAGGCTGGTCGGCTGCATTTCTGTGCCCGCCAGACCGAGAGCTGGCGGGCTGGGCTCCCAGAGGAGGGACGGAGGGAAATTCCTGGTAATTAGAGGGGAGGTCCCCCCCACCCGCGCCCCTCTGTGAAGTGGCCTTGGCGTCTGAAGAGAAACAAAGGGCCAAGGTGCCTGCGCGCTGCGCGCCCTCGGGGTCCGGCGAGCCCGGCTTCATCCCCCCTCCCTGCCCAGGCGGCCGCCAGCTTTGTACGCCGGGATCGTGCGTCGCGGCTGCACCTGCCTGGTGTTAAGTACCTTGGCTAGGCAGCGCTCGGCTGTTCTAATCGCCATCTCCAAAGTACCTGCTCATGAATAAACACCAGCCCCATTTATCAGGTACTTAGCGCTCATTGTGAAGGGGAAATTGGCCCTTTTCTGAAAGTGTCTATCCTCAACCCATCTGCACAGCCCTGGTTGCAGAATTTTCCTCACTCTTGAGACACACACACACACACACACACACACACACACACACACACACACACACCACGAGGCTCCTCCAGGCTAAGATAAACTCGCTTTTCTTCCGGTAAGTGCGTGATTGAGACCAACAATAGGCACAGAGGAGGAGGCCGCTGGGTCAATAGCCCGCTTCTCTCCCATTGATAAGAAAAGTCAGCTCCGGGAATGCCGGGCCTTTGGAAAGCTTCTTCCTATAGTCTGGCCACAGGGGCTTGTAGACACACTTGCAAAAACGTGCAGACACATTTGCACAAATGTTAGGACATGCTGCCCCCCCCCGACCCCCTAAACATTGGGCAAATACTGGACGCAGTGGTCCCGGCACCCCATGGGGTCTGTCAGCCTTGCCAGGTGTGGCCCAATTGCACTGTCCTCTCCCCGCTTTCTCCAGCTGAGCCCCATGTTTGGATCGGGCTCTTAAGTCTTGGACATTTGAGGCAGAGAATATAAAAATCCGGATAATTCAATTTGCAAATCCCACCTCCATCCCCGAGAGTGAGAGCGAGTGCGCGCGTGCCCTAGGCCAGTGTAGAAGAGAAAGTGGCTCCTCCAGGGACCCGGCTGGGCCGAACAGCAGCTTCCAGCGACGGAGCTAAGGCTTGCAAGTGCACGGAGCGGGGAGTGAGTAGGCTGCCCCTCCCGCACGTCCTGGGTAGCCCCTCACAAGATATAACAGCGAGGTAAAGAAGTATAATTTTGTAGATGCACAGAAAGCATGACAGTCCACCTGTAAACGGGTTTGCGCGTCCCAAGGGCGCGTCTTCTCCACTCCATGTATGTGCTTTCTGCGTACACGGGCACATGTTCCCTGGACGCTTCCCTGGGTGAAGTCAGCCCTGAAACGGTCGATTTTCTGCGCCTTTGTACAGCTACCAGCGGCTCTGAAAATGAAAGTGTTTGCTATATGTGGAGATTTCGCCAATCGAACGTTTAAAGATGGCTTTGTCTTCATTCCACTCTCCCGATTCCATCCTGTGTTTTACAAAGAGAAGCTCAGAGAGCCACTGCTGCAAACCGGCCCTGCTGTCCAGCCCTGGAGAGTCAAGGCGGAGGCTCCGTGGGGCTCCGGGACCCAGGGTGTTCAGGAAATCACTGCATAGCAGTTTCCTAGCGTTCCCTTTACACTGAGTGCAGGTGGCCGCCACACATCCAGCCTCAACCTTTGCCAACCTCAGGGAAGGACGCCGTGGTCCTGGGGGGTGCCAGCGGCCGTGCCAGTTCCAGGGAGACCTATGGAGGAACTGGGTTCTCTTCACCAGGCACCGGTCAAACCCAGCAACAGCCTGAGAACTGGGAATTCCGAGCTGCCTGTCCCTACAGAAACCTCGGTGTCCCGAAGTCTCACTTCGTCCCAGCACCTAGCGGGTGCTCCTGGAGATCCTTCCCAGCCCCCGCCAACAAGCCAGAGCGTGTGCCCGCCCAAAGAAATACGTGCAGAACCCAGCGGCTTATTTTGGGACTATCTAGGGGAGGGGGGAGCAAAAACAAGATCTTGTTTTTCTTTCTGACTGAGAGGTAACTGAGGGGGTAGGTCATCTGTATGAGGACAGACTGACTCAACGATGAATGCATGCGACTTCTGGAGACTGGCTGAAAATTGGAAGGACTCAATATCCTGGTGTCTCCACCTTTCCTGTTCAAGTTGTGTCTCCTCCCCCTCCTGCAACGGGAGAACCGGGGCGATTCTGTCTTGAGGATCCCAGGCCGGCTCCAGCCTCGGCCGGCTCATTCTGTCACTGCCAAGAAGTCACTCGCCCCGGCCCCTGGAACAAGGAAGGCCAGATCGGGGCCTCCAGTCGAGGCCAGGAGGGTGCAAACTCCAGCCCCACAGGGCAACGCACGAGCCCCCCCTTCTCTGCCTCTCGGAGCCCAGTGGCAGAACTTCTCCCCTGAAGCTTTGTTTAATTTGGAGAAAAGTCTGAAAACAGAATCCATTGCTCTTGTATGTTTTATGTTGAGTGTCTTAATGGCATAGTTGTTTGAGCTTCCTCGGGAAATATTTGGATTTGGGGTAGCTGGTTGTTGCCCCTGGAGGGCTCCCACCAAACTCCTCCTCCCCCCCAAAAGGCCAGGAAGGAGCCAAATCCACTGGGACCCAGAGATGCGGATGGGCTCCGCCACCCCACAGTGCAGCCAGGGCCCAGGCTCCGGGACAGCCCTTGGGGACCCGCGGGGCTGGTGGAGGGGGCTGGACTCAGGCAGCGGGTAGAGCGGGAGGTCTCTCAGCACCCTTCCTCCATCCTCCACCCCAGCCCTCCTCTCCCCCACCCCTCCATCTTTGCTCTGGACGAGCGGCGTGTGCAGGGTGCTGTCTAGCCTGGAGCTGGGAAGAGGGAGAAAGCCTGTGAGGCTCAATCTAGAAAAACCCACCAAAGAGCTGTGGGTGGGAGAGAGCTGGCGCGGAGGACTGGGAGGGCCCAGAGGGACCGCTGAGATGGGAAGCCTGAGACCCAGCGCCTCCTCGGGAGGGCTTGTGGCCCCGGGAGAAGTCACCCTGTGCCGGCCGGAGCCTGGAGGAGGAGCTGGGGAGGGGCGCTGCGTCCACCGCTCTTCTCCCCTACGAACACGCAATTACTCGGCCTCTACGCTCGGCTTCGGTCTTAAACTCGCTCTTTGGGCCCCCAGACCCCGCTCGGTCCCCAGGACGCTAGGTCACGCGGCCAGCCGGGCGCCTAGGCCGGCGTCTGGGCTGCAGCCCTCCATCTGCCGCGGGGTCGAGCGCAGCTCCGCCTCGGCGCCACCCTGCAGTCCAGAGAGGGCGGCGGGCGCCTCCGCTGCCCCGGCTCCCGAGGGGGCCTCTGGGGACCCGCTGCGCACGGCTGGGTGGGAAGCTGGGGGGCTTTCCCCCGGCTTTCTTTGGCTGTGTAATCCCCTTTAACACGCCCGGGATGGGTGCGAACGCCGAGACCAACCAGTTCAGGCTGGCCAGCAGCTGGCGGTCACTGGGTGTGCCGGGCCTGGCCCCGGGGCCCCGTGCGCCCCGGCTCGGCTCTCTGCGGGGGCCGGGGTGGCGGGGGCTGCCCTTTCGGTTCCCACGCTCCCACTGCCCAGGGCACGTCCGCGGCCTCCGTTCCAGTCCGGCTTGCGGTTCCCTGGCTCCTCCAACAGGTGAGCGGAGAAGCTGACTGTAGGTTCAGCGGTGTAGACTCCGCGGGGTGAGGCCGGGGTCACATGCTCTCCTGCGGCTTCTTCGCCCCCATCTGTTCCGGACTCCCCGGCAGAGGGCGCCGGGAGCCGGAGAGGAGCGCGCTAGGACTCTCCCGGGCTGGCGCCACACCGTGGGGCTGACGGTTCAGAGATGGGCCTGACACCTCCGGGTCCCAAATCCGCACAAGGTGGCTACCCTACAACAGGATCTGGGAGGGTATGGGCTACCGGGCTTCACGGCTTCTCTGGTTTGTGACCATGTAAACATCGCAGAGACTTGGTTTCTCCTAATTCTGAGTCAGAAGGGTTTTTCTAGAACATTTAGTGCGGGCACTCCATATATATATATATATATATATATATATATATATATATATATATATATAGAGAGAGAGAGAGAGAGAGAGAGAGAGAGAGAAAGGACTTCCCAGGTCCCCCAGCCATTAGAAATAGCACTGACTCAGCCAGGCCTGTAATCCCTGCACTTGGGAGGCTGCGACAGGAAGATGGCAGGTCGGAAGCAAGTCTCAGCAACCTAGTGAGAGCCTGTCTCAAAATAAAAAAACAAAAAGGATTGGGGGTATAGCCAGTGGTAGAATTCTTCTAGGTTCAACTCCCAGTATCAAATAAAATTAAAAAAATAAAAAGAAGCCAGGCATGGTGGTGCACACCTGTAATCCCAGTACTTGGGAGGCTGAGACAAGAGGACCATGGTTTGAGGACAGTCTCAGCAAGTAGAGAGACTCTTATCAACCTAGTGAGACCCTGTTTCAAATTAAAAATAAAATAGGACTTGGGGTGTAGCTTGGAAGTAGAATGCCTCTGGGTTCAATCCCTAGTACCATACATACATACATACATACATACATACATACATACATGGTTGACTTAATGTAGGCGTCTGGGAAGGAGCCATCCATCCCTTAAGTATCGTCAGAGCTTTAGTTTCTTCTTTTGTAAAACACTGAAACTGGACCAAGTCTGTGCTTTTGGAATTACTTTTGGGAGGAGCATTGGGGCTGAACCCAGGGGTATTCTATCTCTGAGCTACACCACCCCATCCCTATTTTTTTTTTTCATTTTGAAACAGGGCCTCACTAAGTTGCTGAGGGCCTTGCTAAGTTGTTGCTGCTGGTCTTGAACCTGCGAGCCTCCTGTCTCAGCCTCCCAGGTACTGGGATTTCACATCTGTGCCACCACACCCAGCTTTGGGGTTACTTCCAATACACGTGTATTCACATCTGGGAGGCAACACATGGCCCCCTGAGAAGGGGCATGTCTCCATGCTTGTGCCTCTAAAGAGCTCTGTGCGTGTAAAAGTGTGTGGGGTGCTGTGTGTTGGGGGGACCCATGAATGGGCCTATGTGTGTGCAAGTTGTATAAAGACGTATTGGAGTGTGTTTGGGAAAGCAAGTGTGTGAAGAGGTGTGTGTGAAAGGGTAGAAAGGTATTTCTGTTTGTGAACAGTGTCCCGGTGTATAAAGGTGTGACTGACTCAAGAACAACCACACTTTCAAAAGGAGTGTTTACGTGCAGTGCACACATGTGCTGGCACACCCTGCCACCGACTGGAGCCCCACCTTTTGCTTTCAGGGCCCAGGAACCCACTCTCATTCCTGGGCCGCACAGAAAGGGGGGGGTAAGAGGGCAAGGGACGAGGGTCTGCATCTGGGGCGTGGCCCTGCCCATGCCCAGCAGGCTCTAAGGGCTGCAATTAGGCCAGGCTTCTGAGCTGCAGAGGGAGGGAGGAGGATTACCGTAAATTCATTTCTATTTTCCAGCCCACTAAGCCTGCAGTATCCCTGCTGTTAGCATGAGAATGGACCGGGGCTCTGTGAACCCCTCCCGACCTGCTGACCCCTCTCCCCCCACGTGAATAGCGGGACTCGCTCCTCCCCAGCCTCTCCAACCAACGCCTGCAAAGCCACGACTCCTAATCAGGGTAATTTAATATATTTTAAGCCCCCGGCGGCTTTATTTTCCCTCCTTTTCGAGTTTGTTTTAGGCATTCACAGCTCTCACCCCATCATTAGACGGCCTTATTTGACGGATGGAAGGATCTACTATGAGACCACAGCCCTTTGTGTCCCCCACATAAGCTGGGCTTCCCCGTAATTAGAATGGTATTCCCAGCCATTGAGGCCTTTCATGAGACCGAACAAAAACTCCCCGAGATGAATATCCCCCAACTCTCAGCCCCCTGGTTGGAAAAGGGGCTGTGAGTTAAAGGGACTCCTTGGGGAAGGCGGTCTGCGACTAAGGACAGCTGAGGTCCTGCCAGAGTGAAGAATTTAGAGGTCACGGGGAGTGGGCACCAGACAAAGGCCGGGCCAGGTTGCTGGTAAACACCACCTATACGTCCTTCCTCAGGCGGGCAGCCTCCCTCGGGACCTGATTTTGTGGTTGGAGGACCCGCATATACCCATGGGGCTGGGACACAGAAACAGGCAGCGGTGTGCATGTGAACCCATGGGTTCACGCAGACCACACTCGGCTGGGCCTTTGCATCTAAACACATAAACATACACCACGCACAGTCATTCTCACGCAGCCTTGAGTTACACTGCTAACACATACATGTCTGGCCACAAGATCACAGAAACACTGAAGCAGCTTGGGAAAGACTTGTAAAGAGACACACAGGCTGGCCAGCATGGTGGTGCTTGCCTGTCTTCCCAGTACTTGGGAAGCCGAGACAGGAAGATTCCAGGGTCTACGGCAGCCTCAGCAATTTATCTAGATGCTTAGCAACCTAGTCAGACCCTGTTACAAAGTAAAACAAATATAAAATAAAAAAGGGCTGGGAGTGTAGCTTGGAGGTAGAATGCTTCTAGGTTCAATTCCCAGGACCAAAAAAAAAAAAAAAATAGACACATGTTCCAAACACACTGTCACCTACAGAATCAGGCTGCAGTTTGTATGTGTGTTCATACACGCACAAACACAGAGGCCCCCCCAGACTGGGGCTTTCTTGTGAACACACGCATATGCCTGCACACTCACTCGCGTGTGCACATGCCCTTAGGGGCATCCAGACCTCAGTCCCTCTGTGGTAACAGTGTGTCGTGGGTGACGCAGTCCCTCCTCCTCCTCCTCCAGGAAACAGATTTGCTTCTGGTCTTATTCCTGCCCTCAGCCTGTGTTCAAATACAGATGCTGGCACGCACGTATAGGCTTGTACGCAACCTCGGGCTTGCACTACCCAGGAAAACACTATGGAACTAACATGCCCTAACCTTTCCAGGGCAGATGCTCATGGCCAGACATGCAGGAGGGCTTCTGGGTGAGCCCCCACCAGCAGCCCTTGTGCCTCAGACTCTGCCCCCAGGTGGGCTGGATTCTCCTCTGGCTCTCCCGTGCTCTCTGGGATGAGGTAATCTCTCTTTTCCAGATTCTCCACTTAGATTGGGCTCTGAGGACAGGAGATAGGCATCTGGCTGTCTGGTACAGTCAGTAGCTTTTCGCAGGGCTCAGGAAGGGATGCTACTTGGTCTAGGAGTGTGCAGAAAGAAGAACCCAGCCCCCTAACTGGCACCCAGGAAAAGCAGCCCTTGGTCTGTCTCTGTGAGAATTCAGAGAGGGGCAGGTGGTCACTAGTCAGAGATGCCTTGGAGAGATTTCTTTATTTAACCCAGCCCCTGTGCTCCGGGCTTGGAACACAGTGGTCAGAAACATACAAGTTTGTCTTCAAAGGCACTTAGAGTCTTAAAAGGGGAGACCATGGTACACACATACTATACAGGCCTGGCACCAGGTTGAGGATGAGGCTGGGGATGAGCAGAGTCACATAATGGGCCCCTAGATCCCATGGTGATATACCAATATCCAGGACTCGAGTGGCCCCTGGAAGTCCCCATCTTGGATAAGTGATGGGTTAGCGGGTCTCCAGCCTTGCTCCACTCCCAGACTCCTGGGCTTCTGGTCCGTCTGTGCGGCTTTCTTACTGTGGCACCCTCCCCAGGTGCAGATGTGTGTTGGGGGGCTGCCTCCTAACTCACTTATGGTCCACACCAAAGATGTGCCCAGGCCCTTGGTGAGGGAGGCTGGGGCCCATTCAGGTCCCCAGGGACAAAGAGGGGGGTTTCTTAGGGTGTGACAAATCTACTTTGGGAGAGGGTGTCAGAGAGCGGTAGGTCAGAGTTCCTTGTGGGTCTTGATTTCTCTCCCCCCTCTCCCTTTCTTCTCCTTTTTTTCCCCCCTTCATTTTGTTTTGTTTTGTTGGTACTGGGGATTGAGCCCAGGGGCTTTCTACCTCCGAGCTACACCCTCAGCCTCCTTCTCTTTTTGGGGAAACAGACTCTCACTAAGTAGCGAGGCCTTGAACCTGAGATCCATCCTCCTATCTCAGTCTCCCAAGTACTGGGATTCCAAGTGTGGGCCACACACCTCACTGGTTCTTGGTTTCTTAGGAGTGAAGAACATCCCACCAAATCCCATGAAGCCTCATTCTCTTCTGGAAGGAAGGTTGTTTGCTGTTATTGTTTGGTTTGTGTGTTTTTAATGCTGTGCTGAGGATTGAACCCAGGGCCTCTAGCGTGCTAGCAAACGCTCCACCACTGAGCTCTACCTATTATTACTATTATTTATTATTATTATTATTATTATTATTATTATTATTATTATTATTATTATTGTAACAGAGTATCACTGAGTTGCAAAGGCCTAAGTAGCTGAGACTGTCCACGAACCCGATCCTCCAGTCTCAGCCTCCCAAATGCTGTAGTTACAAGCGTGCGCCACCACGCCTGGCTTTAATAAACTACACTTCCACGGAGCTGGCGGTGTAGTTCAAGGGTAGAGCGCTCTGGTCCCCATTCCCAGAATTGCCAAAATAAATAAGCCGCCTGCGCCGGCTGGACTCGGGTTGTTACCGCGGGCGCCAGCAGGGGGAGCCCAGGTCTCCCCAGCGAGCCGCCTGGGCGCGTGGAGAGAGTGAATTCCACTCGCAGAGCACCTACTGTGCGCAGTGCACTCGCTGGCGCTGGGGACGCGCGACGTCAGAATGCGGTTTAAATTGTGGAGCGCGAGCGCTCCTTTGTTGCAGCGTGGGCTGGGTTTTGGTCTTGGAGGGGTGGAGGACAGCCCCCAGCACGCGAACTGGAGTTAGTGGTGACCTGCTCTAGAGGAGGGCCACCAAGAGCCCTGCTCCTCCCCTGCGCCCCAGCCCCATCCGAGCCGGCGCCCGAGCTACTCACCTGCAGAGATCAGTACAGCTGCCCGCCCTGGCCCCGGGGAACTGGGAGAACCGGCTGCAGGGCCCGGAGGCCCTCACCGCAGCCTGCGCTGGGCGGAGCCGTCTGGAGAGGATGGGACCAGCCTGCGAGCACTGGCTCTGGATCAGAGCTGACAGCTCCAGCTCCTGGCAGAGCTGTGCCAGATCGCTGTGCCCTGCTTCTGCCCCAGAAGGGTCTGGAGCCTGACTGCAGGGCTCCCAGAAGTTCCCAGAGAAGGCATGTTGGGGTCTCAGAACTCCATGTTCCCAGCTGTGTGACCTTGGCGGGACCATTTAACCTCTTGAACCCACTGGAGCCAAAACCCCGGCCCCGCAGAGGGTTGGGGGCTCCTTGGAGGAGACCGTCCGTCTGTAAGGCACGGGGAACGTCTGCCAGGGGCTACTGGATTCCCATCTCCCCAGTCCCCCCATTTCTCTGAATCTTATTCTCCTCACTTTACAGAGGAGGGAGCCAAAGTCCTGCTAATGGGACAGAGCACTGGCTGGAGCCCCTGTGGTTCTCTGGACGCTACTGAAGCCTGGTGCCGGGACGCTGGGAGGGACGAGGGGCGCCGAGGGTCACTGAGGGCCAGGTCCTCTTCACCTGGGGCCTGGGGCTGAAGGGTTCTGGACAGGGCTGGGTGGCCTCCAGCTTCCCTTGTACAGACAGAAAACGTTTGCTCAGTCCTCCACCGGAGGTCTCAGGGGTCTGCAGATGCCAGGAAATGGGCTGGGTTGAGGAGGGAGAAACTCCTTAATTCTGGGAGGTCTCAGGTAGGTGCTCCCCTTCCCAGGAGAGCACTCACATCGGATTGGATTGGATTGGACTTATTTAGTGATGCTGGGGGTTGAACTCAGCAGCATTCTACCTCCGAGCTACACTCCCAACCTGATTTTATTTATTCATTCTTTTTTTTTTTTGTGGTACTGGGGATGGAACCCAGAAGCATCCTAGGAGTTACACCCCCAGCCCTATTTTTTAGTCTTTATTTTGAAACAGGGTATCATTGAGTTCCAAAGGGCCTCACTAAGTAGTAGCGGAGGCTGCCCTTGAACTGCGATCCCCCTGTCTCAGCCTCCCAAATGCTGGGATTACAAGTGTGCGCCACCATGCCCGGACTGATTTTATTTTTTATATTGAAACAGGGTCTTGCTAAGTTGCTGGGGCGGGTCTCAAACCTGGGATTTTCCTCTCTCAGCCACGCAAGAACTAGGATTGCAAGGGTGCACCACCACGCCTAGCTGGGCACTCAGATTTTATTTATTTTGTGTGTTACTGGGGCTGGAATACAGGGGTATATTTAACTCTAAACTACATCCCCAGATCTATTTTATTCTTTTTTTAATTTGAAACTGGGTCTCACTAAGTTGCTGAGAGCCTCACTAAGTTGCTGAGCCTGGCCGCGAACCTGCGATCCTCCTGTCTGAGCCTCCCAAGTCCTGGGATTGCAAGCACATGCCTTCATGCCGAGCTAAGCACTCACACTTTAAAACAGAGGGCCACTTACGTACTCAGGCTGTGCTCAGGGTTTACTTATTGTCTCAGTGATTCTGAGCAGCAGTCCCTGAAGGAGCTATTGTTTCATCACCCCCATTTCACAGGTGGAGAAACTGAGGCCGAAGCAGTAAAATGAAAACAACTAACCCAAGATCTCCTAGTGACCGAGGAAAAAGTAAAAGAGCCAGGCTGGGTTTTTGTTGTTGTTGTTTGTTTGTTTTAATACTGGGGATGGAACCCAGGAGCAGTCTACCGCCTACTTATACCCCCAGCCCTATTTTATTCTTTTTATTTTGAAACAAGTTCTCACTAACTTGCAGAGGGCCTCACTGAGTCGCAGAGGCTGGCCTCAAACCTGCGATCCTCCTGTCTCAGCCTCGCAAGTCCTGGAATCACAAGCGTGTGCTATCGTCACGCCTGGCTCAGAGCCAGGGTTTGCAGAGGCCCCAGACCCTCCTTTATTCCAGTACCCACCTCAGAGTCCCTGAAGGGTGGGGTGGTCCTGCAGTGGGCACCTGGCCTATTTCAGGGACTAAGCGAGCCTGCTGGCCAGGGCCCAGCCCAGTGCAGGGAGGTTCCCGGATCACAGGCTCTGGGAAGGGAGGGGAGGGGGCTGGGCTGTGCAGGCGGCCAGTGGACCCACCTTGGAGGGGTCAGTGCTATGGGCAGGTGAGGGCCCAGGGTGGGCTCCCACTACGTTTTTCGAGTATCCCTAAAGCTGAGGCCCAACTCTGCCCCCTTCCCCCTCCCCACAGGGAAACTGAGAGAAAGTCCTTTGAAAGTCATTTCTGAGAAGGAAATCCAGCCGCCTCATCCATCTTCCCTGGCTCTGCACACAGCACCTTCTGGACCCAGAGTAGGCACCGCAAGGCCTCTTGAGTCTGTGATCCCGAGCGGTGTCATCCAGCCCCTGGAGGAGGAATCCTACTGAACGCCCGGTTGAAAGAAGAAAAATCATCAAGTAGCGGTGGTGCTCACCTGTAATCCCAGTACTTGGGAGGCTGAAACAAGAGGATGGTAGGTTTGAGGCCAGCCTCTGAAATGTAAGGAGACTCCCAGCAACCCCATTTCCTGTTTCAAAACAAAAGCAAAATAAAATAAAAAAGGCTGGGGTGTAGTTTGGAGGTAGAATAGCCCTAGGTTCAATCCACAGGAGTGAGTGTGTATGTGTGCGCGCACACACAATCAATCAAAAGGAACTAGATTAGCAATGGGGCAGGAAGGAGGCCAGGAGGACACGGGGCTCCCCCGCCCCTTTCAGAGAATCCCCGCTGTTGGAGGAAGGTTGCCCTGGGTCTGCAGTGATGCAAACTGTCCAGCTCTCAGACATGCAGAGCCGCTGTGCAGGGGTGCAGGCGGCCCCAGGATTACATGGAGGAGGATTAGCCTGAGGACAGCCTGCTTCCACAACCGGCTCTCCAAAGTCAGGGAGATACATACACTCCAGCGTGGAGGAAGGAGACTATCTTTGGAGCCTTGTTCTCGAGTATCCCCGAGGGCCCTAGGTGTCTGGCTCAGAGGGCAGCAAAGGAAGAGTATCTCCCAAGGAAGCACGCCAGGCGCCCTCCCGAGCTGCAGCCTCCGGGTGCAGCGGCGCCGGCTCCCCTCAGCCCGACGAGAGCTGTCCATCCGCGGGTGCTGAAACGCAGGCCGGGGTCACCACAGACAAGGCCGCGCAGCCTGACACCCCGCCTGCGCTTCCTGCCTGAGAAGGGCGTCTTCATGATGGGAGATGGTCCAAGCCATCGCCATCGCCCCAGCCCTCCATCGGCTCGTCTCACCCACGCTATCATGCCCTGATCTGTTCTCAATACCCAGGCTCACCCTGCCCTTTCCCTCCCTCCCTCCCTTCCTTCCTTCCTTCCTTCTTCTTTCCTAGGCTGGGATCCAACCCAGGGCCTCCACCATACTAAGCAAGCATTCTACCACTGAGCCCAGTTCTAAAGTGGTTTTTTTCAAGAAGCAAATAGGATCATACTTTACATCCTTCTATCCTTTTTCTGTATCGTTCAGAACAAAGCTCTAAACTCTTGTCACCTTTCCCCTCAGTGCCCTAGTACCTGTCTACGCCTCCCACCTTAAACACCCGTCAGGATGGAGTGGTGGGTGAGAACTGGCTTTGACAGATATGTGTACGGGGCCTGGAGCCAGGGCCCTCTACCGCTGAGATGCATCCCCAGCCCTTTCTCTACCGCTGAGATGCATCCCCAGCCCTTTGGATTTTGAGACAAGGCCTCACTAGGTTGCCAGGCCGACCTCACACTTGTGCTATTCCTGTCTCAGCCTTCCAGGGACTTAGAATGCAGTCACTGTGCCACTGTGCCTGGCTTCTGATATATTCTAAAGATAGCGCTGCTAAGGTTTGCTAAAGAAGTGGAGGTGGGGTTAGGAATAGAGGTGTCAAAGGTGACTGGAGGCTTTGGGTTAGATTCCTGGAACGATGGATAATCAAATTTATTCTCTCTCTCTCTCTCTCTCTCCTTTCTCCTCTCTCCTCTCTCCTCTCTCCTCTCTCTCTCTGTGGTACTGGGATTCCTGGAAATCCTTCTACCTCCGGGCTACACTCCCAGACCCATTTTTATATTTTTATTTGGAAACAGGGTCTCCTAAGCCAGCGCACACAGCTGGCTTCGAACCTGCGCGGTCCTCCTGTCTCCGCCTCCCAAGCGCGGGGATTACAAGCGTGCGCCCGGCAATGTTTATCATCCCTTGACCTCCGTGCTGTCTGGCCTCTGAAACCACACCAGGGTGAAAATGACGGGGAGGTTCTCGAGCTGAGGAGCTGATGAGGCTGTTCAGGCCCCTTGTCCCCTGCTGACCCACTCCAGTTACCCTTCCTGGTCCAGATGAGCAGACTCAGAGATGTGGAGTACGTGGTCCACCTTTGCAGAGCTGAGAAGTAGCAGATGTAGAAAGCCACGCCAAGACTTGACTGTGCTCAAAAGAACCAGGTGAGCTGGGCGTGATGGTACACACCTGTCATCTCAGTACTTGAGAGGCTGAGACAGGAGGATCGCAGGTTCAGGACCAGCCTTGACCATTTAGTGAGGCCCTCAGCAACTTAGCAAGATCCTCTTTCAAAATTAAAAGGGATAGGGGTATAGCCGTGCCTGGTGGCGCACGCTTATCATCCCAGCATTCGGGAGGCTGAGACCGGAGAATCGCGGTTTGTGGACAGCCTCAACTATTTAGTGAGGCCCTGTGCAACTTGGTGAGACCCTGTTTCACAATAAAGAATAAAAATTAGGATAGGGGGTATAGCTTGGAGGTCAGATGCCTCTGGGTTCCATCCCCACACCCGCATAAATAAATAAATAAATAAATAGGATAGTGGTATAGCTTGGAGGTTGAGTGTCTATGGGTTCAAACCCCAGTACCCCCCCCCCACAAGAAACAGGTGACCCTGGAAACTTCAACTCCAACCATCATTTTGAAGCTGACTCCAGTACCAACCTGCCTGGATTTATTTTTATTTATTTTGGCACTGGAGACTGAACCCAGCGGCGTTCTAGCTCCAAACTACATTCCCAGACTTTTTTTTTCTTTTTTAAACAAGTTCTCGTCGAGTTGCTGAGGGCCTTGCTAAGTTGCTGAGGCTCAAACCTGCAATCCTCCTGCCTCAGCCTCCCAAGCACTGGGACTACCAGCGTGCACCACCCCGCCCTGCTTTTGCCTGGGTTTAAATCCCAGCTCTTACTAACTGGGCCTCTTCTGCCTCCGTGTCCTCAGCTGAGAAGGGTAATGGCTAATTACAGCCCGCCCCTCCTAGGATCACTACACAAATTAAATGAGATAATGTACACCAAGTGCTTTACGCCATAGCTACTGTTATCAGTTATCATTAGCGTCACAGCAGGGCCGAGCCCTTCCTCTGGCCATGCCAGGCAGATGGAGCAGGTAGAAAGGAAGCCAAGGCTGAGGGTCTGCGCGCCCTCGGTGCTGCGGGAGGGGCGCAGAGGACCGAGGGGGCGCGTGACTGCCTGGGCGGCTCAGCAATTGACTGGAGGAGCTCATTTGGCGACTCTGATTCCAAGTTAATTAAAGGTGGCCGCTAGGGGTCATTGCCATGGTGACAATTAGGCTAGAAAGGAGTCTCATTAAGGTGCGGTTTTCACAAGGCCAGCCGTTTCTAACCCAAGATCTAGGGGAAAGAGGGCGTTCTCGGGCGGCTTCCCTTTCTCTCTGCCGTAGTTCAGAGCCATTCCTCATCAAGCCCCGCTGGGGAAGCAGGCAGAGGAGGCTGCCTGGGGGAAGCTCCCGTGCCGTAAGAGCTGAGCAGCAAGTCTCTTCTCTGTGGACCTGCTCCTGGGCTGAGAGGAGGCTGGATGGGCAGAGGCTCTGAGAGGGGGACTGGAGGCCCAGGAGCAGGAGATGAGGAAGCCCGTTTATCCCGAGGAGTTCCAAGGCAGGGAAGAGGCTCGAGGTCTTTCTTAATTCAAAACACTCTTAAGAGTACTTATGGATGTATTTATTTGGTACTGAGGAGTGAATCCCGGGGCATTCCACCTCTGAGCTACACCCCAGCCCAGCCTTTTTTTACCTTGAAACAGGGTGTCACTGAGTTGCTGAGGATGGCCTTGAATTTGCAATCCTCCCATCTCAGCCTCCCAAGTACTGGCATTCCAGGTGCCACCATGCCTCGCTAAGAGTATGTAATTTTTCTTATTTTCATGATACTATTGAGAAAAATTAAAAATTTTTGAAAAAGCTTGAGAAGAAAACATTGCCTGCAGTCCCACCCCCAGATGTAGGGATCTGTGAGCAGTGTGTGTGTGTGTGTGCGTGTGTGTGTGTGCGTGTGTGTGTGCGCGTGTGTGTGTGCGTGTGTGTGCGTGTGTGTGCGTGTGTGTGCGTGTGTGTGTGCGATAAGCTTAGCACAGACTACAGGGAGCTGGACAGAAAGAAGGGAGAAGGGGAGGCATACGTCTTCATTTGTACCCTTGTCTACTGTTTGCATTTTTCTCAGGAGACTATCAAATAAAACCAAGGTAAAATGGACCTAACACAACATTTTTCTATCATGACGCATCGTACATTCTCTCTACAAAAATAGGAGCCCTATTATACCTACAATTTTGAAATCTGACTTTATCTCTTTGAGGTAACAAGATATCATGAGTGCCTTTCCCAGATACTACAATTTCGTCCTGACTTTTGGAAAAAAGCTCATTGTAGAATATTCAAAGACCAGATAGGAAAGGTGAGTCCCCCATCCCTTGATTCCTTGCCAGAGAGACAACCATTAATACCAGCTTCTCTTGAGCGGGGCGTGGTGGCGCACGCTGGTCATCCCAGCATTTGGGAGGCTGAGAAGGGAGGATCGCAGTTCGAGGACAGCCTCGGCTACTTAGTGAGGCCCTTCGCAACTCAATGAGACCCTGTCCCAAAATAAAGAGTAAAAAACAGGGCTGGGGTGTAGCTCGGAGGTAGAATGCCCCTTCCATCTCTCCAGAGGTATTCTATGTGGACACAAACATGTGTTTTCATATACCTATTTTGACCAACAAATAAGTGCACAAGTCCCCATGGCCTGTACCTTGCTTTTCAAGTTTGTCAGTGTATCTTGGGGCCGGTTCTCATATTGGCATATAAAGAACTGTCTCATTCTTATTTTTAAATTAAAATTAATTGTTTCTGGTTTGGGTACTGAGGATTGAGTTCAGGGGCATTCTACCAGCAGGCTACACTCCCAGCTCTTTTTTTATTTTTATTTTGAAACAGGGTCTTGCTATGTCACTGAGGGCCTCACTAAGTTGCCAAGGCTGGAGTCGAACCTGTGATCCTTGTGTCTCAGCCTCCAAAGTACTGGGATTACAGGCTTGCCCGTGTCATTACACCCAGTTATCTCATTTATTTTTTAATGCCTGGCAGGCTACGGCAGCTGGGAAGCTTAGGTGGTCCTGGTTCTTAAAGGACATACAGGAATGTATATTATTTTATGCCCAGAACTGGGCATAGTGGCCAGTATTTACAGAGCCTTAAAAAAATGTTTATGGATGAAGAGGTAAGGGCAGCTAGGCCTGGTGGTGCATGTCTGTAATCCCAGTACTTGGGAGACTAAGACAGGAGGACCGCAGGTTTGAGGCCAGCTTCAGTAATTTAGAAAGACTTTCAGCAATTTGGTAAGGCACTGTTTAAAAAAAAAATAAGGCCGGGCGTGGTGGCGCATGCTTGTAATCCTAGCATTCGGGAGGCTGAGACCTGGAGATTGCGGTTCGCCGACAGCCTCAGCTACTTAGTGAGGCCCTTTGCAACTCAGTGAGACCCTGTTTCAAAAACAAAAGACTAAAAAATAGGGCTGGGGTTGTAGCTCCATCCACAGTACTGCAAAAAATAAATAAATAAAAATAAATAAATAAATAAGACTGGGACTGTAGCTCAGAGGTAGAATGCCCCTGGGTTCCATCCCAGGACCACAATAAAATAAAATGCATTCACATTGAACAGAATTCACTAGCCCAGCGTGGCGGCTCACACTTGTAATCCCAGAATTTGGGAGGCTGAGACCGGAGGGTCGCGGTTAGTGGACAGCCTCAGCTACTTAGTGAGGTTCTACAACTCAGTGAGAACCTGTTTCAAAATAAAGAATATAAAATAGGGCAGGGGGTATAGCTCAGAGGTAGAATGCCCCTGAGTTCCATCCCCAGAGCCACACACACACACACACACACACACACACACACACACACACACAGAGAATTCACTTGCTGGGTGTGGTGGCACACATTTGTAATCCCAGCATTCAGGGGCTGAGACCAAAGGATCGCGGTTCAAAGACAGCCTCAGCTACTTAATGAGGCCCTTCACAACTCACTGAGACCCTTTTTCAAAATAAAGAATAAAAAATAGGGCAGGGAGTGTAGCTCAGAGGTCAAATGCCCCTGGGTTCCATTCCCAGACCCTCAAAAAAAAAAAAATTAACTTTAAGAATCATGTAACAATTGGCTCATGGGCACGAGTTCCATTCTGTAGACATTCAATTAAACATTTGTTCACTCGGATTTTTCAGTTTTAAAAATTTGGAAGTCAAGCTGGGCATGGTGGCGCATGCTTGTAATCCCAGCCTTTGGGAGGCTGAGACAGGAGGATCGTGATTTGCAGACAGCCTCAGCTACTACTTAGTGAGGTCCTTTGAAACTCAGGGAGACCCTGTTTCAAAATAAAGAATAAAAATAGGACTGGGGGTGCAGCTCAGAGGTAGAATGCCCCTGGTTTCCATCCCCAGTACAAAAAATAATAATAATTCTAGAAAAGGCTAATAAACTGAGGCCTGTCCCCACTACTGAAAATCCCAGCCCTGTTCGGAGCCCTCTCCCCAGCCTGGCCCCAAACCCCTCCATCGCCATCTCTTTCCAGGCACCAATGCCCTGGTCCAGAAGGCCTCAGTCTCTTACCAACCAATACTACATAATACAATAGGGGAATGCTAATTTTTTTTTTTTTTTTTTTTTTACTGAAGATTCAACCCAGGGCATTCTACCTCCAAGCTATACTTCTGCCTCTTTTTAGTTTTTATTTTGAAATAGGGTCTTGCCTTGTTGCCGAAAGTCTCACTAAGTTGCTGAGGCTGGTCTCCAACCTGTGATTTTCCAATTTCAGTCCCCCAAGTACTGGGATTACAGGCATGCACCACCGTGCTGGATTTACCCCATTATAGTGTGTGTGTGTGTGTGTGTGTGTGTGTGTGTGTGTGTGTGTGTGTGTACTAGGGATGGAACCCAAGGGCATTCTACCTCCAAGCTACACCCCCAGCCCCATTTTTAATTCTTTATTTTGAAACGCAGTCGTACTGAGTTGCAGAGGGCCTCACTAAGTAGCTGAGGCTGTCCGCGAACCACGATCCTCCTGTCTCAGCCTCCCAATGCTGGGATGACAAGCGTGCGCCACCACACCTGGCTATAATTTTTTTTAAAGCACAATGCCAACAACAGTCCTTTGAGTGCACATCTGTGGCCCCCACAGGAGAGCCCACGTTCTTTCAGGGACCCTCTGAGGCGGTGCGCTTTCCTCCAGGCCGTGTAACTTGTGCCCCAGTGCGTCTCCCGACAGCTGTGCGTTGCTGGGGACCCGGGGGGCCTCGCTGGTCTGGTCCGGAATCCGCAGGCTGCACTGTGCAGGCGCCTTGGGCTGCGCGCACCTGCAGAGGGCTTCGGAAAGCCCGGCGGGCGCGGGCTTTGGGTGGGTTTCCCACAGCGACACCTCGTGGCGGACCTCGGAAGTGCAATAAGGATGGGCCCTGGGGCGAGGGATGGGATTGACAAGGTGGTCCTCCTCGTCTCTCTCCTGCCCAGGCCAAGATGTGAGAAACCTTTCTTCACCCGAGCTGCTGTCTGCTGGGGAGATCCATCCGTCCAGCGACCAGCGGCTTAGCCATTTAGCAGAGAAAGAGGGAGGGAGAGGGAGAACGCCTAGGGTACACCTAGCATGTACCCTAAAGCGACTTTAGCACCATCCTTCCCCTAAAAAACGAAATTATTGACAGTAGCCATTGTGAAATGACTAACAAAGTCAGGCAGCCAAATTTGTCTTTTATTGAATTTTTTACATAAACTTATGCCATTTTGAAAATTAATATAAGAAATAATCATAGTACAAAATCAAAAAATTGAGGGGCCTATATATACATGTCGGTCTGTCCTGGTGTAGAGGACTTTGCATTGGGTTTTTTTTTTTTTTTGGTATTGAGGATTGAACTTAGGGGCATTTTACCTCTGAGCTACAATACCAGCCCCCCCCAAAAATATACATATATATATATATATAATTTCGAAGCAGAGTCTTGATAAGTTGCTGTGGCTGGCTTCAAACTTGTGATCTTCCATTCTAAGTCTCCCAAGTACTGGAATTCCAGGTGTGTGCCACCATGCCTAGCTCTACATTAGAATTTAATAAGGGTAAAATTTGAAAAACTAACAATTTGAAAAGAAGAAACTTCTGTTGTAAGCATATTGGTCAAATTTAGTAAAATATTTCCTGTATGATCTAAAATGTTCACTTTCCAAACAAAACTATTATAGCCTCACAGCTCACTCTCTGATCCCTCATTTAAATTTTTGGGGGTGTGTGGGGTGCTAGGATTAAACATAGGGCCTCACATGCATTCTACCACTGCGACCCCTAGACTAGTGTGTGGGGGGGCACTGGGGATTGAACCCAGGGGCATTCAACCTCTGAGCTATAACCCAGCTCTATTTTTATTTTGAAACAAGGTCTCGCTAGGTTAATGAGAATCTCACTACTTGCTTAGGCTGTCCTCAAACCTGCAATCCTCCTGTCTCAGCCTCCCAAGTACTGAGATTACAGGCATGAACCGTCACTCCTGGTCCAGAATCTGTTTTAATTTTTTTTTCTTTGATGTGGTGCCGGGGATCGAACCCACGGCCTTGGGCATATTAAGCACATTCTCCACCACTGGGCTATACCCTGGCCTCACTGCTTAGAAACATGATCACAAATAAAATGAAGTAATTCAAGTCCTGCTTGTGCTTGTGTGCGCATGTCATCATCGCTCTGAACTGTATTAGATGAGGCTCTAATGCACCAATAAAAGTATGAAAAATAAAAATAAAAACTTCACTGTCACTGCGGTAGGGATTGGAGATACCAACTGTATCTGAAATGACTCAGTAAATTCCAGTCATTGGAACTTGTATGGGGCAACTATGGAGCTGGTGTTCTTGGAATTAACTTCTGTGCCGAACACACACAGGCTAATTAAATGATAAGGACTGAAAATATGTTTATCTGAAGCCTACATATTTTTTGGGTGGTGATGGAACCCAGGGGCTTTATTCCCAGACCTTTTTTATATTTTATTTGAAATAAATAAATTTATTTTCAGGTTGCTGAGGTCCTCACTAAGTAGCCGAAGCTGGCTTCGAACCTGTGTGATCCTCCTGTCTCAGCCTCCCAAGTGCTGGGATTACAAGCGTGCACCACCACGCCTGGCTACATATTTCTTTCTTTCTTTCTTTCTTTCTTTCTTTCTTTCTTTCTTTCTTTTTTTTTTTTTTTTTGTGGTACTGGGGGTGGAACCCAGAGGCTTTCTACCTCGGCTATACTCCCAGACCTTTTTTATATTTTATTTGGAAACAGGGTCTCACTAAGTTGCTGAGAGCCTCACTAAGTAGCTGAGGCTGGCTTCGAACCTGTGCGATCCTCCCGTCTCCGCTGTCCAAGCGCGGGGATTACAAGGGTGCGCCACCAGGCCTGGCTACATATTTCTTATTAGAAATATCAGGTTAAGATACAAAGGACACATGTTGCTTACATGTGTATCTCGCTTAAGTGCGATACTTAGAAACAGGCAAAGATATAGAGACAGAAAATAGAAAACAGAAAAACAAAATCACAGCATCTGCAGAAGAATGGGTGCACCTGGGAGCGCTATGCTAAGGCAGATCAACCAGGCGCAGGGGCAGGTTTTCCCTCATCCGAGGAAGCCAGGGAGTGATGGTGACACCAGAGGGACTGCAGGTGATGGGGGAGAAGCCGTGGAGTCAGGGAGGTGGTCCAGGGGGAGGGATGAGAGGAGGACCGGGGAAGGCATCGCTCCCACTGACCTGTCAACGTGAGAACACCAAAGTCAGCCTCAACACCCCGCCCGGGGAGGGGCGGGGAGGGAGCGTGTAGGTCACCACCCCTATGAACTAAATCATATGAGACTATAATGCACCAATAAAAATACAGAAAACAGGCTACCAGGGGTTAGGTGAAGGGAAAAGGAAAGTGGTTTAATAGGTTCAATTTCTTTTTCTTTTGCAGTTCTAGGGCTAGAGCTCAGGGGCATTCTACCTCCAAGCTACACTCCCAGCCCTATCTTCCTTCCTTCCTTCCTTCCTTCCTTCCTTCCTTCCTTCCTTCTCTCTCTCTCTCTCTCTCTCTCTCTCTCTCTCTTCTTTCTTTCTTTCTTTCTTCGGTGCAGGGGATAGAACCCAGGGGCATTCTATCTTTGAGCTACACCCCCAGTCCTATTTTTACATTTTTTTATTTGGAAACAGGGTCTCCTAAGCCAGCGCGCGCGGCTGGCTTCGAACCTGCGCGATCCTCCTGTCTCTGCCTCCCAAGAGCGGGGATTACAAGCGTGCGCCACCACGCCCGGCGTCTATTTTTTATTCTTTACTTTTTTAAACAGAGTCTCACTGAGTTGCAAAGGGCCTCACTAAGTAGTAGCTGAGGCTGTCCTCGAACTGCGATCCTCCTGTCTCAGCCTCCCAAATGCTGGGATTACAAGCGTGTGCCACCACACCAGGCTTATTTTTTATTTTGAAACAAGGTCTCACTAAATTGCAGAAGGCCTCAGTAAGTAGCTGAGGCTGTCTAAGAACCGCCATCCTTCTGTCTCAGCCTCCCAAACGCTGGGGTTACAAATGTGCACCACCACACATGGCTTAATAGGTTCAGTTTCTGTTTGAAATAATTTTTTAAAAGGTCTGTTAGTAGGCCAGGCGTGGTGGTGCACACTTGTAATCCCAGTGCTTGGGAGGCTGAGACAGGAGTATCTCACAGGTTCAAAGCCAGCCTCAGCTACTAAGCAAGGCTCTCAGCAACTCAGTGAGACTCTGTTTCCAAATAAAGTATAAAATAGGTCTCGGAGTATAGACTGGAGGTAGAAAAGCCCCTGGGTTCCACCCCCCAGTACCACACACACAAAAAAATAGGCCTGGGAGGGTAGCTCAGAGGTAGAATACCTATGGGTTCCACCCCCAGTACCACACACGAAAAAAATTCTGTTAGTAGGCAGCGATGATGTTTATACAACATTATGAATGGACTTAATATCACTGCTCATCTGCTGACCCCAAATTGAGCCATTGAGAACAGACAGCAAATAACCCCAGCAGCGGCCCAGGCCTCTCGAGCACACCTTGGTCCACACCCTCACCCAGAGCGAGGGGCATGGATCCTGAGGGCGCGGCCTGGTGGCACGTGGGCCAAATCCTGGCATGTGGAGACCCAACTCATATCCCTCCCTGTAGCCCAGGAGCCTGAGCTCATGGACAGGGCTCCGAGTCTCAGCTCCACCACCTCCCAGGTGGAGCTGCACGAGGCAGCCTTGGATGCAAGCCCCTCCCAAGGCGCACTGGGTGAGCCTGCGGGTCAGACCAGGGCTGGGCGGGTGGGGGGTGAGAAGCCTGCAGCTCGAGTCTGGGGGAGTAGGAGGGCTCAAGGCTGGGGGCCGTAGGCACACTCCCCTTTCCAGCCCGGAGCCTCCGCAGGGATGGGACTGAGACAGGTAGCCGGGAAATCTCCCTCTTTCTTGCCACTGATGCTCTTATGGAAGCAGCGGCTTTGGCCAGCAGGAAGAAAGACTCCTCCCCAGTGGGGTGTGTGCTGGCACGGGCAGCCCAGACACACACAGCCTCTAGTGTTCGGCTCCAGGAGATATTCAGACACCCAGGGCCTGGCAGGCTCTGCCAGCTGCCCAGAGAAGGGGGCATTGTCCTGTCCCCACCAGGGCCAATGGGGCCTTCCCTCCGCCATTCTTGGGGGCCTGGCTGACTCCTTGTTCCCAGGGTGGGCTAGGGCCCAGAATGCCCTGGGCCAGACACCACAGCCCAGCTCTGGGGCAAGAGCAGCAGGGATGGGACTCTTCGTACTGGGTCTTGTGTTTGAAGGGAGGAGAGGAGAGTTCTGGAGTCAAAGCCAGGCACAATGGTCCATGCCTGTAATGCCAGTACTTTGGGAGGCTGGGACAGGAGGATTGCAAATTTGAGGCCAGCTTTAGCAACTTAGTGAAACCCTATTTCAAAATTTAAAAGGGGGGGGTGGCTAGGGGTGTAGCAGGGAAGTAGAATACCCCTGGGTTCAATCCCCCAGTACCCAGAAGAACAGAACATTTCTGGATTCAGAACCACTCTCTGAGCTGCAGGAAATCCTTTCTCTCTCTCTTTCTTTCTTTCTTTCTTTCTTTCTTTCTTTCTTTCTTTCTCTCTCTCTCTCTCTCTCCCTCTTCTCTCTCTCCCTCTCCCTCTCTCCTCTCTCTTCTCTCTCTTCTCTCTTCTCTCTTCTCTCCCCTCTCTCCTCTCTCTCTTCCCTCTCTTCTCTCTCTCTCTCTCTTCTCTCTCCTCTCTCTCTCTCCTCTCTCTCTTTCTTCTCTCTCTCTCTCTCTCCTCTCTCCCTCTCCTTCTCTCTCTCTCTCTCTCTCTCTCTCTCTCTCTCGTCTCTCTCTCTCTCTCTCTCCCTCTCCCTCTCCCTCTCTCTCTCGTCTCTCTCTCTCTCTGTATGCATTAGCAGGGACACAGAACCCCCAGATGAAGCTTTGGGGGAGATCTCAGTTCCATCTGAGCGATCCTGCACACCTCCAAGCTAGCAAGAAGCCAGAGGGCTCTTGCTACGGGCGCCCTTCTGCGCGCTCAGGAGCTCAGGAAACTCACTCCTGAAGCGGAGACTCAGGAGCAGACAGGAAGGTGGCGCGGGTCCCGGTCCCACCCAGAGAATGAGCTTGGCTGCGTGCTCTGCCTTCCGAAAGGAAGCAAAGCCCTTGGAGGACTCCATTTTGACTCTTTCATTAGTTAAAAAACAGGCTGGATGCAGTGTGGCAGCCTGCACTGTCCCAGAACAAATGACATTTGTGGAGAGTTAGTGGAATCCAGGGAAGCCCTTCCGGAGCGTGGTGGCACACACCTGTAGTTCTGGCTACCCAGAAGCTTGGAGAATTGCTTGCGCCTAGAAGTCTGAGGTCAGCTTGGGAAATGTACAAAGATCCTGTTTCAAACAACAACAAAAAGCCGGGCATGGTGGCACACGCTCGTAATCCCAGTACTTGGGAGGCTGAGACAGGAGGATCCAGGTTTGAGGCCAGCCTCAGCTACTTAGTGAAATCCTGGTCCAAAAGAAAGAATAAAAATAGCGCTGAGGGTGGAGCTTGGAGGTAGAATGTGCCCGGGTTCAATCCCCAGCACCACAAACAAACAAACAAAAACATGTAGGTTTGAAGTTTTCATAGTATTGTCCCAATATTAACTTCTTAGTTGTGGCAAATGTGCCATTCTTGTGTAGGAGGTCTGTGTCAGGGCAACCTGGACCTTTGCACTCTCAGCAACTTTTCTGTAAATGTAAAGTTATTCTAGCCAAGTGCGGTGGCACATACCTGCAATCCTAGTACTTGGGAGGCTGAGGCAGGAGGATTGCAGGACTGAGGTCAACCTTAGCAACAGAGCGAGCCCCTGTTTCAAAATAAAAACTAAAAAGGGCAGCCAGGTGTTGTGGTGTCCACTTGTAATCCCAGAACTCGGGAGGCTGAGACGGGAGGATCACAGGTTTGTGGTCAGCCTCAGCAACTCAGTAAAGCCCTCCATGACTTAGTGAGACCCTGCTTCAAATTAAAAAACAAAATGGAGCCGGGTGTGGTGGTGAATGATTGTAATCCCAGAACTTGGGAGGCTGCGACAACGCCACAATTTAGCGAGACCCTGTTTCAAAATAAAGAATAAAATAGAGATGAGAGGGTAGGTCAGAGGTAGAATGCCCCTGGGTTCAATTCCCAGTCATACACACGCACGCGCGCGCGCGCACACACACACACACACACACACACACGCGTGCACGCGCACACACATGGAGCCGGGGGTGTTGCTCAGAGGTAGAATACCCCTGAGTTCAATCCCCAAAACCACACAAAAAAAGAAAGAAAAAAATAAAAAAGAAGGAAATAGAAGGGCTGGAAGTATAGCTTGGAGACAGAATGCCCCTGGGTTCAACCCCCAGTACCAAAAGAAAAAAGGAGTTATTCCGAAATAAAAAGGCAGGTAGAGACTGTAGAAGAAGCCCTTCTTGCCCCATGTCTGTCTGTCTGTCTCTTCCAGATGAGTTTGTCTTTATTTATTTATTTATTTATTTATTTATTTATTTTTGTTGGTACTGAGGACAGAACCCAGGGGCATACACCTCCAGCCCTATTTTTTAGTCTTTATTTTGAAACAGGGGCTCACTGAGTCGCAAGGGCTTCACTAAGCAGCTGAGGCTGTCCTTGAACCACGATCCTCCTGTCTCAGCCTCCCAAAGTACTGGGATTACAAGCGTGCGCCACCACGGCTGGCTTTCTCTTTTTAGTCTTTTGGCACTCTTTCCCACTGGAGGTAATGAAGTGCACAGGCTCACTTCTACTGTTGGCCCTGCTATGAGCATGGTCTCTCCCTCGATTGCAAATTAGAATTAAAATTTTGATTCTTTTTTTTTTAATATTCAAGTCCCATAGGTAGTTCCTCCTGCAGGAGCTAGTCAAAGACAATTTTAGCTTTTTTTTTTTTTTTTTTTTGGTGGTACTGGGGTTCCTGGAAACCCTTCTACCTCCGGGCTACACTCCCAGACCTATTTTTTATATTTTTATTTGGAAACAGGGTCTCTTAAGCCAGAGAGGCTGGCTTCGAACCGGCCTGTCTCCACCTCCAAGCACGGGGATTACCAGCGTGCGCCACCACGCCCGGCACGATTTTAGCTTTCTAGTGCTGATCTATAACCAGGATCTAGCTTCCCCAGGAACACTACAGGGCAGATTTAATTTAAACATGTATGAAACTAAGAGGCATTCTCTCAAGTGAGTTTAAATACACTTTGTTTTTAAACAGTCTACATGACATGTTTTTTTTTTCTTTTCTTAAAAACACAATGCCTCTAGCCAGACTTGGTGGCACATGCTTGTAATCCCAGTACTTGGGAGGCTGAGACAGAAGGATCATAGGTTTGAAGCCAGCTTCAGCAACTTAGCAAGGCCTTGTGCAACTTAGTGATACCCTGTTTCAAAATAAAAAATGAAATAGGGCTGTGGGTACAGCTCAGAGGTAGAGTGCCCCTGGGTTCCATCCTCAGTACCACAGAAATAAATACATAAAATAAATAATAAATAAACAATGCCTCCACTTCAAATAAATCACAATCAAAATAAATGAAGTGCTTGAGGTGACACCAGGCCATTTGTCTTAATTCCTGGAGGTGTATGGATCACAAGCAGCAGCCAGTGAGCCAAAATAAATGCCAGGTTTATCAACATTTTCCAGCTTCTAAACTATCCTTAAAGAAAATCGTGGCCAGCCTCATCTACGTAGTGAGACTCTGGTTCAAAAGAAAGAATAAGAATAGGGCTGAGGGTGTAGCTTGGAGGTAGAATGCCCCTGGGTTCCATCCCCGGTACCCCACACAAACAAACAACTGGGCTGGGTGTGGTGGCACACACTTGGAATCCCAGTACATGGGAGGCTGAGACAGGAGGATCGCAGGTTCAAGGCCAGTCTCAGTAATTTAGGGGGGCTCTCAGCAATTTAGCAAGATGTTGTTTCAAAATAAAATATAAAATTGCCAGGCATGGTGGCGCACGCTTGTAACACCCAGCGTTTGGGAGGCTGAGACAGGAGGATCGCGCAGGTTCGAAGCCAGCCTCAGCTACTTAGTGAGGCTCTCAGCAACTTAGTGAGACCCTGTTTCCAAATAAAGTACAAAATAGGTCTGGGAGTATAGCCCGGAGGTAGAAAAGCTCCTGGGTTCCACCCCCAGTACCACCAAAAATGATGATGATGATAATAATAAATAAATAAAATTAAAAAATAGGGCTGGTGTACCTCAAATGTAGAATGTTTCTGAGTAAAAAAAAAAAAAAAAAGAAAGAAATGAAAGTATAGTTTTTGCCCCATCTCTTTAGCCCAACATATGCCATTTCTTTTTTTCTCTCTCTTTTTCTTTTTTTTTTTTTTTTTTTTTTTTTACTAAGACTGCTGGAAGCCTTATCTTGAAACTGCTTTCGGATGCCACTAATGTAGAATTAATAACCATTCCACATTCAAACGGGGCCTCACCGACACAGCTGCGGTTCTGAGGGAACATCACCCAGGTCAGGAACTTGATCCCTCTGGCCTCATGTCCTGCATCCACGGACACCGGCTCTGGCTGCGTTGCCCAGGCTGGCCTAAAACGCCGGCCCTCCAGCAATCCTCCTGTCTGAGCGGCGGAGGTTAACAGTCGCACCCCAGGGCCCAGCTCTACAAACTCATTTTAGAGGTGGAACTGCCAAGTCACAGTGCCAGAGATATAGAGCAAGGCGCCCCGACTCCCTGGCTGGGGCACTTTGGGGTGCTTTCTGATTACCATTGCAGCTAGGGTGCCATTCTAGCTGGCTAAGGAAGTGGGTCTGTGGATCACTAGAGAGTGGGGTGGACCTGGAGGGGGCTCTTTGTCAGCCTGTGGGGCTGTAGACCACAAATTGGCAGCCGGGGATGATGGGGCAGGATAGAGCCCTTCTCCACACAGGCCTGAAGACCGCCCTGTCAATCACCAGTCCCCGCTGCTGTCCCTCAGAGGAAGAAAGCCACGTCTTGTCCCCTACCCCCACCGCTGCCCTGCTGGGGCTCCTCAGCCCAGCCCCCCCATCCTGGACAGAGGAGGGAGTTCCCTGGGCTTTCATGAACTCTCAGCCAGCTGCCCAAACTGTGGGTGGCAGGGGCCCAGCTGGCCCCCCGTGATGGAGCGGTGGGGGACGCTGGAAGGATGCCTGGGTGGGCGGCCAGTGAGCGCTGGCTTCCTGGGGCCTCCCCGGGTGCTGAGCAGTGTGGCCACTTCCGAAGGCCCCTTTGTTCACCCCTTTATCCAGAAGAGTGGCTGCAATTGTGCAGGGTACAAAGCCCCCTCGGGCCTTGACTTCCCACCCTTGCCTGTGGCCTGGCTGGGCCCGGGTTTCCCAGGCTCCGGGACGGCAGCCGCCCGCCCCTCCAAGGCAGCTGGGGACCCAGACCCTCTGCTTCTGAGCCAGGATCTATTCATCTGGCCCCCACCAGCTCCCCCCGGGCCCCCACCCAGCCTCGGCCATTCACACAAGCTGAGGCTCCCTGCTCCTCCATGGCCCGGCCCCAGACATGCGCAGCAGGCAGTTCCCAGGCTCAACACTGGGGAGACGCTAGGAGGGGCCACGGAGCCTTTGGGAGAGTTTTCTGCTGTGCAGGTGGCCTGGGGGTGGTGGACTGAGTGTGGGCCACCCAGAGGGCACGTCCCCGGGGCCTCGAACCTGCCGTGAGGACCTGGTACCTGCTCTGTGCCAGAGACTGGACGGGGGAGAGGGGGGAAGGGGGAGAAGGAAGACCTTGCTTTCCTTCTGTTCTGTGCCTTTAAGCACTAGTACGCTCAGCCCAGTTCATAGACAACAGGCTGGAAGAAGCTGGGCTTCCTCCTGGGCTCCCAGTTTATAAGTGAATTCAGAGTAGTGGGTCCTTGATCCGAGGCCCGTGCTCTTAACCACTCTGCAGGCAAGAGGCAGGGAATCCAACCAGAGGGAGAACCGTGCGGCCGGGGCTGCGGGGCTACTCAGGCTGGCTGCCTTGCCCCTGTCTGCTGGAACAACAGACAAGGGGATCTCCAGGGAGTGGCCCTGGAAAGGCTCAGGTCTGCCCCGCAAGTGGCCTGCTTTGATTTCTTGTCCCCCCCAAAATGAATGAGGTCGGTGTTCCTGGGCAATCCCATGTGCCTCGGGAACACTGGTGCACAGAATGGCGGCAGACCTGCTGGCCAATGGTCCTGGACCCACCCGTGTCCCTCTGGGGCAGGGGATGCAGTCAGTCACAGTCTCTAGGCCCTTTCATGAAGGGCGCCCCAGCCCCAGGGCCAGGCTGGAGCCATTGGGCCTGCGGGGAGACCCGATAGTGCCCGCTTCCAACAAGCCAGGAGTCCTCAGGTGCCCCCAGGGACAAAGTCATTTCTGGACTCCTCTCCCAAGACTGAAACAGCCCAGCTACTTCCTTCTTGCTCTTCCTCTTCTCTCTCTTCCTCCTTCTCTGCCTCCTGTCCTTCTTTCCCTCCTGCCCCCTTCTCTACTTCCTCCTCTTCTTTTTCCTATTCTCCTCCTTTCTTCCTTTCCTGCTCCTCCCTATCTCCCCCACCCCACGTTACAGCCTAGAGCTGAACAGTCCCCTGAAGTCTCATACGTACAGGGGGAGGGCTTTTAGGCGATGATTGGATCAGGAGGGCATGACCTCATCAGTGGATTAATCCAGGATAGATTAATCCATTGGTGGCTGAATGGACTGAGAGGCAGGAAGTTGGAGGAAGTAGGTCACTGCGGGTGTGCCCCAAAGGGCTCATCTTCTCCTCTGCCCCTTCATCTCCCTCCCTCCCTCCCTCCCTCCCTCCTTCCCTCCCTCCCTCCCTCCCTCCCTCCCTCTTTCATGAGCCGAGCATCTCTCCTGAGCTGTACCCCACTGCCATGACGTTGTGCTTGACCTCAGCCCCAGAGCAATGGAGCTGGCTGCCCACGGCCTGAACCCATCAGCCAAAATGAAGCTTTCCTCCCCACGTCATCCACGCCGGGACTGTGATCACAGCGCTGCAGCGCTGACTAACACACCCGCCTCCCTTCCTCCAGAGTTTCCACTCTGAAGTGAAGTGAAGTGGTTCTGGGGGCTGTTTGGTCCAGCCGCCAGTTCTTGGAGCTCCCGCACTGCGGGTCACGGCCCTTCTGGGTGGGGTGACCAGAAACCCAGGCACCAGGAAGCCCCACTTCTGGCCAGCTGAGCATCCCAGACTATACATGTACAAGTACCAGAGAGCGAGAGGAGGAACGGCACTAACATTGGTCCATTGCCAGATGAAAAGTCTGAGATGCAGACTGGGCAAGCGCTGCTGGGGGTTCACATGCGGCGGATACAGGAACAGGACTCTCGGCTCTCAGAGAGTACAAGGGCAGCCAGTGCCCCGGGGAGGAGCGAGGGCTGTGCAGGAGGAGTGGGTCAGCACAGCAAGGTGACCGGTGCGTCTGTGTCCAACAAATCTTTTTTTTTGGGGGGGTACTAAAGATTGAACCTAGGGGCATTCTACCTTCAAGCTATACCCCTTGCCCTTTTTATTTTAAAACAGGATCTCCTAGGTTGTTGAGGGTCTCACTAAATTGCTGGGACTGGACCTGAGATCCTCCTGTCTCAGTTTCCCGAGAACTGGAATTACAGGCATGCAACACCATGCCCAGCTGTGTTCGACCAATTTTTATCGACCTGCAGTTCCAAAAAGAACACACACACACACACACACACACACACACACACACACACACACTCCTTTGTGCCTTTGTGGAGACACAAAAGTACAACACAGAGCATTACAGAGATGGCTGGGAGGTGAGAGACTGTGCAGAGGTGCGCAGGGTGTGCTGGGGGCTGCCGTTTTATACAGGGAGGTCATGGAGGCCTCGTTGAAATGGCGACATTGGAGCAGAGGCACAAAGCCACGATGAAGCCAATCTATTCACCCTCCTTAGCCAAAGAGGAATACAAGCCCCCAGGGGCAGGCAGGCGTATCAATGTTAGACACTGAGCTCGCCAAGTCCCCAAGTAGGGCCTGCTGCCAAGATCAATGCGTATTTGTGCAATGTTTGAAGATCAGAATGAAAGAGTGAGGCAAACATTTGGTGTCTATGCATTGCCAGGTCCAATGCTGGTGCTCTCCTGGTAAACAAACCCTCCACTCTGCTGGGCATCCCTCAGGAGCCCATGACCCCCTGTGCGGAGGAAAGATGGGGAGTTTGGAAGTATCAGTTGTGTCTGGGTGCGATTCCATCGCCTGCCTGGTGTTCCCAGACTCCCGGGGTCCATGGTACTGGGGACCATGTAGAGAAGGAGAACGGACCATGGCGGTGACCGGGGCATTGGGATGTGCTTCTAGAACTGGACTACAGCGACCCACAGGCCCGTGGGGGTGTGGTTTCAGTGGGGGTGGACTCAGGGGGCTCTGGGTCCTAATTGCCTCCCATATCCCCCACGGGGCACCCTGGGTACGCAGTAGGAAGGAGCTGAGCTTCCTGGAAGTCGTCTGCCCTCCGGGCTGGGTCCTGATGCCCCTGAGTCTGTGTGAGGACGGTGGGTGCCTTTTCAAGGCATCTCCCCGAAAGATGTACCACTGGGTTCCAGGCCCTGGGAGGCCCTTTGTTTGAGCTGTGCACCCTAGAACAGGCAGCAAGATAATAACCTGCCTGTTGTAAAGGTCATCATGAAAACCGAGGGGAATGAAGGATCTGGTGTCATCTTCCAAAGGCAGCTGAGGGCCAAGGTGGGTTAAAATTCCTGCCTGAACCAGGAGCAAACTGCATGTCCTGCAAGGACTACATCTGCCTCAAGGGGGCGCCCTTTCCAAATTTTCACAGAGGACTTGCACAAGCCGGCCAGGGCTCGGGGCACAGGCCATCCAGGAGAGCCGACAGCCTGGTTCTCTGGACAGCTTCAGGCTCGCCGAAGTTAAGTCTTCCCAGGTTTGAAGACTGTGCAGTCTCAGGCAGGCAGGCAGGACACATCCTCGAGGCGGACCAGAAGCCTGGGTCCGTGATTCCCGCGTGGGACTGTGTGTGAAGGGGCTGCCCGGAGACCCTGAGCTACAAATGCCCTGTGGTTGGACATCACCTGCCGACGTGGCATCCGATGGAGGGCTTCCGGACGCCGGGCACCTGCGTTGCCCCCTCTCTTGGAAAGAAGGGCACAGATAATAATGTTCTTATTTCTTTCACATTTGCCCCTTCCTGTCCTAAGCAGAGTGTCAAGAGAGTGACAAGCTTAAGGCTGCTGATTATGGTGACTGCGAGGCAGGGACCAGTGAAAAGAGCCAACCCAACGTCAGAAATACGGTGGTCCAGCCCGTTTTGGGTGCCTAACCCTGCAATTAATCAGCCCTGGGTGGGGGAGAGTGGAGGAGGAGCTTGGCTCTAAAGCTCCCACCCCAGGAGGTGGGAACCTGGCAATTCAAAGGACACCCTCCCCTGTCAGGGGGTGGTGGGTAAGTCAAGATGGCAGGGGCCAAGAGCTCGGTTTGCTTACTTTGAATTCAAACCTCTATTGTTGATCTATGGCTGGAGACTCACTCCCTGGAGCCCCTAGGATTATCGTACAACCCAACTGAGCAGCCTGGCGTCTGGGGGCCGAGGCGTTAGGACAGAGGAGGCTGATGGGAGCGCATGAATGCGCACACACAGGCACAAAGGCTCGGAATGGATCCGGCAGGAGCGCTGTTTGTAGAGGGGATTCCATTTATTTCACTCCTGATATCGAGCCGGTTTGGCAGGACTCCGTCCACACAGGCTGGTGGACTTTACAGGCTTTAAACCCAGGGTATCCTAGGCATAAGGACTGTTTGAAGCCTGCTTCCAGCCACACATTCCACTTTATTTTTTTCTTGTGGTTCTGGGGGCAGAACCCAGGGGCATTCTACCTCTGAGCTACACCCCCAGCCCTATTTTTTATTCTTTATTTTGAAACAGGGTCTCACTAAGTTGCAGAGGGCCTCACTCACTAAGTATCTGAGGCTGACTATGAACCTGTGATCCTCCTGTCTCAGCCTCCCAAGTACTGGGATTACAAGTGTGCACCACCATGCCCAGCTCACATTTTATTGATTTATTGATTGATTGATTGATTTTGGTCCCACTGGGGACTGAACCCTGCAGTGCTCTACCACTGAACTACACCCCCAATCCTTTTTATTTTGAAACAGAGTCTTATCTTATTAAGTGGCTGGGGCTGACCTCGAACCTGTGATCCTCCTGTCTGTGCCTTCCAAGTACTGGGATCACAGGCGTGTGTCTCGCTGTGTCTGCCTTCTCACCTCACACCTCCACTTTTTTTTTTTTTTTTGTACTGGTGATTGAACAGAGGGGTGTTCTACCTCTGAACTACACCTCCAGCCCTATTTATTTTATTTTATTTATTTAATCTTTTTTTTTTTTTTGCGGGTCTGGGGATGGAACCCAGGAGCATTCTACCTCCAAGCTACATCCCCTGCCCTATTTTTTATTCTTTATTTTGAAACCGGGTCTCACTAAGCTGCAGAGGGCCTCGCTAAGTAGTAGCTGAGGGTGCCCATGAACCGAGGTCCTCTTATCTCAGCCTCCCGAATGCTGGGATTACAAGCGTGCGCCACCGCACCCGGCTTTTATTTTATTTTTCTAATGTGACTTTAGATGCATTATGGTCTCACATCATAGTGTAAATCATGTTAACAGAGACACACATGCACACAGCACTTGGCGGGCCTGGGGGCGGTACTGGGGGTTGAACCCAGGGGCATACTACCTCCGAGCTACAACCCCAGTCCCATTTTTTATTCCTTATTTTGAAACAGGATCTCACTGAGTTGCAAGGGTCTCACGAAGTAGCTAAGGCTGGCTGAGAACCCGGATCCTCCTGTTTCCGCCTCCCAAATGCTGGGTTTATAAGCGTGCGCCATCATGCCCGGCTCCTTATTTTTTATTTTAAACAGTGTCCTGCTAAGTCAGGGCCTCGCTAAATTGATGAAGCTGATCTTGAACCTGTGATCCTCCTCTCCACCTCCAAGTACTGGGATTAAAGGCTTCACCACGCCCGGCACACTTCCACTCTTGACTCAGGTGAGTTACTAGTTCTGATGGCATTTGTAGGATCAGGCACACTGGTCGTCGTGGGGTTCCTGGGGTTTCTGTGGCTCCTTCTGTACCGGCAGGATCCCTTCTGTTGTTGGGGCCATCTTCTGGGATTCAGGGTGCTCCCAACCAGGGCTTAGGAGGCGGCGCGGCAGCAGAGCCGACCTCCTAGGCTGGGCGTGTGGCCTCAGAGGCAGGAGCCCGGCCGGGCCTCTAGGTGGCCGGGGTGGGGGAGCGACAACACATCCCCGGTCGTAGAAGGCCTCGCTCTTCTGACCTTTTAGCCCCCTGAGGATCAGTACATTAATCCACTAAAGACGCTTTGTTGATTTTATCTGACGCCCAACAGTCACCCCACCAGTCCCCTTTGTATACCCCAGGGGCCCAGAGACCAGACAGGAGTAAAACCCACACAGAGGTCAGAGGGGAGGGCCTGGCAATTAACCCTGCATCGGAGCAGGGTGGAGTCGGGTGGAGGAGGGCGGCTGGGCCCGGCTGCCCCGCCCAGAAGGGGCCTCCCCGGGTCCACAGGTGGGATCCGCAGGGCCCTGCACCCACCAGCCCAGGCATGGCGGGGCTGCTCCCGGTCAGGCCTCTGGCAGGGGTGGAACGCCTGCCCCCCACCCCATCTGAAGCAGCAGCTGACTCCCTCCCCCGCTGTCCCCTCCCCCTCCCCCCCTCTACTTTTGGAGGAGAATAACCTGTGATAATTTTTTCTTCTCCTTTCTGGCAACTAATGGACTCCTTAAATAGCAAAAATTGCGGCCTGTAATTAAGATCTTGCTTTTTAAATGATTAATCATTGTAACCCCTTTGAGCAGCATCCGACTTTCCACTCTTCTCACATTGAAATGCAGATCGTTGGCAAGGGAGGGAGGTGCTCCCAAGCCACTGAGGAGCAATTAAACCTTCCCAGCTGTCACTCCCCGCCTCATCTGCCTCCCTGGCCTGTCCAGACACCAAGCAGAGAGCGTGCAGGCCCCCGCGCGGGCCCTGGCGCCAGAGCGGCCAGCAGCCTGGCTGGAGGGCACCGGGCCAGCCAGCCTCCAGGCCTGACCCCTGCCCTTGCTAGGCAGCCAGAAACTGGCTCCGAGGCGCCTCCTGTGTGCGCCCTGCTTTAGAACTGAGACCTCATTCAAGTTTCACAATAGCCACCTGGGAGAAATGTGAGGCGCCCACTTATATAAAGGGCAAATGCAGGTGCAAATGTGCAGAGTTGCTACCAGGCACGGTGGCACTGGCCTGTGATCCCAGAACTGGGAGGCTGAGACAGGAGGATCGCAGCCTCCAGGCCAGCCTGAGCAACTCATCACCGAGGCCCTCGGCAACTCAGCAAGCCCCTGCCTCAAAATAAAAATAAAAAGGGCTGGGGGCGTAGCTCAGAGGTGGAGAGCCCCTGAGTTCAATTTCCAGTACTAGGCACAAACAAAGAAATTCACAAAATTGCCAAGTGGATTGGTGGTACCAGGACTTCACACAAAGACACACTGATCCACACCCTGGGCTTGTTTTACTCTCTTGTGTATTCACAGGAGGTCAAGGGCACACCTCCCTGGACACACACACACACACACACACACACACACACATGCACGCACGCACGCACGCACGCACGCAAAGGACATCCTACCTTTGAACTATACCCCCATTGCTATTTTTTTTTTTTTTTACTATTTTTAATTTGGAAAATAGGGTCTTGCTAAGTTGCCGAGCACCTCAGTAAATTGCTGAGGCTGGCTTCGGACCTGACATCCTCCTTTCTCAGCTTCCCAAGTAATGGGACTATAGGTGTTTCCTACCACACCCAGCTTCTATGCTATCTTTTGCATAAAAATAAAGGACATGTAAGAATTATGTTTACACTAGCTTATATACAAAGAAGTTCTGGAAGGATACAGAGGAAACCGGTACCAGTGATTTTTTTTTTTTTTTTTTTTTTTTTTTTTTTGGTGGTTACTGGGGATGGAACCCTTCTACCTCCAGGCTACACTCCCAGACCTAATATATATATATCGCGCTTTGAACCTGCGCAATCCTCCTCCTGTCTCTGCCTCCCAAGCGCGGGGACTACAAGCTATGCCACCACACCCAGCTTAGTGATTATTTCTTAAGGAGTGATAAGAACTGGGCAGATAAGACCATTAAAGGAGACTTCTCAATTCAAGGCTTTTCATTTTTGTACTAGGTGAAAGTATTAGCTATTCAGAAAATTAAATGAGCCAGGCGTGGTGGCGCACGCTTGTAATCCCAGCACTTGGGAAGCTGAGACAGGAGGATCGCCAGTTCAAGGCCAGCCTCAGCTACTTAGTGAGGCCTTCTGCAACTTAGTGAGACCCTGTTTCAAAATAAAGAATAAAAAAACTGGGTGTGGTGGCACATGCTTGTAATCCCAGCATTGGGGAGTCTGAAACAAGAGGATCTGAGTTTGCGGACAGCCTCAGCTACTCAGTGAAGCCCTTTGCAACTCAGTGAGACCATTTCAAAATAAAAAATAGGGGTGGGGGGTGTAGCTTGGAGGTAAAATGTCCCTGGGTTCCATCCCCAGTACTGCAAAAAAAAAAAAAAAGAAAAGAAAATTAAATCTGAATGATTTTTTTTTTTCAGCACTGGGGATGAAATCCAGGGGCATTCTACCTCTGAGCTACACCCCCAGTCACATTTTTTATTCTTTATTTTGAAACAGGGTCTCAGTGAGTTGCAAAGGGCCTCACTAAGTAGCTGATGCTGGCCACAAACTGCTATCCTCCTGTCTCAGCTTCTCAAATCCTGGGATTACAAGCGTGCGCCACCACGCCCGGCTCAATATGAATGATTTTATATGCCCGCATTGATCCGGTATACACCTGTCAGCACCTACAAATGTCACCCACCCCCAGCAGATGGCCGTTCCCTCAGGTGGTCCACACCCACCCTGGTAGGTAGCATCATCAGGAGGCTGTCTGGGCTGAGTGCAAGGTTCTCTGCCTTCCTTGGGGACATTCCAGCTTCTTCTCCCGTTCAGACTCACTCATTTCAGGGCTGTGGGTCCTCCACCATCACCTTGTAAGACACTTCAGGCATCGGGCAAGTTCAAGGTCTCTGCTCTGGCCATATGTGGTTGTAGCACACCCACATGTACACATGCTCCTATACAGACACACTTACACGCATTTGGGCCTTGCCTGGGCTGTGGTCCACATCATGGGTTCTTTGGGCGCTGAGAGGTGAGCAGGCGCGGGAGAGAGAAGCAGGAGGGATGGAGGGAGCTGGGCTCCTGCGTGCCTGGCCACCAGCTCTCACAGTCCCCCTCCGGGCAGGCAGCAGGGTCCCACCTCCCTGGGGTCTCTGTGAGCTCCAGATTAGACTCCGAACCTGCCCAGCTCCCAGCGCCAGGCCCCGTGCCAAGATGAGGCCTGCTTGCCAGCAGGCCTGGAAACTAAGGCAGGCATGCATCGATTGACTTGCTAAAGTCCCACAGCTGATAAGCCGGGGTCGCGCCGAGGCAGGCTGGCTCAGGGGCTGTGTGCAGCTCCGTACTGCAGCTGCCTCTGTGGCCTGGCTAGCAGGGCTTCGTGAGGCCGTAACTAGGGCCGCCATTCCCACCCCCGGAAAGGCTTCAGCTCCTGGTGCAGGACAGGGCGTCCAAAGGGTCAGTAGCCTGATCTGTGGGGCAGAGTCCCCAGGAAACGTGGAGGTCCTCAGGAAAGGGTTTTCCTGCCAGAGATGCTCCAGGGGGTTGGTCTCTGGGGGCAGGGACTTCAGGAGTCAGCACAGTTTAGGAAAGGGTGGTTCAGCTCACTGCGCCCAGAATCATCCAACACCCTCCCCTGGGTCCTCATGCTCCTCACGGCCGTGTCGCCTCCTCTGAAGCTGACTCTGAGTGGGTGGCTCCATCTTTCCGTCACTCGAAGGCACAAGATCAGGAGCATGGACCATTTCCGCCCCCCCCCCATGTCAGGTCGGGTTGTATCAGGCCTCAAGTAATCCAGGGACCAGGGCTCACACACACGTGGGCGGGCTCATCTCACCCAGCAAAGGGTGGTGAGCATAGCTGGCCGGTTCTCATGTGAACCTCAGGCTCTTAGGGCCGGCCCATCAGGACCCAGGGCCACTGGGCCCGAGTTCATGACAGTTGGCAGCTGTCAAGGGCGCTGGGCCACTTTGGCATTATCTGGGAGGGAGCCTGGCTGACCCCCGTGACCCGATGGGGGAGGCCAACGGCTCCTCCCTTCCCCCGCCCCGCATTCCAGGACAGCCTGTCGTCCCTGGGTGTGATGAATGCCAGGCTTGCATACAGTCCCCAATGAGGTCGCCAAAGACAACCCCAGCCCAGCCTGGAAACACCTCCCCGGCTGAAAGGAGGCGTCTGGGCCAAGCAGACATCTTTATTCAGCTGTAATTGACGTTTCACAAATGTCTGTAACTTCGTCTGGAGGGACACAAAGCGCCCCATGCGTGGCCCTGGCAGCCTCTTTATGTGATCCCCTTTCATCTGTGCTGAGGCCGCCTGGGCCATCCCGCCTGGTCCCCCAGCTGGCACAAAGGCAGAGCTGCACACAGACACCTCCATGGGCCTTTACCTCCTGGAGAGCTATGCTAATCCAGCACCGGCCAGACCCTCCTGCGTGTGGCTGGGCCATAGGAACAGCACCCAGGATGGGTAGACTGGCTCTCCCAGAGACCCACCCAGAGAAGGCTGCACCAGACAGCTGGATCTGAGTCTGAGCCAGTGGGGAAGCGACCTTGGAGCCACCAAGGGTTCACAGCCCGGGACCTCAAGCTCCCAGGGAGAGGGAGCATGTGAGCCCCTGAAGTCATGGGCAGATCTATGCCCAGGCCTCTTTCTTTCCTTCCTTCCTTCCTTCCTTTCTTTCTTTCTTTCTTTCTTTCTTTCTTTCTTTCTTTTCTTTCTTCTTTCTCTTTTTTCTCTTTTTGTAGTACTGAAAATTGAACCCAGGGGCATTCTACCTCCGAGCTACACCCCAGCCCTATTTTTTATTTTTTATTTTGAAACAGGGTCTCATTAAGTTGCGAAAGGCTGATCTCGAACCTGAGATCCTCCTATCTCAGCCTCCCAAGAACTGGGATTACAAGCGTGCGTCACCATGCCTGGCTAGGTCCGTATTAATCAGAAGTTCAAGAAAGTACGTCATGCCACTGGGCTCTTATTTTATGGATAGGACAGCCGAGGCCCAGAGAACAGCCATAACTTGCCCAATGCCCCACAGAAGTTGGTGGTAGCACCTGGGCCTCTATTACCTGCTCTAAAAACCTTCCTACTCTACCACGGTAAGCTACAGAGGCCAGGCAGGTGACTGTCAAGAGATATCCAAGTTCTCCAAGGACCAGCCGAGAGGGACAGGAGAATATGTTACATCCTCCAGGTTCCCAGTGGCCCAGTGCAGCCTGGCATCACCGGGTCCTCAGAGGAAAACAGATAGAAGCCAGGGGCATTCCATCTCCAAGCTACACCCCAGCCCTATTTTTTTTAATTCTTTACTTTTAAACAGGGTCTCACTAAGTTGCAGAGGGCCTCACTAAGTAGTTGAGGCTGGCTGCGAACCCAGATCCTCCTGTCTCAGCCTCCCAAGGACTGGAATTGCAAGCATGCGCCACCATGCCCAGCAGAAAACAGATTTTGTTGTTGTTTTGAGGTACCGGCAATGGAACCCAGGGGCCTTCTACCTCTGATCTACATGCCCAGTCCTTTTTATTTTTTATTTTGAAAGAATCTCACTAAATTGCTGATGTTGGCCACCAATCTGTGATCCTCCAGTCTCAGCCTCCCTAGAACGGGGATTACAGGTGTCCGCCACCCCTCCCAGATTAATTTTAAAACATTTTGAGTGTAAATTATCATGGGCACCTCAGTTAGGTGTGCGAGATAAAGGCCCTGGGGAGACAAACACCGGTTGTGGCCATGTCTCCTATTGGAGTGGTAAGAAGAGTTTTGATAAGAACGTACAGTGACATAACCCATGCCGTGAGGAAGCCTGCCCAGGTGAGGTGGAGGAGGAGGCCCAGAGCGCGTTCTCGGGGGGTGGGGAGGTGGGAGGGGTGTTTATGGGCAGAAGCTCCCGCTGGCTGGGGATGCCTGGCTTCACACTGGCCGCATCCTCAGACCATTTCCTCGTCCCATGGACCCATCGTGCTCCGCGGATGCTGTGGGTGACCCCCCCTGCGGCCCTCTGCTGTCCTTGCTGGTAGAGCCTGTCTTTGCCCCTGGCTCAGGGAGGGCACTCCAGCCTCCAGAAAAGGGTTCCGCGTGGACAGTCATCCACACAGGTCCCCGTCTCCATGCCAGAGTCTGGTTTAGACATTGGGATGTGTCGCCCATTTCTGCAGGTAAGAAAACTCCCCGGGGACTTAAACCAGTGATGAGGGTTGACTGCGCTCCGCGCCCTTGTGATTAGGCTGGGGCTCGGTGGAGACAGCTCGGTTCTGTTCCTGTGGCTCCAGGATCCCTTGTCGCTGGCTGTGGCTGGTCACTCAGCCTGGGAATGTGGTTTGGGGGCCTTGGCCGTTCCTTGCCTGGACTTCCTCAGACCACGGTTGCTGGGTTCCAAGAGCTGGTCTACCCAGAGACGAGAAGAAGTGACGGTTTCTTAAGGTCTGGGCCTGGAAACTCCAAAGTGTTAATTTTCTCCTATTCTATTGGCCAGTCACCAGGGTCAGGTTCAAGGGAGGGTGTGCCCCCCAAAAAGAGAAGAGTATTAAAGAATGCGGGGGGCCTTGTTTTAAAACATCCACAACCAGCCAGCCGGGCGTGATGGCGCGCGCTTGTAATCCCAATACTCAGGAGGCTGAGACAGGAGGATCTCAGGTTTGCAGCCAGCCTTAGCAGGTTAGTGAGACCCTGTTTCCAAATAAAATATAAAAATAGGTCTGGGGTGTAGCCGGGAGCTAGAAGGCCACTGAGTTCCCTCCCCAGTACTTAAAAAAAAATTCATAGCAAATAAAACACAGGGAGAAGTCTATTGGGGGATTTCTGGGAAAGGGTTTCTTTGCTCTTGAAAAGGGACATGAGCCTATCTGTATCACAATTGAGAGGCCAATGTAAGAAATAAGACAATCCCAGGAAGAAGAGGGTCAAGTGTTCGACCCTTCACGATTACGCTCCCAGTTTCAGCCTTGTTCCGATGCTGCTACCTGGGTCTCAGGAAAGGAGAATGCCATTAGGATATCTCCTGCAGCTGTTACACTGGGCTTCAAACCAAAGTATGCCGAAATTACATACGATTATGTGGCTCGCACTTAAAATCGTGTAGGATTCCAATATTTGCTGGAAAGATGCAATTTTGTCAAGATGTCAATCCTTCCCAAATTAAAGCATATATTCAATACAACACCATTGATAGAATTTACAAGCAGACTCTAAGGATCGCTGGGAGAGTCAGTTATTCCCAGCACTAACAAAAAAGAGAATCGATGGGAAAAAGTTTTGAGAGAGAAGACACGTTCTCACGGGATGTAAAAACATATAGAGGGGGATATGTTATAGCACACGGGAATAGTTAAATAACTTAGAGCAGTAGGTCTCCAACTTGAGTATACAGCAAGAACACCTGCGGGCCCGTTAAATTCATATTGCCAGGCCCCATTCCTAGAATTTCTTTTTCTGCAGGCTGGGAGGTTGGGAGGAGAAGTCAAGAATTTCTACCAAGTTCTCAGATGATGTTAATACTAATAATCCATACCTTTTTGTTTGTTTGTTTGTTTGTTTGTTCTGAGGATTCAACCCAGGGACATTCTACCTCTGAGCTATGCTCCCAGCCCCCCCTTTTTTTGGTGGAATTGGGGGTGGAACCAGGGGCTTTCTACCTCTGAGCTATACTCCCAGACCTATTTTATATTTTATTTGGAAACAGGGTTTCACTAAGTTGCTGAGAGCCTCACTAAGTAGCTGAGGCTGGCTTCGAACCTGCGCGATCCTCCTGTCTCAGCCTCCCAAGTGCAGGGATTACAAGCGTGCGCCACCATGCCTGGTGCTCCTAGCCCTTTTTTTTAATTTTGAAATAGGGTCTAAGTTGCTGAGGCTGATCTCAAAAATGTGATCCTACCTCAGCCTTACATGTGTGCACCATCGTGCTCAGCTGAAACACATAATTATTATTTCACAGTTCCCGTGGGTCAAGGTCCTGAAGTGGCTTAGCTGGGCCCTCTGCAAGCTTGGAATCAAGGTGCAGGTCAGGAGCGGGGCCTCCCCTGGAAGCTCTGCTGGGGAAAGATCCACTTTCAAGCTCATGCAGCCCTTGGCTAAATTCAGTTCCTTGCATGGGTCGCGCTGAGGACTCATTTTCTTGCGGTCAGCTGTTGTCCATATCTGGAGGTCACTCACACCCCAAGGTTCCATCAGCCTCATCAAAGCCAGCAAGGGCATAAAAGATCCCGGCAGGCTGAGCACGATGATCTTACATGATGGAATCCTATAATCATGTACACAGACGCATCAACATCCCCTCGCCTTTGCTGTATTCTGCTGGTTAGAGGTGAGTCACAGGTCCCACCAAGACAAACAGAAAGGAGACAGGAGTGGAGAAGATGAACTTAAACCCAAGTCTACCCTCCTGGAACACAGCCACCCTTTTCTATCAAGATGCACAAACCAAGACCATGTCTGGGGTGCTGTCTGGTGAAGTCAGCAGTCTCTGGGGTTAGACACAACTGCTCCTCCTCCTCCACTCTACTCCCGTGTCTCTGCCACTCTGGTCCCTGCCCTGATGGCAGCCACACTAGAGTGCCTGAGTGAACAGCGATCAGTTCCTGTCTTCTTTTGCCCTCGCTCCAAGGGTTGGCCTGCTCTGCACCCACCGCCATCAGGGTGGGCTGGGCTGTCTGGAAAACAGGGAGCTTCCCCACTTCCCCGGCCTCCGGTCCCCATGCCCAGATTCCTTAGAGAATTTGGAAGAAGTGGGCACAAAGATTGTCTGGAGAAGCTCAGGAGGAAAAAGGAGGCTGTTCTTTCTCCCAAAGCCTTGGAAGAGAGAAAATTCTCCCAGGCTGAGGAGAGAAGGCGTGACAAGGTGTTTCTCATACACCGGAGATTGTAGACTGAGGGTCGTAAATGCTTGTAACTTTAGGGCATGCTTCCAACCCACCACCCCTTCTCTACACCCTTCCTCCCCTCTCCACCTGGGGACGGTATATTTGTCAGGATAGCATTTGGTTGCCCCAAAGGCCCAAAGGAAGAGGACATAAACAACTAAAAGCTTCTTTCTCTTACATAAAAATCTGGGCAGAGGGTTTAGAATGGTGGCCATGTAATTATCAGGGGCCCTGACTCTTTCTGTCTTGTCTCTCTGCTTTTATTAACAGGCTCCTCAATTTCACCTGCACATCAGCTGGTAGGAAGAGGAAAGGGGCTTCCTTTCTGGAGCCCGACTTAGCAGTGGTGTGTACTATTCTACCCATTGGCCAAAACATGGTCAGGTCAGAGCCTGGGCTCCTGAGCCAAGGACTCAGCCCGACATGACCGGCCTGGAGTCCGCGTGGGGCTCCACTCACCCCTTCGGGACTGCTCTTCTCTGGCCCTCCCAGCTCTCCAGTCACCCCCAAACTGCTTATACCTCAGCCTGTCCCACCAGGGGCCAGACGACGATGAGACAGAAAGCGGCCCAGCCTCAGCGGGGGATCCTGGAGGGGAACTCTCCAGTCCTCTCTCTGGGGTCCTTGCCTCCCTCCTCCATGCCCCATCTTAGCCTGCCTAAGGCACACCCCAGAGCACAACCCAGGCTAGAGGTTTCTGGAATGCCTGGAACAAAATAAAAGCCTCCCTGGGCGCTCTCGGGCCCTGGGCTGCCTGCTCCCTGGAGAAGGGTCCCGGCACCTCCTCCTTCCTCAGCCCAGAGGGCCCCCCTGGTTCCCACATTACCACATGAATGGGGCACAAGCCCCCCCTGTCCACTTGAGCAAACAATTTGGCTAGCAAATTGACATAATTATGAGAGACAGAGAGGGAAGCCACCCCCACCCCCAGCCCCCAGCGCCCCGTGGAGTCTCTCCCAGGCTTTGTGGGCCCCAGGGGCGCTCACGGCTGATTAGAAACCTTGTGGCCTTTTCAAGAGCCCTAAGTGATTGGTACCCTTAATCTGATTACAATTTACAGAGCCCCTCCAGCCGCCTCTGAAGGGCTGTTCTCAAGCACCCTGCTCCATCAGCCCCTTGAGCGCGCACACACACACACACAGACACACATGCACACACACACACACACACACACACACACACACACACACACGCAGGCACACTTAGTGCCCTCTCTTGGGCCTGCTGGGGGGAGGGAGGGTCCTGGGCCCTTTCTCATCCTGTCTCTGTCAATCAGGAGTCATCCCAGAGGCTGCTCCAGGCCATCTCTAGAGCGTCCTGCCAGCCAGCTTCTCCAGGCCAGAGCATCCCTGCAGCGGACATGCCCACCTAGCCCCCATCCCAGCACCCAGGGCCAGGCTGGCTGCCTGGCCCCACAAAGCCGGGCCTCTTCACCACGGCCTGTTGCTAGGGCCTCTGAGGCTGCGGCTCCTAGGGGATTAGGCCCCGCAGCAGCCTGGACACTGCACGGGCTGCGGGCCACCCCCCTGGGAATGCGGCTCCCAGGGGCCGTCTCAATAGCCTCAGCCCTCCACATCCAACGTGGAGCGCTTAATCCCCGGGCCGGTCACAATGGCCCCTTTTCCCATCCTGACTCTCACCGGCCCTGCTGGGCCTCCCACCCCAAATGGAGTCCCCAGGGCAGCAGCCTGTGTTGGGAGACAGGCAGAAGGAGACGGAAGAGGAGGCTGTGTCCTGTCGGTGAAGCCCTCTTCCCCAGAGCATGTGGACGGGGAAGGGGGGGGGTGTGGGGCCTCCCGCGTGGCCCCAGCCTCCTGTGTCCCTGCTCCACTTAGGAACCTCACCAGTTTCTCTATGGACCGTCCTCTAGATTTCAGCTCCAGGAACAGAGCTGGGGCTGGGAGCCCAAGTTCAGACATTGGACAGGGGGGACTCCAGCCGGAGGCTCACCCCCACAACACTTTAATAGTACCGGTGACCTGGGATTCTCCCTGGGCCACAGTTTCCCCACTTAATGGGAGGTTAAAGGACAGAGGGCGAGTGGGACCCTAGCACAGTGCCCTGCACACAGTCGGCGCTCAACGCATTCTGCTGTGCCAAGAGTCCTGCTCAGGCACAGGCCAGGACTGGCCCTCCACCATGCCGCCGGGGGCAGGCTCTGGGGCTCCCCTGCAGCCCCACGCAGATCTGCCAGGCTGTGCGAGGCTCGCTGAGGGTCCTCACAGCGGGCTTCGGGGCCAGCCCTCCATTGCTGGTTCTGAGACCGCGGCTCGGCTCAGGAGACCCAGCAGGTGTTGGAAAAGGAGGCCTGAGCCGGATTCCCAGGGGCTGAGCACAGGCTCCCTGCGCAGCCTGGCCGCGGGGCCGCCGCAGGACAGGCCTGTGCCGGGCAGGTCGCGGCGCGGGCGCGGGTGGGACCGTCGGCCCGGCCCGTCGGATCAGCTGGAACCGGAGCCGCCGCCGCCCCCCCGCGCGCCTCCCCCTGTCACAATGTTTTTCAATCCGGTGAAACAAACTGTCCAATTAGAGCCGGGGCCTCCGGCTTCCATCTTTGCCGACGTTTAATTAACATGCTCCTCTTGGCAGCTGCTGACAAGTTCCAGAAACAGGTTATAAAGGGTTTTTTGTCTTTACCCAGCATGGAAAATGAGGGGTGTTACATCGCGGGGACATGAATAGGTTGTGTTCGCCTCCCTCCCCTCCCCCGCCCTCAGGAGCCCAGCCTGAGCGTGCGCGCGTGTGTGCCCGCGTGTGTGCCCGCGTGCAAACTGCCAGGGGCCGGAGGGCAGGGTTGGAGGCTGAGAGGCCCGACGCCAGCCCTCACTCCCTCACCCCTTCTTCCCAGGAGCCTTTGCTCCTGCCTCTCCAGCCCGCCCCTTTGCCCCACCTCTATGTTCGCCATGCTCAACCTCGCCACCTGCCGGTGGCTCTTGTCCACGCTGTTCCTTCTGGTAAACTCCTATTCAGCCTCCAGAACCCAGCTCGGATGGCCCCACTTTGGAAAGCCACCCTGCCACACACAGACTGCCTCTTTGGCCACGCCTTGACAGCTGTGCACGCTGGGTGTCAGGTGGGCCTGGCTCCCATCGGACTGAGCTTCCCGAGGGCAGGAACTGTCATCCTGCTCAGAGCGTGAATGCGCTGGCAAGTCGAAACCCTCAGACCTTCCCACACCAGACAGGGCTGGCTTGGCAGAAAGAAAGGAGGGTCGGGCTGGGGCCCAAAGATGGGCATGGTTCCCTCCCTACCCCCCCAGCCTGCAGGGGGGCCCAGAGCCCGGCCAGAGAGGGGAGAACAAAGCCTGCAACTTCCTGTGGAGGGAGCTTCTGGAAAGACCCCCACCCAGAGCTGAGCCCTGCTGCTCCTCGCCCCTCTTTTGCCGGGATGGATGCACGGCGGTGTGTGTGGCCAGAGTCAGGGCTGGAGCCAGGTGTCTCGGGCTCGTTTCTCCCCCAGCTGGCCCTCCTGGAGCACCCATGCCTATTCTACAAAGCACATCAAGAACGTTTATTTACGGAAGGTGCCGCCTATCAGGCACAGAGGTCGGGGGACCCAGGGGCCACGGGAGGGGCAGGTGAGGGGCAGGCAGGGGTGCAGGGGCCCTAGGCGGCTGGGCGGCTGAGAGGCCTCCTGGGAAGACTTGGGTCCACGCTGGGCCTGCGTTTCTCGGGATGAGGCCACAAAGCCCCAGGTGAGGGCAGAGCTTCTGCAGCCGAACCCTGGGGCAGACGCCCGCTCCGGCCGCTGTCCTCCTCCATTCTCAGACAGGGGCCCTAGGGTGCAGGGGAGGGAAGGATGGAGGCACCCTGGGGCCAGGCCAACAGGTGGGGTGCTGCAAACTTGCTGGGTCGGCACCCGCTCCTTCCAGAGCCCCTGAACAGTCTGTGGAGCCTGCAGGGAGAGCCAGGGCACTTGCTGGTCACTGCCACGTCCTACCGCAGCCGCTTGGGTACAGTTTTCTTTTTTGGACAGAGTGGATACTAGAAGCACCTGCGCCATCAGTTTTCTCATCCCTGGTTCTCACTTTTCTTAGTCCTAAGGCTGGTTGTTTTTTTATTGACACGAGGTCTCATTGAGTTGTCCAGGCTAGCCTCAGAACTGTGACCCTCCCACCTCCTGAGCGGTAGTTGGAATTACAGGTGCACACCTCCCACCTGGCTTCGGCTTCATTTTTTTTTTCTTTCCTTGGGGGATTGAACCCAGGGATGTTCTACCTTTGAGCTACACCCCCAGCCCTATTTCATTTTTTATTTTCAAACAGGATCTCACTAAGTTGTGGAGGCCAGCCTCCTGTCTCAGCCTCCCAAGTACAGGGATTAGAGGGCATGCGCCACCCACGCCCAGCCCAGCTTCACTTTTAAGAGGAGGACTGCTGGGCTGGTTGTTGTGGTGTGTGCTGAAGCAGGAAGAGCGCAGGTTTGAGGCTAGCGTGTGGCAACTTAGCAAGACCTTGTTTTGAAACAAAAAATAAAAAGGCCTGGGAATGTAGCTCAGAGGTAGAGCCCTGGGTTCAATTCCCCAGTTTAAAAAAAAAAAAAAAAAAAAAAGCTTTTTTTTTTTGGTGGTGGTACTGGGGCTGGAACCCAGACACTTTCTACCTTCGGGCTCTACTCCCAGACCCATTTTTATATTTTATTTGGAAACAGGGTCTCACTAAGTTGCTGAGAGCCTCACTAAGTAGCTGAGGCTGGCTTTGAACCTGCGCGATCCTCCTGTCTCAGCCTTCCAAAAAAAGCTTTTGCCAATAAGAGGAAACAGGCTCAGTCTCTAGGATGCGGAGATTCCCAAAGAAAGCACAGTCACGAAGCTAAGCACGCCTTCGGCCTCTGTCATATATTCTTTCTGTGCAGTCTGCCCACTTCAGGCAGGAAGGGTGGAGCCGTCCGTCCTTTCTTCTTTCCCTCCTTGCTGCTTCAGATGGAAGCCAGGGCCTTGCACACGCCAGGCGTGCCCTCCGCCACCAAGCTACATCCCAGCCCTTTTCACTCTCTGTTTCGACAACAGGGTCTTGCAAAATTGCCTAAGCTGGCCTCTAACCTGCGATCCCCCCTCCCCACGCTCGGCCTCCCAGGTTGCTGGGGTTACGGGCGGGCACCACATCCTCATTTCTTCAAGCTGGCTTTTTGTCCACTTGCTGGTGGCATCCAGATCCGAGAGCGAGGCAGGCCCGCGCTGGGAGAAGCAGCCCGTCACCCTCCTCCCTCTCAGGCTCACCTGCTCCCTCCGCCGCGGGAGCTCAGGGTGCCGCAGATGCAGAGGGCGCTGCGGGTCCCATGGGCACCGAGAGCACTGCAGGCTTTAGACCGGGCTCCTCGTGGACGTAGACATTGCTCTTCACTTCCTGCATACGCGGAGAGAAGAGGCAACTCTGTGGGTCCTCTCTCTCCCAGGCAGGGCAGGCTGTCCCTGGCGATCTAGAACTGCCTGGGAGAGCGGGGAGCTGCGAATGGCGGGGAGCGAGCGCCACCGTGCGGTCGCTGTGCAGATCGCACCCTGTGGACAGCACCTTAGTCGCTGTCCTGAGCAGAGACACACTAAGCAAAGACAGGGTGCTCACTCCAGAGAATAGTGCCAGGGCACGTAAGTGAAATGCACAGCGACACTGGGAGTTGTCATGGACACTGTGGTCATCACCCAGCCTGGGGGACTTTGGGAGGTTGTGCTGAACCTATTTGTTTTGAAAGACCATGAGTGTGGCCGCCGAGAGGCAGCTTCAGGTGTCAGTGTGGACAGGTCCAGAAGTGGGGTGCAGGAGATGAGGAGGAGGCTGGAGGCAGATCTGGGAGGTGGCGCGGGGCTGGGACAGATTAGGCCTGATTCGGCCTCCCAAAGACTGTGCCTCTGTGGTCCTGGAGAACATCTGTGTCAACCCCAGCCTCCCGGAAGCCTCCTAACCTCCCAGGTCAAACCATCCAGGGACTCAGGGACCACTGGATGGCTTTCATTTCTACTGATAGGGAATTTTATTCCTCCCACCCAAGAACGGCTGAAGGCACAGGTGTAGCTGAAAGGTGTGATATTGGAATAAGTTATAAAGATAGAAACTGAATGAGCGTGGTGGCGCACGCTTGTAATCCCCGCGCTTGGGAGGCTGAGACAGGAGGATCGTGCAGGTTCAAAGCCAGCCTCGGCTACTGAGTGAGGCTCTCAGCAACTTAGGGAGACCCTGTTTCCAAATAAAGTATAAAGTAGGTCTGAATTATAGCCTGGAGGTAGAAAGACTCTGGGTTCCACCCCCAGTACCCCCCCCACACACATACACACGAGAATATGTATGAAAACTGGTAACATTTCTGATTTATTTCATTAGCATTTAACCTACGCATGGTTTCTTTCTTCTTTCTTTCTTTCTTTCTTTCTTTCTTTCTTTCTTTCTTTCTTTCTTTCTTTCTTTTTTGGTGGTACTGGGGTTCCTGGAAGCCCTTCTACCTCCGGACTACACTCCCAGACCTATTTTTACCTTTTTATTTGGAAAAAGGGTCTCCTAAGTCAGTGCGCGTGGCTGGCTTCGAACCTGCGCGATCCTCCTGTCTCTGCCTCCCAAGCGCGGGGATTACAAGCGTGCGCCACCACGCCCGGCTCCCACACATGGTTTCTAATTGTGGCGTCTCGAGTAGTTTATGTTCTTACTTTAAAGGTAGGTTAAAATAATTGTGCTGAGAAATAAAACATAATAGGAATGTAATCACGCAAAACAACTCATATTGGAGAGTTGACAGGGAGAGCAGGGTACTAAATTGGGTGGATAATATTATATCCACTGGGTAAGAAAAATCTATGCTGAGGGAGGGAAAGAATGAAAGGAAACATACCCCAAATACTAAGAGCGTTTGCATTGGGGTGGTGGGGCTGTGTGAGGGAGGGGTGCGTGGTGCTGGGGTTGAACTTAGTGTCCAACCACTGGGCTACACCGCCGGCCCCTAGGGACACAATTTCTTTATGTTTTTCCCCAGCTTCAGATTTTCTTTAATGAGCTTTCTAGTCATTTTATTAACAAAAAACAAATGTAAAGAGTTAATTTAAAAGGCTTATTATTAGTCGTACATCTGGAGTCATATAAATTCTACTTAAATTATATATGGGTTACGGAGGACATTAGTTAAAGTTACCCTGGAAACCTTTGGTATGGTTTTATTTAATTATTTATTTTGGTGGTACTGGGGCTCCTGGAAGCCCATCTACCTCTGGGCTACACTCCCAGACCTATTTTTACATTTTTATTTGGAAACAGGGTCTCCTAAGCCAGCGCACGCGGCTGGCTTCAAACCTGCACGATCTTCCTGTCTCTGCCTCCCAAGCGCGGGGATTACAAGTGTGCACCATCACACCCGGCCTTTGGTATGGTTTTAAACACACAGAACAAACGCAAGGCAATGGTGGCCTTGCTCCCAGGTCCAGAGACACAGCTGCTCCTCGCCGTTGTGACCAGGGACAGCACAGGAGGCAGAGGGGTGCCCATCCGCGGCGGGGGGGGGGGGCGGGGGCTGCCCAAAGCCTGACTCACGGCATGTTCTTTTTTTTTTTTTTTTTTTTTTAAGAAACGAAATTCTGCTACATTCCAGTATTTTCAGCTTCTAGAGGGACGCACTGGCGTGCTTCTGTGCGCTGAGAGTGGGATGTTGCAGAATTTGGTTCCTGTTTCAGCCTCACTCAGAAGCTTGTTCCCACGCAGGCGGTGCCTGGCAGGCTGCATCTCCTTGAGCTCTCCAGGTGGGTTTTGTTTTTCTGTGTGTGGTACTGGGGATGGAGCCCAGGGGCATTCTACTTCCGAGCTACACCCCCTGCCCTATTTTTTATTCTTTATTTTGAAACAGGGTCTCACTGAGTTGCAAAGGGCCTCACTGAGTATCTGAGGCTGTCTGCGAACCTGGATCTTCCTGCCTCGGCCTCCTGAATGCTGGGATTACAAGTGTGCGCCACCACGCACAGCTCTCCAGGTGGTTTTGATGGAGACTGCAGTCCAGCGCTGCACGGTGACTCTTGACTGAGATTGGATGTTCGAATCACCTACCAGGCTTTAACAACATCCGAATGCCTAGGCCCTATCCCAGACCCAGTGAGCCCAAGTCTTTGGGCAGAGGCTGGGCTTGGCTTTGAAGGCCTCGGGGGAGCCTCTGTGTGTGGTAAGGGCTGAAACCACTGACCTCATGGGCTGTTCTCTGATGCTCTTCCCATCAGAATCACCTGGAGGGCTTGTTAGAGATGCTGCCTCCCCAACCCAGAGCGTTTGTTTTTGTTTTCTTGTACTCAGACAAAGGTCTTGCTAAGTTGCTGAGGCTGGCCTGCAACTGAAGATCCTCCTATCTGGGCCTCCCAAATAGCACCCCGCCTCTGGCTCACAGATTCGCATTTCTTTTTTTTTTTTTTTTTGGTGGTACTGGGGTTCCTGGAAGCCCTTCTACCTCCGGGCTACACTCCCAGACCTATTTTATATTTTTATTTAGAAACAGGGTCTCCTAAGCCAGCACGCGCGGCTGGCTTCAAACCTGCGCGATCCTCCTGTCTCAGCCTCCCAAACGCGGGGATTACGAGCGTGCGCCACCACGCCCGGTTTACAGATTCGCATTTCTAATTCGAGTTCCAGGCCAGACCCCTGCCAGGTAACAGCTACTGAGGATACACAGGACAGCTGGGGGCCTGGCCATCAGCTGTGCCTGTGAGGGCTGAGACCCCTTCGGAGCCTTGAGGTCCAGAGGTAGGGGAGGGAAATCATCAGCCCACAGGAGACAGAGCTCCCAGACAGCAGAGTCTCCAGCCCAGCGACGCAGGCAGGAAGCGGGGTGCAGGAGTCTGCGCAGCTGGACGACCCCGCAAAGGCACCTTACCTCCCAGTAGATCTGGTCCTCAAAGCAGTTCTCGTCGGCAGGTTGTCCCCAGAATGGCAATCTCAAAATGAGCCCTAGAACATCGGAGGTCACAGGAGGTCAGGAGACAGGAGACAGGTCCACCCACCCCTGCCCCTTCCCTCCGCTGGGACCTACATCTCTGCAGTCCTACGGCAGGAAGCGCAGACACATTAGTGGGGGATACTCTTGGAAGCCTCCCAGGAACCTCACCCTTTCCCGGCCAGCCACTCTCACTCACCCATGATAATGCCGCCCACCAGGGCCATAGCCAAGGTCAGGAGGAGGCCAAACACCTGGAACTTTCCTTGGGTTTTCATGGTCCTATAGTCATTTAAACCTTGAAAGTCAATGGAATGGGCAAACCTGGGGTGGAGATGGGGAGCGGCTCAGGGGCCCACAGAGAAGCTTAGTGGTCAGTCCTCGCCACCCCACACAAGCGTGCGGGTCCCGGGCTTGGGGAACCCTGGCCCTTAGCTTTCCCATCTGCAAAGTGGGCGCACAGGATGGAGCAATGGTCTCTAAGACGCATGGAGGGAATGAAGCAGTGATTCAGAGTGGGGAAGGTAAAGGAGACGCAGACCAGAGGGTCAGCAGGAAGCGGAGAGCGGGGAGATGGATCCCCACCTCCCCGTCCTCCTCCCCCTCGGTTACCCTGGTTGCTCCTGCACATCAGAGGCGGCGTAGGCCGCCGTCACGGCCCCCACGATGCTGCCTATGATACCAGGGATGCCGTGCAGGTTGTGAATGCCGCATGTGTCCTGGATCCGGAGCCGGGACTCCAGGAAGGGCTGAGGGGGGAGGAGGGTGCTGCTGAAGCAGGGGCCACAGCAGAGATGTGGGGAGGCCAGGATTCTGGGGGGGACCTGGGACTCTCCAGCCCTTAGGCGCCCTCCCTGGGGACACCCCTTACAGTCAGGAAAACAGAGACCCAGCATTCTTCCGCCCAGCCCCTGCCTGGGGCCCTCACCGTCAGAAAGGCAAAGCCCAGGGTGGAGAAAATGCCGCAGAAGAAGCCTACGATGAGGGCACCGTAGGGTGTGAGCAGCATCTCGGCTGCGGTGCCCACGCCGACTCCACCCGCCAGCGTGGCGTTCTGGATGTGCACCTGAGGAGGGCGGGCAGGGTGGCAGCGCTCAGTCCTCCCCCGGAACACCGACCTGAGCTCGGGCGCTGGGGGAGGGTGGCACCCAGGCGGGCTCAGTGTCGACCTCAGCAAGTCAGGAAGGAGCATGCAGAGGGGTCTGGCCTGGACCTGTGCTTGGGACGGCTGTGCACTCATCAGGCATGCCGCCAGCAGGCTTGGGCATTTTCTAGGTCCACTGGGCACTGTGTTGATGGACGTACCGGCAAGCCCTGTTAGTGCAACTGCCTGTTTGTACGTGTGTGTGTGTGTGTGTGTGTGTGTGTGTGTGTGTGTGTGTGAAAAAGATAGACAGACAGACAGACAGACACTAGGGATTGAACTCAGTAGCATTGTACCTCTGAGCTACATTTTTTTTTTTTTTTTTGCAGTATTGGGGATGGAACCCAAAGGCATTCTACCTCCGATCTATGCCTCCAGCCCTATTTTGTGTGTGTGTGTGTGGGGGTCTGGGGATGGAGCCCAAGGGCATTTGACTTCCAAGCTATAAGCTATACCCCCTGCCCTATTTTTTAATTCTTTATTTTGAAACAGGATCTCACTAAGTTGCAGAGGACCTCACTAAGTAGCTGAGGCTGTCCGCAAACGGTGATCCTCTGGTCTCAGCCTCCCAAATACTAGGGTTACAAGTGTGAGCCACCACACCCGGCTTCCAGCCCTATTTTTTATTCTTTGTCTTGAAACAGGGTCTCACTGAGTTGCAAAGGGCTCACAGAGTAGCTGAGGCTGTCCGTGAACCCAGATCCTCTTGTCTCAGCCTTCTAAATATTTTTTTTTATTTTGAAACAGGGTGTCACTAAATTGTAGAGGGCCTCCTAAGTTGCTGAGGCTGGCCACGACACTGCAATCCTTCTTTCTTAGCCTCTCAGGCACTGGGATTACAGGTGTGAACCACCATGTCCAGCCTGCTTGTTCCCTTTGTGTACCGTGTCTACCTGGGCGCCACACCTACAGGTCTACATCAGGTGCCCACGGACCTTTGGGTACCCATGCACTGGCCGATGCTCTCTCAGTGGGCCTGTGCCTAGGGCTATGCTGCCTGGCTCACTCCACCCGGACAGCAAGCCTCGGAGGTGGGTATGCAGACGAGGGAACTGAGGCACAGTCAGGTTAAGGACTTATGTAGGAGCGCAGAGATAGCAAGAGGTGAAAAGATGCCTTGATTCAGATCTGTGTCGAGCCAGAGTCCTGTTCTGCACCCTCCCAGCGTGTAGGGTGGGAGCACACAGGCATGCTCCCTCCGGTGCCCAAGTGCCACCCTTGTCCAGCGCATCTAGGGTCCCATGGCGGGGACCCACTAACAGGGCCCCCTAACAGTGTCTCAACACATACGTGCCCTTGGTAAGAGGCCGTGTCAGAAGGAAGAGTTGGAAAGTTAGTGTCTCTCCTTTGTCGTTGTGGGAAAGCCTGCCAACACTGAAGGGGTTCCTTCCTCCCCCCAACACCAACAAATACAGCTGTCCCCGTGGTGTGATGCAAGGACTGGGAGTGTGGCTCAGTGGGCAAGCATTTGCCAAGCATGCCTAGGACCCTGGGTTTGTTTCCCGACACTGCAAAACAAATGACAAAAACCAACGGTGTGATTTGAAGGATGCTGTACGACACCCTCCCTCACTCCCACACATACACACAAAAACTTCTCGGGAAGTGAACAGAGCATTAAAAGGATGGCTCCTCTGAGTGTGTGAGGTGTGCTGGGAGCAGCTTTAAGAAGCCCGAGGAGCCGGGCGTGGTGGCGCACGATTACAATCCCCGCGCTTGGGAGGCGGAGACAGGAGGATCGCACTGGTTCGGAGCCAGCCTTGCTGGCTTAAGAGACCCTGTTTCCACATAAAAAAGTTAAAAAATAGGTCTGGGAGTGTAGCCCGTGGGAGTGTATCCCGGAGGTAGAAGGGCTTCCAGGAACCCCAGTACACCAAAAATAAAAAAAAGAAGCCCGAGGAGCCGGGCGTGGTGGCGCACGCTTGTAATCCCCGCGCTTGGGAGGCGGAGACGGGAGGATCGCGCTGGTTCGAAGCCAGCCTCGCTGGCTTAAGAGACCCTGTTTCCAAAAAAATATATATAAAATAGTTCTGGGAATGTAGCCTGGAGGTAGAAGGGTTTCCAGGAACCCCAGTACCACAAAAAAAAAAGAGCCGGATGTGGTGCCCACACTTGTAGTCCCAGCATTTGGGAGGCTGAGACACGAGGATCACGGTTCATGGACAGCCTCAGCTACTTTGCAACTCAGTGAGATTCTGTTTAAAAATAAAGAATAAAATATAGGGCAGGGGGTGTAGCTTGAAGGTAGAATGCCCCCGGGTTCCATCCCCAGTACTGCAAAAAAAAAAAAAAAAAAAAAAACGCTTGAAGGCTAGCATACAGGAGATCAGAGGCATGGTGGAGGGGCCTGGGCAGGCCTCATGCCCGGCAATGCCGCAGGCTGTGGAGAAGCAGCTTGGCCTGAGCGGCCGACATGGCAGAGCCTCAAGGATCTGATCTGGGTTCTGCCAAAAGCCAGCGATGTGTTCAGGACAAACCCCTTCCCCGGACCCTGAGCTCCGTCATCTGCAGGACGAGTGTCCTAATCTGATGCTGCCTGCCCAGATTGGGGTGTTGGCAGGGCATGATAATCAGCAGAGCTGTGCCAACCGGAGGCCCCCTTCTCACCATGTCCAGCTTGCCCTTCTTGTCCAGGGCGCTGGACACTGCCACTGTGGTGAGCACGCTGGCCGCCAAGGAGCAGTAGGTATTGAGGACCGCTCGGTGCTGGGCATCCCCGTGGGAAGAAATGGCGGAGTTGAAGCTGGGCCAGTACATCCACAGGAAGAGGGTTCCTGGGTCAGACCAGACAGGACGCGTTAGATAGGGCTCCACAGGGCTCAGGCAGAGACCCTGCCTGCAGCGCTGGAGACATCAAATGACCTCACAGCCAGCCCTTCCCACCTCTACAGCTTTCCTCCTGCTGGGACTCTTCCCGGAGGGCCCTCCTACTCAGCTTTCCCGCTCAGAGGTCTATCTACTCTTATCCCTATAACTGGCTAAATGGCCCCACTCCCACAGCACCGGGAGGGAGAATCTTTTCTCTTCCATAGGGAGATTCGCTGGTAGCATTTTCATCTCTCACAAGGCACTGGAGACCCTGGAGGGCAGGGCTGGGCTCTAAGATACCAGAGAAGGCACGGTTCATGTGTGCTCTCTGGAACAAATGGACCTCGCAGGTAGGAATGCACACCTGGCCCTTGCCCAGGGATGGAGTGGCCAGTTCCTGGCTTCCACTGTATATGCCTTGGGACACTCTAGGGGGAAGAGATAGGCACCTGGGGTTCTGGAACTGCCAAAAGCAACCTCCCTCTGCCCTTTCACCAAAAGGGAATGGCAGCCACTCATTGACCATGTGGGGATCAGGTGTGATCATGACAGCCTCATCCATTATGAAGGCCCCAACCAATATGGTGGCAACCCAATCAATATGGTGGCCCTTTCCCATCGTGGGACTCTCACCGATCATGGCAAAGAGGTCCGAGTGGTACACAGAACTCTGCCTCTGCTTGCTCTGCTCTAAGTTGCGCCGGTAGAGGATCCAGGTTACAGTGAGCCCAAAGTAGGCTCCAAATGTGTGGATGGTCATGGAGCCTCCTGCATCCTTTACCTGGAGTATGAAGAGCCCATCAGGGGCTGGCACCTTCTCTTCCTCCCTCTTCACAGATCTTCCCAGGCCCCTGCGCACGCACGCACGCACGCACACACACACACACACACACACACACAGGTTCAGCTGTCTCTGACTCCTCAGGCTATAGAGTGGAACCCAGGGCCCCCCATAGACCCATCAGCTGGAAGGGGGCAGTGAGGAGCTCTGAACTCAAGCAATAGGCCTGTCAACAAAATGCTGGGGTACCTCACCCCCAAAATGGGATTGTTCCTAGATGAGGAAACCCACACCGGGACAGGGCTTGCTCAGTCACAGGGCTGGGGAAGCAAGGGAGCTGGCACCCAGGGCAGCCCATGAGTCTTCTTCATTCACTGGCTCCCGGACACTCTGGATCTCCCATCTCCAGTCTACACAACTACCCCAACACCATCTCACCCAGGTTGCCAGGGCCTGTGTCCTGCCCAGCCTCCCGGCCCACCTTCTGCCCTCTCCTGTCCTCTCAAGTCAGAGCAGGTAGAGCGTTCCTTCCCCCCTCCACCTCTCGGCACCTCTAGGTTGACTTCTTTAGGTCTCAAGTTCACAGAGCAGGGAGATCAGAGTGACTTAGCAGGGCTGTAGTCAGAATTCAACAAGACAACATGCCCAGGACAGCTGGCAAGGGCCTGGCGCTCTACTGGGCACCTGATTAGCACCCCCCCCCTTCAGCCTCCTCTTCCTCCGCACTCAGAAGCAATCAGACTGCAACCAAACCAGACGCACTCTTTCACTGTAGCTGACACTAAGGTGCGAATGTGGACGTGTTGGAGACTTCATCCTCAGCGCAACAGTGCTGGGAAGTGGGGGCTCTAGGAGGTGAAGTGGTCACGAGGGCTCTGCCCGCAGGACGGATAGATCCCCTCATTGCAGGTGTGGACTCCTTAGCTGAGGGTGCGCTGGGCCCTCTCACTCTCTCTCTCTCCTTCTCCTTCACCTTCTCTTGCACTTTTGCTTTCCATCATGCATTTGTTCCTGAGGACAAACCTAAATAAAGCCTCCAGCTTCACTTCCTCTTAGTTGGCTTAAAAATCCCCCATCTGGGAGATCTCTCAGCGGCGGGGCATCGACACATTTGTCCCCCCACCGGCTCTGCTGTAGGCCACACCCCTGACATGTGGGTTAGGATGACAATAGTTGCCTAGGTTACTTTTCAGGGACCTGAAGGCCACTTGTGCTGGACAAGGACGACTCCATTTTGGCCTGCAGATGTTCCATGGGGAAAGGCTTGGCATTTCCACATTGTGTCTCTCTCCTTTGCTGCCTTCACCTTGGGTCAGACTCTACTCAGTTCTGCATGTAGACCTATTGACCATTTGAGGATTTTTTTTTTTATACTGGGAATTGAGCCCACAGGCATTCTACCTCTGAGCTATACCCCCCAGCCCTTTTTATTTTTTATTTTGAAACAAGGTCTCACTAGGTTGCTAAGGCTGGCCTCAAACCTGTGATTTCCGGTCTCCGATTTCCAAGTGCTGGGATTACAGGCGTGCACCACCTCACCCAGCTAAATTAGATCTTATTCTAAGCAAAGCTGAAAACCCAGGCCAGGTCTTCACCAGGGGAATGGTCTTATGCGCTCTGTCAACAGGCCACCATGGCTGCCGGTGTAGACTGGCCTGCCAGGGTGAGTGGGGGGTGGTTTGGACGAATGGGGGCTGAAAGAATGGCAAAGGGAATGAATGACGGAGTTGGAGTGGCCTAACACCCTCCCAGGAGCACAGGTGCGTCAGGCAGAGTCCAAGTGCAGAAGAAGAGGCTAAGACATACACAGCCCCCCCCATGACACCTTCCCCTGCCCAAAGGCACCAACACCTCTGAGAGTCTGAAGTCCAAGGTACCCCTTATCTCTGCCACAAAATGGGCCAACCCCAGGGGGAAGCATTCTCGCCATCGCCCACGTGAGAGGCAGGTTGTGTGCTTTGTGGTTCTGCGGTACACAACCTACGCATGGTACAAGTCCTCTCGGTAACCTGGGTGCTTTTCTTGGCCACACAATCTGGGGATGTAACATGTGCACACAAGAGTACATGCCACTTCTCCCATATGATGGAAGAGAAGGGAAAGTAGGGGGGAAAAAAACACATTGAAAGAATGGAAGAATGCCCGCTCTGCCCAGGGCTGGGCTGGTGTGCAAGGTAGACTGTTGTCTCTGCCTGATAGATGTCATCACCCCTATTTTAGAGAGGAGGAAACGGAAGGGCAGGAGGTTGAGGGACTCCCTAGCTCTCTCTTTCTCTGTCCCCCTTCCATTCCTGCCACGGTCCCCATTTCTGATCCCGGCTCACCTCCAGCAGGTTGAGGAGGATGAACTCATTCACGGTGAAGAGTGCCACCTGTCCCAAGGTCATGAGGAGCAGCTGGACTGGGCTGACTTTGCCCAGAACCGCCCCAAAGGCCACGCAGACCGAGGCTACACAGAAGTCGGCATTGATGAGGCTGCGGGAAGACAGGCCGGCCAGGGGCTGGGGTGACAGCAAGAAGTGATACCCCAAACCCTGGGCTTGGATCTGCACACTCATCAGCTGCGGGTTTGGTCTCGTGGTTTGAACTGACCCTGTCTCACCACCTGTGTTTATGGGCTGCACAGCTGATGTACCCAGGACAGCAGTGGCCCCGGGAGATGCTGAAGCTGCCTGCAGCTCGGCTCCTTGCAGCCTGTGGCAGGGAACCCGAGGGGCCTGGCTGAGGCTATTGAAAGTGTCCCATACTGGAGACAGCTTTCAGAACCCAATTTACCCTGCCTCCTCTTTCAGGAAGCCGCCCCTACTTCTCTGCTCAAGCCCCTGCCAGCTCTGGGCTGCCTCCTGCCCCTGCCCCTTGCCTGCCCAGGCCATCCCAACCCACTCACTTCTCGATGCCCAGGAGAATGTGGCCATCCACGAAGTGGTGAAACCAGCCCTGCATGAGCAGCGCCCACTGGATCCCGAAGGCTGCCAGCAGGAAGTTGAAGCCCACGGAGCTGAACCCGTAGCGCTGCAGGAAGGTCATGAGGAAGCCAAAGCCCACGAAGACCATCACGTGCACGTCCTGGAAGCCTGTGGGGAGAGCGCAGCGGGGTCTTGAGGCCTCCCCAAAGCCCACCACCGCCTTGGGTATGGGCCAGCACAGCCCAGGACTACACCTCTGCCTCTCCTGCCACTGGCCAGACGCGGGCAGATCGCGAGCTCATCTCTTTGTCCCACCGTCCGAGTCCAGTTCCTCAACCAGAGCATCCATACTCCAGGGCTGGGATACAGTAGCGTCCCTCTGCTGGCAGAATGGCCACCCCCCCCACCCCCAGCTTGTCAAGGGTCGCTGGAGGAGGCTGGGCTGGGGGGATGGGTCCCTTGCTTAGACCACTGAGTTATATCATCAAGACATGCCCAAAAGCTCCCCCTGGTAGACAAAAGCATCCTAGTTCCATCCTCCAATGGCAATGGCTCTGCCGGCCCAGGATGGGGGTGAGTCGCTGGACATTTGAATTTGGGGCCAGACCTTGGGTTATACCAGGGTCTAGGGGCTAGAGTCTGGGGCCATGTCTCCCACAATCCTAATCCTTTCCTACGGGGAATCGGTGGACCTCTGGTCAGGTAGCGCCTCCATACCAGAGAAGAGCTGGTTACCTCCACGAATCTCACCACCTCCAGCAAGTGCGCTTCCCTGCATCACCAAGACTTGCCTTTGGTGGACCCCAGCTTTTGCATCTCCCAGGTGGGTGACTCAGGGGACGCTGCAGAACACACCTGGGCACTCTGGAACGCTAACTAACTTCAGAGATGATGCGGGATTAAGTGCAAACGCTGATCACCCGCAGTGTCTACCCCGTAACGGGCGATGAGAATGGACAGGTAGTGCTATTCATCGTTACTCAGGCCTGGCCTAGTTCTGAGTTCTGACCCAGTTCTGCCAACTCACAGTGCGGCCTTGCCAAGCCCCTGCTCTTCTTGGAGCTTCAGTTTTCTCAGTGATAAAGCTAAAGGGATGGGTTGGAATGATCTCGGCTGTACTCCCAGCACTCACATTACGCAGGCCTAGACGCCAAGAAAACAGCAGAAGGAGGAGAGCTCTGAGAAGCAGTGAGTCCAACTGCAGGTGCCAGGGGACATGGGAAGCAGATTGCGGGGCTCCCACTGGCCATTTCTGGGACAAGTTGAGCACCAAAAATAGCTATGTGCCATAATGAATTGAGATCATTTAAATATAGGAATTCCTGGGGCTGGGTGTGGTGGCTCACACCTGTAATCCCAGTACTTGGGAGGCTGAGACAGGAGGACTGTAGGTTTCAGGATGGCCTCAGCAAGTAGTGAGACCCTCATCAACCTAGCAAGACCTTGTTTCAGCCAGGTGTGGTGGCGCATGCTTGTAATCCCAGCATTCTGGAGGGAAGCTGAGACTGGAGGATCGCAGTTTGCAGACAGCCTCAGCTACTTAGTGAGGCCCTCTGCAACTCAGTGAGAGCCTGTTTCAAAATAAAGAATAAAAAATAGGGCAGGTAGAATGCCCTTGGGTTCCATCCCCAGACCTGCAAAAAAAAAAAAAAAAAAAAAAAAAGATCCTGTTCGAAATAAAAATAAAATAGGGCTGAGGGTGTAGTTTAAAGGTAGAATGCCCCTGGGTATGTGTGTGTGTGTGTGTGTGTGGTGTGTGTGTGTGTGTGTGTGTGTGTGTGTGTGTATGTATGTTTGTATGGGTTCATACATATGTATATATACATATATGTATTCTTATATATATTTGAATTCTTAGTCTATCACTCAATATAAATTAGTAAATCAATAAATGAGGTAGCAGGAAAGATTCTTCTTTACAGTACAACACCAAGGGCTTCACTGAAAAATGTGGGGAGAGAGCTGGAGTCGACCAATCGCCATTTTCACAGTAAAGATTCAGCCAGTGGATGCTAATTGCGGGGGATTTTTTTTTTTTTTTTTTTTTTTTGCGGTCCTGGGGATGGAACCTAGGGACATTCTACCTCTGAGCTACACCCCTGCCCTATTTTTTATTCTTCTTTTGGGAAACAGGGTCTCACTAAGTATCGGAAGGTCTCACTAAAATAGCGGAGGCTGGCTGAGAACCTGCGATCCTCCTGTCTCAGCCTCCCAAGTACTGGGATTACAAGCGTGCGCCACCACGCCCAGTGTGCAGGGGGAAATTTTGATAAGAAGCAGGTTGTTTGCATTGCCTTAAAGATTCTCTCCTATGGACTGATTCCTAGTCACAAAGGAGGTGGAAAAACGATAGTAATTATATAATGGAGAAGTTAGACCACATCTTGACTGGGTGACCAACATTAACAGAACCAGATGTGATACCCTGGAAAGGACAAATGGCCCATTATCACCAGTCGTATTCCAGCTGAGATTACATAACCCAATCGAATCCCCAGAAAACAGCAGTCCATCACCCCCCCACCCACAGGGTCAATGGCCCTGGGTCCTCTGCGGCCAAGCCAAGGGTTGACTCCGCCCACCCCAGTGTCCTCCGGGCCTTGCCTGAGACCCAGGCTGCGGCCACAGATACCTCCCCCACTCCAATCCTGCTAGCAGCCACCTCCGGGAAGTAAAGGGGGCCTGCCCCACCCGCCCCAGGATGGGCTCTGAGCTGAGGAGGAGGAGCGGCCCCCCACTGCTGACAGGAGCAGGCAGCCTGGGCTTAGGTTTGTCCACATGCCACAGACGTCATGGCGGGTCACTGTGTTGAAGGAAGTGGAGCTAAGTATGTGCAGTGCCATAAAAGGTATTATGGTTATTCTGGGAAGAGCTGATGGGTGAGAGACTGGAAAGGAGCGGTGAGGGAGAGGGAGGTGGCGCATCCACACACCAATTCCAGAAGCTGGGGGGCGGGTGGCAGGTGGCAGGAAGGCAGAGGGGAAGGGGCTCCGGGGTGGGAGGGAGGTGCTGGGTCCTGCCCTGGTGGTGGGGAGCTGGAGGCACCATAGGGATGGGGAGTGGGGTGCAGACATCCTGGCATGGGGGAGAAACAGTGCCTGGCTCCCGGGCAGGCGGTATGGTCTGAGGCCAGGTAGCTGTGCAGGGGATGTGGAGGGGGCGAGGGAGACACAAGCTAAGCGCGCTCACTTGCTGGCTATGCCTTGTAGCCAGAGGCTTGGTGAGGAGGCAGGAGGGACCGCTGGAAAAAGGCAGGTGGGAGCCCCTCAAAGACAGGGTAGCGGCTGCCTGGTGGCAGGGAGGAGAAATGCGGCCAGGGCAGAGCTGAAGGGCGCCAGGCAGGTATTTACAGTGTCAGGGAGGCCTTCAGTCTCCCTGTGGCCCTGGAGCCCGGAATCCTCACTTCCGCCCCTCGCCCCTCCTGATCTGGGCCCCCTGCTTTTTCTCTGGGTCCTGACCCAGCACTGAAACATATCAGCTCCTTAATTTCTGTTTCCTAGTTTTGAGTGCTACTTAAAATGACTTAAACGGAAACAATGTGAACGAAGGTCCAAACTGTCTGACTTCAGCAAAGAACATGCCTTCTCTGATCCATGGCTTCTCTATGGGCATGATAGCCGTGCTCAAATGGTGCTGGCCCCAGAGGTTTTGTGGTGCACGTCAAGCCAGGAAACCTAAGCAAAGCCAGGCGAGGTGGCACACACCTGTAATCCCAGTACTTGGGAGGCTGAGAAGGGAGGATCACAGGTTCAAGGCTAGCCTCAGCAAGTTGGCAAGCCCCTCAGCAACTCAGAGAGATCCGTTTCAAAATTTAAAAATGAAAATAAAAAGAGGCGGGCGTGGTGGCGCACACTTGTCATCCCAGCATTTGGGAGGCTGAGACAGGAGGACATGGTTTGCAGACAGCCTCAGCTACTTAGTGAGGCCCTTTGCAACTCGGTGAGACCCTGTTTCAAAATAAAGAATAAAAAATAAGGCTGGGGTGTCACTCAGAGGTAGAATGCCCCTGGGTTCCATCCTCAGTATCACACACACACACACACACACACACACACACACACACACACATTAAAAGGGTTGGGGGTGTGGTTCAGAAGAAGAACACTTCAGGGTTCAATTCCCAGTATCCTCCCTGCACACACACACACACGCACACACGTACGCATGCACGCACGCACGCACAGTCAAAGCTCCAGGCAGTCCTGGCTCTTCATCCATTGCTCAGTCACAAGAACTGTTATTTCTTTTTTCTGTTTCAAGATTAACCAGATGCTTTGCACTGGAATAGCGACCTGCCGAGAGTCCGGTCAGTTCCCCAGCCTGTGGCTACCGGAGCTGCCCTGCCAGGACCTGCTTCCTGGGCCTGGAGGCCCCTGGTGGCCAAGCTGGTACCCTGGCTTCCAGCCATGACAGCTGCCGCCAGGGGCACTCGTGAGCACCCTGTTCTCCCCCTCCTCCCTACTCCCCACCTGGCGGTCGACTCCCTTCTCCCTCCAAACATGAGTCTCCCCCACATGGGTGGACCACGGGGGCCCCCTCCCCTCTGCTGTATGAATACACTTATAACACTGTCCTGCAAGGGAACGGGACTGCTCCTTCCCATTCCCTAGGCCAGTCCAGCCCCAACTGTTTCTCAGAGACCTACTGGCCAATCCCCCAAACCCCCCAGTACTTCATGTCCCACGTCTACATCCACACTGTAAAATCTTCTGGGGTTTGGGGGATGGTCAGGGGTAGCAGTGCCACAGAAAACCAGAAAGTAGGTGGGCACTGGGCTAGGAGGGCTTGGCATCCTCCATGCCTGCGCCACTGCCCAGCTGAGTATGTGGGGCTCCTCCCTAATCTCCATTTCCTCCAGGATAAAACGAAGAGAATAAATGTTCTGCCCGACGGAGCAGGCACATTGCACTCTGTAATTGGGAAGAGCACAAAGGAGTTTAACTGTTATGATAGTTCCAACTCATGTTCGGGGAGCTGTCCCGGCCACCTCGCCGGTGGGATGCCAGCACCCATCTAGACCCCGTCACTCCCTTCTGGGGAGGCCGGAGGGCAGCAGGTTGTGCTCTTGCTCTGCGCTGTCAGACGCTGGCCCTACATCTCTCTGACTTTAGCTGCTGGTCCCACTCCACAGAGGAGTGTACTGAGACCCCTGGGGTGAGGCCACTGGCTTACTCCAGCTAGTGATGGACTCAGATTGTTTAATCCCCAAGTGGACCACCGGGCCACACTGCCCTCTGCTCTGGGTGAGAGTGTCCTTTATAAAAGGGAACTGAGCCTCATGGAACGGTCCTTTAGGTGCGTCCTCTGTTCCAGGTCCTCTCCTGAAATGTGCCCTGTTCCTCTCTGGGTCTTCCCAGAAAGCTCTGAAGCCTAGGCCCTGGAGGGTCTCCTCGGACCCCCCTCAGCAGCTACTGCCCTCTACCCACTCAGCAGCCCATGCGGAGGCTTCATGCTGAGCTGCGGGATGCTGCCAGGGAGGTCCCCTGCTGGCCCTGTGCCCGCTGCTTGCTGAGAGGCCCAAGCCTGTGGAGCTGTCCCTGGGCTCTCCTGAGCCCCATCCAGCTGAGCTGGACTCCCTGGAGACCGGAGAGGCCCACAGGCTCGGCTAATCCCAGTGCTGATGGCCTGGAGCCAAGACCTGAAGGCTTCACCCCACACTCCTGGGAATTGCTTTGCTCCCAGGAACCAAGGCCTGGGGACCCAGCTGAGCCAGAAAGCCTCAGGCCCTTTAGCTCCTGAACACAGCTCTATGACCTAGGAGGACTGGAAGGGGTGGTGGAGGAGGAGGGAGGAAGGAAAGTAGGGGCGGAGACAGGCCCCAGAGTGTGGCTCAGACCCCTGGGACCACCACCCAGCTCCTGGCTTCCTTGCTGAGTGACATTTGCAAGAAATTTCTCTCTGGCCTCATTCTCTCACCTATACAATGGGGGTACTCAGAGCACCTCCCTGATAACTACAGAATGGATGCACACTAGGTTGGAGAAGCCACTATTTCTTATCTCACCAAGACAACTGAGGTTCCCGCAGGCCTCTCCTCTGTCACTTTGTTTTGATGGCCCGGTGCTCCCCTGCACCCACAGCGGAGGTGGCAGGGGAAACTCGGGGCCCTCCTTGATGGCAAGGGCTCTCTCCACCCTCAGCGCCCCCATCCCTTTCACACAGCCTACTCGTGGACACACTGAGCCGCTCCCCACCTCCCAGCACCCCCTTTTGGTGGGCCTCTGCCTGCCCTGCTTCTCCCTCTTCAACATCCACTGCTTACCAGGAAACGGTCCCAGATCCTGCCTGCCCTGAGCACAGAGGCCCTGGGTGCTGGGATGTGCCTCTCTGGTTCCCATAAGTCTGGGAATCCTTTGGGCCCAGAGACCCAGAATATTCAACTTGTCTGTGCAGGAGGACCACGAGGCCCAACTTGCTGGGACTGTCATGTTTGCACCTGGGTCCTGGTGGGTCACTTCTAGCATCTTCCACTTCTTTTTCAGAAGTCTCTTCCTTGGATGATACAAGGTCACTCTAGGTGAGTGCCCCTTGAGTGACTACATAAAAGTGGGGCAGGAAAGATGGGCAGGTGTGGAGGGCGCGGACCCCACTTCAGAGGGGAGAGGTTCTGCAGCTCCCTCATAGGAATCAAGGCCCTCCCCTGCCTGGCGTGGCAAGGACCTATGAACGAACGCCCATGGGAGGGAGGCCTTGGCCTCACTCTTTCCTGAGTGGCTGGTTCTGGGAACAAGCAGTAATCAAGGGCTGGAGGGTACAGGCAAGGGGGGCCAAGAATTCTCCTGCCTCCCAGTGTGCCTGGCCAGCCTCCCCCAGGGAGAGGAAGAGTGGGCATTGTAAAGAATAGACTGGGAGCCTGAACTCCGAGGCCACAGTTGTCAAGATACTTTTAAAACAAACACAGCTCAAGCCAGGCGTGGTGGCACACGCTTGTAATCCCAGTGCTTGGGAGGCTGAGACAGGAGGATCACACAGGTTCAAAGCGAGCCTCAGCTACTTAGTGAGGCTCTCAGCAATTTAGTGAGACCCTGTTTCCAAATAAAATAGAAAATAGGTCTGGGAGTGTAGCCTGGAGGTAGAAAAGCCCCTGGGTTCCACCCTCAGTAACACACACACACACACACACACACACACACACACACACACACTCCCCAGCTCAAGCTGGGCGTGGCGGAGCATACTTGTAATCCTAGTACTTGGGAGGTTGAGACAGGAGGATCGCAGGTTCACGGCCAGTCTCAGATACTTAGTGAGGCCTCCACAACTTAGTAAGACCCTGTTTCAAAATAAAGAATAAGGAATAGGGCTGGGCGTGTAGCTCAGAGGCAGAATGCCCCTGGGTTCAATCCCCAGTTATACAAAATAAACAAACAAATAAATAAAACAAAACACAGCCCAGGCTGAGACAGGAGAATAACACAGGTTCAAAGCCAGCTTTAGCTACTTAGTGAGGCTCTCAACAAGTTAGTGAGACCCTGTTTCAAATAAAAAGTAAAATAGGGCTGGAGGTATAGCTCAGAAGTCCCTAGTACCACACACACACACACACACACACACAAAAAAAAAAAAAAAAAAAAACTAAAACAAACACATACCAGCCCTCCAAGGTCAGCCTTAACAACTTAGTGAGACCCTTAACTACTTAGTAAGTCCTTGTTTCAAAATTAAAAAATCAAATGGCTGAGGTTATAGTTCAGAGGTAGAATGCCCCAGAGTTCAATCTTCAGTACCAAACAACAACCACCAAACAAACAAACCACCCTAGAGCCATTAGCAAGTCCAGTAGAGGCTGTGGTCTCACCAGCAGGGGGCACACCTCCCTTCTTGTAGACACTATATATCTCTTTTTATATCCTAACTTTTTGGCAGGCTACTTCATATGGTTGGCTCCCACAAAGCCTGCAGCCCCCCCCCCCCCAGACACGGTCTTTTTATGCAGCTCGCCATTCTGAATGTGTGTAGTTATTTCTGGACCCGCTGTGAGATGTCATTTCTGCTGCTGAGGGCACAGCACGGAGGGAACACTGATCAATAGAGGGAACTGTTGGAGATGAGCTCCAGGCTCCCTCCGAAACAGCCCAACAGTTAGGACAGTCATCGCCTGCTGGGAGACGGAGGGGAGAACCAGGAGGCACCAGGACACAGAGCCCTGGCCTGAGAGTCCGGACTGACCTCGGCCAGTTCCTCCAGTTGGTTCCCCGAGTCAGACGGCATCTGTGCTAAGTGCTGGTGTAGCAAGGGCTCCGTTCTGAAGTGAGGTCGTTACCCAGCCCTGGGCCAGAGCTTTGCAGGCTGTCTCATGCCAGCCTCATCCCAACCCCATTATCATCCCCATCCAATAGATTAAAAAATTGAGGTTCAGCGAGGTTGTCATTTGCCTAAGGCCGCCAGCTGGGTGGCAGCAAGCAGATCCATTCGAAAGGAGGCCTGAGACCTCCAGACCTTGCTCTCCACCACAGCGCCGCAGACACAGACCATCCAGGGGCGGTGGCTGCTCCTCTCCAAGCTGGAAGAGGGTGGGCTTCAGATCGCTGGCCCAGCACTGCCGCTCTCACACACCTGTCCCTGCAGCAGGGCTGGCAGGTCACGGGGCCATTCCTGTGGCCCTTGACATTGGGCCCATCCCTTATTTGGAGTATATGGGCACAGCTGGACATGGGACTGAGGTCACCACTGTTTGACAGAGGTGGGACTCCGGGCTCAGGGGGCTCCCCCACCTCCAGCAGGGCAGTCTGATGTTGGAGTCCTCTCAGAGCTGGAAGGCAGGTCAGATTAAAAAAAAAAAAAAATCTCACCCAGGTGCATACTCCTTACTAGGAAGGCGAAGAGCGCGCACAACTGCCATTTCTCCAGCCTGTTCTGCAGGGGAGGGTGCGCGCCCTGGTGGAGAGCCTGCCATGAGGCTGGGCGGGGACCTGGGGGGTCCCCATCCACCCCAGCGAGCCAACAGCCAGGTGGACCTGCGGGCAGGCGGGACTTACTCGGGTAGCGATAGTAGAACTCATTCTCCAGGTCGCTGGAGAAGTTCCTGCGCTGCTTCTCCCCCCACCAGTGGGGATCCGCCTCGATGTCGTAGCGCACGAACAGGCCGAAGAGAACCACCATGACCACCTGCAGGATCAGGCAGGTGAGCGGCAGCCGCCAGCGGAGGTTGGTGTTCCAGGCCATGCTGCCCGCGATTCGCACGCCCGGACGCCCAGGCTTATAGGACCTGGCGGGGAGGGGCGGGGTGGGGCGGCCGCTGGGGGCCAGAACAGCTGATCCCGCGCGCAGCCCAACCGGCGAGGGCCCTCGGGGCGCGGCGGGCCGGTCCCCACCCCTTCGGGCCCAGGCCAGCGCCCCGAGGCTCCCGCAGCCGCTGGGCACAGGGTGCCCCAAACTCTGTGGATGCCATTGATACCCGGTGTTTCCACTTTCCTTTCCTTTCCTTTCCTTTCCTTTTCCTTCCTTCCTTCCTTCCTTTCCTTCTTTTCTTTCTTTCTTTCTTTCTTTCTTTCTCTCTTTCTTTCTTTCTTTCTTTCTTTCTTGTAGTACTGGGGATTGAACCAAGTGGCATTCCACCTGTGAGCCACACTCCAGTCCTATTTTATTTTTTAATTTTAAAAGAGGGTCTTGCCAGGTGTGGTAGCACATGCTTGTTATCCCAGTGCTTGGGAGGCTGAGACTGGAGGATCTGAGGCTGGAGGCTAGGCTAGCCTTAGCAAATCAGCAATTCAGCAACCAACCTAGTGAGACCCTGTTTCCAAATAAGAAATAAAATGCTCAGAGGTAGAATGTCCCAGGGTTCAATTCCCAGTAACTAACACACACACAGACTCACACACAGTCTTGCTAAATTGCTGAGGCTGGCCTCAAACCTGCCATCCTCCTGTCTTTTCACTGAATTTTCACTTTTGTTCTGATGAACAAAGGAAGGGGAAGGGCTGTCCCATGGAAATCAGAATAAAGGAATTCCCAGACATGGGGTCAGCATCTCCTTCTTTTTCACATTACAGAATCCATACAGCAGCTACTCAGGAGGCAGAGGCAGGAGGATCGTAGGTTTGAGGACGACTGGGGCAACTTATGGAGACCCTGTCTCAAAATAAAAATACCAAAGGGCTGGGGGTGTAGCTCAGCTGTAGAGCCCCTGGGTTCAATCCCCAGTCCTGGGGGGAAAGAATTGTACAGGATACATGAATGAGAACTGAGGAAAGTCTCTGTGATGTGGTGCTCTGGATTGGGTCTTGGAGCAGTGAGAGGGTGCCGGTGGAGAAAGGCAGCGTTGAAATGAGGCTGGAAGTTCCGTTCCCAGAGGGCACCACGCTATGGCTTAGTGGGATAAATGTTCTGTGGTTGTGTACGACATGAGCAGCAGGGCGAGGCGGCTCAAGGGGAACTTTCTGCACTGCCTCGACAACTTTTCTATATATCCACAATTATTCTGAAATACAAAATGTAGACACTATTTCAGATTAAAAGATTAAAAGGGCTGGGGGTGTAGTTCAGTGGTAGCATGCCCCTGGGTTCAATTCCCAGTAACACACACACACACACACACACACACACACACACAATTATTTTCAGTCTCACTAAGTTGTGGAGGGCTGCACTAAGTAGCTGAGGCTGGCTGCGAACTTGAGATCCTCCCCTCTCAGCCTCCCAAGTACTGGGATTACAAGTGTGTGCCACCATGCTCGGCTCACAAAAATATAAATAAACAAAAATAAAAATTATGTAATGGCCAGGGAAGAAGATATTCTGTGTGTGTGTGTGTGTGTGTGTGTGTGTGTGTGTGTTACTGGGGATTGGACCCCGGGGGAATTCTTCCTCCAAGCTACACACTCCCAGCCCTTTTATTTATTTATTTATTTATTTATTGGTGGTACTGGGGTTCCTGGAAGCCCTTCTACCTCTGGGCTACACTCCCAGACCTATTTTTATATTTTTATTTGGAAACAGGGTCTCTTAAGCCAGCGTGGCTGGCTTCAAACCTGCGCGTTCCTCCTGTCTCCGCCTCCCAAGTGCGGGGATTACAAGTGTTCGCCACCACGCCCGCTACTCCCAGCCCTTTTTAATTTTTTATTTTGAAACAGGGTCTTGCTAGGTTGCTGAGAGCCTTGTTAAATTGTCTAGGCTGGCTTTAAACCGACAATACTCTCATCTCAGCCTCCTAAGTACTGGGATTAGAGTGTACCAACATGCCCAGCTCAGGAAAGATCTTCTTGATAAAAAGTTTGATTGAAAAAAGTTTAATTACAAGATGGGCATGATGGCGCATGCTTTTAATTTCAGTATTTGGGAGGCTGAAGAAAGGAGGATTAGGGGTTCTCAGACAGCCTCAGCTACTTAATGGGGCCCTCTACAACTTAGTGAGACCTTGTTTAAAAAATAAAGAATAAAGCTGGATGTGGTGGCGCATGCTTGTAATCCCTGCACTTGGGAGGCGGAGACAGGAGGATCGCGCAGGTTTGAAGCCAGCCACGCTGGCTTAAGAGACCCTGTTTCCAAATAAAAATATAAAAATAGGTCTGGGAATGTAACCCAGAGGTAGAAGGGATTCCAGGAACCCCAGTACCATCAAAACATAAAAAAAAAGAAAGAATAAAAAATAGAGCTGGGGGTGTAGCTCACGTAGAATGCCCTTGGGTTCCATCCCTAGTAATGCAAATTTTTAAAAAAGCATATTACAAAACTGTATATATAGCATGATTTTAATTTTTGCAATTATAACAATGCATAGAAACACATCAAAGCTTTAATAGTAATTCATTTTGACTGGTAGTATCACTGAAATCGTTTTAAAATTGTCATTTCCAAAATTATAATGCTAATGGTAAAATAAACCAGATGCAATGGCATACATCTCCCCTGGATTCATCCTTAATAACACACACACACACACACACACACACACACACACACAATTAGGGCTGGGGGTGTAGCTCAGTGAATGTTCAATCTCCAGTACTAAGCACTGAAGAAGGATAAAAAGGTCCTTATTAGTTAGAATCCCAGATTTGCAAAAGCCACTAAAGCCATATGTAACAGTTGAGCTTGGGCACTAGTCAGGGTGTTTGGAACTTGGGCATGGCTCCACTGGGGACCCCAGGGTGTCCTGCAGCCTCTGCAGAGAAACGTCTTTATTAAGACACAGTTGGGGACTTCCGGGAAGATGGAGACCCAGAAAAGCAGTGTTTCCTAGTCCTGCTAACACTCAATCTCTATTGCCACAAAGTCAGTGCTTTTCATAGCCAGAAAACACTATCAGCAGAGAAATAAAAAATGTAAACACAAGGGACAGAGAAAAAGAAGACTAGAAGAAGAACCAGAGAACAGAAAAGAAACCGGCTCACATTGTGGAGCTGCACTGGAGCCATCATACCTCACAGCATCAGGCTCCAGAGAGGAAAGGTAAACAAGGAGCTGAAGTGAGCAGTGCGGATCATTCGGGGGGTAATCCAGCAGTTCTTTCAGCACAAAGAACATCTAAAACTCCCAGTGGCCAAGCTCATCACGCCTTCCAGGGACTCAGAACAGAGCTCAAAACCAGAAAAGAAATACGCCTGACTCACGGCCGAGGGCGTGGCAGCGGCTCCATATTGCCAGCAGCGGTGGCGAGTTCACCATGCCCGCCACAGCTCCAGATCAGTGCACACAATAACTGTTAGTGAAATTGCAGTCCCTACAGGAGAAATCCCAGCATTGCACCCCCAGGGACTTGCACAGCTTTGATAATCTCCCTGGGTCTGAGATTTTGCAGTCCAACCCAGTGAAGGAGTAGTGGTGGCAAAGATACCACACCCTAGTCACAGCTCCCCGTGGGAAAACACCCAGCCCGGCACCCCCACAGACTCGCGCAGCCTTGATTAACTCCCTGGGTCTGGGACTTTACGATGCAACCCAGTAAAGGAGCAGTGGCAGCTGAGATTACAACAAACTCGAGATCCAGAGCACGTGAAGTCGTGGTGACCTGGGAAAGAACCCAGAGAAGGCACAAACTTCTGAAATCATGGGAAAGAGGAACAACAATAGAGCAATGAATGCCCACAACCGCACAACATCAGAACCTGATAACACAGAAATTCAGAGATCTCCAGAAGATCAAATCAGGAAAATAACTGTAGAAATAATACAGGACCTTCAAAAATAATTCAGAGAGAGTCTAAAAGAAATAAAGGATGCAATCATTGAAGTAAAGGCTTCAATTCAAAGTACAATCGATTAGACCACATGGAGAATAGAATCTCGTTCCTAGAAGATGATCACTCCAAAAATGAACGCATAGTTTATAATTTAGGGGAAAAAATCCGACAGCAAGAACTTGACATTGAAGAAATATGGGCCCATTTTAAGAGAGCTAACCTAAGAATAATTGGAATAGAGGAGGGAAAAGAAGGTGAAACCAACGGGATCAATAATCTCTTCAAGAAAGTAATAGCAGCAAAAGGTTGATACACAGGTCCAGGAAACTTATAGAACTCCCTTTAGACAGGATCGGAGAAGAGGATCCCCATGCCACATAATTGTCAAAATGACCAATGTGGAAGCCAAGCAGAGAATCTTAAAGGCAACAACAAAAGGCCAAGTGATATTCAGAGGCAAACAAATTAGAATCACTCCAGACTTCCCAAACCAAGTCATGAAAGCCAGAAGGGCTTGGAGTAACATATTCCAAACTCTGTAAGAAAACAACTTCCAGCCAAAATTTCCTACCCAGCAAAACTATCTGTCAAATTAGATGGGGAAATAAAAGCTTCCACGACAAACAGAAACTGAAGGAATTTATATCTTCAAAACCAGCACTAGAGAAAATATTCAAAGAGATTAACCACAAAGAAGAAATAGGTAATACATACCAGAACCAGAGAAACAAGATTTTCCATTCAGCAGACAACTAAGCAAAGAAGAATAAACAGTATATCAAACAGAAATAAAATCTTAACATGTTAGGAATTAAAAGTTATCTCTCAATAATCACACTGAATGTAAATGGCCCCAATTCCCCAATAAAAAGACATAAAGTGGCAAAATGGATTAAAAACCAGAATCCATCCATCTGCTGCTTACAAGAAACATACTTTACAAGTAAAGATAGTAACAAACTCAAGGTAAAGGGCTGGAGCAAGGTAATTCATGTTAAGTAGCCATCCTAACAAATGTGAAGTAGTATTTCACTATAGTTTTTATTTGTATTTCCTTAATGATTAGTTACATTATGATAATGATGAGTGATATTCATGTGTTTATTGGTCATATAAAAATCTTTGGAGATTCATTCTCTATTTTAGTCTTTTACCTATTTCTAAATTGTATTGTTTGCTTTTATTGTTGTTAATTTTTAGGATTTATATTTGAAATATTAATATACCTTCAAATATAGCATTTGGAAATATTTTAACCCATTCTATTAGTAACTTTTAATTCTGTTTACATTGTCTTTGGATGTACCATATTTTTCTATTTCTTATGAGGTTTGTTTGTGTATTCTTTTGTTGCCTGTGCCTTTGGAATCATATCCAAGAAATCACTGCCAATTTCAGTGTTGTGAAGTTTTATGACCCTGGTTTTCTTCTAAAAGTTTATAGTCTTAAAATTTACATTTAGGTCTTTTATCTATTTTGAGTTCATATTTGTATATGGTGTTAAGTAAGGGCCAAATTTTATTCTTTTTCATGTAGTTATTATTTTTCAACAATATTTAGTGAAAAGATTATTATTTCCTTCACCAAATGTTCTTGGAAACCTTGTCAAAAATAACTTGACCATATATGGAAGAAAAAAAAACATATCAAAGTTAATCAGGAAACCAAGCATGGGAAGGATGGAGGGGGAGGGAAGGGTTAGGGATTGGGTAGGGGCTGATTGGGTGATGTGTGCGTGTATATCTCCACAAGATTTTTTATCCCATTAAGATGTATAACTACAATGCACCAATAAAAATTTATTTAACAAATAAATAAGCAAAAATATAGTGGAAATAGAGCAAATTACTATTAATATGTCCCCTAATTCTGATTTACTTATAACTAACAGTTTGGTATGTTTTGTTAGTATTTTTTACATGTCTATTTTTACATAATAAGTATCATAAATGGTGTACTTTCATGTGTGTGTGTGTGTGTGTGTGTGTGTTTTACTGGGAATTGAACCCAGGGCCATTCTACCTCCATGCCACACCTCCAGTCCTATTTTATTTTTATTTTTGAAACAGGGTCTTGCTCAGTTGTGGAGGGCCTCACTAAGTTGCCGGGGCTGGCCTTGAACCTCTGATCCTCCTGTCTTAGCCTCCCAAATGTGGGGATTACCAGCGTGTGCACCACTGTGCCTGACTCAATTTTGTATCTTTGCTTTGTTTTGTTTTCACTCAATTCTGAATTGATTTTCACATAAACTATTGGCCCCTACTAAATCAAAATATCCAGGGAAGGAGCCTGATCATGTGACTTTCTTTTCTTCTTTCTTTTTATTCCCAAGAAAATTAAACTAACTTAGTAGGCATGATTGTTTTTTTAAAATGCTTCCCTGTTGCCAGGCATGATGGCATGCACCTGTAGCCCCAACTAGTGGGGAAGCTGGGGCAGGAGGAACACAAGTTCAGGGCTAGCCTGGGCAACTTAGTGTGACCCTGTCTCAAAATAAAAACTAAAAGGGCTGGGGGTGTGGCGGAGTGGTAAAACAGCCCTGGATGCAGTCCTCAGTACCATTAGAGAGAAAAAGTTTCCCTGTTGATTCAAATGCACAGCTAGCTAAAATCATTAATAAAATTATGTGAGCATGTAAAAAAAAAAAAAAAAAAGACACAGTTGGACCCTACAGGAGCATTGCCAGTAAAGAGGGACCATTTATTAAGTGCCCTCTGTGGACAGACCCTCTTTCAATATATTCTTAAATTCTCAATGAAACGTTCACAAAGTGGATACTGTAGCCGGGTCCTACAGATGAAAGTGCTGAGTTTTCAGACTGGCTACAGATTCAAAGCCTGGGCTGACTGGTTTCAAAGGCTGCCCTTGGACTGCATTACCGAGCTGCTTGTCCCCTCTGCTGGAGCTAGAAGGAGGCTTGACTTCAAGCATGTGCATTCACAACTGGGGACACACATCTAAGACCAGGGCAGCGGTAGCAGGTGGAGAGCGGAGAGACAGAGGGCTGGGGTGGGGAAGGCTGCTGCTGGGGGGTCCTTAGGCCTCAGTTTCCCCAGGGAAGGGCAGTTATGGGGTGGAGAGGGTCCGGTGGCATGGTCCCTGAGACCTGGCTGGATTGCATCCCAGGGAGGCTGGGATGTCATGCTTCCCGTGCCTGACCTCCCGGGGTGCCAGGGGCAGGGCCGACAGGATGGCAAGGGGGTGGCGGTCTTTCTCCCTTGAGCTTCATTCCTATCCACTCTCGCCGGCCCCAATCTCCACATCACTCCTTTATTCTTGCCTACCTCACTGCCTCTGTCTATTTCTGTGTTTATTTATCTGTCTCAGGTCTGTCTCCCTACACTAAAACATCAGCCCCAGAGCCAACAACACCCAGAAAAGGGCCTAACTCAAGGTAGTTGCTTGTTAATTATTTTTCTGAATGGGTAAATTCTTTCAGATCATTCAGCCAACTACTCAGAGCATGCGCTGAGGATCCACTACATACACACTTCAGTGTAAGTAGCCTGAATAGCTGCACAAAGATGCCCCCCTCCCATGGAATAGAAGAGGGGGCAAAGCAAGTGGTTAAGGGAGAGCGTTATCCTGTGTAGCCAGGGTCTCTAAGTTGCTGAGGTTGGCCTCGAACCTGCAATCCTCCTGTTTTAGCCTCCCAAATCCTGAGATTATAGGTGTGAGCCACCAAGCCAGGTTGAGAGAGGTGAACTTTGGTCTGGGGTTCACAGGGTGGGTAATAGGTAGAACTTTCCCCCTCTGCCCTTGTGCATCCCTGCAAGATGATTCCAGACCACCTCCCCCATCCCCTTTCCTGGCCTAGCACTTGGGCAGGCTGGAATTCGGGGCTTGTCCTTTAAGGTCAGGGTTCAAGACAGATACTGCTCGAGAGTCTATCGGGCCAGACCGGGGTTTACCCGAAGAACCATCAACTTCCTGTTAAAAGACAGATGTCTTCACAGGACAGAGTGGTTCTCTCCAGAGCCAGGGAGAGGCAGGGTGTGGCCGCCACCTTGGCAGGTAGGGAAGGAAGCAATGGGATGGGATTTCTTCCCGGTGGGGATTCCGCGCCTCAAGAGTGGCTTGCTGGGAGCTGGGGAGCTCCTCCACCCCTTCCTCTTGGCAGCTCACCACCAGCCCTCTGGCATCTTCTGGTCCCCAAGCAGGCTGAGACTGTAACAAAAACACCAGGCAGAAACCAGAAGTTCCTGGGGCCAGTCACAGTCCCACAAGCCAACCAGAACTTACAGCCTCTCAGGTCTCATCTCTGCCTGCAAACGGGCACCTCTCCGCCCTCCCCGCACACCTGGTTTCCTGTGCTGCTCAATGGAGACCATGCAGCTTAATACTTAGCACTTGACCCAGAGACGCCAAGAGGCCAGAGTGTGAGCTCTGGCCCTACCCTTCCGGGCTGGGTAACCTTGGGCTAGCTGCTGGGCCTCTTTCCCCACCCATACTGTAATGGTGGAGGCAGTAGACGAGATGATTCTGGTGCAGCAGGTGGTGTGTGTGTGTGTGTGTGTGTGTGTGTGTGTGTGTGTGTGTGTGTTACTGGGGACAGAAGCTCAGGGGCATTCTACCTTCGAGCTACACACCATGCCCCAATTGTATTTTTAATTTGGAAGCAGGGCCTCGCTGAGTTGCTGACAGCCTCCCTAAGTTGCTGAGACCTGTTTTTGTGTCGGGGCCCACTCGGCTAGACCGGGATGGGGCGGTGGCTCAAGATGGCGCGTAGGCATGTTGCCAAGTCACGAGGCTCACGAGGCTGGCGGTGCCCTGAGCCTGCGCAGTGAGCCCTATCAGGCGCCCTACGGATGATCAGTGATGCAGCGCCTCGTGCTACCACCAGCCCGCCTATGAGAGTGTTAGAAATGTGCATGTCCTAGCTGTGGGAAGTTGGTCAGAGCCTTAGGGTCGCGACATTTTTGAACTTGTGATCCTCCTGTCTCAGCTTCCTGAGTCCGAGGATTACAGGTATGTCCACCACACCCGGCTCATTCAACACTTTGAAGACAAACCTAGGATGCTAGTTACACACAAAGTACTGGATGAAGCAGTAGGTCTAATTATGCATGACTAGAAGGGGAAACCCTTTGCAAATTGAAATGTGTCACAGGGTACTTAGGGGTTGCTTCTGTGAAACAGAATGGCCTTCTGCTCAGGTGTTCTCTGAGAAGTCTGCAAAGGCAGTCCCGAGAGCCTGTGCACACCCTTCGAGGAACACACGGCCTGGGTGGAGCTGGGAGGAGCCATCTCTTCAGCCTCCAAACCCCAGCAGTGCCACCACCCGCAGTCACAGCAGAGGCTCTGGAGCAGGCCGCCTGTGCCTGTGGGGTGAGGGGAGAGCTGCAGGCCTCCTGAGACACCCTGCCCTCCATGACGGCTTGTGGGAGCAGAGACAGACACACCCCTACTGGGAAACTGTCCACTGAGCTCAGAGAGAGGCGTTGTAACCCTTCTGTGCTCTCTGGGCCCCAGTCCCACAGCCTGGATGTAATCACAGGGCGGTGGGGGGTAAACTCGAGCCGAGGGACGGTCTACAGAGTACCTGGCCCGGATTCTTAAAAGTGGTAGGTGTCACGGACAACAACAAACAAAGGAAACTGTCCTAGGTTTAAGAGCTTGATCCTTCGTAGGTTCGAAGGCAGCTTCAGCAGCTTAGTGAGGCTCCCAGCAACTTAGTGAGGCCCTCTTTCCAAATAAAATATAAACTAAGCCAGCCGTGGTGGCGCACGCTTGTAATCCCCGCACTTGGGAGGCTGAGACAGGAGGATCGCACGGGTTCAAAGCCAGCCTCAGCTACTTAGTGAGGCTCTCAGCAACTTAGTGAGACCCTGTTTCCAAATAAAATAGAAAATAGGTCTGGGAGTATAGCTCGGAGGTAGAAAGCCTCTGGGTTCCACCCCCAGTACCACCAAAAAAAAAAAAAAAAAAAAAAATATATATATATATATATATATATATATATATATATATATATATATATATGAACTAGGTCTGATGGTGTAGCATGGAGGTGGAAGGCCTCTGGGTTCCATCCCCAGTAACTAACACACGCGCACACACACACACACACACACACACACACACACACACATGCAATGGCATTTATCAATATGAGGATTTTTTAATCTCAACAGTGTATTGTACTGTATGCTCACAATGGCTGAAGGGTGAAAGCAACCTAAATGTCTGTTGACATCTGGATAAACGAATGTAGCACATGCGTGTATTGGGACATGACTCTTTAAACACAAAGGGCTATCAGCCGGGGATGGCTGCACAGGCTCTTCATCCCGGCATTCGGGAGGCTGAGACAGGAGGATCGCGGTTCGCGGACAGCCTCAGCTATTTAGTGAGGCCCTCTGCAACTCAGTGAGACCCAGTTTCAAAATAAAGAATTAAAATATAGGGCTGAGGGTGTGTCTCGGAGGTTGAATGCCCCTGGGTTCCATCCCCTACTGGGTACTCTGCAAAAAAATTAATAAAAATAAATAATAAATAAAAGCGAAAGACATTCTGGCATGTGACACAGCATGGATGAACCTTGAAGACATAACTGCTCGGTGAAAGAAGTCATCACAAAAGGACAAACGCTGTATGGTTTCATGAAGTACCTAGGGTAACCAAATCAGTGGAGACAGAAAGTAAAATAGTGGCTCCCAGGGGCCGAGGGGAGACGAGGAGTGATTCTTCGATAGATTAAAAAACAAAAAAACAAAAAACCTCTGTGTTACAGCAGAGCATGGTGGTGCACACTTGTAATCCCAGGACTTGGGATTCTTATTCTTACTCACAACCTAGCAAGATTTTCAGTAATCTAGTGAGACCCTGTTTCCAAATAAGAAATAGAATCGAGCTGGGGATGTAGCTTAGAAGTAAAATGCCTCTGGGTTCCATCCCCAGTACCAAAACAACTCTACAAGGTAAAAAAAGAAAAAATTCTGGAGTAGGATGGTGGTAATGCTTGCAGAACAATATGCACGTAGTCTATGCTGCTTAAAAATGGCAAATTTTAAGCTATGCATATTTTACCACAATTAAAAATAAAGTTAAAAACCCATTCCACTTAAAAATAAAAACTCAAAAGGAAGAAAACCCCTGGAAATATATATATAGGGCACCGTTAAGATGGGAGACGCTGGCCAGGCGTGGCGGCACACGCTTGTAATCCCAGTACTTGAGAGGCTGAGACAGGAGGATCTGGTTTTGTGGCCAGGCTCAGCTACTTAGTGAGGCCCTCTGCAACTTTGTGAGACCCTGTTTCAAAATAAAGAATGAAAAATAGGGCTGGGGGTATAGCTCGGAGGTAGAATGCCCTTGGGTTCAATCCTCAGCACCAAAAAAAAAAAAAAGGGAGGCGCTGGAGTTGGGGATGAAATGAGGGGTGGGTGGAAGGAACAGGGGTGGGAGGGGGCTGTAACTGCATTCCTTTCAGTGTGTTTTCAATGCCTATGTAGCCTATTTCCGTGTTAAAAATATAATTAAAATTTTAATAGTTCTTCCTGGTATTGAGCTAAAAATCTGTACTATCATCATGTTGAGTAAGTTAAATTTGTCCTTTAATTGCCAGTCATTTTTTTCTGTGTGTGTGTGTGTGTGTGTGTGTGTGTGTGTGTGTGTGTGTGTGTTTTACTGGGTATGGAACCCAGGGGCATTCTACTTCTGAGCTATAACCCCAGCCTGATTTTATTTCTTATTTTTTTACTTTGAAACGGTCTCACTAAGTTACCAACCCACTAAGTTGCTGAGACTGGATGTGAACCTGTGATCCTCCTTTCTCAGCCTCCCAAGTACTGGGATTACAAGAGTGTGCCACCCTGCCCAGCATATGCCAGCCTTTTTAAATAGTATCTGCACCTCTTTGAGCTGCCTTCTCCTCAGCTCTGGGGGTGCTAATTGCTGCAGACAGGATGACTCAGTCTGTGAGCATCTGTAATGTGGGAATACCCAGCTGTCCCCAAAAGCACTCTATCTTTTCTTTGGAGTATCTCTCACTGTGCACCACCTCCGTACTTCTCAATATGACCTCAGCGATTTCTCTACCACACATGCCGGTCAACAATATGACCTTACCATTTCTTTAACAGGAGGCAAGGTCTATGTATGTGATTTCTGAGACTAGGTCATAAAAAGCCATGCAGCTTTTGCCTGGGTAAGATGCTTGCTCTGCGAGGAAATCAACCCCTATAAGAAGTCCAACTACTGGCCGGGTGTGGTGGTGCGCGCTTGTAATCTCAGCCTTGGGAGGCTGAGATAGGAGGATCGCAGGTTCAAGGAGAACTTTAGCAAGTACTGAGACTCTCATCGACCTAGCGAGACCCTATTTCCAAATAAAAACAAAATAGGGTTGGGAATGTAGCTCAGAGGTAGAATACTCCTGGGTTCCATCCCCCAGGGCCACAGCAACAAAGAAATCCAACTATGGGCCTGGAGACTGTCCTGAGGGAAGCATGTGCTGGTTTTCTGGTGGGCAGTGCCAGAGGGAGATCCAGCCCATGGCCAGCATAGAGCCTTCGAATGCAGATGTTCCCATCCAACATCTGACTGCAACTGGAGAGAGACCTCCAGCCTTTGAAAGGCTCTGGGAGCCTTTCTGCATTTCTGACCCAGGAAATTAGGAGCAAAAGTGTGGTTGACCATCTGTCATGCAGCAAGACAAATTAGAAACTTGATTGCTTCCTTTCCTGTCCTGCCCCACAGAAAACTGTCTGTGCTCAGCAATCAGAAAGATGTGTGCATGTGCGCTCTACCATACTTTACCCCACTAAGATGTGTGACACAGCGCACCAATAACCGGCCCTCAGGATTTTGTGAGCTAAGGACAATTATTCACTTGTCAAAAGAGGATGACGGGGTTCAGAGGGGGCAAGGCTACAGTTAGTTGAGTGGCAGGTGGCAGAGCTGATATTCTCTCTACTGGAACAGAGCACCCAGAAGTGAGACTGAAGGGTTGAGAGCTGGAAAAAAGGAAAACTTAACCACACGGTCCTGGTAGGGTAAAGATTACCATAGCTAGCCGGGCATGGTGGCGCACACTTGTAATCCCCGCACTTGGGAGGCGGAGACAGGAGGATCGCGCAGGTTCGAAGCCAGCCGCGCTTTTATACTTTATTTGGAAGCAGGGTCTCACTAAGTTGCTGAGAGCCTCACTAAGTAACTGAGGCTGGCTTCGAACCCGCGCGATCCTCCTGTCTCAGCCTCCCAAGCACGGGGATTACAAGCGTGCGCCACCACGCCCGGCCCACTGTGGCTTAAACAACACAAACCTATTACCTTACAGTTCTAGGGGGTGACTGGGAAGAGAGCCTCACTGGCTCTTGTGGTCACAGTGTATTCAGGGCTGTGCCCCCTGGAGGCTCTCCTGCCCACCATTCTCCGTGAAAGCCCTCACGCTAGTCCCACTGCGTTCTCCTGGGGCGCACGCTCATCCTTACCCCGTCACTGTGGGCTGGAAGCTCTGCCGGGCCCAAGCCTGACGATCCTATCCCTGACCCGGCTCTAGCGGCTGCGCAACTTGTCAGGGTGGTGGAGCAGAAACTCGGGGCCCTTGGCAATCAGACAAAGATTTGGCTGGAGTATTGGGGAGCAAGGGAGGGAGACAGGTAGCAAGTCTCTGCTGGCATAGAGCCCAAAGGCAGAGACCTGGAGACACAGAGAGGTGACAGGAGAGAAGGAGTAGGACACGACAGATCCCTAGAGGCCCCAAGTCCACGGTCCTAGAGAGGGAGCGATGGCCTCACTAACCCACGGATGGGGTAGAACCGCAGGGAATTTCTCTTCCACTAGGACGGCTACTCTGATCTGGCCACTCAGCTCAGGATGAGGCACCACCACAGAGAAAAGGGACCGCGCCCAGGTCCCCAGCTTGTCAGCGCTGCAGGTCTCCCCAGTCGCCTTCCTGTGCTCTGGGATTGACATGGCCCCTCACCAGGGTGACCCTGCACACACATCATCCAAACCAGAACGACAGGGGCATTACTAAGAATGACGCCATGACAAGCCAGGCGTAGTGGAGCATGCCTGTAATCCCAGTATTTGGGAGGCTGAGACAGAAGATCACAGGTTCAAGGCCGGCCTCAGTAAATCATCAAGACACTGTTTCAAGATAAGAAATTAAAAAAGGAGGGGCTGGGGATGTAGCTCAGAAATAGAATGCCCCTGGGTTCAATCCTCAGTAATTCCCCTTCCTCAACACACACACACACACACACACACACACACACACACACACTCACACCAGGACAGTAGGCGTCAGTCAAGGGTGACAGCTGGATGCCACCCACCTGCCCACCAGAAAAGCCTCTTTGTACCCAAATAGTGGAAGGGACCTGAGGACCCATCGCCCTCCACACTTGATTCAGGGCCAGAGGACAGAGCAGCTCTCAGGTCTGGCTTCCCAGGGTCCCCGGGTGCCCAGAACTGGTTGCTCCATACCTGGCCTGTGTCTTCACCTGGAACCGTATACGCATAAACACAGGCCCCATTTGGACTGTCAAAGGGCAAGGGCATTGCCACATTGCAGAATTCCAGTTCCAAGTGCTTCTTGCTGGTGACACCCATGGAACCCAAAGCCACCTTCGCCACAGAGCGGTGGACGTGGGGCCCTCCTGTGGGCTGCAGGGAGTGGGTGGTCTCACCTGGCAGAAACGTCTAGGATGTGACAAACACACCCAGGGCCTCTGCTGTCGTCCCCCCCACCTCTGCTCTGAGCCCAGGAGCCATGGTGACCCCTTGCTTTTCCGGTGGACGTCTGGATGTCCTCCTGCACAGTGAAGAAACTGCAAGGGAGGGAAGAGTGCTTTGGAGGCAGGGCAAGGCAGGTCGAGGCTGGGCGATTCCACAGATTGTGGCTGTATGCCCCTGACAGATCAAGCCTTCCATGTGCACACTCTCGTGGGGCCTCTTCCTGTCTGGGCCTGGCTGTGGGATTCTTTGGGGCCAAGGGGACATTAGCAAGACGACACAATCACAAGGTTGAAAATCGCATGTGCATCGGGCCTGTTGTCTGGGAATAATGCAAACAAGGGAAGCAGCCCAGGCCAGCCTGCTGGATGTAGGCTCTGGCCCAGCCGAGCACCCACACCCATGGGCAGACCTGGGAGCGAGGCTGCCTCTGCTCACCCAGTGCCGCGTGGTGACTGTGGCCAAGTGAGAGTCCAGAAGAACCTCCCAGCTGAGCCCAGCCCACATTGCCAACCCACAGCACAGCCAGCATCTGAAATGGCGGTTGCTTTAGGCTACTGAGTGTTAGGTGGTTTGTTACACAGCAATTGGTAACCGGTACACTGTTTCAATGTCTCTGTTGTCTGATACCCAGTGCTTTGAATTCACAAGTGAATCGATCACCTGGATGATCTGTCTGATTGCCAAGGGCCCCGAGTTTCTGCTCCACCACCCTGACAAGTTGTGCAGCCACTAGAGCCGGGTCAAGGATAGGATCGTCAGGCTTGGGCCTGACAGAGCTTCCAGCCCACAGTGACCGGGTAAGGAAGAGCGTGCGCCCCAGGAGAACGCAGTCGGGCTGGCGTGAGGGCTTTCACGGAGAATGGTGGGCAGGGGAGCAGATTCCCCCTGGAGCCTCCAGGGGGCACAGCCCTGCATACACTGTGACCACAAGAGCCAGTGAGGCTCTCTTTCCAGTCACCCCCTAGAACTGTAAGGTAACAGGTTTGCGTTGTTTAAGCCACAGTGGGACGGTTTGATAAAGCAGCCTCGTTCAGGTGCCACCCCAGACCTACTGAGTGCCCCAGACCTACTGAGGGGCAGGGGCCAGCCCTTCAGGGCACCGGGGGGCTGCTGCAGGGTCGGAAGCCTCACATCTTGGTGCCCGCCAGGCTCATCTGGGGAGCTTCTAAAAAGCAGACACCCCAAGGTTCTATTGGATTAGTCTGGAGTAAAGCTGGGGCATCGTAATTTCAAAGCACACTTACCAAATGGAGAGCCTGAGCCAGTCTAGGCGGCACATGTTTGTAATCCCAGCATTTAGGAAGCTGAGACAGGAGGATCGCGGTTTGAGGACAGCCTCAGCTGCGTAGTGAGGCCCTTTGCAACTCAGTGAGACCCTGTTTCAAAATAAAGAATAAATAATAGGGCTGGGGTGTAGCTCGGAGGTAGAATGACCCTGGGTTTCATCCTCAGTATCCTCCCCCCCCAAAAATGGAGCGCCTGGGTCCCCTGCCCCTCTTTCCCCGCACTCTCTGCTCCACTCTCCTTTCCCCCAGACACTTGGTCCTTCTCAGCCTTCTCTTTCCCCCTTGGCTCAGCAGCCAGTAGGCATCTTCTCAAGGTGGCAGGGGATGGGTTTGCCAATATGTTGGACTAAAGCAAAAAGTAACATATATAATATATAGCATGTATAAAAATTTTTTAATGAGATAAAATTTAGTTGGGTGTGGTGGTGCACTCCTGTAATCCCTGTACTTGGGGGGGGGGCTGAGACAGCAGAATCATAGGTTCAAGGCTAGAATCAAGAACTTAACAAGACCCTGTTTCAAAATAAAAAATAAAATAAGAATGGGGGGTGTAGTGCAGAGGTAGAATGTCCTTAGGTTCAATCTCCAGTACCACATACATTAAATAAATAAATTTTTATTTATTTATTAAAATACATACATTATATAAATAAATTTTAACACATATACTACATTAAATAAACACTCAAGTAAATGCACTATACATACACTAAATAAATTTCAATTAAAAATTTATATTTCTTTCTCTTTTTTTTCTTTTTTTTTTTTCTGGTGGTACTGGGGGTAGAACCCAGAGGCTTTCTACCTCCGGGCTATACTCCCAGACCTATTTTATATTTTATCTGGAAACAGGGTCTTACTAAGTTGCTGAGAGCCTCACCAAGTAGCTGAGGCTGGCTTCGAACCTGTGCGATCCTCCTGTCTCAGCCTCCCAAGCGCGGGGATTATAAGTGTGCGCCACCACGCCCGGCTTAAAAATTTATATTTAATGTATAAAATTATATATACACCTGTCACAAACCTAACACTGATGCAGGAGGGGGTGCTGGGACAGATTTAGTCACACTCTCTCAGAAGAGAAGGATGTCGGAGAGTGGCTGGTCCTCCACACCCTTTCCAGTCGGGGAAATCGGGGCTGGGAAAGATGAAGTGTCCAGGATTCTAGGAGCAGAGCCCAGAGCCTGGTCCTTGGGCCTCCCAGCTTCTCTTTGCTCCGGCCTGTGTGGTGCAAAATGGAGAACTCCAGACGAGGATCTGGCTTTTTAAAACACAAAATAAAAAACCCTCCCCTCTCAGATTTCCAGGCAGGCAGAGGGGGCCTAGGCGGTAAGCAAGGCTGGAATGCTGGGGGTGACCTTGAGCAGGGGCGGGCAGCAGAGTGATTCTGATGGCCCAAGATAAGCTGGGACCTGCCAAGCAGAAGCAGCCAGCTGAGACTATCGCATCTAGAAAGTGCCTGCGGGCTCCCGGCTGCCCCTAGCAGGGAAGGGGCATGTCCAGGTGGGCTGGGGCCTGCTGCAAGCCCCCTCCCCAGTGCAGCCTTCCCAGGGCCCTGGGCCCCTCTTTACCTTCCCTACCCCTGTAAGAACCCCACAAAGCACCACCAGGTATAGTGGAAAGCAGAGGGCTAGGGGCTGGAGGAGGACTGAAGGAGAGGACTGAGCTTGCTGTGGACGGACAGGTTTGGGGACAGACATAGTATGGAGTCCTGTAAAGCACAGTGTTTGGACTCACACGGAACCTGTCACTTTCAACTACGGGACCTGGAGCAAGTCACAGAGGCTCTGGGGCCAGTCTCCCTCCTATAAAACAGGCCTAATAAAAATACCTGGTTCTGCTCTGGTGAGAAGTCCGAGAAAAGACTTAGAACTCCAGGGACATGTGGGGCTCAGGAAAGAGAAAAAGGCAGGCAGTGTGGCCAGGAGTTAATCACACTCCTGGCTGGCCTTCCCTGTTCCCTCTTCTGGAACGTGGGGTGGTAGGTGCACCCACCAGGTAGGAGCTATAAGAGCTGAACAGCCCTCAGGACAGCACCCTGGTCCAGTCAGCGCTCCAAGCTGTCCCCGGTACTTTAGCTGCTGACATTGCTACTGCTCCTGCTCTGTTGTCGGGCACAGGGGTTGTTGCCCGCCTTGGGAACTCTAGACACCGCATGAACGTCTCGGAGGTTTTCATACCCACCCACCACAACGTTTAGAAAACCCGAGAAAAAGCCAGGCATGGTGCTCATACCTGTAATCCCAGTACTTAGGAGGCTGAAATAGGAGGATAGTAGGTTCGAAGCCAGACTCAGCAATTTAGTGAGAACTGTTTCTAAATAAAAAATATAATAAAATAAAATAGGGCTGGGGGTATAGCTCAGAGGTAGAATGTCTCTGGGTTCAATCCCCAGTAACACACACACACATACACACACACACACACACACACACACACACACCCTGAGAAAAAACATATTGGCTTTAAAATATGAAAGAAGTCAGGTGTGGTGATGCACACCTGTAATCAAGTACTTAGGAAGCTGAGACAGGAGGATCACAGGTTCGAGACTAACCTCAGTAACATAGACAGACTCTCAGCCGAGTAAGACCATGTTTCAGAGGGCTGGGGCTGTAGCTCAGAGGCAGTATGTTCCTGCTGGATTCAATCCCCAATACTAGAAGAAGAAAAAAAAAAAAGAAAAATTACAAAATCAAAATGACTGTTTTGTTAAATGTCTACCATTTCAACTGTATTAGCTTATGTAGACATCTCTAATAACATTTGTTTTTTTTTTTTTTTTTTTTTTGCAGGTCTGGGGATGAAACCCACGGGCATTTGACCTCCAACCTACACCCCCTGACCTATTTTTTATTCTTTATTTTGAAACAGGTCTCACTGAGTTGCAGAGAGACTCACTAAGTAGCTGAGGCTGTCCGCGAACCACGATTCTCCGGTCTCAGCCTCCCAAATGCTGGGATTACAAGCGTGCACCACCACACTCGGCCTTTAATAACAGCTGAAATAAAATTATATGTTAAATTTTTCTCATCCAAAATTTTAAATGAGTGAGGATGTCAGAGGAATCACAACCATCATGATGTAAGTAACTTGTAACCAAATAACAACAGGTGCAAAATGATAAACATTATTCTAGTAGATCTTTGCGAGAGAGCTGAAAATGCAAACATTTTAGATGTGTTTAGGGGATATATATAAAGTTTAAGGAAATGAGTAGGAACGATGTTCTCCAAGTTCAGGATGGTAGTTAGCTCTGAAGCAGGGGTAGGGATCAGAGAAGATGCGCCAAATGTTTTGACCATCTGAGTCCTAAGCTGGGCCCTAACTGGGTGATGAGTCCCACAGGCTTATATTATTTGTTTCTTTTTCTACATGTGAAAAGTTCCAAAGTATGAGTATGTAGTAAGAGGAAGAGAAAAAAGAAATGCCCCTCAATAATTGCAAATTATTTGATGGCAAATTTATATTTAATGTGAAATGGGGGTATTTTAATACGTTTTATGTAATGTAAGGCAGGGCTTCCAATATACGCATCCCCAAGGCCCTGAACTTACCAATGGTCCTCCAGGACCTAGACTCCTCACCTGATGTCTTAGTTCGCTTCAGCTGCTATAACAAATATGACTGAGACCAGGTAGCTCATGATCAAAAATGTGTTTCTCGTGGTTCTGGAGTCTGAAAGGTCCAATATCAGAACACTGGCTGACTCAGTGTTGGGTGAAAGTTCACTTGTTCCCAGATGGCGCTTTCTCGCTGTGTCCTCCAAAGATAGAGGGGATGACTGAGCCCTCTGGGGCCTCTGTGTTAAGGGCTCTAATCTCTTTCACAAGGACTCTGTCCTTGTGTCCTAGTTACCTTCCAGAGGCCCCACCTCCCCGTACACTCACATTGGGGGTTAGAATTTCAACAATGAATTTTGGCAGGACACGGACATTCAGACGATAGCACCTGGGTCCTGGTCCTCTTGCAGGATCCTGAGACAGTAGGAATGATCAGCTGCCCACTATAGCTGGGAATGATTTCTTTATGAAGCATACATCTGTCTAACAAGTACAAATATGTGGGTTTCCCCCCAAGTAGGTACATAGGAGGTGGAAAGAAAGCAGACAGTTCTAGGAGCCATGCATAAAATCAGAGTCTAAACAGGCCTGTGGTCATTCCCAGGGCCAGTTGTAAGGGAGCCATCTGGGTGTGGGAAGGTACTGGCTATGGGCCTTGGGGCAGCCTCTCCTCACTGACCTGCAGGAGAGGAAGCTTCTGCCGGACACCTGTCACCTGTGAAGAGATGCTGATGAGGCAATCCAGAGCAAACGTGGAGGCTTCAGGCCAGGACTTGATGCATGGGAAGACAGAGATCTGTTTACCTGCTGTGTATGCAAGACAGACTCTCTGAAGTGTCATGGGGTCCCTCCCAGCTTGTTGGGGTTCCCCAGAGAGGAAAGGCATCTTAAGTGAAAATCTGGAGCCAGGCATGGTGGCACATGCCTGTAATCCCAGTACTTGAGAGGCTGAGAAAGGAGGATCACAGGTTTGAGGGCAGGCTCAGCAACTTAGTGAGACCCTGTTCCTAAATTAGAGGCTGGGGTGGGTAGAATGCCCCTAGGTTCAACCCCTAGTAGGAGAGAGAGGGGGGGGGGAGAGAGAGAGAAAGAGAGAATGAATAATTTGTTGTCTCATGATCAGCATACCTGATCATAAGTATACATCATCTCCAAGACAAGACGAGAGCCTGAATCAAAAACTGACCCTCTAGCCTGGGGTGCTGGCGCACACTTGTAATCCCAACATTTGGGAAGCTGAGACAGGAGGATCGCAGTTCGAAGACAGCCTCACTACTTAATGAGGCCCTTTACAACTCAGTGAGACCCTGTTTCAAAATGAAGAATCAAAAATAGGACTGGGGGTGTAGCTCAGAGGCAGAACGCCCCTGGGTTCTATTCCCAGTAAACACACACACACACACACACACACACACACACACACACACACACAACTGACTGAACTGGCTCCTGCTTTGATCTTAGATCCTGGCCTCAAAAACTGTGAGAAATAAATTTCTGTTGTTTAAGCCACCCAGTCTGTGGTATTTTATTATGTAACCCAAGCTGACTAAGACAGGGACCCAGCTCAGCTGCTTACCAGTAGCCACAGATACTGATTAATAGGAATGGCTTCTTTTTTCTCAACTACTATTCTGCCCAAACTGTTCAGGACTAGGGAACAACGATAATAATACAACTAATAACAATTATAACTATTATTATTATTAGTCACACCCAAGCCAAAGCCACTTGCAACATTTACAAACTGAAAGTACAGAAGTTCAAAACAATGGAGACACCCTAAACCTCGTGTCCTTAATACAAACATGTTCCCTGAGAAGACAGCATGGCCCAGCACTCAGGTATTGTCCACTAATTGTCTGTTCCTACTGGTGTGGCTGAGTTCCCATCCTTGTGGAGGGAACAGGTATAAGCAATAAACTAATCCTTTGTCCCAAAAGTTTAGTCAAGCTTCTTGTAGCTGGGAGTCAATGCAAAATGTGTTCTTGAATGATCCTTCTCAGAAAAAAAAATGCTGAATAAAATTTTAAACAAAATATATTTTAAAAGATGTCACTGAGCCGGGCATGGTGGCACACACTTGTAATCCCCGTGCTTGGGGAGACAGGAGGATGTCACAGGTTCAAAGCCAGCCTTAGCTACTTAGTGAGGCTCTCAGCAACTTAGTGAGACTCTGTTTCCAAATAAAATATAATATAGGTCTGGGAGTATAGCCTAGAGGTAGAAAGCCTCTGGGTTCCACCCCCAGTACAACAACAACAACAACAACAACAACAACAACAACAACAAAAAGATGTCACTGGCTGGACATGATGGCGCATGCTTGTAATCCCAGCATTTGGGAGGCTAAGACAGGAGGAATGTGCTTCGCAGACAGCTTCGGCTACTTAGTGAGGCCCTTTGCAACTCAGTGAGACCCTGTTTCAAAATAAAGAATAAAAAATAGGGCTGGGGTATAGCTCAGAGGTAGAATGTCCCTGGGTTTCATCCTCAGTACTGAAAAAAAAAAAAAAAGTCACTGAATCCGGGTGTGATGGCACATGCTTGTAATCCTAGTACTTGGAGGCTGAGACAGGAGGATCACAAGTTCTTTGACAGCCTCAGAAATTTAGTGAGGTCTTCTGAAACATAGTGAGATCCTGTTTCAAAAATAATATAAAATAGGGTTGCGGAGCCGGGCGTGGTGGTGCACGCACGTTTGTAATCCCAACATTCGGGAGGCTGAGACCGGAGGATCGTGGTTCATGGACAGCCTCAGCTACTACTTAGTGAGGCCCTCTGCAACTTAGTGAGACCCTGTTTCAAAATAAAGAATAAAAAAATAGGGCCGGGGGTGTAGTTTGGAGGTAGAATGCTCCTGAGTTCCATCCCCAGACCTGCTAAATAAATAAATAAAATAGAAATAAATAAATAAATAGGGTTGGGGGTGTGGTTCAGAGGTAGAATGTCCCTGCATTCAATCCCCAGTACAGAAAGAAAGAAAGAAAGAAAGAAAGAAAGAAGAAAGAGAGGAAGGAAGAAGGGAAGGAAGGAAGAAAATGTTTCGTTGAACTAACATAAAAGAGAGTGCTCCACAGACCTTAAAGCTAGGGGTAAAGGAGCCCCAAAGGAAACTGGTACCCCAAGGGTTTCAGATCTTGTACTTGTACTCAGATGGCTGCCCCAGGCAGGAGGTCAGAAGATAAATCTTAGGGTCTATCCTTTGCAGTAATGTAAGTAAAAGTGCATGCCTAGATGTACACATAAATCTTACTGATAAAAAGAAAGTGTAGCACGCCATTTACAAATAATAATAAAATACACAATACTTTTTTTTTCAGTACTGGCGATTGAACCTGAGGATAATCTACCACTGAGTTACACCCCAAGACCCCTTGCCTTCTTTTGGTGCTGGGAATTGAACCTGGGGGTGCTCTATCTCTGAGCTCAGACGTTTTTATTATTATTTTTTGAAACAGAGTCTCACTAAGTTTCTGCGTCTGTGATCCTTCTGAGCCAGCCTCCTAAGTACTGGGAGCTCCACACGCGGCAACAACACTCTTAAGTGTGAATTCCATATAGACAGTTGAGTCTCACAAAATACTTTTGTCTATTTCTTCCAAATTCCTGTGCCTAGAGCCAGCCCATGGCTGCAACTCACCTACTTCTAACATGAAAGCTGCTTGACAGTTTTACGTGAAGAAGGAAGAAGAAATAAGACAACGAAGGATAAAGAAACAATAAAGACGTGGTGAAACTTCTTTCCTTAGTCAATAATCTAACCTACTCTGCTGAATCAGGCAATAATTTCCAAACGCCAAGAGTCTATTTCCTTGATATTTTTGGTGGGGGTTCTATTCACAATGTCATGGCAGCAGAAACCACTCAATTTGAAAGTTCACTTGAATTATTAATATTTTCCACGATTCTCTTTAAGTCTAGTCAATCAATAAAACCATAAACCTGCAGGCACGGTGGGGCACACCTGTAATTCCAGTGACTAGGGAGGCTGAGGAAGGATGCCTACAAGTTTGAATCCAGCCTGGGCAATTTAGCAAGATCCTGTCTCAAAAAATAACAAGACCAGGGGATGTAGCTAAGTGGTTTAGGTAAGAGAGACAGACAGACAGAGACATACAGGCAGAGGCAGAGAGAGAGAGATATGAAGAGTCGGGGCTTCTGGTGTGGGAGTTAGAATTAACTAGAATGTAATTTAAAAAAATTTTTTTTTTTTTGGTGGTACACAAATTTTTTTTTTTTTTGGTGGGTTCCTGGAAGCCCTTCTACCTTTGGGCTACACTCCCAGACCTATTTTGACATTTTTTTAAAATTTGGAAACAGGGTCTCCTAAGCCAGCGCGCGCGGCTGGCTTCGAACCTGCGCGATCCTCCTGTCTCTGCCTCCCAAGCGCGGGGATTACAAGCGTGCGCCACCACGCCCGGCAAAAAAAATTTTTTTATTGGTGCATTGTAGTCATACATCTTAATGGAGTACAAAATGGTAGAGGCATAGCGTGCACACATCACCCAATCAGCCCTTCCCCAGTTCCCACCCCATTCCTTCCCCTCCCTCCTTCTCACGTTTGGCTTAGTGACTGACCTGATATGCTTGTGAATGTACATCATGTACCTGAGGAACTTCCTTCTTCTTCCCTCCATCTCCCTCAGTTACGTCTCCTTATTTGATCATCTCTAGTTTCTCCTTCTTTGAAGAGGTCTAATTGGCTCACAGTTTTGAGTTGGGGAGGCTGAATGTTTAAGCAACATAACACCGGCTCTGGCAAGGGCCTTATGGTAGGCGTATCATGGCAAGACAGGAAGCCAGAAGAGAACACGCTAAATCTTCCTTCTTCCTCCTCCTCCCCTTCCTCTTCTCCTTCTCCTTTTTTTTTTTTTTTTTTTTTTTTTTTTTGGTACTGAGGATTGAACCCAGAAGCATTCTACCTCCAAGCTATACTTCAAGCCCTTTGTTTTGTTTCTGGGTGGGGGTTGGATTTTTTGTTGTTTTATCTGTGGTACTGGGGATGGTACCTTCCACGTCTGGGCTATACTCCCAGACCTATTTTCTATTTTATTTGGAAACAGAGTCTCACCAAATTGCTGAGCGCCTCACTAAGTAGCTGAGGCTGGCTGTGAAGCTGTGATCCACTTGTCTCAGCCTCCCAAGTGCTGGGATTTCAAGCATGTGTCACCATGCCTAACCTTCAAGCCCTTTTTTTTAAAAAAAATTAAATATTTTTTGAAACAAGATCTCACTAAGTTGCTGAGGATATCACTAGTTTTCTGAGGCTGGCCTAGAACCTGCCGTCGTCCTGTCTCAGCCTCCCAAGTATTGGGATTATAGATGAGCACCACCACACACAGCCTTTGAGATAAGGTCTCATTATGTTGCCTAGGCTGGCCTTGAACTCTTGGGTTCAAGCCATCCTTCTGCCTCAGTCTTCTGAGTACCTGGGACTATACACATGCACCACTGTGTCTGTTTATAGTTTCCTTCCTTCCCTCCATCCCTTCTCCCCTCCTTTCTTTCTCTTTCTTTCTTTCTTCCTTTCTTTCTTTCTTTGTACTGGTGATTGAACCGAGAGGCATTCCACCTTCAAGCTACACCCTCAGCCCTTTTTATATTATTTTATTTTTTGGTTTGAAAACAAGGCCTTTCTAGGTTGCTGAGTCTCACTACTTGACGAGGCTGTCCTCGAACCTGTGACCTCAGCCTACTAAGTACTGGGATTACAGGCATGTGCTGCTTGCAGTATTCAATGGGTAAGTCTTTCACATCTTTTGTTAAATTTATTCTTAAATATTTTCTGGAGTGTTTTATTATCATAAATTGGATTTTTAAAAATGTTTGTTTCAATTATTTGCTGCTAAAAAATGCAGGATGCTTCAAAATGTGCACACCATTCATGCAGAGTGATGGCTTAATCTTCTGTATTATCTGGGTTTTTTTTTTTTGTTTGTTTGGGTTTTTTTTGGTGGTACTGGGGTTCCTGGAAGCCCTTCTACCTCTGGGCTACACTCCCAGACCTATTTTTATACTTTTTAATTTGGAAACAGGGTCTCTTAAGCCAGCGCGGCTGGCTTTGAACCTGCGTGATCCTCCTGTCTCCGCTTCCCAAGTGTGGGGATTCCAAGCGTGCACCACCACGCCTGGCCTTCTGTATCATCTGAGTTCTAGTTTATATGCTCCCAAGGGGACCTTATATGTGTTTTAAATAAAAATGCGATATGATCCACCCCAGCAAATTAAGTAAAGGTACACTCCAGGAAGGTAGTGTCTTCTCCCAGGGCATTTGTGCCCCTAACATACTGCCACGGGTGCCTGCATGGGACAGCAGACACATGGGCCTCTGCCTGGAGAATGCGCTCTTGGCTCCGCTCGCAAGCTCAGTGGTTCCTTGGATCCCTCAGCCCAGAGGCCACATTCTCCTGATGCTCGGAGTGGGCCGCACCAAACCCTCCCGGACAGGGCCCGGTTTACTGGCTCAGTCCTCACACCCATTCCCAAAGTGTTGCTGAAGAAAGAGGGTTCGTCTCATGGACCTGGGGACAGCTAGAAAGGGCAAGAAGAGAGCATATCTACCAAGCTTTTCGGAATCTATTTGTAGAGCCAGACGTGGTGGCGCATGCTTGTAATCCTAGTATTTGGGAGGCAGAGACAGGAGGATTGCAGGTATTGGCCAGCCTCAGCTGGCCCTTTTTATTTTTATTTATTTTATTTATTTATCTTTGCAGGTCTGGGGATGGAACCCTGGGGCTTTTGACCTCTGAGCTACACCCCCTGGCCTATTTTTCATTTTTTATTTTTAAACAGGGTCTCACCAAGTTGTGGGGGGTCTCACTAGGTAGCTGAGGCTGTCTGCGAACCACCATCCTCTGGTCTTAGCTTCCTGGATGCTGGGATTACAAGCGTGCGCCACCACACCCAGCTGCTTATTTTTTATTTTGGAATAGGGTTTCGCTAAGTTACTGAGGGTCTTACTAAATTGCTGAAGCTAGCCTTGAGCCTGTGATCCTCCTGTCGTAGCCTCCCAAGTTCTTTGTATCATGATGGGCTTCAGAGGAGACTGCTCTGATGAGGAGTCCTAGCTCTGCTTGGTGTCCCAGAACTGCCCATCTGCGCTGGCCCCTCTCCAGATGGAGATGCCGCCTCCCCAGGCAATGCCCATTGTTTCTGAGTCCCCACATTAGGAATGGATCCAGTGTTCCACACCACTTCTGTAGGACCTGAAGTGAGGGCTTCCTGGGTTCAGCGCAGTCCGGGGTCACACCTCACTGCCTTCGGCCTCCCGCCTGCTCCCCCGGCCAGTAAAGGGAGGGCCAGTTCCTCGGAGGTCTGGATCACACTGGCCCTTACACATGGTTTTGCCCAGGAAGTGCTGCTGGGGTGTGGAGCAGGGGGGCAACGGAAGAGGATAGGGTCTCTGGCTCACATACCTGCCCCACTTCACCCCCACAGCATCTCGGGCAGTAGCCCAGCCTCCTCCCAGTAAGCAGAGAGACCATTCAGGCTCTTGTGTGATACTCAGCAATTTGCTTAACCTTTCTGAACTGTAAAAATGGAGATTAAAAATATACTACTCAAGCCGGGCGTGGTGGCGCATGCTTGTAATCCTGGCGCTTGGGAGACAGAGACAGGAGGATCGCGCTGGTTTTCGTGGCTTAAGAGACCCTGTTTCCAAATAAAATATAAAATAGGTCTGGGAGTGTAACCCGGAGATAGAAGGGTTTCCAGGAACCCCAGTACCACCAAAAAAAAAAAAAAAAATCTACTCCAGACAAGAGGATTGCAGGTTCAAGGCCAACCTCAGCAACTTGGCGAGACCCTGTTTTGAAATAAAAAATAAAGCTGAGCCGGGCATGGTGACACACGCTTGTAATCCCAGCATTCAGGAGGCTGAGACCGGAGGATCACAGTACGCAGACAGCCTCAGCTACTTAGTGAGCCTCTGTACCTCAGTGAGACCCTGTTTCAAAATAAAGAATAAAAAACAGGGCAGGAGGTGTAGCCTGGAGGTAGAATGGCCCTGGCTTCCATCCCCAGACCCACAAGATAAAGCAAGCAAGCAAAGTGAGGTGGCAAACACCTGTAATTCTAGTACTTGGGGGGCCAAGACAGGAGGATTTCAGGTTCGAGGCCAGCCTTAGCGATTTAGCAAAACCTTGTTTCAAAATAAAAAGGGCTGGGGCTGTAGCTCGAGGTAGGATCCCTCTAGGTTCTATCCTCAGTACCAAAAAGAAAAGAAAAAAAGAGAAAAGAAAAGAAAGAAAACTCCAAAACAAAAACAAATAGAACAAAACCCAAAATACAAAATAAAAAGGGCTGGGGGTGTATAGCTCACAGGAAGAGTGCCTCTGAGTTCAATCTCCAGGCCAAAAACAACAACAACAAAAACCCAAGCTAACACAAAAAATCTTAGCCCTAAGGGCTTGGGAGGATTAAATATGACTGCTCCTTTGTGCCAGACACTTAGAAAGTGCTCAGTAAACATTATTTCTCCTTTTTGCTTTCCTCTCTATGGCAGCTTTACATACATTGCTCAGGTCAGACAAGCTGCAAGATCCCAGGACCAGGAAGCCACTCTTGTCCCCTCAAGCCCAGAAATACTGCCAACAAGTGGGTGGTCTCCCCAGAGCCCATCCTGGAGCCCACTAGAGTGCTGAGACCCTCTGCAGAATAGATGCGGGAGGAGAAACAGGCAGGCCTTCCAGGCCTGCCTGGACCACTCGGGACCCCCGAGGACACATATTCTCTGTGTCTTTGTGGGTGAAACGTCTCAGCCCTGAGACCTCAAGACTCCTCCAACTGGAGCTGGAGTCATCTGGACACAGCTGCTGCTTTTTCAAAGGAGGAGGACATTTCTGTCCTTGTCAAATGGAAGCCAAGGTCTTAGAGCAAGTTCATTTAGAATCTTTGGGGGTGGGGCCAACTTTTTTTTTTTTTTTTTAGTCTCCAGGAGTTTCTAATGTGTAACCAGGGTTAAAAACTATTGGCCTAATCCGACCTCTTCACTGTTGAGATAAAAACATATGAGACCACATGCTGAGAAGGGCCCTGTGCTTGGTTGTATAATGACAACCCTCTGAGGTTGTCATTATAACATTCTTAAATTTTTCTTTCTTTTTTCTTTCTTTCTTCCTTCCTTTCTTTTTATTTCCTTTTTTTGTGATGCTGGGGATTGGACACCCAAGGATACTCTACCACTGAGTTATACCCTAGTCCTATTTTATTTTTTATTTTGAAACAGGGTTGCCCTAAGTTGCTGAGGGCCTTGCTAACTTGCTGAGGCTGCTTGGAACCTGTGATCCTCCTCTCAGCCTCCCAAGCACTGGGATTACTACCATACTGCGCTTGAAATTCTTAATTTGGGGATTGAACCCAGGGGCATTCTACCTCTGAGCTAAACCCCCAGCCCTATTTTCTTCTTTATTTTGAAACAAGTTCTCACTAAGTTGTAGACGGCCTAAGTTGCTGAAGCTGGCTTTGAAACCTATGATCCTCCTGTCTTAGCCTCCCAAGTTCTGGGATTACAAGTGTGGGCCATTCATTGAGCCCAGTTTAAAATTCTTAGTTTTTAAGCCAGTTATATAGTTGGTCTTGGCCTCAGATCACACAGTTCTTAAAAGTAGATTATCACCCCATTAAAGAAGGGGGCATACTGAGGGCTCTGAAGAGTGCTGGCTGTGGGGCAAGGAGGGGAGAGACACAGCTTCCCCGGCCCATGTCCACTGGCCGGCCTCCACAGAAGACTGGGATGTCCACTCTTTGGGGGAAAAGCAATGAGGAATAGAACAAAGAGATCAGAATCAGCCAAGCCTGGGTCAGACCTCCGCTCACTCTTACTATCCGTGAGCAATCCTCTGAGCCCCGTTTCCTCACTGTAAAGGAAGGAACCAGTGCAAGCCTGGAAGAATTACTGCGAAGGGCGCCCAGCAGCCTGGCTGTCCCACTGGAAATACGTGGTTTCTTCCTTCATAGGGGAGAGGAGGAAGCAACTCTCTTCCAAAGAGTGGGACCCATGAGTTTCGGGCGTAGTGTGACTGAACCCAAGGCCATTTTCTTCCTTGGCAGACTCCTGCTTTTCACAGGAATTCTGAGGACAAGCAGGTCTGAGGAAAGGTTGGATTCTGGAGTAGGGTGCCGCAGGTGTCCCAGCTCCTAAGGAAGGGTTGTTGCTGCTGCCCTCTGGTGGCAATTTATATAATCTGCATGAATTTCCAACTTTTTAGGGGAGGGGGAATAAGTACTTGATAACATTTTTTATTTGATTAAAAAAATTACTGAACACGTATTATGCTAGGCAGTAAGGATACAAAGACAAGTAAAAACTAGTTTTCATCCTCTACGATTGGAAAGTTTTGAAAGAGAGGCAAACTCTTACCAGGGGTTGCTTGAATATAGGCCAATGTGATAAGTTATAATAAAAACAATGGTTTCTGACTTCTGGTTCCAGGAAAAATGGCATTTATGCCCATTATTACCACTAAGTGAGGTTGAAAAGCCCCTAGGATAGTGTGTGTGTGTGTGTGTGTGTGTGTGTGTGTGTGTGTGTACTCACGCACATGTACACAAATATAAGAGGATTCTTAAATGTTGAGAGAAGAAACTGGCTGGGAACTTTGGTACCCAAGGAATTCCCTGGGCCCTATTTTTTTCTTAGTTATCTTGATTGAGTCCTGGAGGAGTTGACAGCCTAATATACTGGTGGATACAGACAAAAAAGCTCCAAGAAGCCGGGAGTGGTGGCACATTGTGATCTCAGCATGTGGGAGGCTGAGACAGGAGGATCACGCTTCACAGCCAGCCTCAGCTACTTAGGCCGTTTGCAACTCAGTGAGGCCCTGTTTAAAAATAAGGAATAAAAAATAGGGCTGGGGGTGTGTGTGGCTCAGAGGTAGAATGTCCCTGGCTTCCATGCCCAGTACAAAAAAAAAAAAAAAAAAAACCTCCAAGAAAAACATGCTTTCTCTAGACAAGGAACTAGGAAAGGGGCAGCTGAGCAAAGCAGAAAACTCTAAGACAATAACCACTCTAGTCCAGCTAATCTCCACAGAAAACATGGTACATGGTGGAAAAGCTGAGCTGGGGCCTGGATTTCTACCCTCGCCCGCTAGAGAGAGGCAGCAGCAGAGAAGTGAAGAGCTGGGACTCCCATCTCCATCTTTTGGTCCTGAGGCCCACGCCCTGCAAAGTCACAGAGGCCAATCAAGAGCCAGGATGTCCGCAACCAATCAGGATACGCCTCCCTCCCTGCTGGGGCAGAAGCAGAGGAGGCCTAGGGGAGAGCCAGCACTACTGTCACTGGGTGGTTAGGAGGCCAATGTCAGGGGAGCCAGGTGGGGCCAGATGGATGTGGTGCAATTTTCTTTTTCTTTTCTTTTCTTTTCTTTTTTTTTTTTTTTTGCCGTACTGGAGATGAAATCCAGGGGCATTCTACCTCCGAGCTACACTCCCAGCCACACTCCCAGATCTATTTTTTATTCTTTATTTTAAAACAGGGTCCCACTGAGTTGCAAAGGGCCTCACTAAGTAGTAGCTGAGGCTGTCTACGAACAGTGATCCTCCTGTTTCAGCCTCCCAAATTCTGGGATTACAAGCGTGTACCACCACGCCCAGCAGCTTCTCTCTTTTTAATATTTATTCATTTATGGTGCTGGGGGGGACCGAATCCAGGGACATTCTACCTCTGAGCTACATCTTCAGCCCTATTTTATTTATTATTTTGAAACAGGGTCTCACTGTATTGCTGAGGCTGTCCTCGAACCTGCGATCCTCCTCTCTCAGCCTCCCAAGTACTGGGATTACAGGTATGTGCCACCACACCTGGCTTTCCTTCTCTTTTTGAGTTTTCTAAATTGCTTGCTGATTGAAGCAAAAATTGTAACACTGTCTAATGTGGCTAACAACATTTACAAAGGAAATATTTAAAACATTTGTATAATAAGTGGGAGGAAATATGAGGACTTACAGGAAGGAAATACTTTTTTCTTTCTTTTCCTTTTTTTTTTTTTTTTTTGGTGGTATGGGGGATGGAACCCAGGGGCCTTCTACCTCTGAGCTACACTCCCAGACCTATTTTATTTGGAAACAGGGTCTTACTAAGTTGCTGAGAGCCTCACTAAGTAGCTGAGGCTGGCTTCGAGCCTGTGCAATCCTCTTGTCTCAGCCTCCCAAGTACTGGGATTACAAGGGTGCACCACCACACCCAGCTTTATTTTGAAACAGGGTCTCACTGAGTTGCAAAGGGCCTAAGTAGCTGAGGCTGGCTGCAAACCGATCCTCCTGTCTCAGCCTCCTAAATGGTGAGGTTACAAATGTGGGCCGCCACCCCCAGCTCTCCTCATTCCTGAAACCTGTTTTTCATCGTATTACTGAAACAGGGGGGTTTCTTGATAAGAAACTTGGCGTTTCCTTACCGGGTTCTTGTCTACAGTGAGCAAAGAATGACACCCGCAGACCACAGGAAGGGGAGTAAAAGGTTATTGGAAGCAGCAGGGAATAGGGAGAAGGGGCCGAACACCCCAAAGGGGCTGTCGGAACTCTGGAGTCCAACAGCTGCCTTCAGGAAAATACTTGAGGGTAGCCCAAGCCAAATGCCTTCAGTTGCAAGCTGCTTTCTCCCAAAGTCCACGCGATCAGCCAGAAAGGAATAGGGAAAGTGGCAGAACACCTCTAGGGCTGTCGGGGCTCTGGTGTCCAGTAGCTGCCTTCAGGTCACTACCCGAGTGTCGCCCGAGCCACAAGATCTGCCAGAAAAGAGGTGCAGGTCACCCCTAGGGGCCCTGGTCGGCCTTGATGTCCAGCAAAGGCCTTCAAGTCACTACCCGAGTGTAGCCTGGGCCACGTGCCATCAGTTGTACTCCACCTTCTCTCAAGGCTAACGCAACCTGCGAGAGAGAGAAAAGCTCCCCAAAGGGGAGGGGTTCCCAGAGAGGGAAATCCATCTTGGTGGCTGCACTAGGGGTTTATATATGTCTGTGTGTCCTCTATTGGTTGTGGTTGGAGTCTGGGATTCTGAGAATTCTGGGAAGCAGCTCTCAGAATTTGCATAGGGTATTTGCATGTCCTTGAAGGGTCTCCTTTCAGTAGGAGTGTCATTTGCATGTCCTTTGAAGGGTTTCCTTTCAGTAGGAGTGTCAGACTTGCTCCAGTGATGTCTTCTGGGTTTGTTGATTAGTAAACAGATGGTTTTGTGAAGCTTTGGTCCTTTTTATCTCTGCTCCTTGGAAGAGCAGGGAATTAAGCTTTTTCTACGAGGCCTCTTCCCTATCTGCCTATTTCCTTTCTATCTCCTCATTACCACTCATAGAATTCTCCTAATTTTCTTCTGCATTAGTCCATTTGTGCTTCTATAACAAAATACCATGAACAGTGTGGTTTATAAACAATAGAAGTTTATGGTTTAACAGTGTGGAGGCTGAGACCCAAGAGCGCGGCCCGGCAGCGCTGGTGTCTGGCAAGGACTCCCTTTCTGGTCACAGATAGCCTCTCTAGCTTCATCCTTACCAGGTAGAGGGGCAAACAAGCTCCCTTGTCCCCATTTTCAAAGGTACTAATCCCACTCACAAGGGTTCTACCATTATGCTCTGATCGGCTCCCCAAAGGCCCTACCTAGTAGGTGACTAGGTTTCAACATGAATTTCAGAGGAATCAAACATTTAGATCATAGCACCCCCCTATCCAAGCAGACACTCTGTTGTCCCTTCTCCTCTTTCTAACCTCTCAATGCTGCAACACCTTGAGAAGCTCCCCCAGGCCCAGCGTGTTAAGCGACAGCGAGGTACCGATCGTGTTCAAATTCCCTCTCTGCCTGGGTTTTTCTCCAGAGCTCCTTACTCATATATCTAACTGCACACCTGACATCTCCAACTGGGAGCCAAACAGGCCTCTCAAACCTAACCCTGGCTAAGTAGAACTTTTCAGATTCCAGCACCTCTTCACCGAGCCTTCCCCACCTTTTGTTCAATGTTCAGGCCCTAAACTGAGAAATTATCGTTCCATCCGTAGAGTTTGCAAAGTCTGTCAGTTCCACACTCAGAATATACTCAAGATACAATCATGGCTCACAATCTTCACCATCTGTACTCTTGTCAAAAAACATCAGAATAAACAGCATGGACTAAGAGTCTCCACGGCTCATTTGATGTTTTCTCTTATGAATGCAGAACTATATTTTATATAACGTGTGTGTGTGTGTGTGTGTGTGTGTGTGTGTGTGTGTGTGTTACTGGGGATGGAGCACAGGATCTTTTACTTCTGGACTATACCCCCAACCCTATTTTATTTTGAATTTGGGAACAGAGTCTTGCTAAGTAGCTGAGAGCCTCACTAAGTTTCTGAGGCTGGCTTTGAACCTGCAATCCCTGTTTTAGCCTCTCAAGAACTGGGATTTATAGGCATGCACCACCACACGCAGCATGCCTGTTTTATATAACTTGAAATATAGAGAAATTGCAAGTTGAGGCTGTACCCCCAACATCTGTATATTTATTAATTGGCAAATTATATGCAGATATTTTCTATTAATATGTACATGCATTATTAAACACAGAAGTTTATAAACAATGACATAAATGGGAATAAGCATCTGGCCACAATGGCGCACGCCTTTAATCCCAGTATTTGGGAGGCTGAGACAGGAGGATCACAGGTTCAAAGCCAGCCTCAGCAATTTAGTGAGACCTGCTCATTGTGATAGCCATATGTTATCACTGTAGCTAATATCTCAAGGCACAATATACATTTAGGGTAAGGTTTGTGATTAATAATAATAGAGAGCATGTTTCATTGCCTCTGGTTTTATTTTCTTGATGCCGGGAATTGAATCCAGGCTTTCCTGCCCGCTAGATAAGTGCTTTATTATTGAGTTATATCCTTACCCTCAAATTCATATTTCAATGGCTTTGTTTAATTCCAAATTGTATTTGTGCAATTCAGCATAAAATTTGATGAAATTGTCGTGTGTGTGTGTGTGTGTGTGTGTGTGTGTGTGTGTGTGTGTGTGAAGGGGGAAGGGTACTGGCCTGGCCAATAATTTTTTAAAATGTACAGAAAGCTAAAGTTTCTGAAATTGGATTCTATAACATAAAGGGTCTAGAGGGATTAAAACCCGGTTAGAGCCCGGCGTGGTGGCGCACGTTTGTAATCCCCGCGCTTGGGAGGCAGAGACAGGAGGATCGTGCAGGTTGGAAGCCAGCCGCGCGCGCTGGCTTAGGAGACCCTGTTTCCAAATAAAAATGTAAAAATAGGTCTGGGAGTGTAGCCCGGAGGTAGAAGGGCTTCCAGAAACCCCAGTACCACCACCAATAATAATAATAATAATAATAATAATAATAATAATAATAATAATAATAAATTAAAAAAATAAAACCCGGTTAAATTTTAAACATTCGAAAGCCCTCCAGGTGCAAGGCTAACATTTCTAAGCTGGGCGTGATGGTGCAGGCTTGTAATCCCAGTAGTTGGAAAGCTGATTCAAGGAGGATCGCAGGTTCGAGGGCAGCCTCAGCAACTTGATGAAGCCCTCTGCAACCTAATGAGACCCTGTTTCAAAATAAAAGAATAAAATCGGGCTGCAACAGGACACTAGGACAACCTAGTGTCCTCTGCAACCTAGTGAGACTTAAACAGGGTCTAAGCTGTAGGTTTGTTAGCGAGACCTGTTTCAAAATGGGTTCCATCCCCAGTAAACACACACACACACACACACACACACACACACACACACACACACACTTTCTGCCCCTTCTACCCTGGAGTCCTGCGCACTTCCATCATCCATCAAACGCGATCCTCTGCCCCGGAAACTTCAGGACACGCCCCCTTGGCACCACCCCTTTAAATTTTAAAACGAAGGCTCGGGCCAATGACCGTGAAGTTTCTCCCGGAACCCAGCGCCTCGCCCACGGTCACGCCCTCAACCAATCCAGACGAGGCTTCCGCCACCGCCCTCCCAATCAGCGCCGAAAGTGGCAGCGCCTACGTGACTTACGTAAGACAGATAGCCAATAAGAGCTGATCTCGGGAACCAGCTTCGCCAATAGTAGCGGCGCCCGGGGAGCGCGGGAGCCTTTGGACCCCGAGCCCTCAGCGGAGAATGGCGCTGGTGCCCTGAGGCCCGGGTCGGCTGACGAGCCGCGCGGCCGACATGCCCGGCTGCCACAAGGTGCTGCTGCTGCTGGACACGGCGGGAGGCGCGGCCCGGCCCGGCCCGGTGCGGCGGGCCGCGCTGCGCCTCCTCACCTACCTGAGCTGCCGCTTCGGCCTGGCCCAGGTCCACTGGGCCTCCAAGTTCTTCGACTCGCAGGGGGCGCGGAGCCGGCCCTCGCGCGGGTCCGACTTCCGCGAGCTGGGCACGCGCTCCTGGGAGGACTTCGAGGAGGAGCTGGAGGCGCGGCTGGGGGAGCGCGCGGCCGGCGCCCCCCTGCCCGGCCCGGCGCCCCGGGCGGTGCACACGCACGGCGCCCTGATGGAGACCTTGCTGGACTACCAGTGGGACCGGCCGGAGATCACGTCGCCCACCAAGCCGGTCCTGCGGAGCCGCGGGCGGAGGCTGCTGGACGTGGAGGGCGAGGCCAAGGAGGCCGAGGCCGCGCTCGGGGGCTTCGTGCACGCCGTCTTCCTCCTGGCGCCCTGTCCGCGCTCCGAGAGGGAGCTGCAGCAGTTCGTCTCGGGGTTCGAGGCCGAGCCCCAAAGCCTGCCGCTAGCTCCCAAGCAGGTGATGGAGAGGTTGTTGCCCAAGAGAGTCCAGGAGGTCATGATCGCCCGAAAAATCACCTTGTACTGGGTGGATACCACCGAGTGTTCGAAGGTAAGGCCACAAAAGCCGCAGGTTTGTCGCACGGCGCGCTCTCTCCCTGCTAACGAGGACTTGGCAGCGTCTGCGGAGGGACCCAGAATGAAAGAAAGAACGAGACCATGTGCCCTGCGGGAAGGAAAGCCCTGTTGTCGCAGTTAAACAGGGACGGTTTGCACAACAAGACGGGAAGGCGCTTGGTACCTGCCAAGTAAGAGCATTTAAGGGCCTTCTAAGCTGCTCTCAACCTTTAAGGCCTCACACAAATGACAGCTGGGTCGTGTAACCTCTGAATTTCCATGCTTTCTCTGTGTGTGGAACCCCTTCTCCATTATGTCCGAATCATACACATTTCTCACTTTCCATCTAGTTTGAAAATACCTCAAAGGCAGGTCTTACACGTGTATCTTTGTACTCCTCCACAGATAGGCACCTAACACTGTGGGTGTTCAGTAAATAGTTACTGACTAAATGAGTAAATTCTTACAACTTAAGTCTTCAGTGGCTAATTTGGAGTTTTGTTGAGGCATTGGAGATCCCTGCTTTTTATGCACTGTAAGTGCATATTTTTTTGCCTTTGTCATTGTCCTCATGTCAATTAGTCAGCAGATACTCATTGATAAACTACTGCCTTGGGTACGTATTATTCTGTTTTAGCTGCTGGGGATATGATGGTCTAAGTAGTTTACCTTCTAGTGTGGAAGATATATTAACCAGACAATGCTAACACATTAAACAGATGAGGGAGTAAGTGATAGGATTTCAAATCCTGCTCTGAAGAAAATAAAGCTGGGTGGTGGGGGGGATTGGGCAGTCAGGCTGGGAAGTAGAGGCAGGTGGGAACTTTATATCAGGGAAGGCCTTTTTGAGTAGAGAGACTTGAGTGGTAAAGGAACTTGAAGGTTAGGAAAGAACATTGTAGGCATAGACGAGAGCAGGTCTGAGGATTTGAGCTAGAAATGAGTTCAGTTTGTTTCAGAGAAGAAAAAAAAAAAAAAAGGCTGGGAGTACTAAGTAAGCCCTAAAGAACAGAGAGGGCAGTAGAAGTCAGAAAGAAGAGGCTAATCTGTAGGGCCAAGGTCTTCAGGGTGGATTGTGTTTCAGTCCATGAGAAGGCTTTAAAAGGTGAAAGATGTGATTTCACCTATTGGAAATACAGGTCACTAAACCAAGAGTGGGTTAAATTGCAAGATTAAGTGGACAACCAACAGGTCCTTTTGAACACACAGGGAAAGCCAGGTATTTTGGTGTGTATACCTGTAGTCCCGGTATTTGGGAGACTAGGACAGAAGAATCTCAGGTTCGAGGCCAGCTTCAGCAACTTCATGAGACCCTATTTCAAAATAAAGAATAAATTAGGGCTGGGAGTGTAGCTCAGAGGCAGAAGGCCATGGGTTCAATCCCCAGTACCATATACACACACAAACTAGTGATATAGTTTAAGATTTCCAATTTTTTTCACATACAAAGCCCAAAAAAGGCTCTGCAAATACCAAGTAAAGTAGCAGTGGTTTGTCAACAAAGAGGAAAGGAAAGGGCCAAAACAAAAAGTTTAAGAGAGTGGTAAACATTTGGGGGAAATGAAATCCTAGAAATTAAAATGTGTTAAGACAATAATATATAGCCCATAAATGTTTGATTTGACTTAATTGATATCAAATACCAAAGACTTTATTCTAGAATTTTTTATATTAAATACTGGAAGAAATAATTCTGAGCAGGTATTCTGATCTTGGAGATTATTTTTTTCTCCTTTTTCTCTTTTTGGAGTAGCATTAAAATAAGTAGATTTGCAGCTGGGTATCGTGGTGCACGCTTGTAATCCCAGTACTTGGGAGGCTGAGACAGGAGGATCGCGCAGGTTTGAAGCCAGCCCCAGCTGCTTCCTGAGGCTCTCAGCAACCTAGTGAGACCCTGTTTCCAAATAAAAATATAGAAAATAAGTCTGGGAGTGTAGCACGGAGGCAGGAAGTCCCAGGGTTCCATCCTCAGTAACACACACACACACACACACACACACACACACACACACAGTAAATTGAAGATTGAGTCTTAAAGATTCCACCCAGCTCTGACATACCAAATAATCTTTAACATTTCTGGAATTTTTTTTTTTCTGCTGAAGATCTATCTTTTTCTATTCAAAAGCTTCTACTCAGCCACACTATGGAAGCAGAAGGGAATTTTAGGCAGTTTTTGACTTTGGGGAATTTACAGTCTGGGAAGAAAAACTGGGAGAAACAGAGCCTGGACTCATATGGGGAGTGGAGCAATACAAGCACAGAGATCCTTTGCAGATGGGACAGAGTGAAGCATGGGAGACCCTGACACAGTTTCAACTTTGTCTCTGACTTGCTCAATGGTGTTTGTTACATACCTGCAAGGTATGCTGGGGGCTGGTTTACCATCAGGAAGCAATCAAATATGGTTCCTGCTCTCTTGGAGCTTAAGGTCTAGTGGACATTTGCAAATCCCCAAATAGGAAACGACCACTGTGAACCTACCATCTGTCATCCTGTAAGATGCATAAAAATGAAGAAAAAGTAACCATATTCTATAACTTATTTTAATCATGTGCATATGTATCTAATCAACAGTTAATGTTTATTGGGGGCATGGTGATACATGCCTGTAATCTCAGTACTTGGGAGGCTGAAACAAGTTCAAGGCCAGGCTCAGCAACCTAGGGAGACCCTGTTTCAAAATAAAGCCAAGCATGGAGGTGCACAGAGTCTCATCAAGTTTTTGAGGTTACCCTCAAACCTCCAATCTCTGTCCAGGCCTCCCAGGCACTGGGATTTCAGGCATGCACCTCCACATTCCGGTCATGTTGTTGTTATTAGACAACAGAGACTCTCTTACTATTTCCTTGCACTTCGTGGTTATGCAATAGAAATATGTTGAAAGAAGTTGACTAAAGAGTCACCCATGAAGGACTGAGGTAGGGCTTTTCCAAAGGTAGCAAGATTTGAGCTAGATACAGATGTGTAATAAGCATTTGGTTGACAAAGAAGGAAGTGGAAACACAGGAGATAAGATCAGCACAAACTTGGGAGCTTTGTAAAACGTGGCCCGTTTAGGGAATAGCTAATGGTTCAGTGTGCCCAGAAGGTAGGGATGGGTGAGGGAAATAGAAGAAAACGTGTTCTGGAAAACTTAGCACTTGGTTGTGAGAGGCTTTATGGTCATACTGAAGAGTCCCCTTTCTCCTGAGAGCAGGAGTCAGGGCACAGCCTTCATAGCTGTGGTAAGAGTTCAGCAAGGTGGTGAGGGCTTCTGTGGAGTGGGGAAGATGGACTGGAGAACAGCCATTTGGCTCCGGCCCAGACCTGCGGTGGGCAGGGCAAAGTTAAGGTCACTGTCTAGGGACAGTGTCCTGGCCCTCCCATAACACCTGATCATCTTTGACTTAGGTTGTGCAAGACAGAATTATTTTTATTAATATATAATGGTTTTGTATTCCTTCTGACTCTAACATTTTATAAATGTTATTATGATTTACACCAGGGATGTGCATCACTTCTCTTCTTTGATAGAAAATACAAATGAAAGCTGGGCTTGGTGGCGCACCCTTGTAGTCCCCGGTACTTGGGAGGCTGAAACAGGATCACAGGTTTGCAGCCAGCCTCAGCTACTTAATGAAGCCCTCTGCAACTTAGACCCTGTTTCAAAAATAAAGAAAAGACGATAGGGCTGGGGATGTAGCTCAGAGAATGCCCCTGGGTTCAGTTCAATCCCCAGTACTGACCAAAAAAAAAAAAAAAAGAAAAGAAAAGAAAAAAAGAAAGAAAGAAAATACAAATGAAGTCTATTTTCACTAAATGAATGCTTTCTAAAAGGTATCTTATACAATAATTATGTTCTTGTGCTGTTAAGTAATGGATATTGGCCACTGTTTGGTTCAATGAATGTATTAATGATGTAATATGATCCTTTAATGTTGGTAATGACTTTACTTGCTCCAGATTTCCTTCAGTTTTGTTCATGAGTACCTAGTTTGCACCAACCAAACCTCTTTGGCATTTTTATTTTAGTTGTGGGAATCCCCAGACCACATTGGGTACTGGACAGTTTGTGAGCTGCTCCGTCATGGAGGAGGCACTGTTTTACCATCTGAAACTTTCAGCTGGACTTTTACTAAAGCAGAGAAAACCATGCTCGGGGATGAAGGAAAGCCATCAGGTGTATCTCACCTCTCTCCGTGGACTTCAGCTCTGCCAGCTGATGCCACTATAAACCGTTTGCTCTGTAATTTTGAGTATGAAGCCTCATTTCCACAGATGGAAGGAACATTAATTCTCCCTCTTAAAGGTAAGCATAATTTTAGTTGTTGTTTTCGAGCCAACCTCAGCAACTTAGGCTCTCAGCACCTTAGTGAGACCCTGTTTCAAAATAAAAATAGAGCTGAAGATACAGCCTGGAGGTAGAGCACCCCTGGGTTCCATCCCCAGTACCACACATACACAAAAAAAGTAAGCAAAATCAAAGGCACCATGGGAAGCCTTATATTCACACAGTACTTGTGCTCTCTCCCCACCCCGCTTTCCTGTTTCCCTCCTTCCCAATACGAAGTGTCCAGGTTAACAATGTTAAAATCACGTGGATAGCCGGGCGTGGTGGCACACGCTTGTAACCCCCGCGCTTGGGAGGCAGAGACAGGAGGATCACGCAGGTTCGAAGCTAGCCCCGCGCGCTGGCTTAGAAGACCCTGTTTCCAAATAAAAATGCAAAAATAGGTCTGGGAGTATAGCCCGGAGGTAGAAGGGCTTCCAGGAACCCCAGTACCACCAAAAAAAAAAAAAAAAAAAAAAAATCACGTGGATACACATAGTTGCATGTAGCTTTTCCATTAATTAACCTCGGGCTTCTTCCTCCCCTTCCCTTCCTTTCTGGCTTTTCTGAGGTTTCCCCTCCATTATCTGGAGTCCCTCTGGTATCCCTAATGCTCCCTAGCTTGAGCATATTAGAGAAAACATGTCCCTTCTCTTTCCGTGCTTGGCTGATCGCGCTTAACATAATGTTTTCCAGGTCTTTCCATCTTCTTATGAATGACATGATTTTATTCTTTAATGCTGAGTAGAATTCCATTGTGTGTATTTCCCGTAATTTTGTAATGATGGACATTTAGGTTGGTTCCATATTTTCGCTATTGTGAATTGTGCTGCCCTGAACATGGGTATGCATATGTTACTGTAGTTCTCTGATTTCAATCCCTTTGGAAAGATACCAGTATTGATATAACCAGATCGATCCATTTCCAGTTTTCTAAGGAATCTCCACACTGATCTTCATAGTGGCTGAACTAGTTTGCACTCCCACCAACAGTGTAGGAGAGTTCCTATTTCACCACATCCTTGCCAGCATTTGTTATTTGACTTTATGCTTGCCACTCTGATTGGGGTTAGATGAAGTCTCAGTATAGTTTTGATTTGCATCTCCCTGATTACTAATGATGTCAAGACAAAATTTAAAAAGACTGGGGAGCCGGACGTGGTGGCTCACGTTTGTAATCCCAGCGCTTGGGAGGCTGAGACAGGAGGATCACACAGGTTCAAAGCCAGCCTCAGCTACTTAGTGAGACCCTGTTTCCAATAAAGTATAAAACAGGTCTGGGAGTATATAGCCCAGAGGTAGAAAAGCTCCTGGGTTCTACCCTCAGTACCACCAAAAAAAAAAAAAAAGCTGGGGATATGTCGGTAGAATGCCCCTGGATTCAATCCCTAGGACCACACCAAAAAAAAAAAAAAAAAAAAAAAGATAAAAGAAACAATGATTGACTAAGAAAAGAAAAATTATGCTTATAGCCAGGAAAAGCCAGCATGTTGGAATCTTCATAAATTTGCTTCACTATATGATTTGCTATATGGCAAATCTCAGTTCTGAATAAATTATATATTCCCACAGAAATAATACCAATATACATCAAACTATGTTGTACATTATGTACAGTTTAAGGAATTTTCAAGAGTACTTTTATTTAAGCAATTCCATCATTCAGTTTTTAGAATTTAAACTGAACTAGAATGCCCCTGAGTTTAATTCCCAGTACTGCAAAAAAAAAAAGTAGTATTGCTAAGTCATAATTATTGAGAAGTTCTGAAATCATATCTTGCCCTTTGTATATAGCTTTTCCCATGGAGCTGAATGAACTTGCTGTGATAGTAAGCTGACAATAGAAGAAATCCGATTTCTAGTTGAGGTACTAGTTCACATTTCAGTGAAGTGACAGTACTAGTACCTCAACTGGAAATCTGATTTTTTTTTTCATTTTTACTATTAAATATCTTTTTAATAATCATTGTTTACAATTTTAATGTTCTTAGCCGGGCATGGTGGCACACACATTTAATCCCAGCACTTGGGAGACTAAAACAAGAGGATCACAAGTTCAAAGCCAGTCTCAGAAACTTAATCAAGACTCTCGGCAACTTAATAAGACCCTGTTTCAAAAACTAAAAAAAAGCTGGGGGTGCAGATCAGAGGTAGAATGCCCCTGGATACAATCCCCAACACCACAAAATACTTGAAGAAATTTTTTTTTTTATCCAATAGACAAAGAGATTCAAGAAACATGGACAGTCATCTTAGAGCCCTTGGTCATGCATCAGAGACATTTTCAGAAACCAGTGAGGATTTTCCTAAAAGGCACAGTGGCCCAGTGGTCTCTCCCAGTGTGTGGCATTCTGGGCACTGACAGCTGGATGCTACAGAGTCCAGAGGAGAACAAATCAACTCAAAGGCTGTTATTTCAACAACTGGTAAGCAGTCTGACTGCTGAAGAGTTACATCTGGTAGGTATCCTCCAATTGCTAAATAATTCTTGTCTAATAACACATGGTAACATGAGATAAATATGATTATAAAAATGCCAAGGGTTGCTCTCCATTAAGTAGTCTCAGTAAGCCGGGCGTGGTGGCGCACGCTTGTAATCCCCGCACTTGGGAGGCTGAGACAGGAGGATCGTACAGGTTCAAAGCCAGCCTCAGCTACTTAGTGAGACCCTGTTTCCAAATAAAATATAAAATAGGTCTGGGAGTATGGCCCGGAGGTAGGAAGCCTCTGGGTTTCATGCCCTGTACCACCAAAAAAAAAAGTAGTCTCAGTAAAACTGATTACATTTTTGCAAATAATATTGTATGTCCTATAATATCATGACAACAGTGCTCATTAGCAAAGAAACCCTTTATAAAATTGTATATATCTTGAATCCAATAAGTACCTTGAATTCACGTAGGAAAAAATGGAATGGTTGAATTAGAGTATGAGGTAGTGAGTGACTTCTTGTTATTTTTTTAAATATTCTATGTAGAGCCGGGCAGATGGCACATGCGTGTAATCCCAGTACTTGGGAGGCTGAGACAGGAGAATCTCAGGTTCACGGCCAGCCTCAACAACTTGTAAGGTCCTCCAAAATTTAGTGAGACTCTTTCAAAACACAGAATAAAAAATAAGGCTGGAGGTACAGCTTGGAGATAGAATGCTCCTAAGTTTGATCCTCAGTTCCACAAAAAAATAAAATAAAATAGCCGGGTGTGGTGGCGCACGCTTGTAATCCCCGCGCTTGGGAGGCAGAGACAGGAGGATCGCGCAGGTTCGAAGCCAGCCGCGCGCGCTGGCTTAGGAGACCCTGTTTCCAAATAAAAATGTAAAAATAGGTCTGGGAGTGTAGCCCGGAGGTAGAAGGGCTTCCAGGAACCCCAGTACCACCAAAAAATAAATAAATAAATAAATAAAATAAATGTTATATACATTATTTTTTATTTTCTTGTGGTACTGGGAATTGAACCCAGGAACATTCTACCTCTGAGCTACACCCCCAGCCCTATTTTATTTTTATTTTGAAACACGGTCTCACGAGGTTAATGAAAGTCTTACTACTTGCTGAGGTTGTCCTGGAATCTGCAATCCTCCTGTCTCAGCCTCCCAAGCACTGGGGTTACAGGTGTGGGTTTTGAAGTCTGATGTGCCTGACTTCTCCCATACTAATGGAACCCTGAACATGTTACTTCTTCCTCAGCCTCAATCCCTCCACTATGAAGTGGGGGTAATAACCATTTTCAACTCAGAGTGGTTGTGAAGATTCAGTGAGTACATAATAAATGCTTAGTAAATATTCCTGGCAGCATTAGGTTATTCTTATTTATAAACTGAAGCTTTAACACTGTATCATTAACAAATTCCGTTTGCCTCTATTAGCCAGTTATCATCCTATCTTTTATTAAGCTGGATTCCTCAGGTACCTTGACAACAATATTCTCAACTAATTAGAACTACTTTGCAGGTTGCCAGTGTGGATCCTGGCGAAGGCTGGCCTCCCATCACCGGCGTTATTTCCCCGCTCTCTGCCAGTACTATGGTTCTCACTGTGTTCCACACCAAGGAGGCTGAATTTCAAAGACATTTTCCCCAAACAGTTGGGGGCGGAGGTCCCCAGGATACAGCTTCCCTTTTCTCGGACGTTTTGGATGGTGTACTGAATCAGATTTGTGATTCATTTGAAGACCCTTCTCCTGGTAAGCTGGGAGGTGAGTGGGTGTGGTGGTGAGCGTGCAGGGTTCTTTTCTGAGTGTGCCAGCCCTTGCAGTGATATAGGAAGCGAAGTCATCAGCTGAAAATCAAGGCGTAGGGACTGTCGGTGCTGAGGAGAGGGGAGGTATTGTTGGAAGGCTTGAGCAGGATGGCGAGTAGCAGGAAACAAGGAAGGCCGCCTAGTGGGTCTTGAATATAAAATAAGGTCCCGCAGCAGGCTGGTTTGTCTCCAGCTGTGGTCACTTGCCAGGGACAGTGACAGAGAAAGCAGGGAGCTGGCCTGACCAGGTTTAGGATTTTGCCAAATAAGGATAATGAGGCTAGAGAGGAGTGACAGGTTCCAAAGTGTGAGCAGAAAGTGTTGATGGTGACTGTTCATGGAATCAGGCAGAAAAGGAACGGAGTTGAGGGCAACAGAAGGGCGGAGGACGGTGACAGGTCCTTGGCTTGTTAGGGGCCTGAGTGCTGCTGGAGCACGTGTGCCAGCTGGAGGCATGTGCATCTGCATTCACTCCCAGATCTCAATGCCTCCTATGGGGGCGGTGCTGGGGATTGCGCGTTACCACCGAACTTACACCACAGCCCCACTCTCATAGACCTTTATTTCCTTTGTCTGAAATTTTGGATATGATATAGCAAATGTAATTAATGGGCATTAGTGCTATAATGTGGTGATTTTTGTTGTTGTTGTTGTTGTTTTTTATTTAAGAAATACTCAGCCGGGTGTGGTGGCACACACTTGTAATCGCAGCATTCAGGAGGCTGAGACGGGAGGATCACGGTTCACGGACAGCCTCAGCTACTTAGTGAGGTCCTCTGAAACTCAGTGAGACCCAGTTTCAAAATAAAGAATAAAAATAGGGCAGGGGTGTAGCTTGGAGGTTGAATGCCCCTGGGTTCCATCCCCAGACCTGCAAAAAAAAAAAGAAAGAAAGAAATACTCTAGGCTGAGAATGGAGGATCACGGTTTGTGGACAGCCTCAGCTACTTAGGCCCTTTGCAACCCAGTGAGACCCTGTTTCAAAAAAAAGAAAAAGACTAAAAAATCGGCTGGGGGTGTAGCTGGGAGGTAGAATGCCCCTGGGTTTCATTCCCAGTACCGCAAAATAAATGTATGCATGCATACATAGATACATAGATACATACACACATACATACATACAGTAAAAGGTAAAGGTCTGGCATGTTGGCGCACACCTATAAACCCAGTACTTGGGAGGCTGAAACAGGAGGATTGCAGGTTTGAGGGCAGCCTCAGCAAGAAGCAAGACTCTTAGCAACCTAGTGAGACCCTGTTTCAAAACCAAAAATATAGAAATAAAAGGGCTGAAGGTGTAGCTCAGAGGGAGAATGCCCCTGAGTTCAATTCCCAACACCACAAAAAAAATTGAAGAAAAGGGAAAAAAGGTGATGATGGTGTGGTGAAGGGGGTTGATAGGCTGGATGGAGTTCGTGGGCCTGTGGAGAGAAGGGTGAATGGCGAAGAATGCACGAAAGCTCTGTAAGAAGCAAGCTTGTGGCCAGGCAAGCCCGAGGGTGTGGCTTGAAGGGCGTGGGGTGTACCTAGCCTTGTTCCTTTGGCTAAGTATATTTAGTTGTGCTCTTAGTCCACTTCAGATACAGCTGCTGCTACTATTAGCATGTTAGAAATAATTACATAGCAACCAAAACAATATGATATTTTGTACTGATTTCAGTACCTTCTTTGCCAGTCATGTGTAGGCTATTTGCGTTACAGGAAATTTGTGATGCAGTGGAACAGACTGTAGTTTAATTACTTATAAAGTCTTAGAAATGGGTCAGAAAAAACTGTTTTGGGATGTGGTAAAAGAAGAATTGGAGCATTTTACCAGAACTCCATACTCCAGCCCGGCCCATGGATTCTTTGAGGGTGTAAATCAGCATGCTGACTTATTGCCCAGACTGCCCCCCACATTCTGTCCTGGTGAGGTCCTACTCGTGCATCCGTACCCAGCTCAAATATTCTCCAGGGCAGCTTCCTTGTCCTTGATAGTGTACTAGCATTTGTCCATATCTCCGTGACAAGACTCAAGAGCAGATCTACCTTCTGACACTTGGGACTCCTTTTAAAGTTGGCGCTCTAGAGTTTGATCATCTCAGTATGAATTTGAATACACTTTAAGGATTTGGCTTCCAGGTTGTATGGCATTTCTTTTGTCTGGGGTTTTAGAAGGGTATCCTAGAATTACCAAATTTAGTGAAGAACCTGTTAGTCTTCCCTGACCACCCCTGTCCACCAGGCTTCCTCTCAGAGACCTGTCCTGAGGTTTCACAACACGGCGCTGCCTCACACCATTGCAGATTTACCTACTGGGTGCAGCACAGTTGTCACAGTCTACAGTTTTATGCTGCTTTTATATTATTGTATTTATTCCTGAATTAAAGACACATTTAAGAGGTACATCATTATGGTCAGAAAAATGGTTTATTTACCCATTTAGAGGAACGTGTCAGAAATAAGACGAAGGAATTTGTTGCTAGTAATAAGAACAAAAAATTAAATCATTTTTGTATTTTTCATAGACAACATAGGCCTGCAGGAGTTGGTGCAGACGAAGAACCTTGTTAGTGGTCCTGCTGTATCTGTCCTCCGGAGGGAGGCATTCCCAGGCAGGAGCGAGCGCTTGGACTCTGCTGTGGTCTAACACCTCCTTTCTTCTCCTGCCTGTCCTTTGTTCCACAGGTGCCCCTGTTCCAGAGTGGGCCCAGCAGGAGCTTGGTCGCACCATCCCTTGGAATCCAGCTGTAGTGGAGAAGTGGTTTCCTTTCTCTAACAGCAGTGGTGCCAGTTCAAACTTGATGGAGTCATTTTGGTAAAACTTTATTTCTCTGGTCATTGGTTATCGAAATCAACTCTCAGTTATTGGCATGTGAGTTTAAAAATTTCCAGTTATGAAATTTGTTGTCGGGCATGGTGGTACATGCCTGTTATCCCTTGGGAGAAGGGAGGCAGGAGGATCATAAGTTTGAAACTCGCCTGAACAACTTAGTGAGACCCTGTCTTAAAAATTAAATAATAAGCCGGGCGTGGTGGTGCACTCTTGTAATCCCAGCATTCGGGAGGCTGAGACAGGAGGATCGCGGTTCACGGACAGCCTCAGTTCCTTAGTGAGGCCCCTTGAAGCTCAGTGAGACCCGGTTTCAAAACTAAAGAATAAAAAATTAGGTCTGGGAGTGTAGCTCAGAGGTAGAATGCTTCAGGTTCCATCCCCAGTACTGCAATAAAATAAAATAAAATATAGAGCTTAGTGGATTTCTTAAACAAAATATAAAAATTTAAACCATAAAGGAAACAATATATTTGATCATAATAAATTTAAAATTTTTGTATTGTTAAAGTACAAAAACAGAGCTCACTTGTAATCCCAACATTTGGGAGGCTGAGACAGGAGGATCCGGGTTCATGGACAGCTGCAGCTACTACTTAGTGAGGCCCTTTGCAACTCAGTGAGACCCTGTTTTAAAATAAAGAATAAAGAAAAAAAAAAAAAATAGGGCTGAGGGTGTAGCTCGAAGGTAGAATGCCCCTGGGTTCTATCCCCAGTACTGCAAAAAAAAAAAAGTACAAAAACAAGTCATAGATGGGTGGTTGCAATTCATATAAGCAACGAAAAACCGGTTTTCAAATTAGTACAGAATTCCTCGAATCACTAAGACAAACAATCCAATTGAAAATTAAAGCCAGGCATAGTGTTCATACCAGTGAACCCAGCTACTCTGGAAGCTGAGGCAGGAGGACCACAAGTTAAAGGCCAGCCTCGCCAATTTGGCAAAGCCTTTTCTCAAAATAAAATAAAAAAGGCTGGAGATGCAGCTCAATAATCAAACTCCCCAGGTTTCAATCCCCATTAGGAGAGAGAAGGAGGAAGGGATTTTTTTTATTGGGTAAAGAATAACAACAAAGCCGGTCGTGGTGGTGCATGTTTGTAATTCTAATACTTGGGAGGCTGAGACAGGAGGACCACAGGTTCAAGGACAGTTTCAGCAAGTAGTGAGACTCTCATCAGCCTAACCAGACCCTGTTTCCAGATAAGAAATAAAATTGGTGTAGGGGTGTACCTCAGAGGTAAAATGCCTCTGGGTTCAATTCTCAGTGCCACCAAAAAAAAAAAAAAATACCCACAAATTATACAAGGGGAAATCTAATAGCCAGTAGTTCAGATAGAAGTAAATTAAAGGCATAATAAGAAAAACTCCCAGCAGACTCTATTTTGTGCCCCCTTAGATTGCCAGTATTAATAAATGTGATGCTAGCACCTAGGGAAATGTGAATTTTAGATAGTGGAAGTACAAATGATTACGGCCATTTTATTTAATTATTTTTGTGGTGCTGGTGCTGGGAATTAAACCAAGGAGCACTCTACCACTGAGCTACCTCCTAGCCCTTTCAGAGTGTGTGTGTGTGTGTGTGTGTGTGTGTGTGTGTGTGTGTGTGTGTGTGTGTGTTCGTATGTGTTACTGGGGATTGAACCCACGGACATTCTACCTCTGAGCTGTACCCCTAGCCATTTTTTGTTTTGAAACAGAGTCTTAGTAGGTTGCTGATAGTCCTGCTACATTGCTGAGGCTGCCTTTGAACCTTTATCCTGTCTCGGTTTCATAAGTACCAGGACTATAGGTGTTTGCCACCACTCCTAGCTAGCCCTTTCACTTTTTATTTTGAGGCGCAGGGTCTTATTAAGTTTCTGAGGGCCTCACTAAGTTGCTGAGGCCAGTCTCCAACCTGTAAACCTCCCATCTCAGCCTCCCAAGTACTAAGAATTATAGGCATATGCCTTCACACCCAGCTTGTTTTATTTTTAAGGCATTTTAGAGCTCGGCATGGTGGCATATACTTGCAATCCCAGGTACTTGGGAGGCTGAGGCAGAAGAATCACAAGTGTAAGGCCAATCTGGGCAACTTAGTGAGACCATGTCTCAAAATAAGAAGGGCTGGAAGTGTAACTCAGTGGTAGAACACTTGCCTAGCTGAGCATGAGTGAGCCTTGGGTTCAAGCGCAGGTACTATCATCCAAAAAAACCACGTTTTTGAAAATTAGAGCTTTGGTTTCATACTAAACAACTTTACTTCGCAGGTTATTACAAGCTGCCTCAGCAAATAAGGAAGAGTCTCCCAAAACTGAAAGTGAATTAACACGTTGCCTCTCCGAGCTCTACCAGAGAAAATCTCGTGAAGAATCTATAGTTAATCAAGAAGACAGCAAAAAGAAACGTATGCACATAGACTGTTAAGACAGTCTTTTATTTATTTATAGTTGTATATTTTAAGAGACTGACATCTCCGAAATGAGTATACTTAGCATTTGATATATGTAAAAATCATTGAAATGTTTAGTTACCAAATACTCATTATTAATATCTAGCTGATTTCTGAGTTAGACAGCTAAAGGAAGGGTTCTCTTTCTACCCCGTGTTATGGGTAGAAAGAGATGCAAAACCACTCTGAAGGGAGATGCCTCATTTCCGCGCTGTCTCACAGTGGTCTGGTTGTGCAGACAGGACGGTGAGTTGGCCTTTTCTCATGCCGTTGTTTCGCTAGGCGGCATTCCCCGCACACCAGTGAGGCAGAAGATGAATACCATGTGCCGTTCCCTGAAGATGCTGAATGTTGCAAGGCTGAATGTAAAGGCACAGAAGCTGCATCCGGATGGCAGTCCAGACGTGCCTGGGGAGAAGGGGATCCCAAAGATGGCCAGTGGAAGAACATTAAGAAGTTCCAAACTTAAGGGTATCTCTCCATTCTATAGCATTTCGGTGTCTGTATTTACTCTTTTATACCCTTCATTTATTAAAGTAACTTTTAATCATCTTTTAATTTATTGAATACTGTGCTATGTGCCAAATAGTATGATGAATATATTAAATGATATAATGTCCTATTCTTAGACATATGATCTAACTATAGAGATAAAACTAATGAACTAACAAGCTTATATATGTTTGACATGTATAATCTATATAATGAACTAATACATGAGAGTAAAACAAAATCATTGTCCACCAACAAGAGCAGGAGTCAGGAAAGGAAGGTCCAGCCGGGAATGGGGTAAGGAACCTTCTAGGGTGCCCCTGGAGCCTGGCTGGATTTTCAAGAACGGGCAAGTGTTAAAGGCAGAAAGATAAAAGCATTCCAAATGGGGTATTAGCACAAGTAGTCTCAAAGAAGGTCTACATCTTAGCTCTAGGACAAGTGGTTAAAGAAGTTTTACATTTGTGGATAAAGAGAGAGAGAGGTCGATGAGTGACCTAGGGCTACGTTGAAGTCTTGAAAAAGTGGCAAAAGAATTTTGTCCAGCAACTTTTATTTTCTTATTTGCTATTCTTCCCCCCCCCTTTTTTTTTAAATTAAATTATACATGAGATTCCCATGTGTTTCCAATTCTCCAGGGCACATTCTTAACCCATGGTGATGGTGCCAGTCCTTATAAACATTGGAACAATAATTGTATGATGACCTTTGAGTTCCTTTGGGTATTCTGGAATGAAAGTTTTCTCTTGTTATAATCCCCTGTTAAATCCAGGAATTTTCTTGTTGGTTCTTTCAAATTTTATACATAGATAATGATGTCATGTCATCTTTGAACAGGCAGTTTTATTTTTTTCAAGCTTAAAATTTTAACATGTATGCTTGATTCACAAAGCCTTAATGAGTCACTTATCTCTGTACTTTCTCATTTTGATGCTATTGGGATCTTGAACTGGGTAGTCCTTTGTTGCGTGGCCTGTCGTACGACTACAGGAAGTTTAACAGAAGCTTGTCCTCTATACACTAAATACCAGTAACCCATCACTAGCACTGCCAGTGGAGGCAGGCCAGACATTGTCAGATGTCCTGTGGGGAGGCAAAGGCTCCCTGCATTGACAACTACCACCTTAAGTTATACAAGCCCTTGAGCTGAATATGATCACCAATTTTACTTTTTTCCCCCCCTACAGATTTTAAAACTGAGGAAGAGCTACTTTCTTACATACATGAAAATTACCAGAAGACTGTGGACACAGGAGAAATGTTGTATTCATGTGCTCAGAACTTGATCTCAACCATTAAAGTGTTCCTAAAATCGAAAGGCACCAAGGAATTAGAAGTAAGAAAGTCGGGATAATGTTATCATAGGTGTAGTGTTTGGTTAGCTGTTGATGGCTTTGGTTCATGTATCTTGGGACATTCCTGTTGTGCTGTACATGATTCAAAAATTATAAGATGAAAAAGGAAATGAATACAGTTCTAAGTAGCTGAGGCTGGCTTCGAACCTGCGCGATCCTCCTGTCTTAACCTCCCAAGTACTGGGGTTACAAGCGTGCACCACCACGCCTGGCTTATGAATACAGGTCTAGATTTTGGAAGGTAGATAAGATGAACAGGTAACAGAAATCAAACAAAAGGGTCAAAAGGGGATAACTGGTAATTACTTAAACTTCCTTTTTAATGAAAACCCTATCCTCATCTGGGCTGCATTAATTAAACTCTAGTGTGTGTGTGTGTGTGTGTGTGTGTGTGTGTGTGTGTCTGCACTTCAGTCACCAAAAACTCTTTTTTGGGGGGGTGCTAGAGATTGAACCCAGGGATATTTTAGCTCCAAGCCGTACCTCCATCCCTATTTTATTTTTTATTTGTGTGGTTAGTGGCAAAAGCAGGCTCTTCTCTAAAACAGAGAGAATTGTTTATAATACTTTGGCTTCTTATCACTACTTGCAGAACCTTCCTTTTAAGTTGAAATTTGCAGGCTTCCTGTACCCTTACCTACTTGTTAACAAATGCCCTTTTTTTGCAGTGCTAGGGATGGAACCCAGGGGCAATCTACCTCTCAGCCACACCCCTAGCCCTATTTTTTATTTTTTGTTTTGAAATAGGATCTCACTAAGTTGCGGAAGGCCTCACTAAGAAGCTGAGGCTGTCCACAAACCTGTGATCCTCCAGTCTCAGCCTCCCAAATGCTGGGATTACAAGCATGCGCCACCACACCCTAATGCTTTTTATCAGTTCTTTTTAAAGATGTAAAAGAATACTCATTTCACTATTTATTACAGTGAATGAAGAGGAAAATTCGTAATGGCATATATTTCCCTTCTTAGGGCATTAGTCATTTGTGAAAGAAATTAGAAATAATATTAAGTAACAGTATTCTGCTATATAATGATTTTGTATTTTCAGGTTAACTGTCTGAATCACATAAAAAGTAACCTCTTAAAAACTAGCAAAAGTCTTCGGCAGAATCTAGGGAAGAAACTGGATAAGGATGATAAAGTCAGAGAGTAAGTACCTACCCCTTTTATTTATCTATTCACTTTTTAAATTTTACCATTACTTCAAGACAAAACTAAGATTTACTTGAATAAGTTTTCTTTTTTCTTTTTTGTGGTACTGGGGGTGGCTACACTCCCAGACCTATTTTTTATATTTTATTTGGAAACAAGGTCTCACCAAGTTGCTTAGAGCCTCACTAAGTAGCTGAGGCTGGCTTTGAACTTGTGCCGATCCTCCTGTCTCAGCCTCCCAAGTACTGGGATTACAAGCGTGTGCCACCACGCCCGCTTTTACTTGAATACGTTTAAAATTGCCAATTGCTTGAAGATTTTTTTTTTTTCATTTTTGTTGTCTGAGTTGCAGATAATTTTGTAGCTGATTCTTTGAATTTTATTTTATTTTTTTGTACTAGGGGTTGAACTCAGAGGCATTCTACCTATAAGCTAAACCCCCAGCCCTTTTTATTATTTTATTCTGCAACAGGGTCTTGCTAAGTTGCTGAGGGTCTCAACTAAATTGCTAAATCTGGCCTCCAACCTACAATTCTCCTGTCTCAGCTTCCCAAGTACTGGGATTACAGGCATGTGCTACCGCACCCAGCTTCATTTCTTATATAAATAGATTTATATGTCCAGCAAAAGTTTTCAAGAAGAGGGGCACTAAAAGTAAATGTGACCGTGTTTTTTTCTCTGGAGGTGTCAGCTTCAGGTGTTTCTTCATCTGGAGATGTGTCTGCAGTGCCCTTCAGTACTAGGAAGTATGGATGGGATGGAACAAGTAGTGGAGGAGGTAAGCTCTCAGCTCAGTGCCTCGGGAACACGCCATTGTCTTTTTAGCTGCGGAGAGCACGTGATCATTTCCTAAAATCCTCTTCAGGTGACAGATTTGCTGCGCACAGTGTGTGTAACCGAGGACTCAGCATACGTGGCAACGTTTCTGGAGGAGATTTTGAAACTGTAAGTTTGTTGACTGCTAACTTTAAAAAATTGTTTGACCAAGATCTACACAAGGTAGCGTCTCAGAATTATGGGGCTATAAGGATTATTACTCCTGTGTGTGAGGGAGGGAATCGAGGGGGTGAGGTTGTAATCCTTTGTTCATATGTAACCATTTTCACAGGTATATCAACTCGCTCCCAGAGATGCTTGGACATCTTTACCATAGCCTCGGGTTTGTGATTCCCCAGAAGCTGGCCAGTGTCCTTCCTACAGATTTTTTCAGTGATGACTCCATGACACAAGAGAGCAAATCACCACTTCTCTCTGGGCCTCTTTCATCGGGTGCTCACAGTTCAGTGCTGGGTGGCACTGAATCTGATCAGCTAGAGGAGCTCCGTACCAGATCAGCCAAGAAGAGGTAGGCACCCGGGCATCAGAGGAACTGCTTGCATTGGCTTAGCTTGGGCGGAGGGCGTGTTTAGATAAGTCTAGATGTGTCTGTGTGAGGTGTTGGATTAATAGTCACTCTCATCTGAATCACAGAAGCCAACTTTGGGGGTTCCTACCAAGTAGTATCTGGCCTTCAGTATTACCTAGGGAATCTATAGTATTTATTTTGTAGTTCACAAAAGCCCTCTTTACTATCCACATAGAGTCTCCAGGAAGTAGGAGCTTTTTATGAAATAATCTTAATATTTCAGCTTATTTTTTTTAATTCCCCTTGATGCTTTTCATTGTTATTAACGAATTGATTTTTTTTTCCATGGTACTGGGGATTGAACACAGGGACATTCTACCTCTGAGCTACATCCCAGCCTGATTTTATATTCTTTATTTGGAAACAGGGTCTCACTGAGTTGCGGAGGGCCTCACTTAAGTAGCTGAGGCTGGTTGCCAACCTGTGATCCTCCCGTCTCAGCCTTCCAAGTACTGGGATTACAAACATGCACCACCACACTTGGCTGTAACGAATTAATTTATAGTGCCTATTTTTTGAAGTTCTGGGTTTGCCTTTTTTGTTTTGTTTTTCTTTATATAAATCTAGACCAACTCTAAGATAACTGGTTTTTATTCAAATAAGACTTTAATTCAGACCCTAGTTCCATTCAAATTTAACTCCATATAACTTCTGTTAGGTTTTTACTGTTTCTTTCTATTTTTTAAAAGGAAAAATGCACTTATAAGACATAAAAGCATTGCAGAGGTTTCACAGAATCTTCGACAAATTGAAATTCCTAAAGTGTCCAAAAGAGCTACAAAAAACGTAAGTGTAAGCTCCGATAAGTAAGAAACAACACTAACAGATTTGTTCTTCTAGCTCCAGTTGACACAGTAAATAAGAATGAAAGGCCCTTAGTTGATAAGTCCCTACTTTTAGGAAAGGAACTTAGTAGGGCACAGAATGTACAAGCTGAGTACTCTTGGTCTGAAATAGTGGGGCCAGAAGAACTTCAGATTTCAGAGTTTTCTGATTTTGGAGTATTTGCATACAGTGTTGATGCTCAAAAAAATGTGGATTTCAGAGCAATTTAAACTTCTTTTGGATTAGGGGGTGTTCAACTGGTATTAAATATTCTTATGAATATATATTAAACTGTAACCTAAGGAATGAAGAAATACAAATTTGTGAAGAGGTTACCCATTTTACCCAAGGATGTGATAGAGGTAATATGAAGAAAATCAGCAAGTAAAACTTAAGAATGAATGAATAAATTTTAAAAATATTAATGCATATGTGTACTTTTATACTTTATATAAATATGTGCATATATGCACATTTATATATTTTTGTATTTTATATACATACATGCACATACATATGTATGTATGTTTTTTCTCTCCTCCTATGGTATTGGGGAAAAAACTGTATCAGACTCAAGGGCATTCTGCCTCCAAGCTACATCACCAGCCCATCTTTATTTATTTTGAAACTGAGTCTTGCTAGGTTGCTAAGAGTCTTGCTACATTGTTAAGGCTGTCCTCAAATCTTTGATCCTCCTGTTTTAGCCTCCCAAGTACTGGGATTACAGGTGTGGGATTTACTGGGATTGCACATTTTTCTGTGGCAGTGGTCATAAGTACTTTAAGTTTTTATTGGTTGCAAAGAAAAGAAACCTGGCTGGAATCTGCTTACTGAATGGAATTGATGTCTTGGTAAGAAAAGAAGGGAAACTAAAAGTGCATGAAACTTTTGAACTGCACAAACTATTTGAGAAGACTTGTGATTTTATGAGAACTACTTCAGAATCAGTAACCATTACAACAGAAATGGCTCATTCTGTTTCTGGACATTACTAGCTGTCATTTGACATTAGAAGCGGGCCTTGCTTTTAAAGTTAGTGGTGTTCACTTTCTTACTATACCTTACCTGAGAATAAGATGCCAATCTTACATACCTTGTTATTGAAGACTGTAGAATTGAGTGTCCAAAAGTGGACAGTTATAAGGTTGTCACACCTCCTTTCTCACTAGATTTTACAGTGATTTACACTTTAGCATTCTTTGAACCTTTGATTTAACAGTGGCCAAGAGAGTTTACTTCTTTAAAACCAGATTTGCAGCCAGGTGTGGTGGCGCACATTTGTAATCCCAACACTTGGGATGCTGAGACAGGAGGATCACTACTTAGTGAGGTACTCCACAATATAGACCCTGTTTCAAAATAAAGAATAAAAAATAAGACTGAGGTGTACCTCGGAGGTAGAATGTCCCTGGGTTCGATCCCCAGTACCTCAAAAAATAAAATTAAATTTAAAACCCCAGATTTACTTACATTAGAATTTGATATTGGTTTGCCGGGCGTGGTGGCGCACGCTGGTCATCCCCGCGCTTGGGAGGCAGAGACAGGAGGATCGCGCAGGTTCGAAGCCAGCCACGCGCGCTGGCTTAAGAGACCCTGTTTCCAAATAAAAATGTCAAAATAGGTCTGGGAGTGTAGCCCGGAGGTAGAAGGGCTTCCAGGAACCCCAGTACCACCCCCCCAAAAAAAAGAATTTGATATTGGTTAATAAAGTTTTTCATGTCAAAGTCAGTACCATATGTAATGACAGTTTAACTGAAAGGGGCAGAGATAAGTTTTCATTGAAGAAATCTGAATCTTCTGTAGGGTCAATATAGTGAACTCAGGAGGCAGTGAACTTTTAAGTGGTACATATATTAATTAGATTAATTAATAAATATTAACTCCTTTCCATGTATTCTAGAGGAGCACAATATTTAAAACACTTTTTTTAAACTTCTTCCCATCCGAGATCTCTTTCCATGTTAGTACCTGTAAGTGTTCCTTCTTTATTCTTTTAATACCTTCACTGGATAGGTGTATAAAGTACTTAATGGGTTCACTCTTCATGGGTTTGTGGTGCTTCTTTCTATTATCACAGCATAGCAGGAGTGTCTTTGGAACATCTACCTTAGTGCATTTTACTATTTCTGTTCTGAATCCCTGTAAGTGCACTGCAAGGATCAAAGGGTTTCATGTGGAACTTTTATTCTTTCATTTTAAATGAATGACTATATAAATTTTCTTAGAGGGTTTTCTCATTTTCCAGGAGAACCCTGCCCCTCAGCAGCCTGTACTCCTCAGGAAAGACACGGGTCAAGGTATGCTTTATTCTCCCAGGGTATGCATCTGTTCGCTGGAATAACAAGTTTATTTTGATTATATGTATTTAAGCAGCTGCATTCAGTTATAAATTGTTGCTTTAGATCACAGGTAACAAAATATGTCCCAATTCTATGCCTAAAGGGAATAAGAAAACTTTTAATTTTTTAATTTTTTTATTTTTTTTTTATTTTTTTTTTTTTTGTGGTACTTGGGGTGGAACCCAGGAGCTTTCTACCTTCAGGTTACACTTTGGAAACAGGGTCTGACTAAGTAGCTGAGGCTGGCTTCGACCTGTGTGATCCTCCTGTCTCAGCTGGAATTACAAGCAGGTGTCACCATACTCGGCTATAAGATATCTTTATATGATCCTAAAATACTGCATTCTACAAAATAACTGGCTTGAATTCTTTTTTTTTTTTTTTTTTTTTTTTTTTTGTGGTCCTGGGGATGGAACCCAGAGGCATTCTACCTCCAAGCTACATCCCCAGCCCTATTTTTTATTCTTTTATTTTGAATAAGGGTCTCACTGAGTTGCAAAGGGCCTCAGTAAGTAGCTGAGGCTATTTGTGAACCATGATCCTCCTGTCTCAGCATCCTAAATGCTGAAATTACAAGCGTGCACCACCACACCCAGCTCTGGCTTGAAATTTTTTTTAAATGCTATTATAATGAAGGAAAAAAGGAGAAAGAAAAAAGAGAGGCAATGGAACTGTTTTAGATAAAGGGAGGTTAGGTATGACAGCTAATTGCACTCCATGATTCCAGCTTGGATCTTAAATTTAGAAAGAAAAAAGGAAGCCAGACGCGGTGGCGCACATTTGTAATACTCAGTACTTGGGAGGCTGAGACCGGAGGATCTGGGTTCATGGCCAGCCTTAGCTACTTAGTGAGGCCCTTTGCAACTCAGTGAGACCCTGTTTCAAAATAAAAAATTGGGCTGGGGGTATAGCTTAGAGGTAGAATGTCCCTGGCTTCCATCCACAGTATGGAAGGAAGGAAGGAAGGAATGAAGGAAGGAAGGGAGGGGAGAGAAAGAGAGAAAAAGAGGGAAAAAGAGAGAGAGAAAGCTAGAAAGTAAATTATTGAGGTGAGCATGGTGGTGCATACTTGTAGTCCCAGTACTTGGGAGGCTGAGACAGGAAGATCTCAGGTTCATGGCCAGCCTCAGCTACTTAGTGAGGCCCTTTGCAACTTATTGAGACCATGTTTCAAAATAAAAGCCCAGGGGCACTCTATTTCAGAATAGAGTGCCCCTGGGCTTAATCCCAATTACTATTTTAAAAAAAAAAAAAAAAAAGGAAGAAAGAAGGAAAGAGAAGGAGGGAGGGAGGAAATTATTTAAGCAACTAGGGAACTTGGAAGCCTGTATGCTAAATAATATTGGTGAATGTAATAATGGCAGTGGTTATGCAGGAGAGCATCCTTCTTAGGAGACACAGGCTGACACATAGGGAAGAGTCCTAGAGTCCATGACTTACTCTCCAGGGTTCAGGGGGAGAAACTATATGTTAGAGAGAAGTGGAGAAGAAACAATGTTGAGAGTTGTTGGATTTACATGTTTATTGTATTATATTTTCCTTAGAGGTTTTATTTTTGTGGTAATGGGGGTGGAACCCAGGGGCATGCTACCTCCAAGCTCAGCCCTATTTTTAATTTGAAACAGGTCTCACTAAGTTGCTGAGGCTGGTAGCAAACCTGCAATCCTCCTGCCAGCCTCCCAGATACGGAGAATACAAGCATGTGCCACCATTCCCAGCTGATATTTAATTTTAAAAAACATTGGAAAAAATAAAAAATAAATTGCATTTGGCCTTCCAGTAATAACTCAGTTTCACAGAGAGCCTAACTCAGGTAACAGAGTTACTGAGTTAATGTAATGGAGTCACATTATCTCAGGTAACAGAGATAAACATTTTTGAGCCATTGAAGTGTTACTGTTGTCCTTGGCAACCTGCGTGAGGTGGTCCCCGCTACTTAGGAGGCTGCAGCAAGAGGACCACTTGAGCTCATAGTCAGCACTATTCTGGCCAACATAGTGAGACCCTGTCTCAGTAAAATAAAATAAACTAGCTGATTAGTAAAGTTGTCAGAGAAGAATGAAATCTTCAGAATTAAAAAGAATGATTTTAGCCAGCCATGGTGGCACAGACATGTAATCCCAGTATTTGGGAGGCTGAGACGGAAGAATCTCAGGTTTGCGATCCTATCTCAGCAACGTAGAGATGTTCCTCAGCAACTTGGTGAGAACCTGTTTCAAAAAAAAAAAAAAAAAAATAGGACTGGGGATATACTCAGAAGTAGAATGCCTTTGGTTCAACCATTAGTACCAAAAAGTAAATAAAATGTCTAGGACTAGATGGCACCACAGCTAAATTCTACCTAACATTTAAAAAAGAATTAATGGCTGGGAGTGGTGCCACATTGATGCCGCTACTTGGGAGGCTGAGACAGCAGAGTCACAGTTGCTCAGGCAGCCTCAGCAGTGTAGCGCGACTCTCAGCAATCCAGCAAGATCCCGCTTCAAAACAAAAAATAAAATTAGGCTGGGGGGATATAACTCAGAGGTAGAATGCCTCTGGTAGCACAATAAAAATCCTCAGTTATAAAATAAAAAAAAGGAATTAACATATTGCTGGGCCAATGTGTTATTGTAATAGTAATCCCAGCTACTCAGGAAGCGGAAAATCACAAGTTCAAGGCCAAACTGGTGAACTTGGCAAGACTTTGTCTCAGAATTTTTTTAAAAAAAATTTTAAGGGGCTGGGATAACCAAGTATGGTGGCATACGCTTGTAATCCCAATACTTGGAAGCTGAGAGAGGAGGATGGCAGGTTCATGGCTACTTAGTGAGGCCCTCCACAACTTAATGAAATCCTCTTTCATAATAAAATAAAAATAGGGCTCAGGTTGTAGCTCAGAGGTAGAATGCCCCTGGGTTCAATCCTCAGTATCACAAAAAAGGGGAGGGGCTGGGATGTAGCCTAGAGATAGAGCACTCCTGGGTTCAATCTCTAGTCCTAGGGGGTGGGAAGAAGAGTTAATACCCGAGCATTTATTATGGTCAATTATTATATGACCAGGGTGCCAAGGTAGTTCATTGGGGGATGAATAGTCTTAAACAATGGTGCTGAAATAGCTGGGTGTCCACATGCAACAAAATCATAATGGACCCATACTTCATACAAAATCTGAATCCTAAGAGTAAATTGTTTTAAGCCACCATGGGAGTGTACTACATAAATCTTTGTAGTAAATGTGAAAATAGCAATCAATCATTAGAGTAGTTTTCCTTAAGCAGCTTCTCTGTTTCCATAACAGCTCCTCTGTTTTGTTGATGAGAATATTTGTTGTTTTGTCCCATTCCCCCACCCCCGCCGCCTTCAGAAGTGACCAAAGTTCGAAGAAATCTCTTCAACCAGCAAATGCTATCTCCTTCAAAGAGATCCCTAAAGCGGGGGCTGCCTAGAAGCCATTCTGTGTCAGCCATGGAAGGTCTGGACCACAAACTTGACAACTTCAAGAAGACCAAAAGTACCACATTTCAGGGTAACTAAGAAAAGAGGAGTTTTGTCTATAACAAATTTGCTGGTGACAGTGTCCCCTCTTTCATTCCTCATTCCTTATTTAATAATTTGGGTTTTCCCTCTTTTTTTTCTTAGTTTAAAGTTTGGTTAATTTTTATTGATCTTTTAAAGGAAGTTGAACTTTCCTCTTTTTTCCTAACCTCAATTTTATTTATTTATTTATTTATTTATTTTTAATTTTTTTTTCTGTACTGGAGATTGAACCCAGGGGCATTCTACCTCCAAGCTACACCCCCTGCCCTATTTTTTATTCTTTATTTTGGAACAGGGTTTCACTAGGTTGCAGAGTGCCTCACTAAGTAGCTGAGGCTGTCCGTGAACCTGGGATCCTCCTGTCTCAACTTGATTTCATTCATATTTTTCTTTCTTGCTTTGATTTTAGTTTGTCTTTTCAGCTTTTTTAAGGTGAAGTTTAGGTTATTGATTTGAGAGCTTTTTTTAAAAGCAGTCATTTACAAGTAGAAATTACCTCCAACCACCCCCTAACCACTGCTTCAGCGGTATTCTGCATGTTTTGGTATGGTGTGTTTTCATCACCTCTAATCACTTGGGATTTTTTTCTTTGACCCATTGGTTATTTAGAAGTGTGTTAGTTTCCATGTGTTTGTGAGTTGTTCAAATTCCCTTCTATTGTTTTCTAGTTTCATTCCATCAGTGTTGGAGAATATACTTTGCATGATTTCAGTCTTTTGAAATATATTGAAACCTGAGCTGAGGATATGGCTCAGTGGTAAAACACTTGCCCAGCATGTACAAGGCCTGGGTTTCATCCGTAAAGCAAGGGAAAGCTTTATTGGAACTTGTTTTTTGGCATAACATTTGGTCTGTCTTAGAGAATGTTCCATGTGTACTTGAGAAAAATGTGTGTTCTGCTTTTGTTGGGTATAGTGTTCTATAGATGTATGTTAGGTTTAGTTTTGTGTGTGTGTGTTTATGTTACTGGGGATCAAACCCAAGGGCATTCTATCTCTGAGCTACACCCCCACCCCTATTTTATTTTTATGTAAAACAGGATCCTGCTAGGTCGATGAGTCTCACTACTTGCTGAGTCTTTCTTCAAACCTGCAATTCTCCTGTCTTGGCCTCCCAAGTGTGCACCATCCACCTGATTTAGTTGGTTTATAATGTTATTCAAATTTTTTTTTGCAGATCTGGTGATAGAACCCAGGGACATTCTACTTCCGAGCTACATCCCCTGCCCTATTTTTTATTCATTGTTTTGAAACAGGGTCTCACTGAATTGCAAAGGGCTTCACTAAGTAGCTGAGGCTGTCTGCGAACCACGATCCTCCGGTCTCAGCCTCCCAAATTCTGTGATTACAAGCGTGCGCCACCACGCCCGGCAAATTTCCTTTTCATTGATGAGCATTATCGAAAGTAGGGTACACTTGTATTAGAGTCTCCAGCCAGGCAATGTGGCTCATGCCTATAATCCCAGCACTTGGGAGCCGGGCGTGGTGGTGCACACTTGTAATCCCAGCATTTGGGAGGCTGAGACCAGAGGATCGCGGTTCACAGACAGCCTCAGCTACTTAGTGAGGCCCTTTGCAACTCAGTGAGACCCTGTTTCAAAATAAAGAATAAAAAATAGGGCAGGGGGTGTAACTCGGAGGTCAGATGCCCCTGGGTTCCATCCCCAGCAAAAATAATAATAATAATAATCCCAGTACTTGGAAGGCTGAGACGGGAGGATCCCATATTCAAGGACTGCCTCAGCAAAGAAATGAGACTGTCATCAACCTAGAGGGACCTTGTTTCAAAAACAAAAAATTAGGCCAGGCGTAGGAGGGTACACTTGTAATCGCAATACTTGGGAGCCAAGATAGGAGGATCTGGGTTCATAGCCAGCAGTCAGCTACTTAGTGAGACCCTCCTTAACTTAGACCCTGTTTCAAGAAATAAAGAATAAGCCAGGCATGGTGGTGCACGTCTGTAATCCCTAGTACTTGGGAGGCTGAGACAGGAGGATCACGGGTTCACAGACAGCTTCAGCTACTTAGTGAGGCCCTTTGCAACTCAGAGGCCCTATTTCAAAGTAAAGAATAAAACACAGGGCTGGGGGATGTAGTTGGGAGATAGCATGCCCCTGGGTTCAATCCCCAGCACCACAAAAAACAAAACAAAAAAAGGGCTTGGTGTGTAACTTGGAAGTAGAATGCCCCTGGGTTGAATCCCCAGTACCACACACACACAAAAAAAAAAAACTCTTTAACTATTATTATAGAATTATGTCCCTTTCTTGTATATATATATTTTTATGCGGGGGAGGACTTTTACTGGTATACCTTTATTGGACCTTTCTTATATTTTGGTACTAGGGATTGAACCCAGGGGCATTCTACTTCTTTAGAAACAGAGTCATGCTGGGTTGATGAGTCTCACTACTTGCTGAGGCAATCCTCAAACCTGCAATCCTCCTCTCTCAGCTGCCCAAGTACTGGGATTACAAGTGTGGGCCACCAGGCCCAGCTGATGTGCAAATTTTGAAGCATTCTGGGGTTTTTTTGTCCCATACTGGGAGTTGAACCTAAAAGCATTCTATCTCTGAGCTATACCCCCAGCCATTTTTATTTTGAAACAGGGTCTTGCTTTAAATCACTGAGGATCTTATTAAGTTTTGTGTATATGTGCTTTGATTTTTTTATTGAAACAGGGTCTAAGTTGGTGAGGATCACACTAAGCTGCTGAGGCTGGTGTGTGGACCCTCCTGTCTCAGCCGCCCAAGTCCTGGGATCACAGGTGTGTGTTACCACACCTTGCTCCCTCTACAGTCATTTTCCACTAATTCTAAACCAGCTCTCCCATGAGTAGCGTGGCTACCTACTCTATTGAGAAACCTTGTGCCAGCTAGATTTATCTTAAAATTCAACATTTGCATGGCCTGTCATCATTTTCACATTTTATTTCACTTAATCATAAATATAAGAATCACCAGTTAGAGTTGGGCGTGGTGGTGCACACTTGTAATCCCCGCGCTTGGGAGGCGGAGACAGGAGGATCTTGCAGGTTTGAAGCCAGTCTTGCTGGCTTAAGAGACCCTGTTTCCAAATAAGAATGCAAAATAGGTCTGGGAGTGTAGCCCGGAGTTAAGACGGTTCCATCCCCAGTACCACCAAAAAAAAAAAAAAAGAATCACCAGTTAGGAGGATGAACATGTTAGTCCTAATAAGTGAGCGCTTTTTGTTTTTGTAGGATTGCTTATTTGGCAAATAATTTTGCAATATTTTACAATGGCTTCTGTCATTATTCAATCTCTGATTATGCTGATAAGCTGTTCTGTCCAATTGAGTCCAATAAACATAACTTAAAGATTAAGATCCCCTTCAGCTAGGTTGTATGTAAGTCCAGGCGCTCCTTTTACCTTGCTGCTGCTTGAGAAGGCTAAGTGAAATTTGTAACTTAAGCTTTCTTTACATTTTAGGTTATCATAAACTACTGACAAAGAGTGTAACCGAGACTCCAGTGCATAAGCAGATCTCTAGGAGGCTACTTCATAGGCAGATCAAGGGCAGGTGAGTGCCACCCTCCCCAGGCATCTTCAGACACACACCACCTCCATCAAGATGCTGCAGGCCACAGTTTACCTTCTTTTGCCCTTCATGACTTCAGTTCTTAACCATGCTGCCCATAACTACAGAGCTTTCTGTGAACACTTGGGGACAGGAGAGACATTCAGAATGTACTCCACCTTGATGTTTATATCCGTAATTTACCGGTTTTTAGCCAGGCATTTTGGCACAGGCTTGTAATCCCAGCATTTGGGAGACTGAGGCAGGAGGATCATGGTTCAAGGACAGCCTCAGCTACTTAGCAAGGGCCCTCTGCAACTCAGTGAGACCCTGTGTCAAAGTAAAGAATAAATAGGGCTGGGAGTGTAGCTCAGAGGTAGAATGCCCCAGGGTTCCATCCCCAGTACCACACACACACAAAATGTCATTTTTTATTGCTGAGTAGCATTCCATTAATTTTTTTTTTTTTAAACCCATTCACCCAATGAAATGTGAAAGGCTGTGTCCTCATCTTACCAGGTAGGGTTGGAAGTCTGCTTCTCTGGCACCCAGTGTGGGACATGTGCAGCAGAAGGAAAGCCACTGCCCTCCTCACCGCCCCATCTTTCCTCAGCTCGTGAGGTCCCCAGCCAGGTTGCATCTCTCCATCGTGCAAAGTCACCGTCTTTTTGTTTTCTATATAATGTCCAGAGTTTTAGCTGTACTTTCAAGGGAAATCATGACAAGTGTGTCTACTTCATCTTCTCAAAGCTCCACCTTGACATTGTTGACTGGCTTCACACTTCAAAGTTTATAGAATAAATGACAAGTAGATTAGAAGTCCTTGGCAAACTCTCAGAAATTAAAGCTCTAAATAGAAACTTGAATGTTGCTATTCATTATTGTGACCGTGTGACATTTGGGCATAGTTTTTAGTACATGAATGGATTTAATCTATTTTAAAATTAATTTTGATGTTATAAAATTGCTTTCTGAAAAAAAAAAAGCATTCTAGCCATATCACTCAGTAATAATGATGTATGGGGCTGGGGTTATATAGTGGTAGAGTGTGTGCTTAGCATGTGAAAGGCCCTGGGTTTAATCCCCAGCACCACAAATACAATAATGATCAGCCGGGCAGGGTGGCACATGCCTATGTAATCCCAATACTTGGGAGGATGAGAAAGGAGGATCACAAGTTTAAGGCCAGACTTAGCAACTTAGCAAGACCCATTTCAACATAAAATAGAGCTGGGGATGTAGCTAAGAGGTAGAATGCCTCTGGGTTCGATCCCCAGTACCACCAATAAGTAAATAAATAAATGCAATAACAGTCATATGTGAGAGAGCTTACTAATACTGGTATTGTCGAACCCTGTGATTCCCTCCTCTCCCAGCCCTATACTGGGAATCAGACCCGGGGCACTCTCCAACTGAGTTAGTTGCTTGTTATCTTGTTAGATGAGAAGCCGTTTCTGGCTTTAATGTGCATTGATTATGAGTGATACTGAGTCCTTGTGTTGTTCCTTGAGGTCCTCTGATCCTGGTCCTGATATTAATGTTGTTGAAGAGTCCCCTGAAAAAGAAGATGGTGAGTACTACCTACTGTCTTCGCATTCTAACCAGCTTCTATGAAAACATTTCTGTACTTGTATAGTCATGTGGCATATTTGCAGGTACTTTACAGAAATTTTAATGGTTCTAGAGTATTAAGTATTTTACTCAGAATTTTTTGAGAAAATTTCTAGATAAGAAATATTTTTGTGCAAGAAAAATGGAACTCAGTGTGTGGACTAAACTACAGAGTGCTGTGGCTCATTTTAAAAGTACATGACAAAGGAAAGGTTTTCAAGAACTTTTGAAAATTGCTCAAGTAATTCATATTGTAAAAAGAATTGGAATATATAGAGAAGACAAACTTAAAAATTCCTTGATAATCCCACAACTCAAATATAGCGTTAACATTTAGCTTCTACCCTAACCAGTGCTATTTCTATACAAATGTATGTACTCTGCACATATAAAGCCTATCTGGGTTTTTTGTTGTTGTTTTAACAAAGTAACACTACATACACCCTTTTTCACCCTATATCATGCTTTAAAGGTGGCTGTTTTCTGAAGGTGACAGGTGGGTCAGTGATTTTCTCATGCCTTGTTGGGAGCATAGACCAAACCTCTCTGAACTTTTTTAAAGACACTTCAAAAGTCCTTAAAGCCACTGAATTTCCATCTTGTGTGTGGTATTACATAAGTTGTGCCCATTTCTGACACTATGTGGAAAAGCTAAGTCTGTAGTTCTCCCTGGTTGCTAACTGTGACCCTGGTTTTGCAGAAGGGAATTTGAGACGAAGTCCTCGAATCAAGCACTTATCATTTAGCAGAACCAATTCTGGTTCCTTCTATTCTGTATCTCAGCCAAAGTCTCGAAGCGTGCAAAGGATCCATTCACTCCAGCAAAACAAATCAGGTACATGGCCTCGCCTGTCTGTGCTGATGTGCTGAGAAGTGTTTCTGGGGAAAGAAGCATGCAGTGGGCATTTTCTTTCTTCATATTGGAGAAGTGGAATAGTGTGTACAGTCGAGGCTCGGGGTGATGACGGATGAACAGCCCATGGATGAATGGCCTCTCATCAGCCGCCATACTAGGGATTCCCTTGACAGTCATCCACATTGTTATTATCGAGAGCTCATTCATTCAAGAGGAAATGATCCCTAATTTCCAACATAAGTCTAGATGCTACACACAAGTATCCCCGGTAGAGGGATACTTGTGTGATTTCTGTGTGTTTTACATTCTTTTATACATGATTAACATAACATATACCTAAAATATACTAACAAATTAAGTTAATTTAGCTGGGCATGGTAGTGCACACCTATAATCCCAGTACTTAGGAGGCTAAGACAGAAGGATCACAGGTTCAAGGACAGCCTCAGCAATGTAGCAAAACTCTCAGCAACCCAGTAAGACCTTGCTTCAAAAGAATAAAAATAGCACACACTTGAAATCCCAGCATTCAGGAGGCAGAGACCAGAGGATCACGCTTCACAGACAGCCTCAGCTACTTAGCGAGGCCCTTTGCAACTCAATGAGACCTGTTTCAAAAATAAAAGAAAAATCCCCGTGCTTGGGAGCCTGAGACAGGAGGATCGCACAGGTTTGAAGCCAGCCTTAGCTACTTAGTGAGGCTCTCAGCAACTTAGTGAGACCCTGTTTCCAAATAAAAGTAGAAAATAGGTCTGGGAGTATAGCCCAGAGGTAGAAGGCCTCTGGGTTCCACCCTCAGTACCACAAATAAATAAATAAATAAATAAATAAATAAATAAATAAATAAATAAATAAATAGGACTAGCCGGGCTTTGTGGTGCACGCTTGTAATCCCAGCATTTGGGAGGCTGAGACTGAAGGATCATGGTTCACAGACAGCCTCAGCTACTTAGTGAGGCTTGCTACAACTCAATGAGACCCTGTTTCAAAATAAAGAAAAAATAGGGCAGGAGGGGTAGCTCGGAGGTCAAATGCCCTGTGTTCCATCCCCATATGTTATTATATAATAATAGTAATTATTATTACTGCAATAATAATAATAATAATAATAATAAAAGGGCTAGGGGTGTAGTTTGGAGGTTGAATGCCCCGGTACCACACACACAGATTAAGTTATTTTAGTTGCCTACATTTCCTAACATAGGACCTGGGGTGTTAATCTGTTAAAATGTAGGAAGGCAGCAGTCATTGCAGTTATGGTCATAATTAGATAGAATCTCCCTCCTCCCCAGTTGCTCTAAAATTTCATCTTCTTTTGTTGTTCAGAGTAGCTATTTTACTAATATTGGAAGGGCAGATATTAAGAAGGAATTAAATGTTGCTATGTTTAACTTTCAGACCAAAGAGAAAATTCTCCAGTCCAAAGCATTTGGTCTCCCAAGAGTCTTCTTTTTGGGGCAGTGTCCGAGGTGATCAGCCCCTCAGAGAAAGGTTCAACCAAAATTACAAGGCCTTCAAGAAGCAGGCTGAGTTGTGCGATTCCTACAGCTTACCAGGTATAAAATTCCTATAACATTTAAAATGGTATCTTGGGGAACATGTAGACATGGCCAAGGAATTCAGAGTCCAGTAGAGAAGAGAAAGTAGGTCCTCTGTAAGTGGTAACAGAGATTTGGGCGGCTAGGTTGTGTCACATAGATGATCACTAGGCAGAGGGGAAAGTAAAGCAGGTTGGCTGGGCCCCAGTGGTGGCAAGAGACAGAGGTGGTCTCGTCTACGCCCTGGGTTTCATCTATTTTTGTATTATACTCTCTCTTTTTGAAACACATACCAATCCTTCCTCTGTTTTTGTTTGATTGCCCGCTCCATCCAGTCTCCTATTTTAGAAATCTGGGAGTGGTCCTGACTTCTCCCTCTCCCGAGTCCTGCCCTAGTTCAGTTCTACCTGGAACTTGTCAACAGCCTTTCTCCCTCAGATCCACCCCCCACCCAGAGGTCAGGGTGTTCTTTCTGAAACATTCATCTGACTTTGCTTAAAATGTGTGCTTTGCTTCATGCTCTATAGACTCCTCATTTGGTAAATCAGAGTTTTCTAAGTTTTCCTAAAATGCAACCATTCTATTAAAAAAAAAGAGAAATCTTGCCTGGAAACCCAGTTACCTGCGTGGTGGTTGGGGAGGACATGGCACTCTGGGGAAAGGTTTGAAGAGTGCAGGTCTGCATGACGGAGGCCAGTCTCCTCCAGGTGGGCCTCAACCTGTGGCTCTTGCCCCGTAGCACAAGGCTGAGCATTGCCGCCTGCCAGCTGCTGTTTCCCACTCCCTGCCCTGTCTCCGCTGCGCTTCTCCAGCCTTTGCCTGCCCCTGCTGCCACGGTTCTCGAACACCTGGCTAGTCCTCCCTCCCTACCCCATCTTGGTTCCACTGTCTCCTCTGCGTATGTCCCTCCCCTACACACTGTTATCACGTGTGCGTATTGCACTACACAGGAAATGCCAGCCAAACAGGGATTCCCGTGAGACGATCCAGTAAGGTTATAGAAAAGACAGGTGTTTGGCTTCCCATCTGTTGGAGTTTTTAACTACGTTGTTTGCAAGAAGAAAGGGGAGGTTTGGTTGCAGAATATCCCTTCCAAGATGTGATCGTTGTTGCTGTGCCGTATGTGTTTGTATATTCCGTGCCTCTCACTCCCAGGCAAAGAGTAGGCATTTAGCAAGCACAGATTGAATGGAGCTGAGAGCAGATGAAGTGGCTCCTGGAGGCTACTGAAGGGAAAGGTCAGAAATACTGATTTATTTGAAGAGAGAGACTAGTATAGTTGTGAGTGGCGGCATGAGACAGTTGGTTTAACTACAGTGTGCTCATTATTAAAATTGTTCTTAGGAGAACAAAATTAGAAATAGTGCTTGGTCCTAGAAAAAGTGGACAAGTAAAATCTGAGTCGTGTTTTGGTAGGAGAAATGGATTGCTGTTTGAAATAACAATTTAAGATTAGTCCTGAGCTGGGAGTGGTGTCCCATGCTTGTAATTCCAGTACTTGGGTGGCTGAGACAGGAGGATCACAGGTTTATGGCCAACCTCGGCTACTCAGTGAGGCCCTCTGCAGCTTAGTGAGACCCTGTTTCAAAATAAAGAATAAGAAAAATAGGGCTAGGGTGTAGCTCAGTGTTAGAATGCCCCTGGGTTCCATCCCAAGTACTGCAAAAAAAAAAAAAAAAAAAAAAGAATTAGTCCTTTGGCTGACTAAATCTACTGTTCACTTTTCTAACCATCTGAGAGATCACTAAGACTCTTTAGGAATGTGGGTTATAATATTCAAGCACTCAAATAAGCATTTTCCTTTTCAGACTCCCAAGAAGAGTCACCGGAAGTCTCCACGCTTTTCTAAAACTACACCAAGAAGGCTCCTTCATACACCGCAGGCTCCATTGCACTCTCCAGAAAGACTGCAAGACTCCCCTGCAGAAAGGACACCTGTGAAACAGGCACTTTCTAAGAAGTCCTTAGAAGACCCTTCCTCACACAGCTATGGGCCGCCATTGGCATCCAAAGTCACTTCTCAGAAAGGACCCTCCCTGGCAGGAAAAGGGGCCTCTCCTCTCGAAACGAACACACCAAGCACTCCCAGCAGGCCGGGTGCTCAGCTGCCTGGCTTTTTGCCCAACTGTACATGGCCACATTCAGTGAATTCCAGTCCACAAGGTCTCTGCCATCCAGCATCCTCACCTCCCTTAAATGCCCAGCCCAGGAGCGAGTGCCTGACCCCACCCAGCAGATGCTCCCTCAGAACACCTCCCAGAGCGGCAGCCCACTTGGGCACACCTCAAAATCAGAAGCACCAGCAGTCCTGCCGCCCCAGAACTCCTCAGGCAGAGGAACCGACACAGACTCTAAAGGATACAGCCGTTAAGACCCCAGAGAGGCCAGGGGCTCCCCCTCTGACTTCCTCCTCACCTGTTTCTCCAAAGAAACGACTTACCTCTCCTGCATGTGACACTTCCAGTCCACTTAATAATTCTTCCACAGCATCCCCTCCACCTGGAGAACTAGAGCAGAAAGAGCCCCAGAAGCCACCCAGCGTAGTCGCCTCTCTCTCCTGTCCTGTTCCCTCCACTCCCCACAGAACCCCACAGCACGCTGACCCCATCACCCCTCCACCACCTTCTAAACTTGGGAGAGGTTGTAGAAAGCCCTCTGGTCCTGAAGGAGGCTTCCTGGAGTGCAAGCCCGGCCCCTCTGCTCTTCCTGTGGCAGTCCATAGCCCAGCCACCATCTCAGACTCTAGAAAGGGCCAAAAGGAAGGGAGCCCCTCTCCCCAGTCTTCTCCCAAAGGACGGAGTCACTCGAGCCCTGCCTCCGGGAGCGACTGGCACAGGTGCTCTCCTCTGCTGGTTGCAGGTGATGAGGAGTACCTCACTCTGCCCCACCAGGCTGAGCAATGTGGCTGGGAGAACCATGATGGAAGCAGCAGGGTCTCACCAGGGCCAGGTGCAGGGGCAGGGATGCTGCTGGCCAAGGAGCGGGCCTCTGTACCTGACCCTGGCAACACACCACCCCCTTCTTCCCCTGGGCTCAGCTCTCCTACGCTGTCGTACACCCTGTGCTGCGCTGCGGGCCCAGGGCAGCGCCAGGCTGCTGCACAGCTGGAGAGCCTGCCAGCCTTGGCATGGCAGCCCAGGGCTCCCACCAGCCCCCAGACCTACGAGGTGGAGCTGGAGATGCAGGCTTCTGGCCTCCCCAAGCTTCGGATTAAAAAGGTAGATCCCGGCACCGTGTTGGAGGCTGAGGCCCTGAGCAAGGGGGACAGCCCTCGGGAAGAGGAGGGCTCCCTCCTTGGTCTCAGCATGCCCAGGGAGAGCAGGTCCTCCAGCAAGCCCGAGCCCACCTACACGTCGCCCCCCTGCCTCCGCCCCTCGCACAGCACGCCTGGCAAAAGCAGGGGGCAAACTTACATCTGCCAGTCCTGCACCCCCACCCACTGCCCCGCCAGTACCCCCTCTCCATTTCAAACTGATGCCGGGGTTCCCTGGACACCATCCCCCAAGCACAGTGGGAAGACCACACCTGACACAATTAAAGACTGGCCCCGCAGGAAGAGGGCGGTGGACTGCAGCACTGGGCCCCCGGCAGGGAAGGGCGAGGCCAGTGCCGACCCCCAGGGGGGCTTGCCACTGCCTGAGCCTGATGGCAGGGAGCCGGGCCTTGCGCTCGGCCTCCATGAGGCCCCCATCCTGGAGGATTTCGAGCTTGAGGGGGTATGTCAGCTGCCAGACCAGTCGCCTCCCAGGGACAGCGTGCATAAGGCCGAGGCAGCCTTCTCCTGGGGACAGTTTGGATTGGGTTCCAGGAAGAGATTCCTTTCTGACCAGGACGAAACTGAAGATGGAGCCAAAAGGGTCTGTGATGGCCTGAGCGCAGGCCCCGGAGCCAGTCAGCAGGAAGAGAGCTCTCCAGGGGGCAGCGTGCCACCGCGCCACTCCATGGGCGACGACGACGTGTTTATTTCCAGTGAGTGTCCTTGAAACCTACATGCCGTGGATTTGGGGCAGAGTGCATGGGCAGGTGGGCTGGGAGGTCCCCAAGGGGTCACTGACCGTGTCTTCTCAGGTTCCACGCCACCTCCCGGCTGTGCCGTGCGGAGCTGCCTCTCAGCCAGTGGTCTGCAGGCTCTAACCCAGTCTCCACTGCTGTTCCAGGGGAGGACACCCGCCTCTCAGGGCAAGGACTCCAGAGGTAATCTGCTTGTTCAAGGTCCTGGAGACTTTCAAGAGCCCAGTTTGCTCAGGGTTGCCAAGCAAATCAAACCAGAAGGAATCTCGGGGTGCCAAGAATGGGATAGACGGTTTTGTGCCTCAGGTGTCTCACAAGTTCCCAGAGAAGCTCCACAGTAGAGTCACACACATTCCAACAAGAAGCCCCTCAGTATCCTACCTTCATGTTCCAGCAGACGGTGGCAGCGCTAGGCACACCGTGCTTGCTGCAGTCTTAGGATCTGAACAGGAAAGCATCTGGTGACACGGGACAGCACGTGCAGAGCCGGCCATCCCGCCCATGCTCTGTGCTCGTGTTTTCACTATGAAAAGTACTGACTCATGATCAGCTGTTGGAGGCGAGGGTTCCCCTTCCTCAAGCTCTCTGCCTGCTGTACTGGTGAGAAACCTTCCCTGCTAGCTTGGCATGGTAGTGCCTGCCTGTAATCCCAGTATTTGGGAGACTGAAACAGGAGGATCACAGGTTCCAAGCTAGCCTCAGCACGTCCATTTCAAAATAAAAAGAGCTGGGTGTGTAGCTCAAAGGCAGAATGCCCTGGGTTTTAGTCCTCAGTACCAAAAAAGAAACATTTCCTGCTGTTCATGGAACAAGAAGTAAGGCCCTTTGGTGGTTCTCTTTCCTTGAGACAGTGATTTAAGTCAGCAAAGTAGCCTAAGTCCTATAGATCCAAAAGCTAAAAAGAATGTATAATAATGTAACTCAGAAGCCGGGCGTGGTGGCGCACGCTTGTAATCCCCACACTTGGGAGGCTGAGACAGGAGGATCGCACAGGTTCGAAGCCAGCCTCAGCTACTTAGTGAGGCTCTCAGCAACTTAGACCCTGTTTCCAAATAAAATATAAAATGGGTTTGGGAGTGTAGCCCGGAGGTAGAAAGCCTCTGGGTTCCACCCCCAGTACCACCAAAAAAAAAAAAACAATAATAATAATAATAATAATAATAATAATAATGTAACTCAGAAAACCAAGGGCTCCTCCATTGTCTAGAGTCCCTCTGGTATCCCTAATACTCCCTAGTTTGAGCATATTAAAGAAAACATAAGTCCCTTCTCTTTCTGTTTTGTGTAAAAATGTAAATATAGCATGGTTAACCTGGACACTCATTGTTGGGACAGGGGGAGAGTGGGGGGGAGGGTACCAAGCATAGTCTGAATGTATGACATTTTCAATAAGTTCCACATAAAAATAAAAAGTAGTAGGTTAAAAAATAAATTAAAAATAGCCAGGCGTGGTGGCGCATGCTTGTAGTCCCCGTGCTTGGGAGGCGGAGACGGGAGGATCACACTGGCTCAAAGCCAGCCCTGCTGGCTTAAGAGACCCTGTTTCCAAAATAAAATAGGTCTGGGAGTGTAGCCCGGAGGTAGAAGTTCTTCCAGGAACCCCAGTACCACCCCAAAAATTAATTAATTAATTAAAAATAAAATATGAGCCAGGTGTGGTGGTTTGTAATCCCCGCTCTTGGGAGACGGAAACAGGAGGATCGTGCTGGTTCAAAGCCAGCCTCCATGGCTTAAGAGACCCTGTTTCCAAATAAAATATAAAATAGGTCTGGGAAGCCGGGTGTGGTGGCGCACACTTGTAATCCCCGCTCTTGGGAAGCTGAGACAGGAGGATCACACAGGTTCGAAGCCAGCCTCAGCTACTTAGTGAGGCTCTCAGCAACTTAGTGAGACCCTGTTTCCAAATAAAGTATAAAATAGGTCTGGGAGTGTAGTCCGGAGATAGAAGGGTTTCCAGGAACCCCAGTACCACCAAAATAAATAAATAAAAATAAATAAAATATGAGCCGGGCGTGGTGGCACACACTTGTAATCCCAGTATTTGGGAGGCTGAGACCAGAGGATCGCGGTTCGTGGGCAGCCTTAGCTACTTAGTGAGGCCCTTTGCAACTCAGTGAGACCTGGTTTCAAAATAAAGAATAAAAAATAGGGCTGGGGGTGTAGCTTGGAGTTCAAATGCCCCTGGGTTCCATCCCCAGACCCGCAAAAAATAAATAAAATAAAATGAGATATTTACATAACAAAATACTATGGAGTCATTACAATTATGATGTGATTGAAAAAAAAAAAAGAAAGAAAACCACGGGCCCTTGAATGCAGACACTGCACTTTCACAGTGCCTTAGCACTGCGCATGCCCATGCATGGCAGAAAGCCTTATTGCAAGTGTAGGTACCATTTCTGCAGCGTGGAAAAACCTCCACGCAGCACCGGTTCTCAAGTCCGTCTTTATGTTCTGTCTTGCAGTGTAAGCCCACTTTCTTCTGTTCAGTTCTCAGTCACTTCTCTGCCTTTTTCCAGATGAGGATGTGGATGTAGTTCCCTCCGCTCCAGAAGAATCTCCGTTCAGCCGAGCCTTCTCCAGGAGACGCCCCTTCAGCAGGACTTACACCCGGAAGAAGCTCATTAGCTAGTTAGTATGGAGCCCTTGGAGGACTAACACTACAACACTAAGCTTGCCCAGGCCCACAGCAATTCTGAGAAGCACTCTGCGGGTGGTATTCTGGACACAACAGCGATTCCAAACTCATACCATCAGGAGCTCTTGCTGTGTACCTATGGGCCAGAAAGTTCAAAAGGTGAAGGTGAAGTCAGCCAGGTCCCATGGGCTTGAAGAAACGGGACCTGTCCCAAGCCTTTTCCCCTTAAGTCAGCTTTCCGATTCCCTTCACAGAATGCACCCACTGCCCAGCCCTTGGGAGGGAAAGGCAGCTTGCTAGGTCCCAGGCAGCCTGGGAGCAAGTATTTCACGGGGATCCCATTCCAGCAGCACCCTGACCTGGGTGAGTCGGAGGCCCGCTGCCTTACTTGTGAAAACAGGAAAGCTCGTCGTGGGGTCTCGAGCTGCGGGGCGGCTGAGACACAGCAGTGCTTTGTAAACTGTGAAGCCCCTCACAGCCAAAACTGCATCAGGCAACAGAATAAAATTTTTTGCATTCCCTGAGTGAAAATCATCTCTGGCTGCCGGGCGTGGTGGCGCACGCTTGTAATCCCCGCGCTTGGGAGGCAGAGACAGGAGGATCGCGCAGGTTCAAAGCCAGCCGCGCGCGCTGGCTTAGGAGACCCTGTTTCCAAATTTTAAAAAATGTAAAAATAGGTCTGGGAGTGTAGCCCGGAGGTAGAAGGGCTTCCAGGAACCCCAGTACCACCAAAAAAAAAAAAGAAAAAAGAAAATCATCTCTGGCTACTGACCATTCAGTGCTTTTCTGTTTGATGTTTGTCTCAGGTTAACTGTGCCTAGGGTCCAACTCTAGTGGTTTCCAGAGCAACCACTTGTCAAGGTCTACCCTGAGGGCCGGCTGCTCCAGGCATGGTGCTCGCCTGTGAAGCACTACTTCCACGAGGTCCCCCACCTCGCCACAGGACCATTAGCTAGGGACCTTCAGCGCAGGAGAGGTTAGAGGACATTTGAAATCCAAACTTTCTTCCTCCTGCCCCCAAAGGCTTGCCCACCTCACAATGCAGAAGGCCTCCATCTGATCCATGTCTAAGAGTCCCCATGTTCAAACAGTTCCTTGGGACTTTGCCCCAAAGTCTCTGAAACTCAAGGCAAACTCAGCTGTGAACTCTGCAAAAAAAGAAGTTACTTAATTCCAAGATACAATGGCACTGAGTAAACATTCCCATGTTACCCAGGGAGAAATAGGGAAATACTGAGCAATCAGACTAAAGTGAAACCCAGCGTGGCAAACATTAAATCCTGCAGTTCCTGATCAGCTCCAGGTGTGCTGCCCCACCCTACAGCTTGCTGGCCGCAGTCCACGGGCCCCTCGGGCCGGCTCAGCTCGCTGCCTCCCGTTACCAGGCATCCCGTGCTCCCGTGTCTTCCTGGCCCCCACTGCACCTTCGGTTTCCTGGCAGCTTCCACATCACCCTCTCAAAGGGCTGCTTGCAGAACCCTATGCTGCCACACGCTGCTTTCCTTTGAAACCTTAGTGGACACCTCTGCCCCCACAACTCATTCTACGTACTTGCAAAGCAGTACCATGTGGACATCCCCAACATCTGCCACCAGCGAGAGAAGTATCTGGGTGGCCTGCTTTAACCACAAGTGCAGGGGCGCCCGAGTTCCTGGGCAGCTGACCAGGAGGAAGTGAATCCGAGAAGCGATTTCTGAGGTGGTCCAGCGCAAGCAGGGCACCCTGGGCTCTCTCAAAGCAAAGTCTTTGAAAGGAGTTTATACCTTCAAGGGGTTTACACACTATTGAGCCTGTAATGAGTGAGGTTTTACCAGTTACCGAGATGCTCTGAAGGCATCTTTCCTATCTTGGTGCAAAGTACTTTTTTTGTTGTGGTAATGGGGATTGAACCTAGGTAGAACCTGTTCTACTCTGACCCGCCCCCCGCCCTTCTTATATTTTCAAACAGGGCATTGGTACGTTGCTGAGGCTGTCCTTGAGCCTGTGATCCCTGTCTCAACCTCTGAAGCACTGGAATGCACCTGGCTTGGCATCATTTTAATGGCACTAATCTCTTTTCTGCATATGCTCCTTGGCCACAACTTGAAAGTAACTCCTTTTCTGGAGACACTACAGGTTTTTCAAATATTACTGCTCTGCTCTTCTGCTCACTACAAATCTGGCCAGAACAGCCAGTGATCACACCACACAACCTGAATGCTGTGCTGCATTGGTATTTCCCTTGCCAGATTAATTAGTCCATCACCTTTAAATAGCCTCCCACAAAGTCAGGACATGGACAAAAGCTAGTCAAGATTTTGGCCAGAATGTAACAGAGGCCTCCTAGTCCAATTCCTAATATAGTCTTCACTTCATTTGAGATGTCATGAGCAGGCCTTTGCTGTCCACAGTCCTGTTAGCATTCTGTCTCAGCTCTTGACTGGAACTGCCCATTAAGCTGTTTATAACATTCTAGGGTTTCTCTAGCCTGCGTCTCCAAACTCCTCCTGCAAACCAGATCCAAAGGCTTGTGAAACACAGCATGAGATATAGTTGTAGCCTGTCACAAACCCCAAGTTCCTGACACCTGCTGTCCTGTCAGTCAGATGCCACACGCTTAAAACTGTTAAGGCCTAGAAGCTATTAACCACCTGCTCAGCTGCTGGCCAGCAGTTATAACATTCTCAATGAGGAGGACTCCAGACCAGCTCAATTTGTTGACACTTCAGATAACCTTGGGCCTGTTACAATCTCAGCATAATGATGAATATACCCACCAGTGTCATGACAGACCTAACCAAGCCCAAATTAAGGGGAGAAAAGAGGCAGCGCCCTAATTCCTGGCAACCTCTCCTTTCCATGGAAACCTCTGATGACAGTAGGCATACCACAGCCCCTCACGCAGTCTCAGTAAAAACCCAGATTCCAGGCCTCCCTGGGACGAGGTGCTTTTAGAGCATGAGCCCCCTTCTCCACTTAACAGCCACTGAACAAATCCTATCTGCTCCTGGGACATCGTGTGCAGTAGAAAAACATCTGCAGATTTAGTAACACAAAGACCCCCCCACTTTGTAAAAGCCGTTAGCTTTCCATCACCGTGACAAATAAGTCGAAATAAACAACTTAAATGAAGAAAAAGGTTTATTTTGGCTCACGGTTCCAGGTTTCATCCGCATCTGGCTGCTTTTGGATCTGATGAAGCAGATGTCATGCAAGAGTGCGTGGTAGAGCAGAGCTGATGACCTCACAGACACCGGGGCCAGGGTTCCACACCCGCCCCAGGGCACGCCCCCAACAACCTAACCTCCTCCCACGAGGCTCCACCCCCCAAAGGTTCCGCCACCTCCCAGCAGCACCACCAGCTGGGGACCAGCCTTCACCACATGAGCTTTTGGGGGACATTTAAGATCCAAACCACAAAAAATATTAATCTTGTTTATTATAAAATGGTTTTAAAAATTCTAAAAATGTGCTAAGTTTCCCAGTTCTTCCCTCTACATAAGATCATCTAAACCTTAATACTGTTGCCACTGACCATTTTGTGGCAAGCCCCGGCTGAACCCTAGAACTATGGACATGTAGGCGTGTGCTTGAAGCCAGAATTGCACGAAACCTGAGCGAGCCAAAGTGGCCATCAGGTCCTGCAGTTTAAAAGAATCGAAGGGGAAGAATTTGCATATTGTCCTAAAAATGAGGGCTGAGAGCATAGCTCAGGGGTAGAGCATGTGCTTAGTGTGGGTAAGACCCTAGGCCTCATACCCAACAATACAGAAAAAAAATAAAAAAAGAAAAGTCTTTCTTTTGGGCTGTGTACCAAATCTTCTGACTCATTAGACTAGCGTATAGGTGTTGGGTGTGAGTTAAGACTGTCCTTCACAGAAGCAAATCGCTGGCACCTGCACCTTTCGGCAGGGGCCAGCTCCCTGATGCAGGCCCTGCCTCGAGAGCCTACAGCGGGTTTCTGCGGACATCAATCATCCCGGGGCTGGGTCTTCGCGGCTCCCGCCGGGGTTTGGACAGAGGTCCCAGGTTCCAGGGCAGGCCCGCCTCACCCACAGGTAGCACCCGCCCCACGAGGGGCTCGGGTGCCTCCCGCGGTCTCGGGTCCTCGGGGTAGCCCTGCTCCTCGTTGCACAGGCTAGAGCGTTTCCACATCAGGGGTAACGGGGCATGCACCAAGTCCCGCGGCTCAGGGACAGGGGGCTGCCAGGGAGGCTCAGGCGCTGCTACGTGGACCCCATCTTCACCTGCGGGGCCTTGTCTGTTCTCCACGCAAAGGCTCTTCCGCTCTCCACCTGTCAGGGAGAAGAGCACACCCCCGTCAGAAGGGAGATGGCGGCACCATCCTAAAGTACTTCTCAGTGCCTTATGCGATAAGCGCCTGGAGGAATGAGCCAATAAAAATACAAGTGAGCGTGGCGTGTACATTCCCCCAAACGCAGGCAAGTGCCTGTGGCCCCACAGGGCAGGCGCAGGCGGGGCAGGCAGTCACCCCTGCTTTGGCCAGCCGTTCCGCCCCCGCCGAGCTTCTGCTTCAGCTCCTGGTTCATCCACATGTGGCGGCCCAGTTCCTTCTCCAGGGCTTGGATCCGGGACTCATACTGCCTCTTGCTGTCTGCCAAGCCCTCGCCAAAGTGGTCTAGTGTGGGAAGGCAAAGGAGGCAGTGGTGAGAGGCTGAGGGGGGGTGGGAGCGGGCAGCAGCCTCCCCCGCCCCCCGGCGCCCACCTCGCCCCTGCTGGAGGAGCAGCTGCACGTTCTGCTCATGTTCCTTCTGCTGCAGCGTCAGCTGCCGGTCCATCTCCAGGCGCTGCCGCTCCAGGGCCACCTCCAGCCAGTACACCAGCCTCTGCTGCTCCTCCAGCTGCATCTCCAGCTCCGAGAAGGCGATCTGCTGCTGGTGCTGCTCCTCGCGGAGCGTCACCACCTGCGCCCAGAGCGCCGGGCTCAGCCCTGCCACCCACCCCTCCCCAGTGCCAGCAAACCTGGCCCCACAAGGGGCGTCGTGAGCCAAGCGTTCTCCACAGTGTTCTAGGCAGCGGGTTCCAAATGACCAGAACTGGCTCTCAAGATAGAACTTTTCTGTCATCCCTGCCTCAAGCCCTTTCCCAGCCACTTGCTAATGCATTTTGAGCCGGGGCCTCATCTGCAAAATCACTGCCTAGGCTGGGACTTCTGGCCCTCGGCACCATCAGCGTTTGGGGTCTGTCTTGTGCATTGTAAGATACGTAGTAGCATCCCTGGCCCCTTCCCCACCACTGGACAACCAAAGTATGTCCAGATGGGATAGGGGCTGAAACCATCCCATCAAGACCCAAGGATCTAGCAGGGGCCACCCTGACGTTGGCAATCCACTGGGAAGGGGCTAAGGAGACTGGGTCTTGGCTTCACTAAGACAGGCTTCAACGAGGTGAGGTGCAGGACTGGAGGTGGCGGGTTCTGATCCTGTCCCCCATCTGAGAGGAAATGCTTATCTGCAGGAGCTGCCAACAGACAGTCCCTACAAGAGCTGCAGAACGTGAAGGCTGGGGCTTGTGACCCACCTTGTCGAAATATTTGCAGAGCAGGGCTCTGGTCTCCGAAGAAGAGAGGTAGCTGAGCTTGGCCATGAGGTTCATCTCGCACTGAGACAGCAAGGAGGCCGAAGCCCGCAGCACCCGCTGGCGGCACGTGATGGCCTCGTTCTTGTATTCGATGGCAGCGTCAAGGGCTTCAATGGCCTCATCCAACTGGAAGAGCGTCCGCTCCTCCTGGGGAGACAGGGGCACACATGGAGGAGGGGAGCCGGGCTCCCCAAACAACCAAGTCCTGGGCAGACTTGCATCAGTCAATACATGGCCACCACCTAGCTTCGAACATCCTGAGCTCAAGAGGAAAGCATCCCCAGTCACTGCGGCAGCAACAGGGATGCTTGTCACAGCTGGACCAGGAGTTAAGGCTGGCACTGCTAACAGGCTGCTTTCTCAAGCGCATGACCTCCCAAGTAACCAATACTCAAGGAGCCCCCAACAGCGGGAGCTGACCAGAATGCAGGGCTGGGCTTGCACAGAGGCCCCAGCGTCTGCTGCCTAAGTCTGCAAAACAGGCCTGCTTCTGCTTTTTGTATATGTGTGTGTGGTATAGTGACTGGAGCCAGGAGTGCTCTACCACTGAACTACATCCTCAAACCTATTTTATTTTTTTATTTTGAGACAGTCTTATCACACACTGGCCTCAAACCTGCAATCCTCCTGTCTCAGCCTTCCCAGTACTGGGATTACAGGCACGAACTACCACACCTCACAACAGCACAGACTTTCTCTACTGTGCTGTCTCGCTTGGAGGAAGCAATTCCATGCCAGCTCCAGCCTCACTGGGCATGTGCTGGCACTCGGTCCCAGGTGCAGAGCCGAGGCGTGTGAACACAGGTCTACTGCGGCAAGAGACACCCAAGCCCAGATTTCGGCTGGAAGGGAACTGAGAGGTGGGCAAGGCCCACCCACGTCCCATCAAGGGGGCTGAATCAGGGAGTGAAAGGGCCAGGACAGGCCTCCCAACCCCCCCCCCCCACGCACACACAAACACACCATACAGGGTGGAACACACACAGCGACCTGTGTCCACAGCAGCAAGGCTGGCACCCACTGAGACCCGGCGCAGGGGCCAAGGAGAGCAGACGGACAGGCAGCCGCTGGGCATACCTCGGGCGACAGCAGGCTGCCCTGCCGCAGCTTGCTGTCGATCTCCAGGCGCTGCTTCAGCAGCGAGTCCTTCTCCTGGCGCAGCGTGTCAATCTCCCCACGGATCCGCTGCTGGTTCTGGGCGCTGCCCTGCCGCAGCTGCCCACTCTTCTCGGACAGCTCCTTCTCCACGTGTTCCAGCCGGCTGGACACGCGCACGATGTCTTCATTGAGGGCCTGGGGCAGCACCGCAGGGGTCAGGGAGGGAGCGAGACAAGGGACTCGCAGGAGGAAGTGGGCCCGTCCCCAAGAAACCTACAGCCTAGATGTTTGCTCGGCAGAGGGCCTGACTCTCAGCTCACAGAAGCTCAGGGAGCAGGGTGAAGGGACAGAGCATCTGAGCCAGGGCCCAGAGACGGCCTGGAGGCGGCTGTTGATAAGCAGAAGGCAGGGACCCTAGTGGCAAGAGGGGCAACAGGCCAAGGGCAGAGATGGCGGTGGCTGTCGCTGAGATGACTCAGATGGACAGCATGTGATACGGCCGAACCCCAAAGGCCCTCCCAGGGGCCCCATGTGGCAGGGGCGAGAGTACCACAGCCCAGGGGTTATGGATGCTCCAGCAGGGATGGGGCTCCTTGCATCTGCAGCCCTCGGGTATCTGACCCCAGCACTTGGACTGACACACACTCTGGGTCTGACGCATTCGCTCCAATCCCTACAGCCACATTCAGATCCTAATGGACAGAGAGGAAACTGGCTCCAAAGCAGAGCTTCTCATTCAGTAGAGCATGATGATGCCCAGGGGGCCAGGGCTGCCAGGCCTGCCCACCTCCAGAGCTGGAGGGTCTCAGTCTCGTTGGCCACACCACTTCCTACACCCGCTCCTCCTTATTCTGGTTGCGCTGGGCCCAGAGAGGTGGTTAATAACAAGGCAAATGAGTTGTGGGATGGAGGAATCCTAAAGCGCCAGGATTCTTGAGGATCTGTAGGAAAGAGCTTCACCTGTCTAAAACTTACCCGGCAAAGACACCACCCAGAAGAATCTCAACTACTTAAACCTTACCTGGCATGGGCATCCAGCAGGAGGCCCTCACCTGTCGGGCACATCACCTGGAGGGCCCCCACTCGGCTAAGCTCACCCACTAGAACCTCACCTGGCAGGGTCTCCTGGGCTGGACCTCACCCAGCAGGGCCTCACCTGGCTGGACCGCAGGCGCTTGCTCTCCAGCCCCGACTTCTCCTGCATCAGGGCCTCCTTCTTGGCCAGGATGACCTCCCGCTTGTGGAGCTCCTTGCCCAGCTCCTCCAGTGCCCGCCGCTGCTGCAGCACCTTCTCCATCTCCTGGTCCAGCCACTTCTTCTGCTCCTCGATCTTCTGTGGGAGGGCGAAGAAGCAAGGAGGGGCCTCAGCTCCCGCCTCCGGCTGGAGGGCAGCCACCAGGGGCCCGACAAGAGGCCAGCAGGTGCAGCTGCCACCCACCTGCTGCTGCTCCAGGCTGACCACGGAGCCGTTGCTGCCGCTGCGCCGCTTCCTCTGGAAGGCCGCGATCTCTTCCGTCTTGATCTTCAGGATCTTTTGCTGCTGCTCATGCTTCAGCTCCAGCTCCTGGGGGAGGAGGCCCGGTGGGCAACACTGCCCAAGGCATCCTTCCAGAGCTCCCCAGAGTGATGCCCCAAACCAGCAAGAGCATCTGCCCAGGCTCTGAGCCCACCCAGCAGGCGTTGCCCAGCCAACAGATGCGAACATCTGTCTCTGCGAGCTGCCTGTGGCCCACACGTGGAGGGGCTTTGTGAGCCGCCCCCTAGGGTCCCGTGGCTTGGAGCGGCAGGCGCAGGGCAGAGCCCGCCTGGACACCCCGGCTCCAGCGCAGCTCGGCCTCCTGGCCCCAACCCCGGCAGCCTGGACACCCCGGCTCCAGCGCAGCTCGGCCTCCTGGCCCCAACCCCGGCAGCCTGGACACCCCGGCTCCAGCGCAGCTCGGCCTCCTGGCCCCAAGCCCAGTGGCCTGGACACCCCAGGTCCAGCAGAGCTCGACCTCCTGGCCCCAAGCCCGGCGGCTAGAGCCCGACCTTGACGCGATGCTGCCGCTTATGCATCTCGGTCTCCAGGCGCCGCTTCTGCTCCGTCTCCTCGCGAAGCCGCCTCTGCAGCTGGCCCTGCTGCTGCCTCATGAGCTGCACGTTCCTCTCTAGCTCCTGCAAACGCTTCTCGCTCTGCGCCGACAGCGACGCCAGCCGCTCTGTCGCCTGTTTCTTCTCCTTTAGCACCTGGGACACACACGGTGTTCATGGACCATGCACGGGGACTACCGAGAACTCGGCACTGCCTGGCACTCACCGAGGGCGGAAAGTAAGGGTGGACAAATGGATGGATACAAGGACACACAGAAGGCGGAAAGGCAGGTGGAAGATAAACTAATAATTAAAGCCAGGCCCGTGGCACGCACTTGTAATCCTGATACTGGGGAAGCAGGTTCTTGGCAGCCTCAGCTACTTAGTGAAGCCCTCCGCAACTTAGTGAGACCCTGTTTCAAAATAAAAATTAAAATAGGGCTGGAGGTGTAGCTCAGAGGCAGACTATTCCTGGGTTTAATCTCAGCACCAAAATAAATAAGTAAATAAATAAACTAATAATAAGTCATACAAATCATGGTAGCTACTATGACATTTGCTATGCACCGGGCGCTATACAGGGGCTCTGTGTGCATTAAGTTATCCTAGCGAGCCTCAGAAACTGCATAATAATAATTATTATTACTACTATTTTAGTACTGGAGGTTGAACCCAGAGAATTCTACCTCTGAGCTACTCCTCCAGCTCTGTTTTATTTTGAAACAGGGTCTTGCTAAGTTGCTGAGCCCGGCCTCAAGCCTACAATCTTCCTGTCTGAGTTTTGCAGGTACCAGCGGGACAGGCATGTATTCCCACAGCCATGCAGGGAGCTTTCTTTTCGATGTTCCCATCCTCTCTTGGTCTCCTGCGTGGTCTGCAGGCAGGACTTGCCTCTCCATGTCTCTCTCGTGTTGAAAGCGGAGCCAGCCCCAGCTTCCCTACACAACATCAGCCTCACCCTGGGAGGCTAGGAGGCAATTAGTGCCCCGGCTGAGGCAGGAGGCCTGAACATGCGCAGGCTCACAGGGGGCTTGGGCCCCGGGACCCACACATCCTGGCCCCTGGGACCCAGCCTGGGGAGCCACAGCCGCCCCAAGACTGACCTGCACCTGGCTCTGGGCTGCGGCGACCTTCTTGCGGAACTCCTGCAGCCGGGTGCGCTCGCCAGCGTCCTGGGGCTCCTTGCCCTCCAGCTCCCGAAGCTGCTTTTGGCCTTCGCTCAGCTCCGCCCGCACCCGCTCTGCCTCCTGCTCCAGCTCCCGGATGCGCTGGCTGTGCTGGCGGTTCAAGGCCTGGGCGGCCTTCCCTGAAAGAGTGCAGGGACATCAGCGCAGGCGCCGCTCAGCCCCAGCAGGGCCACTGCTTCTCAGGGAGGTGGCACAGGCCAGCAGCAGTGAACATCTGCACAGGTGTGCCACACCTTCATCCCTCCCTATTGTGATTAATGTGATGCCTTTCTTCGTGTGTGTGTGTGTGTGTGTGTGTGTGTGTGTGTAGTACAGGGGATTTAACTCAGGGACATTATATCTCTCAGCTATACTCCTTAACCTATTTTATTTTTATTTTGAAATAGTCTTGATAGGTTGATGAGAGGCTTGCTACTTGCTGAGGCTGTTCTTGAACCTGCGATCCTTCTGTCTCAGCCTCCCAAGTATTGGGTTTCCAGGCGCGCACCACCATGCCCGGCTGATGTATTTCTTTAAACAGACTCACTTTTTATTTTTTATTTTTGGTGGTACTGGGGTTCCTGGAAGCCCTTCTATCTCCGGGCTACACTCCCAGACCTATTTTTATATTTTTATTTGGAAACAGGGTCTCCTAAGCCAGCGCGGCTGGCTTCGAACCTGCGCGATCCTCCTGTCTCCGCCTCCCAAGCGCGGGGATTACAAGCGTGCGCCACCACGCCCGGCTGGACTCACGTTTTAAATGAGCCTCACCCACAGCAGCGACCCACAGAAACAAGATCGCTCGTTTTATTTTTACTTAATATGTGCCCAAATAAGTATGTATCTTGAACCTGCACAGAATTCAGTCCCTAGAACTGGCATCGATTTATAAGAAATATGGAGGTTGGAGGAACATGTTAAATGACACCATAAAAAAGCAGACAGCCAGGCGTGGTCACGCACGCTTGTAATCCCAACACTCGGGAGGCTGAGACCTAAGGATTGCACGTTTAAGACTAGCCTCAGCTACTTAGTGAGGCCATCCGAAACTTAGTGAGACCCTGTTCCAAAATAACAAATAAAAAATCAGGCTGGGAGATGTAGCTCAGAGGTAGAATGTCCCTGGGTTCAATCCCCATTACTGCAAAAAAAATTTTTTTTTAATAAAATTAGGCCAGGGATGTAAACTGAATTCAATCCCCAGAACCATTAAAAAAAAAAAGTCCAAATTCTTAGGGAGGTAGTCTGGAAGGTGGAGCAATGAAAGGACATGGTATTTAGGATTTGGTTCAGAATATATCAACCAAGAAAAAAGGGAGAGAGAAAATAAATGGGAAATTCTCAGTAACTGCTAAGTCTAGACAATGGATCTATGGGGGCCCAGGGCACAGTCTTTCTTCTTATCTACCTTCTTAAAATTTGCATAATGAATTTTATAATAAAGAAATTCACAGCCAGGTTGGTGGCCCATACTTATAATCCCAATACTTGGGGGGCAAGGCAAGAGGATTGCAATTTTGAGGCGAGTCTCAGCAACTCATGAGACCCTCCACAATTTAGTGAGGCCCTCAACAACTTAGGGAGATCCTGTTTCAAAATTTAAAAATAAAAATGGCTTGGGATGTAGCTCAGTGGTAGAATGCCCCTGACTGCAACCCCAGCATATAAAAAAAAAAAAGAAAGAAAAAATAAAAGAAAAAAAAGAAACAAAAGAAAAAAGTAATAAATTCAGAACTATTAAAATAAAGAGGCTTGAATGGTCACCACCTAAAATTATCCCAGCTCCTCTGTTCCTGTTACAGATGTGTCAGAATTTGGGGAAACTGGGTCTAGTCACACTTACTGTGTGGCCCCCAAAACTAAGAGATACTGAATCCAGCAAAATACCTACAACACAGCAGGGACTTGGTAGTAAGTTCCGCTTTCAGAGAGCTAGTCTAAGCGCTTCACCTCAACCACCCCATTCCACCTTTATAAACACCCTATGCAGTAGGTGTAGGTAAATCCCCATCTAGAGATCAGAGACTGAGGTGCACAAGGCTGTGCACCTTGCTCAAGGTCACACAGCTGGAAGGAGCTGATCTGAGTCTAAACCTTGGCAGCCTGGTCCCTCCTGCTCCTCGCCAGCCTGGGAGGCATGCCCACCCTCACCTGTGCGGACCAGCTCGCCTATGAGCTCCTCCTTCATGCGGATGTTGATGGCCAGCTCCCGGATCTTCTGCTGGGCTTGGGCCAGCCGCCACTCGGAGGCCGTGGCAGCGGGGCCCTGGCGGGTCTGACCTGGGGCCTTGCTCCCACCAGCTGCTGGAACAGGAAGACTGTCAAGGTCATCACCTGGACTAGGTGTAGGAGGCAGAGGAGGGCTGCCACAGTGGCCTGCGGACTAGGACCAGAGAGGGGCAATGTGAGCCTGAGCCTGGGCTCCCACCGCTCACCTGCGGGCCCCGGGATGGCAGCAGTCAGCTCTTCTGGACTGAGCTCTGGGCCTTTCCTGTCGGGCGGGCTCGCTGGCTGGGCCCCCAGCCTCTGGCTCCAGTTGCTGATCCCATTTCTGAAGGAGAGAAGCAGGAGTCCGGCCTCCTCACCAGCCCCGCGCCGCCCCGCCTCTCTCAGGCCTGGAGGAAGAGAGGCCTGGGCCTCCCAGCCCAGGGTCCGCAGGAGCCCAGGATGTACAGCTGACAGAGGCGGGGGAGAGCTCCGAGGTCACCGGCATTTGGGGCACCAGGCCCACCTCAGCCCACCCTGGTGCGGCCTCTGTCCTGCTCTTCCCAAGGGCTGCTGAGGGTGATGGAGGAGACCCTAGTGCCTCCCTGCAGGATCCTTGCCCTGCCCCACCTCAGCTCTGCCCTGGTGCCTTCAGGCCAGGCATCGGTCTGCTCACCTGCGCAGGTGCAAGGTCTGCCTGGGCGGCTCCACCTCTTCCTCTTCTTCGTCCTCTGATGCAGCTGAGGAGCCGCTTCCCAGCCTGTCTACTTCGGCCAGCTCGGCTCCAGCCTCCTTCCCATTTGTCACCTGCTAGGATACAGGGTTTCAGGACAGGAGCACCCGCAAGGCGTCTTCCACAGGCTACTTCCCACGAGGTCTGTCCTGCAGCATCCCCGACATGCACGCCCACCACACACCTACCTCCTGCAGCAGCCTGGCCCCGCCTTCAAGACCAAGCCCAACACCACAGCTGGGAAGCCTTCTCGACCCCGAGCCGAGGCAGGAGCCCCCCGGCACCCCCGGCACCTGGGTCTCCTCCCTGCCCTTTCTGTCTGGCAGGTAGTTCATCTGTGCCTAAGTTCCATCTCACCAACAACGCCCTCCCAGGGCAGAGGGTACAAACAGACTTCCACCACCCAAGTCCTCCTGGACCTTTACAGCTGAGATGCCCTCCAGCTTCGAGGCAGGGCAGGTACTCTGTGGAGACTTGTCCACAAGGCCCCAAGGGGCAGAACCAGAAGCCGGAGACCAAGAGTCAGGGAGGCGGATTACGGTTCGTGGAAGAAAGAGGCATCCCAAGTGTGGGGGGGGGGGGGCTCCCAAGTAGTGAGCTCTCCATCTCAGGAGTATGCAAGCTTCCCATCTCCTCTGGAACCTCTCTCTCCAAGCAATCACCAGCTACTCCTAGGATGCCCAAGGGCACTGGGCCCTCTAAGAAGCCCCAGTCACCCAAGCCTTGGCCCTTGCTCTAGGGATGTCTGAAAGAGGGGTCTCATCCCAGAGGTGGTCCCACAGAGAGGCGCGAGGGTCGCTGCCCCAGCACAGGCCTTCCTGCTGGAGCCTGACCTTTCCCACGGAGCCCAGCGGAGCCCAGCAGCGCCCCTCACCTTGCCCCACTGTTCAGGGTCCAGGTCATCTCCAAGAGGGCCGGCAGGGGGTAGCACGCCCAGAACATGGGTATGGGCGCCCCCCAGGGGTGCTGTGTGAGGCCGGGGTGCAAAGGACCCGGGAGGCAGACCCTGCAGGAGCCCCGGAGCCCCCCAGCCCGGCCGCACCAGCTCCAGCCGCAGCCGCAACTCCACCATCTCCTCCTGCTGCTCCCGCAGCCGGTCACTCTGCAAGACACCAGGGGGGAGGAGGCAGGGATGCTTGCTGACCAGCAGAGTGCGGGAGAGTGGCCTGAGGCCACCTACACGCCCCCGCGGGAGTGTAAAGCTGAAGACCTTCAAATACCCCGACCACCCTCCAACACACTGCACTGGAAGAGACAACAGGCTCTCACCTCCCCACCACCCATCATTCCAACCACGGCGGTCCGCCACCTCTGACTTCTGCCGCTGGAGGGCGCCAGACGCAATGCCGGCCCGGATAGGCCTGGCTAAGGTGCACCTTGGTCGCGTCCTCCGCCCAGTCTCACGGTCACCCAGCAAGGTGCCCTGCTTGGCAGCTGAACACTAGCGTGTTCCGCCCCTCATCTCTGCACTTCTCGCGTTGTGCACGCGTAGCTCTACGCTGCGCCTCCACCCTGCCCCAGTCCCCGCTCTGGCCCCCTCCGGCTCTGGGAATCTCAGCTCAGAGCTCTCCCAGGAAGCTTCTGCTCACTGCAGGAGGGGCCGCGCCACCTGCAGCTTGTACTGCTCCATGGCGTCCTCCAGCGCTGCCAGAAAGTCCCGGTTCTCCTCCTCCAGCCGCGCCACCTGGCTCTGCAGGGTCTGCAGCTGCTGCGCCCCCTCATCTTCCTGGGGAGCGGGAAGAAAGGCGTTTAGGGCTGGGGCTGGGGCTGGCCTGGAGCTGGGATACCCCAGCCCCTTCTCTGCCACCTGCCCCCAGCCCTGTTCTCCACCCTATCCCGAGGGGTCCTGAACACAGGTGGGGAGGGTACTCCGGGCCCCACGTGGCCTGAGGTTTCTTCTAGGAACCATTTGAGCTGTCTGCTGCAATTATTAACCATATAATGTATTTCGTGCTGGGGACTGAACCCAGGGGCTACACCACAGTCATTTGTTTTGTTTTGAAATAGGGTCTAAGTTGCTGGGCACCTATGCTCCATCTCAGGCTCCCAAGTACTGGGATTACAGGCCGCCATGCCCAGCTCATAACCATATTTTGTTTTTACAGCACTGGGGATGGAACCCAGAGGCGTTGTACCTCCACACTACACCCGCAGCCCTTTTTTTTTTTTTTTTTGGTGGTACTGGGGTTCCCGGAAACCCTTCTAACTCGGGGCTACACTCCCAGACCTATTTTATATTATTTTCTTTTTTTGAAACAGGGTGTCTTAAGCCAGCGAGGCTGACTTCGAACCTGCGCAATCCTCCTGTCTCCGCCTCCCAAGCGTGGGGACTACAAGCGTGCGCCACCATGCCCGGCCAACAGCCCTATTTTTTAGTCCTTTTTACGTTTGAAACAGGGTCTCACTGAGTTGCGAAGGCCCTAAGTAGCTGAGGCTGTCTGGGAACCGCGATCCTCCGGTCAACCACATTTCTATTAAGAGTAATATTAGAAACAACAGCCACAGCTGGCGCCTGTTACACCTGCCGCCTTCAGGACACTCCCAGAACTCGGGACCGGGGGAGACCTGGAGGCCAAGCCACCGTGCCGGGTCAGAGGCCGGGCGGAGCCCCCCGCCCTTCCCGCCCTGGCGGCGCACCTGGCCCTGGGCCGCCCTCCGCGCGCCTGGCCCCGGCGGCGCCCGCTCCTCGGCCGCGGCGCTCTGGATGCCGCTGTCGGGCGCCCCCGAGGCGGAGCTCAGCGCGCTGCGCTCGCCGTCCGCGGCGCACAGCCAGGCGCGCAGCTTGCGCGCGGCGGCCCCGGGCAGCCCGGGCTCGGCCTGCAGCTCCCGCAGGAGCCCGTAGGCGGCGCGGGCGCGGGCCCGGTAGCGCGCGCACTCGGCGCCGGGGCCCGGGGCGCGCCGGCCGCGGTGGATGATGCGCGTCTCCGAGCGGTGCCGCGGCGGCGCGCGCGCCCGGGCCTGGGCCGCCTCCTCGGGCGCGCGCTCGGCCTCGGGCCGCCAGTTGACCGCCGCGTGGTTGCGGATGTTCTGGGCGCGGCTGGCGTAGTTGAGCGTGTGCAGGGTCTCGTCGAAGTCGGAGGCGGAGGGGCTGACGCAGGCGATCATCGCGGTCTTGGCGTTCCCGCCCAGCGAGTCTTTGAGGATCCTGCGGGGCGGGCGAGGCTCGTCAGGACCCCCGGGCCGGGGCGGGCGGCCCACCCGGGCCGGCGGGGGCGCGCACCTGGTGATCTTGGAGTCGCGGTAGGGAATGTGGCCGCCGCGGCGCTGGGGGTCCCCCAGGGCGCTGATGACGTTGCCCAGCGCCAACAGGCTGCTGTTGATCTGGATGCTCTCTCTGAGCCGCTCCCCGTTGCTGCCCGTCTTGAGGACCCTCTCCGAGCCCGCCAGGTCCACGAAGTGGAACTTGGAGACCAGCAGCTGGCCCGGCGCGGGGCGCGGCAGGCGGCTGGGGGCGCGCCCCCGCTGCTCCAGGGTCACAGTGAACACCGTGTGCGAGCGGCTGGACAGGCGGTTGAGGTGCGTGGCCCCCGTGTGCCGCGCCGCGTTGCCCATCTCCAACAGGCTCAGCACCTCGTCCAGGCCTTCCACGTCCACCTCCTTCACCCCGCACAGCACTGCGGCACAGCGCGCGATCAGCCCCAGCCTGCTCTTCCGGACCCGAGGCCCTGTCCATCCTCCGGAGTCCTGCCCACCCTGCTTTGGATATAAGGGGCTCCATCTTCCCCCAAGCCCACCTCAATGCCTCTTGCTCAGCACAGAGGGTTATCCTGAACTACTAGAAGAGGCTGGGGACTAGAGTAAAATCACCCATAGGTTGGGTTTCCCTTAATTCCCTTCCCTTCCCAGACAGGGAAGCCACCCCTCAAAGCAGAGCAGGCCCCTCAAGCCAGTGCCCCACACGCCGTCAATGGCGGACCAGGGGTTCCTCACCAACATTTCCGCGATCGTCTTCCCGCAGCTGAATGTCCCGGCTGGCAGTGCCCACCTCCAGCAGGTCTCGGAACTCCTCCTTGTACACCTCCAGGTAGGACACGTGCACCAGACAGTCCAGCAGGTCATTCTCATCGATGAGCTTGAAGGCCTCGGCCATGGCCCTCGGGATGATGCCCTGCTCGTCCTCGTGCAGGGAGGCTGGGGAGACACCGCAGACCTCCTGCCACCAGCCTCCTGTGGCCCCCCAGACCCCGGCAGCCAGAGGATGGGGCTCCAGCATAGGAAAGCGCACAGGGGCAGGATGGGAGAGGCAGCCTGGGCGAGGCCATGCTGCAGGCAGGCCAGGCAGAATCCGAATTCCAGAGGTGGAAGCAACCTCTCATCATTAAATAATCCCCTCTCGTGAAGTAAGCATCCCCTTCAGCACATCCTCAACAGATAACCAGATACCCTTGGTTTGATTATACCCCAGGACAGGGCATTCATTACCACAGTCCATGTTCAGGTAACTAGAGGAACTCCTAAATGTATCCCAAGGAAGTAATCAGAAGTACTCATCCTAAGGCTCAGGAGATCTGGTTCTGTTTATGGGCTACCCTGATGGTGACATTGTTATACAGCCCAAATGCACTAAACAGTAGCCTAAGAGAAAAGAGTTCCTGCTGCTTAAAAGGGGGACAGTTCCTTCAGCTGTCCCAAAGGGACTTCCTCCAAACTCTGCTTCAGAGCCTCACCGAGCCAGCCCAGGACCTGCTATGCAGCAGATTCCGACCCTCGGGAGCCACTCCAACAACCTCCAGAGACAACTTCCAAGTTCCCGCGCCCTGCCTCTGCTGAGGCCCCCAGGGCCAGGCAGCGTGGCCCAGCTCCTCTCATCCCGAGAAGTCTACCCCTTCCTCTTGCCCTGCCCAGTTTTGGGGCATGGCTGGTCCCACCTTGGGGTGCAGATTTCTGCCTAGGAGACCTGCACCCCTGCCCATAGCATCCTCACCTTCGTGGGGGAGGACACAGGCAGAAGCGAGGGAAAACACTGAGGCCTTTGAAAGCGGGCACCAGGCCACCGGCACGGTCACTCACCCACACTGGCCTCTCCCATGGTGTACGTCTTCCCGGAGCCCGTCTGACCGTAGGCAAAGACGGTAGCATTGAACCCTTCAAAGAAAGCCTCCAGGAGGGGCTGCACGCAGGCTTGGTACACAGCCTCCTGCCCAGCATCCTCCGCCAGCACCACGTGGAAGCCGAAGTGGCGGTCGCGCCCCAGGGTGACTTGACCGAGCTCAGGCTCCACCTGCAGGCAGGTCTGATGCCCGTGCAGCAGCTCCTTGGGCAGCAGTGGGCGGACTCGCAGGGCCACCCTCACTGGGGCTTCCTCGGCCCCTGGCAGCCTCTGGGCCTCCAGCCCCATGTCGAGGGAGGGCTGCCTGGAACCTGCAGACAGATGAACCTGCCATCAGTGCCTGCACCCAGGGAGCTAGACTCACCCTACAGGTGATCTGGAGCCAGATCCTGCCGCGCCTGACCTTGGGGAGTGGGAAGAGTTAAGCTCAGAACCTCCTCTGGACCCAAATGCTACAACAGTCATGCTAGATATAGACAGAATGATTAATTTTGTGGTAATGAGGGATTGAACCCAGGGGTATTTTACCTCTGCGCTACATCCCCAACCCTTTTCTTATTTTTTGTTTTGGAACACGATCTCACTAGGTTGCTGAGGGTTTGGCTAAATTGCTGGGGCTGGCCTCCAACCTGCGATCTTCCTATCACAGACTCCTAAGTACTGGGATTACAGGTGTGCACCGCCACTCTCAGCTAAGCATAATATGCATAGTCTTACACAGTAGCATCGCATGGCTCCAGTCACTGCCAAAACAAGGCCTCAACTGTGGCACCTGATGCCCAGAGGCTTCTGTATTCCTGCTGCAAGCTTCCCCTGCGACCTCATAGAACATGGGCATGTGCACACACGAGTATCACACGGGAGCACGCTCAGAGCACCACACCACACCAGGGAACTCCTCTCCCTAACACCTGCTGGGTCCCCCCTCGCCCCTTCCACCTTCAAAAATGCTAGCAGCCGGGTGTGGTGCAAGCTTGTAATCCCCACCAGGCGGAGACAGGAGGAGACCCTGTTTCTAAAAATAAAAAAAGTATAAAATAGGTCTGGGAGTGTAGCCCGGAGGTAGAAGGGCTTCCAGGAACCCCAGTACCACCAAACAAACACACACACACACACACACACACACACACACACACACACACACACACAATGCCAGCAGATCCTTCCAGACCAAGCTCCCACCACCAAATCCTGCCGATTCCACCTGCTGCTCCCATGCCATTGCCTACGCCCAGGTCTTGCCACGGTGGTCCTGATGGGCTGACTCTGGCCAGCCTCTGGGCCTCAGTCTCTCTGCCCCCACCAACAAGCAGCCGGGGGCATCATCCAAAGATGCAAATGCAATCGTGTATCTCTCCTGTCGCCACCCCCACCCCGGCCATTGGGCTCCCCATTGCCCTTGGGCTTCCAACCCTGGACAGCGAGAGGAAGGGGGGCAAGCCATAAAGCACCGCCTCTCAACCACTCACCTCCCTGCCTCCAGGCACCACCTCACCTCACTGCCCACAACCTGGACGGCTTAGTGTCGCCACAGCTCTTCTTCCCTCGAAGCTAAGGCTCAGGCCACCTTCCCAGGGCCAGGGAAGCTCCTGTGCTCGGTGCCCCCTGTGCCACACACAGGCCTGAAGCTGACCCCATCCGCCACTGACCACTGAGATGCGATCGTCAAGTTACCAGCTGTCTCCACCTTCCTAATCGGAGCTGGAAGGCAGGACCCCTCTTTGTCCCCTCGGCGCTGTATTAGGGAGCCCAGCACAAGGTCCGATAAATAGCCTTCTCCAAGGAATCACCGTCCTTCCTCCTATGGCCCTGCTCAGCGCCGGGCCGAGCACAGGCCTTTATTATTTACTGGTGAGCCTCTTCCGCACGTGCAAGCGTCGGCTCGATCTTTGGGAGACAGCCCCGGGGAACCAGCGTGCGGTGACTCTGCCTCCGCGCGTCCCCATCCCCTGGGCTTTCCCAGCTCAGCTCGGGTGGTGCGGGCTTCGGCCCACACGGCTCTGCGCCCCGAAGGCACCCCGACAGCTCACCCGTGCAATCCGGCCCGGGGTGAGGGACCCGGCGCCGGGGGTGGCGGGCACGCGGCAGGCGCTCCCGGAAAGTTTGCAAAAGTGACTCCCAGCCCAAGCCGACCCTCCGGCCAGCCGCGGCGCTCGCTCCTCCTCCCCAGGCCCGGGAAGCCGGCCTCCGTCCCCACTTTAGGGAAAGGCTTCCAGAAAGCCGGGGAGCACAGGAGGGGGGCCCGCCCAGCCGGATCGCGGGCCCCCGGGCCCCCACCCACCTGCGGAGTCCCGCGCAGCCCTGGCGGTGCCGTCAGGCTCCACGCCCCCGCGCGGCGCGCTCCGATGCCGTCATCGGGACCCCCGCCCCCTAAAACATCCCTCCCCTCACCCGCAACCCCGCCCGCCGGGCGCTGGGGGCGGAGGCGAGCCGGCGGCGCCGCGGAGTCGCCCGCGGACGGCGGGGCGGGGCCGGCAGGAGGGGCGGGGCTGTGGGCGGAGCCATCCGGCGCCCCTCCCCCTCCACGCTGGTCCTGAGGAGGCCTCGGGCTGAGCCCCTGGAGCCTTGTGCTGTGTCCAGAGTTCCTTCTTCGCTCCCAGCGCCAAACCATCCTCCCTGGACGAAAATAAATAAGCCAGCAGGAACATCCATCACTTAAAACTAACAAGTATTTTTTTAAAAAAAGCTTAGTTCTAAGACTAATTTTCTCACAGTTTAGCATCCCTGCAATTGAATTGCATCTTTTTCTTCTTTAAATCAGTACAGATTCTGATCAGTTTATTTCTCCTGTACCTTCCTTTTTCCTTTTCCCTTTTTTATTTTTTGTACTGGGAGTTGAACCAGGAGGTACTTGGGCTTGGAGGTCATTCTACCTCCAAGCTACACCCCCAGCCTTTTTATCTTGAAACTGAGTCTCATGAAGTCGGTCGGGATCTGGTTAAGTTGCTTAGGCTGGCCTCCAACCTGCAATACTCCTGTCTCAGTCTCCCAAGTACTTGGGATTACAGAGGTATGGCACCGTGCTGGACTCTCCCTTTCCTTCTTAAAGTTCACCTTGTAGTCGTTGTCAAGGGAAATTTGTCACCAGGGGAGGAAAGAGAGGTGATGCTAGGTCAGGACTCTCCAGGTGTGCCAGTCCCAATGCCACCCAGCCCGGGTCCGGCAAGAAGAGGCTTAGGTGTCCTCACCTCTGTGATTCTGAGGGACTGTGTGTACTGGGAGCATAGTGCATGGTTGAATCTCGAAGGAGAGGAGTACTGGGGATTGATCCTAGGGGCATTCTACTCTGAGCTAGACCCCCAGCCCTATATTAATTTTTATTTTGAAATAGGATCCCACTAAGTTGTGAAGGGTCTAAGTTGCTGAGGCTAGCCACAAACTGCAGTCATCCTGACTCAGCCTCCCAAGTATTGGGGTTACAGGTATGTGCCACTACACCCAGCTGCATGATTGAATTTTAATTAAAATTTTAAAACAGAGCTGGTTTTGTGACTCGGTGGTAGAACTCTTGCCTAGCATGTAGGAGCCCTGGGTTTGATTCTGATGTTACAAAACCTCTGGGAACATATTTGTCACTTATAAAAATAATGTCGCTGGGCATGGTGGCACACCCTTGTAATCTCAGCCCTTGGGAGGCTGAGACAGGAGGATCGCACAGGTTCAAAGCCAGCCTCAGCTACAGAGTGAGGCTCTCAGCGACTTAGTGAGACCCTGTTTCCAAATTAATTATAAAAAACAGGGCTGGGGGTATAGCCCAGAGGTAGAAAGCCCCTGGGTTCCACTCCCCAGTACCATTAAAAAAAGAATAAAAAATAGGGCTGGGGGTGTACCTCAGAGGTAGACTGCTCCTGGGTTCCATTCCCAGTACCACAAAAGAAAAAAAGAAAAAAGAAATAATTGGTCTGGGAGCCAGGCAGGGTGGCACATCCTTATAATTCCAGTATTTGGGAGGCTGAGACAGGAGAATCCCAGTTCACAGACAGCCTTAGCTACTTGAGGCTCTCTGCAACTTAGTGAGACTCTGTTTCAAAATAAAGAATAAAAAATAGGGCTGGAGTTGTAGCTTGGAGGTTGACTGCCTCTGGGTTCCATCCCTAGTACTGCAAATAAATAAATAAATAAATAAATAAATAAATAAATAAATAAATAAATAAAATAATTGGGCTGGGGGTGTAGCTCAGAGGTAGAATGCCCCTGGGTTTTGTCCCCAACATCACACACACACACACACACACACACACACACACACACACACACACATCATTGAAGAAACTGCACTCTAATGTAATAACAGAAGGTGAATTTATTTTGTATATAGAAGATTGCCTGTTGTAGGGAACATAATTAAAGGTTGTGGAAATTGCCAGCTCTCTTCAGATAGAGTCATCTTAGGAAACCCTCAGCCTCAAGTAACAGAAACCATGACTGGAAGTTACTAAAATAAGGCTGTAGCCCAGCATGGTGGTGCAGGCCTGTAATCCCAGTACTTGGGAGGCTGAGACAGGAGGATCAGAGGTTCATAACCAACCGCAGCAACTTAAGCCCCTGGGTTCAGTAGTACCAGAAAAAGAAAGAAAGAGAGAAAGAAGGAGGGAGGGAAGGAAGGGAGAGAGAAAGAAAGAAAAAAGGAAGGAAGGAAGGAAGGAAGGAAGGAAGGCAGGAAGGCAGGCAGGCGGGCAGGCAGGCAAACAAAAGTGACAGGTGATTGAAATAAATTGAGTCTGTTGAAATTCCTTTTGTGGAATTTGGCTAACTGAGGGGGCGAGTGTGTGTGTGTGTGTGTGTGTGTGTGTGTGTGTGTGTGTGTTACTAGGGATTGAATCCAGGGGCATTCTACCCCCACGCTACACCTCAGCTCTACTTTTACTTTCATTTTTTTTTGTGTGTGTGTGGTACTGGGGATGGAACCCAGGGGCATTCGACCTCCAAGCTACACCCTCAGCCCTATTTTTTATTCTTTATTTTTTTGAAACAGGGTCTCACTGAGTTGTAAAGAGACTCACTAGCTGAGGCTGTCTGCAAACCACGATCCTCCTGTCTCAGCCTCCCAAATGCTGGGATTACAAGCATGCACTACCATTCCTGGCTATTCTTTTCTTTTCTTTTCTTTTCTTTCCTTTTTGTGGTACTGAGGATGGAAGCCAGGGGCATTCTACATCTGAGCTACACCCCCAACCTTATTTGTTATTCTTTATTTTGAAACCGGGTCTCACTGAGTTAGTTGCAAAGGGCCTCACTGAATAGCTGAGGCTGTCCTTGAACTGTGATCCTCCAGTCTCAGCCTCCCAAATGCTGGGATTACAAGCATGTGCCACCATACCCGGTTCTATTCGTTATTTTAAAACAAGGTCTCACTAAGTTGCAGAGGGCCTCACTAAGTAGCTGAGGCTGGCTGATGCTGATAGGTGAACCTGTGATCCTCTTGTCTCAGCCTTCCAAGTACTGGGATTATAAACATGTACCACCCTCCCCCCAGATTTTATTTTTTTATTTTGAAACTAAAGCTCACTAAATTGCTGACAGCTTCACTAAATTACTGAAACTGGGTCTGAGCCTGCAATCCTTCTGTCTCAGCCTCCCAAGTACTGGGATTATAGGTGAGTGTCACCACACCTGGCTCAGGAAATCACTTTTTAAAACATACTCAAATTTGCAAACTATAAATTAAAAGGAAGTGATAATTTTACTAAGTTAAAATTAAGAACCTATAGCCAGATAGGATGGCACATACCTGTAGTCCCAGTACCTGGGTGGCTGATGCAGGAGGATCGCAGGTTTGAGGACAGCCTCAGCAACAGTGAGACTCTCAGTAACCTGGTGAGACCATTTCCAAATAAAAAATTAAAAAGGCTGGGAGTAGCCGGGCGTGGTGGCGCACGCTTGTAATCCCCGCACTTGGGAGGCAGAGACAGGAGGATCGCGCAGGTTCGAAGCCAGCCGCGCGCGCTGGCTTAGGAGACCCTGTTTCCAAACAAAAATGTAAAAGTAGGTCTGGGAGTGTAGCCCGGAGGTAGAAGGGCTTCCAGGAACCCAGTACCACCAAAAAAAAAAAGGCTGGGAGTATAGCTCAGAAGTGAAATATCCCTGACCTCAATTCCCAGTACAACAACAACAACAACAAAAATTAAGGATTTTTGTTCATTGAAAGAAACCATGAAGCCAGGCGTGGTGGCACACACTTGTAATCCCAGTACTCGGGAGGCTGAGACAGGAGGATCATGGGTTCATGGCCAGCTTCAGCTACTTATTGATGCCCTCTGCAACTTAGTGAGACCTTGTTTCAAAATAAAGAATAAAAAATAGGGCTGGAGGTATAGGCCAGAGGTAGAATGTCCCTTGGTTTCATCCCCAGTACCACACACACACACACACACACACACACACACACACACACACACAAGAAATAAACCATGAAAAGATAAACCATAATTTGGAAGAAGATATATGTGATATATATAGTTGATAAAAGATTAGTGTCCAGAAAATATAAAAAACTTTTAAGAGTTCATGAGAAAAAGAATACACAAGAAGATACTATTTTACCCTCGTCACATTTCTAAAAGATAAAAGTAGACAATCTCAAGCTCTGGATAAGATGCTGAATATGGCATCCACTTGACCACGTAATGTCTTGGTGACCATAGTGATGCTTCCCAGAACAAAGAAAGTCCCGCATCACCCAGGCGTGGTGGAACACATTTGCAATCCCAGTACTTGGGAGGCTGAGATAGGAGGATTTCAGGTTTGAAGCCAGCCTCTGAAACTTAGTGATACCCTGCTTCAAAATAAAATAGAGCCAGGTGTGGTGGTGCACGCTTATAATTCCAGCATTCGGGAGGCTGAGACTGGAGGATCGCGGTTCGTGGATAGCCCCAACTACTTAGTGAGGCCCTCCACAGCTTAGTGAGACCCTGTTTCAAAATAAAGAATAAGCTGGGCATGGTGGCGCACACTTATAATCCCAGTGCTTGGGAGACTGAGACAGGAGGATCATGCAGGTTCAAAGCCAGCCTCAGCTACTTAGGCTCTCAGCAACTTAGTGAGACCCTGTTTTCAAATAAAGTATAAAATAATTCTGGGAGTATATCCCGGAGGTAGAAAGCCCCTGGGTTCCACCCCCAGTACCACCAAAAAAATAAAAAAAGAATAAAATATAGCGGAGGGGGTATAGCTCAGAGGTCAAATGCCCCTGAGTTCCATCCCCAGACCCTAAATTAAATAAATAAATAAATAAATAAATAAATAAATAAATAAATAAAATAGGTCTGGGGATATAGCTCAGAGGTAGAATGCCACTGGGTTCAATCCCCAGTACCACTAAATAAATAAGTAAATAAGTAAATAAGTAAATGTCCCCATCAAGCCTAGAGTCAAGGAAGCATAGTCCTGACATTTAAAGGAGTTACCTTGTCCTTGTTTCCAGCCAAAATATGTTTAAAAATACTGATATATAGACTCAGGGCACCAAAAGAGTGATGTTTACAACTTACACTATTTTCTGTGCTGTCTTCCCCAAGTGAGGTCCAGGGCCGGGTGTAGGATCTGGCCTGGCTGGCCCGGTAACTGCTGCAGCCCAGCCCAGCCCAGGCCCTGTTCTCAAAAGCTGAGGAGAGTTCCGCTTCCTGCCGACTGCAGCGTGGTTTAGTAAGAGGAGCGGCAGAACTGTGGGTCGCAGATAGCCCAGGTGATTTCCAGAGCCCTTTCTCCCCCGTAATTTTTTGGTGCATTGCAATTACACAACACATGAGGTTCCGTGAGTTACAAACATACGCGCATGAGCCGGGGCCTGGTGATGTATGTTTGCAATCCCAGTGCTTAGGAGTCTGAGACAGAGGGCTGCATGTTCAAAGCCAGCCTCAGCAAATAAGCTCTTAGCAAACTAGCGAGACCCTGTTTCCAAATAAGATATAAAATTGGGCTGGGGGGTATAGCTTAGAGGTAGAATGCCTCTGGGTTCAATTCCCAGAGGCATTCTACCTCTAAGCTAAAATAAAACAAAAGCTACCTCTAATCCCCAAACCAAAACATACATGTACACAGCAATTGGGGTTATTTCCTTTCATATCCCACTCCCCCTTCCTCCCTCCCGACATGGGTTAGTGAGATTGGTAATAACACGTTCACAATTGATAAGGGTTACTCTTGCCAGATCCACCCCCCTCCAGCCTCCGGGAACTGCTGGGTGTGGTGTGTATGGCAGGGGGCGTGGCCAGCCCTGTCCACACAGTAGGTACACCAGTGCCCAGGGGGAGTGGCTGGCGGGGCTATACCGGCACATCCTTGCGATGCACAGTCTATAACTGGAAGGATATACACAAGAACTGGGGGACTCAGAGAAGAAAACACACTCTTTTGCAATATTTAAATTTTTAAATTATATTTATGCATTTCCGAGACTTACCAGATATTAACATTCCCCAAAACAGAATCTGAAACAAACAGCAGCTATATAGAGTCTGTATATATGGTCCACATAATATAGACTATCTGGGGTAGAGGATTACCGCTGTGATCCCCCCGCACCTGGGGGTCCCAGCATTTCAAAGAGTAACTATGCAGGCAGAAGGCAGATGTTATGCAAATGGAATGCAGCTGTGAGCAGGAAGGTGGCAGGTGCTTCAGAGACGGGCGTGGCACAGGGGCAGGACAGGGGGTACCTAAAAGTGATACCAATGTTTTAAGTAAACACAGGAGGCGCCCCATTGCCGTTTCCCTCAATGTGGTCTGCTGAGAGCCCAGAGAAGCAGAGGATCTCTGAACTCAGTGCTAAAAATGTCACAAACATCACAGACATCATTTTAGGCCGGTGACACTATACTCCTTGGCAACAAATATTTGTCCACAGAGAAGGGATCTGAATGTTGTAAACAGACAAAAGTCAAATTTTAGCCACAAGTTTGGTTAAAGAAGGAAGCGATTAAGTTAAGCGATTACTTTTTTTAGTAAACAACAACAACAACAAAAAATAAGCCACAACATCAGAACAGGCTGCTGCTCTTAGAAATCGGCCCCTTAAAAATTGGCTCTGATGGGCACCCCCAAAAGATGCTTTAAAACTGGCATGTGCCTTGGCGGCACCCGAGGAGGAGGCTGGGCTCCCAGGGGGCCCGCTCTGCGGGGATCAACGTGGAAGCTAGGCTCTGTAGATTTCTTAGAGGAACCAGCCGGGCCTGGGGGCGGCCCGCGGGGAGGGGGCACCGCGGCTCAGCTCTTCTTGCGCAGCTGGCTGTACTGCGCGCGGCCCAGGATGGGCTCCATGACGCTGGGCCGGAAGAAGCTGTCGCTGACCCTGCGCATGGGCTTCTCGCGGGGCATGGCCAGGAAGCCGGGGCGCAGAGAGGTCTCGCCCTTGTCCTCCGGGCCAGAGCAGGAGGGCGCGCCCAGGCTCCTGCGCAGGCCGCCGCGGGGCTGCGAGGGCCGGGGCGAGAGGAGCTCGGGGCTGGAGGAGGACAGAACCACCGAGCCCTTGCGCTCCACAGGGGGCGGAGGGTTGTCGATGTCTCGGAATTCGCTCTCGGGCTCCATCAGCGACAGCCTAGGGAGCTGAGACCAAGCAGCGAAAGGGATCCGCTTAGGCAGGATGGGGAGGGGCCGCCAGGGAGACCCCTGAGGTCCTGCCAGCCCTGATCTGCCTCCTCAGGCCTCAGGCAGGGCAAGCTTGTCAACCAAAGTGTCCAGACCCCTCGGGCCATTCTGGGGGTCAGAGGCGGGCAGTGGTTTTACTAACCCTTCCTTGGACTGGGGCTGAGTGGTCCACACATTGGCCCAGCCCTAGTCACTGCCTGGGCAGCCCCATGGTGGGAGTGAGCGGCCCCCCCCCATCCCGGCATTTCCTGCCCTGGCCGGCCCTCAATGGGTCAGCTCCATCTGTAACTTGCCAGGGGCTCCCAAAGAGCTAGCACCGTGTCCCTTCCGCTTTTCCTGTTGGTGACAGGGGATAGCGTTGGGATGGGGCTGGCTGCTGTCCCTAGAACTCATGGCTCGCCCCTCAGGGTGCCCTGGCAGCCTCCCCAGCCCTGCCCTGGGGCGGCACGCACACCTGCCAGGTCCTTCAATTGGGAGCTGAAAGGTGAGAGCTTAGCTCTGGATGTACCCAGATGGAAGTGGGGTGTGGGAAGAGGTTTCTATGTTCTTGGGGTTGAGACAGGTTTTAGATGTCACAAGGTCCCTGGGTGCTGAGGATTGGGGGGTCTCCAGGGGCTGGTGCAGCCCCTTCTGTCCAGTCCAGGCCCCAGGGCTCAGCGGGTGGGACTCACCGGCATGTAGTGCACCACAGTGTCCATCACGTTGTCAGTAACGCCCTTCAGGGCATCCGACAGGGACATGGCCCTCCCCTTGGTGGAGATGACAGGCTGGGCCGGCGTCAGGCCCAGGATCCTCCCCGCCGTGCCCAGCACAGCTGCAGGCGCCCAGGTCACAGCCGCGACGGTGGTCTGGAGGGCACTCTGCAGCGTGTGCGCCACGCTGCCCAGGAGGCCTTGCTGGCTGGGCAGGGCGGCTCCCTGAGGGCAGAGCAGAGTCAGCACCTCCCACGGCCACCACTCCCCGGACACCCCCTTCCACCAGCCCCAGAGCTCCAGGGGAAAGCGTGTGCATGCCGTGTTGAGAAGACCTGGCTCTGCTGTGAGCTGTCTCTTCCCCTCTGTGGACCGCAGTGTCTTCATCTGCAAAGTGGACAATAATCTCTGTCCTGCCTCTCTCTGCCTCTGTCTCTTTCTCTCTCTCTTTTTGTGTGTGGTACTGAAGATTAAACCTGGGGGCATTCTACTACTGAGCTACACTCAGTCTTATTTTCTTTATTTCTGGTTGTTGTTTTTCATTTTGAAATAGGATCTTAAACTGGTGCACGCTTGTAATCCCAGTACTTGGGAGGCTGAGACAGGAGGATCGCAGGTTCAAGGACAGCCTCAGCAAGGAGTGAGACTCTTTTCAACCTAGTGAGACTCTCTTTCAAAATAAAAATAAACTAGGGCTGGGGGTGTAACTTGGAGATAAAATGTCCCTGGGTTCAATCCCCAGTACCTAAAAAAAAAAAAAAAAAAGAAAAAGAAAAAGAAAGAAAGAAAGAAAGGAAGGAAGGAAGGAAGGTTTCACTAAGTTGCAGAGGGCCTCGCTAAGTGGCTGAGGCTGGCCATGAACCCACCATCCTCCTGTCTCAGCCTCCAAAGTACTAGGTGGACAGCGTCTTTATGCGGCACTGTGAGGGGCCGAGAGTGTGACATGGGAGTCCTTCCTTGGCCGTGCCTTTGGGGTGGGTAGAGCGTTGCCCCATGCGTGGCGTCCCTGGGCTTCGGGAGCGGAACCCCCTTCCCACCCAAGCTTCCACTTCCCCCCTGAGGATGCTGGGGCCCGGGGCTCTCGTCCTTACCTTGCTTACCTTGTTTTCCTCAGTCTCCGACTCTTCCTCTTCCTCTGTCTCCTCTCCCTCTGAGTTCGACTGGTCATCGTGGTCCTCATCCTGAGCGGCAGCCAGGTTGTGCAGCCAGGGAACGTGAACCTCGCTCTCCCTCCGGGACACCACCTGCATGGCTGCGGACGCGCCCCACTGGGCCAGCCTGCTCTAAGGGAGGGATGGGCCGACCTGGCTTAGCAGCTTTGCAGAGGCCGGGGCGCCCACACCAGAGCCCCTCACCCGGGGCAGGGTGCTAGCAGGCCCAGCCCTGCAGACGTTTCCTAAAACGGTATAGATATTGGGCTATATATGCTACATATAAATATATATATATATATATAAATATATATATATATATATTATATATATATACAGATATCACACACACACACACACACACACACACACACACACACACACATGGGATTGAACCCAGGGGCATTCTACCTCCAAGCTACACCTCCAGCCCTATTTTTTATTCTTTTTTTTTTTTTTTTTGTGGTACAGGGGTTTCTGGAAGCCCTTCTATCTCCGGGCTATACTCCCAGACCTATTTTTTATTTTTGGAAACCGGGTCTCTTAAGCCAGCCATCCTCCTGTCTCCGCCTCCCAAGCGCAGGGATTACAAGCGTGCGCTACCACGCCCGGCCTATTATATTTTATTTTGAGACAGGGTCTCACCAAGTTGCTGATCCTCTGGTCTCAGCCCCCCAAATACTGGGATTAGGCACGGACCACCAAAGCCCGGCTTTTAGTGAGTACTCCCTGGTGGCACCGACTGGCAAACACCCTTAGCATACAGTTCTATGAATTTTCATATAGGTAGGTAGATAGATAGATAGATAGATAGATAGATAGATAGATAGATAGATAGATAGATATATGCCCTGTACAACTACCACAGATCAACACAGAGACCATTTTCAGCACCACAGAAAACCCCCAGTGCCCCCGATCGACCCCGTTCCCCCAAGAGTGGCCACAATTTCTGACCGCCTATTATCATGTTTTTATTGGAGGGGAGGGAAGGGCTATCTTGGTGCTGAGATTGAGCCCAGGGCTTCACCATGCTAAACACGCATTCTACCGCTGAGCCGCACCCCCGCCCCCATGCATATTTTTAATTTTTATAAGTGGATCGTACAGTGTGTATTTGCTCATGGAGAGTTTCTGTAACTGCACATGATGGTGGATATGACAGCCACCCTCGTTGCATATTCCAAGTGTTTTCTTCTCTTTCATCTCTGTGTAATATTCCCTTGTATGAATTTCCCACCCTTTACCCATTCTACTGTGGATGGACACCTGCATTTCTCCCAGTTGTTGGCTAAAGATATGGCTGATATGAACATTTTTGATGTCTTGTAGGAGACAAAAGCAAGTCATCCCGCAAACCAGGTTTCCTTATCTTATGGCTTTCAGGGACTGCGTGAATGGTGTCCCTGATCCAGTCCTACCCACTCCAGGCGCGCAGATCAGTCCCAGCGTCACTGGCAGGTGACCCTCAGGGCAGGGGCGGAAGCGAACCACTGCTTGTACAACCCTCTGGGGCCACAACGCCTGGCTCACAGTGGGTCCTCAGTCCACCTGTGTCTGAATGAATGACCCGAGCCTAGCTGGGCTTCTACTCACATGACAGCTCAACAGTGGTCATCCTGTTTTGCTAACCTTCATAACTTACTGTTGTTTTTATTTCCAGTTTTGGCCTCAGTCCCCCCCCACCCGCCCCCGTGGTACTGGGGATGGAACCCAGGGACATTCTACCTCTGAGCTACACCCCTAGCCCTATTTTTATTTATTTATTTTGTGGGGGGGGGATCTGGGGATGGAGCCCAGAGGCATTCCTAGCCCTGTTTTTAATTCTTTATTTTGAAACAGGGTCTCACCGAGTTGCAAAGGGCCTCACTAAGTTGCTGAGGCTGTCCTCGAACCTTAAGCCTCCTGTCTCAGCCTCCCAAATGCTAGGATTACAAGTGTGTGCCACCATACCCAGCTTCGTTTTTTTTTTTTTTAACTAAAGTTCTTTATGGAAAAAAAAAAGTCCATCCATCAGAGGTAAAAGACACAGAAGGGTGGGGCTGGGGGCCGTGAGGAGCTAGCCCTCCCCGGGGGTGAGTGCAGCGGTGTGGGAATCTGAAGCCTCTAGGAGGGAGAACAGGATCCAGGGCAGTCAAGGCCAGGGCCAGCTGTTTCTCCCCCCAGCAGAAGGGTTCATGCTCTGCTTGTGTGCGGATGACACTTCCTAGTGCTGGTAGCAGGTGGGTCGCTCCCTCCAGGTGGGAGGCCCACATAGCAAGGCCCACCTAGGGGAGTGAGGGGGACTCGGGGAAGATGTGGGCCACAGAAGTGGCTGCTGTTCTCTCTCCCCTGCAGCCTGACCCACGAGCCCAGCCCTGGTTGGAAGGGGTCAGGAGGGAAGGGAGGCCCGAGGCTCCCAGGCAGGGGTCAGGCAGCCTCAGGGCAGACACTCACCAGGGGCGCCACACCCGGGACCCACATGGCCAGGGAGTGGCCCTTCTTCAGCGCCCAGCCCGTGGTCTGCACGGTGTGGTGGGAGAGGGTGTTGGCCAGGGCCCCGACCCTGTACATGAGGCTCGGCTTGCCCTTGGGGGCCTTCTGCGCCCGCTGGCGTCCAGGAACAGAGACTGGGTGGGGATTTGGGGAGAAAGAAGGAAAAACAGCTCAGAGGAGGGCTAGGGAAGGCCAGGCTGTGTCTTGGGCTGGAAGGTGATCCTTCCCGGCTCTCTGACTCAAACTTATGCGTGATGTGCTCAACCCGCTTTCCCTCTACAGATGTGGAAGTCACTAAGTGATTAGGGATCCCTCTGAAAATCCTGCCGGGCCTTCCCTATCCCAGTGAGCCCTGGCACCTTCTGCTGATCCCCGGGCGCCTGGGGGAGGGGGCAGCTCCTCAGGGTCAAAGTACCTGGCTCCTCCTTGGCGGGAGGGAGGAGGAGGCCCACCACCTTCTCCACGCTGCCTAGGGCGAGGTCAGCCCCGACAGAGGCCAGCCGTCCCACGCGGGTGCTGGCGGCATACTCTGCGGTCTCCTTGGCCACCCCCAAGGCCAGCTCACAGCTGGCCATAGTGGCCCCCAGGACCTTGTCGGAAGTGCTGGTGATGGGCACGCTGATGCTGTTTCTGGCGCTGCGAAGGCGTGTGGAGATGGTGTCCTTCAGCTCAGAGGCAAGCTGGGGGCGATGAAGGAGGGTCAGCCACGTGAGCCCCCGCAGGCCCAGCTCCTGGAAGGCCTCGTTGAAAGGTCCAGGGGACTGGCACCCGTACGAGGGCTCCTGGACCAAGCTGGGCTTTGCAGTGAAAGCCATGCCCTCCCTGTGCCAGCCACCCTAGCCCCCTGCCTGTCAAGATCCTGCCCCCAGGGGTGGCACTGTCCTGACACCCTGTGCACACAAATCCCGTCTCGTGTCCCTCCCTCAGAACACTGGCCACCCCCATCTGCATTTATATTGGTTTACAGATGTAGATGATCCTCCTCCAGGTTCTGCACTGAAATAATCTGCCTTCCCCTGGGGAGCCGGGGAGCTCCTCTGTGACAGTGACATTATTGTGTCCTTTTTGTGGAAAACTGGGGAGCAAAGAACACAGTACTCAGAGCCAAACAGACCTGCCCTCTTGCAGTGCCCGTGCTCGGCCGTGGGGCCGGGTGTGGTGGCTGTTTCTCATCTGTGCATGGGGGCTGCAAGCCCTGCCCCACAGGGTTGGCAAGAGTGAGAGTGCTTGGGGAAGCACTTTGTGGCCCCTGGCAAGGGCAGGCTCAGGGGAGGCCAGAGGGATGGGCGTATGGTTGGTCTGCCAAATACAGGAAGCTACAGACTGAAGCTTATTCCTAAGTGCCCACGAGGACCTGACTGTAGCAACCGCCCGGTGAACGTGTAGCCAGGCACAGTGACTTGGTCCACCCCATAGTCCACAAGGGCTGGGTTTCTAGGACCCGTGTCTCTAGGACCCAGGCTGCAGCCCTGGGGTCCTAACGAGTGTGGCGTGATCTCGGGCAGCTGTAGTCACCAAGTGTCCAGTGCAGCCCCACACAGACCCAGGTGCCCGGCACTGGGTGTCAGGTAGGAGTGGGACCTATCCCAAGTTCCTATTTGAGTTTGTCCTGGGCTTGTGCCTGATGTCCCCTAAACCCTGCCTCCAGCTGGCCCCACCGGGAGAGGAAGAACAGCCTGGAGGCCACAGTGGCAGAAGATGCTCGGCTCTCCTCCCTGAGGCAAGGGTGCTGTGGGACATTAGGGAGGGACTCACCTTCTCCGGAGGGTACTGGAGGGCCGGGATCTTCTCCTCCAGGTGGTCCAGGCCTCTGCAGGCCAGCTCATTGGCAGCTATGACTGGAAGGGAAGGGCCAGGAGTGAGCCAGCCCCCCACTGAGGACCAAGGAAAGCACCTGCTTCCTCCAGGCATCCATGAACCCGAAGCCCTTTGTCGTCTCCCCTTGCACCCCTGCTGCTGGGCTCTGGGTGAAGTGAGGGAAAGCGTGGGCGCACATGGGAGGTTGGAGCCACTGAACTCAGCCTGGTGTTTGTCCTGCTGGGGCTGGGTGAGGGCTGCTGAGAACCAGAGGTGGCTAAGGCCAGCCACAGCCCCCATAGGTTCCCGATTGCTCATGGCCCTTGCTTCTAACCACTGGGCGCTGAGATGGCGACAGTGTGTAGGGGATTACAGCCGGGGAGAGCTCCCCAGAGAGGAGGCACACGCCAGGGGTGGAAAATGCTTCAGGGACACTGCGCAGGGGCTGTGGGAGAGTTCAGTGGCTCCGACCTCCCATGCGCACCCACGCTCTTCCTTTGTGTGTGTGTGTGTGTGTATGGTACTAGGGGTTGAACCCAGCGATGCCCTGAGTGGCACCCTCCTGCCCCAGCCTGGTCTTTAAAAAAAAATTTTAACTTGCCAGGTGTGGTGGCGCATGCTTGTAATTTCACCATTTGAGAAGCAAAGACTGGAGGATCGTGTTTTGCGGACAGCCTCAGCTACTTAGCGAGGCCCTTCGTAACTCAGTGAGACCCTATTTCAAAAACCAAAAATACAGCCGGGCGTGGTGGTGCACGCTTGTAATCCCTGCACTTGGGAGGCTGAGACAGGAGGATCACACAGGTTCGAAGCCAGCCTCAGCTACTTAGTGAGGCTCTCAGTAATTTAGTGAGACCCTGTTTCCAAAAATAGGTCTGGGAGTATAGCCCGGAGGTAGAAAGCCTCTGGGTTCCACCCCCAGTACCACACAAAAAATAAATAAATAAAAAATAAAAAAAATTCAACTTTTAGCTGGGCGTGGTGGCTCACGCTTGTAATCCCCGCGCTTGGGAGGCAGAGACAGGAGGATAGCGCAGGTTCGAAGTCAGCCACGCTGGCTTAAGAGACCCTATTTCCAAATAAAAATATAAAAAAATAGGTCTGGGAGTGTAGCCTGGAGGTAGAAGGGCTTCCAGGAACCCCAGTACCACCTAAATAAATAAATAAATAAATACCAAAAATACTAAAAATAGGACTGGGGGTGGAGCTCAGAGGTAAAATGTCCCTGGGTTCCATCCCTAGTACCACAAAAATAAATAAATAAAATAAACTTGAGACTGATACGTCTAAGTTGCCAGGGCTGGCCTCCAAACTACAATCCTCCTGTCTCAGCCTCCTGAGCAGCTGGGTCCATAATTCTAAAGGGTATTTATGTGCTTTTTTTTTTTTTTTTTTTTTTTGCGGGTCTGGGGATGGAACCCAGGGGCATTTGACCTCTGAGCTACACCCCCTGTCCTATTTTTTATTCTTTATTTTGAAACCGGGTCTCACTGAGTTGCAGAGGGCCTCACTAAGTAGCTGAGGCTGTCCGCGAACCATGATCCTCCAGGTCTCACCCTCCCGAATGCTGGGATTACAAGTGTGCGCCACCACACCCGGCTAATTTATGTGCTTTTTAATTTCATTCTTTCTCCTGATTTTTATCCCCCCCCCACACACACACAATTACCCAGCCAGCAAAGAGCCTGAAGGACTTGTCTGCCTTCTGATTGGGCAGAATGAGACCCAGGGATGGGATGTGGAGAACTTGCTGGACACAGTTCTCTAGTTAGGAGACTGGAAGGTACTAGACTTCTTAGCTGTTGGGATTTCTCCCAGCGTTGTCAAAAGCTGCGTCTTGGAGACCATGTTTTCAGATGGGGCTGGAAGGATTTGCAGGGGCGGCTCTGTAAGGCTCACAGGGTCTCCTGTCTCCCACTTCCAGGGCCCGGCAGGTCGCTCTCTGCTGCCCCCTCCTGTCACCAGCTGGTACCATCGGCAGCAGCCCCTCTCCATCCACACCCTGGGGCCCTAGTGCCTGCTGCTGGGGCCTCCCTGCTGGACTGCTGGTCATGGATGCTGCTGGTGGTGGTGCCTGGTGGGTGTCTGTTCTGTTGCCCCTTTCCCCTGCCCTCGAAGCTCTGCCTGTCCCTTCCCCTGCAAACTCTTGGGCTGTCATCCTAGGAAAATGCCAGCGGGCTCTCATGAGGCAGGCCGCATGCGAGGGATCTGTGTCTAAGTCTGTTTCTGTGTCCATATGTCCATAGATGGGAAGGCCGGGCAATGAGACAGAAGCTGTCAGAAGACAGATGAGCAGGCATCAGAGGACAGACAGGCCGACAGACAGACAGGTGGCAGCGGGCGTCAGGGGCCGAGCACTCACACTGGGTGGACAGCCTGCGGACCACGGGCTCCATGCTCCAGGCGGCCAGGCTGCTGGCGCCCTGCATGCCCTTCTCGTAGGCGTTGCACACGGAGGCCACCAGGGGGTGGGCTTCCTTGGTGCTGGTGTAGGTCTTCTGCACACACTCGCAGGTGCCGCTCACCACTGGCAGCTGCAGGACCCGCTGCAGCACATTCTCCTGCTCCTGGGGGGAAGGAGCACGGTCACGTCTCCCCCCTCTCCAGCCCCCCACCCCCGGGAAGGTAGCCCCGGGATCGTGCAGTCCAATGGCCAGGCCGGCCTGAATCCAAAAGCGTCCTCAGATGCCCCAGTCATGGGAGCCCATGGGGGAAATGAAAGCCAGACTGCTGTGCCCTCCTGGCCACGACCCGGGCTCTGGAGAGCTGTTGGGCGGCCTCTGCTCTCCAGGGACCAGGCCAAACACCAGCTCCCCCTGAGGGCCTTGCAGACTCATTGGCAGAGAGCAGGTGGCATTAACACATCAACCTGGAACTTTAGTCTACCTTTGAGTTGTAGCGTCATCTAATCCTTTCTCCTCCTCCTCCTCCTCCTCCTCCTCCTCCTCCTCCTCCTCCTCCTCCTCCTCCTTCTTCTTTTCTTTCTCTCTCTCTCTCTCTCTGTACTAGGGATTGAACCCAGCGCCATTCTATCTCCAAGCTACACCCACAACCCCTTTTATTTTTTGTTTGGAGACAGGTCTCGCTAGATCGCTGAGTCTGCCTCTCTATGTCACTGAGGCTGTCTTTGAACCTGCAATCCTCCTGCCTCAGTCTCCCGAGTATCGGGATCACCGGTGTGCGCCACCATGCCTGACCATCTCAGCCTTTTCTGAGCTCCTGCCTCCCTGCCCATCGATGTCGTCCACTGCCAGGGACGCTCACCTTCCCTCCTCGTCCCTTCCTGCCCTTCACCATCGCTTCTCCGTGAGGCTTCCGGAGTCTCCTCCCTCAGACAGAAGCCGCTGCCTCCTTCCCTTGGCCCCCACGCTGTGATCGATCAGTTGCCTGGACGCTTTCTCTCCCAGTGACTCTGGGCTTGTTGTTCCCGTGCCTAAGCCAAAGGCCGGCCCAGGAGAGTTCACAGGAGAGGCAAGTGGCAGTCAGAACCGCAGCCCGCAGACCGCCTAGGTTTCCATCTGCCAACTGCACAGAATCTTGGCCTCCCCAGGGCTCTCGGACAAGAGCCCTATCCAGAATCCCCCGCCAGGCTTGGATTTGGGTGTCTCCCTCCTGGCCATGCCTGGGCCCCCTGTTGGACAGCTCTGCTGAGCTGAGGTCAGCCTCCAGCCCGTCCTACCCTCTGAGCTCTGGAACAACCCGAGCACGTCTATTTCATCACTCACGACTGGCCCTTCACATATTTGAAGTCCAGCGTCTCCCTCGGGAGGTCCCGTCTCTGCACGTAGCAGCTCCAGTTCCTCCCCTGGTGTTCGTGTTTGTTTGTTTGTTGTACTGGGGCTTGAATCCAAGGATGTTCTACCTCTGAACTGCACCCCCGGCCTTTTTTAGTTTTTGTTTTTTGGGTACTGGGGATCAAGGTCAGGGGCATGCTACCTCCTAGCTATGCCCTCAGCCTGTTTGGGGTTTTTATTTTTTAAAAATTTGAAATAGGATCTCACTAAATTGCCGAGGCTCTCACTATTGCTAAGGCTGGCCTCGAACCTGCAACCCTCCTGTCTCAGCCTCCCAAGCACTAGAATTACAGGCACCGCCATGCCCACCAAGCCTAGGTCTCAGTTTATAAATGTTTTACACCATGGACTGGTGACCACCTCCCCTGGACAAGATACAGTTTGGCATTTTTTTTTTTTTTTGCAGTGCTAGGGATGGATGCTAGGTAAATGCTCCACCATGAACTATACCCTGGCCCTTTTTAAAATTTTTATTTTGAGACAAGATCTCACTAAATTGCCCATGCCGGCCTCCAGCTTGTGATTCTCCTGCCTCAGCCTCCCAAGTAGCTAGAATTATAGATGTGTGTCACAGAGTCCGGCTTTACATTGTCATTCTTAAAAATACAGCACTTATACTTGGGAGACTGAGACAGGTAATTGGAAGTCAGAGACAGGAGGATTCCAAGTTTGAGGCCAGCCTCAGCAACTTAGAAGGACTCTCAGCAACTTAGTGAGAACCTGTTTCAAGATAAAGAAGGCTGGGGGTATAGCTCAGAGGAAGACTGTCTCTGAGTTCATCCCCCAATAGCCCCCTCAAAAATATAGCACTCACCCTGTTTCAAAATAAAGAATAAAAAAAATAGGGCTAGGAGTGTAGATCAGAGGTAGAATGCCCCTGGGTTCCATCCCCAGTACTGGAAAAAAAAAAAACAAAAAACAAAACAGCACTCAGACTTGAAGTCTCCAGATGTAGCTTGAGCATGCAGGGGGGAGTGGGACCATCCCTCCTCCTCCCTGGGGTGCTGTGCTCTTCTTGAAGCATTTCTATTGGGCAGTTTACCGGGTGCCATATGCCCCCGGAGCTGGTCGGGTGCCCTGGTGGCATGAACTTTCTTCATTCTCACAGGGACCCTCTGAGTCCTCATTGTCACCACCATTGCTGATGAGACGGACACCAGAGACGTGAAGTGACTTATCCAAGGTCACACAGCTCGTAAGAGGCAGAGGCAGGATTCCAAGTTGGGCTTGCGTGAAATGGCATACCTGGGGTTGGCTTCAAAATCATCGAGGTGAAGGTGAGGCGGGTTGGCCATGGATTTGAGGGGAGTGCTGGTGAAAGGAGGCCCTTACTCTATACTTGTGCCTCGTCTTATGAGGATTCACAGAGGTAAAATGAGAAGACCCCAGGGGTCTGGCTCAGATGCTCAGGCTCCGCGGGGCTGTGAACGCGCCTCTGTGGCAGGGTCTGCCCTGGAGGTGAGCGCCTAGCCTGTTCTGTCTGCAGAAAGCTGTTACAGGACCCGCAAGGAGACACACGCGGACACTGGACCACAGTATTTAGCTTTTCATACGGCGGGCAAGTTGGAAATTGGAAGTAGAAAAAGGTTATGAGTATACATGAACAAAAAAACATTTTCTTCAATATTTTGGGCAGAGCCATCAAGGGTTGTTTTAGACAAAGCCCAAGGGGAGAAAAGGATGCTGGGAAAGGGAGATCCCCCCTCTGTCAGGAAGGACTCACTGCATGTGTCCGCTTTAGGTCTCTCTGCTCAGCGTCAGTACAACGCTTACCCGGCCATCCCTATTACGGAGGTTACTTTGCACCTAATTTGCAGTGAGATGGCCTCATAATTTTTAAACTTCACTAACTCTGAACCATGCCAAACTAGCAAGAGACAACAAGTACATTTAAAAGTATCGAAATTACTCCAAGTCACAGTGAAACCAGGACAGAGATAAACACCCCACACGCTGGACACCCCAGTCACTGCCCGGCACAGCACCGCCGGGCCAGCCGCTCGCAGTGAGTGACCCAGGAGTGGCGCAGGGCGACGGCTCTGCATGAGGAAAGGTGGACTCTCATATCAGGGTCCAGAGCCCAGTAGCTCCTTCCCGTCAAGCCCCCCCAAACAGCCAGGATTTCTGTCCTTTTCTTCCAAAGGACTTTGTTGTTGGTGGTGGTGATGGTGGTGGTGGTGGTGTGTGTGTGTGTGTGTGTGTGTGTGTGTGTGTGTGCATGTGTATGCGTGTGTGATTGAGAATTGAACCCAGGACCTTCTACCTCTGAGCTGCGCCCCCAACCCTTTATTTATTTATTTATTTGCACTGGGGATGGATCCCAGGGGCTTTTTCTACCTCTGGGCTATACTCCCAGACCTGTTTTATATTTTATTTGGAAACAGGGTCTCACTAAGTTGCTGAGAGCCTCACTAAGTAGCTGAGGCTGGCTTCGAACCCGTGCGATTCTCCTGTCTCAGCCTCCCAAGCGCGGGGATTACAAGTGTGCGCCACCGCGCCCGGCTTTTTTTACTTATTTATTTTGAGACAAGGTCATGCTAAGTTGCTAAGTGTCTGGCTTCCAACCTGCGATCCTCCTATCTTACCCTCCCAAGTACTGGGATTACAGGGATATGCTACCATACCTGACCGGGATTAGTTTTGCTTTGTTGTGGTACTAGGGATTGAACCCAGGGACGTTCTAACTCAAAGCTGCACCCTCAGTCCTATTTTTTATTCTTTACTTTGAAATAGGGCCTCACTAAGTAACAGAGGGCCTAAGTAGCTGAGCATGGCCACGAACCTACAGTCCTCTTGTCTCAGCTTCCCAGGTGCTATGATTACAAGTGTGCGCCACCATGACTGGCTCTGGGCTTAGTTTTTTGGGGGTTGGTTGGTTTGTTTGTGGCACTGGGGATGGAACTCAGGGATCTTCTAGCTCCAGGGTTCCCCACCTATTTTTTATATTTTATTTGGAAACAGGGTCTCACTAAGTTGCACAGATCCTCACTAAGCTGCTGAGGCTGGCCGCGAACCCTGTGATCCTCTTGTCTCAGCCTCCCAAGTACTGAGAGGACAAGAGTGTGCCACCACACCCAGCTGGGCTTAGTTTTTGATAGGTATCTCCCCCCATCCTCAGATCCTCCACATCACCCTGCAAAAGGTACAAGGACAGGAACAGCTGAGACGTGGTCTTTGAACTGGGATTGTAACAGGCATCTCCGAACCTCCCTTCCTCCTGCTCCATCCTCCTCGGCTGCCCACCCCTGTCTCACATGAGCCCACGGTACTTACAGGGAATTCTCCATCCAGCAAAGTCGGGCCCCGGTTGGCGGCCATCCTAGCTCTTCACGCTGCAAAGCAGAGTCCCAGGTCCATCAGAAGCCCACGGGCTGATGTCAGTTCAGTTCACAAGGTCAGTTCCCGGCCTCCCGTGGCCACCCACTGGCCCCGGCTGCCTGGGAGCTCACCTGCTCTCATAGAAGTTTCGTAGGTAGATGTCACTCCTTAGGGTCTCAGAACAACAAGTTGTCCCACAGCCTACTGGTGTTTCTTTTTCTTTCTTTCTTTCTTTTTGACTGAAAATTCTACCTCCTAGCTACACCCCAGCCTTTTTTGTTTTTTTATTTTGAAACAAGAGCTCGCTGAGTTGCAGAGGCTGGTCTCGAACCCGTGATTCTCCTGTCTCAGCCTCCCAAGTACTAGAGTTATATGACCATGCCCAGCTCTGATGCTTCTTATAAGGATTCAGGATGAGAAGTAAAAAATGCAAGAAGCCACAGAGATACAAGGTTTTGATCAAGTCTGAGGGCTCAAAAATGAGGGTCCGAAAGAGACTAAAAGAACGAGTTTCAGGCTTTGTCTTATTTTTATGAGAAAGCTCTGGGTTAATCTATTTCTCAGCAAGCATCCTGTCCCTCTCGGCTCAGCCGGCTGAGTAAGCAGTCACTCAAAAAGCTAGTCATTTCAGCCATCTTTTGGAAGAACTAGTGGTCCCCAAATACCTCCTCTAGAATCCTGGCCATTCACCTTGAACCTTTGCCTCAGCGGACCCTACAGGTCTCTTTATTCCCAGTAAAATTCCAAAAGGCCCCACCCACAGCCTCCCCTTCCGCTCTCACAAACCCACCAGGTGGGGCGGTGCCGGTGCCAGGGACCCCAGACTTACTGCAGCTGCCCGCCGCCTCCGTCTCCCACAGCCCAGGCTCAGAGTGTCTCCTCGGCAGAAACACTTCCAGTCGCTCCAGGGGCTCTTGGGCAATGCCCCTTGGGCCTCCCAGCTACAGGGAAGGGAGGAAAAGAAAACCCGGCCAGAGGTTGCCATGGTTATCTGCCACGGGGTCCCCTGGGACACCCTAACTGCCCTTTTTTGTGTGACACTGGGGATTGAACCCAGGGTGCTCTATCCTTCTATCCTGAACTGCTCTAGCTCTGAGCTACACTCCAGCTTTTTTTTTTTTTTTGCACTGGGGCTTAAACCCAGGGGCATTCTACCTCCCAGCTACACTCCCAGCCCTGTTTTTTTTTTTTTTTTATTCTTTATTTTGAAACAGGGTCTCACTAAGTTGAAGAGGGCCTCACTAAGTAGCTGAGGCTGGTCATGAACCTGCGATCCTCCTGTCTCAGCCTTCCAAGTACCGGGACTGTAAGCGTATACCACCATGCCTGGCTATACCAGCTCTTTTTTTAATTTTTGAAACAGAATCGCACTCTGGCCTTGAACCTACAATCTTCCTGTCTTAGCCTCCCAAGTACTAAGATTAGATATGTGCCATTGTGCCCAGACTGTCCTTTTTTTGGTCTGGGAGCCCAAGGCCATTCTAGCTCAAAGCTACTTTCCCAGCCCTTTTTAATTATTTCTTTATTTTTTTAATTTTTTTTTTTTTTTTTTTTTTGTAGAACTGAGGATTGAATCCAGCAGCATTCTACCCTTGAGCTACATCCCCTGCCCAATTTTATTTCTTATTTTGAAACAGGGTCTTGCTGGGTTGGTAAGTCTCACTACTTGCTGAGGCTGTCCTCGAACCTGCAATATTCCTCTCAGCCTCCCAAGTACAAGGACTATAGACATACGCTGCCACACCTGGCTGATTCCCTCCTCCCTTTCTCTCTCTTGCAGTACTGGGGATGGAACTTCGATTTTTATTCTTTATTTTGAAATAGGGTCTCACTGAGTTGCAGTATTCCTGGCTCTCAATTGGCAAGAAGAGAAGGTATTGGGATATATCATATGAAGCTCAAGCTGTAAAGTTCCATCTAATTCATAATCTTGGTCCCTTTCCCCAGTGCATCCTGTGGGGCAGTTTCCAACCCATCTCTCTCGTGCTTTCTTACTCACTAGTAAAGGTGAATATTGATTGAAGAGTCTGATTTAAATCTGTACTGGACCTGGGCTCACTTGAACATACCAGGGTTTTTTTGTTTTGTTTTTGGTTTTTTTGGTACTGGTGATTAAACCCAGGAGAGGTATTCTCTGAGCTAGACCCCAGCCCTTTTTATTTTTTATTTTGAAACAGGGTCTTGCTAAATTGCTGGGGATCACAGCATCAGGCCAGCCTCAGTAACTTAGGGAGATGCTTAGAAACTTAGCAAAACCCTGTTTCAAAATATACATCTTAAAAAAATAGGCTGGGAGTGATACTCAGAGGCAGAACGCCCCTGGGCCCAATTCCCAGTATGGAAGGAAGGAAGGAAAAAGAAAAGAAGAAAATCATGCATTGTTCTGTACTTGGGAGACTGAGACAGGAAGATGGAAGGTTCACTGCCAACCTCAGCTACTTAGTGAGGCCCTCTGCAATTTAGTGAGATCCTATTTCAAAATAAAAAATAAAAAAATAGGGCTGGGGTATAGCTTGGAGACAGAATGCCCCTGGGTTCGGTCCCCTAGTTGCTAAGGTATGGAAACAGGAGGAAGAGGTAGGAGTAGGGAGAAGCAGTGATGGATGGATGGTAATAAAATCTGTATCCGTGACAAAATGAAATAGAGAACAAGAAACCAAGAAAGGGAGGAGACAAGTGGGTGGCTCCCTCCAAAACGAGTAATACATCTGTGATTCACGGACTAGCTACTGATCCAACCTGGGCTTTTCAGGCATGGGCACTAATGGAGAGACAGGAAGTGTCTGAAGAGGTGGACTCGGGCCTCGCTCCCAGGTCCGGCCTCCTCTGGGGAGGCTGCTCCCGGGTGGCCTGCTGGGTCAAAGGGCAGCCTTGGCTGCGGGAGTGCTGGCTGCAGGCCAGAGGGAGCACAGGGCTCTGTGCCTGCTCTGCTGACAAAGCTGTGCCTTTGGCCGCGTTAGCTGGGACTCTAGAATGTGGGTGAGAGGTGAACAGCGGTGAAAGGGCCCAGGAAAATCCCAAGGAGGAGAAAGAGCCAGTGGCCAGCTGCAGCGGGCCGGGCACGAAGCGCCGTCTTCCTGTCCACCCGCCCTCTCCTCCTCCACTGCCCGAGAGCGGGGCCGTGGTCGTCCTGGTCACGGAGGGTCCCCACACCGCGCAGGACACCCAGGCGTACTGAATACACAGCGCCCGCGCGGTGCCCAGTGTGGACGTGGGGCCTGCAGGCTCAGGGACTTCTCTGGTAGTTGGACCCCACCAAGGATGTGCAGGCTGGGGTGGGCCGCTGGGAAGGAGAAATGCACAGAGATAAGGCACCAGCAGTCAAGTTGACACACTCCAGAGGACGTGGCATTCCCACACACACTTGCTGAGGGCACGGATACCAAGATGGACACCCTGACACATGCTCCTTGAGTCAAGGGCAGCCTTCTTCAGGGAGGCTGCCTGGCTAGAGGTTCTCAGAGGGAGTCTCTCGACCCAGAACCTCCACGTCTACACCTGCCTGCATCTCCCTGCCCAGAGCCGCCTCTGCCCACCGTGCAGACTGACTAGGGTCTGCTGCCTTCCTCGTAACCCTTCAACCCCAGAACACATCACAGGCACCAGTCAGTTCTGTCTAGAAATTTATTGGACATAATTTCTTACAGCAGAAAGTCTGGACAAGGTAAAAATGGTTATTTAAAGTTTTTGTCAGGGCGTGGTGGCGCACGCTTGTAATCCCAGCATTTGGGAGGCTGAGACAAGAGGATCGTGGTTCGCGGACAGCCTCAGCTACTTAGTGAGGCCCTCTGCAATTCAAGTGAGACCCTGTTTCAAAATAAAGAATAAAAAATAGGGCTGGGGTTGTAGCTTATGCCCCTGGGTTCTATTCCTAGTACCACAAAAAAGAAAAAATAACAAAATAAAGTTTTTATTTGTCCTGCCTTAGCAGTTGAGAGCCACTGGGTGCCCTGGTATAGCCCTGTACCCTACTGGGGAGGCTGAGGCAGGAGGGTCGAAGATGACAAGCTTAAGGCCAGCCTGGGCAACTGAGTGAGGCCCTGTCTTAAAACTAAAAAAGGGCTAGAGCAAAGCTCTGTGGTAGAGCACTCCTGCTTTCAATCCCTAGTACCACACACACACAAAAAAAACAAACCAAACCAAACCAAACCAAAAAAACAGAGAACTAAGCCAAGGACCTGAATCTACTTTTCAGGAATTTCAGTCACATTTCTGGGAACCTTATTCAGTGCACATTTTTTTTTTTTTCTCTTTCCATTCAGATAATGATACGGCTTTACAGGCAGTGCTGACACTGGACCTCTACCTGCTGATACCCTTTCCCACCTTGCCCAAGATCCTAAGAATGAGTTTTATTTATCCTAGAAAACTGTGGCCTTCCTACCTTCACAGAGGAGTCATGAAATTTTAACTGTATAATTTTTTTAAATATGTGTGGTACTACGGATTGAACTCAGGGGCTCTCTACCTCTGAACTACACCCCAGCCCGTGTACCTGCCACCTATTCTACCTCAATCTCCTTCTGATGTGTGCCGACTCACTGAGCCCAGAAGGCATCTCCCCACAGACACAATCTGCACGGTGAAGACAGATGCCCCTGCGATTCTAACCCTATGTTACTTCTGGACCCAGCAAGGACAAAAGTACAGTGGAGGTCAAGGCCAAAGGCCCAAGCCGGCTCCCTCCATCCTGCTGCCGTCTACGGGGTGTAACTGATGGGAGAAGAGAGGGGCTGCCAGGTTGGGGGTGCTGACATCACACCTGCCGTGGTCGTGTGACATCAACACGCGCAGCCCACTCCATGCTGCCTGGTTGGTTTCCTTTTCAGTTTTTTCTTTCAGTGTTTATTTGTGCAGCACACACTGGGTCCTACTGTGGACATCAGATACGCTCAGTAAAGGCTGGGTGAAGGGGGAATGTTCTGAACTTCAGAAGTCCCTCCAGGGCTCTAAAAGGCACAGGTAACTTCATGCTCCATCCTCGGCCCCCTCTGCTCACGTCACGGGTCACTGAGTGCTCAAGTGGACAAAAACTAAGCCTGGTCTGGCATGGTCTGTGACCAGTGCAAGTGCCCCTTTTGCTGAGATGTCATCTGGAAGGCAGGTCCTGGGCTCAGCCTGCGAACCCCTAGCGGGTCTTCAGCTTCATCTGAGGGTATGCCACTGTGATGATGCCCGCCACGGAGGACAGGAGGCCTCCCAGGCCAATGACCCCGGGGTTGGACCTGTAGACCCCCATCTGGTTCAGAGGGATCAGAATGTCACAGCAGTTCTTCACGGTGTCCAGGAGCAAAGGAGGATGCTGCTTCAGAGACTGGAATAAGAGGAGGAGAAAGGACTGGAGCCACTCTGTGTCCTCATCGACCACGCTGTACCCACGAGGGCTCTGGGATGACGATGTCTTCCTCTTGGCCTTGTTGCGTGAGACGCGGCCCATCTGCAGGGCGATTTCGTACAGATCCCTGGCCAGGCTCAGCAGCAAAAAATAGTAGTAGTGGCGGTTGGCCCACATTTGCCATTTCTCCTTATTGATGCCAGAGGCAAGACCTACACTCCTCACCCAGAGAATGGTGTCGCAGATGTAATAAACCACACGGTTCAGGTTGGCTAGTGTCAGGCATAAGCGGGGCACGGGGTCAGTGACGTGGATGCTCTGCTCAGTCGACTGGACCGCGTGTATCACATTGCCTAGTCTGAACCCTGCAAGAAGAACCCACAAGTTAACAGTCTCATTGGCAGGATGGAAGGCAGACCCCAGGTCAGGGTGAGGAGCCATCTTAACAACCCATGGCTGTTTGAGGCTTGCCTGAGCTAGGGAAGCAGAACGCTGGAGTAGGCTAAGGATGCCTGCTGTGATCCTGGAAGGCACGAAAGGTAATAACTTTTTAAGTTGATCTCCATTCTAGCGAATACCTTAACGGTGACGTACAGCGTACTCCCGGCAAAGTTACTCACAGTGTGCATTGTTACGTTGGACTTTACCACCTACACCTTTTTGGAAGGAAGGACTCACGTGACGTGAACCCCCAGGTGTGGTATTCCCTTGGAGTCTGACGCCTACACTATTTACTTTCCAGACAAAAGACTGTCCCTTGAAAACACATCATTGTTTTGCCATTTCTCTGGTCCAAACCCCGTTTGATACCTACTGTCAAGACAAGGGAGAGATGACAAGAGTTAGTGGATCGGACAATGAATACTGTCAGATGAGGTCCTCGCCTGAATTAACCACCCACTGCAACACATCCTGATGAAAGCAGGGATGCACACGCCAACAAGTGTTTCTTGTGCAACTAGAGAGTAAGTTATAGTCCTGAGCGTCACAGAAAATACAGAAGAGGTGCTTTTCCTTACAGGACTCCACCTTAGGTTCAGCCAGGGCTCAGAAGTGGCCGTTCTCAGCAATGCTTATGATCTCAGAAGAGCAGCTAAGAAACAACACCAAGACAGGCCCTGGAGCGACTGCTTCTGGACCCCGTCTGTCCCCCGGACTAACTGGCTTCAGGACCTTGGATAAGCCCCTCTGGAATTCAGACAAAAGTGATGCGGAAAGAGCCTGTGAGCTCCGCCACTTTAAAAGACCTGAAACATAACTTCTCAATTTGGCCTTTGATGCCATCAGGAAAAGCTCACTACACCCTTGCCATTCCTCCGCCACATGACTTACACCTCTCTGGCAAACTAGTTTCAGCAACACGGTCCCTCCAATACAATGCTTTACTCGTAAGAGTTGAGCCTTTGCTAGGACAAACCACCCTTCCAGAAAACCTTTCCTGGAGCCAGGTGTGGTGGCGCACGCTTTTAATCCCAGTACTTGGGAGGCTGAGACAGGAGGACCGCAGGTTCGTGGCCAGCCTCAGCCTACTTAGTGAGGCCCTGCACAATGAGACCCTGTTTTAAAATAAAGAATTAAAAAAAAAGAATACCTTTCCTGTCTCTCCAGCCACATCTAAGTTTGTATACTTCCCCTAAACATCTTTTTTTCTCTATCCCAGCCACCATATTTGAAACGTGATCTTCTTTCTCTCATAAAACTAAGGACTGTTTCTGTGTGTGTGCATGTGCGTGTGTTACTAGGAATTGAAGCCGAGGCAGTCGACCTTTGAGGTACACTCCCAGCCCTATTTTATTTTGACACAGGGTCTCACTAAGTTACTGAGGGCCTAAGTTACTACGGGGCTGAGGCTGGCCTAGAGTCTGTGATCCTCCCGTGTCTGCCTCCCACGTACTGGGAGTACGGGTGTGCGCCACCACGCCCGGCTGCAGGACTGTTTCTTTGTGAAGCAGGTGTTCAGAAACAACCCCCGCCGCGTGCTGGTCTACATCCCAGCTGATGCTTCTGCTGGCCGACCACAGTGGGGGCTGGTTCTCAGCCAGCAGTCCGGAGCTGGGCACGCAACTGCTTTAAGAAGTACGGGATCCCCCAGATGACCCACTGGGAATTAAATGCGTGCACACCGCCTTCACTCTGCCTTTAACATGCGCCTACCCGGGGATGGCCGAAGAAAACACGCCCACCCATATCTTCCAGCCATCTTCAGGAAAAGGAAGGCAAGAGGCGGGTGGCCTAGGCCACGGCTATTCTGTTCTTCTCTAGAATAAACGGGCTCCCGGGGGTCAGGAGCGCACGTGGGGGACTGCAAGACATCCTGTGGCCACGAGAACTGCAGGAGAACTAACACATCCTCTGTCTCACGTGTTGTGACGAGCAGGAGGAGGTGGCACGGCGCTGAGGGGAACTCAAGAGGGTGTGGGTGAGGTCTGCAGCAAAACACTCCGCCTTAGCCGCAGTTCCACGGGGCAGCTCAACTTCATTGATCAACTTGGCTGATTAGAAACGAAAACCATGAGGGTGTGTTGCGAATCCCAGGGTCTGAGGCCGAGGACTCTGGGTGCGGAGCCGCTGCCCCTCGAGACACAGGGTACTTACATTTCCGGCCAGTGCTCACACTGGACTCCAGTTTCTTGAGCTTCATGACCACCTTCTCTTTGTCAGCGTTAGCCTCTAACAAATATCTAAGCAACATGCATGTGTACTGAGTGGCTCTGAAATGGAAAACACAACGAGGAGTGATTTACAGACCAAATAAAACTGGGTTCATGGAGTGAGGGAAAGAGAAACGGGTCCTGGGAAAGGCAAAGAGAAACGTCGTGCTGAAGGCCAAGTTCCTGAGGCCGTTTCTCGTGTCGTGGCTGTGTGTGTAAGAGTGAAACTCTGCAACAGTCACTCCACAGAAGGGCCAAAGGGCAGGACATGCAATGGGAACACAAAGGTCGTGGAGGAGGACTGCGATCATGCAGTGGACCGCCCCCAATGCAGGCCGCAGCAGGCGGATGGACGCAGCCAAGGTGGGAAACTGTGCCGGAATCTCCCTGCTACGTCTGCAAAGATCCATACGTATCTTCTCCAGTGGAAATGACTTTCAGATTTCTCAACTTTTCTACCACAAAGTTAAACTACTTATGTGACAGGACTCAAACCAGAACCAAATGAATGTCTGAATACTGTTTCTTTTTTTTTCTTTTTCTTTTTCTTTTTTGGTGGTACTGGGGTTCCTGGAAGCCCTTCTACCTCCTCCAGGCTACGCTCCCAGACCTATTTTATATTTTTATTTGAAACAGGGTCTCTTAAGCCAGCGTGGCTGGCTTCGAACCTGCGCAATCCTCCTGTCTCCGCCTCCTAAGCGCGGGGATTACAAGCGTGCGCCACCATGCTCGGCGTCATTTTTTCAAACTAAAGGGCCAAATATACAACAGTACACAAATTAGTTTGTCTTTCAAAACTAATTTGTATTTTTTAAAATACAGGCAGAATCCTATTTAACAATACAAGATATTCAATAAAGTATTGTCATTTCTACAAATAATGATGACTTGCTGGTAAATCTAACAAATAAGAACTTCGATATCACACAGTCAAACATCTAAATGCGCCGGGCATAGTGGCACACGCCTGTAATCCCCACGCTTGGGAGGCGGAGACAGGAGGATTGCATAGGTTCGAAGCCAGTTGTGCTGGCTCTTAAGAGACCCTGTTTCCAAATAAAAATATAAAATAGGTCTGGGAGTGTAGCCTGGAAGTAGAAGAGCTTCCAGGAACCCCAGTACCACCAAAGAAAAAATAAAGAAAGAAAGAAAAAAAAAATCTAAATGCAGCTGGGCGTGGTGGCGCACACTTGTAATCCCGGCATTCAGGAAGCTGAGACATGAAGATCGCGGTTCACAGGCAGCCTCAGCTACTTAGTGAGGCTCTGTACAACTCAGTGAGACCCTGTTTCAAAATAAAGAATTAAAAAATAGGAGGCTGGGCGTGGTGGCGCACGCTTGTAATCCCTGCGCTTGGGAGGCAGAGACAGGAGAATCACGCAGGTTCGAAGCCAGCCACATGCGCTGGCTTAGGAGACCCTGTTTCCAAATAAAAAGGTAAAAATAGGTCTGGGAGTGTAGCCCGGAGGTAGAAGGGCTTCCAGGAACCCCAGCACAACCAAAAAAATAATAATAATAATAAATAATAAATAAATAGGACTGGCGGTATAGCTCAGGGGTAGAATGCCTCTGGGCTCCATTTCTAGTAACACACACACACACACACACACACACACACACACACACACTCTAAAAGCATCTGGCAATCTATTTAATGAACACAGATGCCAAGCCCTACTGTCCCGTAACTGCATCTGAATCCTTGTATAGTTATTATTCTCGATAAAAATGTAGCACATTTTCCAAAATGGTGAATGTGATTTGGAGAATGAGTAAAAAGAGAAGATAAGAGCTCGCTCCGGCCACATACGTATGAAAACTGGACTCATACGGAGATTAGCACGGCCTGTACAGGGATGACACACAAGCGCGTGAAGTGTTCCTCCAGTGTTTTTGATGTGAGAATACCAATGTCAATCCCAATATCCTGTGTGGGAAAGGGGGGCACGGGGAAAGAGCTGCAGGAAAGCTCACCGAGTGCTGTGTGCGTGTGTGGCAGTATCACCGTGAATCACATTATAGTGAGACAATAATGCACCAGTAAAAGTATGGGGCGGGGGGGGGGAGAGAAGGAGGAGGAGGAGGAGGAGGAGGAGGAGGAGGAGGAGGAGGAGGAGGAGGAGGAGGGAGAGGAGAAGGAGGAAGAGAGGGCTGGGGATGGGGTTTAGTAGTAAAGCACCTGCCTAGCTCAATCTCCAGTATCATAAAAAGCCAAAAAGAGAAGGGATGGGGGAAAGACCTGGATTATCATCTCTGTCTGCCACTTTTAAAATTTTTTTGGTAGTACCAGGGGTGGAACCCAGGGGCTTTTCTACCTCCGGGCTATACTCCCAGACCTATTTTATACTTATTTGGAAACAGGGTCTCACTAAGTTGCTGGGAGCCTCACTAAGTAGCTGAGGCTGGCTTCGGACCTGTGATCCTCCTGTCTCTGCCTCCCAAGCGCAGGGATTACAAGCGTGCACTTCCACGCCCAACTGTGTGCCACTTTTTAAGGCGTGCTTTCTGGTGAAAGGGCTCAAGCTGCTCCGGTCAATGTACCTCCCTTTCTCAGATTTGATCTAATAATAAGAACAGGTCTAAAACAAGGCGTTGTTTTATGAACTTCATGGAGGTTGTACAGGTCACTAAGAGAGTTGGGAAATGATGATAGAGATCTCAGATCTTGCTTAATGAGTATATTCTAAATGACTTTTATTAAGCATCCTCCTTCATAATTGTTACAGGGTGTATTCTGGGTACACTAGAATTATAGTGTTCTATCTTCATGAAGCTTGTATGTAGTACAATCATTTTGAAAACCAGTTAAATCAATTAGAAAGGCAGTATTGCTTAGTGGTTAAGGATGTGGGCACTGAACTGGGCACAGCTGGCGTATACTTGTAATACCAGTACTAGGGAGGATTGCAGGTTCAAAGCCAGCCACAGAAACTTAGCGAAATTCTCAGCAACCTAGTGAGACCATGTTTCAAAAAAAGAAATAAAATCAGGCTTGGGGTGTAGCTTGGAGATAGAGTGCCTCTGAGTTCAATCCCCAGTACCAAAAAAAAAAAAAAAAAAAAAAAAAAGATGTGGGCGCTGGAATCAGCTATGCCTATTAACTTCTGCTTCAGTTTCCCCATCTGTGATATGGGGATATTTAAGATATTTAGAGTATCTACTTCGTAGGGTTGTGATGAGGGCTAAATAAGTTAACCAGATATAGAGTTTGCTTCCCAAAGTCTCTCTCTTCCCCTTTTTTTTTTCTAGCGAAGCATTGCTGAGACTGGCCTTGAACCTGTGATCCTCCTGTCTCAGCCTCCCGAGTGATGGGATTACAGGCGTGTGCCACCATGCTTGGCCCCAGAGTTTTTTTTTTATTGGTCTACTCTTTTTTTTTTTTTTTTTTTTTGCAATAGTGGGGATGAACCCAGGGACAATGTACCTCCAAGCTACACCCCCAGCCCTATTTTTTAGTCTTTTTAATTAATTAATTAATTAATTGTACCAAGGATGGAACTCAGGGGCATTTTACCTTCTCGCTACACCTCCAGCCCAGTTTTATTCTTTTATTTTGAAACAGGGTCTCACTAAGTTGTGGAGGCCTCACTAAGTAGCTAAGGCTGGCCACGAACCTACTATCCTCCTGTCTCAGCCTCCCAAATACTGGGATTACAAGCGTGCGCCACCACGCCCGGCTAGTCTTTTTATTTTTTTGAAATAGGGTAACACTGAGTTGCAAAGGGCCTCCCTAGGTAGCCGTGACTGTCTGTGAACCATTGATCCTCCGGTCTCAGCCTCTCAAACGCCGGGATTACAAGCGTGTGCCACCCCACCTGGCTTTCATTGGTCTATTCCTAATGGCGTATTTGAATTAGTACTTGAACACCCAAAAGAGAAGGAAAAACTGTGAAATAAAACTGCAACAGGACCTATTATGATTACTGGGCAAGAGTGAACCAGATCACTAAAAGAAACATCATGCGGGAGAATTAGTACTACAGACACAATCTGCTACTGCACCTTCTAGGTGCAGCTGTTCCTCAGAAGCTCTCCACTTCATTTTTACCGTTTACAAAGCCATTTCACGCACATATCTCAATGACACAGATTGGGCAATCAGAGAACTATAACCTGTTTCTTCATAAGCACTCCAAGGGGCTACTTGAGGCCACATCTCATTGTTACAAATTTTCAGTTCTGGGAATATTTCAACAAGACTGACACATGAAATCTGGCGTGATGGCGCTGGCCTTTAATCCCAGTGTTTAGGAGGCGGAGTCAGGGAGCTCCTACGCCTGCAGTCCCAGTACTCTGAATGCTGAGAAAGGAGGCCCTCTGGTCCAAGGCTGGGCCTCAGAAATTTAGAGAGAGACTGTTTCAAAATAAAAATACAAAGGCCTGGGTGAGCTGGGTGTGGTGGCCCACGCTTGCAATTCCAGTACTTGAGAGGCGGAGATAGGAGGATCACAGGTTAGTGGTCAGCCTCAGCTACTTAGTGAGACCCTCTGCAAGACCCTGTTTCCAAATAAAAAAATAGGGTTGGGGGTGTATCTTGGAGGTAGAAGGCCTCTGAGTTCAATTCCCAGTACTGCCAAAAAAAAAAAAAAAAGCTGGAAGTGTGAGGATTGAAAGTAGAATGCTCTTATGTTTAACTTTCAGTGCCCCGTCCCCCAAAAAAGATACTGCAGCCAGGCGTGGTGGCACATGTTTGTAATCCCAGACTGAGACCTGAGGATCACAGTTGGCAGACGGCCTCAGCTACTTAGCCAGGCCCTTTGCAATTCAGTAAGACCCTGTTTCAAAATACAGAGACTAAAAATTAGGGCTGGGGGTGTAGCTCGAGGCACAATGCCCCTGGGTTCCATCCCCAGTACCGTGAAAAATTTTTAAAAAATAAAAAATAGAACTAAGGGAAGCCGGGCATGACAGTGCATGCTTGTAATCTCAGTACTTGGAAGGCTGAGACAGGAGGATTACACAGGTTCAAAGCCAGCCTTAGCTACTTAGTGAGGCGCTCAGCAACTCAATGAGACCCTGTTTCCAAATAACGTATAAAACAGATATGGGAGTATAGCCCAGAGGTAGAAAAGCCCCTGGATTCCACCCCCAGTACCACCAAAAATAAGAAAAGGGGGGAGGCTGGAGGTGTAGCTCAGGGGTAGAATGCCCCTGGGTTCAAGCCCCAGTACCGCAAAAAAAAAAAAAAAAAAAAGAAAGAAAAAAGAAGAAAAAGATACTGCCACAGGTGCATTAAAATAAGTTGGAAAACATAATCTAAAGCTTATATGGGCTTGGCGCAGTGGCGCACGCTTTTAACTCCCAGCATTTGGAAGGCTGAGAATGGAGGATCGCGGTTCGAGGCCAGCCTCAGCTACTTAGTGAGGCCCTCCGCAACTTAGTGAGACCCTGTTTCAAAATAAAGAATAAAAAAATAGGGCTGGAGGTGTACCTCGGAGGTAGAATGCTCCTGGGTTCCATCCCCAGGCCCGAAAAAAAAAAAAAAAAAGCTTATATGGCCTTTATATAGTTTCACATGTAATGTATATGCCATGTATTTCATACATAGAGAATATACTTTTCGTCTCTACTGTATACATTTTTTTGGCAAACGCTATAATCTTTCACCTGTTGAACTTCCTCAAAATATAGAACTCTAAAAACACTTATTTGAAAGTGAACCTCAAGTGGATATTCGTCGCTCAATGTGAGTTTTTATGGATGTCCTGGGGCATCCATGGGGCAGGATGGGGCAGGAGCACGTCGGTGGGGAGGCGCGTTGGAGCGGCCGCGGCGCCCGGGCCGGGCTCGGGCTCCCGCCGCCTCTCCCCAGGGCGCCAGTGCGGTCCCGCCGCATGGGGCTCACCTGAAGAGTCGGTCCCGGCCCTGGGTCTGGTTGGTGAAGCGGATGAAGGCGTCCATGGCGCCGGCCCCAGGCCACGCGTCGCCGCCGGCTCGGTCGCGGTCCTCGGGGCGCCCGCGGTCCCGAGGGAGGGCGGGGGTCCGGGTAACCCCAGCCGGGGAGGGGCCGGGCCCCGCCCACCCCGCGGACGCGCCTCCCCAGGGCGGCTCGCAGGCTTCCGGTCGGGGCCGGAAGTGCTAGTTACTAAGGCGACGCCGAGACGCCGGGCCAGGTGAGCAAAACCTTGGCTCCCAGATTCCCGTGCTGAGGCTCCGCTGGTGTCCGAGGACTCCCGATTGCCAGCTGAGTCTCCAAGCGAGATCCTCAGGAGCGGTTTCCCCATCCCCAGGGCTCTCCAGATGCCCGGATCTCCATCCCCAGGGCTCCCCAGAACGCCCTGATCCCCATCCCCAACAGTCCTCAGAACGCCCTGATCCCCATCCCCAAGACTCCCCAGAACGCCCTGATCCCCATCCCAGGGCTCCCCAGAACGCCCTGATCCCCGTCCCCAGGGCTCCCCAGAACGCCCTGATCCCCGTCCCCAAGACTCCCCAGAACTCCCTGATCCCCATCCCCAGGGCTCCCCAGAACGCCCTGATCCCCATCCCCAAGACTCCCCAGAACACCCTGATCCCTATCCCCAGGGCTCCCCAGAACTCCCTGATCCCCATCCCCAGGGCTCCCCAGAACGCCCTGATCCCCATCCCCAAGACTCCCCAGAACACCCTGATCCCTATCCCCAGGGCTCCCCAGAACTCCCTGATCCCCATCCCCAGGGCTCCCCAGAACGCCCTGATCCCCATCCCCAAGGCTCCCCAGAACGCCCTGATCCCCGTCCCCAAGACTCCCCAGAACTCCCTGATCCCCATCCCCAGGGCTCCCCAGAACGCCCTGATCCCCATCCCCAAGACTCCCCAGAACGCCCTGATCCCAATCCCCAGGGCTCCCCAGAACGCCCTGATCTCCATCCCCAAGACTCCCCAGAACTCCCTGATCCCCATCCCCAGGGCTCCCCAGAACGCCCTGATCCCCGTCCCCAAGACTCCCCAGAACTCCCTGATCCCATCCCCAGGGCTCCCCAGAACGCCCTGATCCCCATCCCCAAGACTCCCCAGAACACCCTGATCCCCATCCCCAGGGCTCCCCAGAACTCCCTGATCCCCATCCCCAGGGCTCCCCAGAACGCCCTGATCCCCATCCCCAAGACTCCCCAGAACGCCCTGATCCCCATCCCCAAGACTCCCCAGAATGCCCTGATCCCGATCCCCAGGGCTCCCCAGAATGCCCTGATCCCCATCCCCAGGGCTTCCCAGAACGCCCTGATCCCCATCCCCAGGGCTCTCCAGATGCCCGGATCCCCAACACCAAGCCATGTCAGGATGCCGGGCTTCCCATCCCCAAGCCTACCTAGGACACCCACGCCTTGGGCACCAAGGAATTCAAGCAGAATCCCGAAAGGGTACTCCAACCTGAGGACTCCCCCGAACTTTACTTGAAGACCATAAGGCCCATATTTTTTACAGGGCCATACCTCTTTTCCTTCCTTCCTTCCATCCTTCCTTCCTTCCTTCCTTCCTTCCTTCCTTCCTTCTTTTCTTCCCTCCTTCCTCCCTTCCCAGTGCTGGGGATAGAACCCAGGGCCTCTTGGATGCTAGACAAGCATTCTATCACTGAGCTACACCCCAAGCTTATCAGACATTTCTGCAAACTCTCGAAGGCCAGGCACTGTGCCTACAGATGTCCTGCCTGGCAGCACTGGGAGAGTCAGAAGGTAACACATTGGACAGCCAGGGTTGGATCTTGAACTGAATCTGACTGGGAGCAAGGGAATTGACAGGGGAGAGTCCTGGCTCACTGCCTGGCTGGCTCAAGCACAGCCATTGCAGACACAGACAAGGAGGCGGCTTTAGTTGTAGCAAAGATGGTGAATTCCACCAAGGTCAAAAGATGGCTCCTGTCATTTCAGAAAGGGAAGAAAGATAATAGTTTGCCAAATCCCTCTCCTTTCATCTCAGCGCACATCACCTTGGGTTGGCCTAGAGGTTACCTGTCTCTTCTGACATCCTTACTAATATGAAGATCATGGCGGCATACGTCAATAATCCCAGTACTTGGGAGGCTGAGACAGGAGGATTGCAGGTTCAGAGCCAGCCTCTGCAACTTGAGGCTGTCAGCAACTTAGTGAGACCCTGTTTCCAAATAAAAAATAAAATAGGGCTAGGGGTGTAGCTCGGTGGTAGAATGGCCCTGGGTTCCATTCCCAGCAACACACACACACACACACACACACACACACACACACACACACATATCATGTCCTAGGAATGTGGTACCATGCTGCCATAAATAAGTGCCAGCATCCATAATCCACAGTCCCCAGAAGGTATTGCGCTAGAGGAAGAGGGCATGCCAGCCTCTCCCTGCTCCTTCCCCTCACCTCGTTCTCACATTTCCTTTGCTTATTTCCCTTCTCAGTTTTTCAGAGTTTCCAGGGCCGCCTTCTGTGATGTCATCCTTTAAAGGAAATCGAACTCAGAAGAGGAGGCCGCCTGTTTGTACAGGAAAGGGCCCACTGGAGGCGCTGACCCCAACGGAGAAGGACTGGTCTAAGGACGACGAAGAGGATTATGTCCTCAAGGACCCCGAGGAGGGGCTGGACCCCCTGCCCCAGCCTTATCGAACGATCAACAAGCTGGTAGATCTTGTGTTTGACTGGTCATGGGAGCTCATAGAAGAGAGGAAAGCGCTGAGGGAGGCAGAGAGCAGCCGCGTCCAGCCCACCATCTACTCTCCAGTCACCGAGATCCAGGTACAGAGCCGTGGCTGCCCAGGGCATCTGCCCTGTTCCTCGGTGGACTGCTAGTCATGAAAACGCCCGGCCAGGGAAGGGCTTTCTACCAGAAACCTCAATTAGTAAGACAGATGCATTTTCTCTTCGAAAGACTGCTGATGTTGATTAAAACAGACCTGGTAATTGCCTGGGAAAAACAGGGTGTTCTGGTTACTTGAAGATTACACAGAAGGCCTTTTATATTCAGCTGTTGATATAGAAAGTCTCCCTTGATGAGTTAATCCACTCTTGCCTGACTGGTGAGAATCTGCCAGTGCAGTATCTCCACTGTTCTTCCCACAGTACGCTGGGGTGAATAAAGTTCAGGGCCTGCGTCATTCTTTGGGTTTTGAATGTACATCCACTCTCAGCTTCTTCAACATCTCTGGGTTGTTGTTGTTGTTGTTGTTTGTTGTTGTTCTGGTACTGGTGATTGAACTCAGGAGCATTCTGTTGCTGAATCGCACCTCCAGCCCTTTTTATTTTTTATTTAGAAACAGGGTCTTGGTAAGTTGCCGAGGGTCTTGCTAAATTGCTGAGGCTGTCAATCCTCCTGTGTCAGCCTCCCAGTTACTGGGATTACAGGCATGCACCACCACGCCCAGCTAGCCTCTTTGTTTTCTTTGGCCTCTTTCCCCTCAAAGTGAAGGGCTGTGAACTTCCGAATGAACTTGTGAATGCACAGGCTGGAGTTTTGAGCACTATTTGCAAATGATGTAGGAGTAACTCTTATCTTTGAGAAGTTACCTTGTGGCCAGGGATGGTGGTGGACGCCTGTAATCCCAGTACTTGTGAGGATGAGACAGGAGAATCATAGGTTTGAGGCCAGCCTCAGCAATTTAGCGAGACCTATTTAAAAATAAAAAGGCACTGGGCATGTAGCTTAGACCACAAGAAAGAAAGAAAGAAAGAAGGAAAGAAAGAAAGAAAGAAAGAAAGAAAGAAAGAAAGAAAGAAAGAAAGAAAGAAAGAAAGAAAGGAAAGAGAGAGAGAGAAAGAAGAAAGAAAGGAAAAAGAAAGGAAGGAAAAAGAAAGAAAGAAAGGAAAAAGAAAGAGAAAGGAAGGAAGGAAGGAAGGAAAAAGAAAGAAAGAAAGAAAGAAAGAAAGAAAGAAAGAAAGGAAGGAAGAAAGATGCCTCATATTACTTGAAGGCAGTGCAGCTTGAAATAATTTCTTCTTCGTTTCCTTTTTCCCAGCTCAACAAAATAGCCAACTGTATGACCATTTCCCAAGAGTACGTCTTTATTGGAGGAGCCAAAGGATTCACAATCTATAATCTGCTCAGTGCCAAACAAATATGTGCTTGGGAGAAACTCAAGGTCGACGTCACGTCCATCTGGGCCACGGACTTAGGGAGCGAAATACTGGTCGCGCCCCTGGATGAAATGGGTACGTGTCCTTCCCCTTCCTTTTCAGCCTAGTTTACAGGTACCTGCAGGCTGCGGTCCGGCTGCATCTCCTGTCCGGGATGAGGGTGCCGGGTACAGAGCGTCCTCCCTGGCCGTGCAGCTGCAGCTAACGCCTACAGAGCCAGGATGGCGTCCAGGCACCGGGCCTGTGCTTCACATACGTTGGCCCATTTCGTTCTCCCAGAAGCCATAGGAGGGGGTGCAACTGACTGTCCCTGCGGAGAAGGGCCCAGAGGAATGGGCACGAAATGGCTTGCTTTGGTGAGAGGGGAAGCCGGTGGCACAGGCAGCCTTCACAAAGGGCGACTCAGCTGGAGTCTACGCTGTCCCTACTCAATCCTGCTGCTCTTGTAAACCAGAGCTTGCTTCCCCCACCCCCATCCTGAGCACAGAGCAGGCCTTCCTGGAGAGCGTGACACAGAAAACTATAGATGAGGTTCTGGATTCATTTCACCCACGGTGGCCAGATGCCTGTGGGAGGTCGCTGTCATGGCTGCAGAGGCAGGCCAGGTTCTGGGAGGTCCCTAAAGAAAGAGGTAAGAAGTCGTGGTGGGTCATGGTCACACACTGGAGCCCTCGGGTTCGACAGGAATTCAGAATCACTTAGTTCACTGCACAAAGAGCTCGCTGGGGTGAGGTGCATGGAAAGGTGAGTATGCTCTGTTCCCTCCGAGAACGTGCCTGCTCGCAGGAGGACTGCGGCAGCTTAACAGGAGCCGGTTGGATGCAGAGCCATGTGTAAGGGATGGTGTGTGGCAGGAGATGCGGGTGGGACCAAGCAGGTGGAAGGGCCCAGGAGGCAAGAGGCTGGGAGGAGGCCGAGGACACCTGGGCCCCGGTGGCGAGTTCCGAGAAGCAAGTGGAACCCAGCCCTTTCCCGCTCCACCTGTCTCACAATTGCCCCGTTTTTTTCTCTTTCAGGTATCATTAGACTGCTTTACTTTTATAAGGAGAATCTTTTCCTAATCAAGACCATCAATGAAGCGGTGAGTTCCCGTTCTTTTACCTTTAGCTGGGCCAAAAGCTATAGCACATCAGGTTTATTTTTAATAGGGAGGCAGTGAGGCCAAGTGTCATGGCACATGCCCATCATCCCGATACCTGGGAGTCCGAGACAGGAGGGTTGCAAGTTTGAGACCAGCCTTGGCAACTTGATGAGACTCTCATGAGCTCAGGGCGACCCTGTTTCAAAATAAAAAATAAAACAGGGCTCAAATGTAGCTTGGAGGTAGAATATCCCCGGGTTCAATCCCCAGTACTATTACTACTACTACTACTACTAATAATAATAATACTACTAATAATAAAACAGACTTCTTCCTGGGTAAAGAGCTGCTTCCAAAATACCCAATTAAAGGCCGGGCGTGGTGGCGCACGCTTGTAATTCCCGTGCTTGGGAGGCAGAGACAGGAGGATCGCGCAGGTTCGAAGCCAGCCCCGCGTGCTGGCTTAGGAGACCCTGTTTCCAAATAAAATTTTAAAATAGGTCTGGGAGTGTAGCCCGGAGGTAGAAGGGCTTCCAGGAACCCCAAAATACCCAATTAAAAGACACCGCCGCCCTTGACACACACTCAGAAGGCAGGCATGTGCTACATGCCCTCGATTTATCTACCCTGTGGTCAAAAGAAAAGCACCATGTAACTCTAGTCTTGTTTCTCTTAAGCATCAAACCAGTGCATCCAATGAGTACTTCAGAGTACCCAAATTTTCCATGATCGCTTCCTAGCCCGTGCTGATCCCTCTGCTTGGAAAGTTTCCCTTGACTCTCTACCCGCCACGTGTACCTCTTAACTGTCTCCCAGGCTCACGGCCAGCTCAGCCATCTCCTTTCCTAGTATGTTTCCTCATGAACCCGAGAGGAGCTGATCCCTCCCTTCTTTGTCCACTACATTGCCTGGTAGACTATAGTTTGCAGAGTGTGTGTGTGTGTGTGTGTGTGTGTGTGTGTGTGCGTCTGTGTGTGTGTGTGTGTGTGTGTGTGTGTGTGTGTGTGTGTTTTAGTCCTCAAAACACAGTGAATCCTCAAAAGATAGGTTATTGCTTAGAACATTTTTTTTTGCAGTACTGGGGACGGAACCCTGGAACCCAGGGGCATTATACCTCCAAGTTACACCCCCAGCCCCATTTATTTTTTATTTTGAAACAAGGTCTTGTCTCACTAAGTTGCAGAAGGTCTCACTAAGTAGCTGAGGGTGGCTGTGAACTGCGATCCTCCTGTCTCAGCCTTCCAAATGCTGGGATTTTTTTTTTTAAGCCTGTGCTACCATGCCTGGCAGAACATATTTTTTAAAATTGTAGTTTGTCTTATAATTAATACTTTCAGTAGGCTCAAAGGCAGTTCCATGGGGAAAGTAAAGTATTTCAACAAATTATGCTGAATACCAGCTAAATGAATGTGTGTATAGGGGGATGAACTTCAACCTTACTCCTCACCATTATACCAAAATTAATTTGAAATGTCCTAAATATAGAAGCTAGGAACTTCCAGAAAGATGGCAATGGAGAAAAACAGCGTTTACAAGTCCTGCTAACAATCGATCTATATTACCACAAAATCAGCACTTTTCATAGCCAGAAAACACCATCAGCAGAGAAATAAAAACTGTAAATACAAGGGACAGAGAAAAAGAAGGCTAGAAGAACAACCGGACACCAGAAAAGAAACCAGCCCGCATTGCTGTGGCAGAGCCATGCTGACGCCATCTTCCCTCGCAGCACAAGGCTCCAGAGAGGAGGGGGACTCAGAACGGAGCTCAAAACCAGAGAGGAGATACGCCAGCCTCACGGCTGAGTGTGCAACAGCAGCGCCATACTGCCAGCGGCGGCGACGAGTTCACTGGACAGCTCCAGATCAGCGCACTCAACAACCCACCAGGCTCCAAAGAGGAGGGGTGGACAGGGAGCTGAGGTGAGCAGCTGCAGAACAACCAGGTGTACTTCAGCAGTTTTTTCAGTGCAAGGAGCATCTAAAGCTCCCAGGAGCCGGGCTCAGCACACCCTCCAGGGACTCAGAGCGGAGCTCAAAACCAGAGAAGAAATATACCAGCCTCACGGCCGAGGGCTTGGCAGTGGTGCCATATTGCCAGCGGCGGCGGTGGCAGTGAGTTCACCGAGTCCGCAACAGCACACTCAACAACCGTGAGTCAAATTGCGGCCCCTAAAGGAGAAATCCCAGTACTGCACCCCCAGGGACTTGTGCAGCTTTGATAATCTCCCTGGGTCTGAGATTTTGCAATCCAACCCAGTGAAGGAGTAGTGGTGGCAGAGATACCACACCCTAGTGGCAGCTCCCCGTGGGAAAACACCCAGCCCGGCACCCCCATGGTCTCACACAGCCTCAATTAACTCCCTGGGTCTGAGACTTTACGATACAACCCAGGAAAGGAGTAGTGGTGACTGAGATTACCACAGACTCGAGATCCAGAGCATCTTAAGTGAAGTCGTAGTGACCCAGGGAAGAACTCAGAGAAGGCACAAACTTCTGAAATCATGGGAAAGAGGAATAACAATGGAACAATGAACGCCCACAACCCCACAACATCAGAACCTGATAACATAGAAATTCAGAGATCTCCAGAAGATCAAATCAGGAAAATAACTGTAGAAATAATACAGGACCTTCTGAAATAATTCAGAGTCTAAAAGAAATAAAGGATGCAATCATTGAAGGCCTCAATTCAAAGTATAAACAATTGATTAGACCACATGGAGAATAGAATCTCACTCCTAGAAGATGATCACTCCAAAAATGAACACATAGTTTATAATTTAGAAAAAAAAATCTGACAGCAGGAACTTGACATTGAAGAAATATGGGCCCATTTTAAGAGAGCTACTTAGCGAGGCCCTTCATAACTCAGTGAGACCCTGTTTCAAAAATAAAAAGACAAAAAAAATAGGGCTGGGAGTGTAACTTGGAGATAAACTATCCCTGGGTTCCATCCCCAGTACCGCAAAAAAAAAAAAAAAAAAAAAAAAATCTAAAAAATATGAACTAATTGTGACAGAAAAAAGATCTTTGTTGCCTGGACCTGGAGCTACACAAAAGGACCTGAAGAAACATTTGGAAGAGGGCATGGTGGCACACATCTGTAATCCCAGTTCTTGGGAGGCTGAGACAAGAGGAGCACACGTTCAAGGACAGCCTCAGCAATGTAGCTCTCAGCATCCTAGTGAGACCCTGTTTCGGAATAAAAATAAAAAGGGCCAGGGGTGTAGCTCAGAGGCAGAATGCCCCTGGGTTTAATTCCCCTAAATGAGCGAATGAATAAATAGAGCTGGCGGTGTAGCTTAGAGGCAGAGTGTCCTTGGTTCAATCCCCAGCACCACAGGCACACATAAAAGATGCTCTTAAAGTTGGTGGGCATCTGAAGCAGCAGGCTGACCTGGAGAGCCCCAGCGGCTCCCCTGCCACCTGGCCCAGTTACACCCACACCCAGAAGGAGCCACGGCCTTGGCAGCTGACCCCAAGGAGGCCGAGAGCCAGCAGCAGCCGCCTGCCCTCAGCCCTGCTCATGCCCACGCTGCCTGCAGCCCAGGCAGCCACACACGGGGGATGGCGGCTGGTGGGGACAAGAAGGTCCTGGCAACTCAGGGAGGAGTTAAATGGCTGAATAGAAGGAAAGCACATGGTTTTATCACCAGGAAGGACGCTGAGGAGATGCAGTTGGACGGCAGATGTCAGAGAAGACAGCTCAGGCCGCGCCCTCGCGGGGCGTGAGGTGGAGAGAGAGTGGGCTTCCGTGTTGAAGGGAAGGGGGCAAACGTGCGGCAGCCAGTGGCATTCCCAGGCAACACTCGTCCACTCGTGCCAACTGTGGCAGCTCCCTATCTATGGCCACATTCAGGCCGGCCCTCTGTGCTCTCACCAGAGAGTCCGGGGAGGGAAAGGCCCGCGGTCAGACAGCGCTGCTCCTGGCCTCGCTCAGCAGATCTGCCCGGGCTCAAGCAGCGCTTCCTAGCACACTGGTGACCACCTGCGGGCGCCTGCTGACCACGGCTCGCACTCTGCAGTGGGAGAAGTGATGGGGGGGCACTGACAACTGGAGCGTGAGCGAACTGGCGAATCAGCGACATGGGCTAGGTATGGGGTTCCGGGTCCTTGCTCCTTACCAAAGGCTGTGTGGAGAGGTCGGTGACTAGGAGAGTCAAGGAGTTACACTCACAGTCAGAGACGTAACCCCAGCTCAGATGCACAGGCCGCAGGGCCCTCAACTACAAGCTGGCAGAGACGGGCAGCTGACTCAAGGTGGGCAGTGCAGGCACCCTCCTCTCCCTCCTCTCCCTCCTCTCCCTCCTCTCCCTCCTCTCCCTCCTCCTACACCACGGTCATCAAGAGAAGAATCTTAGGTTCCAGCAGCCTTCCTGGAAATCGACACTCTATTAAAAAAAATAGAAAGAGGCAGTGATAAGTCTGCAATGTGTGTGTGTGTGTGTGTGTGTGTGTGTGTGTGTGTGTGTGTGTGTGTACGGGCGTGCAGGGGTGGGCACGTAGTAATAGAGATTGAATTCGAAGGTGTTCTTTACCTCTGAGCTATACCTCCAGCTCTATTTTATTTTTTATTTTGCAACAGGCTTTCACTAAGTTGCTGAAGGTCTTGCTAAATTGCTGAGGCTGGCCTCAAGCTTGAGATCCTCCTGTTTCAGCTGCCCAAGTACTAGGGTTATCGGCATGCACCACCATGTTTGGCACATTTGTGATCTTTTATGTATCTATATTTTGTTTCAGCACCCCTGCCAGGAGGGGTATTTTTCACTTTGGGAATCTAAGGATAGAGCCTGCATCCGTGTGTGAGTCTATGTGTGTGGGAGGAGATTGGGGATTGAACTCAGGGGCCTTCTACCTCTGAACTACGCTCCCACTCCTATTTTATTTTTATTTGGAAACAGAGTCTCGCTAGGTTGACGAGAGTCTCACTACTTGCTGAGCCTGTCCTTGAACCCGCGCTCTTCCTGTCCAGCCTCCCAAGTACAGGGATGACAGGTGTGCGCCACCACGCCCCGCTGTGTCCCGAGCTCTCACGGGATCTCTGTGTGAGCACAAGCCACAGAAGGCCAGCGCTGCCTCCTCCTGGGGCTCAGGCTCCCAGCATCTCTTTTCTTTTCAGGACGATACCAGCAAGCAGAACACGTGTATAAAGATGGAGCTCTCCCAAGGCGGGGACTTTGCAGCCTTTCTCCTACAAGGCAAGGTTATAACAAACATTTACTGGTTCTGGGATTTGAAATTCAAGTTTCCAGATAATTACTTTTTATTTTATTTCTGTAGTTATTGGGGTTGAACTGAGGAGCATTCTGCCTCTGAGCTATACCCCCAGTCCTTATTTATTTATTTATACTTTTTTTTTGGCTGTTGTGTTTTGTTTTTTGCAGAACTAGGGATTGAACCCAGGGGCATTCTACCTCTGGGCTACACCACCAGCCCGATTTTTTTTTTTTTTTTTTTTTTTGGTGGGGGCAGTACTGGGGAAGGAACCCAGGGGCATTCTACCTCTGAACTATACCCCAGCCCTGTTTTTTTTTATTCTTTATTTTGAAACAGAGTTTCACTGAGTTGCAAAAGGCCTCACTAAGTGGCTGAGGCTGTCCTGGAACTGCAGCCTTCTGTCTCAGCTTCCCAAATGCTGGGCTTACAAGCGTGCGTCACCACGCCCGGCTCCAATTTTTTATTCTTTATTTTTAAATAGGGTCTCACTAAATTGCAAAAGGCCTCACTAAGTAGGTGATGCTGGCAGAGAACCTGTGATTCTCCTGTCTCAGTCTCCCAAGTACTAGGATTACAAGTGTGTGCCACCACACCCAGCTTTTTTGTTTGTTTGTTTTCAGTACTGAGGTTGGAACCCAGGGGCATTCTACTTCCAAGCTACACCCCCAGCTCTATTTTTTATGCTTTATTTTGAAACAGGGTCTCCCTGAGTTGCAAAGGGCCTCACTAAGTAGTAGCTGAAGCTGTCTGCAGACAGCAATCCTCCTGTCTCAGCCTCCCAAATGCTGGGATTACAAGCGTGTGCCATCACACCCAGCATCCAGCTTTTATTTTTACTTTGAAACAGAGTCTTGCTAAATTGCCGAGGCTGGCCTCAAGTGTGCAATTCTTCTGTCTCAACTTCTAGTGTACTGAGATTATGAGCATGCACCACCCTGTCTGGCTCAGATTTTTTTTTTTTTTTTTTTTTTTTTGTGTGTGTGTGTGTGTGTGTGTGTGTGTGTGTGTGTAATTTTCGGGGGGGTATTGGGAATTCAACCCCGGGACATTCTACCTCTAAGCCACACCCAACCCTCTTTTATTTTTATTTTGAAACAAGTTCTCACTAGGTTGTTGAGAGTTTCACTACACTTGCCTAGGCCATCCTCGAACTAGCAATAACCAGCAATCCTCCTGTTTCAGCCTCCCAAGTACCGGGAGTACAAGTATGTGCCACAATGCTTGGCTTAGATAAATACTTTTTTTTTTTTTTTTTTTTTTTTTTTTTTTGCTGTACTGGGAATGGGACCCAGGAGCATTCTACCTCTGAGCTACACCCCCAGCCCTATTTTTTATTCTTTATCTTGAAACGGGATCTCACTGGGTTGCAAAGGGCCTCACTAAGTAGCTGAGGCTGTCCACAAACTGCGATCCTCCTGTCTCAGCCTCCCAAGACTAGGATTACAAGCGTGCGCCACCGCGCCCAGCAGATAATTACTTTTTTTTTTTTTTCTGGTACTGGGGTTCCTGGAAGCCCTTCTACCTCCGGGCTACACTCCCAGACCTATTTTTACATTTTTCTATTTGGAAACAGGGTCTCCTAAGCCAGCGCATGCGCCTGGCTTCGAACATGCACAATCCTCCTGTCTCTGCCTCCCAAGCGCGGGGATTACAAGCGTGCGCCACCACGCCCGGCAGATAATTACTTTTTAAGGAAACGTTTACGTGGGATCTTATACTATGGGAATGCACGACCTTTCCCAACTTGGTGGGTATTCAGTAAAGAAGCTGAGCTCGGTTCAGTGACAGAAGTCCTGCCACCATCCCACTGGCTGTATCTCCTCCAACACTGGTTGGAAGAAATCTTTTAGGACATCTTTTTAAATTCTATTCCTTGCCCTGGTCTTACCGCGTCTGTGCGTGCCACCTTCCTTCCCAGGAAGATCCAGGGCAAAGTGCCATAGACGGCCCGGGCACCCGGCAGAGTAGACAGCCAGGTTAAACCCTGCAGGCTTGGTGCTTTGTGGGTGACAAGCCCGTCTCCCTTCGGTGGTGGTGGCGGCTTGAGCTTCAGCTCCCTGTGGGGAAGTTACTTAGCAAGTGAGGATTTGCAATAACCGTTGTGAAACTCCATTCCCTTCAGTTTGCCACAGCTGGGGTTCCTCAGCTGTCCCACCCCGCAGAGGTGCCAGTCTGAGTGCCAGCGTCTCTGGGAAGAGGAGACTTGCCGCCTGCCCGCAGTTGCTCAATGGACTTTGGTTTCTTAACACAGGGGCTGGAGAGATTTGTCTGGATGTGTATAAATTGCCCAAGGAATCTTGGCTCAAGGAATTGGAGCACCCACAACTTGCTTTAAATTCAAAGAAAAAAGCCAGACAGCTGCAACTGGTAGGAAACAGCTGCGTTTTCAACCAATGTATTTCTCCCACTCTTGACTCGCGTCTCCCCTGTCTCCTCCCTGGAATTTCAGGATGAACCAGACCCGGGAGGATAAGAAAGGGCAAAGGAAACCCGGCGTGGTGGTGCACACCTGTAATCCCAGTATTTGGGAAGTTGAGATAGGAGGATCTCAGGTTCGAAGCCAGCCTCAGCAACTTAGTGAAATTCTCAGCAATTAAGCAAGACTCTGTTTCCAAATAAAAATAAAATAGGTCTGAGGGTGTAGCCCGGAGGTTAGAGGGCCCCTGGGTTCCATCACCATCATTAAAAAAAGGGGGGAGGGCAACAGAAAAAGTCATCCATGTCTCCAAAATTGATTTGCTTTGGACAAAATAAGTCTAAAAAGTAGGTATGTTTTCAGGAGCAGGAAGTTCAGGAGCTCTCTGGTCTGGACTCTCCTCTCCCTGAGACCCCCTCCAGACAGTTCCCTGGAGGGAGGCTCTTTTGTTCTGATTTCTGTTCCACTGGGAGCCTTAATGTGCTTATTTATACAATGTGCACTGATTATTTTTCCTTATTCTTTTCTTTGCTATTTTGTTTGTTTTTTAGTTTGCAAACTGGAGTTTGGGCCTTACACATGATAGCCAAGCACTCTACCACTAAGCTAAATTGCCAGAAAATCTGCCCTTCAATTTTTTTTTTTTTCCTCAGTGCTGGGGATGGAAACCCAGGGACATTCTACCTTCGAACTACATCCCCAGCCCTACTTTTTATTCTTTATTTTGAAACAGAGTCTCACTGAGTTGCAAAGGGCCTCACTAAGTAGCTGAGGCTAGCTGCGAACCATGATCCTCCTGTCTCAGCCTCCCAAGCTCAGGGATTACAAGGATGTGCCACCATGCCTGGCTCAATTTTTTTTTTTTTTTTTTTTTGGTGGTACTGGGGTTCCTTCTACCTCCGGGCTACACTCCCAGACCTATTTTTACATTTTTATTTGGAAACAGGGTCTCCTAAGCCAGCGCATGCATCTGGCTTCGAACCTGCGCGATCCTCCTGTCTCTGCCTCCCAAGCGCGGGGATTACAAGCGTGCGCCACCACGCCCGGCTCTCAATTTTTTTTATATGATTTTATTTTCTCCCTTCAACCATAATAATATGATATCCAAATTTTGTCTTCACTGACTTATCCGTTCCACTTACAGGCAAGGCAAATGCTACTTCTTGAAGTGGTCCCACCATGGACTCTCTGGTCATCCAACCCAAGTCATCCCCTTGCCTGGCCTTATCTCACTATATTATGTGGCCACCTCACTGAATCTCATTCCAGACTTTAACCTTTCCATGGCTTCCATGATTTTTTTTTTTTTTTTTTTGGTGGTACTGGGGTTCCTGGAAGCCCTTCTACCTTAGGGCTACACTCCCAGACCTATTTTATACTTTTATATTTGGAAACAGGGTCTCTTAGGCCAGCGCAGCTGGCTTCGAACCTGCGCAATCCTCCTGTCTCCGCCTCCCAAGCGCAGGGATTACAAGCGTGCGCTACCACGCCCGGCGGCTTCCATGATTTTGCCGTGTTTTTCACACAAAATGTGTGTGACCTTCACTGCATTGCCGCCACCTTTGGGACCCTGAGCCTTCTTGACAGCACTGTCACTCCCAGAGGTTGCTCCACCTTTCCCCCCTTTCCGGAACCACTTTTTCCCTTGGGCGGCATCTTCAAAACTTGCGTTGAACTCTCAACTGCTTCGGTAGCCAGAAAAAGCTCATTTTTTTTTTTTTTTAACACAGGGTCTCACTAGGTTGCCAAGGCTGGGGCCTCAAACTTGTGCCCTCCTTCCTCAGCCTCCTGAGTAGCTGGGCGTACAGGCCTGTGCATGGTGCCTGCTCCCCGGCTCCGTTTTAAGATCCCGGGGAATAGGGATCATATGTTCACTCCTGCAGGCCAGAGGCCACCGTATGTTGGTCCTGCACGTCTACTGAATGAACTCACTCTCACAAAAGGAAGCCAGGAAAGAAGGGACATCTCAGATGATTGTAGGGGGAGGCGGACATAGATCAAACCTGTCATGAATTAATTTCTCCTTTTTTCTCCTCAGAACAGTATTGATCCCATTACTCCAGACAACTTAGAAATGGTAAGAAACTTTAAGAGAATGCTCCAGATTCAAGTTAGGTTTCCAAGATTCTTATTTTCACTTAAAATGCACCTTAAAGTCAAATATACTGGTTAAAGGCCCCACGAGGACACTGTTCAGATCCCCCGTGACTTAATCTTGCATCTCAGATCCGCTGAACGTGGCCCTCCTATCACTGCAGGTAATTGACTTAAGTCATTTTTCGGGGGGGGGGGTTCCCTGAAGTTAAGGGAACTTACACTTCAGAGCTCCTCATTCATACAGCCCCGTGGAAGCCCCAGGAGGGGCCCTAGCAGTGTGCGAACCATGATCCTCCTGTCTCAGCCTCCCAAGCTCAGGGATGACAAGGATGTGCCACCATGCCTGGCTCAAATTTTTTTTTTTTTTTTTTTATGATACTGGGGTTCCTTCTACCTCCGGGCTACACTCCCAGACCTATTTTTCCATTTTTATTTGGAAACAGGGTCTCATAGAGTATCTGATTTTTGTAAAATTAGCAAAACTAACATATTTTAAACAAAATGACTAATGACCCCTGTCTCTTTTCAACCCAATTTTCCTCTACCATAATTCTTCCCATAACGGGTGGTGTTAGAGTGACCATGGGCATTTTGTGTTCGTGTGTGTGTGTGTGTGTGTGTGTGTGTGTGTGTGTGTGTGTGTTCAGTACCAGGGATTGAACCCAGGAGTATTCTACCTCTGAGCTTCACTCCAAGCCCTTTAAAAAAAATTTTTTTTTTTTTTGTAACAGGGTCTGCATTGCTTAGGGCCTCGTTAAGTTGCTGAGGCTGGCCTCCAGCCTGCAATCTTTCTGTCTCAGCCTCCCAAGTACTAGGATTACAGGTGTGTATCACCACAGCTCGCCATAATTTCATTTCGTATTCTTTTTCTTAAAGAGGGGCCCATGATACCTGGATTTGCCCCTGAAAAAAATATCTTCCCAATCCACCAAGACTAGTGACTTGGGCTTTCATCTTGCCTTTGGAATACCTTAGAAGACAAAGCAGCCCTGGGGTGTCCTGGCCCTCCCTCCAAGCCTGGCAGCACACCTCTTCCTGAGTTTCAGTGCAGGAGAGGTCACACCTGAGGACTTTCTGAGGAGCGCACCATTTTACCACCATGCACCGACCCTCTGATTCCTGGTTAATATTCTTTATTCTGCCTGAAGTCTTCCAAGTCAGATACCAACACAGCCTCCCCGCTTTCTTTCGGCTAGTTTTAGTAGGTTGTGTCTGTTTTGATACTTTAACTCTGAACATATTGGTTTCTTTACATTTAAACTGAATTTCAAGCCGGGCGTGATGGCTCACGCTTGTAATCCCAGCATTCGGGAGGCTGAGACCAGAGGATCGCGGTTCGTGGACAGCCTCAGCCACTTAGTGAGGCCCTCTGCAACTCAGTGAGACCCTGTTTCAAAATAAAGAATAAAAAAACAGGACAGGGGGTGTAGCTCGGAGGTCAAATGCCCCTGGGTTCAATCTCCAGACAGACAAATAAGTAAATAAATAAATAAACTGAATTTCTTTGGGTTTTGTCCTTTTAAACAATCTGACCATCTCTGCTTTTTCACTGAGGGGGGGGGGGATTTAGACCATGTAGGTTTAATGTGATTATTGCTGTGGTTGGGTTTAAAGCTACCACCTTGCTACTTAGTATTTGTCCCATCTGTTTTTCTTCCCTCTCCTTTCTGCCGTCGTCGTCGTCGTCTTCTTCTCCTTCTCCTTCTCCTTCTCCTTCTCCTTCTTCTTCTTCTTCTTTTTCTTTTTGTGGTACTGGGGTTCCTGGAAAACCTTCTACCTTCAGGCTACACCCCTATTTGTTATATTTTTTATTTGGAAACAGGTCTCTTAAACCAGCGCAGCTGGCTTTGAACCTGCGTGATCCTCCTGTCTCCGCCTCCCAAGCGCGGGGATTGCAAGCCTGCGCCACCACGCCCGGCTCTGCCTTCTTTTTGAGTGTTTTTAGTGATTCCATGGCATCTCCTTTGTTGACTGATTGGATATGCCTTTTCCATATCATAGGATCCGAACATTTATTTTAGAGGTGACATTAAGCTGAGTCTTCCAATCAACATAATGAAGATCAGGCCACCTAAACCTATAACAGGCAAGTATAATCCAGCTGAGGCTTTCTTTGTGCCATTATTATTATTTCACCATTCTTCCTTCCTCGCCTTTTTCCAGATTTTCTATTTTTTTCTGCTTATTAGCAGCAATATCTAATTATATACATAGTTTTTTGTTTGTTTGTTGTTGTTGTTTTTTTTTTTTTTGGTGGTACTGGGGGTGGGAACCAGGGACTCTTCTACCTCCGGGCCATACTCCCAGACCTATTTTTATATTTTTATTTGGAAACAGGGTCTCACTAAGTTGCTGAGAGCCTCACTAAGTAGCTGAGGCTGGCTTCGAACCTGTGTGATCTTCCTGTCTCAGCCCCCCAAGCGCAGGGACTACAAGCGTGCTCCACCATGCCCAGCTTATATACATAGTTCTGAAGAGGAAATATCTTTTTTTTTTTTCTGGTGGTACTGGGGTTCCTGGAAGCCCTTCTACCTCCGGGCTACACTCCCAGACCTATTTTTTATTTTTGGAAACTGGGTCTCCTAAGCCAGCGATCCTCCTGTCTCCGCCTCCCAAGCACGGGGATTACAAGCGTACGCCACCACGCCAGCAAAGAGGAAATATCTTAAAACTTACAAACTCTGGGACATAAAAATATAATTGTTATGAAGATAGTTAACCTCATCGGAAGTTCAGCAAAGAGAGACACCGCCTCTGACTGCTAGGTGAAGTTCGTTATGCCTACATTCCTGAGCCAACCCCCTCATCAGCATTTGCTGAATGCCCACAAGGCACAAACCACAAAGACGAGTAAGACGCAGATGGTCCATCAAAGGAGGAAGAAAACAGGTCAGCAGATAGAAACAAGCCACAGGCACCGAGGAGGCTCTAGACTAGTGTGAGCTCATCTCCAAGATGCTGAGCGAGATCTGAAGGGCGCAGGGAGCAGCAGCAGTGCTCGGGCTCAGCGGCGCCTGACTCGAAGACCCCGATTGCTGGCCCTGCCCCAGAACTCCTGTTCCCATAGGGCTGGGCCTGGGCTCGATAAAACATTTCGACTGGCCCTAGGTGACTCTGCCCCTGCTGATCTGACTTCAACCTTTGAGAACTAACCCCGTATGTGATACCTTCTCTTTAGAAAAACCTCTAGAAAGTTATTCAAGAACTTGAAGACAGTTGGGCATGGTGGCACAAGCCAAGCAATCTCAGTACTTGGGACGATCACAGGTTTGAAGCCAGCCTCAGCATCTTAGTGAAACCCTCAGCAACCTAGCAAGACTCTGTTTCAAAACAAAACATAAAAAGGAATGAAAGCATAGCTTGGAGGTAGAACGCCACTAGGTTCAACCCCCAATACCATAAGAAAAAAGGAACTGGAAGAGAGAAAGAGAAAAAAGGGGGAGAAAGGAAACAAGAGAGGGAAGGAGGAAGAGAGGGAGGGCGGACAGCTGTAGCCTCTGGGAAGCAGCCTGGGGCACAAGGACTCTGGGAGTTTGAGGGACCCAGGCACCCTCCAAAGGGAAGTCAGGGGATGAATCTAAGAGAACAAGTCACCCAGTATTACCGGGGATTTAGGAAGCAAGGAATAAGAAGGAAATGAAAGGTCATTTGGAAGGGGGTGATGAAGAGCGTGATTGACAGGGAAAGGAGACCGCTGATAGGAAGGCACGCGGAAAAACGTCAGCACAGAACTCGCGAGCCCGCTGGATTACGTGGGTCTTCTGCAGCCACCAAAAAGTAACGGTCTCCGGCAGGTTTGGGCCCGGCTTAGCTGGGGGGAGATGGCGACAGGGACCATCTCCCCGTCCTTTGCAGAGACTCAGTGATTCAGCAGCCGAAGAAAAGACTGGATTTGGAGAAGGAGGAGGAGGGAGGGCAGAGGCTCTCCAGCACCTGGGCTCGCACCTGGGCTCGCAGACCCACTGCAGAGCAAGAGTGGGTTTCTGAGGAAGAGGCTTCTGCAGGCAGGGGAAAGCACAGGGGAAGATGGGGTCAGCAAAGGCGACGTCAGGTGATTCGACTAATTCTGGACTATTTCCGACCAAGGTACTACATTCAAAAGCCCTCTGGAAGTCTTTGCAAAGATAGAAGACTGCTGCGGGCTGGGCTCGGGGCAGAACCACTTCATCAAAGACAGTCAGTGGGAGCACCAGGCGGACATCTTCCACACCTACTACAAGAAGTACCTGGACGGGGAGTGGGAGGAGGAGCTGTCCAGGTGAGCCCGGACGCAGCCCCAGGACCAGAACTAGTACCAGGGCAGAGAGGTCTTTGGGGTTTGGAGAAATGTTTAGAGACGTTCGGCAGTTTTCGGTTTTGGGTGTGTGTGTGTGTGTGTGTGTGTGTGTGTGTGTGTGTGTGTGGACGGGTGTGCTGGGGATTGAACCCAGGGGCATTCTACCTCTGAGCTTTACCTTTAGCCCTTTTTATCTTTTATCCTGAAACCAGAGTCTCACAAGGTTGCTGAGAGTCCCACTGCATTGCTGAGACTGTCCTCAAACCTGCAATTCTCCCATCTCAGCCTCTCAAATATTGGGATTATAGGTGTATGCCACTATGCCTGCCTCAGCAGATTATTTTAAAATGTTGTGTGGACATTATTTAAGAATGGTTAGAATAGCTGGGCTGTAATCCTAGTCATTGGAAGTCTGAGACAGAAGGATCACAGGTTAAAGCCAGCCGCGGTGGTGCACTCTTGTAGCCCCAGCATTTGGGAGGCTGAGCTAGGAGGAGCGCGGTTCTCAGGCAGCCTCAGCTACTTAGTAAGGTCCTCTGCAACTCAGTGAGACCCTATTAAAATAAAAATAAACTGGGCTTGGTGGCGCATGCTTGTAATCCCTGCACTTGGGAGGCTAAGACAGGAGGATCATGCAGGTTCAAAGCCAACCTCAGCTAATTACTGAGGCTCTCAACAACTTAGTGAGACCCTGTTTCCAAATAAAGTGTAAAATAGGTCTGGAAGTATAGCCCGGAGGTAGAAAGCCCCTGGGTTCCACCCCCAGTACCACAATAAATAAATAAATAAATAAATAAATAAATAAATAATAAAATAAAAATAATAGGGCTAGGGGTGTAGCTCAGATGTAGAATGCTCCTGTGTTAAATTCCCAGCATCACACACACACACACACACACACACACACACACACACTTAAACGAAACAAACAGAAAAACAAAGACCCAGCTGACCAGCACACCTCTGGCCTCACTGCCTCTGGGGTTGAGTGAACTTTGCTGCACATGGCCCAAGTCTCTGTGTGTGTGTGTGTGTGTGTGTGTGTGTGTGTGTGTGTGTGTGTGTTACTAGGGATTGAACTCAGGGGCATTTTACCTCCAAGCTACACACCCACCCCCAGCCCTTTTTTTTTTTAAATTGTATTATTTGGAAACAGGTTCTTACTAATTTACTGACAGCCTCACCAAGTTGTTGAGGCTGGCCGCGAACCTGCGATCTTCCTGTCTCAGCCTCCCAAGCACTAGGATTACAGACATGCGCCACTGCGCCCAGGGCCTGGGTCTGCTCTTTAGAGATCTTCTGGAGGACAGAGGGGGCTCTGCCCTGCCCCACCCGGCCTGGGAGAGGCTCTGCCTGCCCTGCCCTCACCAACGCCCAGCTCTATACCCCCCACCAGGACCTGCACCTAGAAGGCTCTTGCCTCAAGGCCCCGTGCCCCTGGGAAGGTCCATCCTAACTGTCCATTTCGGGTCTTGGTAGCAAGCCCGCCATCACCTCTCCTTGGCGGGGAGTCTGCGCGGCTCTGACTCTTCTCCTCTCCCAGCACAGCCACGTTCCACTTCCTCCTGCCCAGCTGTCTGATGCCAGTGGAGACCAAGAGCCCCCCAGGTAGGCAAGCAGGCAGCGGTCCCAGCAAGCCCAGGGCTTCCGCAGGTGACCCTTGCCTGGTGGAGGATGGAGGCAGGTTGGAAGCTGTGGCCTCAGGGTTCCTGCTTGGGTCTGAGCCTCTGAGCCCAGACACCATCCCCCGAGGGGCCCCCTGAAGGTGTGTGAGCACGTCCCCGCCAGGCCTCCAGGGTCTGCACTTGGCCTGCAGCAAATGTTAGCTTTGACCACCAGTGGACACGAATCTTCCAGGAGGTGTGAGAGCAGCCACAGACAGTGTGTGTGTGTGTGTGTGTGTGTGTGTGTGTGTGTGTGTGTGCCCTCCTTGTGTATCTTCCTTGTCCAGGAAGGCAAGTAACCCCAGGGACAGCCCCACGGCACACCTCACCTTTCGTCCTCAGGAAGCTCACCCCTGTGGGGTGCTATCCCCAGCAGAGCAAACCCTCAGCGTCCCCACCCGGGGCTCGGGCAAAAGCCTTGCACACCACCCGAGGCCCCAGGCCTCCTGCCAACACCTCTCTCCTCTTCTTAACCAGGTGTGGCCAGTTTCCTCGGCGTACACTGGGCTGGACGTCACAATTTCTTCCTCTATTCACTGAACCGGACTCTGAAGGATAAAATTGGTACTTTTGCACGGACGCGGGAGTGGTCAGCGCAGGGCTCTGACGATGTGTCCTTCCCCAGCTTAGCTGAGGGCGCGTGAGGGACACGAGCCACGGGCTGCAGCAGGGACTCGGTGGGTACAGAGTGACCTCAAGGGCCGCTCCCTGAGCTGTCACGTTTTGTAAAGATGGCAGCCCTGCGGGTCCATGCAGCCCCTTCCCCAGTGAGGAGGATGGGCTCGGCCGGTCCCTGCCCAGCTCTAGCCCAGCTGTGTAGTTCCAGGCCAGACCCTTCAAGCCCAACCTGCCTCCTCTGGTGAAACACGCAGCCAATTATACCATCTACTGCTAATGTTTCCTGTATACAGTAGACTGCCATTTCTGTATGTAAAAGTTCTCCCGTGTGTGTGTGGTGGGGGGGGGAGGCAGGCAGACTGATGGTTGAACCCAGGGCCATTCTACCTCTGAGCTACACCTCCAACCCTTTTAATTTTTTGTTTAGAGTCCTGCTAGGTTGCTGAGAGCCTCACTGTATTACTGAGGCTGGCCTTGAACCTACATTCTTTCTGTCTCAGCCTCCCAAGTACTAGGATTACCAGCGTGCCCCAGCTGCCTGGCTTGAAGCAGGAGGGGAGGCTGTTAGCCAGGTCTGTGGAGATGGTTACTGAGCAGGTTCAGCCTGTGCTCAGTCCTGGAGCTGGGCACTCATGTCACGCTTTAGTACTGTCAAAAGTCATGTTGAAAATTCAATAATTCCAGGGCTTGGGAGGCTGAAACAGGAGGATTGCAGGTTTGAGGCCAACTAGTGGAAACTTCTCAAGACTCCGATTCCAAATAAAAAATAATATAGGACTGGGAGTGTAGCTCGAAGGTAGAATGCTCCTGGGTTCAAGTCCCGGCAACACACACACACACACACACACACACACACACACTCACTCACAATGTCTCTACTCCCCGCCTTCTAGCGGGCAGTCTGCCTTCTAATCTCCACTTCTCTGCAGTTGGCCCTCCTTGGCAGTTACTGACTCCTCAGCCTCAGTCTCCACATCTGTAAATTGGGGGCCTCATGGGACCTGCTGCATAGAACCCTTTTGAGAACTTAGCTCCGCAGTGCCCACAAGTGCAGGCACCCAGAGCGGGTGGGAGCAGACGGGGCGGCCTAGTGAGCGGTGTCCTTCCCCTAGACCCCGAGGGTGTGTGGCCCTGCGCAGCACCCATCACAGTCTCCAGACTCAGCGGCTCCTCCTCCCACCTGGTGCTGGCATGCGAGGACGGGGTGCTCCTACTGTGGGACCTGGCCCAAGGTGAGAGCCTGCCTCTTGGAAGCCCTGCGAGGCCTGGGCAGAGACACGGGGACACTGGGTCCCTGAGCACCTGGCATCTGTGTCGCTCTGTTGAGTACTGGGACTCAACGCGGTCCTGGGAGCGCGGTGTAGCCTCCAGATGTACCCGGTGGAGAAGGCTCTCTACGCCTGAGCCGTCCTCCTCCTCATCCTCCTCTTTCTCCTCTTCCTCGCGGCTCCCAGGCTCTCAAGGTGGAGCCACTTTGGGCTCTCCTTCCTGATAGCCGCTCCGTGCCCCCATCAGCGGGGACTCCACTGGTTTTGCAGTTGAGAGACCTAGAAAGCAGTCCAGGCAGAACCTCAGTGGGGCCCCAGGGCCCGGCCCGCCTTGCAGGTGTGGAAGTCGGGGACCAGCCTCTTGGGGGGAGGGCCTCCCTGGTAGCAACTTAATGAGATTAATGAAGCCAGGGTGGGCAGTCTCGCAAGCACGTGCTTGTTCCCATTTCGTCTGGATATTGATAGATCCTCGCTCGGCTCCTGGCGCATGCGCTCCACGTGCTCTGCTCCGCCGTAGCCCCCCCCCCCCCTCGCCCACCGCCGGTGGGGCTCTGGTCCCGGCTCCTGGGCTGGGGTTTCACCTGCAGAGGGCAAGCAATGCCGGCCTTTGCCCTGCCCTCCCCAGCCCCTGTGCACCTGCTGGTCGCAGGACCAGCACCCCCCCCCCCCCCCCCCGTGATCACTGGCTGTGTGATTGTTCTTTCCAGGATTCCCCCTCGGGGTCGTCGCTCTTCCTGAGGGATGCCACTGCCAAAGCATCCACTTCCTAAAGTATTTCTTGGTCCACAAAGGACAGAACATGTATCCCGAGGGCCCGGTGAAAGCCCAGATGAAATGCGTGGTGCTGTGCACGGACGCGTCCCTCTTCCTGGTGACAGCCAGCGGGACCCAAGGACCCACCCTCAGTTTGCTTGTCGAGAGGTGGGTGGCTCCCGGCAGACCGACGGCCTCCCGCTGCTGCGTGCGTGCGTGGGCCGAATTTTTCTAAAGAAATTGTTTGGCGGTGTGTAAGGCATCTTTCTTACCCATGTGATCAAGAAGGGACCCAGTTCTGCAAAAACAATGTCTCATCAGTTTCCCCCAGGATCTATTTTTAATTAAAAATATTTGATGAATGCAAATGAATCCATACAATGTGTGTGCACTAAAAGGAATGAGAGGAACTCCCCTGTACCCACTGGTAAGGGAACACCTCCAGCTCCGTGATTGCTCCCAGACTGCCTCTCCATCATCCCCAAAGGCTGTTAATGACGTACGGCCACACCGAACCACCCCAAAACCTGATGGCTAAGGAAAAAACTGTCAGCTGGGCTCAGCGGCAGCCACCTGTGATCCCAGTATTTGGAAAGCTGACAGGAAGATTACAGATTTGAGGCCAGTCTCACCAACTTGGTGAGACCTTGTGTCAAAATAAAAAATAAAGCCAGGCATGGTGGCACACACCTGTAACCCCAATACTTGGGAAGCTGAGACAGGAGGATCACAGGTTTGTGGCCAGCCTCAGCTACTTGCAAAGCCCTCCCCAACTTAGTGAGACTCTGTTTCAAAATAAAGAATAAAGCCAGGTGTGGTGGCACACGCTTGTAATCCCAGTGCTTGGGAGGTCGAGACAGGAGGATCACACAGGTTTGAAGCCAGCCTCAGCTACTCAGTGAGGCTCTCAGCAACTTAGTGAGACCCTGTTTTAAAATAAAGTATAAAATAGGTATGGGAGTGTAGTCCAGGGGTAGAAAAGCCCCTGGGTTCCACCCCTAGTAACACACACACACACACACACACACACACACACACAGGAATAAAAAATAGGGCTGGGAGTGTAGCTCCCAGATAGAATGCCCCTGGGCTCAATCCTCAGTCACACACACACACACACACACACACACACACACACACACAAATAGAGCTGGCAATGTGGTTCAGAGTTAGAATGTCCCTGTGTTCAATTCTCAGTACTAAATAAACATAAAAAGCCAGGCATGGTGGCACACACTTATAATCTCAACATTTGGGAGGCTGAGACAGGAGGATTGTGGTTTGCAGACAGTCTCAGCTACCTAGGCCCTTTACAATTCAGTGAGACCCTGTTTCAAAATAAAGGATTTAAAAAACAGGGCTGGGGATGGAAGCTGGGAGTTAGAGTGCCCCTGGGTTCCATTCCTAGTACCGGAAGGAAGGAAGGAAGGAAGGAAGGAAGGAAGGAAGGAAGGAAGGAAGGAAGGAAGGCAGGCAGGCAGGCAGGCAGGCAGTGGCTGTTGGCCGGGTTCTGTAGGTCCACAGCTCGGGTGCTCTGGCTCGGGCAGGTCCCTCTCAGACCTCCCTAGGTGCCACCTGTGTGTGCAGGCAGCTGGCGCCCGGCCAGGCTCTGGGATGGCCTCCCTCTCGCCCCTGCAGCTGGCCAGCTGTTGGCGGGACACCTCGCGCTTTCCCCGCAGCCCCTCCTGCAGGCTGGCTCAGGCCTCCTCGGGCGCCAGCGTGAGGGTCCCAGCAGCAAGCGAGCACAGTCCAGGCACGAGTGCCGCTCACGCTCTGCCCTCGTTACGCCTGCTGAGGTCCCGTCGGCAAAGCTCGTCCCCAGGCTGCCCCACGTCCAAGCGGCAGAAAAAGACGCTCTGCCTTTTGGTGGGAGTCGCTGCCAATGAGGGGCAATTGTTTGCTCAACAGTTTTTATTGCTTTTCTAAAGTCGTCATTTCTTTGATTGTGTTAAGAGTTAACTGCATGCATATGTCTGGCTGTGTCTCTAAATAGCATATTATTTAGCTGTGCCTATTTAGGAAACGTATCGATGGAACTATGTACTACATATTCTCCAACTTTTTTTTTCCAGTACTGGGGATGGAGCCCAGGGGTGCTCTACCTCCGAGCTACGCCCCCTGCCCTATTTCTTATTCTTCATTTTTAAAACAGGCTCTCATTAAGTTGCGGCGGGCTCACTAAGTAGCTGAGGCTGTCCACAAAAAGCGATCCTCCGGTCTCAGCCTCCCGAAAGCTGGAATGACAAGCGTGCGCCACCACGCCCGGCTCTAACTTGCTTTGCAATGTTGTTCACGAGAGTCACGGGTGTTAGTGTGCGTAGCTCCAGTTCTTTCATTTCCATGGCTGTATTATATTTCATTCTCTAAGTTCCCAGAATGACTTCCAAGCATTCTCCTGCTAATGAAACTGAAATTTGCTCCTTCTTTTTTTGCTACTACTAAACACTCTCCTCTAGCCTGGCGTGGTGGCGCACCCTTGCAATCCCAGCACTCCGGAGGCTGAGACAGGAGGATCACGTTTCGCGGCCAGCCTCAGCTACTTAGTGAGGGCCTCTGCAACTCAGTGAGACCCTGCTTCAAAATAAAGCATAAAAAATAGGCCAGGGGGTGTAGCTCAGAGGTAGAATGCCCCTGGGTTCCATCCTCAGTACCAGAAAACCAAAACCAAAACCAATCTCCTCAACATACTTCCTGGTGCACATATCAAGAGTTTCCCTGAGAAACTCTAGGAGACTCTAGGAGAGGTCCCTAGGAGATGGTAGTAAAAGTTTGAACCACTTAAGGAAGGAGAACTTGCATGTGTTTTGTTTCCTGTAGGCCCAGAAAGCACCTGGAAGAAGCCATCTCTGCGGTGGCCCCAGTCCCAGCCTTACCTGGCATGGTAGGTGTCCCTGCCTCTCACTCCTCTCCTGGGCATGTGTTCGTCTTTTCTTCAGGAACTGTATTTTGGTGGTCTAGTGCGTGCCAGGCACTGGACTAGCGAGACATGAAAGAGAAAGTCCATGGCTGGGGTGTAGCTCAGTGGCAGAGCCACGCTTGCTTAACAGGGGCCAGCGTGAGGCTATGGGTTCTGTCCCCAGCACCAAAAAACTCTGACAAATAAAAAAAGCCCCTGCTTAGTGGAGCTCACAGTTCACTGGCAAAGACAGGCAGGTCACCAAGCAGCCAGCCTGGAACTCAAGAAAGGCTGTCATGTGATTTTGCAAAGGCCGCGGGGCGCAGAGAGGGGGCTGCCTCACTTGGCCTGCAGAAGGGGTGACTGGAGGTCACAGCTGAGCTGGGCCAGGGGAGATGAGAAGGCAGCCCCAGCCGGTGGAGGGCCCCCCGCCAGGCAGAAGGGGCTTGAGGTGTGGAGGAGGAGATCAGGGGTACATATACTCAGCTCAGAACGGCCTGGGAGTCGGAGGTGTCTGTGGCTGATGCTGGGGTGGGACATTGCAGCTGATCCTAATTCTCACAGGGCCCACCTGATGGGCCATGGGCCTGGAGAGAGAGTCTGTGACTCCCAGGGGCCCTTCAGAGGCTGAGGCATAGAGGGCCGCAGGAGCCCATTCTGTGCTCACCAGCAGCTAGTGAGCAGGGAAGGGAGCTGGGAGCCTGCAGATTCCCCAGCCCCAGGGCACCAGCATCACTTACAGGTCAAGGAGGAGGAGCGCACTTCTAAGGCTTCTGAGGGCTCCCCAAGCCCTGGGTCCTGCAAGCTGGGGAGGCTGTGGAGGGCTGAGAGTGCAGCATCCTGTGCTGAAGAGAAGGTGCTTGGGCACTGCAGCCACAAATCCCAAATGGGGACAAAGGCCAGAGGCGGGAGGCCGGCCGGGGTGGCCAGGAGCGGATGTGTGAGGGAGGGCAATGGATGGAGGACGGCCATGGGGCCATGGGGCCAAGGAGGCTTTTGAAGCCCAGGGAACCTGGTTTGCTCCCTGCAGGGAAGGAAGGCAGGAGGGCCACAGGATCAAGCAGGTCCCTGGGGGCTTAGGAAGAAGGGTTCTCCAGCCAGTATCCTGGCAAGAACAGGGAGAAGCCAAGGGGGTAAAAGGGGTGCGGCACCCTGGGTCGAGGGGCGTGGGGCGGGGCTCCTGCCAGCTCATGCCCTGGCGCCTGCGCTCCCCCACCATGGCCTGCGATGGATCTGGAGCCGGTGCCCAAGAGCTTATAGACCCTTCTCCGTGCTGCGCTGTGTGTCCAGCTGGTTCCCACCCCACGGGCGGCCTCCTCCCCTGAGGGCCCGAGTCCAGCAGAAGTCTCCACTCGATGTCTCTGCGCCCCAGGTGCTGCTCTTTTCCAGGAACGGCTCCATGAACCTCATGGATGTGACCAAGACCAAAATCACCTGCGCCTTTGCACCCCCTGGGCCTCATCACCCCGAGGTGCCCTGGAAGCCGGTGTTTGTGGTGTCCTCACACCACCCCTACTTCCTGCTCCAAGGTACAGAGGGGAACGTGAGGGCTGTGGCCTCTCCTCGCCCAGGCCTTCCACAAAGCACAGGGACCCCCGTCTCCTCCCCTGCACCCCTCTGCCACGGCCAAAGGACCCTGCAGCCCGGGCTCACAGGGCTCTCTGGCCTAGTCCTGGCCTGGCCTTACTCTGGCTCCTGCTGCCCACCCCAAGTGGCCCTTCTCAGCCAGCCCAGCGACTCAGCCTCCACAGGCAGCGGCCACCAGCGCCCGGAGAGACGCAACGATGCAGAATGCAGAGGTCCCTTTCGTTGCAGGAAGCCCTCTGGATGGTGCGGAATCCTCCAGTGATGACCCAAAGGACACCCCAAGCTCCATTTTCTGTTTTGATTTTGAAGCCTACCCACTCCTGGAAAATATCTGCAAAAACTGCACCATTCCTCAGAAGGACCTGAGAGACAGCATGGTGTTCCTGCGGGTGCTGCCGCTGGAAGAGAGATGCGAGCGGCTCCTTCAGAACAGGTGCAGGGCAGTGGGCACTGTTCTGTGGTGAGACCCCGTCAGCATGCCAGGCCCCCGGGAGGGCTTCCACACCCGAGCCAGGCGCCCAGGCTGGCAGAATGGAAAGGCTTCAGTAGGATATTTTCTGATTGTCATGACTATCTTTTCTTTTTATTTTCTCAATTCTTTCTCTTTAAAAGAACACATTTGGATCATTAGGCTCATCATTAAGATGTGTCGGCAAAGCTGAGCGTGGTGGTGCACGCTTGTAATCCTAGTACTTTGGGAGGCTGAGACAGGAGAATTGCAGGTTCAAGGACAGACTCAGCAAGTAGTAAGACGCTCAACAACCTAGCAAGACTCTGTTTCAAAATTAAAAAATAAAAAGTAGAGCTGAGGGTGTAGCTCAGAGGTCCAATGCCCTTGAGTTCAGTCCCCAGTAACACACACACACACACACACACACACACACGTATAGGCAAACTATAGCCATATCCAGTCCACTGCCAGTTTTGAAAATAAAGAAGTATTTTTTCTTTTCTTTTCTTTTTTTTCACTATTGATTGAACCCACAGGCATTCTACCCCTAAGCTACACCCCCATCCCTTTTTTATTTTTATTTTGAAACGGTCTCAGGGGTGCTGAGAATCTTGCTAAGCCGGCTCAGGCTGTCCTTGAACCTGTGATCCTCCTGTCTCAGCCTCCCAAATACTGGAATTACAGTTATGTGCCACTGTGCCCAACTTTTTGTTGTGTTCTTTTTTTCTGGTGCTGGGGATTGATCTCATTTCCTTGTACTGGCTTGGCAAGCGTTCTACCACTAAGCCGCATCCCCAGCTCCTTGCAAAAACAGTTTTATTGTAACAGTCATACTAGTTTGTTTACACACTGTCCATGGTTGCTGTGTGCTCCTCCAGTGGAGTTGAATCATGGCAGCAGAGACTACATGACCCATAGAGTCTAAATGATCCTCTCTCAGTGGGCTATGGTGACACATGCTTGTAATCCCATTACTTGGGAAGCTGAGGCAGGAGGATCGCAGGTTCAAGGACAGCCTCAGCAAGTAGTGAGACTCATCAACCTAATGAGACCCTGTTTCCAAATAAAAATAGAATAGGACTGGGGGTGTGGCTTGGAGGTAGAATACCCCTGCGTTCCATCCCCAGTACCAATAAATAAACACATACATATATAATACATAAATGATTCCCTCTCTGGCCCTTTGCAGGACATGTGTGCCAGCGCCCATCCAGGGCCCCTTTCCATGGTCCATGGTCTGGATGGAGGGCTGTATGTCAGCTCCTCCTCCCCTCCGCTCCCCGCACGTCCCAGGGCTTTGGGGGCTTTTCTCCTGCTCTGTTCAGGGCATCAGAAACTGTACCGATTCCATCCTACAGAGTCAGGAATATCTTCCACTCCATCTCGCAATCAGTTTCCGGAGATTTGCCCGCTCCATTGATGCGTCCCGCGTTTCTGAGTGCAGCTTGGGTGGGATGGGGTCACCCCGGGGCTCCGGATCCTCTTCATGGGCTGGCGCTTCCCTTCCGGGCTCTCCATGTCCTCAGATCACACGGCCTCTGAGCTTCGAGATCTCCTACTCAGCATGACGCCCATGCCTTCGGGACCATAACTGCTTTCTATATTTAGACTTTTCCTCTGGGAGGAACAATTGAACGGCTCAGACAAGCAGGTCCAGAGCCAAGCAGGCCTGGGTTTGAAATCTGGCCCTACTGCTTTGAACTATAAAACCCTGGGCCACTTAGCCAACCTGCCAGGGCCTCGGCTTCCTCATTCACTCCCCAAATATCTATTAGACCTGGCCCTGTTCTGGAAGTTTCAGCTATGCCTGTATAGTTGAAACTCTGCCGAGATAATACATGGAAGCACCAGGCCTCAGGTGGTTACCCACAAACCACAGGCATGAGGATGAAGATGGTTCCCCTCCCTTTATCCAAAATGCCTGGGGATGTTAATCCCAGTACTTGGAAAGCTGAAACAGGAGGATCTCAGGTTCACAGCCAACCTCGGAAACTTAGTTCCTTCACAACTTAGTGAGACCTGTTTCAAAATAAAATGATAAAATAGGGCTGGGGGTGTAGCTTGGAGGTAAGATACTCCTGGGTTCCATCCCCAGAACCAAAACAACAAAAATGCCTGGGGCGTTCTAAACATTACCACGAGGTGGCGCCACCCCCACTCTGCTAGCCATCCCAGGCCTCCCTAAACTGCACCCTGTTCCCACGTTTCTTTCTTCTGAGCCGCATCCTGAGCCCGCTACCTGCTACATTTGTGTCCCTCCTGTGTTGTGCTGGGTCGCCTGAGTGGCTCTCTGGATCTCATGGAGGGAGGCGTGCTCTTTCACCAGGAGAGAACGATGGTCTCCTGAGTCGTAAGCGAGGAGGAGTACACGGAAGGGGACGGTTGCCTTGCCCTGAGTGAAGACTCAGCAGGCACACTCAGCTGCTCCTTATGTGGGTGTTCTTATTCTGACCCTTGGTGACTTGCTCTGAGAAGATGCCACTAAGAACTTGGGGGTGGGGTGTCATGGCTACTTTCAAGGGGCACAGAAAAATACAGAGACAGAAAGTAAAAATTTAGCCATATGTGGTGGTGCCTACCTTGGAAGGCTGAGGCAGGAGGATCACAGGCTTGAGGCCAGCCTCAGCAATTTAGTAAGACCCTGTCTCAAAATAAAAAGGACTGGGGGGTAAAAAATAATAAAACTCAGTGGTAAAGCATCCCTGGGTACAATCCCTAGTCCCATAAAGAAAAGGAGAAAGGAAAGAGAGAAAAAATAAAAAGAGAAAGAAGAGAGAGAAAAAAGAAAGAAAATGTTAATGGTGAAATCTAGGAAAATATTAATGGAAGGAGAGAGAGGGGAATAGATTAACTAGTGAGCCGGGCGTGGTGGCGCACGCTTGGCATCCCAGTACTCGGGAGGCTGAGACAGGAGGATCGCGGTTTGCGGACAGCCTCAGCTACTTCGTGAGGCCTTCTGCAACCTAGTGAGACCCTGTTTCAAAATAAAGAATAAAAATAGGGCTGGAGGTGTAGCTTGGAGATAGAATGCCCCCGGGTTCAATTCCCAGTACCACAAAAAAAAGAAGAAGAAGATTAACTAGTGGGTCTAGTTCCCATTGTACTAGTGGAAACTTTTCTAAAGTTTTAGAAATATTCTAAATAAAAAGATGGAGAGAAGTTATAAAATATATTTAGAGTATAATCCTATTTTGAGTAAGAGAGGATAGGAAATGTATACACTAATGGAAACATTGGTTATATCTGGGTAGTGGAAGCCTGTGGGGTCACTTTCTTCATGTTTTCTCTACTTGAGACTTTTCTACAAAAAAAGTGCATCGTTTTGGCAAATGTATGAAAAATAATGGTGCGCCTCATGAGGCACGCGGCGGCCTGGCCGGGAGGGTCCGCCCTGGCACTCACTTCCTCTGGAGGCTCCGAGAATTCCTGGTTTAAGGAGCTTGTTCCCGTTTTGTTCTAGTCTCCTTGAACCCCCTCCTTTTATTGGCCTAGAAAAGAGAGCTTTCCTCTCACTTTAGCCAGAGCCCAGCAGGTGGCCTCACCTGTGGGAAGAGCACAGGGCAGGCTCTGGGCTACTTGACTCCTCTCCGCCTGCGGAGGCTGCTGGAGGTGGCCCGGCCTCAGACTCCTGCCGACTCCTCCCAGCTGTGAGAGTGGCCCCAATGTAGAACTTACCTTAACAGAGTAATTTCCCAGTGTGGAAAAGATGCCTTCATTACTTATATTTATGTGCATGCATGCGCGTGCACACTCAGGTATACCATCTCCCGAATGGGTGGGGTGTAGGGATGGCTCCTCCGGAACCTTCTGCAGAGGGCATGGATGCCAGAGGGCACTCGGGCCGGGCAGGGGTGTTGCCGACAGCAGGGCGGGCTCCGGGCATGGGATGGTCAGAGCTGCAGGGCGTAGTGCATGGCCGGGCAGGCCTGAATCCCTGTTACCACAGGATCCGACCTGAGGAGCATTTACTGGGTCCTGATCATAGGGTGTGAACCACATTACTTGCAGCAATGCATTTTCTGGTGTGAGTCCCAGAGATAAATTGAGAAACACTTGATTTAAAGATTTTGTTCTCCTCTTCTACTTGCTCTGGGGTCTGGTGTCTGGGTTATTTCTAAAGAGTACCCCCAATATTTAATTGTGGAGTTTTTCAAACATGCATCCGCTTCAAGGTATCATGAACTCTGTGTGGTGTGTGTGTGTGTGTGTGTGTGTGTGTGTGTGTGTGTGTGTGTGATATGTGTGTGTTTTACTGGGTGTTGCACTAAGGATGTTCTTTTGTGTGCGTGTGGTCCTGGGGGTGGAATCCAGGGGCCTCTAACTCTGGGCTACACCCCCAATCTATTTTATATTTTATTTGGAAACAGGGTCTCACTAAGTTGCTGAGAGCCTCACTAAGTAGCTGAGGCTGGCTTGGAACCTGCGCGATCCTCCTGCCTCAGCCTCCCAAGCACGGGGATTACGAGTATGCACCACCACGCCCGGCTCACACTAAGGGTGTTCTGCCTCTGAGCTACACCTTCCAGCCCCCTCCCCCTTTTTAACAGGCTCTCGCTAAGCTGCTGAGGCTAGCTTTGAACTCTGATCCTCCTGTCTCAGACTCAGCAGTAGAATTACAGGGTGCAGCACTGTGCTGGATTTGTCATGAACGTCTGAGTCTCTTCATTTATTACCCGCACCCCCATACCTGCCTCAAAGGTTTTGGTTCCCCTTTCTCTGTCTCTCTCTCTTCCTGTTTACTCTTGTTTCTGAAATCCTTTCTCTGGGCCCTCAGAACTAGATGAAACTGTAAGCATCCATGAGGCAATAGGTTCAAAGTTCCAGACTTGCAATAGTCTGTCCAAATGGCTTTCACAAAACCCGTTCAGGGACTTTTGTAAGCAGCCAATGTGAAATGGAGCCTGCTTTTTGGCTTTGGAAGGGAGCCAGTTAGCACCGAGTGTGCCGCTCCCCCCCCCGCCCCCCAGTGGACCTCTGCTCCCTCCAGCCAGGCCCCAGAGGCGCCATCGCCATCCCCGACTCCCCGTCTCTGGCTGATCACGAGACAGAACTTTGAGGACAGCAGGAACCCGCAGAAGCAGCCTTTTCTCATTCAGCCCTTGGAAGCCAAGGCCCTGTGAGGACCAGGCTCTCCGGGGCGCTTTCTGCCAGAAACTGAGTTCTGCCTGACCCAGTGGCCCCTGACCCACACAGCTCCCAGCTCCCTTGGCGAGAGGCGGGCGATGTGACACCGGTTCACCAAGGGGGGACCCGTGCTGACCCCGTCGTGAGGGTCCCAGCCCACCTGAGGGGCCTTGGCCTTGCTTGAGAAATGAAGACATGAGTCTGTCCCAGAGTGATCTGGGGGTCCACAGACCTCCAGACAGCCTGTTTGGATGCGAGGCCTGTGCGGGACCTGCAGCTGTCCCGTCTGCTGTCTGCTTTTTGGAACACACACACACACACACACACACACCCCTTGTTAGCATCTTGTTTTGAAACTATAGAACACACTCAGTATGTGCCGATGATGGAGAGAGGGTGTCATACTCCATAACAGACTTTTGTGTGGGAGGATTCCCATAAATCCCTGCCAGTTAGTGCGCAGACGCAGATGAACCAGGCCCGTGTCTTCCCCTCCGCGACAAGTCAAAGGCAATCGCAGTGCAGACTCAGGCAGTCGATGCCCTCGCTCCATCCTCGGCCTCTGGGTCACCGGGTCACCTCTCTGCACCCTGCCCTGCCCCTAGTACCTGCTCCTGGACTTGGCCCAGGCCACCAAGAACAAGCTTCTGTGCATCTGCTCCATCTGGCTGATGACCCCCTCTCCTCCACCAGCTAGTCCTAATCATGGGCTGACGTCATGTGTTTCCATGTTAGCAAACAAGCAGGTGCCTGCCCAGCCCTGGAGCCAGGGCCCTAGAGATTCTCGAGAAACGCAGCCCCGCCACGCGAACGCACACGGCCGTTTTGGTGGCGTTTCCCTAATATTCCTTCCCGTAGGGCAAATTCTTGGAGGTAGACTTTCAGGACAGTGGGGTAGACGTGTCTGGACGATGCTGGCTTCCCTCACTCGCCCTACTGTCCCCCGGGGAGGATGCTGTGTGCTAACCTCTTTCCATGCTATCCACAGAAACAGGGACAGAAATCAATAGTATTATTTTAATTTGGAAATTAAGAATTATGCTGTGCATCCAGGAGTATAAATTTTTCTCTCCTTATACAACTTGCCATGTTCCCTGTCCATCCCTGCCCATGGATTTTTTTCCATTTTAACAGTGCTTGCTGGGAGTGGTGGTGCATGCTTGTAATCCCAGTATCTAAGAGGCTGAGACAGGAGGATTGCAGGTTCAAGGACAGTCTCAGCAATTCAGCAAGGCTCTCAGCAACCTAGTGAGACCCTGTTTCAAAATAAAAAATAACGAGCCAAGCATGGTGGCACATGCTTGTAATCCCAGCATTCAGGAAGCTGAGACCAGAGGATCACCTTTCAAGGACAGCCTCAGCTGAGGCTGCTCCAACTCAGTGAGACCCTGTTTCAAAATAAAGAATAAAAAATAGGGCAGGGGTGTAGCTCAGAGGTCAAATGCCCCTGGGTCCCATCCCCAGACCTGCAAAAAAAATAAAAATAAAAAAATAAAAAATAATAATAATAAAATAATAAAATAATTTAAAAATAAAAAATATAAAGGACTGGGGGTGTAGTTCAGAGGTAGAACACTCCTGGGTTCAACCCCCAGCACCACACACACACACACACATACACACACACACGCGAGTTGTCAATGTGTTAAAGGTAGCTTTTCCTGGTTTGTCTGGATTGAAGTTATTTTCATTGCTTGTTTAGCCAAACAGAAGCTCTAAGCTTCGTGTAGCTGGAGTTGTCTCCTTTAGGCTTGGCCCAGGGCAATGGTAAAGAGCCTCCAAGTCAGGAACCAGGATCTGTATGTAATCTGGCAGTGGGGAGGGCAGATGCAAGGATTGGATCCGGACGCTGGCGTCCTCTAGCGGTGTGGCTGGGACAAACCTCGGTCCCCTTTGAAACAGGGTCCTGTGTCCTCTGGGACTTTGCCAGAGACACTCAGAAAAGGCTATTTACTGCGAGATCCATAGAGAAAGTGATTCTATACACCAGCATTATATTTTTATTTAATTTTCACTTTTGTTTTTCTAACTTTCAACTTTTATCTTACTTTTTTTTTATTATACTTTTATTGGAGCCAGGCATGTGGCACATGCTTGTAATCCCAGTATTTGGGAGGCTGAGACAGGAGGATCACAATTTGCGAACAGCCTCATCTACTTAGGCCCTTTGCAACTCAGTGAGTGGGGGTGCAGTTCGGAAGTAAAATGCCCCTGGGTTCTATCCCCAGTACTGCAAGAAAAAGATAAAATAGAATTCTTTTTGGTGGTGGTACTTGGGTTCCGAGAAGCCCTTCTATCTCTGGGCTACACTCCCAGACCTATTTATATATATATATATATATATATATATATATATATATATATATATATTTTTTTTTTTTTTTTTTTTAAACAGGGTCTCTTACGCCAGCGCGGCTGGCTCCGAACCAGCGCAATCCTCCTGTCTCTGCCTCCCAAGCGTGGGGATTACAAGCGTGCGCCACCACACCCATCTAAAATAGACTTCTTTTATTGGTGCATTATAGTCTCACATAATAATGTGGCTCACAGTGGTGGTGACACACAGGCACACAGCACTCTGTGGGCTTCCCCCGGCTCCCTCCCCATTCTCCCCTTTCCCCGGAGGTGTGTCAGTAGGTTGTTTACTTGGTCCAGACTTTGTTTTTCTCAGGTGGGTAGTTAGTGCTATAAGTTTTCCTCTTAAAACAGCCTTCAAAGTATCCCAGAGACGTTGGTACACTGTACCAAATAAACTATATTTCATTTAATTATAGAAATGTTCTGATTTCTCCCCTTATTTCCTCTCTGATCCAGTCCTCATTTAAAAATGTACCATTCAGTTTCCATGTATGCATGTAATTTCCTTTGATTTTTGTGTTGTTGATTTCTACTTTCATTCCATTATGATCTAAAAAGATGAAAAGGGTTATATTACTTTGAGGAGGGGGTACAAGGGATTGAATCCAGAGGCATTCTACCTCCAAGCTACAACCCCAGCCTGAATTTTTTTCTTTTTTCTTTCTTTTTTTTGCTGGTCTGGGGATGAAACCCAGGGGCATTTGACCTCCGAGCTACACCCCCTGCCCTATTTTTTATTCTTTATTTTGAAACTGTGTCTCACTGAGTTGCAGAGGGCCTCACTAAGTAGCTGAGGCTGTTCGCAAACCACGATCCTCCGGTCTCAGCCTCCCGAATGTTGGGATTACAAGTGTGCGCCACCACGCCCAGCCTGATTTTTTTTAATATTTTATTTGGAAACAGGGTCTCACAAGGCTGCTGAGAGCCTTGCTAAGTTTCTGAGGCTGGCTTTGAACCTGTGATACTCCTGTCTTAGCCTCCCAATTACTGGGATTATACGCATGTGCCAACAATGTCTGGCTTCTATTACATTTTTTAAAATTTTGCTGGTAACTGTTTTGTTGCCTAGAATGTAGTCTGTTTTGGAGAATGTTCCATGAGGAGCTGAAAAGAATATGTATGCAGCTATTTTTGGTTGGAATATTCTGTATAGGTCTATTATGTCTATTTGGTTTATAGTGTTCTTTAGGTCTGAAGAGTCTTTACTCATCTTTTGCCTGGAAGATCAATCTCACGGTGTGAGGGGTGTGCTGAATTCTCCCAATGTTATTATATTTAGGTCTATTTGAGTTCATTGTCCTGAAGAATTTATTTTCCAAAAGTGGTACGGTACACCCACATTTGAGGCACAAATACTATTATTACATCTTCTTGTTGGAACGTTCTTTTTATTAGTAAGAAGTGACCCAGTTTGTCTCTTCTCATTTTTAAAGTCTGCTTTGTTGGATATGAATGTTGCTACTCCTGCTTCTTTTTGGTCTCCATTTGCATGGTATATTTTTTCCATCCTTTTACTTTAGCCTGTGGTTATCTTTGCCTATAAGGTGAGTTTCTTGCAAGCAGCATATAGTTGGATTATGTTCTTTAACCCACATTGTGCCAGGCATGATGGTGTTTGCCTGTAATCCCAGTACTTTGGAGGCTGAAACAGGAGGATCACAGGTTGAGGACAGCCTTAGCAAGTAGTAAAGCTTTCATCAACCTAGTGAGAACTTGTTTCAGAATAATAAATAAAAGGGGGTCTGGGGGTGTAGCTGAGAATTAAAATGCCCCTGGGCTCAATACCCAATACTACAAAATAAAAATAATCCACATTGCCAGTCTATGCCTTTTAACTGGGGAGTTTGGACCTTTGATATTTAGTGTTATTATTGAGAGATGATTTTTTTTTGTTTCCTGTCATTTTGAGTTATATTTTCTGTGTGATATAGTGTTATTTTTCTTCACTTCTGGTGGAATTTGCCCCTCTATGGTTCTGGTATATACTTCTTTTTAACTCCTTGTGTTTTATTTAAGCATTTTCTCTACTGCCAGTTTTATAAATATTAATTTTTTAGTTTCTGCATATCTTGGAAGGTTTTTGTTTCTCCACAAAATTTTAATGATATTTTTGCAGGATATAGCAGTCTCGGTTGGAAGTTGATTTCTTTCAGGTTTTGGAGTATATCATACCAGCCCTTCCTGGCTTTCTTGCCTTGGGTTGAGAAGTCTGAAATGATTCTTGTTTTACCCCTGAATGTCACTCATTCTTTTGTTCTTGATGCTTTTTTTTTTTTTTTTTTTTGGTGGTGGTACTGGGGTTCCTGGAAGCCCTTCTACCTCCGGTATACACTCCCACGGGCTACACTCCCAGACCTATATTTTTTAACATTTTTTTTATGTGGAAACAGAGTCTCTTAAGCCAGCGAGGCTGGCTCCGAACCAGCGTGATCCTCCTGTCTCCACCTCCCAAGCGCGGGGATTACAAGCGTGCGCCACCACGCCCGGCTGTTCTTGATGCTTTTAAAATTCTTTTCTTGGCAAAAAAAAATAAATAAATAAAAGGGCCTCACTAAGTAGCTAAGGCTGACTTCCAACCTACACAATGCTCCTGTCTCAGCCTCCCAAATGCTGGGATTACAAGCATGTGCCACCATGCCCAGCTGAGTTCCTAGGTTTATGTTTCTGTTATCTTGGCCTTCCCTCCCTCTGTGTGTGATAATCCTGTGTCTGTTATCCCTTTGTATTAGGCCTACGCTGAGGGTATATATTTGCCTCTACAAATCTGTCTCATATAATTAAGCTTTTGAGTTTGTCCTCCAGAGCCTCTTTAACAAGATACAGTTCTTGGTCAATGCAGGTAATCAGGAGTCTCTGATTGGATACAGATCACCATGCCCCCAAGCCTGAACTCTGTAGGGCCAGAGATTGTGATGTTTCATTCAGAGCCTGCAGCCTGCTGGTTAGGATACAGCTCATACCACTGCTCTTCTGTCTGTGAGCTCCTGAAACCCTGCAGAGCACTGACCTCTGGCCTCTGTGGACACTGGGCCTAAGCTCACCAGGGCCAGAGATTACCATGTCCTGAGTTTATGGCCCAGCTGGCTGAGCTTTGATGGCTCAGGGACACACCACTGCTGATCTGCTGGTTTAGATCACATGGAGTACTGACAGTCAGTGGCATGCATGCGTGCCGGGCCCAAACTCTGCTGGCAGGGAGAGTGTTGACTTCCCAAGCCTGTATCTGTGATCTTGTGAACCCTTGCTGGCCTGCGGCCTCCCGGCTTTCAGGGCCCAAGCTCTGGCAGAGAGAGATTGTACCATTCTGAGCCTGGGGCTTAGATGGCTCAGTTATTTAGCTCCAGGGACACAGCTGCTACTCTGAGCAGTTGTGCTCACAGGAGACCTTTCTTGCCTCTGGCCTTGGTGCTTATAGCACCCAAACACCGCCAGGTACAAGTTTAGGGCCTTCCAAGGCTGTAGCATGGTTGGTTGAGTTATTTTAACCCACAGACACCACTGCTGGTGATCCTGTGGTGATTGCTGAAGACCCCGCGGGGACACAGGGAACTGATGACGTTCCTCCTGCCTGAATGCCCCTAGGGACTGTCTGCTAATTCATGTCTCTGCTGTATCAAACTGTAGCCCCCACTCCCACCTCCACAGGGATGATTTGCAAATTCACAGACCCCACAGATCTGTTTGCTGCCTCACAAGTCCCTGTGGCCACACAGGCTCCCACTGGGGTGCTTTTTAAGCTCACTGTCTTGTCCAGTGCTGCTCAGGTCCCGGAGGCAGAGATGACTTCAGCTGGAGCCACGGGAGTTCACTGGCTGGTTGGTCTGTAGATTTACCCTGTTCTTGAGGTGGGATGCAGCCACGGGGGGCCCTCCAGGAAGGTCCTGGCATTTCTCAGTCTGAGTTCAGCTGCAGCTGTAGGATTTCACCGTGGGATCTGGCTGGGTGGTCTGGGGAGTCAAGTCTTGAGGTATTCAAGCAAAGACACAAGAGTGCAATTCCATTTGCTGATAGTTGTCTGCAGTCACTGGCTCGGGATCCCGCTCCTTCTTTGCTGGAGTTGGTCTCTGAGAGCTGTCGGTCCTTGCGGCTGCCAGCCTGGGTGTGAGCTCGGCAGGATGGTGTCACCTCCACTCTCACTCGCCAGGAGAGACGCGTGGCGCCCTTTACACCCTCTGCTCTCTGGGCTGCGTCCAATTCCACTGCATGCCGGCTGTTGTTCTTCTGTTGAGTCCTGGCTGCTTTTCTTCTCTTGCCAAGAAGTCGTCTTCTCACTGGTTGAGTTGATAGCCTCAGAACAACTGAAATGTGCAGTCTCCTGTTCTGCCACTTTTAATCTTCCAACATTATATGTTAGAAATTAGAAACTGCCCTTGCTCCCAACATTATATTTTAGAAACCTCTTTCTCCCTCTCTCTCTCTCTCTCTCTCTCTCTCTCTCTCTCTCTCTCTCTCCTTTCATTTGACTGTGGATTGAACCCAGGGGCATTTTACTTCTGAGCTACCCCCCCAGCCTTTTTTTAAATTAATTTTATTTCAAACAGGGTCTCACTAGGTTACTGAGGCTGGCTTTGAACATGAGATCCTCTTGTCTCAGCCTCCCCAGTACGGGAATTACAGGCATGAGTTACCATGCCCGGCTTCATCTAAGTATTCTTTAATTACTTTCAACAGTGTTTTGTAGTTTTCACTCTGGCAGCCAGGGCAGAAACCCAGGCAGCACCAGCACCCCTCCTTTCGCAGCCCCCCAGAGCCCCCACCCTGCGGCAGTACACATCTCCACCTGCACCAGGAAGATGAAGGGCATCTTTTATTTGTTCAGTGGTGAATATGCATTTGTTTGATTTTTCAAAAACTTTTACTCTTTGAAAGACTGAATCCAGACATCTTCAGGAAAGTGCTTCCTTTCCTTTTTTTTTTTTTTTCCGGTGGTGACACCGAGGGTGGAACCCAGGGGATTTCTACCTCCGGGCTGTACTCCCAGACCTATTTTTATTTTATTTGGAAACAGGGTGTCACTAAGTCGCTGAAAGCTTCACTAAGCCGCTGAAGCTGGCTTCGAACCTGTGTGATCCTCCGGTCTCAGCCTCCCAAGCGCGGGGATTACAAGCGTACGCCACCGCGCCGGGTAGAAAGTGCTTCCTTTGTCCTCTGTGACTGGCTTCACCCAGTCTGCATGGTGTCCTCAGGCTCATCTGTGTGCTGGTGTGTGCGGAACTTCCTTGTTTTTAAATGCGGAATAAAGCTGGGTGTGTTGGCACCCGCTTGTAACCCCAGGACTTGGAGGCTGAGACTGGAGGATCATGAGTTTGCTTCTTAGTGAGGCCTCAGCTCCTTAGTGAGGCCCTCTGCAACTTAATGACACCCTGTTGCAAAATTAAAAAAATAGGGCTAGGGATGTAGCTCAGAGGTAGAACGCCCCTGGGTTCAATCCCCAGTGCCGCAAAGGAAAAAAAAAAAAAAAGGCTGAATAATATTCTGTTGTCCATGTAGACCCCATTTTGTTTACAAACGGGCTTTTCCTTCCTTGGTTCCCTATCCGGCCTCTCCGTGGGCCCACCTGGTTCAGAGCACCAGGTCCGTCACTCCCTTGGTGGCGCCTGCGTGTGCCAGGCTGAGGCCTGTGGGCACCACTCTGAGGCAGGTGCCATCTCCCAGGTTCTTTGCAGGAACACGGTAGCTGGGGTGGTGATGGGGCCGGGGAGCCGGGAGGTTGCAGAGGCGTGTCTCATCTCTAGCTCTGTGGCCCTCAGCTTCCAGAACTGGAAGAAAACCCCGATAAAAGAGCGTGAGCACTGGGCTCGGCTTCGGAAGTACTCCATGATCCTCCAGAGGGACAGCATGAAGAAGTGCTCCCTGGAGCTCTCATGAGGAGGAGAGGCGGCTCCGCCCAGGGCAAGCCGAGGTGAGAGGACACCTCCAGGGCCCTGGACTTGCAGCCTGGGGACTCCGTGCCGGCAGCAAGGGGATAGACACTGATAAGGACCTTCAAACACTAACCCTCTTGTCTACCCACAGGACCCAACACACGGCGAGATGCTATTTCCAGACTCCAAGATGCTATGTGGTGTAGTCCAACCTTCCCACCCAGCCTGGAACCCAGCAGGACCAGGCAGGGGCTCTCCTGGGCCTGACCCACTTCTCTGTCTCTGTTGAAGGGCTTTGACGGTGCAGCTGGGTGGTAGAACCCAGGCTTAGTACATACTTAGACCAGGCCAGGTGGAGCCCTGGCAGTGCAAAAGAGGTCTCCTCTCTGAGGACACCATGTGGTTCCTTTTGAGAACTGCAGGATGCTAAGCCTCAGCCTGGCCCCAGGAGCCCAGCCTCCAAGTATGATAAACTATACTAGACCTGAACGAGCTGGTGCACACTTGTAACCCCAGTACTTGGGAGGCTGAGACAGGAGGATCATAGGTTCACGGACAGCCTCAGTAAGTAGTGAGACTCTCATCAACCTACCAAGACCCTGTTTCAAAATTTAAAAAAAAAAAAAAAGAGAAAGCTGGGGGGATAGCTTGGAGGTAAAATGCCCTGGGTTCAATTCCCAGTCACACACACACACATATACACACACACACACACACACACACACACACACACACACACACACACACATACACACACACACTGCATTAGATGTTCACGATTATTTGACTCACCACCCCCTCTGCAGAAAGGAAAAAATATTACTCAATTACTTAGTGCTCCTAGTGCTCCCTCTTGGAAGTCCAGTGCTCCCTCTTGGAAGTTTACCTTCTTTAAATGTGAATAAACAGAGATACATTGACAAGTGTGCGTCCTTTTATGTATCTGCATTTCATTCCAGCGTCCCCCCGCCCCCGGAACAGTATTTCCCACTTCGGGAACCAGTGGGTAGAGGTTGGTGCACCGAGGGATGCTGACAGCTGTGTCCTGCTCGCCCCAGCCACTTCCTCCTCTGCTCACACACTCGGCCCTCTCTAGCACAGCACCCTCTTCTGTACTGCATGACCCAACGTCCCCCTAGATGAAGGGTCCCCACCTGAGACCTCTGCCTTTTCCCCTCCCCGCCGTGGGACTGAAAACACAGCAGCAGAGGAGCTCTTTCTGGTCCTCCTCTTCCACTCCACAGTGCTCTTGGATGGTCTTGGCTCCCAAAATGTGGGGGAATCAACACTTGTGGTGTGTGTTTTATAATTTAGCCTCAAGTAGCCCTGTGAAATGCAATTGTCATCCCCGTTTTCCAGAGAGGGAAGTGGAGACTCTGGTTACACGGCCTGGAACAGCCTGAAACAAGCCCTGCTGGGCTTTCTCAACAGTAAGTCCAGAAAGGCAACTAGAACTACCTCTGGCAAAAAGGATTCTGGGGGCTGGAATACGTACCTGCCCAGGAGCGATGCCCGTGGTACAGCCAGATCCAGGGAATGAGGGCATTTGATATTCTCCCCATCTCTCAGCCCTAACCCCTTTCAGCCTGCCTTCTGCCAGGTGAGCACCCCAGCACCCATGGTGCACCCCCCCCCAATGGTTCCATGAAGCCTGGAGCCTGCTCGCTGCTAGCCTGAAAGTCTCATCCTGAACCGTGCGCTGTGATGTGTCCACACCTGCTGGGGGTCCCCCAAGACTAAGGCCTGGCGTGAGATAACTGCCTGGGGAAAGGGCGTGAGGGGAGGTATCCAGAGAGAAGCTGAGCCTGTGGACATGGCAGAGGTGGCTGCCCAGGCAGAGCGAGGCCGGGGAGCCCGGATCCACCAGCCCCAAACCACAGGCTGTCAACCCCAGCCCACCACCTGCTCTCCTATTGGGTGTGGAAGACGGTCGGGGGGCTGAGGCACTCACAGAGCATCCTGGGCTGGATCCACAGAGGGATGAAGGAACCAGGGCCTGGCAAAGTCTACTGTAGGCTCGGGCTCCCCGGCTGCCCAGGCTCTAGCCACACTCAGGGTTTGTGCACAGTTGGGTCAAGGAGAACATGCCAGTGGCCCCAAAAGAGGCCCTGCCCAGAGGTCCATGGTCTGGCCCAGGGCAGCTGGGTCTGAGCTCAGCCACCTTCTGTGCATTCATCCGGCCTCCTGAGCGCTTCAGCCTGCACTGGGGACAGTCTGCCATCTGCTGATGTGGACCACACAGGCCACCACCTCTTGTTCTCAGCCTCAGCTTCCAGAATGTGACCTTGGAATGTCCTTGAATATACAACAAGCAACTCAGCTGCCCATCAGTTGGGTCCCATCCCTGAGTCCCAATCTCCACAGGACAGCTGTGTCAGCCTGCAGGGTCAGTGGGCAGGAACAGCTAGCCAGTATGTGTTAGGAACTGTATTTTAGACCCCCCACACACATACACACGCGCATGTACACACAGACCAGGTTTGTCGACCACCCACAACCCATTCGTTCCCACCCCAATAGCTCCAGGCTAGCTTTGTGGAAAAAACCTGCCTGTGTTCTTGTGTTCTGATCAACCCAGGACACAAAAGCAGCTCTCTCTTCAGAGAGTGATCAGAGAGAGGGCTGGCCCTGGCGGGGTTCCCCAGCAATTATAATCTTGCCCAACTCCCACCTAGCCTAAAGCCCAGACAGCTCCAGACTGGGGTTCCTTGCCAGGGACTCACATGAGTTAAGGCCACCTGGCACCCCAGGACCTTGAGACCAGCTGGCTTTTGGTGGAGGCAGAGCACCCAGGGGTTAAGTGCACCGGCTCTGAAGCCATCCCTGCGTCTTAATCCCAACATTGCATCTTGACATCTTCTTCCCTTTTTTGTAATTTTTTGGGGGGATTGAACCGAGGGGCATTCTATCTCCAAATTACACCTCCAGCCCTGTTTTTTATTTTTTATTTTGAAACAGGTTCTCACTAAGTTGCAGAGGGCTTTGCTAAGTAGCTGAGGCTAGCTGCGAACTTTGATCCTCCTGTCTCTTCCTCCTAAGTGCTGGTATTACAAGCATGCACCACCATGCCCACCCATCATCTTCTTAAAATGGCACCATAATGGGAATACCCCAGAAGTATAGGGAGAGAGGATCCCCTGCCACCTGGCTTAGTGTGCCTAGCTGGGTATGGGCCACTGTCCTCTGAACACAGAATTCCCTCCAGGTGCAGACGAGTCTGGGCCAGGAAGGAGGGTCTGGGGGCATCAGAGCAGTGGGAGGTGACTCCTTCCATCTCCAATCCTCCAGCCTCTGCTGCTATTAGCAGGGATGTGTTAATGAAAATTCACACCCAGGTGCTAATAAACATGGGCAGCTTCCAGCTTGCAGCCCAGGCAAGGGGCTCCAAAGGGAAGGGGCTGGCCAATGAGCTCCACTTATCTGTGAAAAGACTTGCTAATAACTTTAATTCCCAGTCCTAAACTGCTGGGTCTTTGCCATGCTAATAGGTTTTCTAAACAGGGTCAGCTTCAAGGGGAAGAAGACTCCCCTACTCTATCCCGTTAAGATCCTGGGAGGGGAGTGGAAAATGGGGACAGAGGTGTGGGAAAGAGGGTGACCAGTGGAGGTGTGAGGTCCCCTCACTGCACAGGGCCTGGCAAACACCAGCCAGGGTGAGCCCTGCTGGGGCCTGGAGCCCTGGACCCCAGAGCTGGACCCAGACATCACTCTGATCTGGGCCATAGCATTAGTAATGGTTTCTTTCTTCTTTCTTTCTTTCTTTCTTTCTTTCTTTCTTTCTTTCTTTCTTTCTTCTCTCCTCTCCTTCTCTCTCTCTCTCCCTCTCTCTCTCTCTCTCTCTCTCTCTCTCTCTCTGCAGTACTGGGGATGGAACGCAGAAGTATTCTACTTTCGAGCTGCACCTGCAGCCCTAATTTTTATTCTTCATTTTGAAACAGGGTCTCACTAAGTTGGAAGGGCCTAAGTAGTAGCTGAGGCTGTCTTCGAACCTCCATCCTCCTGTCTCAGCCTCCCGAATGCTTGGATTACAAGTGTGCGCCACCACACCCAGCTAGTAAGGGTTTCTGAGGTTTAAGAACAAAACCATCAGCATCGCAGATGAATGGATGAACTGGTGGGCTGTGGAACGGATACTATTGGGCAATGAGAACGAAGCCTGTGTGCGAGCCTGTGCATGTGTGTACAGCTTGCAATAGAAAGGAATCCTGCTGGGCGTGGGGGCGCAGGCTTGTAATCCCCACGCTTGGGAGGCGGAGACAGGAGGATCGGGCAGGTTCAAAGCCAGCCTTGCTGGCTTAAGAGACCCTGTTTCCAAAAAAAAGAAAAAAAAGTATAAAATAGGTCTGGGAGTGTAGCCCGGAGGTAGAAGGGCTTCCAGGAACCCCAGTACCACCAAACAACAACAACAACAACAAAAAAAAACCATGACCAGAGCTGGGCATGGGGCACATGCTTGTAATCCCAGCACTTGGGAAGCTGAGACAGGAGGATCACAGGTTTGAAGCCAGCTTCAGCTACTTAGCGAGGCTCTCAGCAACTTAGTGAGACCCTGTTTCCAAATAAAGTATAAAAATAGGTCTGGGAATAAAGACAAGACCCTGGGTTCTACCCCCAGTAACACACACACACACACACACACACACACACACACACACACACACACACATACAGACACACCTAGAAAGCCAGACACACACAAAGAAGCAACAGTCTATGACCCCTTTGATATGAAATGTTCAGAGCAGGCGAATCCATAGAGGCCATAAGTGGATGAGCGTTTGAGGGAGTAATAAATATGGAGTGAGGTTATGGGTAGAGTTTCTTCTTGGAGGTTTTGAAATTGTTCTAATATTAATGGTGAAGGTTGCACAGCTCTATGAATACCCCCAAGCCATCCACCTGTGCACTTTAAAATGGTAAATTTAAGCCAGGCGTGGTGGTGCAAGCCTATAACCCCAGTACTTGGGAGCCTGGGACAAGGAGTATCATAAGATCAAAGCCAACCTCAGCAATTTAGAGAGGCCTTTAGCAACTTAGTATGACCTTGATCCAAATTAAAAATAAAAAAAGGAGCCAGGCATGATGGCACACACTTGTACTCCCAGTATTTGGGAGGCTGAGACAAGAGGATCACAGGTTCGAGGACAGACTCAGCTATTTAGTGAGAATCTCTGCAACTTAGTGAGATCCTGTTTCAAAATAAATAATAAAAAATAGGGCTGGAGGTATAGCTCAGAGGTAGAATCTCCCTGGGTTCCATCCCCAGTAACACACATATAAATAAGAAGGGCTGGGGATGTAGCTCAGAGGTAGAATCCCCCTGGGTTCAATCTCCACTATCCCCCCCAAAATAAATTAATTAAAGGGTACATTTTATGGTATGTGAATTATATCTTAATAATGTGTTCATAAAAAATGAACACTAAGCCAGGCATGGTGGCGCACACTTGTAATCCCAGCATTCAGGAGGCTGAGACAGGAGGATCACGGTTTGTGAACAGCCTCAGCTGCTTAGTAAAACCCTTTGCAACTCAGTGAGACCCTGTTTCAAAATAAAGAACAAAAAAATAGGGCTGCGGGTGCAGCTCAGAGGTAGAATACCCCTGGGTTCCATCCCCAGTACCACACACACACACACACACACACACACACACACACACACACACACACATGAATACTAAGGTCTTTGATTTCAAAGACCCTTGAAGGCAAGGGGATTACTGGGTGTCCATAAAAGTGAGTCTTGGTACCCCCCAGCCCCCCGAGGCTGACTGCTCTCTGGACCCCTGACTGGCTCCCCTGTCCCCCACAGTGATTCTCTGATCTGAATCCCACCAGGGCAGTGGCTGGGTCTGGTTGCAAGCCAGAAATCCAATGGGCCCCTCACCCTAGCCAGGCTACATAAAATTGATGTTATTTATATCCCTAAGCCACATGGGAGGAAAGGAAGAAAGGGAGGGAGATGGGAAAACCTCAGGTCCAGGGTCTGGAAACTTCAGCACAAGGGAGATCAGGACTCGAGCGTCCCATCAGGCCTGGAATGATCAGAGCTGGCAAAATCCTACCAGCCCTGAGACCTCCAACTTTCAAGTCCCTTCAGGCTGAAGCACGGAGCCTTATTCTTCTGTAAAATGGTCATTCAGGCATATGTATAAAGTAATGGATGCACCATGTACAATAATGGAGATGCATTTCCTTTCTTTTCTGTGGTACTGGGGGTTGAACCCAGGGATGTTCTACCTCTGAGCTAAACCCACAGCCCTATTTTATTTTGAAACGGGGCCTCGCTAAATTGCTAAAGATCTTGCTAAGCTGCTGAGGCTGGCCTTGAACTCAGGATCTTCCTGTCTCAACCATCTAGTTCTGGGACTACCAGCGTATGCCACCACACCCGGCTTGGAGTTGCATTATCTGGAGATATTCTGGATTTATGCACTTCCCCAGAAGGCCCCCACCCACTCCTTCCAGGCTGACCCATGCAAAACAGATGCTGAGCCGGGGGCCACAGGAGGAAGGGGTGGGCCTGTATGTTTGGAAGCCAAAGAGCACAAGAACCCACCCCACTCTCCCATGTTGGGAGCCCACAGCAAGGAAGAACTGCCAAATGACACCCATAGTTTATTCACAAATAAATAAATACACACGTGGCAGAGACCCCTGCCTGTTTCAGAACATCGACTCTACAGGTCCCTCCTTCCAAGCAGGGGCTGGGAAGGGCCCTTTGGGGTAGGCTAGGTTTCCATCCCCTGGAATGTCTGTGCCCGTGTCACTGGTGCGTCTTCCAGGAAAGATGGTCTGCTTCGCAGGCGTTGAGGCCAAAAATCCCCGGTGCTCAGGGCGCCAGCTGGACTCCTCAGGCCGGTGGCCCGTCTGGAGGTGACAGGGGCACCTAGGTCTCCAGCAGGATCAGCACGGAACGGGGTGGTCCTAAGCACCTGCTGCGAGGGTGGCTTCCACACTCAAGGGCTCCACTCTTGGATGCTTGGGCAAGGAACCCCGCGGGGCCCGTCCCTCCCCTCGCTATGGCGCTAGGTCACTGGGCCAGCGGGCAGGTACCGTGCAGGGTGGGTGGTTCCACGCGGGGGAGGGCTACTAACCGGAAAGGAGGACACCGCCTGGGCACGCAGCACTGCAGCACGGCGGGGGCGCGGACTCCCAGCCCAGGTCGGGGCCGCCGTCGGGGCAGAGGGGGAGGGGGACACGCGGGGTGGAGGAGGCACCGCGCTGCAGGCTGTCCTCGCTGAGCCCCAGCATAGCCGACAGGTGGCCGATGTAGCTGGTGGCCAGGCGCAGCGTCTGGCCATGGACGGCGGTAGGAAGCGGCGCAGCTCCTGCAGCGCCCCGGCCAGGGCGCGTATGCGCAGCTTCTCCCGCTCGCTGGCGCTGCCCGCCGCCCGCTGCCCGCTGCCCGCTGCCCAGGCGCCCGCCGGCCGTGGGGGTACGCGGGGATGGACGCGCTCGCTCGGGACGAGGTGAGGAAGCAGCTGCACCCTGCAGTGGAGGGCAGCGGCAGCTGGGCCGGGCCCCCGTGGTCGGAGGGATGCAGGCCTAGGAGGGCAGCGGGCACAGGGGCTGGGCCATGGTGGCCGAGGTGCCCGGGCCACCCTGTGCAGCTTTATCCCTGGCGGAGGCGTGAAGCGGGCCCTTCCAGGTGCATCAGCACATCAAAGAAGGGTGGGGCCTGGCCCTTTGAAGCCACAGTGGGCAACCATGCTGGCTACTTAGCTGTGCCTAGTTGCTCCCCGCCCCCGGGCCCTGGCTTGGGCCCTGCAGGTTAAAGGAAGCCAGGGATCTGAGGACTGGAAGTCCAGTTCCTAGGTTCGAGGCCCGCCTTCCTCTGTTGTGCCAATTCTTAATTTTCTTGCACTTTGGTGTCCAATTTGTATAATGGGAGCATCTGGGCATGGACCAGCACGCTGTGGAATAGAGTAGAGACCAGGAGTGGGCCCCCGGTTCCCTTGAATGGAGGGGAGAATTGCAGTCCCTTTCCTCCCCCGAGGCCTGCTGGGCCTCAGGGTTCCTTCCCTGGGGTGTGTGTGGAGGTGGGTATGAAGCTGACCCAGGTAAGTCCATGCAGCTGGCGGATGCTCTGCCCGTCTGCCCGAGGTCAACAGGCTTGCCAGTGGAACCTGATGGAAATGGTGCAGAACAAGCAGCTGACAAATTGACCCTCGTAATAAGTCCTCAGAAAACTAGGCACAGTGAGGAAATCCCTCAGTCCAATAATACGTATCTGCCAGGCATGGTAGCACACGCTTGTAATCCCTGCACTTGGGAGGCTAAGACAGAAGGATCACACAGGTTCCAAGCCAACCTCAGCTACTTAGTGAGGCTCTCAGCAACTCAGTGAGACCTTGCTTCCAAAGAAAGACTAAAATAGGTATGAGAGTGCAGCCCCGAGGTAGAAAGCCCCTATGTTCCATCCCCAGTACCACGAAAGAAAGAAAGAAAGAAAGAAAGAAAGAAAGAAAGAAAGAAAGAAAGAAAGAAAGAGGAAATGATGTTTAAAAGTCTGAAACACAAGCCGGGCATGGTGGCGCACACTTGTAATCCCTTCGCTTGGGAAGCTGAGACAGGAGAATCGCACCGGTTCGAAGGCAGCCTCAGCTACTTAGTGAGGCTCTCAGCAACTTAGTGATACCCTGTTTCCAAATAAAGTATAAAAGAGGTCTGGGAGTATAGCCCGGAGGTAGAAAAGCTCCTGGGTTCCACCTCCAGTAACACACACAGACACACAGACACACAGACACACACACACACACTAATAATAATAATAATAATACGTATCTGTAAAGAACCTACAGGCATCACAGGCAACAGTGAGGTGCTGAGATCTTTCTGCGAATCCAGGACCACACCTCTTCAACACTGTACGGATGCAGGTATGGGCTGGGAAACAAGGAGAAATAAAATAAATTCAGGTTGGAGAGGAAGAAATCAAACTGCCTCTACTTATATACACTGTTGCTGACATACAAAGTCTCCAAGGAGCTGCCTGGGCCCTCCTCACAGGTACTTCGTGCCTGGCTGGGTCATCTCCAGCCCGACTATGAAGTACACGGTGCTTGGGAGTACGTCTTTACAAGTTTCTTCTTCAAGAGAAATGGCATCTGGGGTCTCTTTCAGGACCAGGGGTCTGACGTTTTGCATTCGCTCTGGCTTCCAGCCCCAGAGACTGATGGGTGGGCAGGTCTGTAGCAGGGAAGGCCAAGAAGCTTGGAACCTATTCCCTGGGTATCTCCCTGCCGCATCCCCTTCCCTGGTCTACCTCCTGTTGCCCTCAGCCTGCTATAACGCCGGCTGTACCCTCTCCTCTGCGGCCTGTGGCAACAGGCCCATACTGTCCGTGCCCAGTCACACCCAGGAGCAGTGCCAACCTTGCCTGGCGTGGGAGAAGGCGAGGGCCCCCTCCCTGTGCACATGTCGGAGGCCCTCAACTCCCAAGGAGCACCTGGCCCAGGAGGCACCTCCTCGGCCTCAGCTGTCAGGCAGGTCCACTGCTTCTGCACAGAGCAGATAGATGCCTTCCTGGGCTCCAGACTCCAGTGAGAAGAGGAACCCAGGCTTGAGCCTCTCCATGACCCAAGGCCAGAGAGAACAAGCAACTGGGAATCTGGAAGGCGCTGTGCGCTAGGGTGGGAGAGGTGCAGAGGAAGGCACTGTTGTTCCGGGACTGCCAACCCTCTGAATGCCCTCCGATTCCCACGAGGGGCAATTTCGCATGGCAGCCAATAACTGAGGAAATTCAGAGTCACCCAAGACTCATGTTTTATTGTCATGTCTTTATTTGAAAATATTAAGTAGACATAGTTAAAGAGTAAAGGTCATCATACGGAGAGGGGACAGCAAATCTCTTTCCTGGCCTGCCTCTGAGGCTGCCAGTTGTTGCTCTGGAGGAAACTGCTATTTCTGGCCACCCGTCAACAATGCTATTAAATGAGTTTGTACTTTATTAAGTACAAAATCAACTAGATAGATTTGGATAAGTGACTATGTGTGAGAGATGGTGTGTGTGTGTGTGTGTGTGTGTGTATTGAACACTGAGTGCCTAGCCCTATTTTTTATTTGGAAACAGGGTCTCACTAGGTTGACGAGAGTCTTACTACTTGCCGAGGCTGACCTCAAACCCGTGATCATCCTGTCTCAGCCTCCCAAGTACTGGGATTACCAGCATGTGCCACCATGCCCAGCTAGAGATGAAACTTTTTATGTTGAAAACACAACACCTAAGAATTCTCATCTGAAACCAAATTGCATTGATGGAACACATGGGAGCCATGGAGAGATTTGGAGCAGGAAAGGGACACTGAGTGAAGAATGGTAAGATTATCGATGTCAGGGTTAAAGGAAGGTTAAAAAGACTCAGGGTAGCCGGGCATGGTGGTGCACACATGTAACTCCAGCATTTGAGAGGCTGAGAGAGAAGGATCAAGGTTCGCGGACAGACTCAGCTACTACTTAGTGAGGCCCTTTGCAACTCAGTGAGACCCTGTTTCAAAAGAAAAAAGAAAAAAATAGAACTAGGGGTGTAGCTCAGAGGTAGAATGCCCCTGGGTTCCATCCCTAGTACTGAAAAAAAAAAAAAAAGACAGGGTAGCCAGACAGTAGTGCAAGCCTGTAATCCCAATACTTGGGAGGCTGAGACAGGAGGATCACAGATAGATTTAAGGCCAGCTTCAGCAATTTAGTGAGAACTTGTTTCAAAATAAAAAGAGCTAGGGACGTAGCTTGGAGGTAGAAAAGTCCCTGGGTTCAATCCCCAGCACCCCCCAAAAAAAGACACAGGGAAGAAAGGACCCCACCGAAATGCCTTAGAGAGGCGGGCAGATGGGGCTGGGTGTTCTGTCTCCAACCCCTCCCTGGGTCTTCAGTCCTCAATGCGGATGACGGGCTGGGAGCACTCCCTCTCTGTTTGCCCCCACCTGGGGGCCCGCTGGTGCAAGGCTATGGTCGGTGGGCCTGCTGTAGCCACTTGGGGGCGACTGCTGGAGCCTGCACCAGCCTCCCTCTGCCCTCTCTCTCCCCTTTGATCTCCTTATCTGGGCCAGCCTCCCCGGTTGTTCATTTGGGAGCTGCCTGAGTTAATGAGTTCTCCAGGCTCAGGCCCACACATCCTCCTGCTGGGCTGCAGCCTTCACACCTCTGGGGTCTGTGTTTTGACAAGTGCCAGAGCCAGTGAGCAGGGCTCCCCTGGCCCGAGCCAACCCTTGCCTGCTAACGTGTAAGGCTGGGAAATGGGGCTTGGGAGTGGCCCCACCTAGCAGGGGTGAGAAGTCAAGCTTGGCAGGGTGGGGGCGGGCGGGCCAGCGCAGGCCCCTCCAGGCTCAGGGCCTGGCCTGCTTTCTGGGCACTGCACCCCTCCTGCCCCGTCTCCTGCACACTCATTTCCTGGAGTGCTAATCAAAGGCTCTATGTAAACACTCTCCTCGTGCTACTGATTCCAGACTGCTGGAGCCAGAGGCCCCAGGAGAAGGAAGTGGCTCTGCCCCTACTGCCCGCCCGCTTAGCATCACAGGAAGCCCCTAATTTTGGAGCCAGGGATCAGCCAGCAACACCTTCCCGCCAGCTCTTTCTGGGGAAAATTGTCATTTAGGAAGCTTCTGCCCTGTAGACAGCTCAGTCTGGGTTGGAGCCCCTATATCTCTGCCATTCAGGGGGACCAAATTGTGCCGCACATGTGTGCAATTGTGCTCTGGGCTGGCACTGCGCCAGGGCTTGGCTGGTTCACTGCTTACACTCCCAACATGCCACTTGACAGATGAGGAAACAGGCTCAGGATGCTGTCCCGTGTCACCCATCTCGGTGAGGCAGAGCTCCGCCTCCTCGCACCCCACCTCCTCTGGAAGATGCCAGCGGCTCCCCTGAGCCTAAGGGGATGCCCTGAGAGTGAGGGACCCCGGAGCCTCAAGCTCCCGAGAGGCCTTTCTTCACATCACAGAGGCCCGTGGGTATGCAAAGCATTCTCCCTGCCCCGCGTGACCTGATGGACCTGAATCCCTGAGGGACAGGGCCTGAGAATCCAAGTATAAAAGAAATATAATCTCAGCCAGGCATGGTGGCCCACGCTTGTAACCCCAGTATTTGGGAGGCTGAGACAGGAGGATCGCAAGTTCACAGCCACCCTCAGCTACTTAGTGAGGTCCTTTGCAACTCAGTGAGACCTGTTTCAAAAATAAAGAATTAAGCCGGATGTGGTGGCGCACGCTTGTAATCCCAGCATTCGGGAGGCTGAGACCGGAGGATGGCGGTTCGCGGACAGGCTCAGCTACTTAGTGAGGCCCTCCGCAACTCAGTGAGACCCAGTTTCAAAATAAAGAATAAAAAACAGGGCAGGGGGTGTAGCTCGGAGGTCGAATGCCCCTGGGTTTCATCCCTAGACCCACAAAAAAAAAAAAAAAAAAAAAGAATTAAAATAGGGCTGGGGAGTATAGCTTGGAGGCAGAATGCCCCTGGATTCCATTGCCAGTAGCGGGGGCGGGGGGGGGGGAGAAAAGAAAAAAAAAGAAAAGAAAAGAAAAGAAAGAAAGAAAAGATAAGAAAAAGAAAAAATGCACCGGGGAATACCTAGCACCTCCACAGGCCCTATTCCCCCTTGAGCCACAGATAGATGAAAAAGGACCCAAAGTGGTCCCAGGGACCAGCAAGGAGGCCTCACTCCTCACCCCAGCCCCCTTCCCACCAGCCCCCAGGCTGCCCGGGAGCCCTTCCAAGGACCATCACCCTCTCCTCACACCTTTGACTCTTGAGTCAAGCCATATGGAATAAATTATTCTGGACCCAGGATAATATGATTATCTGGCCATGATCAGTAGGGTGCTCGGCCAGTGGCAATCAGAGGGGCAGCAGGAGGGAGGGGTAGGAGGAAGGGATTCCAGGGAAGGCTCAGGAGGAAGTTCCAGAAGCCCTGTGGGCCTGGGGCTGATGATGCCAGTTAAGTATGTGGCACCTCTACCCCTAGGGGGCACATTTATGCTCCTAAACCTCATTCAGGTGAGTGGGGTGGGATCGAACCTTAGAGAGAAAGTGGAGAAACTGAGGCATAAGGGAGCTGAAGGAGCCCAAGCAAAGGTTCAGATGTGCAACTCAGCTTCTTCAGCTGTAAAATGGAGCGGGGACTCCCCTCTCCTGCCTCAGACCAAAGCCCTGATTCAGGAGGCCTGACGGGCTTTACACGGTCCTTACAGTCCCAGATGCGGCCAGCAGAGGGCGCTGCCCGCCGCCTGGATCTGTGCACCTGCGCAAAGCCACCTTCCTCCAGCTAGCAGGGAGGGCTTTTTCTCATTGTGAGCCAAGCTTCATCGTGTCGCTCACGACTGTATGTAATAACATAGCGTGTGCAAGTGGGGGCGGGTCTGGATGATGACGGTTGATCAGGAGAGACTAGCCTGGCACAGTGGCGCACACCTGTAGACTTGAGACCGGAGGACCTGCAGGTTTGACACCAAGCGTCTGCAACCTAGACCTGTTTCAAAATAAAAAAAAAAAGAGGGCTGGGGGTGTAGCCCAGTACCACAGAAATTAATTAATTAATTAACACAGGAGAGTAAGAGCCTAAGAAAGTGTCCCTCTGCCTCGACGTCCCCTCTGCCTCAACGTGTCTGATCCGGGCGGGGGGAGCTGTCTGTCAAAATCAAGCCTGCTGCCGCCCTGCAGTAACTGTAGCAGCGCCTGCTCTCTTTCAATTTCCTCCTGCTTGTCTGCATTTTCTCACTTTTCAGTAATGAGCATGCATTACTTGGGTGAAAGAAAGGAAGGAGGAAGGAAGATAAGGGAGGGAGAGGATGGAAACACTTTGCAGTCCCCTCCCCAGCTAGTTTGCACCCCAAGAGGCAGGGCTGCTGGGGGCCTTTGGAGATAAGGCCAGGAGGTCGGATCTTCTGAGGGTGGGCAGGACTGGGCCTCCAGCTCATCCTCACCATGGATACCCATTTCACAGACCAGGAAACGGAGCCTCTGGTGGGACAGCCAGACTCCACTGGCCCTAGGCCTGGGCCGCCTCCACTGGGCCCTGCTGTCCAGGAGCCTGGGGCCTCCCTGGCTCAGCCTTCTTGCTAGGGGAAGAGCAGAGGACCAGCCTCCAGGCCCACCTGCCGACTCCCAGGGCCCACACCTTGCAGTCTTCCTCCACATTCTCTCCCATAGCCACCACCACCCATCCCAGCACCCCTGCCTGATGTAGGCACAGCCTCCCGGCTGGTTTCCTGCCTCCCAGCTTCTCTCCCAACTTCCTCATCCAACCCTAGACCCACCTGCCTGTCCACACCATCTCCCACCTCCTGCCATTGCCAACCAGCCCAGGCTCCCAGACTCCCAGACTAGGGCTCCCAGCTTCTCCTCTGCCAGAACCCCACGCTCTCGGCCCCACTCTTCCCCTGGGGCTAGCCCTGATCGCCCCGGCATGGAGCAACCAGGTCACCCAGGCAGGGCAAGGAAGTGGTCCTTCTCCTCCTACTCCCCAGAGCGCCAGCCCCAGCCGGTGCAGAGCTTGGGCTGTGACCCTAAGCCAGAGGATAGCCGGTTAGGATCCCGGCTCCGAGGACCTTATGCAAGTGATGGGACCTCTCTGGGTCTATGTCCTCACCTGAGCCAGGGAGAAGTGCAGGCTGTGCTTTGGGCTTTGAGCAGGCCCACCAGGGCACGGTTTTAGTGGCACTCCCTGCAGAAGCGATCAGGCCATTCTGAGGCGCAGTCAGGAATGGCCCCAAGCTCAGAGTCTGCTCTGTGACCATGCGCTGATAGCTTCTGTCTTGGGGCCCCCGGATGACACTGAAGGTGTTCTGTCGGATAAGGCCTGGTCAACAGACTTCCCCAGCCACACAGCCTCTCACACCAGACCCAGGGGCCAGGGAAGGCTGACTCGGGGCTCCTGAAGCCCAGAGATGTAAGCTCTACCGTCACCCTGGCCTCCCGGGGCTGGGACGTGTAGCCCCCTCCCCACCCCAGGAGTACATTCTGGGGCTCCTGAGGGGCCTGCTGCCCGGCTGTTTTGGAGGCCCCTGCACACTCTGGTTCCCAAGTCAACACCTTTTGCCCTGAGCGAGGCAGCCTTAGTGTCAACAGGCAACCAGGAGGTGTGAAGGCAGCCACGGTGGCAGGGGCGGCTGCAGCCCTCGCTGCTGCTGGTAATGAGAATACCACCGGCCCCACTGGCTTGCTTTCCCTCCCACGTCCCCACAGCCTGACACCCCAGGCCCCGGGGTGCTCCAGAGTCCGGGGCTCATGGCGGCTTCAGGTTCCAGGCCCTGTGCCGCCCGCCCAGGTCAAAGCACAGGGCCGTGGAGCCTCTGGGGCTGAAGGAGCAATGGGCGCAAGCTGGGGCCTCTACCCCCCAACACCCAGAGGCTTGTGGCAAAGTCCTAGGATGCAGACAGGGCTGGGCGGGGCCAAGGCCTCAGTCGCCCCCGGGTCCCACAGGACACTGATGTGGCACTGCTGTCTTCACAGGGCCACCCTGACCAGCCATGTGGCAGGCCCATCCATAGTGGCCTCCCCGTTCCAGTCCTGGACGCAGCCCCGCTGAGCCACAGCCATCAGGGCCTGTCCCTGACCCGGGCCCTCCGCTCAGGAAGTACCTCATTGGTCCCCAGGTCCTCCATCTTACGGCGTTCAACAAGGACCACAACAGCCACCCTCCCCAGCTCCTCCCCGGGCCCGGTGCGTGGTCATCTGGCTTCTTAATTACCTCCAAGACCAGCCATGTCTTTCTTTACAAGACAGCCAAGACGACGCCTCCGATCCTAGAACGTTCTTCAGCCGCTTTCCCAAGAGTGTGGGTCCAGACCTCTGGAGACGACTATCACATCATCTTAGGTTTTTTCTGTCTCGACTAACCACCCCCAGCCGTCCAGCTACCCCCATGTGACCTAGCTCCCAGCCCCTCACCAACCTCCCCGCTCCCCAACCTCCCTGTTCATCCCCAAGCCTCAGCACCTGCGGCTTCCGGTGGCATGGCTGAGGACCTGGTGCTCCTGGCAAATCTGAGAGCAGCCTGGAGCCGCTGGCTGTCCCTGCCCTTGACACCGGAAGGCAAGGGCGTCACACCTTCCCACCTGAGCTGCTGTTGACCTGCTGCCCCTGACCCTGGATGTGGAGGAGGCACATGTGGCCTTGGAGCTGGAGGAAGCCCCGGAGGAAGAACCATCACTAGTCCTCTAGAACTTTTACCTGCCTCCTTCTGCGGCCCGGCACTTGCTACACTGCACACACATCAGCTCTGCGTGAGCCGCAGTGATGCAGTGTCCTATTTTACCCCAGCGGTTACTCACAAATCAGATCACTTTACAGGTGAGAAAATTAAGCCTAGATAAGTTGCCCAAGTTCTCACCACTGGCAAGGGTGGAGCTGGGACTTTAAACCAGGCACGGAGAAGATGTCGTAAAAGGCCCAATATGGCTGGGCGTGCCAGTGCACACCTGTCATCCCTGTACTTTGGAGGCTGAGATAGGAGGATCACAGGTTCAAGGCCAGCTTCAACAACTCAGGGACATCATGTTTCAAAGAAAAATTTTAAAAGGGGCGGGGGAGGCTGTAGCTCAGAAGTAGACCATCCCTGGGTTCAATCTCCACTACCAAAAGAAAAAAAAAGCCCACCATTGAAAGTTAATTTGTACATCCTGCCATTTTCCCCCCAAGTTAAAATTATTTAAATGAATGAATATTTAAATCAACTATGGCCAGGGTTTTCATTTTTTGTTGATTGTTGGTTTTCTGCAGCACTGGGGATTAAAGCCAGGGCCCCACAATAGCAAGGCAAGCAGTCTACTGCTGAGTACACCCAGCCCTTTTTAAAATTTCATTTTGAGACAGGGTCTCCTACAGTGCCTCGGTCTCAGCCTCCTGAGTAGTTGGGGTGACAGGCATGTACCACTGTGCCTCGCCAGGGTTTTGCTTTGTATGTAATCTATAGGAATTTTGTTTTATTTTGTTTTTAGTACTGGGGACCAAATGCAGGGCTAGACAAGTACTCTACCATTGAGCCACAGCCCCAGCCCTTTTTAGTTTTTATTTTGAGACAGGGTCTGGCTTGGTTGCAGAGGCTAGCCTGGAACTTGTGGTGATAGGCATACACTACCATGCCTGGCTACACAAACAGCAAGAATTGGATCCACTGTTTAAAAATAAAAATGAGTCAGCTAAATATGTCCCAACATGGAATGCTCTAATACATTCTGCTTAATGAGAAAAAGAAAGAAAGAAAAGCTAGATACAGGCTGAGCCATTCAACGCACGGTGTGTGTAATGTAACCTCGTGAGCGCAGTCTTGGTCCATTTTTCTTTTGTTATATAATCGAATACCACAGACGAGGCAATTTATAATTTTGCTCTGTGTGTGTGTGTGTGTGTGTGTGTGTGTGTGTGTGTTACTGAGGGTGGAACCCAGGGGCTTTCCTACCTCCGGGCTATACTCCCAGACCTATTTTATACTTTATTTGGAAACAGGGTATCACTAAGTTGCTGAGAGCCTCACTAAGTAGCTGAGGCTGGCTTTGAACCTGTGCTATCCTCCTGTCTCAGCCTCTCAAGCACTGGGATTACAAGCGTGCACCACCATGCCCAGCTCAATTTATAATTTTAAAAGTGGCTTTTGTGTGTGTGTGTGTGGGGGGTGTCTGAGGATGGAACCCAGGGGCATTCGACCTCCGAGCTACATCCCTGCCCTATTTTTTTATTCTTTATTTTGAAACAGGGTCTCACTGAGTTGCAGAGGGCCTCACTAAGTAGCTGAGGCTGTCTTTGAACAGCGATCCTTTGGTCTCAGCCCCCGAATGCTGGGATTACAAGCATGCACCACCACGTCTGGCTTTAAAAGTGGCTTTTATCCTCACAGTCCTGGAGGCTAAGAAGTCTGAGAGCAAGATGCCAGCATCTGCTGAGGGTCACATCCTAAGGTGACAGAGGACATTACCTGGAGACAGAGAAAGCAGGGGGCACATGCTCTCAAAACGTTGCCTCTTCCCTCATACCCCATAGGCCTTTTTTTTTTTTTTTTTTTTTTTGGTGGTACTGGGGTTCCTGGAAGCCCTTCTACCTCTGGGCTACACTCCCAGACCTATTTTTACATTTTTTTTTTATTTGGAAACAGGGTCTCCTAAGCCAGCGTGCGCGGCTGGCTTCGAACCTGCGCGATCCTCCTGTCTCTGCCTCCCAAGCGCGGGGATTACAAGCGTGCGCCACCACGCCCGGCTCCCCATAGGCCTTTAATCCAGGAGCAGATTAACCCATCTTGAGGGCCCTGCCTTCCAAATCTCCCAGTCACCTTTGCAAGGTCTCACCTCTCAGTTCTGCCGCACTGGGGACCAAGTTTCCCGTGCAGGAATTCTGAGGGACATACCCCAATCCTAGGAAGTAATGCGAGCTTTCTTATTTATTTTGCGCATCTGGGGATAGAGCCCAGGGGCATTAGACCTCTGAGCTACATGCCTGACCCTGGCTCTATTTTTTATTCTTTATTTTGAAACAGGGTCTCACTGAGTTACAAAGGGCCTCACTAAGTAGCTGAGGCTGTCCGCGAACCACGATCCTCCAGGTCTCAGCCTCCCGAATGCTGGGATAACAAGCTCTTAGTACACGCCCAGCCTGTACTAAGAGCTTTCTAAGGATACACGTTTATGTAAATTTATTGCCAGGCTGGAAGGCGGCCACAGGCCACCTAACACCTGCTGTCACCTTTGGGGAGACTTACGGGGCGGCTAAGGGACTCTGCCTTTGTCGTTTTGATTACCTGTAGTGATATGTATTGGTTATGTAACTTGTGGAGTTAAAAGTTAATTTTTAAAAACAGCCATGAAGAAATTTACAAGGCCATTTAGTACTCCAGGCTGCTGCGAGCCAATCTATTCTTGGCACTGTCATCATGTTGACCTTTAGTTATTAATTACTTACTAACTGCTTAAATTATGTCATCCTTCTGCTCGAAAGCCTCTGCAGCTCCCCGTGACCCTGGCGATAACCCAGCCTCAGCCTGGTTCTAGCCGGGGCTCGCCGGGGCCCTCCGCCATGCCACCTGGCAGTTCCCTGCTCCTGAAGGACCAAGGGGTCTCACTACTGGCCTTTGCTTCCAAAATTCCTTCTGGAATGCTCTCCACACTACTCTCTCCCTATTCAAATCCTCCTTCCTGTCTACGGCTCATTTGTAACTTCTGTGGCCAGAGCCCAGCTGGCCCCGGCCCTAACTTGACTTCCAGGCCCAGCCCTTTCCCCTGGGAGACCACACAGGACATTGATACCTCCTTCAAACTGTCGTTGTTGCTGAGGAGAATGCTGAGTTTCCAAATTCTTCTTTTTCTTTCTTTTTTCATTCTTTTTTTTTTTTTTCTCTTTTCACTGGGGATTGAACTCAGAGGCAGTCTACCTCCTGGCTATATCCCCAGAAGACTTTTTTTTATTTTTGTGTGTTGAAACAGGGTCTGCTAAATTGCTGAGGGCCACAAGTTGAATGAATGAAATTGCTGGGGTTGGTCGAGAACCTCCCGTCGCAGCCTCCCAACTTCTAGGATCACAGGAGGGGGTCCCCATACCCAGCTCGAACCCAGGGGCTTTCTACCTCTGACATACAGCCTCCGCCCATAAAAATTTTATTTCTGTTTTGAAACAAGGTCTTGCTGACTTGCTGAGGCTGGTCTCAAACCTGCAATCCTTCTGTCTCGGCCTCTTAAATACCGGGATTCCAGGTGTGCGCCACCATCCCTGGCTTGAGTTTGTAAATTCAGACATCTCCGTTACTCCTCACAACAGTCCTCTGAGTGGATCCTACAATCATCGCTCCTGTTTTACTGAGCAGAAGGTCAAGCTCAGACAGATCAAAAGCCCTACCCAAAAGGCACCCCGCTAGTTAGTAATGGAGCTAGCAGCTAGAGAATGGCCTCAAGACAGATCCATGAGATCAGAGGTTGTGGCTGGTTCATTCGCCTTGGTGTGCCTGGCACTTACCACTCGTTAAATAAATATGAATTAAGTGAGTAATGCCCATAGGTACCTTGAATATTGGAAGGCTAAAATAGGAGGAACGCGGCTTGAGGCTAGCCAGCCTTAGCAACTTAGCAAGACCCTGTTTCAAACTAAAGAGGGCTGGGGGTGTAGCTTGGAGGTAGAATGCCCCTGGAGTCCATCCCCAGTACCAAATAAATAAATAAATAAAATAGTGGCAAACATGTAGCTCATCGGCCAGGCCCAGGTGCTGCACCAGGATCATTCCGCTTGCCAATCCCATCCCGGATGGCAGGGATCTCCCATTACTACTGGGACCAAGAGGAGGAAAACTGAGGCTGAGAGGAGCTGAGTAATTTGTCCATGGTCATACACCCAGAAAGGTAGGGGTGGCACCCACCTTCACCCTTTCCACGACCCACTTCTCCAGGTAGCGATGACCAGGACAGTGAGATGGTGTTCAACCTGGGCAACTCAGCCCAGGCGAGTACAAGGATCCACCTGTACTCATAACACCCACATCCATCTTGTGGCCTCTGGGCCTGTCCTGGTGCTGGCTCCCAAAGGAGGCACCGGGCACAATCCCCCACAGGCTAAGAATGAGAGGCAGCTGATCTTCGAGGGGGGCCCCAGGGCTCATGCCGGACGGCCTGGCTGCCCATGGCACTGCCCTCCATAGGGACTCCTGGGCACTCACCCCAGCAGTGGATGGGGCGGGGGTGTGGGTGGGAGCGCTGGTGAGGAGCTTAGCAGCACCATCCAGATGCGAATTGTCCCTCCCACACTTCCCGGGTTGCAGGGGCCTCCATTAGAGCCCCTGAGGAGTCAGAATCCACACCTCCACAAATGGGCCCGCTTTCCCAGGGCCCCCCTGCCCAGACCTTCCCTAGGCACTGTGGGTTTTGACACCTCTCTGCAAGCTGGCAGGGGGCCACCTCGCACCTATGGGCCGGATAAAAGCTTGAGGTCTGGAGGTGGACGGTCCAGGCTCCCCGGCATGGCCCAGTCTCCCCAGTCTCCGCTGCTCCCACAGAGCCTTCTTGGCCTCGACCACTGGATCTTCTCCCAGGGATGGGGATGGGCGGGCCACCCGGACTCCACGTCCCCGGCCTCCTCCTCCTCGGATTCATCAGGCTCCTGTCCCTGCGACGGCGCCCGTGGCTCCTCGCAGCCGGTGCGCCTGGCCCGCAGCCCGCAAGCCGCAGGGAGCGCCCCGACGGCGCCCCGGAGAGCGCGGCCCGGGCCCGCGGATGGACAGCGGCGCAGCGCCAGCGAGCGGGAGAAGCTGCGCATGCGCACCCTGGCCCGGGCGCTGCAGGAGCTGCGCCGCTTCCTACCGCCGTCCGTGGCTCCCGCGGGCCAGAGCCTCACCAAGATCGAGACGCTGCGCCTGGCCATCCGCTACATCGGCCACCTGTCGGCCGTGCTGGGGCTCAGCGAGGACAGGCTGCAGCGCCCGCGGCGGCGGCGCCCCGACCCCGCGTCCCCCCGGTGCTGCGCGCTCTGCCCCGACGGCGGCCCCGACCTGGGCTGGGGGTCCACGCCCGCCTGCGCCGCGCCAGAGACCCTGGGGAGCAGGGTCTCTGACACTGACCCCTGGGTGGCCTCCGCCTGTTGCCCCAAGATGCTGTCATCCCCGCGCCAGCCCTTAGGCAGAGCCCCTGATGCAGCCCTTTGGATGTCACCCCAAACCTGCCCCAGGACGCAGACATCCCCAGAGCCCGGGAGCACCGCTGCACCCTGGACGCCACCCCCTGCGCCTCCGGAGCTGACTGCAATGTACCAGGTATGCACCGCTCCTGGACTGGTCCCAGGATTCAGCTGAAAATGTGAGCCGGCCGGTGGCCCACGTTGTAATCCCCATACTGGGGTGGCTGAGACAGGAGGATTGCAAGTTCGCAGCCAACCTCAGCTACTTAGTGAGGCCTTCTACAAATTAGTGAGCCCTTGTTTCAAAAATAAAGATTTAAAAAATAGGGCTGGGGATGCGGTAGCTCAGAGGTAGCCTCTGGGTTCCATCCCCAGTACCGCAAAAAAAAAAAAAAAAAAAAAAAAAATGCGGGTGGGTAGTCTCGAGTCTGTAGAAGATCCCACACTTTTGAGACACATGATTACCTATTGGGATGCGAGGCCCTTAGAAGTAAATGGTAAATGCCACCACTTCTGCCTTCCAATGGCAGCTGGGATGGAAGAAAATATAGCCCTTACCCTTGCACGGAGGCCAGATTAGAACGTGGAGGGTCCTGCAGTCCAGAATTTTCTAAGAGGGGAGAGGGAGATGCAAGCGTAAAGGAAAGGCAGCACTGCCCTAAAGGGCCTGGGGTCAGTGGCCTTCCTATTCCAGTTTTCTTCATTCATGAGACCCATGAATGATTCGTGGCCCTTAAAGACCATATTAATAACCAAACTTTAGAGCCAGGCGTGGTGGTGCACGCTTATAATCCCGGCATTAGGGAGGCTCAGACTGGAGGATCACAGTTCAAGGACAGCCTCAGCTACTACTTAGCAAGGCCCTTTGCAACTCAGTGAGACCCTGTTTCAAAAGAATAAAAAATAGCCGGGTGTGGTGGCACACGCTTGTAATCCCTGTGCTTGGGAGGCTGAGACAGGAGGATCGCACAGGTTCGAAGCCAGCCTCAGCTACTTAGTGAGGCTCTCAGCAACTTAGTGAGACCCTGTTTCCAAATAAAATATAAAATGGGTCTGGGAGTATAGCCCGGAGGTAGAAAGCCTCTGGGTTCTACCCCGAGTACCACCAAAAAAAAAAAAAAAAAAAAAAAAAAAAGAATAAAAAATAGGGCTGGGGATATAGCTCAGAGGTAGAATATCCCTGGGTTCCATCCCAAAAATATAGGGCTGGTGTTGTAGCTTGGGGGTTCAATCCCCAGTACCACAAAAATAAATAAATAACCAAACTTTATTATCAAGCAATTATTTACATGCATTTATTCGTTCAGTCCTTCCAACAGCCCTATGAGGAAACTGACCACAAAAGGTGGGCTGAGTCGTCATAGTTGGTGGACAGCAGAGCTTGGACTGAAGGCTGGTGGCTGGATCAGCCAGTGCCGTTGACCACTGCACCAGCAGCCCCAGGTCTAACGTCTCCTCGCAGCGGCTGACTAACAAGCTGCTCTTGTCTCTCTCTGGCAGGGGTTCCCTGTGTCTCCAGAACCCTGCCTGTCGCTGGGAAGTCCACCCCTCCTGCCCCGCCCTTCATGCCAGAGACTGCAGCCTCAGGCCCAGTGGGGATGCTGGGGCCACCATGCGGAGCTGCTGTCCAGCTCGGAGGACCAGAGACCCGGCCCCGCCTTGCGGCTCAGCGAAGTGAGCCTTACCCAGAGCTCAAGCCTGCGGCTCAGCGGCTGCCCTGAGCTTTGGCAGGAAGATCTGGAGGGGACCCACCTGGGCATCTACTGAGGGCCTTTCTACCTCCTCTTCAGCCCGGGATCATGCTTGTCATGTGTATGCCATCCTCGGATGCCTCTTTGGTGGTTTTTAAAGCTTTCCCCAGCCAAGGTTCCCTTTTTCTATTATGAAAATGGCAAGGGGGCCACAGTAGTGCCCCAACTGCTGGGCACCCCACAGAGGGCCCTGAGCTGCTCAGAGAAGGGGGCCGCTTGACCCTAAAGGAGGCCAGGCTGGGCCTGGAGGGGACTGGGGGTAGGGACCAATCCCATGCTCTGCTTCTTGGTGACAACTGGTCGTAATTCTGTATGCTTAGATATTTTGTAACTCTTTAAAAAATATAACAACAAAAATTTGGTTTAGTCTATTTTTATTCTATTAACCTAGGTTTTCTTACCCCTGAGAAAGTAGAAATGTTCCTAATTCTATAGGGACCAGGGCCTGCTGCTCTTCCCCTGTTAGAATCCAGGCCTGCAAGGTTGACGTGGGCCCTCCCTGAATCAGAATCAGTTTGATAATATTTACTGTGCTCAGGCTCCAGGGCCGGCAGCCCTGCCTGGGCTGTTGTGCTTGGCCGCACAAGTAGGCTGAGGGCCTGCTCACCTGCCCAGACACGTTACCACTGCCTGGTCACACTTTCTTCCTTCTTTTCTTTTCTTTTCTTTTCTTTTCTTTTCTTTTCTTTCCTTCCTTCCTTTCCTCTTCCTCCTCTTCCTCCTTTTTTTTCTTGCTTCTTCTTTTTCTTGCTCAGTACTAGGATTGAACCCAGCGGCATTCTACTTCAGAGCTATGCCCCCAGCCCTACTTTTTATTCTTCATTTTTGAAACAGGGTCTCACTAAGTAGCTAAGGCAGGCTGAGAACTGCAATCCTCCTGTTTCAGCCTCCCAAGTACTAGGATTACAAGTGTACATCACCATGCCTGGCTCTTTCTTTCTTTCTTTCTTCCTATCTTTCTTTTTTTCTATCTATCTTTCTTTCTTCTTTTTCTTTTTTTTTTTTTTTTTTCAGTACTTGGGATGGAACCCAGGGGCATTCTACCTCTGAGCTACACCCCCAGCCCTATTTTTTTGTATGTGTGTGTGTGTGTGGTACTGGGGTTGGAACCCAGGGGCTTTTCTACCTCCGGATTATGCTCCCAGACCTATTTTATACTTTATTTGAAAACAGGGTCTCACTAAGTTGCTGAGAGCCTCACTAAGTAGCTGAGGCTGGTTTCGAACCTATACGATCCTCCTGTCTCAGTCTCCCAAGTGCTGGGATTACAAGTGTGCGCCACCACACCCAGCCCTGGCCCTATTTTTTATTCTTTATTTTGAAACAGAATCTCACCGGATTGCAAAGGGCCTCACTAGGTAGCTGAGGCTTTCTGTGAACCTGCAATCCTCCTATCTCAGCCTCCTGGGATTACAAGTGTGTGCCACCACACCCGGCTTTATTCTTTTGTATGTGTGTGTGTGGTACTGGGGGGTGGAACCCAGGGGCTTTCTACCTCTGAGTTACACCCCAGCCCTATTTTAGAATTTATTTGGAAACAGGGTCTCACTAAGTTGCTGAGAGCCTCACTAAGTAGCTGAGGCTGGCTTCGAACCTGTGTGATTCTCCTGTCTCAGCTTCCCAAGTGCCGGGATTACAAGCGTGCGCCACCACGCCTGGCTTTATTCTTTATTTTTGAAACAGAGTGTCACTAAATAGCTGAGGTTGGGGGAGAACCTGTGATCCTCCTGTTTCAGCCTCCCAAGTACTAGGATTACAAGCGTGTGCCATCATTCCTGACTTGCCCATTCATGCCTTGTGGGTTCTATCCTGCTAACCCACAGGGTGAACGTAAGCACCTATGGACAAACTAGGCCCCAAATGGGGATCCCAGGGGCCCAGAGACCCGCGGCTTAGGGCTCTTTCATATGAAGTATTTTTCAAAGATTGCTATAAATAGCTGTTATCTGCTGGGCACAGCGTATTCGTTGCTAGGGCTACCACAGCAAAATACCACCGCTAATGGGCACCTTAGTGACAGGTGTTTTCTCGGTTCTAGAGGCTGAAAGTCTAAGACTAAGGTACAAGGTAAAAGCAGGTTTGGTTGCGTCTCAGCCCTCTTCCTTGACCTGCAGATGGCCACTTCACTGTGTAGTCTGTGCCCTGATCTAGAAGGATACCAGTCATACTGGATTAGAGTTTACTAAATTCAATCCCATTGAATCTTAAGTACCTCCTTAAAGGACCTGCCTCCAAATGTCGTCACATTCTGAGGTATCAGAGGTTAGGGCTTGTGTTCGCTTTCTGACACTATTGCAAAATACCTAAGGCAGTTAAGTTATAAAGAGAAAAAGTTTATATTGGTTCATGGTTCAGGAGGTCCCAGTCCAAGGTTGAGTGGCCCCATTGCTTTGGACCTCTGGCCAGTGTGGGCCGTCACGGCAGGAATGCGTGGTGGAGCAAAACTGCTCATATCAGGAGCCCAGAAGCAGAAATAAAGGGGATGATGTCCCACAGTCCTTTGGGGAGCACGCCTCCAGTGACGGAAGGACCTCCCGAGGCCTCGCAGCACGCTGGGCACCAAGCACATGGGCCTTTGGAGACATTCGACACCCAAACCATAGCAAAGCTTAAACATGAATTTTAGAGCCCTGGCCAGCTCATAACAGCTGATATTAAGTGCCAGAGGAAAATTACTCCCCCATGGACGAGGTGAATTGCAGGGAAATAATGATCAGTACCCAGATCCTAAACCCGAGGATGAGGGTTTGTACTAGGTGCGCTGGGACCAGAGGCAGGACAGCCTGCCGGGAGGCCACTGGACGGCCCAGGCTGAGAGGGGCTGGGGCGGGGCGCAGGAGAAGCTGCCTGGTTTTTTGGGCCCGAGCTCTTGGCCATGCACAGGGTCTTGTGCCTGGCTCTGCGTGGCAACCGCACCCTGTGATGTCAGGTGCTTCATTCCCCCTGCTTTCCCATCTCCCAAAGGAAGAACTGACCTAGGTGACCACTGAGGTGCCGTCTTCCTGTGTCCAGAATCCATCTGGCTCCTCCCCCAGGGCTCTGCTGTCCCTAGGGGCTGTCAGTGATCCTGGAAGAGTGAGAGTAGCCGAGGTCCAGCAGAGAGGCACAGGGACAGGTCCCGCGGACCACCACGCACACACAAGCTTCGAAGCCTCCAGCTGTGAAATGGCGTTAACAATAGGCCCTATCGCCTTCTCTGGCTTCTCATACTTGGCACACAGTAAGTGGTCAATAAAATAAGTAGTGGGGTAGGGTCCTGTGACCTGAGAGATGACCTGGTGCAGTGGTTCCCCCAGCCCGGCTGTGTTGAGCTATCTGGGTTCAGGGTCATGCTCTGAGAGCAGTATGATTCAGGTCAGGGGGTTCCCAGGAGCCCCTCCAGGGTCTTCTGAGGCCCCGCCAGCTCTGAAAGCAATCAATATTCTTCACCTCCCTTTTTTACAGTGGAGGAACCCGGGCCCAGGGAGGAGAGCAACTTCCCACAGCCTCCCTGACCAGTATGGACATCAGACTGCTGACTCCTAGTCCAGTGCTCTGTCCTTCCCAAGAAGACCCAGGGTCTCAGCTGCATAGTCCAGGGCATCTGCATGAAAGGCAGAGCTAGACAGCTGTGCTGCCTTTCTGTGGCTCCCACCTACTTGGGGTCAGCCCTTGTAGGGGCCAAGGGAGGTTCTTCTTCTTAGCCATGTTTTCCCTCCCGGCTCAGAGGCCCCACACAGACAGAGTCCAGAGAGGACCAGCCCCACCAGCTGCAGCGGATATGAGCATCTTCTGGAATTTGGCAGCCTTGTTCCTCGATTCCCTCAAGATGTTCCCTGAGGCGTGCGAACGCAGAGGAACTGTGTGCCCATCACCAGCTGGCGTTGCCTGCGAGCCCTCTGGGAAGGCGCTGGAGTGTGGGGCATGTGTAGGTTTAGAGGCAATCCCAGCCCGGTGCTCCCGACACTATTGGTGCTCAGAGCAGCAGCCCCTTGCTCTCCAGCCCCGATCTTGCCAGTGGTGCTGTCCTGGGCAGGCTGCCCTGGGCTGCCCCTCTCTGACAAGCGCTAGCAGAGGAGGGAGAGGGGCTGATACTGGTGTCCTGCTTGAGGTGACTGGGGTCCCCACATCTTCCTGAGGCCCCAAACACCATGCACAGAAGACCCCACATGGGTGGAGCACCTGCCAGGTCTTTCTGTGACCCTGCAGTGGACAGGATACACCAGTTTTGCCTGTGGGCAGCTGAGGCTGAAAGAAATGCCAGGCTAGGCTGATGGGTCAGCCCAGGCTCATTCCCTCGGTCCCCCGGGCTGGGTCTGAGGATTCCCTGGGCTCCTGCTTGCTTTCTCTTTCCACTGTCCCGGACTGCTGAGGGGCACAGCAGCTGGCAGGCAGATGCTGGAGTCCCAGTCGCTTCACTCTGACCTTAACCCAGGTTCTACGGGCAGGTCTTTGGATCTGAATATCCTCACCACATCCCAAGGGACCGGTTTGCTCCAGCCACACATGAATGCCAGCGTTGTAAGATGGCATTGTAAGACGTGAGCATGAAGTGTGGTTATCGCACCCCCTGCCCCGGACCTCACCCAAAGCGTGGGTTTCCACACGCGTGCAAGTGTTGTAGCTGGGCACCAGGTCTCTTGATACTAGGCTGGGAGTTTAGCTCCGGTGCCCTATTCCCTTATCTATAAAACTGAGACAGAAAGCCAGATGTGGTGGTGCAAGCCCGTAATCTCAGGCTTTAGGAGGTTGAGTCAGGAGGATTAACAGTTCCAGGGCAGCCACAGCAACTTAGAAATGCCCTCAGCAACTTAATGGGACCCTGTTTCAAAATAAAAAATTTAAGCCAGGCGTGGTGGCGCATGCTTGTAATCCCAGCATTTGAGAGGCTGAGATAGGAGGATGGTGGTTCTCGGACAGCCTCTGCTACTTAGTGAGGCCCTTTGCAACACAGTGAGACCCTGTTTCAAAATAAAGAGTAAAAAACTGGGCAGGGGGTGTAGCTCCCCTGGTTTCCATCCCCCGACCTACAAAAGAATAAAAAATAAAAAATTTAAAATAGGGCTGGGCCTGTAACTCAGAGGCAGAACGCCCCTGGGTTCAATCCCCAGTACGATGGGGTAGAGGGCACCAAGACAAGGCTGGGGGTGCAGTTCAGTAGTAGAGCACTTGCCAAGCATGCAATAAATAAATAATATAATTGAAAAGGAAGTTGAGATAAAGACAGCTCAGTCAGTGCCAGACATAGAGATTAATGGGATGAGGCTCTTCTCTCTGTAGGCCAAACCCCACCCCCTACAACATCCCCGGAGCACAGAGCCCACCAGGGGCCCGAAGGTGAGCCCCTTCCCCAGGTACCAGAAGGTCAAGTGCCAGCCGTGGCCGCTGGGTGCTGGCGACAGGAAGGGCTGGCCCAGAGCAAGGGGCCAGAGGATCTCATCTGGGGCGGCCCAGGGAGCCTCCGAGGCCATCCTCCAACACCACGGGCAGGACTTTGATGTGCTGATGTCAGGGAGCCCTTCCTCACTGGGGAGGAGGGGGTGGGAGCCGGCAGGTGGTGGGGCCTTCCGCCAGGAGGCAGGGCTGAGGCTGGGAAGGCTGCGCTCTCCTGTGCTAAGCCTTGTGCATCTCCTTAATCCACACGTTGGCCCAAAGGCGCTATTCTTGCCCTCTGTGTGCCAATGAGCAAACCGAGCTTGGGAGTTTACCCCAGAAAGAGCGGCTGGGCAGCAATCTGAAGGCCGACCCCCAGCCCAGCAGCGGGCCTGCTGTGGGTGTCAGCGGTGGCTCCTCCATCACCTCCTCCCCTCTCCCATCCCTGGGTCCTCGGCAGGGCCTTGTGAGGCTGAGGCTGAGGAGAGCTCTCTTTCCCAATAAATGCCACCCGCCCCCAGGGTCAATGCCTGCTGCGGGGCCCCAGACCTGCTCAGTGTGAACCACCAGCTGCTTCGTGATCTACCGTCCCCCACCGTGGTGCGCTGCAGCCTCCAGTCCTCGGCTCGGCCCCGCTCTGTGTGCCACTCTACAGAGCAGCCCATGCACAAAGTGGTACCCCAACATCTGGCACATGGGGGATGGGACGACCCATCCCCCATGGCCATCCCTTGGCCAGTGCCTGCTGCAGGCCCAGGACCCCATGGATCCCTGCCCTCACTGCTCCGACCCTAGGACGTCCAAAGTCCCATAAGAGCCCCCAGGGTGCAGGAGGAGGGGTGCACCATTCTCACTGCCCTTGGGGAGCACCCGGTACCGACATCAGCTTCGGGATGAAATGCACCCTGCAGGCGGAGGCCAGGGCGCCAGCGCTGGGAGGCTGGTGGCCAACACCTCTCCTCTCTGGCGCCCCCTCACGCCCCAGCCCCACACTGCATCCAGACCTGCTCAGAGCAGCCCACCCAGCATTCGGCTTCCCAGCTGCCAGGCTAACCCTCTCCTGCTCCAGCTTAGCAATGTCTCCAAACTCATCTAGAAATCCTTTATTTACATTTCCTCTTAGAAAAAAAAATATACAGATCTGATGCCCTGTTGATTCCGCAGGTTGGGGTCTTCCTGGACGTGAGAGAGTGCTTGAGGCGGCTCCCTCAAGGCCGTCCATTGTCTGTGGGGCTTCTGCTCATCTGACCCTGGAAGTGGGCTTCCCTGAGATGGGCCCCAGGGCCCTGGGCAGTGGCGGGTGCCATGCTGAGCCTGGGGCGGCTTTGGCAGGGGTGGGAGGTGCTGGGACAGTGGCCCACAGGCTTGAGACTTCGTCCTTGAGGGTAGGACTCAGATGTCCCAGGTGTTGAGAACCCAGGCCCTGCCCCAGGCTGCTGGAACCCGGGGTCAGGTGGTGGCAGGACCAGCTACTGGCTGTTTTCTGTGAACCAGTTGAGCACAGCCTCCTTGTTCTCTGCCACCCACTTGATGTTGGCCCTGGTCTTCTCCAGGGCTTGCTCCAGTGCCCTGGTGCCAGAGCCAAAGCCTACATCCATATTGTCCTCCTTGAACTGCTCCAGCTGCCAAGAAAATAAAGATGGTTAGCCCCATGCTGGGGCAAATAGAGGCTCAGAAGAAGAGAGGGTCCCACAGTGCCCAGCCAGGGCCAGAGACCACACCCGCCCAGCCTCGCCTGGGCAAAGTCCTCACCCACCCAAAGGTAGCCAAACGTGGCCCCAGGCAAAGCCTGCTCTGTAGGGTACCCGGCCTCCCTTGTGCAATATTTTTCTGAGTTGGATAACTCCAAGTATTTAATTAAAATATACTCCCAATCCAATCAGGAGGAGAGAGAAAGACAAAGTAAAGACACCACAAGAAAAGTGAGAAAGTAACAGCCAACTGGAATGTGTGGAAACTTGTAAAGCACAAATGCTCCATCCAGTTGCTTCAATAAGTAGCTTTGAAAGGGTGAGGAGCTAGGGGCCTAGTGTAGTGCAGAGTGCTTGCCCAGCACACCTAACGTCCTGGGTTTGATCCCCAGCACTCCAGAAAGAAAGGAAGGAAGGAAGGAAGGAAGGAAGGAAGGAAGGAGGGAGGGAGGGAGGGAGGGAGGGAGGGAGGAAGGAAGGAAGGAAGGAAGGAAGGAAGATCAAAGCCAGGCATGGCGGCACGTGCTTGTAAACCCAGCATTTGGGAGGCTAAGACAGGAGGATCAAGTTAGAGGACAGCCTCTGCTACTTAGTTAGGTTCTTCGCAACTCAGTGACACCCAGTTTCAAAATAAAGAATAAAAAATAGGGCTAGGGGTGTAGCTCTGAGGTAGAATGCCCCTGGATTCCATGCCCAGTAACATACACACACACACACACACACACACACACACACACACTCTCACAGGATAAGTAAAACTGTAACAGTGCTGGAAATTCTAGCTGGGCAATTAAGAAAGAAAATACAATGAAAGTCATTCAAAATGGAAGAACTAAAACTACCTTCATTCACGGATAACATTATTTTGTATGCACAATATCTTAAGTAGTCCATATAAGAAGTATTGAATGGGGTGGGGCTCACTGGTAAGCGCTTGCCTAGCATGCCCCTGGGTTCCATCCCCAGCACCAGAAAGAGAGAGAGAGGAGAGAGAGAGAGAGAGAGAGAGAGAGAGAGAGAGAGAGAGAGAGAGAATGTATATAAACTATTAGAATTAATGAATTGCAGAATTCAACAGCAATGTACAAAAGTCTAAAATACAATAGCATCAAAAAGAATAAAATACTTAGGAATAAATATGACAAAAGAAGTGTCAGGTTGGTCTGCTGAAAACTACAAAACACTGTTGAAAGTAATTAAACAATATTTGAATGAAGCCAGTAGTAGTGGTGCATCTCTGTAATCCCGGTACTTGGGAGGCTGAGACAGGAGGATCACAGGTTTGAGGGCAGCCTCAGCAATTTAGCGAGGCCCTCTGCAACTTGGTGAGACCCAGTATCAAAAGTTAAAAAGAAGCCGGGCATGGTGGCGCATGTTTGTAATCCCAGCATTTGGGAGGCTGAGACAGGAGGATCGCAGTTCGCGGACAGTCTCAGCTACTTAGTGAGGCCCTTTGCCACTCAGTGAGACCCTGTTTCAAAATAAAGAATAAAAAATAGGGCTGGGGTGTAGCTCAGAGGTAGACTGCCCCTGGGTTCAATCCCCAGTACCACAAAACCAAACCAAAACAAAAAAATATAAATGAAAGGAAAAAAGATTTAATATTATTAAGTTGTCAAGAAGGAGCCGGTGTGGTAGCCGCCAGTACTTGGGAAGCTGAGACAGGATGAATGCAGCCTCAACAAGTAGTAAGAATCTAATTGCCGGGCATGGTGGCACACGCTTGTAATCCCGGCGCTTGGGAGGCTGAGACAGGAGGATCGCACAGGTTCGAACCCAGCCTCAGCTACTTAGTGAGGCTCTCAGCAACTTAGTGAGACCCTGTTTCCAAATAAAAAGTTTAAAAAGGGTCTGGGAGTATAACCCGGAGGTAGAAAGCCTCTGGGTTCCACCCCCAGTACCACCAAAAATAAAAATAAATATAGAGCTGGGGGTATAGCTCAAAGGTAGAATAACCCTGGGTTCAATCCCTTCCCAAGTGAACAAAAACCAAAACCAAGAAAATTCCTACGCATAAGAGTAAAAACAATAAAACTCTTGGAAAAAAAGTTCTAGAATACTGTGACTTGGGTTAGGCAACGGGTTCTTAGGTATGGCAGCTAAAGCACAAGCAACTAAATAAACAACTGACTGAATCTCACCAAAATGACAAACGTGTGTACCAAAGCATGCTGCGGTGCCAGTGAGAAGGCAATCCACAGCATGGGAGAAGAAAATCTGCAGGCATATACCTGAGGAGCCTAGCGTTCAAAATATGTAAAGAGCTCTTACAACTCAACAATAAAAAGACAAACAACCCAATTTTTTTTTTTTTTTTTTTTTTTTTTTTGGTGGTACTGGGGTTCCTGGAAGCCCTTCTACCTCCGGGCTACATTCCCAGACCTATTTTTACATTTTTATTTGGAAACAGGGTCTCCTAAGCCAGCGCATGTGGCTGGCTTTGAACCTGCGCGATCCTCCTGTCTCTGCCTCCCAAGTGCGGGGATTACAAGCGTGCGCCACCACACCTGGCAACAACCCAATTTTTAGATAGGCAAAAGACTGGAAGAGAATTGCTGCCAAGATACACGCACGATCCGTAACCGCACAAAACGATGCTCCTCAGCATTTTGTGTCTTTACGGAGAGGAAACAAAACCATAGGATGCCCAAAGCAAGAGAAAGTGGGCCGTTCATACGTTGCTCGTCAGAGGGTCACAACGCTACGGTGGCAAAACGAAAACACGTCGGCAGTTTCTCAAAAACTTAAGCACAGGCCGGGCGTGGTGGCGCACGCTTGTAATCCCCGCGCTTGCGAGGCGGAGACAGGAGGATCGCGCAGGTTCGAAGCCAGCCACGCATGCTGGCTTAGGAGAGCCTGTTTCCAAATTTAAAAAATGTAAAAATAGGTCTGGGAGTGTAGCCCGGGGGTAGAAGGGCTTCCAGGAACCCCAGTACCACCAAAAATAAAAAATAAAAACTTAAGCACAGAGCAACCACATGACCCAGCAAGTCTACTCCTAGGTGTATACCCAAGAGAAATGAAAATAACATTATGTTTGCACAAAAATCTGTGCATGAGTGTTAACAGCTGTGCTTTACACAGCGGCTCCAAAGTGGAAACAACTCAGATGCCCATCACTAATGGGAAGATCAAAAAACATGGTGTCTCTATGCAATGGAAGGTCATTCAGCTACGAAAAGGAAAGACGATCCTACTGCAGGTACAAACCTTGAAGACATTACGCTAAGCGAAAGAAGTCAGACAGGGCAAAGTCACATATTGTACGACTCCAGCCTATGATTTGCTCAGAATGGATAACTCCAGCATAAAGACAGAAAGTGGTTGCCAGAGGCTGGGGCCTAGGGGTAGAATTGGGGAGTAATTGTGGGAACAGGGCTTCTTTCAGGGATAAAGAAAATGTTCATGCCGGGCATGGTGGTACACGCTTGTAATCCCTGTGCTTGGGAGCCGGAGACAGGAGGATCACGCAGGTTCGAAGCCAGCCTCAGCTACTTAGTGAGGCTCTCAGCAACTTAGTGTGACCCTGTTTCCAAATAAAATATAAAATAGGTCTGGGAGTATAGCCCAGAGGTAGAAAAGACCCTGGGTTCAACCCCAGTACCACCAAAAAAAAAAAAAAGAAAAAAGAAAAAAAAGAAAATGTTCTACAGTTAGTGGCAAAGGTTATATAATCTTGGAAAACGTACTTAAAGTGAATTTTATGGTACATTAATTATATGTCAATGGAAAAAAAAAAGTAGCCAGATACATAGTCCCAGCTGCTTGGAGGGCAGAGACAGGAGGATCTCTTGAGCCAGAAGTTGGAGGCCTGGCTGGGCAACATAGTGAGCCCTCATCTCAATCAGACAGTGAATATATTTTTAAAATTCCAGGATGCTTTTTTTTTTTTTTTTTAATAACAGAACTGCCCACAGATGCACCTTTACTCAGCCTGTGCCTCTGTAGACTGGGAGGGCAGAGACAGAGTTGGGGTTGGGGGGTCAGCTTCCTACCTGCTGCAGCTCATACTCAGTGGAGAAGCGTCGGGTCACGCCTTTGATGAGGTTGGAGAAGGAGAAGGAGCCGCCGCCATAACTGCAGGTGGGAGAGGGGCAGTGAGGCGGCAGGAGACTAGAGCCCATGGCCTGGCGGGGACTCCGCACCCTCAGGACTGGCCGGGGGACACCACCAGGACGTGGGGAGTTGCAGCTTGAATGCAGGTCCCACTGCAGTGTCCCTGACCCCTCCCTTCTGGAGAACACTCCACCAGCCACATCTTTCCAAGTGGGAGCCTGGGTGGCCCAGACCTGACCCCAAGGCGGTTCCCTTGGTCCACCCCCGGGCAGCACCCTCATCCTGTGGCGTTCCCAGCACCCACAGGATGGGGGGCCCAAGGCTCCCAGCCTCGGCACTGGCCACACCCTTGTCAAAGACTCACTTCTCAAAGAGCTTCTTCCAGTTGCTCCGGATAAAGTCCCAGACCAGAGTCTGGCCAACGACATTGTTGGTGATGCTGATGATGGTGGAGGTGGCGTCCTGCCTCCGGATGTAGTCAGAGTTCAGGGTGTAGCTCAGGTACCTGGGAGGGCGGGAGGCCAAGGATGCAGGGAGAAGCCCGCGGCCTCACACCTGAGGGGCCCCTGGTCCTACCTCTCTTTGTGGACAGGAAACTGAGTCCCCCAAATGGGATCACAGGATCACTGGCAATGCCAGGTATATGCCTGAAGTGTGTGTGTGTGTGTGTGTGTGTGTGTGTGTGTGTGTGTGGTACTGGGGGTGGAACTCAGGGGCGTTCTACCTCCAAGCTACACCCCCAGCCTTAGTTTTTATTCTTTATTTTAAAACAGGGTGTCACTGAGTTGCAAAGGGCCTCACTAAGTAGCTGAGGCTGTCCAGGAACCGCCATCCTCCTGTCTCAGCCTCCTGAAACCTGGAATTACAAGTGTGCACCACCATACCCGGCTTGCACCACCACACCAGACTCTTTGGCAATGATAAATGAAGATTGTAGAACCCTGGGCCGGGCATCAGGAAGGGTGGCCATTCCTGTCTCTGATGTTGAAGGTGGTTTCTTTTCTTTTTTTCTTTTTTTGGGGGGAGGGGTGAGGATTAACTGTCAGGAGCATTCAATCTCCAAGTTACTCCCCATCCCTATTGATTGATTGATTGCAGGTCTGGGGATGGAACCCAGGAGATTCGACCTCCAAGCTACAGCCCCTGCCCTGTTATTTACTCTTTATTTTGAAACAGGGTCTCACTAAGTTGCAGAGGGCCTCACTGAGTAGCTGAGGCTGTCCGTGAACCGCGATCCTCTGGTCTCAGCCTCCTGAATGCTAGGATTACAAGCGTGCGCCACCACGCTCGGCTCTTATTTATTTATTTAGAAACAAGGTCTTGCCAAGTTTCTGAGGGTCTCACTGAATTGCTGAGGCTGGCCTCGAATCAGTGATCCTGTCTCGGCCTTCTGAGTACTAGGATTTTAGGTATGTATCACCATACCCAGCTCTGGTGGCTCTTCTCTACGGGGGCTCAGATTACGGCATTTAATGTACAGAGGGGGCTCAAGGGGCCCCCGGGTGGAGTCCGGGACCCAGGACCAGCTTCCCCAAAGCCCCTGACAGAGAGGCGGAGAGCTGCTGGCAAAGACCAACGGGTTGCAGCGTTTAACAGCACAGAATGTGGACCCGAACCTGGGTTCAAATCTTGGCTCTGTATTGTGGTGTCTGGGCAAGTTTCTCCACTTTTCTGAATCCCAAGTCCTCCACTCTAAAGCGGGGAAGTGCTGCCCAGCACACGGGTCCGTGGGTGGAGGGGGTCCCCGGCCCCGCCTGGCGCGGACCTCACCTGTTCAGAATCCACACCTGGTTGCTGCAGGCCAGGGCTGCTCGGAGTTTGTCGGCTTCGTTCACCAGCGTAGCATTTCGGAACTGCTGCCAGGCAAAGTCCCACTCTTCCTCACCGCCCTGGGAGATGGCGTTGCAGTAGATGGTGGACCGCAGGTTGGGGTGGATCCTGGTGCGGGATGGGAGTGTCGGGTCGGAGCAGCGGTAGAGGGGGTGGGCGCAGGGGCAGTGAGGACCAGGCTGAGGGACAGATGAGGGCTGTGGGGGGGTACGGTGGAAGGACTCACGGGTTGACACTGGGATTCCGCATCCACTCTTGGAAGAGATTGGAGGCCAGCGTCTGGCATTCTGAGATTCCGCTGGAGCAGGCCGTGCTGATGGCGTTAACCTCATTGTACCTGCCCAGGGCGACATGCAGTTAGCGCCGCTGTCCCAGAATCCTGCCAAGATTCCCCCACGCCCTCCACACACAACCCCAGACCCATCGGCCTTCTTGGGGAAGGGTCTCTTCCTATGCGCTTCTGCCCTGGGCCTGAGCTTCCTTGGTCCTCAGGGCAGCTCGGGGACCCTGAGGGGTCAGTGCTAGCTCCAATCCCAGTTTCAACAACCGGAAGCCAGAGGCTCTGGAGCTGGCGGGGAAACCTCAGAGTTTCAGTTCGAGCCTTCCTCTGAAGAGGCCGGGCAGGCAAACCCCAGGGCAGGGCCCTGACTGGCCTGGGCGGGGCGCTGAGACATTTGGCAGACCACTGGCAGGTGTGGCTCCGTAGAGAGTCACTCACCGTTCCATGAGGGTGGGTGGGCGAATAGTCCAGTTGCTTGTGATGGTTTTAAAGTGGTCGAAGAGGGGCTGCACCTGCTTCTTCAGGTAGTTCTGGGAAAAGAATACACAAGGGACTTCAAACACTCACGCTGGCCTGTGGGTCCAGGAGCTTAGTCAGGTGCCTGGGGCCACACAGCCCGCAACCCAAGCAGCGCAAGACCAGGCTGTAGGGATGATCTCCGTTCATCGTCAGTCCTAACTCTCTTTGTCTAAATATCACCGCTCTTTTTCTTTCTTTCTTCCTTCCTTCCTTCTTTCTTCTTTTCTCTCTTTTTTTTTCTTTCTTTTTTTCTTTTGTGTGTGTAGTACTGGGGTGGAACCCAGTGGCTTTTATACCTCTGGGCTACACTCCCAGACCTGTTTTATACTTTATTTGGAAACAGGGTCTCATTAAGTTGCTGAGAGCCTCACTAAGTAACTGAGGCTGGCTTCGAACCTGCACAATCCTCCTGTCTCAGCCTCCCAAGCACTGGGATTACAAGCGTGCACCACCACGCCCCGGCTCTTTTTCTTTCTTTTGATACTGGGGACTACTGAACTAATGTACCCAGAGGCATTAATTTTCTTTCTTTGAAACATGGTCTCACTAAGTTACATAGGGTCTCAATAAGTTTCTGAGGCTGTGATCATCCTGTTTTAGCCTCCTGAGTACTGGGATTGCAGTCATGGGCCACCACACCTAGCTAAGTGTCGCTGGTTTTGTTTTGTTTTGTTTTTTAATAAAGCTCTGAGTTTTCTCCTCATGATTTTAAGCATCCTGGTTATTGTGGGGAATTAAGAAAACATAGAAAAGCATATGCAGAAAATACACATGGTCATACAGGAGCTGACCAAAACTATGATTTCCAAATAGGTGGGTCTGGTGCCTCCTTAAAGAATTAAAAAAAAAAAAAAAAAGGGCTGGGGATGTAGCTTAGAGGTAGAATGTTCCTGGGTTCAATCCCCGGTGCTGCAAAAAGTAAATGAATGAATAAAACAAAATCATTGACCCATGTCTATGGGGTCAACCTGTGGGCTGACAAGTTCACGCAAGTCCAAGCTCACTGTGCACCCAGAAGCAAAGGTGACCAAGCCCTAAGAGCGGGGAGCAGGGGGAGGAAGCTGCGATGCTCAGAGGGAGCTGTACCAGGCTCGGCGAGGGAGGGCTGGGGATCTGCAGCTGAGTGGCTGCAGAGGGAAGACTCGCTGTGACCAGGCTCAGAATTAAAGGGGTGGGTCTGCCGGGGACCAGGAAGACATGGCTGCAGATGGGAAGACAGAGGCGAGGTGTAGGGGTAATTAACCTGGAGCCTGGTCATTACAGCAGGTTACCCCCCATCCCTCAGTGGGAGGCTAGATCAAAAGACCTCAGGAGGTGCCACCAGGCACCAAGCAAGGGTGAGACAGGGTCAGAGCCGGAAGTTCCCATACCACATAGTGGTGTCCCAGTTCCCTGGGACACTGGCCTTGGTCACTGGCCTTGGTGACCACTCTCTGGAGAAGCCGAATGGTCTCCCTAGAACACATCATGGATACTTGTGCTGGGGATGAAAGTCAAGGCTTTGCAAGCACTCTACCACTGAGCTGTATCCCTCTGGCCCTTAATTTTTGAGGGAAATATTAATGAAGAGTTTCTTGAGTCACCCTGCAACAAGGGCGCCGGATAGCAAACCCCACTTCCCGCGGAGCTTCCTGCCTCTCTTTGGTGTTTCAGGACCTGGAGCGCCGTGGGTTTGCGCCCCCGTCTTCCTCGCTCGGGGCCCCGCTACTCTCCTCCACAGCATTCCAGCTTTTGTCTAAGTGCTGCCAAAGCCAGCGCGGCTTCCAAACACTTTTTATTGCCTAACTCTTCAACCCAAAGGGGTGCTGGGCCTCCAACTTGAAAGGAAACCAAAACAAACAGAAAATTCAGAGGGAACCAGTCAAGGGAAGGAAACTTCAAAAGGCCTGCAATAAATATGCTCCAAGGGTGAAGAGCTGATATTGCACAGGACGCTGGGACCAGAAAGAGCACTCGGACACTTTAAAATAGGAGAGGAGAAAGAGCACGGAGCCTCTGGGTGAGGAGGCACCAAAGCTGGGAACCCGGCTCTGGAGACATGCAAAGAAGCTGGGGGGAGGGGGGCTGGGAGTGTAGCTCAGAAGTAGAATGCCTCTGGGTTCAATCCCCAGTACAAATAAATAAATAAAAATAAATATATATATATGTGTATATAAATATAAGCATATATAAATATATGTATACATACGTGTGTGTGTGTGTGTGTGTGTGTGTGTGTGTGTGTGTGTGTGTGTGTGTAAAAATAAAATAGGGCTGGGGGTGTAGCTTGAAGGTATAAAATGCCCTTGGGTTCAATCCACAGTATCCAAAAAAGTAAAAAATAAAAATAAAGCCAGCGTTGAATACTGATTTAACCAAGTATTATAATTTAACCACATTGGGAAGATGAAAAAATTCCAAGGAAGACAGGTATGAGTTAAAGTTTCATTTACCAAAATAGGATGTTAACAGATAACTTAAAAGTTCTGTTAATAAAAAAGATCACCTCAAGTATGATCTAATGGTTATATAATATTCCATCCAGTGAGTGTTCTGGGTTAAGTTTACTAATCCCCAGCCCAGCGTGGTGGCGCACGCTTGTAATCTATGTACTTGGAAGGCTGAGACAGGAGGATCGCACGGGTTCGAAGCCAGCCTCAGCTACTTAGTGAGGCTCTCAGCAACTTAGCGAGACCTTGTTTTCTTGTTTCCAAATAAAAATATGAAACAAGTCTGGAAGTGTAGCCCAAAGGTAGATGGCCCCTGGGTTCCATCCCCAGTACTGCACATACACACAAAAAGCTTACCAATCCCCAACCAGTTTTGGTTTAAGTGTACCAACCCCCAACATTTAAGTATTTTTGTGTTTTCTTTGTTTTCTATTTGTGTGTGGGGTACTAGGGATTGAACCCAGATGTGCTCTACCTCTGAGCTACATTTCTTACTTTGATAAAAAGTTGCTGAGGCTGGCCTTGAACCTGCAATTCTGTCTTATCCTCCCAGGTACTAGGATAACAGGCGTGCACCACCACGCCCAACAGAATCATTTGGATAAGCAATGCTCTGGTAAGCATCATGTGGACGTCGCTTCAACCCCAACAAGCTCCAGTTTCTTTCTGGTCTCCTAAGTGGGCGCTTTGGCCCCTAACTGGACTCAGCCTTAAAATATGTCAACACCGGCTACGATGAGAATCCTTTCATCCCTTGGGTGGATAGACTCGCACTTGTCTTATCAGAGGAGTTAACGGGACTGATAAAGGGCTGTCCCAGGCTGCATAAGGCACAAGATGGCTTTTCTGTCTCCTGCACACAGTGGCTATCTCTGTGCCTTGCAAAGGTGCTGGTTCCTCTCTCTTTCTGTGTGTGTGTGTGTGTGTGTGCGCGCGCGCGCGCGCGCGTGCTCACGTGTTACTAGGGATTGAACCCAGGGTCGTTCTACCTCTGAGCTGCACCCTTAATCCTATTTCATTCATTATTTTGAATCAGTCTCACCAAGTTATAGACGGCCTCACTTAGTTGCTGAGACTGTCCCCAAACCTTCGCTCCTCCTGTCTCAGCCTCCCAAGTGTTGGGATTACAGATGTGCGCCACTGTGCCTCTCCACATTTGCTTTACCGAGACTATTTAAATGTTCTCTGCCCAGCTCTGGTTTCCCGTATATCAAACCTGCAAACTTTGCTAGAATTCTCCTATATGCCTGGTGCTCTTCGCCCTGGCCCAAGCCCGCTCCCAGAAAAGGTCTTGACTGGGCAATGTTTCTAGTAACTTCCTTAAAGTTGCCCACATCGGGCACCAGAGCGAACTGGCCCTGGAGCCCAGCCGTGCAGCTCGTACCTTCATGGGGCCGTAGACCTCAGAGCGGTCAAACATGAGCTTGAAGTAGTTGAGGCTGGTCAGCGCGGCCTCCCAGGGCATGTACTCTGTATCTCGTGACAGGAACAGGGTGTTGTCCAGCGCCAGAGTGATAGGGAGCCTTTTGGCACTGAGGAGAAGCAGCGGGGCCCAAGTCAGCACCCTAGGTGTGGCACCCGCAAACCTCAAGGACGCACCCCAGCCCCGGGGCCCCTGTCCCTCCCAGAGCCTGAGGCCCCAGGGCCCCAATTAACCCAGCTGAGGAGAAAAAGCTAAGCCAGACACGGCTGCTTGGGGGCCACAAACCAGACCCCGCCCCAACCCAGTGCAGGTCACACTCCTGGCTCATTGCTCCCATTACACAGATGAAGAAACTGAGTCAGGAGTAAACCGACATGCCCAAGGCCACAGCTCCTAAGAAACAGCACTGAGTGGAGAAGGACAAAGAGCCAGGGCGCTCTGGCTAGGCCCTCTAGGCCTCCCGCCCTCCCTTCTTCAGGCCAACCACGAGCATTTGGTCCACAGACATCCGGGTCTATGGGTGACACTGTTAATGTCTTACGGCCAACAAGCATGTGCTCAGTAAGTACTTATTAGTCAGCCAGACATGGCGGTGCACACTTGTAACCCCGGCATTTGGGAGGCTGAGACAGGAGGATCGGGGTTGGAGGACAGCCTCAGCTACTACTTAGTGAGGCCCTTGACAACTAGTGAGACCCTGTTTCAAAGTAAATAATAAAAAATAGGGCTGAGGGTGTAGCCTAGAGGTATAATGCCCCTGGGTTCCATCCCCAGTACCGCAAAAAAAAAAAAAAAAAAAGTACTGATTAGTCTGTGCCATATCCTAACTGCTTGGTGTACCCCCGATTTTTTTTAGCACCTCGTATGGTTGCCTGGCCCACAGTCAGTGCGCAGGACAAGCCGGGGGTCCGGGGAACAGGGTGCGGGCAGGCCTGCATCTGGCTGTTGTGATGGCTGTGCGGCCTCAGGTGAGGTGCCACGGCTCTGAGCACAGGATTCCTCACCTGAGGCGCGGGCAGGGGGCGAGGGAGGGCACTCACTTGGCCAGGTTGAAGGAATCGTGGATCACCTGCGCCCGGTTGATGACTGGGATGACCTGGAAGGGGAAGCAGAGACGCACGCGCCCTTAGGTGCCGGGCAGGCCTCGGGTCTATGGGGGGGGGGCAGGCAGACACCCACCGACGGGTCAGTTTGAAGCTGGCTCTGGATCTTCCTCCAGTTGCCTTCGTCGTAGTTCACCATGTAATAGCCCGTCACGTTGATGTTCAGCAAGACCCACTCGTTGGACCCCGCTCTGAACAGCGCGTCCTGGGCTGCGGGGCGGGAACGGCGCTGGACGGGGGCTGCTCAAGGGCCCCAGGCTGGCCCTGAGCCTTCCCCAGCCCCAGCTGCCCAGCCAGCTCCCACTCTTCCTCCAGGAAGCCTTCCCCGGCCTCTGGGTGCAACGGAGAGCCCTGTCCTCCTTCACTGCCCTTGCCAGCCCCGCCCACAGCTCTGGGGGATGCTGAAATGCTCTCAAGGTGTGCCCCGGCCTCCGCTTCCCCCCTGCTGGGCCAAGTAGGGTGGCTCCACTTTATGGAGGAGGAAATGAAAAACAGAGAGGGCGGCAGTTTTCCCAAGGTCACAGGGCTGGGCAGCAGCAAAGGACATTGGAACCAAAGAAGCAGGCTCCGTTGATTGAAATGATGCCGGAGACCCTCACTAAGCCCCGCCACAGGCCTCAGAGCACGGGCTGGGGGCTGGGAGTATGGGGGCCTGCTGGGGAGGGCTAGATTACTTTTATCGACGCTGGGCAGCCAGTATCCACTCTGCTCTGTGCCACTTTTGAGGGACGAGATGGGCACAATCCATAGGTAGCTGCAAAAAGAGGCAGAGACGGGATGAGGCGGCTCTTGGCCGCTGTGTGTGGGTTGGGGAAGCAGTCCTGCCCAGGCTCCCGGCTTTTCCCCAACTCTGGCACCAAGTCTCCCCAAGCTCCAGGCCCTAGAGAGAACACGAGGGCTGGGCCCATGGTGGGCCAGGTCCCCTCTGGTCAGGGCCCACCATGCCCTCGCTGGCCCGTGCCAGGGGCTCTGTCTGCTCACTTGAAATCCGAGGGGCGGGTGACAGTGGAATCGGGATCCAGAAGGAAGTGCTCCTGGGAGATGTCCCCAGTGCTGGTATTCACGGTGATGACCGGGAAGCCCATCTGCAGGATCCAGCGGTCCATGATGGTGCTTACAGAGTAAGGGAGCTGGACTTGTGTCTGGTTGTCCACAGCCTGCGGGACAGAGGGCGCGAGTGTGGCCAAGGGCCTATGGCCGTCCCTCACCCAGGGCGGCCCTGCAGCCCTGGCCTCTGCCCCCTGGCGCCGCCTGTGTGGGAGCAGGAGTCAAGGTCCCCGCCTGGCTCTGCCTCCTCTCTGCTCCCTCCACACGGGCCAAGAGCATCTCTGTAAGGCGTGTGTGTCACACACGGAGGGTTCCCAGGATGCCCCTGGGCCCTTCTCAACTCTGCCTGGGGCTGAGAGGCCAGAGGAGACGGAGACCAAGGAAAACTAAGACAGTGTCCCAGGCAGGTGAGGTGGGCGGGCCCGCACTTGTTTTCAGCATTTCTGCACTGTGTTTGCAATCACAACAAAAACCCAATATCGTAACCCCAGCATTCCGGAGGCTGAGACGGGAGGTTCACGGTTTGCGGACAGCCTCAGCTACTTAGTGAGCAACTCAGTGAGACCCTGTTTCAAAATGAAGAATAAAAAATAGGGCTGGAGGTGTTGCTCGGAGATAGAATGCCCCTGGGTTCCATCCCCGGTACCGCAAAAACAAACAAACAAACAAACAAACAAACAATCTGTGAGTAACCAAAAGCACAAAGCAACTGAGAACCCGGAGGGACGAGAGCCTGGGGCAGCCGAGTGAGGCCCAGGGCGGGAGGGAAGGCCCTGCAGAGTGCGGTGCAGAGCCCCGGCCCATCTCTGTCCAGTTGCAGATGAGCTGGGCGGGAGCTGGAGCCCGGCTGTGACTCTACGACAGCCCTGGTTTGTCTCCCTGGCAAGGCTGGCCTGCACAGGGACCGGATGGACAGCAAGAGCAGTGGGGAGCTGGACGGAGGACCGGGATCAGGGCCCACAGGGGATGCTGGTGTGGGGGCTGAGGAGGCCGATGGCGGCAGACACGTGGGCGGGGCAGGGGCCGGGGAGAACTTGGTGGCTGGATAGCAGGGTGTGGCCTCCAGCTTGCCTCAGGAGGGGCCTGCATGGCCTCCGGGATGGTGGGAAGGCGCCATTTGCCATAGAGCCCGCCCCACAGAGGGGCTGGAACGCCAGGTGGGGTAGGGTCAGAGTGTCAGAGCTTGTGCCGAGGGCGCTTGTGTGTGCAAAATCGGATGGGAGGGGCCGCAGGGCACAGGGCCACCTGGAGTGCTGAGCTGGTGGAAGGGCTGGCTCCAAAGTTCCCAGGGGGAGGAGGAGGAGTGGGGCTTGGGAAGGCAAGGGCCCTGTCCTCTCCACAGAGAACAAAGGCAGGCCCAGCAGAGAGGCTTGGGGGCCCGGCTGCTACCCACGTTCTGCAGGTGTTCCCACAGGTTCTGGTAGACGGTGTTCTGGTACGCAAAGGTGTGGAGGTAGGACTGTGGAGACAGAGGCCCCAGTGAGCCAGTGAGCGGGAGTGCGGGAGCCCTGGCTGCCTGGCTTGCGGCAGGTAGAATCCCGCCTCCCGGCCAGGGGCTGCCGCACTCACCGCCAGGCCCTTCTTGAAGAGGTCCTCCGTCAAGAAGCTGGAGAGCATCCTAAGGACCGAAGCGCCCTGGGTGGGGAGACGGGGCTCAGAGGCTGTGCTGGCCCCCAGGACCCCTTGGGGCGAGTCCCCCTCCCCTTCTCCAGCCCCCCTGGCTGTCTGGGGCCCAAAGGGAGGCCGGGCAGCACCTTGCTGTAGGAAATGGTGTCGAATAGCTCGCTGATCTCGGCCGGCGTGTTGATCTCGTCGGCAGGTGTGGACAGCGGGTGGGAAGAGGCCAGCCCGTCCACGGCCATGACATTGTGCACGTCATTTAGCACGATGAGGTCTTTCTGCAGAGCGCCATGGCCGGTCCTCAGGAGACCGGCCTGGGGCGGGGGACGGGGGACCCCACGCCCCTCCGCCTCCCGCCCCGGGGCTCCGGCTCACCAGGTTCCAGGTGGGCTCTGCGTAGTCGCCACCCAGGTACTCCACGTAGGATGCAAAGCCTTCGTTCAACCACAGGTCATTCCACCAGTCCACGGTCACCAGGTTCCCAAACCACTGCAGGGGCGGGGCGACCCCAGCAGACCCCTGAGCTTGGGGTCGCTGGCAGGGCCTCACCCAGCGCCAGCCACCCGCCACGCACCGCTGGGGACCTGACCACCATTGGTGGTGACCTCTCCCCACCCACCTGTCGGTGGTACCCTCCTCCCCAGGCCTGCCCTCCCCTGCCCTGCCGGGTACCTGGTGTGCCAGCTCGTGAGCAATGACGGTGACCACCCGCTCCCTGTTGCTGCTGGAGGAGAACTCGGAGTGGAAAAGCAGCGAGTTCTCCCGGTAGGTCACCAGCCCCCAGTTCTCCATGGCGCCTGCGTTGAAGTCAGGCAGCCCGATCTGGTCTGCAGAGGGAAGGTGGTTGGTGGTAGGGTCTCCAGGGATGCCCCCGCCGTCCCCCACCTCCAGCCCTCCACTCACCAGACTTTTCCAGCGGGTAGGGTGTATCATAATGCCCAGCAAAGAAGTTCAGGATGGGGCCCGTCACGTTCAGGGCATAATCCCCCTGGCCCTCGTCGATGGCACTGGGCCGGGCCCAGATCCGGATCTGCGAGTGGGGCGGAGGAGGTCAGGCACAGGGCCCTCATGGCTCCCGGGGCAGGGGCCGCATCTCAGGGCTCCGTGGCTTGTGCATCCCTGTGGGACCCACTGGATTAAGCTAACGGGCCAAGGGAATTAGAGGGCTCTGCAGGGCTTTGAGGCTTAGAGAAGGGCTTTGGGGGGACAATGGCAGCCACAGATCTCAACTGACTGGCACCTGTGGCTCAGGAACTTCCTTTAGGAGGAAGGACCATTATTCCCACTTTCCAGATACACAGATCAAGGTTCAGAGAACTTGGGACACTGGCCCAGAATCGTCGAGAGCCAGGATTCAAACAGTGGCCTAGCAGTTCAGAGGACAGGGGCCACCGCTCCAGCCGAGGACACGGGTCCAAGCTTCCTACCAAGACATTGTTGGGCGACCGACTCTCCACGTTCTTGAACTCGCTGACGATGAAGGCCAGCAGGTAGGTGGACATCTTGGGCGTGGTGTTGAACTCGGTGATGGTCCACTGTGGCTCTCCTGGGAGCTGGGTGCTGGGACCTGGGTGTGTGCATGCAAGGGTGTGGGATGAGCCTCCCCCTGTCTTCACTCAGCCCCCCAGGGGCCTGCGACCAGGCACTGTGGCCCCAGGACAGAGCTGCTCACCTTTGGGAAGCATGTTAGACAGGGCCACGAGATCGCTGGGGTGGATGATGGTGATGTTAAATGTGGCCTTCATGGCCGGCTCATCAAAGCACGGGAAAGCTTTCCGGGCATCCGCAGCCTGCATTTGGGTCGTGGCTACCACCCTGCCCAAACAGGAGCGTTAGAGGGTGAGCTGAGAGCTTTCAGGGTGCTCCTGGGCATGCAGAGGACGGGGTGTGTGGAGGCTGTTCCCCCCTAAACCTGCCCTTTACTCCCCTTACAGGTACCTGACAGGCCTGGTGTCTCTGGGAGATCAGGGCTCCTGGACTCAGTCTAAGCCCTGGCAGGCTGCACCCCTGTATTAGCCGGGGACTCTGGGCAGGTTTCTCTCCATCCCTCAGCCCTGACCCCTCGAAGCAGGGTGGGTGAACCCTCCTTTGTCGTGTTGGCATACACTTGGGTGGGTATTGGCCGGCCTGGGGCTCCAGAAGTCAAGGCCTCCCACATAAACCTTCTGTTGGTCCCCAGGGCACCGCTCTGCCTCGGGGTCCAGTATCGACCCCCAGACAGCAGCCCGAGTCACGGGACTAGACCTTCTTTGTTGTTTTTGTGCTAGTAACCAACCCCATAGACATCCTACCTCTGAGCTACGTACCCCCCAGCCCTTTTTTATTTATTTATTTTTATTTTTTATTTATTTATTTATTTTTGTGGTCCTGGGGGTGCAACCTAGAGGCTTTCTACCTCCGGGCTATACTCCCAGACCTATTTTATATTTTATTTGGAAACAGGGTCTCACTAAGTTGCTGAGAGCCTCACTAAGTAGCTGAGGCCAGCTTCAAACCCGCACGCTCCTCCTGTCTCAGCCTCCAAAGCGCAGGGATTACAAGCGTGCGCCACCACGCCCGGCTGCCCTTTTTTATTTTGAACCAGGGTCTGGCTAAGTTACTCAGGGTCTCGCTAAGCGGCTGAAGTGGGCTTCCAACTCGTGATCCTCCTCTCAGCCTCCCAAGTACTGGGATCGCAGGCCTACGCCGCGCCACCTCCCTGCCAGTTGCGGGACTTACTTTCTGACACCTCCTTCTGTGTACTCGCTGCGGTAGAAGCCGGCCAGATCATCGGCCAGCTCCCCCTGGAACTCGCTGGACATCTCGTACTGGCTGCCGACGGCCAGGCTCTCCCTGAGGTGCACCACCAAGTACTCGGTACGCTCCACCAGCTCGGTGCTGTCGATGGCCGGGGCCTGGGAGCCGCCCACGCCCCGCAGGACCACCCGCTGCCCCTGGCTCAAGGTGTAATTGAGTTTCTTGCTGTGGATGATGATGACGTCGGTGGCCTCGTGGCAGGTGAAGCGCACGGTGCTGGAGCCCGTGAAGATGTACAGGCCCTCGCTGTTGGGCGTGAGGTAGGGCCTCAGCGTCACCTGGTAGGAGTCGGGGATCAGCGACTTGGGCAGGCGGTACCGGTTCCAGGCTATGCTCTGGTCCACCGTGGTGGCCGGGGTGACGGAGGACGAGGCGGTCGTCGAGAGCGCTGGAGCCCCGGCAGAGTTCCTGTTCTTCTCCTGAGCGTACACCACGGACAGCGCGATGATGGTGCACAGAGCTGCCACTCCCAGGAGGATGCCCAGGATGCCCAGAGACTTGGAGATGTAGAAGCCCTTGGCCATGGTGGAGGCGGGCAGGGAGCTCGGGGCAGCTCAGGCCGGGCAGAGAAAGAAGCAGTCCCAGACCCGACTTATATCCAGCAAGGGGAGGTGTCCCACGGCTGTTGGACTGGGCAAAAATTAACCAGGGCTCAGACAGGCGAAGGTCACTGGCCTGGGCAGGTGCACGCTCCGCCCGGCTTCCCGTGAGGAGATCCAGGGGCGGCGTGCAGCGCGGCTCAGAGGCGCCTGTGGGGAGCAGACAGTGTCTGGTTATGGGCTGCAGGTGTCTGGGAGCCAGGCCAAGGGCTGAAGGGTAGGGATGGTGGACACAGTGGCCAGAGGGTCAGGGCTAGAGTCAGGGAGGACTCCCCAGGAGCAAGAGGTGGGACATGCTCAGAGGAAACAGCAGGTGATCCCCAGCTTCCTGACACCTGGCTCCATGCCCCCCTTCTGGTTGGATCTGTGCAAAGATGCCAGGGGTCCTCAGTGACACGGCCCAGCCTCCTCCACATCCTTATGTTTTTTTTTGTTTTGTTTTTTTTTTTTTTGGTTGTACTGGAGATTGAACCCAGGGGCATTCTACCTCTAAGTTCCACTCCAGCCCATTTTGTTTATTTATTATTTTGAAAACAAGGTCTTGCTAGGTGGCTGAGGGCCTCACTCAGCTGCTGAGGCTGACTTCAAACTTCTGATCCTCTCGTCTTCAGCCTCCCAAGTTCTGGGATTGCAGGTGTTCGCCACTGTGCCCGGCCACATCTCCTTCTTTTCTTGCAAGATACTTTTCCCTCCATTGATGATGAGTGGTTTTGCCTTTGTTTTTCAGAACGTGAGAAAGTTGGTGGTGGGGACTCCATCTCTTCCCAACAGTGACTCTGAGCTGGCAGCCACCTTCCTGAACGTCCCCACTTAGGAAGAGACAACAGTATTTGCCTCTCGGGTTTGTTGGACAGATTTAAGGAGGAAATAGAGTAGAACCTAACATTCAGTCCCTTCTTTTTCGCCAGAGCCCTCACACTGAGTCTGAGTATTACTCAAACTCAATAAAATATGCCCTTGCAGGGAACGACGTTGTCTGTCACTCTTTGAGCCCCCGCCTGGTCTCTCGGACCCCAACACAGCCTCAGCCTCGCCCCCCCACGCTGCTTGTTCTTCTCCTCACCTCGTCTTTTCTGTGGGCCTGCCACACCCTCGGGGGCTCCCTGCCATCCACCAGGGCCCTGAGACCTGATCACCACACACTCCAGCTCCTTTTATGCTGCCACTTAAAACCACCTATAACAGCCGGACTGCCCCTTCCTAGGATGCCAGTTCTGCCTGCTCATGCCCCAGCCTTGCTCCTATGTGCTCCCCAGTCACAGCATGCCAGCTTCTGTGGCCCACCACAGGGCCTCTGCATGTCCTGATCCTGCTGCCCAGATCGACTCTTCTTCCCTCTGGTCCCAGTTAATTCCTGGGTGTCCTTCAGGTCTTGCTCAAAGGAGACACTTCGACCTCCCTGACCAGGCCGAGGCCCTCCACTAGCACCATGAACCGCTTCCTCAAAGCCCTGTAACTCAGCGCAGGTTTCCATGTGATGTGTGACCGTGACGCGAGTCATGCTGCAGGCCCTGGAGCGCAGGGCCTCCCTGTGTCTGCTGGTGCTCGGTATGTGTCTGTCGAGTGAATGCTCAAGTGTACAAGTGGGCGAATGAACGAGTGATGGAAGGAGTGAACTGAATGGGTGAAGGAATGTGTGAGTGGATGGGGAATGAATGAGTGAGTGGATAGGTGAATGAATGTGAAAGAAATGAGTGAATCAATGAGTGAACCAGCGAATCAATGGGTGAAGGAATGGAAGAAAGAATGAGTGAACCAATAAGTGAATGGGAGAGGGAATGAGTGGACCAATGAGTGAATGGGAGAGGGAATGAGTGGACCAATGAGTGAATGGACCTGAGGAGGCCTGAGCGCTGAGCTGCAGGATCCAGCCAGCTGGGACGCTCCTCCCTGAAGCCTTCCTAGCCTGCGCCTGCACTGCCCCAGGGGCAGCCGGACCTCCCCAAGGCTCCCTCGGCCATCGGACCCGGGGACCCAGGCCTGTGGGCTCCAAGGCCTCTGCCATGATGCTCGTTGAAGGCACGTTTGCATGGACTGTACAGGTACGAGCGCTGGCTCCCTGAGGCACACGAGCGGGTGCAGAGGTGTCAGTGCAGGGCCTTGAGGCAAGTCCCAGAGGTCCGCCTTTCAGCCTGAGGACACCCGAGCCCTCGGCATGTCCCTCAATCTCTAGAGGCCAGCGGCTGCGGGTGTGGGGACACTGGGGTGGACACCCCACTGCAGTGATGGGCACCCACCTCCTCAGGCCTGGCTGGGGACCAGTGGAAGGCACTCGTGGGAGGCTGGGGCTTGGAGACAGTGACCCGGGGGCAGTGGTCACCAAGGGTGACCTTGCGTATGTACAGCCTGTCTCCCTCCGTCAGGGTCCCCTCTTCACAGTGCTCACGGCTGGTGCCTGAGGGCCGTGCGTTCCCTGGCACCCTGATTTATTATGCCCCCTTGTGGCCCTGCAGCCCAGAGACCCACAAGTCCATTTGACCTAATCCTTTCTCCAAACAAGAGGAAAGAGGCCCCGCCTGGCCCACCCTGGTCTCTTCCTGTTTGCTTTGGACACAGACCATGGGCCCAGCTGCCTGGGATCTTCGTTCTTCTGAAAGGGCCCCTGGTCCTCCACAGTGGCCCACAGGCAGCCCCAGGCCGGCCCAGAACCAGAGGTCTCTGCCTGGGCACCGCGCCAGCCCGAGGCTTGGCAGCCCCAGCTTTGGGACACTAATGAGGGCCACCTCCATACCCCCAGCAGGCAGCACAGATGCAGCCCCTCCCTGTCACCTCGCCCTGCCAGCACAGCAGAGGGGCGACACCCACCCACACCGGCCCCAGCTCCTCCTCACTGACCTGGAATGCAACCCCAGCCCTGGCCCGGGGCCTCTCCACCATCCATGAACTTGACCCTCCAGCCTCTCCTCCTCTCTCCCCCTCCAGCTGCCAGGGTTCCCCACATCCTCTGGGCTTTTTGTACCTCTGCCTTGGCTGTTCCCGTTCCCTCTGCCAGGAATGCCTTTTCTCTTTCTCCTGTCAAACTCATCCTTCAAAACCAGGTGGTCCCCCCAAGACCCCCCCAGGCAGGCACCATGTGAGGCCAAGCCCCCACACCACAGCACACTACACCCAGCACCCAGCACCGTGGGGCGGGCAGCCTGGCCTCCTGGAACAGATGCATCAGCGCGAACACCAGACGGAGCTAAAGAATCAGTGAAAGGCGCCGCTCAGCAAAGCGCAACTCGGACCCTCCAGCCCACCGCGCGCTCCTACTCTGCACACAAACCTCCTCGGTGATCCTCTAGCACGCCAACTTACTTATCATTATTCTTTAAATCAATTCACCCTTTTACTCAGCCTCCTTCTGAGCAATAAAGACCAAGACATCACGGTGAGATGTGTTAAGTTCTATTTTTTTTTCAGATACACGTTTCAACTCAAGACTCTTGGTCTAAAAAAATCATCCGTCTAGGTAGCTTCTAAAGCTTCCTTGGCTAGCTGCGCCCGCTTGGGTGACTTGGGTGCCGGCACCTGCAGCTGTCTCTGGTGTGGGACCCCTCTGCAGATGAGCAAAGCTCACACCTTCCTCCCTCTCTTCACTGCCTGCTGGGTGGAAGCCGAGACCCCAGCACATCTCAGCCAAGGCAGGCTCACTGTCTTCGGCTTTTACAAGGGGTACAAGTTAAAAAACAAAAGATCGAAACTTTTTTTTTAGTGGTTTGGGGGATGGAAACCAGGGGCTTTCTACCTCCGGGCTATACTCCCAGACCTATTTTATACTTTATTTGGAAATAGGGTCTCACTAAGTTGCCAAGAGCCTCACTAAGTAGCCGAAGCTGGCTTCGAACCTGCGCGATCCTCCTGTCTCAGCCTCCCAAGCACGGGGACTACAAGCGTGTGCCACCACGCCCGGCTAGATGTAAACTTTCAAATGACCAAACAAAATATTAAGGCTGACAACAAGCATGCTACAGAATATGTTAGGCACAGCCGCTCCTGCAAATGTTACCTGAGAGGAGACCCAGGAGCCTGGGAAGGGGAGGACCAGTGGCTAGGGAAAGGGCTAGTGATCCAGGATCCAGCGGACCCCTGGCTCCTGGGGTACATCCCTGCCTGCTCTTACTCAGTGCCCCCACTTGGCAACTCTGGGCTGGGCGGCCTGGGAGCTGGGGACAACCTCAAGTCCATCGTCTGCTCTGAAGGAGCTAGTGCGCCGAGGATGAGACTAGCCCTGGCGCAGGACACTCTGGCCCCTGGCCTCTCCCAGCCACAGCTGCATCGGGCGGGGCCTGGGCCAGCCCCCAGGGTGCTTCCTCCCAAGCCGTGGACATTGTCCATTCTGTGAGAACCACTTTAGGCCCCAAGGGAAGCCACCTCTGTAGCCCAGTGCAGGGCGCTTGGGAGGCAGGAGCAGAGGGCCCTTGTGAACCACGGAGTGGCCGTGCTGGGCTGTAGTCCCGCGGGGCAGCTCTCATTGGTGTGCACCAGCAGAAGAACCACCCCATTTGGCAGATGAGAAGACGGAGGCACAGAGGGATGAAGTGACCTGCCCAAGGCCACACGGCTAGTTAGCGGCAGGTTCCAGAGACCCAATGACACATATGTCCAACAGAGTCCTCAGATACAGCCCAGAATTGTCTATGGTGGCACTATCCCTGTGAGAGTTAAAACCCTTGGCAGGAGACACATATTCTTTTATTTATCATTTTATTTATTTTTGTGGTGCTGCAGATTAAACCCAGGGCATTCTACCTCTGAGCTACATATACATACCCAGCCCTATTTTATTTTAAAACAAGGTCTCACTAAGTTGCTGAAACTGGCTGTGAGCCTGCGATTCTTCTGTCTCAGCCTCCCAAAGCCTGGGATTATAAAGAGTGCCCCACCACGCCCAGCTGGGACACACATTCTTGTAGCCAGGCCAGTAGCACGAGCTGGCTGTAGTTGCAGGAAGAACTTCCCGTTAGCAGGATCACTAGGGGCTGCTACCCAACAGGTCGCCCTAGGGCCCCTGGTGCTGGGTGCCAATGGGTCAGGCCCTGGCGGGGGCAGGTGGCCGCTGACCGGTATGGGTGAAGGACGCCTGGCATGCTGTCCCCTGCAAGAGCCTCCTGGCCTTCCACTAGAGCCGCAAGCCCTGGCCTGGGTCTGGTTGCCTTTCCACACGGGGCACCCATCTTCCACCTTGCAGTACTGCACAGCCAAACCCTTCAAGCAAAGGGGCTTCGAGGTTGAAGGCAGATGAGGAGCTGGTGCCCTACGCCCCGGGGGCTCTGGAGTAGCTGACTGCTGCCCCAAAGAGTCTAGGAAATGGAGCTGCTCCCTGGGTTGCCCGCTTGAGTCAGACACCAGGGTTGTGCTGGGAGGTGGCCAGACAGACACCAGGCCTGGGCCAGGGCCTCAGTTCACTGGGGAGAGGGGAGTCAGCTGTCCCCACCAGCCCCAGCACCTCTTCCTGTCTTCAAAACAGATGTGGAAGGCCACCTGGTGATCAGCTGGGCCCAGGGAGGCCGGGGCACTTAGCAATCCAGGGACTAAGTCACCATCAGACCTTCTGTCTGATGCCAGCTACAAAGGAAGGGTCAGTCTCTGACCACCCTACTGCACGGGTCTGTATGTGTCCTCCACAGCTGGGGAGGGGGTATTCCAGAACAGCTGGAGGCTTTAGAGGTGCCCCATAGGAACCCCAGTAGGAATCCCGTAGCTGGTTTGGAGGGACCCTCCCGGGAACCAGCACCCGCGCAATGATAAAGAAGGCACGGAAACCCCTGGCACAGCCTGGCACCTCGCCAGGAGCAGGGCAACCCCCTTGTAAAGTGGGCCTTAGAAATGAGATCCCTGTCCTCTTGGGAAGGGCTAGGCGGAGGGCTCCGGACAGCGCGTGGGTGGAAGGCATCCCTGACCCCAGCTGAGCTCCAAAGCCTGGGGCTTGGGTGGAGTCCCCAAGCCTGGGGGTCTGAGCTCACGACCTGAGCGGGACCCCCAAGCCTGGGGTCCATTCCTTGACTCGCCCCGCCTGGCCATCCACCAGCGCCCGCTGGACCCCAACCGGGACCGACCCCCACCCCGGAGACCACGGAGACCCTTTGAGCCGCTGGGGCCCCACAAGGTCATGAGATCGCGGTGGGAGCTTGCCTAAAAGACTCCATGGCACTCTCTGGCCCTCAGTTTACCCATCGCAGAAGGGGCGCCGGGGCCAGCAGGCCAACTCCGCGCTGCGTCGGGGTCCGGGCTCCCACCCGCCAACCGCCCGGACCCCGCGCCCTGGCCCGTCCCGCCCGTCCCGTCCCGCGTCCACTGGCCTTGGCCGCGCGCCGGCCCGCTCCGCGCGTCCTCCCGGCACCGGGCCACTGCCCCGCCACGGCCGGCTCCTCCTTCCCCGTCCTTTTAAAGGGAAGTAACCTGACCCACCACCACTCCCCTGCGCACCCCCAGGCTCCGCCCGCTCCTCCCCGAGCCCCGGGCTGGACGCCGCCGCTCCCCACGACGGCCGGCCCAGGGGCTGGGGCGCTGACCTCCAGCTCCGCGCTCACGCGGACCCCGAGCGCAGCCCCACCCCGGGGCCTCCACATCTGGGCTGCATCTGCCCCTGGGGGAAGGGCGCGGTGTCGCTCATCCAGAGAAAGAAAGCGCTCCTCCCCCGGCCGGGCCGTCCAGATAACTGAATCTTACCAAATCAACCTTAAACTTTCCCTATACCTGGGTGGGTCCTTAAGATAGATACCCGCAGGGCAGCAGGATCTGGGGAGTGGGGAGGTGCAGGCCTGGTGGACTCACTTGTCATCCCTGTACTTGGGAGGCTGAGACTTGAGGATCGCAGGTTCCCAGCCAGCCTCAGATACTTAGTGAGGCCCTCTGCAACTTAGTGAGACTCTGTTACAAAATAAAGAATCAAAGAGGGCTTGGAGTGTACCTCCGAGGTAGAAAGCCCCTGGGTTAAATCCCCAGTAAAACACACACACACACACACACACACACACACACACACACAGATATACACGCGTGCGAGCGCGCCAAATTGTCTGGACCTCGAGCTTCTGTTTCCGGGAGCCTCGTGGCCTCGGGCGGGCACTGCCACTCTCTGGGCATCTTCTATTGTCATTTGAATTAGTTTCCTATTACTGCTATAATAAATTAGCACAAACTCTTAAACAACACAAATTTATTATCTAGCAGTTCTACACATCAGGAGTCCACATGGGTCTCGCTGACTGGAATCTTGGTTGTGCTAGGCATGCCTTCCTTCTGGGGTCTCCACAGGCGCCTTTTCCGACTTCTAGAGGCTGCCTCCTCTCTGGGTTGGGGTCCCTTCCCTCTCAGGTTACATCAACCAGGCATGAAGGATTCTGCCCCCAGCTTTTATATTGTTAAGCACCCCAGTGATTCCCTTGGCTCTACCCAAATAATAAATAATCTCCATATTTTAGGTCAGCTGATTAGCAGTTTTAATCTCACCCACAATTCTAATTCCCTTGGCCACACGGCACGACATAATCACAGATTCTGAGCATTAGGAACGGGACATTCTGGGGGGATTTGTGCCCTATGACAATATTTAGGGTGACTTTGAAAATCTCAGTTTTATTTGTTTATGAATTTTTGTGGTCCTGGGGATTGAACCCAGAGGCATTCTACCTCTGAGCTACACCCACAGCCCTATTTTTTTTTTTTTAACTCTGAAACAGGGTCCCACTAAGTTGCAGGGGGCCTCAATACGTTGCTGAGGCTGGCTGCAAAACCGCAATCCTCCAGCCTCAGCCTCCCAAGTACTGGGATTACAGGCGTGCTCCATAGTATCCAGTTTGAGAATCAGATTTAGGAGCAAATGTCGGAATTATGCTTCCTCGGCCACCCCAGGACCTGCGGCATGGTGAGGCCAGAGCGGCCGCGTTGTGGCTGACTTCGGTTCACTTCCACTACCACTCTCTTCCTGGGAGACTGCAAAGTCAGGTGCTGTAAGGTACAGCCTTGCTGCCCTGCCCGGCGTCTGCTGTAGCTTAAAAGCCAGGTCAGATTCACTGGGCTAGAGCTTTGTGTGTAAAGTAAGAGTAAGCAGGCACTGAGTGAGTTTCCCCTTCTCCCATCCCATGCCCTCCCACCCGTATCTGGCATCTCCTCTGTGGATAACAAGCAACGCAAAATCAGCCTCCGTCCTGGGTCTCGGCCTCGCCCACCTCAGGTTCTCAGGGGACACAGAGAGGAAAAAACATCCTTTTACAGCATAAGTGCAGCCCAACTTTCTGGGGGGCAGTTTGGGGATAGGAGTGAGGGTCACTTGCAGGAATTTCGCCTAAGGAAATCAAGTATTCGTGTGCAAGCCTTTTCACTGCAAGATTATTTATAAAGCTGGAAAATCAGAAATAGCCCAAGTGTTCAGGAATAGAGGATTGGTTAAATAAGTTGTACTCCTCCCATGTAATAAAATACTGTACCATTGCATTATATATATAATCATAGCCAGGTGTGGTGATACACCCTTGTAATCTCAGTACTTGGGAGGCTGAAATGGGAGGATCGTATTTTGTGGCCAGCCTCAGCTACTTAGTGAGGCCCTCTGCAACTCAGTGAGACCCTGTTTCAAAATAAAGAATAAAAAATAGAGCTAGGGGTGTAGCTTGGAGGTCGAATTCCTCTGGGTTCCATCCCTAGTACCACAAAAAAAAGGAGATATATAATCTCCAGGTGTGGTGGTACACACCTGTAATCCTAATACTTAGGAGGCTGAAACAGGAGAATTACAAGATCACAGCCAGCCTCAGCAACTTAGTAAGGCCCCCCCAAAACTTAGTGAGACCATGTTCTAAAACAAAACAAAATATGGCTGAGGGTGTAGCTCAGAGATAGAATATCCCTGGGTTCAATCCCCAGTACCACAAAAAAAGTTTAGATATTTAGATATATCTCGTGTTTTGGGTGCTGGTATAGCTCAGTGATATTGCATGTGGTTAGCACTAGCATTCGTGAGGTCTGTTGAGTATGCAGTGTGTAAACACACACACATACACACGGACACACACACACAGACACACACACAGACACACAATTTTCTATAGCTGAGCATGGTGGCACCTGCCTATAATCCCAGCAACTTGGGAGGCTAAGGAGAGAAGGACCGAAGGTTTGAGACCATCCTCAACAATTTAGTGAAACTGTTTAAAAAAAAAATTTTTTTTTTTTTTTGAGCCAGGCATGGTGGCGCACAGCTTGTCATCCCAGCATTTGGGAGGCTGAGACAGGAGAATCGTGGTTGACTGACAGCCTCAGCTACTGATTGAGGCCCTTTGCAACTCAGTGAGACCCTGTTTTAAAATAAAGAATAAAAAATAGGGCTGGGGGTGTTGCTCAGAGATAGAATGCCCCAGTTTCATCCCCAGTATCCAGTACCGCAAAATAAATAAATAAATAAATAAAATTTAAGGCTGAAAGTATAGCTTAGAAATAGAATGCTCCTAGGTTCAGTGTCACCAGAAAAAAAATAAAATAAAATAAAAACAACAAATGAGCCAGGCATGGTGGCACACACTTGTAATTCCAGTACTTGTGAGGCTGAGACAGGAGGATTGCAGGTTCGCAGCCAGCCTTAGCTACTTAGTGAGGCCATCTGCAACTTAGCGAGACTCTGTCTCAAGATAATGTTAGCCGGGTGTGGTGGCTCACGCCTGTAATCCCCGTGCTTGGGAGGCTGAAACAGGAGGATCGCGTAGGTTCGAAGCCAGCCTCAGCTACTTAGTGAGGCTCTCAGCAACTCAGTGAGACCCTGTTTCCAAATAAAATAGAAAATAGGTCTGGGAGTATAGCCCAGAGGTAGAAAGCCCCTGGGTTCCACCCTTAGTACCACCAAAAAAATAAAAAAGATAAAGAATGTTATAAAAAATAGGGCAGGGGGTGTAGCTCAGGGGTAGAATATCCCTGGGTTTAATCCCAGTGCCACCAAAACAAAAACAACAACAACTGCCTGGCTGGCTGGTGAGGACCGACGTCCTCAGAGGCAGTTCGCAATCCTTGCGCACATATAAACACACTCCCCTTGGACTCGGACCTTCTAGAAACGTACCCTACAGATACTGTGAGATGAGGGATGGATGAGGCTTTTTACTGCAAGAATCTCTGCAGCTGGGAATAACCTAAATGTCTGCCAGTAGAGACGAGATAAACAATGTTTGCTCATTCGATGGAGTATAAAAACGAATCGGAATTCTCTTTATGGAACAATCCCCAAGACCTGCTGGTAAGCAATAAATGCTGGAGGAAGAGCAGTGTTCTTAGAGTTTATCAACTGTGTGGGGTTTTGTGTTTTTGTTTTATTTTGTGGTACTGGGGATTGAACCCAGGAGGATTCCCATCTACGCCCTCAGCCCCATTTTCTATTTTTATTTTGAAACAGGGTCTAACTATGTTGATGGGAGTCTCACTACTTGCTAAGGTTGCCCTCAAACCTGTGATCCTCTTGTCTCAGCCTCCCAAGTACTGGGGTTACAGGCCTGGGCCACCAAGCCCGGCATCAACTGTGTTTTAAAAGCGAAAATCACTAGCCAGGTGTAGTGGTGCATTTTTATAATCTTAGTACTTGGGAAGCTGAGACAGGAGGGTCACAGGTTCGTGGTCAGCCTCAGCTACTTAGTGAGACCCTCTGCAATTTAGTGAGACCCTGTTTCAAAATAAAGAATAAAAATCCAGCCGGGCGTGGTGGCGCATGCTTGTCATCCCAGCATTTGGGAGGCTGAGACTGGAGGATCGCGGTTCGCGGACAGCCTCAGCTACTTAGTGAGGCCCTCTGCAACTCAGTGAGACCCTGTTTCAAAAAATAAATAAACAAAAAGGGCTGGGAGTGTATCTCAGAGGTAGAATGCTCCTGAGTTCAATACCCAGTACCACTCACCAAAAAAAAAAAGAAAAAAAAACAAACATAAAAAGAGTGGGGGTGTTGCTTGGAGGTAGAACGTCCCTGGGATCATTCCCCAGTACCACAAAAAATAAAAGTAAATAATAAAAGTAAATAATAATAAAAATTAAAAATAAAAAGGGAAGCCGGGCGTGGTGGCGCGCATGCTTGTAATCCCAGCATTCGGGAGGCTGAGACCCAGAGGATCGGGGTTCGCGGACAGCCTCAGCTACTTAGTGAGGCCCTCCGTAACTCAGCGAGACCCTGTTTCAAAAAAAGAATAAAAAAGCCAGGCATGGTGGCGCACACTTGTAAACCCCGCGCTTGGGAGGCTGAGACAGGAGGATCGCACAGGTTTGATTGAAGCCAGCCTCAGCTACTTAGTGAGGCTCTCAGCAACTTAGTGAGACCCTGTTTCCAAATAAAATATAAAATAGGTCTGGGAGTATAGCCAGGAGGTAGAAAGCCTCTGGGTTCACCCATAGTACCGCCAAAAAAAAAAAGAATAAAAAATTGGGCAGGGGGTGTAGCTCGGAGGTCAAGTGTCTCTGGGTTCCATCCCCAGACCCTCAAAAAAAAAAAAAAAAAAAAAAAGAGGGATAGGGATGTAGCTTGGAGGTAGAATGACCCTGGGTTCAATCACCAGTATAATAAATAAATAAATAAATAAATAGCAAGGCGTGGTGGCTCACACTTGTAATCCCAGCATTCTGGAGGCTGAGACCAGAGGATCACGGTTCACGGACAGCCTCAGCTATTTAGTGAGGCCCTCTGCAACTCAATGAGACCTGGTTTCAAAATAAAGAATAAAAAATAGGGCAGGGGGTGTAGCTTGGAGATCAAGTGCCTCTGGGTTCCATCCCCAGACCCTAAAAAAAAATAAAAATAAAAAGGAATAGGGATAAAATGACCCTGGGTTCAATCCCCAGTATTAAAAAAAAAAAAAAAAAAAAGCCGGGTATGGCGGCGCATGCTTGTAATCCCAGCATTCAGGAGGCTGAGACCGGAGGATCGCGGTTCATGGACAGCCTCAGCTACTTAGTGAGGCCCTCTGCAACTCAGTGAGACCCAGTTTCAAAATAAAGAATAAACACTGGGCGTGAAGTCACAAGCTTGCAATCCCCGCGCTTGGGAGGCGGAGACAGGAGGATCCCGCAGGTTCGAAGCCAGCCGCGCTGGCTTAAAAGACCCTGTTTCCAAATAAAAATATTTTTTAAATGGGTCTGGGAGTGTAAACCGGAGGTAGAAGGGTTTCCAAGAACCCCAGTACCACCAAAAAAAAAAAAAAGAAGAAGAAGAATAAAAAATAGGGCAGAGGGAGGTAAAATGTCCCTGGGTTCCATCCCCAGACCCGCAAAAAAAATAAACAACAACAAAAAAACTCAAATGTTGCATCTATGAAATTCAATCAGCATGGCAGAAGACAAACATTGCCTGGACAGTAACATGTGCATTTGTAGCTCAAAGCTAGAGCCCTTGTCCAGCACGCGAGAGGCCCTGGGTTTGATCTCCACCAGTACTGTCGAAAAAAAAGATTTTGCAATAGATATAAGCAATAAAATATGAATCCTGATAGTGTTTCAACATGAAAACCAGGGAAAGGAGTAGGCCTGGAAATTCACAGAAGAGGAAATCAAAAAGGTCAATTCACACAAGAAAAGGTGTTTAACTGTAGTCATATTCAGGAAACACAATTTCAAAACAATGAGGCTTTGCCCACAATCCTGGCAAAGTTACCAACTGATAACATCTGGAGTTGACAGGGCGTAAGAAACATTTTTGTACCCTCCTGTGCGTTGCTGTGTAAGACAGTAAAATGAGCCGGGCGCGGTGGCGCACGCTTGTCATCCCAGCGTTCGGGAGGCTGAGGCCGGAGGATCGCGGTTCGCGGACAGCCTCAGCTACTTAGTGAGGCCCTCCGCAACTCAGTGAGGCCCTGCTTCAAAATAAAGAATAAAAAATAGGGCAGGGGGTGTAGCTGAGAGGTAGAATGCCCCTGGGCTCCATCCCCAGACCCGCAAAAAGAAAAAAAGAAAAAGAAAAAAAAAGAAAGTAAAATGACAAGGCCTACTAACAATCTAAAGGTACTAGGTTTTGACCCAGTGATGCTGTTTGGACGAATTTATCTTAAACCCAGGAGGAAGGGAGCCAGTACTTACAGATTATTGTAGAAAGCGGTTAATTGAAGTATTCTGTCTTCCATAAGAAGGACAAGTATCCAGAGAGTGCCACCTGAGTAACTGATTGTTCGTAGGACACACGAAAGAGAATGAGTCCTTCGTAGAGATCCTCCTGGAATGATATCCACGGCATATTTTCAGGTTTAAAAAGGAAGTTCCAAAGCCGGGCGTGGTGGCCCACACTTGTCACCCCAGCCTTCGGGAGGCTGAGACAGGAGGATCCGGGGGGTTCGTGGCCAGCCTCAGCTACTTAGCGAGGCCCTCCGCAACATAGTGAGACCCTATCCAAATAAAGAATAAAAAATAGGCCGGGCGTGGTGGCGCACGCTTGTAATCCCCGCGCTTGGGAGGCAGAGACAGGAGGATCGCGCAGGTTGGAAGCCAGCCGCGTGCGCTGGCTTAGGAGACCCTGTTTCCAAATAAAAATGTAAAAATAGGTCTGGGAGTGTAGCCCGGAGGTAGAAGGGCTTCCAGGAACCCCAGTACCACCAAAAAAAAAAAAAAAAAGAATAAAAAATAGGGCTGGGGGCGTAGCTGGGAGGTAGAATGGCCCTGAGTTCCATCCCCAGTACTACCAAAAAAAAAAAAGAGGACGTTGCATTGCTGCCCATATCAGCCCATCTTCCTGCGCGCTGCGGGAGTGCTGGGACAGGAGGGAACAGGCCCAACTGAAAGCCTGTTTTCCCTGGATGTAGGGGGTAGGTTAGAGGAAGAAGGAAGAGAACTCCTCCCTCCGTTCCTTCTTTCCTTCCTCCCTTTTTTTTCTTTCTTCCTTTCTTTCATACGGGGAATTGAACCCAGGGACATTCTACCTCTGAGCTACACTCCCAGCCCTATTTACTTCTTATTTTGTTATTTTTATTTTTATTTATTTATTTTTTTGGTGGTACTGGGGGTGGAACCCAGAGGCTTTCTACCTCCGGGCTATACTCCCAGACCTATTTTCTATTTTATTTGGAAACAGGGTCTCACTACGTTGCTGAGAGCCTCACTAAGTAGCTGAGGCTGGCTTCGAACCTGTGCGATCCTCCTGTCTCAGCCTCCCAAACGCGGGGATTACAAGCGTGTGCCACCACGCCCGGCTTTACTTCTTATTTTGAAACAGGGTCTTGCTAAATTGAGGCTGGCCTTGAATCTATGATCCTCCTGTCTCAGCCTCCCAATTACTGGGATTACAGGTGTGTACCACCATGCCCAGCACTTGTTTTTTCCTTATATATTCTTTGAATTTTTAGAACAAGGTGCAAATTTGGCAAACCATGTGCCACCAACAAGGCCATTAAAATACTACTTAAGAGCCCAGCATGGTGGTACATGCTTATAATCCCAGTACTTGGGAGGCTGAGACAGGAAGATTGTAGGTTTGCGGCCAGCCTCAGCTACTTAGGCCCTTCACAAGTTGGTGAGCCCCTGTTTCAAAATAAATAATAAAGCTGGGCATGATGGCATACACTTGTAATCCCAGCGCTTGGGAGGCTGAGACAGGAGGATCGCACAGGTTCAAATCCAGCCTCAGCTACTTGGTGAGGCTCTCAGCAACTTAGTGAGACCCTGTTTCCAAGAAAAGTATAAATAGGTCTGGGATTATAGTCCAGAGGTAGAAAAGCCCCTGGGTTCCACCCCCAGTACCAACAAAAATAAATAAATAAATAAAATTAAATAAATAAATAACAAAAATAGGACTGGGGGTGTAGCTCAGAGGTAGAATCCCGCTGGGTTTGATCCCTAGTTCTGAAAAAAAAAATTATATATACATATATATATATATATATATATATATATATATATATATATATATACACACACACACACACTTAGAAGAGGAAGCCCTTTGCAACTCACTGAGACCTTGTTTCAAAATAAAGAATAAAAAATAGGGCTGGGGGTGTAGCTCAGAGGTAGAATGCTCCTGGGTTCCATCCTCAGTACCTCAAAAAAAATTTTTTTAATTAAAACAAATGCCTGTCAGTAGTTTCTTTGGGACTTGATGTGTTCGGGCAGGTGAAGTGAGTCCCACACAATTATCCCAGGAGCTGGGAGAGGCCCCTGGAGTTGCCTGGACAGGAGGGCGGGGCGGCTATCTGAGCTGTGCGGCCCGATGGATGGGGAGGGAGGGAGTCCTAGGGATCCAGCTAGACCTGACCGCTGCCGTCAAGGTTTGGCCACCTTCTTGCCCACGGCTGGCCCGGGCGTGCCTCCGAACCCCACAGGGTAAACAAAGTTGTTAAAGAGTCAGCAGAGTATTTCATGCCGGACGCTGTCACTGGATGCATTTGGACTGATGCTGGGCATGTTAGTCATTTCTGAGAAAGCCCGGGTGCCAGTTGGCCACTGCCCACCCGTGCCTCGGGCTGCGGGGTCCTCCTGCCTGGCCGCTGTCTGAGACTTTTGTCCTAAACCCTAAAAAATTGCACTCTGGAGCCGGGTGTGGTGGCGCACGCTTGTAATCCCTGGGCTTGAGAGGTGGAGACAGGAAGATCAGGGTTCGCAGCCAGCCTCAGCTTAGTGAGACCCTCTGAAACTCAGTGAGACCCTGATTCAAAATAAAGAATAAAAAAGCCGGCATGGTGGCCCACGCTTGTAATCCTCGCGCTTGAGAGGTGGAGACAGGAGGATCGCGCAGATTCGAAGCCAGCCGCGCTGGCTTAAGAGACCCTGTTTCCAAATAAAAAGTATAAAATAGGTCTGGGAGTATAGCCCGGAGGTAGAAAGGTTTCCAAGAACCCCAGCACCACCAAAAATAAAAAATAAAAATAAAGAATAAAAAAAATAGGTCTGGGGGTGTAGCTTGGAGATAGATTGCCCCTGAGTTCCATCCTCAATACCGCCAAAAAAAAAAAAAAGAAAAAGAAAAAAATCACACTCTGGGATCCTAGATCTGCCACCTCCTTTTCCGGTCACTCTGCATCTCCCTCCCTTGGTGGCCAGTTCTCACAAACCAGTGTTTTCTGAAATGGTGCCCTGGGCAGAGGGACCAGCGTGCCAGGCCTGGAGTTGGCTGCCTGGGAGGCAGGGCTGTGGTGTCACAGGCTAGACACAAAAGCCTTGAACACTGGGTGAGGGAGTTTGGGCGCTCTCCCGGGGGGTGCTGAATCCCTGGTGAATTTATTTATTTATTTATTTTATTATTATTTTTTATTTTTATTTTTTTTTTTTTGGTGGTGTTACTGGTAGTGGGACCCAGGGGATTTCTACCTCCAGGCTATACTCCCAGACCTATTTTGTGTTTTATTTGGAAACAGGGTCTCACTAAGTTGCTGAGAGCCTCACTAAGTAGCTGAGGCTGGCTTCGAACCTGTGCGATCCTCCTGTCTCGGCCTCCCAAGTGCTGGGATTATAAGTGTGTGCCACCACGCCTGGCTTCCCTGGTGAATGTTAGAAAGGGATGCTTATAGATTAGATCAGCCCTTTAGAGACAGCCCCGGGGGACAGTTTGGGACCAGCTTGTCAGGAGGGTAAACAGAGCAGATGGAGGCCAGGCACGCCGGGCAGCCACAGGGCTTCAGGAGGGGACAGTTCGGGGCTATTAGGAGGCGGTTTCCAGGGCCCTGGTCCAGGGCTGGGGTGGGGTGGTGGTAATGGAGGGCCAGGGACGTCCCAGGGTCACTGCTGGGCTGGGAGGGCCGGGCTGGATCACAGCCTCTTGAGCTAAGATTCTTTAAAAAATTTCTTGTTGCTATTGTTTTCAAAACTCAGCTTGGATTATATTACGAAACTGATTAAAAACACATTTTTTGAAAAAGGGGGAAAAAAAAAAAACAGGAACAAGAGCTGCTTTGGAGTACACGTTCTCAGAGAAGCAGGAAGTACAGAGGGCCTGTTGCTGTCCTGGCCGTGGAGGGGACAGAGGGGACCTGGGCCCCGGGGGAGGGATGGAGTCCCCGAGGCTGGCGGGGCCAAGAGGAGGGCCAGGCCAGGCAGGCAGGGGCAGGCTGAGCCCCGCAGCCCGAGTGGGAGCTCCCCAGGTGGGCTCCCCGGGACCCCAGGGCAGAGCAGGGCCCCAGGGTGCTCAGCAGGGGCCCAGCTCGGCAGGTGGGGACAGGTGACTTCTTGTCAGAGTCCAGCTCGCACAGCTGGGCCACTGCCTCTGGAGGAGACTCCTGTCTCTGCCTCCAGCTCCTGTTCTGTAAGATGGTCTTGGGCCACACGTGTCTGTCTGCCCCTCACAGCCGGCTTGGCTCCCTCTCCAGGTGTCCGTCCCTTTTGGAGCAGGGGCTCCACCTGGATTCGGGCTCAGTGCGTCATGCAGTGACCTCGCAGGGCCAAGGTGCTGGTTTCGGGTGGCCGCCTCTAAATCTGACTCCGATGGTGCAGTGGCGGGGAGGGTCCCGGAGGCTGCGGGGCTTGGAGAGCATCCATCCCGAGGGAGAAGGGGCCCCAGAGAGACCAGGTGATGCGCCTGAGGTCACGGTGATGACTCTAACAGCCCGCGTCCGCCAGGCCCTCAGGACACGCTGACACGTGCTCTTCTGTGATCTTGACCTCTCCTGGCACACCACAGGGCCTGGACAGCACAGAGGGAGGAGAGAACCAGACCCAGGCAGATCCCTGCCCCAGGCCCCGGACAAGGGCCCTGCGTGCGTGTCCTGTATCCTAACACCCTAACACTGCACTTCTGCCCACTGGACATGCTTCAGGTTTATTATTTATTTATTTATTTATTGGTACTGAAAATTTAACCCAGGGACATTCTACTTCTGTACCACATCCCAGCCTAATATATATATATAATTTTTTTTTTTTTTTTTTTTTTTTTTTTTTTGGTGGTACTGGGGTGGAACCCAGAGGCTTTCTACCTCCGGGCTATACTCCCAGACCTATTTTATACTTTATTTGGAAACAGGGTCTCACTAAGTTGCTGAGAGCCTCACTAAGTAGCTGAGGCTGGCTTTAATCAAACCTGTGCGATCCTCCTGTCTCAGCCTCCCAAGAGCAGGGATTACAAGCTTCTGCCACCATGCCCGGCTATTTATTTATATTTTCATTTTTTTGCATGTGTGATACTGGAGATTAAACCCAGGGGCATTCTACCTCCGAGCTATACCCCCAGCCCTATTTTTTATTCTTTATTTTGAAACAGGATCTCACTAAATTGTGGAGGGCCTCACTAAGTAGCTGAGGCTGGCTCCTGACTCAGCCTCCCAAGTACTGGGATTATAAGCATGTGCCACCACGCTCGGCTCCTATTTTATTTTTTATTTTGAAACAAGGTCTTGCTAAGTTGCTGAGGGCCTCGCTAAGTTGCCAAAGCTGACCTCAAACCTGCAATCTTCCGGTCTCGGCCTTCCAAGTGCTGGGATTAACAGCACAAGCACCAGGCTGACATTCCTAAGAAGTGTTTGAACAAGGAGCCTCCTCTTTTTAGTTTGCTCTGGGCCCTGCCAAATGTAGCCAGTCCTGAGATGAAGGCTGTTTCCCCAGCACACAGCGTCCACTTGGAAAACACTAAAGGCAAACAGAGGAAGGTTGAGTCCCCCAGAGGGGAAGCCTCCAGGGCTGGGGAGAGAGTTTTATGGGGGATGTTGGGATAGAAAACTCCTGGCTCCAGGATGTGGGAGTTGAGGGTGGGGATCTAGCACCCCACCTCTCAGATGAGGAAACAGACCCAGAGAGGACATGAGCTCTCCCTGAGGGGCCCAGTCCACAGGGCAGAGCCCAGCCTCTGAGGGACTTCAGATACGGCAGCTCACCCCAGGGGATCTGCCGCTCCAGGGTTCCCTGCATGCCTCCTCCTGAGCCCTCAGCCCCTCCTGCGGCCTGCGGTCTCCTGCAACCGCCCAGCTCTGCTGCTGCCCTCCCAGGCCCCTCCTGTCCTCTCTGCAGCCTGCACAGCTGTGTTCACCGGCCTGGGCCAGTCTACGTTCCCGTCCCTTTTGCCCCGGTGCTGCAGGTATTGCTATAACATTGGATTTTCACCCCAGTTTATTGGTTTCCTGGGTCTTCAGTAAAAAGTGGCCACAAACGGAAGGGGTTTAGTTAGAGGGACAAGCACGTACCCTGCCACTGTCCTGGAGGCCATAAGCCTGTAACCCAGGCATCGGCAGGCTGCGTTCCCACCAATCTCCAGGGGAGAGCCCCGCGCCAGCCAGCCCTTCCTGCTCCTGGTGGCCCTGGCATTCCTTGGCGCCAGTCTCACCGCTGCGGTCACTCAATGTCCTTGGAGGACACTTATCATTGGATTTAGAATTCACCCAGATTGTCCAAGATGGCCTGACCTCCAGATCCTTAATTATGTCAAAACTTTTTCCAAGTAAAATTAAGGTCAGGAAGTGAATGTATCTTTGGGGGGGGGGCACTACTCAACCCACCGCCGCCCCAGGGGGGTGTCCTGCCACCTTCCTCAGCCTCCTTTCAGCCTCTGCTCACTCCCTCCATGGCTCCCCTCCCCCCAGCCTCCCTGCCTCCACTCATAGAGGTCATCGCCTGTGTGAGCGCCACCCTATCTCTTCTCACACTTACTCCTCTACCTCGGGCAGCCCGAGACCTTCTCCAGAGCCCCCTCCTCAGCCCACGGCCTCTCCACTCCCCCGGGCCACCTTGGGCTTTGTTTGCTGTCCTTGTCAGGCTGATCACAACTCTAGAACACTCTGCAGTGCCGGCATCCAGGACTGTACCCTTCCTGCTCACCCCCATGTGCACCAGAGCACCCCTCTGATCTTGACTGGATGTGGGGCCCCCTGTCATCCCCTCATGAGTGTCCCACCACCTCCCACAGACACCGCCCCGTCTTTGTTCACGGACTGTTGTGTCCCGGCCAGCCCGCCCTGGACCCGGCCTACTAATGGACATCTGAACTAAGCATCTGGGGACCTCCAAAGTGTGTGTCCAAACCCACCGTGCCATCCTGCCCCATCTGCTGCCGTCCTCCCTCTTCCTTAGCCAGCGGTGCCACCCCCACCAGGCCCTGGTGGCCCTGTTCCCGGCGCCGGATCAACCCTGATCTGCAGGACCCAGCCCCCGCTACCCCGTGCCCAAGCTCTGGACAAGAATCCTCCCGCTTCGTCTCCAAATACCGGCTTGCCTGCCTTCCTCGGGACCCTGAGTGCCCCCCCCCTCTCCCAAGAAGGGGACTGGCTGTCAGGCACAGGCACGGAGTCTAGCCCCTCCCAAGGCAGGGACGCAGTCAGCCTGCTCCACAGAGCCTGGCGCACAGCACATCGGGCCGGCGGAAAACAGGAGCCGCGCTGAGAGGCCCCTCAGGTGGCCCAGCTCCCGGCTCTTGTCTTCAGAGCCTCTCCGGTGGGTATGGGGGCTCCCCTTGCCCTGCCCAGCCCTGGAGAGTGGCCCCAGACTATTTTAGGGAGAGGCCTGCTCCCTTGGCCTAGGCTGTGAGGTCCACGCCCAGCACTCTCAGGGGCGCAAGTGCCCAGGAGAGGCCACGCCAAGGGCTGGCGGCTGCTGAGCTGCTCAGGCTTCTAAAGGGTCTGGGGATGGGCAGGAACCGAGTCCAACGGGTACCTTCATGGGTGTGCGTGCACAGTGGAGGTTAAAGGTCAGGTTTTGGAGCTGGGCGTGGTGGCACACGCTTGTCATCCCAGCATTCGGGAGGCTGAGACAGGAGGGCCGTGGTTCCTGCACAGCATCGGCTCTTAGTGAGGCCCTCTGCAACTCAGTGAGACCCTGTTTCAAAATTAAGAATAAAAAATAGGGCAGGGGTGTAGCTTGGAGATAGAATGCCCCTGGGTTCCATCCCCAGTTTAAAAAAAAAAAAAAGTCAGCCTTTGGATCCTGGCTATGTCACCCATTACCCCAGCAACCCTGGCTAAATAACATGCCCGTCCTCAGTTTCCCCCTCTGCAGACAGCAACAGCACCTCGCCTCACAGGGTGCCAGTGGAGTGACGCACGGGGCACGGTCAGGCGTAGGTCGGGGTTTTATCACCGTGATCACGGGCAGCCCAGGACGTTGGTGGCTGGCTCGCCTGATCTCTCAGCCCAGAACCCGCCCAGTGCGGGTGGCCCCGCGGCCCAGGGACCGGAGGGACACAGCTGTAGCCGGGCAACTGGCGTGAGGGGTTAGTCTCAGCTTTGGCATTTGCCAGCTTTGGTGGCATAAGTAATTCCTCGCCATCCAGTTTCAATCCACTGCAGAGAAAGAAGCTGGGAAGTCCAAAGAGCAGGTGCCGGTGCAGGCCTGTAATCGCAGCACCTGGGAGGCTGAGACAGGAGAGTCACAGGTTCAAGGCCAGCCTCAGCAATTTAGCAAGGCTGTTTCAAAAACAGTACTGTTTTTCAGTACTGGGGATGGAACCCAGGAGCATTCTACCTCTGAGCTACACCTCCAGCCTTTTATTTTATTCTTTATTTTGAAGCAGGGTCTCACAGAGTTGCAAAGGGCCTCACTAAGTAGCTGAGGCTGTCCGTGAACTGTGATCCTCCTGGCTTGGCCTCCCAAATGCTGGGATTACAAGTGTGCACCACCACGCCTGGCTTCAAAACTTTTTAAAAAATTGAAGACCTGGGGTGCAGCTTGGAAGTAGAATGCCCCCAAGTTTAATCCCCAGTACCATAAGTAAATTAAAAATAAATATAAACAAACAAATAAATAAACTGCAAGGGCATCAGGAAAAGCCTCATGTGTCAACATAATTAGGTTTCGACATTCTTTTTTAATTTTTTTTGGTACTGGGGATTGAACGCAGGGACATTCTACCTCTGAGCTACACACCCAGTCCTATTTTATTTTTCATTTTGAAACAAAGTCTTACTAAGTTTCTGAAAGCCTGAGTTGCTACTGCTGACTTCAAACATGTGAGTTCCCCCCCTCAGTCTCCGAAATACTGGGATTACAGGCATGCGCCACCATTCCTGGCCAACCTCATCTCTTTTTTTTTTTTTTTTTTTGGTGATACTTGGGATTGAACCCAGGAGTGTTCTACCTCTGAGCTATAACCCCAACCCTATTTTATTTTATTTTATTTTATTTTATTTTATTTTATTTGTGGTACTGGGGCTAGAACCCAGGGGCATTCTACCTCCGAGGTACACCCTCAGCCCTATTTTTTATTCTTAATTTTGAAACAGGGTCTCACTGAGTTACAAAGGGCCTCACTAAGTAGCAGCTGAGGCTGTCCGCGAACCGTGATCCTCCTGTCTCAGCCTCCCAAATAATGGGATTACAAGTGTGCGCCACCACACCCAACTTTATTTTTATTTTAAAACCGGGTCTCACTAAGTTACTGAGGGCCTCACTAAATTGCTGAATCTGGCCTCAAACCTGTGATCCTTGTGTTTTAGCCTCCCATGTACTAGGATTACAGGAGTGGGCCTGACTTCCACCTTTACTTTTAATATACTTTGTAAGCAAATATAATTTATTTTTTTATAATGGCCATGCTTAAGAACTGACACAATACCAAGTTACTTCATGCTGGACTGCAGCCTGCAATCGTCCTGTCTCAGCCTCCTTAGTACTTGGATTACCGGAGTGCATCACTATCCCTAGTTTAGAATTACATTTTTTTCAAGGGGGTGGTTATTGAGTACAATTTTATATCTTATTTGGAAATAGGGTCTCATTAGGTTGCTGAGAGCCTTGCTAAGTTGCTGAGGCTAGTTTTGAACCTACGATCCTCCTCTCTCAGCCTCCCAAATACTGGGATTACAAGTGTGTACTACCACACCCAGCTTTAGAATTACATTTTTAAAACACCATTTTGAAGCCAGGCATGGTGGCTCACACTTATAATTTCAGTACTGAGACAGGAGGATCACAGGTTCCAGGAAACTCAGCTACTTAGTGAGGCCCTCCACAACTTGGTGAGACCCTGTTTCAAAATTAAGAATAAATAATAGGGCTGGGGTTATGGCCTAAAAGTGGGTAGAATGCCCCTGGGTTCAATCCCTAGTACAGCAAAAATAAATAAATAAAACCACCGTTTTGAGCCAGGTATTGTAGTGCATGCCTGTGATCCCAGGATTTGGGAGGCTGAGACAGGAGGATTGAAAGTTCAAGCTGTAAGTAGTTGCCTCAACAATTTATCAAGAATCTCAGCCACCAAGCAAGAGCCTTTTTCAAAATAAAAATAAATTTTAAAAAGGCTGGGGGGCAGCCAGGAATGTTGGCACACACTTGTAATCACAGTATTTGGGAGGCTGAGACAGGTGGATCTCAGGTTCACAGGCAGCATCAGCTACTTAGTGAGGCCCTGTTTCAAACAAAGAATAAAAAATAGGGCGGCCGGAAGGAAGGTGGCAGGCCACTATTTTGTGGCACACTTGATATAAACGAACTGCGCCTACTTGAAGTTCAGAGGCTCTGACATGTACGTATCTCCATAAAGCTGTGTCCACATGAAGATAAATAACATACTGATCATGGCAGAAGTTTCCTCATGCTTCTCTGTTCCTCACTCCATCCCAGGCAGTCACCCATCTCCTATTCTGTTTCTGTCATTAGAGATTAGTTTGAATTTCTAGAATTCACTACAAACCAAAGCACACATTTGTGGTTCCACATTTTTTTTTGTTTGTTTTTGTTTTGTTTTGTTTGTCTAGCTGCTTTTGCTCACAGAGTTGCTCTAGGATCAACTGAAGAAATCCGTGTGAAATTCCCTGCACAGTGCTGGGTGCACAGAAAGTATCCAAATCCTCCAGCTGCCATATCAGTCAGTCAGTCAAGGCTACATTAGGCTGCAGTAACAAAGAGTCCCCGGTCTTCATGACTTTCAGCAGGTCTCTTTCTTGCTCACATGACATGTCTGTCATGGGTTGGCCACAGCTCTGTGCAAGTCCTCCATTCTGGGACCCAGGTTGAAGAAGCAACCCATATCTAGGACATTGCCCACCCCCTGGCAGAGACAGAGTGACCTCTGTGGTGTCCTTCTGTGACTCCTGAGGTGTCTTCTCGGAAGCAGCTCACCTTGTTGACACCCACGTCACTGACCGAAGCATGTCATGTGGTGAGCCTGACGTCAAGGGTGTAGGGTGTGCAAACCTCCCCAGAGGGGCAATAACCCTTCTGATCAGTGATAACATCTACCGTGGCTGCCTTCACTATTATCATTGTTATTAGTCATCCCTTCCTGAACTAGAGATGGTGCGAAGGGCTGGCACATGGTCCCAGCCTGCTGCCCCAGGCACGTCACCCCAGGGGCCAGAGTCCTCCACCGGCACCTGGTGACTAGGGCGGTTACCGTCTCAGACATTGAGGGACTAGTTAAATCCCCTGGGCCCCAAATCTCTGCGTCCTTGGCCATGGACCACTTGGTGCACCTCCTCCCTGGAGCCTGGAACCCCTGCTTCTATGGGCCCCATACTCTCCTAACCTGAGCCTCTCTGAGCACTGCCTAGGCCAGCGGCCTCTGCCGGGTTGGCTTCTTCACAGACGCGGCTTCCCTAGTGACCTCTCTGGTCTCACATGGCTTCCTTCCAGGACCCAGGGTCATGCTGCCAACAGCGCCTCTGTCTCTTACTCTGCTTCTCAAGTGCAGGGCACCACCCCCCGTCTTGCTCCTCCAGGGGCTCCACGCAGAGCAGGGCCCCCTTATCCACACAGCCACCAAGGTCTCTCCCTCTGTGCCTCCCTCCAGGCCCAGTGACATTCCCCATCTGCCAACTGGAATCCTAGAAGCACCTATAGACACACTCCCCCATCCCCGCTGTGCACCCTGACCCGGTCTAGGCCACCACCAAGGGTCTTCCAATTGGGTCCCAGCAAATTCTGTTCTTTCATCCATTTTCCACACTGAGCCAGTCACACTCGTAATTCCAGCATTTGGGAGGCTGAGACAGGACATACTGAAGCCAGCTGCAAAAATGAAGCCATGACCAGCCCTCCTCTCCCGTGAACATGCAGACAGACAGCACGTGGGCTCTCTGCTCCCTCGGGGTGAGCTCCCAGTCCCCACTGCACGAGGCTCCGCCCTCCCTCCCCTGCTGGGCCTGGCAGTCTCCTTGGGAACCCTTAGCCTGCGCTCTGGTTTAAACATGCCCCCGAGGTTGATGAGTGGGAATGAGACCCTCAAAGCGTTGTTGTTGGAGGTGGGACCTGGAAGCGCCAACATGGTCATGAGGTTTGCAGGACGGGTAAATGTTATTAGGAGAAGAGTGGGTTTGTCCTAAGAGTCTGTCATCCCACTTTCCACAGTAGGCTTATGCAACATAGAGGACTCTCTAGTCTTCAGAACTGTGAGAAATAAATTTCTGGCCTTTATCATTTAGCCAGTCTGAGCCGTGTGCAGCGGCACACACATGCAATTCCTGTACTTGGGAGGCTGAGACAGGAGGACTGAAGGTTTGAGACCAGCATCAGCAACTTAGCAGACTTCGTTTCAAAATAAGAAATAGAAAGGGCTGGGAGTGTAGCTTGGAGGTAGAACACCCTGAGTTCAATCCCCAGTACAAAAAACTACAGGAACAAAAACACTACAATCCGTGGTATTCTGCTACGGCAGTACCTGACAGGGGTGTGTGGGCTGCGCGCCCCTCTGGCCCTAGGCGATGTCCCTTCTTCCTTTTGTGTCTTCCTAGGCTGCGCCCCTCACCCTCCCACACCACACACCCTGCTGGGCTGGGGATGCTCTGCACAAACGCGGGCACGCCTTCTCTGCATCTTTCCCCATCACCCCAAGAAGGTAGAGTAGGGAGCCTGCGAACGAGCTCTGAGCCGCCTGCACTCAGGCTGCGAGGCTCCGAGAGCTGAGACCTTTGCCCTTCCAGCCTCGCGAGGAAGGCGGAGGGGGTGGAGGGCGGGAGAGAGTGTGCAGAGACAAGAAAACAGTGGCAGCCACGTCCGAGCCCAGGGTGCTCCACCGCCATGCCACATCCCAGCCCTGCCATTACCGCCACAGGCGGCCCTCAGGGTCTTGCTGACTGGCCCAGGCTGGTCTCAAACTTGGGATCCTCCTACCTCAGCCTCCCGAGTAGCTGGGATTACGGGGCCCGCTGCGCCAGCCCAGGTGCTTCCTGTGGACTTTTTACCCCTTCCACACACCTGCATGTTTTTGCTTAGTGAAGTGTGGCATGCCTAGACAAAAACACAAATCCTAATGAAGAGCTCCGTGTGTCACATACCGGCGAGCCAGCAGAGATGAAGGGCGTGGGCTCCGCAGCCCCTCTGTGCCCCCCCCCCCCGTTCTGCCCTCTGAAGGGGCATGCGCAGGATCGTCTTGCCTGTTTGTGAGGTTCAGGTAGAGGAAGCCCTGTGCGCCTGCTGCTCCTGCTCAACGCTGTTGACTCATCCAAACTGTTGCCGGGTGCATCTCTTCATGGCAGAGTAGAATTCCATTGCCGGTGAGCATTCTGGAAGTTTCTGAGCTTTTTTTTTTTTTTGACAGTTTGTCCACACCTTTGGTGAACACACACTCTGGTGGCCTCTAGAGTAACAGGGATGGTGTGTATTGACCCCTGTGGGGTGCTCTGAGCTCCCGGCTTCCCCCGGCCCAGCTGTGTAGGAGCATTCTGGAGTCAGAGCCTCTGGTGCCATCTCTCTGTCTCTGTCGGCGAGCTCTCCTACTTGATGCTGCGTCCAGCCTCCCTCTGCTTTCTGGCTTTGCCTGTGAGCTGAGCTCCCCAAGCGGAGCTGCTTGATAGGAGCCAGCCTCTTGGGGCGAGGCAGGCAGGTTCGTGGCCCTGGTTGAGAGGGGGCAGTGGCAGAGCATGTTCTAAAGGACCCCCCCACCCCCGATTGGCCCAGCTGGCTTTGCTGCAGGCTTTGCATCTTAAGTCTGAGAGCTTCCCTTTAATACATGTCATTTCTGGATTGTGCTGGCTCATGAGGGAGCCTGTTCTCATCCCACAGGTGAGAAAACGGAAGCACTGCAAGGTCAGGCGCTGCTGCCCAAGGCCACAGAGCTGGAAGTAGCAGAGCCAGGATTCTTTGTGTGTGTGTGTGTGTGTGTGTGTGTGTGTGGTACTAGGGGTGGAACCCAGAGGCTTTCTACCTCCGGGCTATACTCCCAGACCTATTTTATATTTTATTTGGAAACAGGGTCTCACTAAGTTGCTGAGAGCCTCACTCAGTAGCTGAGGCTGGCTTTGAACCTGTGTGATCCTCCTGTCTCAGCCTCCCAAGCACGGGGATTACAAGCATGTGCCACCACGCCCGGCTCCAGAGCCAGGATTCTAAACAAATGTCTGCCTCATCCGGAGCTCTCTGCCTGTAATGTGCTTGCTCAGACATTTTCCCTGATAATTAGAAATAACTTGTTTTGGGTCTCGCGGTGGCACACGAAGCCAGGCTCGGCCCCAGCGCCACACACACAGCCAGGGCTGGCCTCCACCCCAGTGCCTCACCCTCAAGGTGGAGGGGCGGGAGCTGCAGTGCACAGAGGAGGAGGCAGGAGCCGCATTTGTTCATGTCAGCTGAACCATCATTGATTCACTGACAATACGGGGCAGGCAGGGGACCAAGCACCCGCCTCATAGCAGCAAAACAAAAGAAGTGAGAAAAACAGAGCTGGGTCGCTCAGCTCACCGTGGCGGCAGGGACCAAGTGGCTGGGACAGGGAGGCCCGGGAGGGCGGCATTTCAGCCAGCTGGCCGGGGAAGTGCTCTGCAGGCTAAGGACAGGAGGCCGCGAGGCAGGCAAGGGCTGGGCGGCCGGTGCTCCTCGGAGCGGAGCCCTCAACACTGCTGGGTGGAGGTGGTTGACTGATGCGTTTGAGTGTTGCCTTCGGCTGCTGTGTGATGAGAGGGGCTACAGGGAGGCAGAGGGGCGGCTGGAGGCCGTGCTGGTGTCCAGAAAGGGTTCGGGCTGGAGGCACAGTGGCGAGACGTGGGTTCCAGGACCCAGCAGCCTCTTGGCGGTGGGTGGCAGGGAGCGTGTGGTGAGGCCTGTGGGGACACATGCGGCCAGAGGAGCTGGTGACCGGGAGAGGAGCTGTCTGGAGTCCGTGGCTCTCTGAGGGCTGGGCTGGGCGTGGGGGGCGTGTCAGAAGCAGGTGTAACTCTGCGTTCTGAGACTCAGGGCAGAGCCCAGGTGATGCCAGGGAACATCACATCAACCCCTGTTTGCCAGAGTTTGGACTGACCCTGGGATTTCCTTCCACCCTGTAATAATGTTGTGCTGTGCACAACATTTAAACTGCAGTGGGGCTGGGCGGCGGTGCCTAGGCCTGAGGCAGGCCCAAGCCGTGCTAAGGGGCCTGGAGATGTCAGAAGAAAACGCCTGCTACAGGGGTCTGAGCCCAACATGGGCCTCGCTGCCTCCCTCTGCACGATGCACAGTAGCACAGAACAAGTTCCAGAAAAGCTTCCTTAGCAGTTCAAATTCTTACTTGTTTTAGTGAGGAAACCTTTTAACAAAAAAAGGTTTATTTCAGCCAGGTGTGGTGGATCGCAGGTTCACAGCCAGCCTCAGCTACATAGTGAGGCCCTCTGCAACTTAGTGAGACGCTGTTTCAAAATATAAAGAACAAAAAAAGAGGGCTGGGTGTGTAGCTCAGAGGTAGAATGCCCCTGGGTTCCATCCTCAGTACAGAAAAAAAAAAAAAAGGTTTATCTCCCAAGCTTACTGGGGCTGCCTTCAGCTGCAGCTACCTAAGGCTGGGCTGGGCGTGCGGCCGGTGGCCCGCAGCTGGCTGGGGGGCCACTCACAGGGCTGGAGAGGAGCCAAGGGAAGGGTGTCTCGCCTAAGGCTGCGGGGCAAGGGTGGTCTTTGGCAGCGGCAGCAGAAAGCGCCTCTCACCGCAGTGCGGGAGTAGGAGGCACCAGGCTGAGCCACCGAGCACCGAAGAGCTGTGAGGTTTGTGTCAGTTCTGCCCTTGAGCAGGCTCCAGGCTCTCGCTTCTCAGGGAAGGTGGAGTCCCTAGGGGGCCCGACTCTTGTGCAGGCCCGAGTGGCCAAAGCCTGTCCCTTGGGTCCTGGACACACGCCCGCCGGCTCCCTCCACTGTGCCCGCTGCACCAGCCGGGTCTCCCTCGCTGCTCCAGGGGAAGGGCGTTACAGGCGCTTCTCCCTGCTGCCCCTGAGGCTTCTGGTCCTACCAAACACAGGTTGCTCAGATTTCAAACCCTCTGCACCTGAAGGGCGCTTCCTGTAGACAGGCCGCTGTCCCCGCCCTGTCCCCCAGGGCCTGAGCACAGAAACTGCCAGCTCTGCCCTCCCAGCACCACCCAGTTCTGCCTAGTTCATCCACTTCCTCCGCAAAACCCCAAAGACGGCAGCAGCCAGCGTCTAGAGAGCCCTCTGTGGTCTACACCACAAAGTCACTCCTCCTAATGGCCCGAAACAGGGACCACTGTTACCCCTTTTGATGAATGAGGAAACTGGTCTTTGGAAAGTTCTGATACCTTGAACTCTTTGGTGACCTACGGGGCCACGCGAGCAGTGTGGGCCCTGCCCCACCACCAGGCTAGCATCCTCTTCCAAGTCCTCTGATTTTGCTGGCTCACCTGGGGCTGCAGAGCACTGGCAAGCCCGAGGTCACTCTTTTAGCCCTCCCCCGCCCCAGTCCTCCCAGCAAGCGGCTCCAGTGACTACGCATTTCCCTCCCCACTGCGCACGGTCCTCATCCCCTCTTCTTGGCCATGTCCCTCCCCACAGCCGAGCACCATCTCAGGGATGACTCATTTCCTCTCCTGCCCACTCAGCTGCTGGTGGGATCTGCCCGGGCGCTGCACCCAACATGCCCACGTCCAAGCTCTTGCCCCTCCTGAAGAGCACCGTCCGCACGGCTCCTCCACCTGCTAGCATCACCATCCGCCTTCCTCCCCCTCATCCTCCACAGCCGCTCCCAAGACTGTAAGAACGGACGACTGTCACCTCACCACTCTCATTCAAGTTATTTATTGAGCAGTACTGACCAGGCACTGTTCACTGCGGCTGGGATACAGCATGGACAGACACACCTCTGCCCTTGAGGGAGGGCAACCTCATAGTGGGAGACAATCATTTAAAAACTAAACATGCAGTAATCAGTGTCTGCGTGGGAAGGGAAGGCCGAGCGAAGGCAGGTGATATGAGTGGGGCTGTTTCCTGTGGCCATCGGGGCCGTCCCCCAGGCGAGGGCACGCCCATAGTGGCTGAGGTCATGAGGAACTGACTCCTGCTTCTGGGAAGCTATGCCCTCAGCTTTGGTGACAGCCCCAGGGACTTGGTTTCTTAATCCATAAAAACTGGTGATACTTGTTGCTAGCAGGGATGGGGCTCAGTGGTTGACTAAGGGTGGGAGCCTTTGGCTGAAGTCTTTTTATTTTCTTAAAATCTGAACTACATGAATACATTTTTTTTGAAAGGAAAAAAAATTGAAAGAGGAGAGAATTTAGTCTTTTGTAAAGGACTAACCATTCTCAAGGAACCACCTAGTATCGGGGCTGCTTTCCCTTCTGCTGCCTCTGCTGCTGTGTGTGGATGCGGGGCCCGGCAGCTGTGAGCAGGGCCAGCGGTGCGCAGGCGCAGCAGACCCTAGGCTAACAGGCACTCCGGTGCGGTGGGATCTCGGTGGCGAGCACGCAGGGCGGTGGGCATTTCAACATCTGCAGAGTGGACACACCCATGCATCTCTCATCTGGGCTTTGCTGACCATGAACCAGACCTGTTCCTGTTATTTCCTATTTTTGCAGAACTGGGGCTTGAGCCTGGGGTGCTCTGCAACCGAGCCATGCTCTGGTCCTTTTTATTTTGGGACAGGATCTTGCTAAGCCGCCGGGTCGCCTCTTACGATCCTCCTGCCTTAGCCTCCCCTGCTCGCTATTTTCACGTGTCAATCACTGCTGCGTCTTATTTGGGAAGCCACAGACAGAGAGTCATACTCAGGAAACCTCAACCACAGACGGGGCCACCACGTAAGATCTCGCTAGGAGCCTAGTTTTATCCACATTCCCCTGCTCTTTCCTGGTGGTAGGGCTGGCTCTGACTGTAGCAGAGCCTGAATAAATGACACTTGTGGGAACTCTGACACCCTGTGCGCCATGCAAGGCCACGCCAGGCCTGGAGGAAGGCGGGCTTGTTCAGGGTATGGCCCCGGCAGCATGATGTGGTCAGCCAGGGCCGGGATGAACTGTTTTCCTTTGGATGTTCTACTGTCAGTCACTTCTATGGCCTCCTTAGCTCTGGGCTGCATGTCAGGCTCCCCTGTCCCTGGAGCCTGCGCACTCCTTCAGATGCCCAGAGCCAACCCTGCACAGGGCCTTGCTTCCCTCTCAGTCTTCAGGGCCTAGAACTGAGCCTGACTCTAACCAGGCACTTAGAATCTGCATCCTGAAAGAACTTCAGATTTTCATTAGTGGCAGTGAGCACAGAAAACCCAGTATCTATACCACCTTAGAAAATCCCTAGCTAAGCATCCAGGGCCAAGGACTCCACCAGTGAGTATAAACCTAACCCCTATTTTCATAACTGATACCTCTTAGCTACAAGATCAAATTTTTTTTTCCAAAAATAGAAAGCCAAGAAGAATTTTCTATTTACCTATTTTGGGGGGATAAAGATGTTATGGCTTTGTGATAGGAAATGAGAAAGCTCGCTGGATTTGCGGGGGACCTGGAGCATTTAATGAATATTGTGGCTTGTCTAGAGGAATGAGTTTCAAAGTAGAAACCAGGTCAGAGCTTTATGCCATTTTAAGCAGTAGTGTGAGGGCAGCTGCCCAGATGCTCACCTTTGAACCCACAGAGCCAAGCAATGGTTTTTGGGAATCATGGGATTCTTTTGGGCAAAACATTTGAAGCCGAGACTACCCTGGGCAATCCAGTGCACGTGACTATCTTGCAGTAACACACTCGGCCGCAGAGCAAGGTAAGCGCAGAGCAGGGAGCTGGTTCTGGCTCTGTGGCCCTCACCAGGACACCTAACACTCTGCGCCTCAGCCCTGGCAGTCACATGGAGGGCAGAGACCTCCGCAGCTCAGTCAGAACCATGCCTGCCTGTCAGTTGTGAGACACTGCTTAATCCCACCGAGACTCAGTTTCCTGATTACAAAGATAAAGTTGGGAGAAGCCACCTTAGCAGCGAGGGACAAAAGGACTTTGGCGTCAGGCAAGTTGTCAGGCTCAAACCTTGGCCCCATCACCTACAGCGGGTCTCAACCTGAGTGGACCTTTTTACCTGTAAAACAAGCACGTCCTGTAAGGGTGACTGAAGGAGCCTGCTCATGCTGCCTTGCGGTAACATTAGTTTCCTTCTTTTATTCTCATGTTGTGAAAGGGATATAAATGTGTCGAAATGTTTACTAAAAAATAAGTTAAATCCTTCAAGAGACTATTGCCAGGGGTTCTGGCATCACACCAATGAGTCATGCTGGGACCCCCCCCAAAGGCCCTGCCTTCTGAGGCTCCTGCAGAGATGCTGAGAGGGAGAGGGTGAGAGGCTGCGGGCAGCAGGGGCACACATTCAGAGATGAACGACAGCGTGGCCCTGACACTCCGTCTTGGTGTGCCCGCCCCAGAGCTGCGCCAGCACCCGCCTGGGCCTGAGACCTCTGCCTCGATGCAGTGGGGGCTCTGGACCATGGCAGCACACTGCCACCCCTGAGACACGGCTACGGCAGTGTGTGGCTGAGAGGCCCACCCTGAGCAGCAGCTGGAGCTCCAAGGCGGCACAGAAGAAACCCTCTTAACGACATGTAAATACTTATGGGTCTCCAGCACCCCGGCCCGGCCAAAGCTCTCAAGCTGCCTCTGTGGCTCCCGCTGACGGGGCTCATCACGCACACAACACGGCACTGAGCCTTCGCTCCCAGGAGGGATCTGTTTTAATCTCAGGAAGTCATGGCTCTGGGAGGTGCCACGCTCTGGCGGCTCCCGCCTTCTCCACACAGGGCCGCCCCCTGCAGGGGGACCCCTCTAGCATGCAGTGATGTGTGGGGCATGCACCAGGCTTAGGACTTGGACTGTGTCCTACACAGTCACCTGTGAGAACAGAACCGGGACTCTGCCAGTGGGGAAGTATCCTTCAGGAGGTGGTGAGCAAACAATGTGGCTAATCAAGGGTTCCGGGTGCAGGGACCCCAGAGGAGCCGGCAGGTGGCGGTGGTTCCTGTGAACCCTCCCACGCCCCCACTCACACATGCCCACACCTGGAGGCCGGGTCCTTTTCCAGTCCCTGGTCCCCGGGAGAGGTGTATGCGGGAAGTGAGGTGCAGCTGGCTTGGCTGAGGAAGGCAGGGCCGCTCACACCCACAGGCCACCGGCGTGGGGACAGCATGACTGCCGCGCGAGGGCCGAGCACCCCGCGCAGGGCGCCCGACTCATGTTGGCGGCCCTCCCAGCCAGGAAGGTTCCAGGTCCTGAGGCGGTACTTCTAAGGCTCAAAATGGGATCTGTTTCCACACTCGACTGACTTGGCTGGTCTCAAGAACTTGAGTGCAGCCCAGCCCTCACCCTCAGACAAACTGGGACAGGTTGGGGACTTTGATGTTGAGATCGCCGATGTTGATGTTCCGAGGGATCTCGGGCAGGTTGATGTTCTTCACGGCGGACACGGCCCGTGCGGGGGCTGCGGAAAGGCCACCCTGAGGAGAAGCGAGAGGCGAGTAAGAGACCAGGCTCCATGTCACCACTTAATGCTTTCAAACAAAGGGATGAGGGAGAACACTGCCAGGCAGCACACACGACAGACGCTTTAACGCCGGGCGTGGTGGCGCACACTTGTAATCCCAGCATTTGGGAGTCTGAGACAGAAGAGTTACGGCTTGAGGACAGTCTCAGTTACTTAGTGAGGCCCTTTGCAACTCAGTGAGACTCCACTTCAAATTTAAAAAAATAGGGCTGAAGGTGTAGTTTGGAGGTAGAATGCCCCTGGTACCACACACACACACACACACACACACAAATAAAAAGTTTAAACTTTTCCTCCTTATTCTGCAAAGGTGGCCAACAAAAACAATCCTTAGGGTAGCTGGGGTTCAGTAGAGGGCTGGCCCAAAGCCTGTGTTCTCATTAGACTGCAAGTTCCTCAAAGGTGGGCTGTGTCTGAGATGGTCTGAGTGCCAGCGTGACGGTACCTGGCCCTCGGTGGGTGCTCAGCAGATGCTCGCTGGGACAACCTGAGACTGTGTGTCCACGAGACGGGAAATATGGGAGTAGTACCTTTTTCTTTTTGGTACTGGGGATTGAACCCAGGGACTTTCTTTCTCTGAGCTATACTCCCAGGCCTATTTTATTTATTTTTTGTGGTACTATGGGTGGAAGCCAGGGGCTTTTCTACCTCTGGGCTATACTTTCAGACCTATTTTATACTTTATTTGGAAACAGGGTCTCACTAAGTTGCTGAGAGCCTCACTCAGTAGCTGAGGCTGGCTTTGAACCTGTGCAATCCTCCTGTCTCAGCCTCCCAAGCACTGGGATTATTACAAGTGTACCCCACCACGCCCGGCTTTTTTTATTTGGAAACAAGGTCTAAGTTCCTGAGAGTTTTGCTCAAGTTGCTGAGGCTGGCCTCCAACCTGCAACCCTCCAGGTTCAGCCTAACAAGTACTGGAATTACAGGTATGCACCACCACATTTGGTTTCTTGAGCCAGGCCTGACGACACAGGCCTGCAGTCCCAGTTCTTGGGAAAATAAGAGTGGAGGGTTGCAGATTCGAAGCTAGCCTCAGCAATTTAGTGAGACCCTCAGAACTTGGTGAGACCCTGTTTCAAAATAAAAAAATAAAGGGGCTGGGATGTAGCTCAGTGGCAAAGTGCCTGCTTTGCAGGTGTGGTGCTCTGGGTTCGATCTCCGGTTCCAAAAAGACAAGAAAAAGAACCCCTTTAAAAAATAAAAATAAAAAATTAGGCCTGGGGTGTAGCCCAGAGGTAGAAGGCCGCAGGGTTCAATCTCCAGTACGAAAGAGAGAGAGACAGAGCGATAGAGGGAGGGGCAGGCTATCTTACAGACACATGCAAAGTCGCAAGGAAATTCTTAAAAGGAAGAAGAACATCACAACTTTTGGGCTAGGAAAGGGTGGGCTGTGGACAAGCCGTGTGGTGAGCAGCTGGGAGGCGGCACACAGGAGGGGGCAGCAGACACAGGGACGGCTGCGTCGAGCCTCCAGGTTCACTCCCAGTGTGTGTGTGGGGGGGGGGAGCTGGTGACTTTTAAATCCTTTTTCCTTGTTGACTTTTTCCTTGTTTCAAATCCTTTTTCCTTGTTGACTGCCTTCAGGATACGCACTGGGCTCTCACCCTCACCCAGCAAGTCTCTGCTTCCTCTGGTTTCCAAACCCCTCGCCTCTGACTCACTCCCTATTCCTGGAAGCTGCCTGGCTTCGTTTCTCAAAGAACTCTGGCTGCCCCAGGGCGGCGGTCTGCAAACACTTCTGCAGCAGGACTGCCAGTCCTCATACTAAGACGCATTCCGGGTCCCGCGAGATCAGGTTCCGTTGCACAAAGCCCAGACACTCTCAAAGATGCGCTCGTAATTAAGAGGCTCTGCTCTGGTGTCTCTGCTCGCGTGAGGTGTCAGCCTCTAACTGCTGCTCCCTGGTGAGGCCCAGGAAGGAGATGGAAGCTCTCAGGGGACAGGACTGACTTTATCGTGAGAGTCTATATCCAGCCCAGCACCCAGTGAGGGCAGATGGGGAATGGTATTTCACACACTCGGCCCCAACTCTACTGTGGCCTTTTGTAAAAAGACTACTAACTGGAAGTGGAGACCAGCGACTCTGCGAGTTGAGAGACACCATGAGAAACGGCTGTTGGGCATGAGGCTCAGAAAGCGCACGAACTAGAAAACCACGGTGGAACTGCAGAAGGGGCTTCTGGGTCCCCCAGCGCGCATGCGGCTTGGAGAGGAGGAATTACAAACCACAAACAGCCACCACCCCAGGCCAGAGCTTGTGCCATCCTCTCCCATCTGCCTCTTCATTCACGCCTGTAGCCTCAAGGCCTGAGACTGCAACTCTCCCCTGTTCAGTTCTCGCGGCTGACCTTCAACTCAATCAGTTTTGCTGAACTCAAGAAAGGTGAGCATGAACCCTTGCTAAGGTCCACAGCACGCTGATGCACCTCCTCGCCCTGCAGCATCTCTACCCAGAGAGGGCAAGGGTGGGCAGCTGGCTCACCTCTGACTTCTCCAGCCTGTTCTGAGCTTCGATCTGAGCCACGATCTCGTTCATGTTCGTTTCCAGCACCATCCCGCCCATCACCACCTCCTGGAGGATGTAGTGTACCTAGAGGGGAAGCAGAGGCACGGTCAGAGCACGCTGCAGGGTGCTGCCACCAGCGCGGACCTGCAAGCCCCTGTGCAGCCTCCTTCCAGTGACACCCAGGGGTCGCTCCCGTCCCTGCATGCCGCTGTGCCAGCGGTGGCAGAGGTGCCTGGTACTCCCAAGGCTGTGACGTGGTGGCTCTGGAGTTAAGTCTTGTTTAAATTTCAGTTCCACTCAATTTTTTTCCTTCTTTTTTTTTATACTGGGGATTGAAGCTAGGATCTTGTATATGCTAACAGGTAAGCATTCTATCAATAAACTATACCCCTAGACCTTTTACTTTTTTTTTTTTTTTTTTTTTTTGCTGTACTGGGGATGGAACCCAGGGGCATTCTACCTCCAAGCTACACCCCCAGCCCTATTTTATTCTTTTTATTTTGAAACACGGTCTCACTGAGTTGCAAAGGGCCTAAGTAGCTGAGGCTGTCTGTGAACCACGATCCTCCTATCTCAGCCCCCCAAATGCTGGGATTACAAGCATGTGTCACCACGCCCAGCTGCTTTTACATTATTTTGAGAAACTGCTTTACTAAGTTGCCCAGGCTGACCTTGCACGTGTGATCTTCCTGCCTCAGCCTCCAAGTAGCTACATTACAGGAGTGCGCCGCCCCGCCCGCCTCAGCTCCACTGTTTCTTAGCTGGCGCCCTGGGCAAATCATCCTTTCAGCGCTTCAACTTCCCTCCAGAACTACAGCAAAGACTGGGTGAGAAAACCAGCGCGTAAAGCACCTTGGCTGATGCCTGACACATGCTGGGCTTACATAAGGAGGGAGAGTTTTTAATATCAATAGTATCATCGACACTGGCTGCATTCAGCAGGCCCAGCTATTTCATTTCCAAGCAAATGAAATGCAATGTCTCCCAGACACCTTCAGACATATTCTCTGTTGGAGGGAAGTGATCAGAGCAAAAGAGAACCCGTTCCTGTACACATGTGCTCCTTCCCTGTCTTACAATTTAGGTAAGAATTGTAAGACAGCTTCAGCTACTTAGTGAGGCCCTCCACAACTTAGTTTCAAAATAAAGGATAAAAAATCAGGCTGGGGTTGTAGCTCAGAGGCAGAATGCCCCTGGGGTTCAATCCCCAGTACAGGAAAGGAAAGGAAAAGAAAGGATGGAGGGAGGGAAGGAGGGAGAGAGGGAGGGAGGGAGGAAGAAAAAAGGGTTGGAGGTTGAGCTGTGAGGTAGAAAGCCCCTGGGTTTAATCTCCAGTACCACACACACAATACATACATACATACATATATACATACATACACACACACATACATACATACATACATACATCAAAATGGCCTTTCAGGTACTTTCAGTCAAGTTGGAAGGATAGCAAGTATCACCTATTGTTGACTAAGTACCACATTATTTTTGTTTGTTTGTTTGTTGGTTGGTACTGGGGGTGGAACCCAGAGGCTTTCTACCTCCGGGCTCTACTCCCAGACCTATTTTCTATTTTATTTGGAAACAGGGTCTCACTAAGTTGCTGAGAGCCTCACCAAGTAGCTGAGGCTGGCTTCGAACCCGTGCGATCCTCCTGTCTCAGCCGCCCAAGCGCAGGGATTACAGGCGTGCGCCACCACGCCCGGCTGTACCACATTACTGAAATAGTCCACGGGAGATAAGAGAAGGAAGAGTGCAATGGCTGAGAGACTGGAGCCTTGCAGAGGCAGTGTGAGGAGCCCGAGGGCTGAGATTGGAGAAGCGGGGTGTGTGTGTGTGTGTGTGTGTGTGTGTGTGTGTGTGTGTGTCAGGTGGGAGGCTGCGAAGAAGTGATTCAGCTGGTGGGTGGACAGGAATGGGAGCGACTGGGTCTGGAGGGGATGGAAGTTTTGGTCCACAGCAGGGCTCCCTGTGTGGGCAAGAGTGGCATTTTGAGCCCCATATTCTCTGATGGGCTGCCCTGTGCACTGCAGTGTGTTCCTGGTCTACCCCAAAGATGCCAGCAGCACCCCTGCAGCTATGCCAGCCCAACGCCTCCAGGCACTGCCAAGCGTCTCCCAGACTCACCCTATGTATGTCTTCACACTGAGTCTTATCAACCATCCCTCCCTCTACAGACACACTCATGAGGCACTCTAAATTTTACCTAATATGATTTATTAACTACCTATATGAAAATGGAGATTTAATGGTGAAATTCCCTATTTTGTTGATTTGCAAAATGTTAACTTAAGACCAGTTTTCAAATAAATTCCCAGAGAACCTCACTGTTTATACTTCCTCATCAAGAATATAAAGTCCTCTGGAGATATGAACTATATGGCAGTTCCTCAGAAAATTCAAAACAGAATTACTATATGATTCAGTAATTCCATTTCTGGGTATATAGCCAAAGTACCGAGAGCGGGAACTCAGAGACACTTGTACACCCATGGTTGCTGCAGCAATATTCACAGCAGCCAAAGGAGGGAAGCAACCTAAGTATCCATTAAGAGATGAGTGGAATATGAATATAACGGAATATTATTCAGCCTTCAAAAGGAAATCTTAACACATGCAACCACATGAGTGAACTCTGAAGGTACTGTGCTAGGTGAAGTCAGACACAAAAGACAAATACTACAGATTTACACTTAGAGGGCACACTTGGTCAAACTCATGTAGACAAAAAGAAGAATGGCGGATGCCAGCATCTTGGGGGAGAAAGAAGTAGTGATTGTTGTTTAATGTGTGTAGTCTTGGGGGCTGTTTTTGTTTGTTGTTGTTGTTGTTTTTATTTTGGTACTGGGAATTGATCCCAGAGGCATTCTACCTCCAAGCCAAATACCCAGCCCAATTCTATTTCTTCTTTGGAAACAGGGTCCCACTAGGTTGCTGAGAGCCTCGCCACGTTGCTGAGGCTGGCTTTGAACCTGGGTCCTTCTGTCTCAGCCACCACACACAATGAGTTTTGGTTTTGTAATATGATGATCTCTGGAGATGGATAGTGGTGATGGCTGTACACTAATGTATTCACATCGTACTTAATGCTAATGAGCTATATAAAATTAAAAATGAGCAGGGCGTGGTGGCGCACGCTTGTAATCCCAGCATTCGGGAGGCTGGGACTGTAGGATCACGGTTCACGAACAGCCTCAGCTACTTAGGGAGGCCCTCCACAACTCAGTGAGACCCTGTTTCAAGATAAAGAATTAAAAAATAGGACAGGGGGTGTAGCTCGGAGGTTGAATGCCCCTGGGCTCCATCCCCAGACCTGCCCCCCCCAAAAAAAAATTAAAAATGATGAAGATGGTAAACTTTGTTATATATATTATCATAACTTCAAAAAGACAGAAATAGGTCTCTATTCTAGTACTTTTAGTATTTTTTCTTTTTCTTTTTTTACTTATTCTAATTTTACAACACTCACCCAATGTAGAAAAGTAACCTTCATTTCATATGAAGGAAAAGTCAATAGAACTGTTGCAGGGCCAGGCACCTCCGCAGCAGGTCTGAATGCTGAATCTAGGCCTGCCCGACTACAGAGCTCATTCTGCCCTTTACATCACATTTCCTTGGAGTCCCAAACTATACCTCCAACTCTCTTTATCCCTAGCCCTCATCCTTATGGAAAAATCGGCAACTTCTCTTTGCTGTGTTAATGTCCCTGTATGAACCCCCATGCTGTATCACCAAGGCCTAGAGTGACGCCAGGGCCAAGCTGACCGGATGAGTGCAAGGATTTCCACACCGCTGAGTAGCATATTACCTGGACCTTAAGGACAGCGTGTATGGATGACAATGTGGTGATGGAGGGTTCATGGAGCAGATGTAATTAAAGGGCTAATATAGTGGGGAGCAGTGATGCACACCTGTGATCCCAGTATTTGGGAGGCTGAGACAGGAGGATTGTAGGTTCAAGGCCAGCCTTGGTTCTTAGTGAGACCCTGTTTCAAAGGAACAAATAAAAAGAATGCTAGGGATATAGCTTGGAGGCACAATGCCCTGGGTCCAATCCCTAGCACCTAAAATAAATAAATGGCATAATATATGATGTCGTGGAGCCCAGTGGTGAGTTAACAGAAAAAAAGTTAAAACTCCAAATATGTACATTGCACCATAAAGTTAGTATTTTCAAAAAGAAGCAAAAATACAAACTTCAGTTCCAATAAAACTAGAAAATAATGCAAATTATAGACCTTAAAACAGGTGAAAAAAGTGTCAGGCACAGAAGCATCTCCTCTGCTTCACAGAAGGAGGAGAGGATGCTGCAGGGAAGACAGGGAGCTAGGACCTCAGACAGGCCTACAAAAATACACTTCCTGGGGCAAAACACACATCCTCTGGTCCCAAACAAATTCCTTGTTTGTGGACGGCAGGAACTTCCTTGGACCTGGAGTTGGGGCCATATGAGAAACCACACAAACAAGCTGTATTTGCCTCATAGAGCAGGTCTCCGTGGTAACAAAGAAGGAAGTCTTTGCATGGTGGAAATACTCATGGATGTCTCTTTATTGGATGGACAGAGATAAAGAGTAAATGAACTCACCCAGAACCCTAAGTCATGGGAACAATGCAACCAGTCTGGAACACAGCCTTGGCACATCCCCGACCAAGAATCCTAAAACAGCTGGACCCTGAAAGACTAACCTGTTTAAAAATGATTATAGCCGAGCATGGTGGCACATGCTTGTAATCCCCGCACTTGGGAGGCGGAGACAGGAGGATCGCACTGGTTCAAAGCCAGCCTTGCTGGCTTAAGAGACCCTGTTTCCAAATAAAATATAAAATAGGTCTGGGAGTGTAGCCCGGAGGTAGAAGGGTTTCCAGGAACCCCAGTACCACCAAAAAAAAAAAAAAAAAAAAGATGATTATAAAAGAGGAGTTTGAACCAGGCATGGTGGTGCACACTTGTAATCCCAGTATTTGGGAAGCTGAGACAGGAGGATCACAGGTTCAAAGCCAGCCTCAGCAACTTAGTGAGGCTTTCAGCAACTTACAGAGACCCTATTTCAAAACAAAAAGTAAAATAGGGTTGAGAGTATAGTTCAAATGTAAAATGCTCCTGGGTTCAATCTTCAGTATCACACACACACAAAAAAAAAGAGAAATCTTCAAGGGATTTATATAAATATATAACCATAAAATAAAAGAAACAAGAAAACCAAATGAAGTCAGGTATGGTGGTGCATGCTTATAATTCCGGACAGAAGGATTGCGGTTCATGGACAGCCTCAGCTACTTAGGGAGGCGCTCTGCAACTTAGTGAGACCCTGTTTCAAAATAAAGAATAAAAAAATGGGCTAGGGGTGTAGCTCAGAGGTAGAATGCCCCTGGATTCAATCCCCAGCACCACTAAAAAAGGGGGTGTTGGGGAGAGCCAGGCATGGTGGCGCACACTTGTAATCCTAGTACTTGGGAGGCTAAGACAGAAGGATTGAAGACAGGAGGATTGTGGCCAGCCTCAGCTACTTAGTGAGACCCTCTGCAACTTAATGAGACCTTCTTGTTTCAAAATAAAGAATAAAAAATAGGGCTAGGGATGTAGCTCAGAGGTAGAATGCCCTCTGGGTTCAATCCCCAGTACAAAAAAAGAAAATAAATAACAAAATATTTTGTGCCAGGTGTAATAGCACAAGCCTGTAATCCCAGTCCTTGGGAGATTGAGACAGGAGGCGTGCAGGTTCAAAGCCAATAGCAGCAACTTAGCAAGGCTCTTAGCAAGTTAGTGAGACCGTTTCCAAATAAAAAATAAAATAGGCCTAGGAGTACAGCTCAGAGGCACAATGCCCCAAGGTTCAATCCCTAGTACCATCACCAAAAAAAAAAAAAAAAAAAAAAATTAAAGAGAGAAAACATTTACTGTTGGCAGAAAAAGGAGGAATATCTACAAAATTCTCAGGTAGAGAAAATATGACCCAAGGATTTTATAACTAATTGATTATCAAGCAAGGGTAATGGGAGGGAGAATAGTGCTCCTGAGTCTGTCTTGATAAAGCTACAAAGGGAAATACTTGTGAAAACTCAGGGGTGACTGGAAAAACCATGGCACAAAGAAAAGACCAGCAGTGATGCCAAAGCTTGAAGAGAGGACCGAGACGAAAATGGAACCATGCTTGCCTCCCTGGACAGACGACTACAGCTAGCTGCAAGGAAGAGAACGGAGAAAGGGGCGGTCGGTGGCAGGCGGAGACCCACGGCTTCCTCACCTTCACAAACTCCCAGGACAGCCTTCAAGTGACAGCTCAAGCAATGAAGACACGGTTATCATGACCTTTGGGACCCCCACCACCCCTGCAAAACATAAGTCCACCATCATCTGCTATAAAAAAAACCAAACCTGCAAATTAGGGCAAAGGAGATCTCTTTTGCTGAGTAGAGTTCTATGCCATTATTTCATAAAACACACTCAATACACATCATTTACAACTTCCAGTTTCTGTAAAGGAGCACTCAGACTCCGGTGAAACAGGAGGTGTGGAATCCTTTAGACTGCTAGGACCCCTCCCCCTCCAGTCTTCTAGCTTAAAATAAAAATCCTAATTCTACTTCCTTTCCTTTATAAGTAGTGAACCCTCCCAGAGCATTCACCTTCGTTTTTATACAATGGTCCCCTCTTCTCACGCCTGTTTTACCTGCATATTAGTTAATTGAATTACATGACTGACTACAATACCAGTACACTGGCATAAACAGAACTGAAAACACAGTGGTGTACGTGAGCAAAGGAGGGGCAAAGAGCTGCCCACCGTCACCTTGCTAGCCAGTGGAGAGCTCTTCGGCTGCCTAGGAGGTAAACTGCGACGAGGGGGAAGTCCTCTGAGTGGAGATAGAGGGGACTTGAGAAAATGGGTGTTGCCAAGCATAGGTATGGGAAGCATGTAGCCAGGAATCGAAACTGAACCCATGCACCCAAAGAAGTAAGAGATACGGTCAGAGCACAAAGAAGGTTCTGTTAAGGAACAGGAAATTGCTGATGGAGAGACCTACAGGGTGCCAGGAGAAATCTAGGTAAATACTGGAAAGGAGAAAAGTTCTGGGAGTCAGAGATAGCATTTAAATCTCAGGGACAGAAGAAAGCAGAGGCAAAGGTCAAGAGCCCAAACACAGCTGGACACAGTTGCACTGAACAAATACAATTATCAAGTAATGATTCTAGTTTCTGATAACTCAGCAACCATCTAGAATAATGACACTAGCAAAATTTATTCAGAAGTGTTTGTTAACAGTTTAAACAAAAGTGTTATTGGTTTCTTAGTCCTTGGCAAATCCAGTGGTAATCTGACCTAGAAATAATCACAACCAGGAAGTTTCATCTGAACATAATGATTAAGATAACCTCAATAAACCAACAAAACAACCTGGAGAAGGCAAAAGAGAAAATATTTTGGGTGATGCAACTAAAATCTTCTTTATGTGTAGGTGGGGATTGAACACAGGGCCTAACACATGGTACGCAAGAATCCTCAGCAAGTACTACACCCCCAGCATTGCATCTGAAATCTTATGAGGCAAAAATGGGTGTTTCTAACATGAAGACATATAAATTTACGGCAATCCTTTAATGAGTGAAAACTGGTACTTTGTTTTTTGTTTTCTTCTGTGGTACTGAGGATTGAATGCACAGCCATCTACCTTTTAGCTACACCCCCAGCTCTTATTTTTTTTCTTTTTTTAGTTTTAATTTTGAAACAATCTAAATTGTGGAGAGCCTCACTAAGTAGCCGAGGCTGGCCACAGACCTGCGATCCTCCTGTCTTGCCTCCCAAGTACTGGGATTACAGTTGTGTACTACCACACCTGGCAAAACTGGTGTTTATAGTCCGTCCTATTTAAATTTTTCTCTTGAAGCTGGGTGTAGTGGCGAATGCTTGTAATCCCAGTACTTGGGAGGCTGAGTCAGGAATATCACGTAGGTTCGAAGCCAGCCTCAGCTACTTAAATTTTTCTCTTGAAACCCATCAAAACAGTGAAGAGCAGGAATAATTTTAGTCAAAATGTCTGTTCCTTTAATGACAACCTAACCCGATACCAAGTCTCTATGCTCTCCTCCCCAAACATCTGACATCCGTGTCCCTTTAGTTTTGTTTTCTAAGAAGCAGTTATATAGGCACTTGCTCCTATAACTGGACCCATTGGACATCCAATGTGGCCCCTTATTTTGTCAGTAGAAGCTACCTGTTTGAGACTTCTCTGTCTCACTCCCTATGGACGGCATGAGTGTCCCGGGCAGGACAGGACCATAGAAGCTGGTACTCGTGCTTTCTGAGACCAAAGTTTACCAACAGGAGAAAGGAAAATATCTAGTGTAAACTGAGGATTCCACAGTGCTTATTCTACTTTGGGGCTCCTAGAAGGTGTAACACTCCTGAAGTGCAACAACGAAGTACAGCCAGCGAAGGTGTGATGAGAAGCTTCACTGCAAAAAATGCAGAGAAACAGGAAAATAAGCCTGGATGGCATGAGAAGAGAGTTGGTGACTACCTGAGACCGTGGTGTAGCTCAGTGGTAGTGCGTGCTTGGCAAGTAAGGCCCTGGGTTCCAGGCCCAGCACTGCGAACTAAACTGTCTAACCCACTGGGACACCCTGATAGGAAGAACCCTTTTTACCTTCTACTGTTCTTCATGCTAATCTTAAGTAGTTTGGTAAAAATCAGAAACATTCTTCCAGGTTTGAGGTGCTAAAACCCAAGGGCTGGGTAACTAAACTTGAGAAGTGCTAAGACCCTCTGTGGAGTGAGCTAATCACCCTCTTCCCAGGGATGCTGCTGTGCCCAGTGAGGTATCTTCTGAGGAACAGGACAGTGCTGGCATACTGTCCTACTTGTCTCTCTCTTTTTCCCACCATGATTTCTTGAGGGCAGAGTCCATGTCAAGTTCTTTTCTGGTGCCCAGTGAACAGTTACTTCATAAACACTGTCAGAATGCATGAGAGGTTTGTCTGGCCAAGAGTGGTGGTGTGTGTCTTTAATCCCAGCACTCAGGAGGCTGAGAAAGGAGGATTGCAGATTCAAGACCAACCTCAGCAACGTAGTGAAATTCTCAGGAACCCAGAAAGATCCTGTTTTAAAATAAAATAAAAAGCCGGGCGTGGTGGTGCACGCTTGTCATCTCAGCATTTGGGAGGCTAAGACCGGAGGATCGCAATTTGCGGACAGCCTCAGGTACTTAGTGAGGCCTCAGGTACTCAGTGAGACCCGGTTTCAAAATAAAGAACAAAAAATAAGGCAGTGGGTGTAGCTCGGAGGTCAAGTGTCCCTAGGTTCTAGCTCCAGACCTGCAAAATAAATAAATAAATAAAATAAAATAAAATAAAAAAGAGCTGGGGTATAAGTTGGAGGCATTTTGAGCTGGCATGACCTCCCAATCTATGGAACATGCTCCACTGTCTGGACACAGCCTCTACAGTTAAAGTAGATTAAAATATGCCCACTAGCTTCATGACAGAATTGTAGAAGTCTAAGAAAAAGGAGTGCCACTCAAGGATACACACCTCAGGAACCTGGCTCTACAACTGCTCGGGTGGGGACCGAGGGCTCCAGGACCTTCCAGGGTTCCATCCTTGGCCACATTTCTCAGTGAGGTCAAGAAAATTCTGAATCCAATCCCACATCAATAGAGACTATCACTAAAAACAAACTGATCTGGAGTTTGAAGATAATCCACAGGAAGGCATAAGCAAAGCACTTATATTAGTCTTTTAAGTAAAAACACAGTCTTAGAACCTTAAGTTGGTCATGCTCCATTTTTAAGTATTAAATTTATAATACAGTTCCCCACCAATATAATAAGGCTCTCAGGTTAATAGCTCATAAAAGTCAACCTAAATACCTAATGTTACACAAAATGTAGTACCACCGAGCACGTCTACAGTTACACCTAAGTATGAATAATACTGTTTCTGCAATAGAATGCAATTCTCTATCTGAATAGAGGGCCCCATCTAGCAGAGCGTCATGGGCAGAGAAGGTAGGTAAAAGCTCCTGGCACACAGCAGAGCAGAGAGCTCACCACAACCCCAAGCTTAATGACATCCACAGAAGTGCTGCTCTGGCGCAGTCCCTCTCCAGGCGCGGTGCCAGCATGAAACCACGGTCTTCCATCTTTCTTAAAGTAATCGTGCTACCACAGAAGAAAATGAACATAACTCAAACAAAGCTGGTCACAGTGGCGCAGACCTGTAATCCCAGTCCTCGAGAGGCTGAGACAGGAGTATTGCAGGCTTGAGGACAGCCTCAACTACTAGTGAGAATCTTTCCCAGTAAATAAATAAAATAGGGCTGGGAGTATAGCTCATAGATAGAATGCCCTGGGGTTCAATCATAAGTTCTACAACAAACAAAACCCCAAAATCAAATGTTAAAAGAGCATGATCACGGTGCTTGTATAGAAAATTAGGATGCCAATTTTATAACACTCAAGTTTGCTTTTGTTTTCTTGTGGTACTGGGGATGGAGTCCCAGGGCATTCTACCTCCAAGGTACACCTATCCCCTGCCATATTTTATCTTAGAAACAAGGTCTTGCTAGGCTGATGAGAGTCTCACTACTTGCTGAGGCTATCCTTGAACCTGCAATTCTCTTGTCTCAGCCTCCCAAGAACTAGGATTATAGGCATGTGCCACAACTCTGAGCAACACTCAAGTTTTCAAAAACAATTCTTAATCACGGACAAGCTAGTGAGTCTATTTATAGAAAGCTGAGTGTTAATAACTTTCTCTGGCTATGATGGTTTTATCAATCCCAGGAAAGGCTTCAGAGAATCAGCAGAGAAGAGACTCTGAGGTGGCAGAGGATGCTTGACTTGTGTCTCTGCCGGAAGATGCAGGGCTCTCATTGAGCCAAAGAGAGGGCTGGGCTCGGCACTGACAGGGAAGAGAAAAATCACTTGAGAATCATCTTGGCCCAGAGTCAGTTTCTAGTTCCATATTTTCCAAATTAGAAAGAAATGAAAAGCAGAAGGAGGCAGAACCATGCCTCCTGGAGATGGTACACGTGCCTTTTCCTCTCTCACCACTACTGACACTACAGAACCCAATTTCCATCCCGTAAAGACATGCAAAGTGCTGCCTGTACTTTGTTCCCTGTGGCTGGACTTGCATCTCTTTTGCCTAAAAATGAACGTATGGTAATCAGACCCAAGGACTGCCGGGTGGCTTCTCTGCAGGGATAGCTGCATGAACACTAAGGACACTAAGACAGACAGGGCTCCGAGAGAATACAACACGAGACTTGAAAACGTAAAACATGCCAGGCGTGGTGGCGCATGCCTATGATCCTAGTACTTGAGAGGCGGAGACAGGAGGACTGCAGGTTTGAGACCAGCCTCAGTAACTTAGTGAGGTTCTCTGCAACTTACTGGGACTCTCTATCAACAGAAAATATAACATAGGGCTGGGGTGTGGCTCAGATGTAGAACACACAGAAAGAAAGAGGAAAAAAAAGAGAGAAAGAAAGAAAAAAAGAAAGAGAAAGAAAGACTTAAACATTAAAGCACCATTAAATTTGGGGGGAGAGCATTAGGGATTGAACCCAGGGGCATTCTACCTCCAAGCTAGCCCCCTTTTTTTTTTTTTTTTTTTTTTTTGTAGTACTGGGGTTCCTGGAAGCCCTTCTTCCTCCGGGCTACACTCCCAGACCTATTTTATATTTTTGAAACAGGGTCTCTTACGCCAGCGCGGCTGGCTTCGAACCTGCGCGATGCTCCTGTCTCCGCCTCCCAAGCGCGGGGATGACGAGCGTGCCCACCGCGCCCGGCTCACCTCCAGCCCTTTTAATGCTGAGTGTCTCACCCAGTTGCTGAGACTGGCCTCAAACCTGTGATCTACTTGTCTCAGCTTCCCCAATACCAGAATTAAAGGCTTGAGCTCCTGTACATGGCCATCATTAAGTTATTTTAACAGGAATCTTCAAAAGTGTATACACAGTCCCCAGACTTCTAAAACAGCATACTCGGTCTGGCTTCTTTGGGCCACCCTGTGGATATCAGTTAGACTGCACTGCCGTGCCAGGGTGCCTGCAGGACTCCCAGGCGCAGCTGCCTGGTCCTGAGCAGCCCCGAGAAGTAAAGCAAGGGGCCGGCAGAGCAGCCTGGCTGTCAAGTTCTGCTTCCTCTTTCACTTGCTTCGGTGTCTTCGGAACCACTTTTACCTTCCCTGATCCGCACAATGGTCATTACAAGTGTTACCCAGATTCCCTGGCCCTTGATTTCTTTTTCTCTTACTCATATGATCATACGTTCTCTCAATGAGTAACAAATGAATACAGTGGAATGTTATCTTACAGAAGGCGTAAGTTCTAGCCATAAAGTAAAATGAATACTATATATAGCCCCAAATACCTTAAATTGCCTATGCAGTCCAACATAGGCCACGGTTCCTTTAGCAATAGAAGTGATGATGGTTTGGGTTTTCTTGTTTTTTTCAGTTGAGTATAGCTGAAGTGGCTGGCTCATTCAGGAACCACACAGGCTGAATATTTGTTTTAAGTCCTAGGATCATTCTAAGCACCTGAGCACGCAGATGACAGAGACCAGAAGCCACGAGGAGCAGAGCCAAGCTTTCCTTCCATACTCAGTCCAGGCACACAGCACACTAACGTGGCGAATCAGCCTGCATTAGAAAACCTCTTTTGCCAGGCATGGTGGCGCACACTTGAAATCCCAGCATTCAGGAGGCTGAGACCTGGAGGATCGCGGTTCACAGACAGCCTCAGCTACTTAGTGAGGCCCTCCACAACTCAGTGAGACCCTGTTTCAAAATAAAGAATAAAAAAAGAGCAGGAGGTGTAGCTCGGAGGTCAAATGCCCCTGGGTTCCATCCCCAGACCTGCAAAAAAAAAAAAAAAAGAAAAGAAAACCTTTTTGGACAGAGAGATGGAGCTGAGTGAGTTAAATGGTTAAATGTGTGCCACAGGTAACAAGTTAGGCTCAGGCATTCACTCATCTCACCAAAAGGGCATAATCTGTAAAAAATGCCTATTTTCTTTTCTTTTCTTTTTTTTTTTTTTTTTTTTTGGTGGTACTGGGGGTGGAACCTAGAGGCTTTCTACCTCCGGGCTATACTCCCAAACCTACTTTATATTTTATTTGGAAACAGGGTCTCACTAAGTTGCCGAGAGCCTCACTAAGTAGCTGAGGCTGGCTTCGAACCTGTGCGATCCTCCTGACTCAGCCTCCCAAGCGTGGGGATTACAAGCGTGCACCACCACGCACGGCACAATGCCTATTTTCAAATATGCTTAACATCACAGACTATTAGGAGCCTTGCGGAGGAAAGTAAGATAAGATGTGGACCCTGTCCTCAAAGGGCTTGCAATCAAGGAAGAAGATAAAACATGTACAAAATTAACTATAATAAAAAGAAGACCGTGATAAGTACCATGACCCCAGTGCAATATGCTATAGTAGCTCAGGTGGGGAGGGGCGGCCGAAACTAACTGGTAAACAGAGAAGAATCTAGAATGTCTGGAATGGCAAATCACCTAGCAACTCAGGAATTATTCTTCATGTTCCAGAAATTCTTTGATTAAAAGGCTTTGTCTTAGCTAGGTGTGGTGGCACATGCTTGCAATCCCCGCGCTTGGGAGGTGGAGACAGGAGGATCACGCAGGTTCAAAGCCAGCCGCGCTGGCTTAAGAGACCCTGTTTCCAAATAAAAATATAAAATAGGTCTGGGAGTGTAGCCCGGAGGTAGAAGAGTTTCCAGGAACCCCAGTACTACCAAAAAAAAAGGGCTTTGTCTTATTCTCTTTAACTACGTAGAATTGAATGTAACAAGAAATGTTCATTGCATATTACGTCCTTTTTAAAGCCAATTCCTATTATGAGTTAGAGTTACTTCTCTGTGAAGCAATTCCTGTGTGTGTGTGTGTGTGTGTGTGTGTGTGTGTGTGTGTGTGTGTGTGTGGTATTAGGTAAGTGCTCTATCACTGAATTATAACCCTTAATTTTTTTTTAATATTTTAGCAAGCTGGCATGGTGGTGCATGCCTTATAATCCCAGTACTGGGGAAACTGAGACAGGAGGATCCCAGGTTCAAGAAAGCTTCAGCAAATAATGAGACTCTCATCAACCAAGCAAGACCTTGTTTCAAAATAAAAAATAAAATAGGGTTAGGAGTATAGCTCAAAGGTAGAATGCCCTGGGTTCCATCCCCAGTGCCACCTACCAAAGGGGGGGGGGTGTAGTAAGACTTCTTTCTAATCTAGTTCATCTTCCCTCCTGGCCAGTTTGTTTGCAGTATTACTGCTCTCAAATGCCACATAGTAGTCCTAAGAACAGAAAACAGTCCAGACCTTGTCGTCTTGAATTTCATCCTTGCCTTCATTGGTTATCTGCTAACCAAACATAGTTCAGGTATGTCTTTTCCATGGTTAGAGTGCTAACACAGGAGGGGGCACTAGAGGAGCCACAGCGTGGTGCAGAAGGAAGTCCCAGCTCTGAACTCTGGCTCTGCACTTGTTGGCCGTATGACCCTGGAGAAACCGAGGCTTCCTATCTCCCAGTCTCTACTGCTTTATCTGTAAAATGGTAAGAACCCGAGTTCTCATCTGCCAGGCCTGCAGTGAGGATAAAAAAAGATAATGCAGGAAATGACAATACTTGAAACTCTTAGCCACTACAGACCTGGTGCTGAGTAAGTACTCGAGGGATGTCAGTGTGTTTCGTAGTTATCCTGCTTGTGTCCTCTGGGGCAGCAAAGAAAATGTCTCTGCTCTCTACTCCAGGATTCTATCATTCTGCCTAATCTGACCAAATGGTAGGCAATCACATAAGTGAAGCACAATTTATTTAAACATAAAAAAAAAAAAATCCAAGCCTTGTATGGTAGTACATACTTGTAATCCCAGTACTGAGGAGGCTGAGACAGGAGGCTCATAGGTTCAAGGCCAGCCTTAACAACTTGGTGAGACCTTGTTTCAAAATTAAAAATAAAAAACGGTAGCCAGGCATGGTGGTGCACACTTGAAATCCTAGTACATGGGAGGCTGAGACTGGAGATCACAGGTTCAAAGTCAGCCTTGGCTACTCAGTGAGGGTCTCTGCAACTTAGTGAGACCCTGTTTCAAAAATACTAAAAGCTGCTGGGTGTGGTGGCGCACGCTTGTAATCCCCGCACTTGGGAGGCGAAGACAGGAGGATGTACAGGTTCGAAGCCAGCCTTGCTGGCTTAAGAGACCCTGTTTCCAAATAAAATAATAATAATAATAATAATAATAATAATAATAATAATAATAATAATAATTGCAGGAGGGGGTATAACTTGGAGGTGGAATGCCTTTGGGTTTCATTCTCATACCAAAACAAACAAACAAACAAACAAACAAATGAAATAAGATTAGGGGTATAGCTCAGAGGTAGAATGGCCTTAGGTTCAATCTCTAGTATAAATAAAATAAAGAAATTCCAGCACTACGCCTGGGTCCAAAAACCTGTGTCCATGAAGTTCTCGATCCCCACAGTTCCTGTTCACTGCCCATGAAATAGCCCTGGGCCGTGCTCCACCAGCATACCCTTTACACATGGGTCAAATGCCTACAAAGCTATTACATCCTAGCAGGCGAGCTACATAAATAGCTCAGGGTCTCTGGAGCACAAACGTTGCAGCAGGAAATGGCAGAGGTGAGACTAGAGAGGAGGCCAGAAAAGCTTGTGGAGGCGTTCACGATGGCGAGGGGCTTCAGCCTCATTCTCCTGGCAACGATCCCCAACATTTTTTCCTACACTCACATAGCACAGTTCCCTCAGTCATTTGGTGTCATTTAACATTCATGAAAGTTTCCAGGAAGATGGAGGGAAAGAGGAAGGAAGAAGTGAGGCATGTCCCTTCTCCTAAAGATCACTGCAGGCAGGGGCATGGGGCCTCTGAGTCATTTAAACACGGGAGGCAGGCAGTCAGGAACACGTTTTTAAATACAACAGTAGGCTGGTGTGGTGGTGCACGTCTGTAATCTCAATATTTGGAAGGCTAAGACTGGAGGATTGCAGGTTTAAGGCCAACCTCAACAACTCAATGCACACAAATTCTCAGCAACTTAGTGAGATTCTCAGCAACCTGGTAAGATCCTGTATCAAAACAAAGACTTAAATAGGCTGGTGGCATAGCTTAGAGGTCGAATGTCAGTGGTCTCAATCCCTAGTACCACTGAATAAATAAATTTAAAAAATACAATAGGCAAGTATGCAAATCATAGATTTAAGGGGATAATTCTGGAGGCAGAGAGGCTGGTAGGAAAAAAGTAAAAATAAAGACAAATTCACCTCTACTGAACTAAGCAATTACTAACTCCAATCCTCAAAATAACTGCAAATGATTGTTACTGTATTTCATCAAATAAAAGACTTCATTGATTGTAAAAACACACCACTATTTTATGTATCACTATAAAAGGAAATTTTTTTGCCAATTAAACTATGACATGCCATTGATTATAAGCCAATTCTCAATGTTAAAATCATAAATATTACCAAAAAAGCAAGCCTAAGAATCAATGAAGAAAACTGAGGTACATAAAGGTCCTTCCAAGGGCTGCACATTACACGGTTAGAATCTGGTAAAGCTGGCCGGGCGTGGTGGCGCACGCTTGGAATCCCCGCGCTTGGGAGGCGGAGACAGGAGGATCGCGCAGGTTCGAAGCCAGCCGTGCTGGCTTAAGAGACCCTGTTTCCAAATAAAAAAATATATAAAATAGTAAAAGGGCTTCCAGGAACCCCAGTACCACCAAAAAAAAAAAAGAATCTGGTAAAGCTGGAAGCCACTTGGTGTCAGAGGCACAGTGCTTCTCCTGTGTCCACTAGGGGTCATCTATCCAGGGATGAAAGGTACCCTGAAACTAGTTAAGTATGAGCAGGTCATAAACTTAAAAGTCAAGGTCTGACTAGAATCCAGTTTTTAAAAATAGGCCTCTAGCTATTGAAGATAATGGCTGAAAATAAACTCATAAAATCAGAAAACACATCTATTACAAATCAACCAATTAACTATGTAAAGAATACCCTGTATCATTGGCTAACTAACAAAGTGTTAATATACTGATACTATTCCAGAAGAGTTTACAATCTAATGGGAATAATTATGACAATTAAGATTAAAAGCAGTACATATCTAGCAGGAATACAAATAGGAGAACTATAATATTGCAGCAATTTTTTTTTTTTTTTTTTTTTTTTTTTTGCAGTACTGGGGATGGAACCCAAGGACATTGTAACTCCAAACTACACCTCCAGTCCTAGTTTTTAGTCTTTTTTTTTTTTTTTTTTTTGGAAATAAAGTCTCACTAAGTTGTGAAGAGCCTCACTAAGTAGCTGAGGCTGTCCGGAATCACAATCCTCTTGTCTTCACTTCCCGAATGCTGGGATTACAAGCAATGCGCCACCACGCCCGGCAGTTCAGAGAAACCTTGGTCAGAGATAAAGCCTGAGTAGATCCTGAAGTTGGAAAAATCAGTAGGGAAGAGGAGAGGACACACTTCAAGGTGGGAAGCACAGGGGATATGTGGAAGGCTGAGAGAAAAGCCTGGCCTGAGCCTGAGGGCCATGTCCCAGAGCAGAGAGCGTCTATGGGGACGAGAGACTCTCTTCCCAGGGACCCTCAGAGGGAGGAAGAACATATATTAAAAAAGGGAAGATGAGAGATGTCTTCTAAGGAGGATGAGAAAGTGTGGTGGGAAAATGGGAGTGAGCCGCTAGAGTCCTAATGCTGAGGTGCCAAGTGCCTGGATCCAGGTAATGGAAAGAAAGGAAAGGAAGAAGCCATGCATTGTGGTGCACACTTGAAATCCCAGTACTCGGAGAATGAGATAGGAGGATCGCAGGTTTGCGGCCAGCCTCAGCAACTTAGTGAGGCCCCGTTTCATAATAAAAAATAAAATAGGGCTGAGGGTGAGGGTGCAGCCCAGTAATACTGGGTTCAATGCTCAATACCACAAAGGGAAAAAAAAAGAGGAAGGAAGAAAAGAAAGGAAGGGGAAGAGAAAGGTAGAGGTGACTGAAAAAATACTGAAAGAAGAGGTGCCCTCTGGTGACTGCTTGGAAGTGAAGGCAAAGTGGCCATCCTGAGGCTTCACGCCTTGGAGGAAGATGGCATAGTGACCCAGGGAAGCCACAGGACGGGTGAAGGGTAGGTAGGAGGGGAGCTGGAGCAGGAGGGGACAGAGTGTGTGCTGTGCACTAGTGAGCGACGGTGGCAGGTCGTCCAACACAGGGCACTGCATACCCCAGAAGCGCCAGCCTTCAGCTTGGCCAGAATGAGAAGCACTGTGACTCCTCTGTATGAGGCAGTGAGTGCACAAGGCCAGATGCTTAAGAGAGGGGCTAGCAGGATGCTGGGACAGAGCTGTGGAATATGCCCATTTTCCCACTTGCTCTTTAAGTAGGAAAAGCCCAAGGGGTTGGCCCAGTAAGTGCTCTTTCTTTGCAACTTCTATGATGAACCTTAGAGGTGACACCTACAGGGTAAATTCAGGTATGTGGCTTCTGAAAATCAAAACAGAAACATTCGTGCAGGGACTTTGCAAAACCCAGGAAATGGGTAGTTCCAGATTTTGCAGAATGGCTTCTCGCCATGCTCTCAGCAGTTATGTAGAGAAGATAGCAGTTATGCTGGCATCCCTGCCAGCCCTGGCTGACCTCAGACAGGGCCAACAATTTGTTCTCCACAAATGTGAACCTTATTTCTTCTTTTGTGGACTGAACCCAGAGCTATTTTACATCTGAGCTATAACCCCTAGCCCTATTTTATTTATTTATTTTTGTGGTACTGGGGATGGAACCCAGGGGCTTTCTACTCCCAGACCTATTTTATATTTTATTTGAAAACAGGGTCTCACGAAGTTGCTGAGAGCCTCACTAAGTAGCTAAGGCTGGCTTCAAACTTGCACAATCCTCCTGTCTCAGCCTCCCAAGTACTGGAATTACAAGCGTGAGCCACCATGCCCAGCTCTATTTTATTTATTTTGAAACAGGGTCTCACTAAGCTGCAGGGGCCTTACCAGGTTGTTGCGGCTTATCTCAGCCTGTGATATCAGCCTCCCAAGTACTGGGATTTCCAGTGTGAGCCAACATGCCTGGCTGAACCTTACTTCTTAAGTCATAAAGAGATAAGGTCACAAAGCCTTAACAGTGACCATGATGTAAATGTACTGTGCCGTTTTCACCAAGCATGACAGACCATCTACTTTCCAAAGAGTGTGCTCTAAGGCTTACTCTGGGTGGCTGCCTGTGCTGCGCACATTCCCTTGACCCTCCCTACCTGTGCTCTGGAAGCTAATCACAGTCCTAGGCCAGGGAGGAAAGGATCTGCAATCTACCATTTTATTGGGCTCAAGCTCAGACTTTGCTTTACAGCAGCAGAATGATTTAACTGTTTGCTAGGCAATAAAGCTGGAGACTGGGTGGGAGGACTATCTGTACTCTTTAATGTACTGAGCCTAAAAGACCCAAGGTGAGCCGGGCGTGGTGGCGCACGCTTATAACCCCAGTACTTGGAAGGCTGAGACAGAGGGATCGCAGGTTCGTGGCCAGCCTCGGCAACTTAGGGAGGCCCTCCACAACTCAGATCTTATTTCCGAATAAGAAATAAAATCGGGTTGGGGGCATAACTTGGAGGTGTAATGCCTCTGGATTCAATCCCTAGGTGATGCACAAGCAAATGTGCATGGCAGGACATTTCTGAAGTTGGTCCCTATACCCATCTGGCTCCCCTCGCAGAAGCAGGAACCCTTACGGTCTGTTCTGTAATCATCACCTACAGTGACCCCCGGGGGTCTCACCTCCTACTCCCGCCGGCGGCTCACTGCGATGCAGCTGTAATGCACAATGGCCCGCCGGCCGTCCTTCAACACACCGCGCTCTGGCCTCAAGGTCCCTGTACTTGCTGGTCCACCTGCCTGCTATGTCCTCAAGCCATACAGCTCTTACTGCTACTACTTCCTCCAGGTTTCTACTCAAATGCATCGTATCAGATGCTTTTCCTGACTCCTCTATATAAAATACCAAGCCATATCAACACTTACCTTACTGTATTTTCCCCTATATTCACTACTATCCAAGACATATTTTACTGTCTCCCCCTTTAGATGCACAATTATGAAGACAGGAGTGTTTTATTAACTGTTTCCCTAGCACCTACAATAGTGGATGGATAGATGAATTTAACAGTAACTGAGTAACCAGTGTGTGCCAACTAACACGTCACTAGAAATACAGGAACAAGGCAATCTGATCCCTACCTTCAAAATACCCCCTGGTGGGGGAAACAGAGCAAATAATGAAATGCTCAATGCCGGCACTGTTCTGAGCACTTCACGTGCACCCAGCCCTCGAAGCTAGCATAGGAGCAGCGGGGCCATGACACACGTTCCTCAGACACAGGCCAGTTCCCAGGGGCGGTGCAGGCTCTGGAGTCCACAGCACTGTGGATGCAGCAGGGAAAGCAGCGAAGGGTGCTGGGGAGCCAGGCAGGCACACACTTGAGTCCAGGGCGAGCGGGGAGTGCGAGGTGCTGACAATGAACGTTCCCTGAGGGGCGAGTCAGAACTGTCACCTGGAGAGCAGGGCCGGGGCTCTGCTCTGGGCAAACTGACTATGAAGCGCCATGAGTTTGGATGGCAACACAGCGAAGTTATGGGACTTGAGACTTCCTGAGAAGAGTGGCGCAGAAAGAAGAGAGGGGTCATTAAGAGATAAGAGCTCCACAGGCCGGAGAACAGGCAGAAAGGTAGAAATACCAAGTGAATGCATGTCAGGGAAACTATGAACAAGAGTGTTTTAAGAATGAGGAAGTATCAAGAGTGCTCGGTGAACAGGAAAGTGTCCACTGGGCTCAGCAACGCGGAGGCCACATCTGCACAATGGCATCACTGTCTGCTTCTCCAAACTCCCCAGCCAGCCCCACACACCCCTACTCCAACCTCCTGCTCTCTGCCAGGGGCAATCCCGCTCCCAACCCACAGGGGCTTTGGAAACTGAAAGGGCTCGGAACCCACTGGCACTTAGAAGGGACCAGGGATACTTAACACTAGCAATTCAATGACAAAAAACAGACCTAAATTGCCGCCACCAGAGCCCCTGTCTAGCTGGAGCTCCCACAGCTGCAGACCTCCACAGCCCTGCCTCTAGCAGACCATCCTCCCTCCTGCCTCACACAGCCTTCGTTCTGCTGCTGTCTCCTGGAGTCCTGGCCTTGGAAACTGACCCAGGCAAGGTGGGCAAGCTTGTGACCCCTACGGGTGGGAGGCGGAGACAGGAGATGGCAGGTTCGAGGCCAGCCTCAGCTACTTAGTGAGGCTTACAGCAACTTAGTGAGACCCTGTTTCCAAATAAAATATAAAATTGGGAAAAAAAGAAACTGACAGGTTATGTATATATATTTCACACATACATTGGTCATAATAGTCATCCTATTTAACAAAAGATAACCAGGAATAAAGCACCCAGGGCAATGCCTAGAGCATGGCAGCTGCGGTTTTTATTAGACAGGAGGTGGTGCTCCTGTGTAACAGATGAGGATACAGAGGCCCAGGCTGAAAGTGCCTGAAATTTTATTTATTTATTTATTTATTTATTTATTTATTTATTGCAGGCCTGGGGGTAGAACCCAGGAGCATTCGACCTCTGAGCTACACCCCTGCCCTATTTTGTTATTCTTTATTTTGAAACAGGTTCTCACTAAGTTACGGAGGGCCTCATTAAGTAGCTGAGGCTGTCTGCGAACCGCGATCCTCCAATTGCAGCCTCCTGAATGCTGGAATTTTAAGCATGCGCCACCACACCCCACTGTGCCTGAAATTTTAAAACCAATGTTCTTTCGAAGCCACAGATTTTGAGAATTTCAAAGCATGATTATCATGCCACTCTTCTCACTTGGCACCGATTTTCTACCTCACACTGCCAGCATTTTCTCCCCAGCTATGTGACTGGGGCAAGTCACACCCAGGGCGCTTGGCCAGCATGCAGGAGGCTGCCGGACATGACGACCTATGGAGGACCCCAGACTCTCAGCCAAAGGCTGCAGATGGACAATCTGCTCTGCCTTTGTCCATGTCAGAGCCTGGCCTCGGCAACAACTCTTTCTTATCATTACCATTAGACAAGGGAGCTTGTAATAAAGCAACGAATCTTGTGTATGAATGATGTTGTGCGTGGCCTCTGGCTGCATGAAATGCCACACCCAGACACATCCTGCATCTGCCGGAGGCAGCGCTTGAGATGCCCGTAAGCAGCAGCATAGGACGAGGGCTCCCTCAGACACCGCCACGCCAGCTGAGCAGCCGCCCCACTCCAGCACCGTCCCCAAGAGCTGCCTACCCGAGACCAGGGAACGCGCCTGAGGGCTTACCCTTCTGTTTGGACTAGAGCTTCTTGAGGGCAGAGAATTTGGCTAAAAGACAAATTTTATCTTTACTTCATCACCTCTGAATCTCCATAGTTAGCAGTGTTCTCCTCAGAGTGAATGCTTAATAAATATTAGCCTGGCACATTCTTCTATTTTTGTAGTATTAAAATCTAGCCGAAGCCAGGCGTGGTGGCGCACACTTGTAATCCCAATCCTTGGGAGCCTGAGACAGGAGGATCGCACTGGGTCAAAGCCAGCCTCAGCTACTTAAGGAGGCTCTCAGCAACTTTGGGAGACCCTATTTCCAAATAGAGTATAAAATAGGTCTGGGAGTATAGCCCAGGTGTAGAAAAGCTCTTGGGTTCTACCCCCAGTGCCACATAAAAAAAAATAAATAAAATAAAAAATAAATCTCTAGCTGGGCATGGTGGCACATGCTTGTAATCCCAGTACCTGGGAGGCTAAGATAGGAAAATCACAGGTTTGTGGCCAGCTTCAGCTACTTAGTGAGGTCCTCTGGAACTTAGTTAGACCCTGTTTCAAAATAAAGAATAAAAAAATAGGGTTGGGGGTGTAGCTCAGAGGTAGAATCCCCTAGGTTCAATTCCCAGTACCACAAAAATAAAAAAATTAATTAATTAATAAAATAAAATATCTCGCTGGGTGTGGTGATGCACAATTGTAATCCCAGTACTTGGGATCCTGAGACAGAAGGATCACGGTTCATGGCAGTCTCAGCTACTTAGTGAGGCCCTCTGCAACTTAGACCCTGTTTCAAAATAAAAATTAAAAAACAGGGCTAGAGGTATAGCTCTGAGGTAGAAGGCCCTGGGTTCCATCTCTAGTACCACAGAGAAAGAAACACAAATGAAGGGACCTGGGTGTGGCATGTGACATACTAGCTAGTGACATGTGTGAAGGAGCCGGGTGTGGTGGGCAGCTTGTCATCCCAGCACTCGGGAGGCTGAGACAGGAGGATCCGGGTTCACGGCCAGCCTCAGCTACCTAGTGAGGCCCTTCACAACTCAGTGAGACCTTGTTTCAAAATAAAGAATAAAGCCAGGCGTGGTGGCGCACGCTTGTAATCCCCGCGCTTGGGAGGCAGAGACAGGAGGATCGCGCAGGTTCAAAGCCAGCCATGCGCGCTGGCTTAGGAGACCCTGTTTCCAAATAAAAATGTAAAAGTAGGTCTGGGAGTGTAGCCCGGAGGTAGAAGGGCTTCCAGGAACCCCAGTACCACCAAAAAATAAAAATAAATAAAAAAAGAATAATAAAGAATAAAAAAATAGGGTTGGGGGTACACCTCAGAGGTAGAATCCCCTGGGTTCCGTCCCCAGTATGGAAAAAATAAATAAATAAAGTCTGAAGGGATTTGTCTCTGTGAGCCAACACACAAGTGCCCAGGCAGAAGCATAAACCCAGGAGGACTTCCATCAGCCTGGAACCCTGCAGTCAGCAGACATCACAACGGCCACATAGCATGAGTGGAGCTACTGGGGTTTTGAAGTTATGTATTATAGAAACACAAGTCTGGCGAAGGCCGCCGGGATCAAGGAGTTCTGCTCTTTATGTCAGGGTAGGCTGATCTTCTTCTGTAATGTAAGGGATAATAGCAAGAACAGTAGCAGGGAGTCTCAATTCTAGCATTTAGGGCACTTACAAAGCAGCAGCCAACATGACATGTAATTTATTTCATGTGCAACTGATGCAGGTAGTAACACTGGTGATAAGCTTTGCTCTTAACCAGCCTTGACAAACACTGGGTTGTTGAGGTTGGATAACAGATAGCTCTAGCGGTCAAAATTGCTATTTCATCTACACTAGTATCTTACTGCTCTTAACCAGTGATAAGGAATGGCTAAACCAAAGAGGCTCTCTGTAATTTCAAGTACTAGGCAACCAATGAGACTGAGGCATGGAGCAAAGTTCAAATACAGACGATATGTACTGAAGAGAAATTAGGTATAGTTTGCAACAATATATTTTCTTTCTTTCTCTTTCTCTCTCTCTCTCTCTCTCTCTCTCTCTCTCTCTCTCTCTCTCTCCTTTTTGTGGTACCGGGGAATAAAATCTGAGCTATACCTCCAGCCTTATTATTATTATTTTTATTTTGAAACAGGGTCTTGCTAGATTGATGAGTCTTGCTACGTGCTGAAGCTGGCTTTGAACCTGCGATCCTCCTTTCTCAGCCTCCCAAGTACTGGGATTATAGGTGTGTACTATCTATATGCCTAAAATCCACACCTAGCTTGTGTGTGTGTGTGTGTGTGTGTGTGTGTGTGTGTGTGTGTGTGTGGTACTGGGGGTAGAACCCAGGGGCTTTTCTACCTCCGGGCTATACTCTCAGACCTATTTTTATATTTTATTTGGAAACAGGGTCTCACTAAGTTGCTGAGAGCCTCACTAAGTAGCTGAGGCTGGCTTCAAACCCGCCCAATCCTCCTGTCTCAGCCGCTCAAGTGCTGGGATTACAAGCGTGTGCCACCACACCCGGCTTCTCTCTTTTTTAATAAAGAGATCTTGGAAATTAAAGCAATCATCATTTTAAGAAAATTAAAGAATTCCCTGTCAGTTTCTCTAAGGGAGTAAGATATTGGTCTTTGAATCGCATCTATGGCCAACACTAAGGACTGAAGATAAAAGGTGCAGCATTTGGGTCTCTGACAACAGTCACCAAACCCCTGGCTCATCATCCTTTAACTCCGCCCCACGGCTGGCCTCTGGGTGTGTGAGAGGATAAATTTCCTCATGGCTTAAGCTAAACCCAAATCTGACAATAAAAAAAAAAAAAAAACCTCTTATTTATCAGCATCAACAGAGGGCTAGAGATTTGATGGAACATAAGGTCAGCCCTGGCTCCCCTCTGCTCTTCCAAGTACATCCAGGTGAGCAAAACAGAGGTGGCTGGGGTGGTCAGATATGCACCTTTTATAAGAAGTAAAACTCAAACAAAATGTCTTGCTCTTCTAGGCCAAGACAGTTCCTCTCATTCAACAAACCACACAAAATATGCACCCTTCATTCTTTCCTTCCTAGACCAGCAATCGAATCACCTGCTTCAAAATCACTAGGGTGTGAAGGGCGTTAACAGCTTTGTTATCACTAGATCTGTCCCCAGTAGGGACATTTGACAAACATAATCCATTATTACTGTTTATGATCCTTTCATCCTAGCATCTACAAGTTCAATTGTGAACACTAAGCATTTTCTCATTTTAGCAACATACTTAGTCGAGATTTTAATCCCACACCACAAGGTTTTCTTTAAACCCAGATACACAGGGTTGCAACTCTCCTGAGAGCTCACTGCAAAATAAAATCTAGAGGACAATATTACCATCTATCCCTCTGACATGGCTACTGAACTGTGACCCTGATCACTAATTTTTTATTATTTATTTATTTTTGCAGTACTAGGGATGGAATCCAGGGGCATTCTACCTCTGAGCTATACTCCCAGCCCATTTTTTTATTCTTTATTTTGAAACAGGGTCTCACTGTGTTGTAAAGGGCCTCACTAAGTAGCTGAGGCTGTCCGCGAACTGCGATCCTCCTTTCTCAGCCTCCCAAATTCTGGGATGACAAGTGTGCGCCACCCCGCCCGGCTCTGATAACTAGATCTTGAAACCCAGTCATGTGAGTTCCAAATCCTGCTTTGCTGTTGAGACGCTGGTTGATTAGAATGTTAGGTCATCTACATAGTTTTCTTCACATGAAACTCAATTTACCATAATTAACACAAACAACAACTCTGAAACTCAATTTACCATAATTAACACAAACAACAACTCAGTCGTGATGTTGAGCTGTGTTTAGGGATTTCTGAAAACAAGAAACAATTGTCCCAGGCAAGATAAGTCCTAGACAGCTGTCCAGAGAGTTGATAGCTACCTCAGAAACCATGAAATTAGACCTTATTCCAGCCTCTGACAGCTCCCCCCCCCCCAGTCTCTGAGAGTTTAAGTCATCAACAAGCTTATGAGGCTGGAATATGGGGAGCTCTTAGGCAACCCTCACCTGAAAAGTTCCCTGCTCAATAAAAGATTCAGGGAGGGGTGCGAGGGTAGAAACAAAGACAAGGACCCTCATCAACCTAGATACACTGTTTCAAAATAAAAATAAAATAGGGCTGGGGGTAGAGCTCGGAGGTAGAATGCCCCTGGATTCCATTCTCAGTACCAAAAAAAAAGGTTAAAAGTTAATTTAGGCAGAGCAATGAGGTAGAAAGTACAAAGTGAGAAAGAATGATCTTTTCTGGCCGGTACAGAGGGTGTGTAGCAAGAATTAATGGTAAGTATAGCCAAGAATAGGATAGGGAAAAACTGTTAAGAGCCTTGAATGGCTGGTCACGGGACCAAGGATAGTCTAAAGAGTAGTTTAGAAAAATTAATCGAATTCCAGTATGTAGAATCAATAAAAAGGAATAGAGAATAAGGTTAAGAAAAAGCTTAGAGAGGCAGTTGGGAGTTGTGGCACATGCTTGTAATCCTAGTACTTGGGAGGCTGAGAGGAGAGAAGGGGAAGAAAGAGAGTGGGCACGAAGAGCGATGGGGGGAAGAGGAAAGGGAGTGGGCATAAAGAGCAGTGGTGGCTCTTTTAAAAAAGGAAGCCATGGAGAGAAATATTGAAGTGGGCTCTGTGTAGGAGACAAATGGAAATTCAGATACAAGCTGGTACCTGGAAGAAATGTCTTCAGGCAGGTGGAAATAAAACAACAGGATTCAGGCTAGACATCAGGACTAAAGTATCAGGCCCAATTCTGGAATTACCTACATGGATGATAATTTAAGTATGAAATCTGTAATAGAAATATGGAGCTGGGTGTGGTGGGGCATGCTTGTAATCCCAGAATTCGGGAGGCTGAGACAGGAGGATCACGGTTTGAAGACAGCCTCACCTACTACTTAGTGAGGTCCTTTGCAACTCATGGAGACCCTGTTTCGAGCTAAAGAGTAAAAAATAGGGCTGGAGGTGTAGCTTAGAGTTAGAATGCCCCTGGGTTCCATCCCAGTACCACACACACAAAAAGAAATACGAGAGGTGAGAGATGACGGACAACACGATGTGCTGCTGGAGTGGGGACAAAACAGAAGAAGGCTCTCGGAGACAGAAAAGTGGGAAAAGAATGAAGAGATTGCTCCGCTGCAGGATTAACAGCTGCAGACACTGCAGACAGAGTAACGAAGGCAACGATCAGGAAATGGTTATAGGATGTGGTGGTTAGGGAATCCCCCAAGAATTTTGGACAACGAGAACAAGACTGTGGGGTTCCAGAAAAGGAGAAGATGAAGCGAAACTAAATGACTGGGTATAAACCACTCACTCGTTCAAGAAAGTTCCATGAATAAAGAGCTGTCTTTTGTGGGAGATTAGAGCAATTTGGTATCTATAGAAACCTGAGAACAAAGGAACCTTAAAAACCAGGTGAAAAAGCAAGATTGTGGTACCGGTTGGGGAGAGATAGGAAGAGGACTTAGCTCCAGAAACAGGAGGAACAAACCTGCCTTTAAGACAGGAAGAGCAGGGCATGGTGGGCACATTAGTAACCCCAGTGCGTGGAAAGCTGAGATAGGAGGATAGCAGGTTTGAGGACAGCCTCAGGATTTTACCGAGGGCCTCGGCAACGTAGTGAGACTCTGTTTCAAAGTAAATAAAATAAACTGGGGCGGGGTACAACTGTAATCCCTGTACATAGGAAGCTGAGACAGGAGGATCAAAGGTTCAAGGATAGCCTCACCAAGTAGTGAGCATCTCATCAACCTACAGAGACCCTATTTCCAAATAAATAAAAATCAAGCTAGGGGTGTAGCTTGAAGGTAGAATGCCTCTGGGTTCAATCCCCAGTACCATAAATAAATAAATAAATAAATAATGTTGGGGGTTATAGCTCAGAGGTATCCCCAGTAGCATAAAAGGGAGGGGTGACATTAGTCAGATGTGGTGGTGTATGCCTGTAATCCCAGTACTTGGAAGGCTGAGATAGGAGTATCCTGGGATCACAACCAGCCTCAGCTACTTAGTGAGGCCCTCCACGATTTCAAAAAATAAAGAACAAAAATCTGGCTGGGAGTGTCGCTTGGAGGTAGAATGCCTCTAGCGTCAATTTCCAGTACTGCAAGAAAATAAAAAGACAAAGGAAAATAGGGCTAGAGGTGTAGCTCAGAGGCAGGGCATGCCTGGGTTCAGTCTATAGCACCACGCACCAAAAAGAGGATATCAACAAAAATAGGTTAGGGATCTGAAAAAGAAACCATAAGATTAGAAATGAACAATTTAGCAGGGTATGGTGGCACATGGACATAATCCTAGTACTTGTGAGGATAAGACAGGAGGATTGCAGGTTTGAGGCCAGTCTCAGCAACAAAGAGAGACTCTTGGCAACCTAGTGAGACCCTGTTTCGAAATCAAAAATAAAATAGGACTGAGGGTATAGGTCAAAGATAAAAATGCCCGAGTTCAATCCATAGTACCAAAAAAAAAAAAAAAAGAAGAACAAAAGAAAAAACCAGGAAAGAAAAGAAAAAAAGAAAAAGCAACTTGGCAGAGCAGCAGGAATTCAGCCGCATCTGGTCCTTATGAAGGCCTGCTACTCTAGCCACTTCCACGGGAGTTGAAGGGGCAGCTATCCGGGGCTAGTTAATGCAGAGCGTCAAGGGCTAAGGCCTGCTAGGAGATTCTAGCTCCAAGGTGGGGTGACTCTTCAACTAAGAATGGGGCTCACAGTGCTATTCCTGTTCTTATGACGAGTGTTTGCATATATAATTTTAAAAAAAGAAAAGGAAAAACACCCCACAGTTCCCATTATCAATAGAAGATATGCCTGAATTAGCAACAGCTTGATATGAGGGCAAAGATAAGTTGAGTATCTCGGGAAAAGAAAGTTACTTGCTGGAAACACCTTCGGACAATTCTAAAGGTGGCCAGGGCAGGATTCTGACTCCTTGCACCTCATTTTTCAAACCACCAGTAGATATGAACAGTCATTTCCCAATGCCATATGGTCAACTAAAAGTAAACAGTTTTATAAACTGTGGACTAAATTTGCAGCAGCAGCAAAAAACTTTATGGAGCTTGTTCGAAGATAAGAGATACGAGCAAGAGTAACATTTATGGCATTTTATTTCCTTTAAAAGCCTTGTCCAATAAAACAGTCATGGCTGGAATGACTTTACTGCTTTAGCAGACATCCTCACAAATGTTCAAAAAGCAGTATTCTAATGATGAAGCAAAAACATACAGTTACCTCAGAAGATGGAGAAAAAGCTTTTATTATATTTTAATATTCTTTCATCATCCAGAGCCATTAGCTAGGCATGGTGATGCATACTTATAATCCCAGTACTTGGGAGGCTCAGACAGGATGATCACAGGTTCAAGGACAGCCTCAGTAAGTAGTGAGGCTCTCATCAACCTAGAGACCCTTTTCAAAATAAAAATAAAGGAGAGCTGGGGGTGTAGCTCAGAGGTGGAATGTCCCTGGGTTCAATCCCCAGTACCACAAAAATAACTAACTAAATAAATAAATATCCTTAGCCACTAGGAAGAGGAGAGAGGAAATTTTCTTAGCCTGATAAAGAATATTTACCCCCCCACAAAAAAAAACCAAGCCAGGTGCGGTGGCGCATGCTTGTAATCCCAGCATTCGGGAGGCTGAGATAAGAGGATCACAGACAGCCTCAGCTACTTGGTAAGGCCCTCTGCAACTTAGTGAGGCCTTGTTTCAAAATAAAGACTAAAAAAAATAGGGCAGGGGATGTTGCTTGGAGGTCAGATGCCCATAGGTTCCACCCACAGTACTGCCAAAAAAAAAAAAAAAAAAAAATAGGGCTGGGGTGTATCTCAGAGGTAGAATGCCCCAGGGTTCCATTCCCAGGACCACCAAAACAAACAAACAAACAAACCAAAAAACAGCCAGGCATGGTGGCGCATGCTTGTAATCCAGCATTTGGGAGGATGAGACAGGAGGATCCGGGTTCGTGGACATCCTCAGCTACTCAGTGAGGCCCTCTGCAACTTAGTGAGACCCTGTTTCAAAAATAAAGAATAAAAAAATAGGGCTGGGAGTGTTGCTCAGAGGTAGCTTGGAGGTCAGATACCCCTGGGTTCCATCCCCAGTACCAAAAAAAAAAAAAAAACATATGGCAAATACTGTACTTCACAGCAACAGATAAAAGGTCCTTTGAAACCAATAACAAGACCTAATGCCTACTGTCCCCATTTCTGTGTGTGTGTGTGTGTGTGTGTGTGTGTGTGTGTGTGTGTTTTACTGAGGATGGAACATGGGCCTCCAGGCTACACTCCCAGACCTATTTTATACTTTATTTGGAAACAGAGTCTCACTAAGTTGCTTAGAGGCTCACTAAGTAGCTGAGTCTGGCTTTGACCGGACAACCTGGAATCCTCCTGTCTCAGCCTCCCAAGTGCTGGGATTACACGCGTGCACCACCACACCCGACCTTACTGTCCCCGCTTCTATTCAACACAACACTAGAGATCCTAGTCAGCACAGTAAGGCAAATAAATAAATAAATAGACAGAAATGGCATAAGAACTAGGAAGAAGTGAGCAAAATGTCTACAGATAAAATATCAGAATTAGTAAGAATTTAATACAACTTCTGATTTCAATATCAACATATAGTGATTTCTATATTGCAAAAAATTTTAAAAAATGAATATTCCAAGCCGGGCGTGGTGGGCACACTTATAATCCCCGCGCTTGGGAGGCAGAGACAGGAGGATTGCGCAGGTTCGAAGCCAGCCGCACGTGCTGGCTTAGGAGACCCTGCTTCCAAATAAAAATGTAAAAATAGGTCTGGGAGTGTAGCCTGGAGGTAGAAGGGCTTGTAGGAACCCAGTACCACCAAAAAAAAAAAAAAAGAATATTCCAAGTGCCATATACATAAAAAACAGATAGCTAGGACTAGGGATGTAGTTTAGTGGTAGAGCACTTGCCTAGCAAGCACGAGGCTCTGCGTTCAATATCCAGTACCATAAAAGAAGTAAAACAAAAACCAAAGGCAATACAAATATCCAGCATAAAAAAATTAGCCGGGAAGCCAGGCGTGGTGGCGCACGCTTGTAATCCCAGCATTTGGGAGGCTGAGACAGGAGGATCGTGGTTCGCAGACAGCCTCAGCTACTCAGTGAGGCCCTCTGCAACTCAGTGAGACCCGTTTCAAAAATAAAGAATAAAAAATAGGGCTGTGGGGGGGTAGCTCGGAGGTAGAATGCCCCTGGATTCCACCCTCAGTACCACAAAAACAAAACAAAAAATAGCCGGGTGTGGTGGCACACACTTGTAATCCCAGCATTTGGGAGGCTGAGACAAGGAGGATAGTGGTTCACGGAGAGCCTCAACTACTTAGTAAGGCCCTTTGCAACTCTGTGGGACCCTGTTTCAAAATAAAGAATAAACAATGGGGCTGGGGGTATAGCTCAGAAGTAGAATGCCCCTGGGTTCCATCTCTAGTACTACAAAAAAATACTATTACTACTACTGCTAATAATAATAATAATAATATGAGAAAAATTTCTAAAGAAAAAATTATAAATGTTCATTGAGAAAGTTCAAAAGAAGACCTAAAGAAATGAAGAGATATACAATACTATGGGTAAATTTGTTATTGTAAAAATGTAAATTAATTATCCTCAAATGTTCTACAGATTTGACCCAATTCCAACCAAAATTCCAACAGGTGTGTGTGTGTGTGTATGTGTGTGCGCGCACGCACTCACATATGATTTATACAACTGACATAATGGAAAAGACTAAGAACAGCCAAGCTACTCTTAAGAAAATGAGTAGATTTTCTCTCTTCACAATTATAAAAATGAGCTGGCTGCTGTGGCACACATCTGTAATCCCAGTACTTTGAGAAAATGAGACAGGTGAATTGTAGGTTTGAGGCCAGCCTCAGCAATTTACCAAGACCCTCAACAATTTAGTGAGATGCTGTTCCAAAATTTAAAAATAACCAAGCATGATGGTGCATGCCTGTAAATCCCAGCACTTGGGAGGCTGGAAGAGGAGGATCACAGCTTTCAAGGGTAGCCTCAGAAACTTAGAGAGAACCTGTTTCCAAATACAAAAAAATAACAAAAATATAGGACTCAGGATATAGTTCAGAGGTAGAATGCCCCTAGGTTCATCCTCAGGTGCCAAAATAAATAAACAAACAAAATAATATAGGGCTAGGGGTATAGCTCAGAGGTAGAATGCTCCAGAGTTGTTCAATCTCTAGCAACACACACACACACACACACACACACACACACACACACACATTAATAAAAATGTCGTTAAAAAGTTGGGTGTAGTAGTCGGGCGTGGTGGTGCATGCTTGGGAGGCAGAGACAGGAGGATCTCAAAGCCAGCCGCACTGGCTTAAGAGACCCTGTTTCCAAATTAAAAAGAGTATAAAAATAGGTCTGGGAGTGTAGCCCGGAGGTAGAAGGGTTTCCAGGAACCCCAGTACCACCAAAAAAAAAAAAAAAAGAAAGTTGGGTGTGGTGACACACACTTAAAATATCAGTAATTGACAGGCTAAGACAGGAGGATCAGAGGTTCATGGCCAGCCTCAGCAACTTAGTGAGACCCTACTTCAAAATAAAAAAATAAAATAGGACTGGGAGTATAGCTCAGATGTCCCCGGGTAAAATCTCCAATACCAGAAAAAGAAAAAAATAAAAGTTTTAAAAAGCTGTAGTAATAGCCAGGCATGGTGGCGCACACTTGTAATCCCAGCATTTGGGAGGCTGAGACAGAAGGATTGCGGTTCATGGACAGCCTCAGCTACTTAGTGAGGCCCTTTGCAACCAAGTGAGATCCTGTTTCAAAATAAAGAATAAAAAAAGGTGGGCGTAGTGGCACACGCTTATAATCCTAGCATCTGGGAGGCTGAGACAGAAGGGTCATGGTTCACAGACAGCCTCAGCTTCTTAGTGAGGCCCTTTGCAACTCAGTGAGACCCTGTTTCAAAATAAAGAATAAAAAATAGGAATAGGGGTGTAGCTTGGAGGTAGAATTCCCTGGGTTCCATCCCCAGTAACACACACACACACACACACACACACACACACACACACACATCCAAAAAATAAAATAAAGAATAAAAAAAAATAGGACTGGGGGTATCACTTGGAGGTAGAATGCCCCTGGGTTCCAACCTCAGTACCACACACAAAAAAAAAACCTCTACAAACCGAGGATGTGGAGAAGTGGGAACTCTAATACATTGTCAGTGGGATTGCATATTAGTGTAACCACTTTACAAAACAGTACGGAGGATCTTCAGAACAAAGCTACCATATAATTCAGCAATACCACTTCGGGGTATCTATCCAAAAGAATGGAAACCAAAATACCAAACTAATGCGTGCATATCTATTTTCATAGTCACATAATTCACAATTGCCAAACTATGAAACCAGCTAAGATGTCCATCAACAAATGAATGAATTACAAAACTATGAGATATGTACACAATGAAATTTTACTCAGCCATAAAAAAGAAAAAAATTACGTCATTTACAGGGAAATGAATGGAACTGGAGGACATTATGCCAGGTAAGATTAGTCAGTCACAAAGGTAAAAAACCAGATGATCTCCCTAATATGACGAAGCTAGAAATTGTAGACAAAGAAAGAAAAATCATAGATAAGCAACTAAGGTGACCTGAGAGGGATGGGAGAAGGAAAGAGGGAAATTTCCTAATGTACATGATATACATTCACCAGCACATCGAAGTCATCACTAAGCCAAACATGAAAAAGAGGGAGGAAATGGGGTAGGATATGGGGAAGGGCTAAATGAGTGATGTGTGTATGTGTGCCTCTACCATCTTGTACTCCATTAAGATGTATGACAATACATCAATAAAAAAAATTTTAAGCCAGGCGTGGTGGCGCACACTTGTAATCCTAGCGCTTCAGGGTCAGAGACAGGAGGATTGCACAGGTTCGAAGCCAACCTCAGCTACTGAGTGAGGTTCTCGGCAACTTAAGTGAGACCCTGTTTCAAGATAAAATATAAAAAATAGGTCTGGGAGTATAACCCGGAGGTAGAAAGCCTCTGGGTTCCACCTCAGTACCAAAAAAAAAAAAAAAAAAAAAAAAAAAGCTAGGCGTGGTGGGCGCATGCTTGTAATCCCCGCGCTTGCGAGGCAGAGACAGGAGGATCGCGCAGGTTCAAAGCCAGCTGAGCGCGCTGGCTTAGGAGACCCTGTTTCCAAATAAAAATTTAAAAATAGGTCTGGGAGTGTAGCCCGGAGGTAGAAGGGCTTCCAGGAACCCCAGTACCACCAAAAAAATAAAAATAAAAAAAATAAAAAACGTCTTCAAATACAATTTTAAAATACAGGCAGACGAGCTAGTCAAAAAATGAACAAAAGCCTCAAATAAGTACTTCAAAAGAGAGAATCTCCCAATGACCGATAAATACAAGAAGAAGCACTCATCTTCCTGAATAATCAGAGAAAAGCCAGGTGTGCCGCAATGCAAAATACCTCCGGACACCCAGGAGACCGGCTAAAAATCGTCCCCCTGCACGTTCTCGATCAGGACCCTGGGTGAGGGGACCGTTCATGCTTCCACAACTGTCAAAGCAGAAAAAAAGGAGACTTGTAGACTGGCTCACTGCCCTTGCATTCCATTAGCTAGTTCATACTTTATGGGCTAAAGCGAGTCACACAGTTACACCTAACTTCAAGAAGCATAATTCTACCATGTGTCTGGAATGAGAAAGAACTGGAAATACCTGATGAACCACACAGATGAGTACCACACTGAGAATATCAACTTCTGGTGAGTACCTGGATCCCCGGTAACGCTCACCCCAACCATGAGGGAACCAACACTCCAGATGAGCTTGGAAACAGCCAGTCTGTGGCAGACACTGTGGCTGTTAGGATCCGCCCAGGACTCGGCCTCGGCCTCAGCTTTTGCCGGTGCTGCTGCCCCGGGGCTTCGCGCTCCCCTGCCTCTCCTTCCTCGGCTTCCATCTGTGGCCCAGCAATTCCATAGCAAGTTACAGATGTCGTGAGAGAAATGTACCTGGCATACCCATTCAATGATACTTCCATGGCAGCATACTTCATAGTCGCCCCAAACTCAAAACACTCTTATCTTCCTTTAGTTCATTAATTTGTATTGAGAGTTAAACCCAAGGACACTCTACCTGTGAGCTACACCCTTCAGCCCTATTTTATTTTTAAAATTTTGAAACAGGGTCTCTCTTAAGTTGCTGAGGGTCTCACTAAGCTGAGGCTGGTCTCAAACCTGCAATCCTCCTATCTCAGCCTCCCAAGTACAGGTATATGCTACCACACCTGGCTATTAATCATAGAATGAATATATAAGGAAAATTAAACAACCTAAGGCTACTATGGCAAAGAGATTCCTAGAAACAATACCAACCAAAGAAGGAAAGACACTGAACAGTACGTTATGATTTTGTTTTGTTTTGTTTTTGCAGGTCTGGGGATGGAACCCAGGGGCATTCAACCTCCAAGCTACACTCCCTGCCCTATTTTTTATTCTTTATTTTGAAACAGGGTCTCACTAAGCTGTGAGACCCTGTACCTGAGGCTGTCTGCAAACCGTGATCCTCCGGTCTCAGCCTCCTGAATGTTGGGATTACAAGCGTGCGCCACCACGCCCGGCGTATGTTGTGATTTTGAACATCACCTTGGAAGCACACTCTGGGCTGCCTAGAGCGTGAACTAGCTTGGACAAGGGGGCTCCCCATTATCCCAATGAGAGGGGCTGCACCCAAACTCAATTTCCCACAACACCTACAACTATACATTCCAGGTGTACCATCCATAGGTCCTAAGTTTTCAGGTATTAGGCAGTTGGCATTCCTAGACAACATCTTTATACAGCTGATGCTCAAATGCAAAATGGTATCTGGGCCTTTTGTGTGTCTCTTCATGGAAAGGCTACTTTCACAGTGGCCTGGGTAAACAGGCAAGGAGGAGACATTGCAGCAGGGACTGGCCCAACACATCTCTCTAAGGGGACAATGGAAGATGAGGGTCTATGCCTTCTCTTCTCTTGCTTAGAAAATTCCCCTTTCTCAGTAAGATCTATCCCTTAATCTATGCTGTGAGATACTGAAAAATTCATCTCTGGCATGGTAAGCAACAGATGACATCTGCAAAGAAACCCACTTTGTACACCAGGTGGTAGCCCCTAAGGTAACACCTTATATATCACAATCTTAATGGTGTGTTAAAATAATAACAATCACATTCTCAAATCTCTTAACATTTTTCCCCCAACTAGTACAGAAGGGAATCTTATCTGAACTATGGCTCTCCTTGACAGCAATCACAACCTAGCAGCACCTTTAACAACTGCCAAGCATAAAACGATTCTAGCACCTGCAAGGAGAAGGGGCTAAAAGAGCTCTGAAGTTCCCATGAACCTTTCCTATGAAAGGAAGAGTGGCCACCTGAAAAGCAACAGTGAGCCCTGGACTCCTGGCGAGGCTTCAGAGTCCCAAATGAAGAAGGACCAGAGCGGGGCGTGGTGGTGCATCCCTGTAATCCCAGTACTTGGGAAGCTGAGACAGGAGGACTGCAGGTTTAGGGACAGCCTCAGCAACTTCCTGAGAATCTCAGTAACCTAGTGAGATCATGTTTCCAAAAAAAACCAGCCGGGCGTGGTGGCGCACGCTTGTAATCCCCGCGCTTGGGAGGCAGAGACAGGAGGATCGCGCAGGTTCGAAGCCAGCCGCTCGCGCTGGCTTAGGAGACCCTGTTTCCAAATTTTAAAAAAATGTAAAAATAGGTCTGGGAGTGTAGCCCGGAGGTAGAAGGGCTTCCAGGAACCCCAGTACCACCAAAAAAAAAAAAAAAAAAACAACCAAAATCAGGGCTAGGGTTGTAGCTTGGAGGCAGAATGCCTCTGGGTTCAATCCTCTGTACTGAAAGAAAAAAACACAGGGTTCTACGATTCTCCTGCACAAGGCTGCTGGGATAGCCACAGAGCCAAGCCAGATATTGAAAAAAACTTCATTCCTTTCTAACATCCAGAGGTGCAGCATCTAAGAATCCTGGCAGAGTCGACTGAGACCAAAGAAGATCCTACTGGAAAACCAGAGCGACTCCAGACAGCATCTTTACAGTGCTAGTACTGTTACAACGCGAGTAGCAATGGGTCTAGAAACAGCTTCATCATGATGAAGACAGCCTCACAAAGAGCAGCGGTCTCCCCAAACTCCTGCTGTCCCTGGCCACAGACCACAGGGACGGCAGTCAACTGACTCACCGTGAACAGCGCTGAGGCGTCTGTGCCCAGCTGCATACAACACTGCTCCCTCGCCTCACTGCAGTCTCCTAAGTCTAATTTGGCACATGAGGACAGAGGCCATGGCACAGGCATGCTAGCAAAACAAATTTGAGAGCACTACTTGGGACCAGTTCAATTCTGCCTGAATATCACCTTAAATTATGTTTCAGATATATCAGCCTTTGCATTACTCCTTAGGAAAGATATAAATTGCACCAAGTCAAAGTTCCTATGTTATGATTATTCCAAAGTTTCATCATCACTGTCCATGCCTAGGAAACTCATTTTTCTTTTCTTTTCCCCCCTTTGGTACTGGGGATTGAACCCAAGAATGTTCTACCTCTGGACCAGCCCTTTTTATTTTGAAATGGGGACTTATTAAATTGCTGAAGCTGGCCTTGAACCTGCAATCCTCCTGTCTCAGCCTACCAAGTACTGGGATTACAATTGTGTAACTGTATGAACTGCACCCGGCTTCATTTTATAGTTATTATACAATTATGAACCCTCACCTTTGGCCAGGTGGCTAGTTATTCTAGCGTCATCACTGCCCTGTCCCAAGACATCTGTGAACAGATGAACCATGATACAGGCCCAGGAGTAATGCTGTGGATGTTAAAATTGGTAATAGATCTCAGCAAAAAAGGTAAGAGAGAGAGAGAGAGACAGACAGACAGACAGAGAGAGAGAGAGAGAGAGAGAAAGAGAGAGAGAGGGAGAGGAACACAAGCTATTAAATTTGAATTATTAAATAAAACAGGTTCTAGAACTGTGAAGTTAAAAAAAAAAAAGATAAATAACTTGGAGATGGAAAGGTGGCTAGAGATGCCCTGGGCTCTTAGTTTTCTAGAAAACTGGATTTGAGAGAGTATATATACCTTATCCATATGGAAGATCAAATCCAACTCACATACATTTTCAAAACACTTATCCAGAGTCTCTACAAAAACCTAGAAAACAAAGAGAAATACAGAAATGAAAATATATTTAGTTCCATAAAAGTACATTTGATAAATTTCAAACCCAACATATCCTCCCTCAACTGCCAGCATTAGCCCTTCTTTTTTTTTTTTTTTTTTCCTGGTACTGGGGATGGAACCCAAGAGCATTCTAATTATAAAAAAAAAATTAGCCCTTTTTTTATTATTTATTTTGAAACAAGGTCTCACTAAAGTTCCAGAGGGCCTCACTAGCTGAGGCTGTCCTAGAATCTGTGATCCTCCTGTCTCAGCCTCCCAAGTACTGGGATTACAAGTGTAAGCCACCATGCCCAGCTCATTAGCCATTCTTGTCCCAATTCAGAGGGACAATCTAAGACAGGAAAACCTTAGTTTTGGAATAGCAATACAACCAAGCAGACACATGTGGCTTTCTTTCTTGCTTTATAAGATGCTAATTTGAATAAAAAATAACAAATTAAGCCAGGCATGGTGGTATACACCTGTAATCCTAGTATTTCAGAGGCTGAAACAGGAGGATCACAGGTTTGAGGACAGCTTCAGAGATGTAGTGAGACTCTGTTTCAAAACAAAATTTTTTTTAAAAAGGGCAAGGAGTTTAGCTCAGAGTAAAACGCCCCTGGGTTCAATCACCAGTACCAAATAAAGAATGACAACTACCTAACAATACTTCATCCTCTTCCTAAATGTTGATGTACACATGTAAAAACATTTTTTTGCTGTGCGTGGTCACTCACACTTGTAAACCCAGCAGAGGCTGATACCAGAGCAACTTAGTGAAACCCTGTTTCAAAATAAAGAATTAAAAAACTGGGCAAGAGGTGTAGCTCAGAGGTCGAATGTCTCTAGGTTCCATCCCCAGACCTGAAGAAAAAAAAGAAAAAACTTTTTTTTTTTTTGGTGGTATGGAGGATGAAACCCAGGGACATTCTATCTCCAAACTACACCCCCAGCCCTATTTTTTATATTTTTTATTCTTTATTTTGAAACAAGGTTGCAGAGGGCCTCACTAAGGAGTTGAGGCTGTCCTTGAACTCAGATCCTCCCATCTCAGCCTCACAACACTGGGATTACAAACATGCACCACAACACCCAGCTTAATTCTACTTCTTAGATATATACCTAACAGAAATACATACACATGTATGCCCTAAACCACAAACAGTTCATAATGCAGAACTATTCATAAGTCTTACATTTTTAAGAGGGAGAGAATATTTCACTGCAAGGCTGTTAAATATGGATCTAAACCAAGAACGGTGGCACATGCCCATAATCCCAATACTTGGGAAGCTCAGAGATGAAGATCATTGATTCAAGGCCAGATTCAGCAATTTGGCAAGACCTTGTTTGAAAATAAGAAAATAAGCCAGGCATGATGGTGCATGCTTGTAATCCAGCATTTGGGAGGCTGAGACAGGAGGATAACGGTTCGTGGACAATCTCAGCTACTTAGTGAGGCCCTTTGCAACTCAGTGAGACCCTGTTTCAAAATAAAAAATAAAAAAATGGGGCTGGAGGTGTAGCTCAAAGGCAGAATGCCCCTGGGTTCCATCCCCAGTACTGTAAAAAAATATAAATAAATAAATAAAAAGGGCCAAGTGTGGTGGCACATGGTTGTACCATGTTTTACTAGGTGCAGGAGTGTGTGTGGGTGGGCAGGTGTGATGGGTTTTTACTATTTTGCTCAGGCTAGTCTCAAATTCCTGGGCTCAAATGATCCTCCTGCTTCAGCCTCCCAAGTAGCAGGGAGTACAGGTACACAACACAGTGCCCAAACTTCCATTTCTTTTATCATTCATTTGTTTGTTAAAATTGGAGTGAGTGGCTGGGCATGTTGGAACATGCTTATAATTCCGGGACTTGGAAGACTGAGACAGGATTACCACAGGCTCAGCAATTTGGAAGGCCCTCTGCAACTTAGTGAGACTGTTTCAAAAAAGAATAAAATAGGGCTGGGGGTGTAGTTCAGAGGTAGAATGCCCCTAGATTCAATTTTCAGTAATGGGGGGGGCGGGCTGAAGTAAATGGCTGGGCATGGTGGCGCACACCTATAATCACAGTACTTGGGAGGCTAAGACAGGAGAACTGCAGGTTCCAGACCAGCCTCAGAAACAGTGAGACCCTGTTTCAAAATAAAAAATAAAATGGGTCTGGAGATGTAGCTCAGAGGTAGAACACTCTTAGGTTTAATCTCTAGTACTACAAAAAAAAAAAAAAAAGTATAATAAATGTATAAAGCACTCTTGCTTTCAAAAATGCCTATGGATTTCTCCCTTGACATAACATTGGCTATTGGTTGTGTTTTATTTTATGGTACAGGGTATTGAATTCAGGGGCATTCTATCTCAAAGATACACCCCAGCCCTATTTTAGTATTTATTTTGAAACAAGGTCTCAGTAAGTTCCTGAGGGCCTCACTAAGTTGCTAAGGCTGGCCACCAACTGCAATTCTCATGTCTCAGCCTCCCAAGTACTGAGATTACAAGGGTGTTCAATCGTGCCCAGCTGGCTCTTGGTTTTATGTATTTATTTATTTATTTATTTATTTATTTATTTATTTATTTATTTTTGCACTACTGGGAATGGAACCCAGGGGCATTCTACCTTAGAGCTACACCCCCGGTCCTATTTTTTATTGTTTATTTTGAAACAGGGTCTCACCGAGTTGCAAAGGGCCTCACTAAGTAGCTAAGGCTGTTCACGAACCTGTGATCCTCCTGTCTCAGCCTCCCAAATGCTAGGATTACAAGTATGCGCCACCATGCCCGGCATGGCTCTTGATTTTGTTTTTTTGTTGTTGTTGTTTTTTTTTGGTGGTACTGGGAGTGGAACCCAGGGGATTTTCTATCTCCAGGGTACACTCCCAGACCTATTTTATACTTTATTTGGAAACAGGGTCTCACTAAGTTGCTGAGAACCTAAGTAGCTGCGGCTGGCTTCAAACCTGTGCGATCCTCCTGTCTCAGCCTCCCAAGCACTAGGATTACAAGCATGCACCACCACACCCGGCATGGCTCTTGGTTTTAAAACTAAAATTAGTTGCTTCTACAAAAGTACTCAAGTGAGTAGGAGGAGGAGAAGGATAAGTATACATTTTTACTGTATACTTGGAAGTGTGCCTGTGGAATTCTGAACCACAGAAACATATTAACATATTATTTCTTTAAAATACAGTTTAAGGATGAGGTCTGGTGGTGCACACTTGTAATCCCAGCATTCAGAAGGCTGAGACAAAATTGCAGTTCATGGCCATCCTCAGCTACTTAGTGAGGTCCTTTGCAACTCAGTGAGACCCTGTTTCAAAATAAAGAATAAAAAATAGAAACAGGGTGTAGCTCAGAGGTAGAAGAGGTAGAATGCTTTTGGGTTCCAGTCCCAGTGCCACAAAATATAAAAAATAAAATAAAGGGGAAAAAATAGGGCTGCGAGTGTAGCTCAGAAGTAGAAGCCCCTGGGTTTCATTTACAGTACCAAAAAAAAAAGAAAAAAAAAAGAAAGAAAGAAACCAATCTCAGCAGCTTAGTGAGACTGTTAGAAACCTAGTGAGACCCTGTTTCAAAATCAAACATAGAATAGGGCTAGGGATGTAGCTCATAGGTAAAGGACTACTGGATTCAATCCCCAATACCACAAAAATAAATAAATAAATATGCCTAAGATTAAAAATGTTTCAGATTTTGCTTTTCTCAGGTTTAGGAATATCGACATATACATTACTGAGATATCTTGGGGATAGGACCCAAGTCTAAGCACAGAATTCATTTACATTTCATATGTACCATATACACATAGCATTTAAGCAGCTTCATGTAATTTTTTAGTGGGCCTGTGTTGTTGTGTTTTTTGGGGTTTTTTTTGGTTTTTTTTTTTTTTTTTTGGTGGTACTGGGGATGGGACCCAGGGGCCTTCTACCTCCAGGCTTCACTCCCAGACCTATTTTATATTTTATTTGGAAACAGGGTCTCTTAAGCCAGCAGAGGCTGGCTTCAAACCTGCACGATCCTCCTGTCTCAGCCTTCCAAGCACGGGGATTACAAGCGTGTGCCACCATACCCACTGGGCCTGTGTCTTGACATGAGGTCAGGTATAGAATTTCCTATCTGTAACATTCAAGAAGATTAAATTTTGAAGTAGCCGGGCGTGGTGGCACACACTTGTAATCCCAGCATTTGGGAGGCTGAGACTGGAGGATCACGATTCTCAGACAGCCTCAGCTATTTAGTGAGGCCCTCTGCAACTTAGTGAGATCCTGTTTCAAAATAAAGAATAAAAAATAGGGCAGGGGGTGTAGCTTAGAGGTCAAATAGCCCTGGGTTCCACCCCCAGATCTACAAAAAAAAAAATTTTGGAGTATATCAGATTTCAGTGCCAGGCATGTGGCGCATGCTTGTAATCCCTGTGCTTGGGAGGTGGAGACAGGAGGATCGCGTAGGTTCGAAACCAGCCATGCTGGCTTAAGAGAACCTGTTTCCAAAAATAAAATAGGTCTCCAGTACCACCACCAAAAAAAAAGAAAGAAAAAAAAAAAAGAACAGACTTCAGGATTTTGGATTTGGAATGCTCAGGCAGGTGCAGTGGTGCACACCTGTAATCCCAGTACTTGGGAGGCTGAGAGAGTAGGATCACAGGTTCAAGGCTAGCTTCAGCAACTTGGCAAGATCCTGTATCGAAAAATAAAATAGGCCGGGCGTGGTGGCGCACGCTTGTAATCCCCGTGCTTGGGAGGCAGAGACAGGAGGATCACACTGGTTCAGAGCCAGCCTCGCTAGCTTAAGAGACCCTGTTTCCAAATAAAAAAATATATAAAATAGGTCTGGGAGTGTAGCCTGGAAGTAGAAAGCCCCTGGGTTCCACCCTCAGTACCACCAAAATAAATAAATAAATAAATAAATAAATAAATAAATGGTTGAGTTTCTTTGCTTTAGGCTATAATGACAGTAAAATAAATTAAATAAAAATAAAAATTATAAATGTTTAAATGTTATTTGGTTTGACAGATGAAAGAAAATTCAAACCATGAAAACTAAGGGCAATCCCAGGGCTAGGTAGAAACCAATAAACCTGAAAGCTGAGTCTTTGAAGGCTGCTCCAGTTTTCCAAGAGCACCACCTGGTGGACATCTGGCAACTTTTACTAACAGCAACAGGAAGGCTGACAAAAGGTTGTTCCTGAAAAAGCACCTGCACCGGGTGCACAGGGAGGCAACACCAGAGGATAGCGGTTCGCAGACAGCCTCAGCTACTTAGTGAGGCCCTTCACAACTCAGTGAGACCCTGTTTCAAAAATAAAAAAGACTAAAAAATAGGACCAGGGCTATAGCTCAGAGGCAGAATCACGCTGGGTTCCATCCCCAGTACCACAAAAAAAAAAAAAAAAAAAAAAAAGAAAGAAAGAAAGAGAGAGAGAGAGAGAAAGAAAAAGTACCTGCAATCTTTCAAAAGGCACTGCCATCATTAGCTAACTACACATACCTGAATGAGGTCCAAGATCCCAAGTTCACTCTCTGATGAATCCACACAAAATACAAAGTAGAGGGTAGCATAGTGCCGATAAATCAGTTTGTAGTCAGAGCCACCAATCAAACTGTAGAAGATGAGAAACATTTAAATGCCTGTACCTTACTGAAATATATCAAAGAGACACTCCGTGCCAAGAAATGAGGAAGGGGGCAACAGAAAAGAGGAAGGCTAAATGCTTGAAGAGGCATGGTGGCACATGCCTATAATCTCTGTACTTGGGAGGCTGAGACAGGAGGATCACAGGTTTGAGGAGAGCCTCGGCAAGAAGTGAGACTCCCAGCCAGGCATGGTGGTGCACGCTTGTAACCCCAGAACTGGGGAGGCTGAGAAGGATTTCGGTTTGCAGACAGCCTCAGCTACTTAGTGAGGCCCCTTGAAATTCAGTGAGACCCTGTTTCAAAGTAAAGAATTTTTCAAAATAAAGAATAAAAAAATAGGGCTGTGGGTATAGCTCAGAGGTAGGATACCCCTGGGTTCCATCCCCAGTACCACAATAAAAAAAAAGTGAGACTCTCATCAAACTAGCGAGGCCCTGTTTTCAGTTAAGAAATGAAAATTAAAAAAAAAAAAAAAAAAAAAACTCGGGCTGGGGATGTAGCTAGATGGTAGAATGCCTCTAGGTTGAATATCCAGTACTAAAATAAATCAATAAATGCTCAAAGTAGGCCATTACTGCCAAGTTTAGCAGAGGTTTCTAAAGCCTATTTACCTCCCTCTTGTCCTGACTATCCTCCAGGGACTAGAAATCTAGGTACATCTGTGTAAGTACCGGAGAAGCACAATAACGCAACTGCTTCCCAAAGTCCAGAATCTTGAACAAACCATGCGGAGACAAGTTCAAGTGACTGCAGGCTCCCACCTGACACTCAAGCATGCCAGAGGAAGAAAGACCGATGAAGGCCACCTGAGAGTGGACACATGGAGAGAAAACGCGAGTTGACAGTTTACCTTCCGCCCTCCAAGAAATTACAGATGTTGTCATCCCGCTTGAGGACTAGATGGAAAGTCTCTCGAACGATCTGCTGTTGAATTTCTTCTGGCTATAGGAATAAAAACAACAACAAAGTGAATCAGTAGGCATGTTTGAAAACTACATCCCATCAATGGGGACGGACAGGGAAAGAAGTGCCTTCAAATTTGGGGATAACTTGAACATTTAGAGCTAGTTTTCAGAAAAAAACAACAAGTAGTGAACAAACAGAGCGCTATGAAAAAGCAGACCATGAGGTATGTTTACCTCGCTATCTTGCACACTATTGCTCTCCTACAGGTAAGTCGTTATTTAAACAAGGATGGCAGAATTTATAAACTCTCATACAGGGCTGGGGATATAGCTCCGCGGCTGCCTAGTATATTCAGGGCTCTAGGTTCATCCCCAGAACTACAAAGAAAAGATTTTTAAAAAATATTCTTATACAAAGTCAAATAACTAGAAGGCCTAATCCGAAAGTATTTTATCGTCCTCTGGAAAACCTCATGAAAGGCAGTTAAATAACAAATCTCAACGATTCCAGCATTCGATGAAGTTTTAAAATGTAATCATGTACATGTTTCAAAAATCTAAATTTATGCCAGGAGGTTGGTGCATCCTTGAAATCCAGGACTTAGGAGGCTGTGACAGGAGGACCACAGGTTGACAGCCAGCCTCAACTACTCAGGCACTCCACAACTTAGTGAGACCCTATTTCAAAACAAAGAAAAAAATAGGGCTGGAGTATAGCTCAAAGATAGAATGCCCCTGGGTTCACTCCCCAGAACCACTAAATAAGTAAATAAATAAATAAATATATATGTATATATATATATATGTATATATATATATATATATATATATATATATATATATTTATAAATTTGCAATCTTTACCTGAACTGGTAACACAGGTACTATATACAGGACACTGTGTTACTGGTGGGACGTGGTGGCACACACCTATAATCCCAGCTAATCAGGAGCTGAGACAGGAGGATCTCAAGTTCAAGGGCAGCCTGCACAACTTAGAATTACCCTATCTCAAAATAAGAATAAAAAGTGTTGGGGAAGTTGGGCGTGGTGCCACACATTTGTAATTCCAGTACTTGAGAGGCTGAGACAGGAGGATCACAGGTTCATGGTTAACCTCAGCTACTTAGTGAGGCCTCCACAACTTAGCAAGACACTGTTTCAAAATAAAGAATAAGCCGGGTGTGGTGGCGCAAGAGACCCTGTTTCTGGCTTAAGAGACCCTGTTTCCAAATAAAAATATAAAAAATAGGTCTGGGAGTATAGCCCAGAGAAGGTTTCCATCCCCAGTACCACCAAAATATATATATATATATAATAAATGAATAACTAAATAAATAATAGGGCTAGGGGTGTAGCTCAAAGGTAGAATGTCCTTGGGTTCATCCCTCAGTACTGAAAAAAAAAGTTTTGGGGATGTAGCTCGGTTTTAGAGCACTTGCCTAGCATGTGCAAGGCTCTGGGTCAAATTCCCTGAATTGAAAAAGAAAAACAGATGTTGTATTACCAACAAATATTAAGAAAGATAAAAGTTCTACTTACAGATTAGATTTTTTTTAGTACTGGGGATTGAACTCTGAGGCATTCTATCTCCAAATTATACACTCAGCTGGATTTCTTTTTTGTTCTTTTTGTACTTTTACAATATTGGGGGTGGAAACCAGGGGCATTCTACCTTCAAGCTACACCCCAGCCCTAATTTTTACTCTTTATTTTGAAACAGGGTCTCACTGAATTGCAAAGAGCCTTACTAAGTAGCTGAAGCTGTCCGCGAACTGTGATCTTCCTGTCTCAGCCTCCCAAATGCTGGGATTACAAGCATGTGCCACCACGCCTGGCTTCTGATTTTATTTCTTGTTTAAAAACAGGGTCTCACTAAGTTGTGCAGGGTCTTGTTGTCAAGGCTGACTGTGTGTGTGTGTGTGTGTGTGTGTGTGTGTGTGTGTGAGTGAGATACTGGGGATGGAACCCAGGGGCCTTCTACCTCCGGGCTACACTCCCAGACCTATTTTATATTTTATTTGGAAACAGGGTCTCACTAAGTTGCAGAAGGCCTCACTAAGTACCTGAGGCTGGCTTCGAACCTAGGCAATCCTCCTGTCTCAGCCTCCCAAGCACTGGGATTACAAACGTGCGCCACCACGCCTGGCTTTCAGATTAGAATTCTGAACAACTGAACAGAGCTACAATTTTTTTCACTTGAGCTAGGAATGTTGTCTAAATGCAGATTCTGACAGCATGTCTGGGTTAGGTCCCCCAACTACAGTTCTATCAAGCTTCCATCTGATACCAGTGCTGATGGTCTGAGGACCACTTAAGTAGCAAAGCATTAAAAACCTTTAGATTAGCTGGGCACAATGGTGCACACCTGTAACTTGGGAGGCTGAAAATGGAGGATCACAGGTTTGAGGTCAGCTTCAGGAACTAGTCAGATCCTCTTTCAAAAGAAAACATAAAAGCCGGGCATGGTGGCACACACTTGTAGTCCCAGTGCTTGGGAGGCTGAGACAGGAAGACCGCACAAGTTCAAAGCCAGCCTCAGCTACTGAATGAGGCTTTCAGCAACTTAGTGAGTCCCTGTTTCCAAATAAAGTATAAAAATAGGTCTGGGAGTATAGCCCAGAGGTAGAAAAGCCCCTGGGTTCCACCCCCAGTACCACAAAATAAGTGAATAAATAAATAATAATAAAACATAAAAGCCAGGTGTGGCAGCACATACTTTTTTTTTTCTGGGTCTGGGGATGAAACCCAGGGGCATTCGACCTCTGAGCTACACCCCCTGCCCTATTTTTTATTCTTTACTTTGAAACTGGGTTTCACTGAGTTGCAGAGGGTCTAAGTAGCTGAAACTGTCCGCGAACCACGATCCTCCGGTCTCAGTCTCCCAAATGCTAGGATTACAAGCGTGCACCACCACGCCCGGCTTTGGCACACACTTATAATCCCAGCATTTGGGAGGCTGAGACAGGAGGATCCAGGTTCGTGGCCAGCCTAAGCTACTTAGTAAGCCCTCTGCAACTCAACAAGACCCTGTTTCAAAAAATAAAACAATTTAAAAAATTGGGCTGGGTATGTAGCTCGGGGGTAGAATGCCCCTGGCTTCCATCCCAAGTACCTCAAAATAAAACGAAAAAAAGTCTGGGGATTTAACCCAAGAGATAAAATGTCCCTGTGTCCAAACCCTAGTATTAAAAAAAAAAAAAAAAGTAAACAGAGAGAAAAAAAAAAAACAAGGGAAAAGTCATTGTAGATAAATTACCTGGACTCAATGTGGGTATGAAATGGTTCAGGATTCACTGAATAGATGAATACAACCTTGCTAATCACTGCTCATTATATATTAGAGTAATTCAATCACTCTATTCCTGGTTTCCATCTAAAGAATGAGCAAAGCTCAAAGAAGCCAGGATGTTGTAAAAGATTAACTCTGTATGCTAAAAAATACAAAACATGCAAAGCATCAGCACTTTATTTTTTATATTATTATTATTATTATTTGTTTTGTTTTGTGGTACTGGGGTTCCTAGAAGCCCTTCTACCTCCAGGCTACACTCCCAGACCTAATATATATATACAATAAATATATAAAACAATATTATATAAATATATAAAATAAATATATAAATATATATTTTAAAATAAATATATAATAAATATATAAAACAATAAATATTAAAAACAATAAATATATATATATTTATTGTTTTTATTTGGAAACAGGGTCTCTTAAGCCAGCAAGGCAGGCTCGGAACCAGCGCGATCCTCCTGTCTCCACCTCCCAAGCGCGGGAATTACAAGCATGAGCCACCACGCCCAGCATCAGCACTTTTTTAAACTGACAAAATCATCTTTTAAATTTTTATTTTTGGGTGGTACTGGGGTTCCTGAAAGCCCTTCTACCTCCGGGCTACACTCCCAGACCTATTTTATACTTTTTATTTGGAAACAGGGTCTCTTAAACCAACACAGCTGGCTTCAACCCTGCACAATCCTCCTGTCTCCACCTCCCAAGTGCGGGGATTACAAATGTGCGCCACCACGCCTGGCCAAAATCATCTTTTAGATTAAAGCCTTTTATCTGATTCCAGGGGGAAATGGTGGCAGTGAGGATTGGTATAAAAGGGTGAAGCCAACTGATTTCTAGTCCAACAAAAAGGCAAACTACCAATGGCTTGCATGCCTCACTCATTTTAACAATCCCTCATAGCTTTTAGTACTCTGCAATTGTTTTGGTGTGGTACTGGGGATTAAATCCACGGGTATCCTACTTCTAAGCTACACTCCAGCCCCATGTTGATTTTGATTTTTTTTTTTTTTTTTTTTTTTTTTTTTGCGGGTCTGGGGGTGGAACCCAGGGTCATTCGACCTCCGAGCTACACCCCCTGCCCTATTTTTTATTCTTTATTTTGAAACTGGGTCTCACTGAGTTGTTGCAGAAGGCCTCACTAAGTAGCTGAGGCTGTCCCCGAACCACGATCCTCCAATCTCAGCCTCCTGAATGCTGGGATTACAAGTGTGCACCACCACACCCGGCTTTGATTTTGATTTTTTTAAAAAGATCTCCTTAGGCTGATGAGAGCTTCACTACTTGCTGAGGCTGCCTATGAACCTGTGATCTTCTTGTCTCAGCCTCCCAAGTACTGGTATTACAGGCTTTTGCTACTATACACCACACCTGGTTCTGGCATGTGTGTGTATATGTATTACCAGGGATTGAATCCAGGCGCATTCTACCTCCAATCTCCATACCTCCTAATTCTGAGGCGCTGGCACAAGCACGCATGCGTGTGTGTGTGTGTGTGTGTGCGTGTATTACTGAGTAATGTATATGTGTGTGTTATCAGAGATTGAATCCAGGGTGTGTGTGTGTGTGTGTGTTACCAGGGATTGAATCCAGGGGCATTCTACCTCCAAGCTACATCCATGCCCAGGTTCTGACTCTTTTGTGTGTGTCCAAGCTACAGAAGCCCTATTTTTTATTCTTTATTTTGAAACAGGGTCTCACTAAGTTGCAGAAAGCCATGAACCAACAATCCTCCTGTTTCAGCCTCCCAAGTACTGTGATTACAAGTGTGTACTACTATGTCCAGCTCATATTTACATTTTGTGTGTGTATGTGTGTGGGGGGGGGTAACTGGGAATGGAACCCAGGGGCATTCTACCTCTGAGCTACACCCCAGCCCTATTTTTTGTTCTTTATTTGGTAAAAGGGTCTCACTGAGTTGCAAAGGGCCTAAATAGCTGAGGCTGTAAGCAAACTGTGATCCTCCTGTCTGGGCTTCCCAAATGCGACCTCTCAAATGCTGGAATTACAAGCATGAGCCACCACATCTGGCATGTTTTCATTTTTAAAAAGTGACTTTCTTCAACCCTACAGGGTGAAAGTGGCAATTTCAGACAATATGAGAAAAAATAATAATTCCAAGAAATAACTTTTCCAGACTCCCTGGCTCAAATAAAAACTTTAAGAAGCTGACTGTGTCTCTCTCCTCAAAAAATTGCTGCCGACAACAAAAAAAGATTAACAGAAAATGACTTTAAGCACTCAAGTTCTCAGTAAGACACAATCCCTATGCCAGGGTTGCACGACCGAAATCCCAGTACTTGGAAGGCTGAGACAGAAGAATGGCATGTTCGTGGCCAATATCTGCAAAGCAGCGAGACTCTCAGAAGCTTAGTGATAACCTCTTTGAAAATAAAAAATAAAATTGGACTGGGAATGTAACTCAAAGATAGAATGTTTCTGGGATCAAGCCCCAGTACCAAAAATAAAATAAAATAAAAAAGAGTAACTTTTCCAGACCCCCTAACTCAAAGACTGTCTCCTTCCTGCGAAACTGTGGTCGACAACGAAAAAGATTAAAGAAAGTGACTTTAATCATTCAATTTCTCAATGAGACACACTTTCCACTGTCGCTTACATCTTGTGCCTCTAGACCCAAGGGAAACGGTCACAAAAAGGCACAGAAAAGATGGTGTCTGGGGAGGGGTCAGAGAATAGTGGGACAGCGGGGAGTGAAACAAAAGGGCCCGGCACCCGCCGGGCGCAGGGGCTGAGGCTACGCAGCTCGAGGGTCGTGCGCCGTGCAGGAGCCCGGGCTCGGCGATCGGGCGCTCTGCGGGATAGCGCGGGGCGTAGCGAGGCGGGGCCACACTCACGAAACGCTGGTAGAAGCGGACCAGCCGCGGCTTCCCGTGGTTGTTGAAAACCAGGATCGCCTGAATCATCTTTGCCCGCCACGGTTCCCTTAGCACCGGCGGCTCCCAGAAAGCACCTTCTTCCGCCACAACACGGGAACTTCCGGTCTGTGCCCGGTTAAAAGCCACCCCCGGAAACTCAGTCCCGAAGCTTAAGGGTCCGGGCGCTGAAGGGTCCGGCCTCTCGGGCGAGCTCGCCGGGGGAGGACCGGTGTGGACCCGGAGGAGGGGCGTAGCCTCAGCGGCACCCGCTGGCCTGTCAGATCCTGGCCGTTCCGGGTCTGCGTCCTCACCCCACCAACCGCTGGCGCCAGAACCCCCGCCCGGTGCAAAGCCGAGCTCGTCGCAAAAGGCCGAATGAGCGGCGAGTCCCGCCAGCGGCCGCGCTGACGATCTGCAGAAGGGGCCGCACAACCCCGCGGTGCTCGCTGTCCGCCCCAGAGCCCGCAGAACGCAGAGAGGCGCTGGGTTAGCCATCCCTTGGCTAGGGGACGTTCGGTTCATTTTTATTTTCAGTATTGCAGTGCCGCAATGATTTATATAGATGTCTCCTCGTGCAAATGGGCTGTTTCTCCATTAGATGGTGAAAGGTGGAATCGAGGGATCTTGAATGCAATTCCATTCAATATGTTCTGGCGAGCCGAGCGTGGCAGTGGCTCACTCCTGTAATCCTATTACTTGGGAGACTGCGACTGGAGGATCGCAGGTTCGAAGCCAGTGCACGGTAACTTATCGAAGCCCTGTTTCAACACAAAAATAAAAACAGGACTGAAGCCGGGTGTGGTGGCGCACCTTGTAATCCCAGCGTTCAGGAGGCTGAGAACAGAGGATCGCGATTCGCGGACAGCCTCAGCTACTTAGGGAAGCCTTGAAACCCTGCTTCAAAATAAAGAATAAAAAATTGGGCAGAGGGTGTAGTAGCTCGGAGGTCAAATGCCCCTGGATTCCATTCCCAGACCTGCAAACAAAACAAAACAAAAAACAGGACTGAGAATGTAGGTCAGAGTAGAATGTCCCTGGGTTCAACTCCCAATATCAAAAAAATAAGATAGAGCCGGGTGTGTTGAACCACGCTTTTAATCCCAGCATTTGGGAGGCTGAGACAGGAGGATCGAGGTTCGTGGACTGCCTCAGCTACTTAGTGAGGCCCTCTACAACTTAGTGAGCCCCTATTTCAAAATAAAGAATAGGGCTGGAGGTGTACTGCCTCAGCTACTTAGTGAGGCCCTCTACAACTTAGTGAGCCCCTATTTCAAAATAAAGAATAGGGCTGGAGGTGTAGCTTAGAGGTAGAATCCCTCTGGGTTCAATCCCCAGTACTGCAAAATAAAATAAAAGGTATTGGCCGTTCCGAATTGGTAACGTCCTAATTTTATTTCTTCTTAACAACCTAGTGCAAGTGAGATGAAGCACATATGTACACTGTGAATGGACCTATGGATGGAGCTGCAGATCTACCTAGAGGCCTGTGGTGATATGCACCAAATGCCCTTAAACTATGTATGTGTTTAACATTAGACAGAGTTTCCGGCTCCAGACTTCATAATGAAATGGTTGTGTATGAATGAAAAGGCTTAGACTGGAGCATGTACATCTCAGCAGTGTCATTACAGGAAAAAATGGGAGGCAAACTATCAAAGTGAGGCTCTGGTTAAATGCTTTGTTCTAGATGCACGTAAGAAATACTAATGAGCCAGGTGGTAACCCACGCTTGTAATCCCCACGCTTGGGAGGCGGAGACAGGAGGATCTCGCAGGTTCGAAGCCAGCCGCGCTGGCTTAAGAGACCCTGTTTCCAAAAATAAAAAAAAGTATAAAATAGGTCTGGGAGTGTAGCCCAGAAGTAGAAGGGCTTCCAGGAACCCCAGTACCACCAAAAAAGAAAGAAAGAAAGAAAGAAAGAAAGAAAGAAAGAAAGAAAGAAAGAAAGAAAGAAAGAGAAATTAAAGAAATCCTAATGATTATCTAAAAATCATTCTGTGAAAGATTTACAATACAGGGAAATGCTCATGACCTAGTAAGTGAACAGATTACACACAGTATATACAGGGGACAATTCACTTTGTCCAGACTGAAAGTAAATACACCAAAATATGAATGAGAGTTGCACCTGCTGGGATGGGACCATCGGTGTGTTTGTTCAGCACAGGCCCCTGAGGCCACACTACCTGACTTCACCCCGGCTCTGGGCACCTTGGACAAGAGCCTTGTCTATAGAATAGGTGTAATACCCGTTTCCTTAGCTGGAAAACTGGGAAATGATTCAACTCACTCCAGAGAGTTGTTCTAAAACAAAAGGATTGAATATTTGGTAGCTCTTGGAAAGATGTTTAGCATATAACTGAGTATTTATAGTATGAGAATATAACATAAGTTTTGATTTGGGATATTTGTTTTGTTTTGTTTTGTTTTAGTGGTGCTGGACATTGAACCCAGGGGCATTCTACCTCTGAGCTATACCCCCAGCCCTGTTTTCATGTTTGTTTGTTTGTTTGTTTGTTTTTGTTTGTTTGTTTGTTTTTGGTGCTGGGGGTGGAACCCAGGAGCCTTCTACCTCCAGGCTACACTCCCAGACTTATTTTATTTTTTTTATTTGGAAACAGGGTCTCGCTAAGTTGCTGAGAGCCTCACTAAGTTACTGAAGCTGGCTTCGAACCTGCAATCCTCCTGTCCCTAATAAATAAAACTCCAAAAAGCAATTGCGGAGCCAGGCATAGTGGCGCACCACTGAAATCCCAGGACTAGGGAGGCAAAGTAGTGAGACTCTTATCAACCTAGCAAGATGTTTCCAAGTTGGGCTGGGGGTGTAGCTTGAGGGCAGAATGCCTCTGGGTTCAATCCACACTACCACAAAAAAAAAAAAAAGAAGAAGAAGAAGAAGAAGAAAGAAAGAAAAGCAATTACACTGAAACTTCTTGACAAAATGTTTCAAGTATTAAAGAGGAGTATCAAAGAAAATTCTAGAAACAGGCGTGGGAGCACACACTTGTAATCCCAGCATTCAGGAGGCTGAGACCAGAGGGTCATGGTTCAGCTACTCAGTGAGGCCCTCTGCAACTCAGTGAGACCCTGTTTCAAAATAAAGAATAAAAAATAGGGCTGGGGGTGTAGCTTGGAGGTAGAATGTCCCTGGGTTCCATCCCCAGTACCACAAAAAAAAAAAAAAAAAATCTAAGCCAGGCATGGTGGTGCACGCTTGTAATCCCAGCATTAATCATGGTTCCAGGACAGACTCAGCTACTACTTAGTGAGGCCCTTTTAAACTCAGTGCGACCCTGTTTCAAAATAAAGAATAAAAAATAGAGCTGGGTGTATAGCTCGGAGGTAGAATGCCCTGGGGTTCCATCCCCAGTACCACAAAAAAATAAAAATAAAAACATAAAGAAAATGTTAAAACAGAATGAAGGGGAACCAGCTCTACCAACTAATAAAACCTACTATGATAGTTTAAATTGTAATTAAAGGAAGACTTATTGAAATAGAATATATAACTTAAACATAATAAAATCTTGATATGTGATATAGAAAACAACATAATTTGATGGTGGGAAAATTAAATACTGTTGAGGTACCTGGTGAGCGATTTAAAAACAAGAAGTTTAGTTATTTTATTTCATACCTTCCCACAGATTAAAAGCAGAATGGATTAAAGAGTTAAGTATAAAATCAAATAAGCTGGGCATGGTGGCATACTCTTGTAATCCCAGTACTTGGGAGGCTGAGACAAGGGAATTAATTGCAGGTCCACGCCAGCTTCAACTACTTAGTGAGATCCTCTACAACTTAGTGAGACCCTGTTTCAAAATAAAGAATAAAAAATAGGGCTGAGGGGTGTAGCTCAGAGGAAAATGCCTCTGGGTTCAATCTGGGTTCAATCTCCAGTACAACACATACATACACACGTACATGCAACAAACATCAAATAAAACCAAAATGGAATAAAATGATATTGAATAGCATCTACTAGGTTTTTATGTGTTTTTTGCCGTACTGGATATTAAATCCAGGGTTGCTTTACTACTGAGCTACATCCCTCGTCCTTTTTATTTTGTTTGGAGGGTCTAACTAAATTGCCTAAACTAGCCCGGAACTTTTGACCCTCCTGGGCAGCCAGAATTGCAAGGCACGTACCACCTAACCCAGCCTTAGAATAGCTAATATCTGAAAAGAAAATACTAGCTTGGAAACAAGTTAAAAAATAAAATCACAGCTAGGTGTGGTGGCACACGCTTGTAATCTCAGTACCTGAGAGGCTGAGAGACAGGAGGATCGCAGGTTCAAGGCCACCCTCAGGAAGTAGTGGGACTCTCATCAACCTAGTGAGACCCTGTTTCAGAATAAAAATAAAACAGGGCTATGGGTATACCTCAGAGGTAGAATGCCCCTGGGTTCAATCCCCTGTGCCACAAAAAAAAAAAAAGAAAGAAATCATTAAAAGCCAACAGCTATGTCTATATAAAGATTATAATTTCTCTATGGAAAATTCTTTAATAAAAAGTTGTTAAAATATGGCAAATGATCATATTTTAAACATAAATAATTCTGATAAACCAAAAAGATCCCGATAGCCGGGCGTGGTGGCGCACGCTTGTAATCCCCACGCTTGGGAGGCGGAGACAGGAGGATCGCGCTGGCTTAAGAGACCCTGTTTCCAAATAAAAATATAAAAATAGGTCTGGGAGTGTAGCCCGGAGGTAGAAGAGCTTCCAGGAACCCCAGTACCACACAAAAAAAAAAAAAAATCCCAATAGTTAAATGGGCAAATGATCTGAGTTAACAAAAGAGGAAATAGATACAGAAATGAAAAAATGTTTAAGCTCACTATAAATGGCAGAAAAGGCAAATTAAAATATATTAAAGTGTTATTTCCCCCTCATCAGATATCATTTTAAACAATGTTTTCATACCCAGTTCTGGCAAAAGTAGCATGAAAATGGTTCTCTCCTACATTGCTAGTGAAATTACAGCTTAGAACAACCCTTTGGGGAAGTAATTTGGCAATACAACAATTTTACAAAAGATTCTGAGATTCCCAGCAATCTGACTCTTGGGAATTTGTTTCTAAATAACCAAAAAGTACAGTGTGTGGTGGGAGAAAGGAGGGTTGAGGGAGCCACAGCTCTTTCAGCAGTTTCTGAAACAATTATACTGGCTACGTGGGGATCAACTTAAATACACAAAAATGAGACCGTGACAGAACTATTCAACTGTAGTCCGTCATATAGATGATGGTTATGAAGACTGTGTGGCGATTATGTAACACTAATGGAAAAAGTAATATCAGATTTTATGTGTACGCATATTAAAAGCCCAAAATACTAAAAATTATGAGCACAACTGAGCGAGATTCTGGGAGTGAGATTCAGGCCCCGGCTCCCCACACAGCCTCTGAGCCACAGCAGCTTCCATCTTCCCCTGTCTTGCTCCTGGGGGAGAGGACTCAGCCTGTTTCCTGCCTGCTGAGTCTGGAGCCTTCTCATCCTCGGCCCATCTGGCTTCCCTTCCACCAGTCTCCAGTTCCCAGCTGGGCTGGGCTCCTGCTGAACGGGCAGGTCACCCAGACCTTAGGCACCACAATACCGCCACCCAGATTCTGGACTCTTTTTTTTTTTTTCAGTACTGGGGATGGAACCCAGGGGCATTCTACCTCTAAACTATATCCCCAGCCCTTTTTTTTTTATTCTTTATATAAAACAGGGTCTCACTGAGTCGCAAAGGGCCTCACTAAGTAGCTGAGGCTGTCTGCATACCTGAATCCTCCTGTCTCAGCCTCCCAAATGCTGGGATGACAAGCGTGTGCCACCACGGCCTGGCTGGACTTCATTCTTGATCCCAGCCTGTTCTCCCAGGTCCTGTTGATTCTGCCCACCCAGATGCCCCTCAAAGCACTTTCTTCCCTCCATCTACCCTGACCCTACCAGAAACAAACAAACAAACAAACAAAAAACCCGCCAGCTTCTCCCTTAGATAATTGCCGGACTCCTAAATGAACTCACAGCTCCAGCTTCTCTGAAATCAAGTGAGCGTGGAAACAGACACATCAGACCTGAGCCTCCCCGTGGGACCACTAGCTTCCAGGATGTTAAGGATTAAAGTCCCCAAAGCCTGAAGATGCCATGTCCAATCTCCAGGCTCATCTCGACACCCCACACACACACTCCACCCCAACCTGCTGAGCTCCGGGCATAATAATCTTCCTTTCCAGAAACCTCTCCAAGATTCTGGACCATTCTTGTTGCCTTAGGACATCTCCTGTTGCCAATGAGGCTCTATGTTGGGAATGGTGGCCTGTTAAAAAGTTTGCTATACTCTTTGACCACGGTGCTTTGGGCAGCAGGGTGCCCCACGACACACCTTTACCCTTAGTCAACGTCCCCGGTTCCCCCTGCTCAGCCACCTCCTTGACCACACTAAGGCTGAGGTCCCTGCATGAGCTGCTTCTAAGCCAGTCCTGTTCACATACAGGACACCAGAAAAATGGCTACTCCATTATAGACCCTCCCACAGGCCAAGGAAGCAGATGACAGCCCTGGGTTTGAATTGTGGTCCTGACACTATTAGCTGGGCAAGTTGCTTAATCTTTCTGAGCCCCTTTCCTTCCTCTGCAATATGCATGTAGAAAGGGAATGGCTGGGTAGGTAAGAATGTGGACTTTGAGGGTGGGTGGGTAGTGGCACACACCTGTAATCCCAGTACTTGGGGGGGGGGCTGAGACAGGAGGATTGCAGGTTCAAGGACAGCCTCAGCAACTTTGTGAGATTTGCAGCAACCTGGCAAGACCGTTTCCTATCAAAATAATAACAAGGGCAGGGGTGTATCTCAGAAGTAGAATGTCCCTGGGTTCAATTGCCAGTAACACACACACACACACACACACACACACACGAATGTGGACTTTCAAATTTAAGTTCCTCTCATAGTATAACCATCCACAGATCCTAGAGTTTCAGTCGCTATGAAAAAACCTGGAATTATCATGCGTGCCACATGAGACTGTGACAATTAAGATTTTATAAGTACGTAGCATAAATACTAGCACCAGGAAGAACTCATTAGTCAGAAGCTACAACAGGCATGGAAAGCACCTGGCACTGTGTTTAAGACTTTAGGGAGGCTAATTACTAGTTCACAGCCACCCCTCTTCTCTAGGTCAAGAAGAGTCCACGGGCTACAGACATGTAAATTTCAACTTAGGACAAGCAGATGGCACTCCACGTCCCACTGCAGGTTTGGGTAAGGACATACCACCCAACAAGACAATGTTCGGGACCAAAGACCAGTGGCTTCCTGCTTCTAGAGACACTGTTCAACCCAAGGACAGTTAATACCTGACAAGAACCCAGGCAAAATGGCAGAATTCTTTCCTGAAGGTTTGCTCATTCGTGACAAGTTCTCAAAATACAAAGCAATAGCAAGATAGGTGGTATAAAAATTGTGGCCCGGAACCAGGCATGGTGGTGCATGCTTGTAATCCCAGTACTTGGGAGGCTGAGACAGGAGGATTCTGCAGGTTTGAGGACAGTCTCAGCAAGTAGTGAGACTCTCATCAACCTAGAAATACCGTTTCCAAATAAAGAATAAAAAGAGTGCTGGTGATGTAGCTCAGAGGTAGAATGCCCCTAAATTCAATCCCCAGTACTGCCAAAAAAAAAAAAAAAAAAAACCTGGCCCAGTGCACGGTGTGGTGGCACATGACTATAAGTCCTAGTACTTGGGAGACTGAAAGAGGAAACTCGCAGATTCGAAGCCAGCCTCAGCAACTTAGTGAAGGTCTCAGCAACTTAAGGAGACTCTGTTTCCAAATAAAAAATAAAATACAGTTGAGGGGGTAGCCCAGAGGTAGAAGGCTCATGAATTCCATCCCCAGTACCACAAAAAAAAAAAAAAAAAAAAAAAGAGAGAGAGAGAGAAAGAAAGGAAGGAAGGAAGCGGCTAGTGGATGTATAGCTTAGTAGCAGAGCGCTTGCCTAGCATGCTCAGGGCCCTGGCTTCCATCCCAGCACCACAGAAACAATAAAAAATGTGGCCTAGCAAACAGAAAGACGCAGACTAGCCTGCGACACCTGAGAAGGCTGCTGGCCTCCCTGGAACGGCCTCCACTGGGACAGCAGAGAGGTCTGAAGACAGAAAACCCAAAAGGACACAGGGTCAGAGGAGGAATAAAGACGCCGCATGTGCAGGCGTGGTGGCTCACGCCTATAATCCCAGTTCCTGGGAGGCTGAGAAAGGAGGATCACAGGTTGGAGCCAGCCTCAGCTACTTGGTGAGGCCCTCCGCAACTCAGTGAGACCCTGTTTCAAAAAAAAAAAAAAATGGGGCTGAGAATGTAGCTCAGAGGTAGAATGTCCCTGGGTTCAATCCTCAGTACCGGGGGCGGGGGAGGAAGTGGCACTTGTGTGTGAGGAGGGGAGGAGCAAGCACAGAGGCTTGACGCAGGAGAGCAGAGGCTGCAACAGAGTGCTGGGGGGTAGAAGGAAAGCAGGAAGGGGGTAGAAGGTCAGAGGAAGGAGCCTGCTCACTTGTCCTCAGAACCCCTTTGCATTTATACAACAGGAAAGTCCCCAGGTGTGCACCAACACCAGGTCCAGCTCCTCTGAGCTCCAGCAGCACTGACAACTGAGCTCCAGCAGCAAGGTTGCCGCCAGGGAGGTGGAGTCACAGGATGTTTAGGAAGGCTAGAAGTCCAACCCAGGGGACCCGGAGCCACAGCCTGGGGCCCCTCTGCCAAAGTCGTAGTCTTGGATTTGATCTCAGCAGAGCGTGTTTAATGGGCATTCAGAGGTAGCTGCAGGAAGAACCAGATAAGACTTGAGGGACTGGACTCTCCAGCTCCAGGCGGAAGTCGGTGGTGAAAATTCTCAACAGTGCCTCAGAAGATGCAGGCGGCCCCGGAGACATGTGGGCCCTGCTAATCTCAGTCCTCCTGGAGAAATCCAAAGGGGTAAAGAGAGGTTAATGGAACATATTTCAGAAAAGTCTTCTGCGAGCTGTCACGCAAACAAGGGTCAACTGGGGCTGGGCGTGAGGGCACACGTTTATACTCCCAGCGTTCAGGAGGCGTAGACTGGAGGATCGCGGTTCGCTGACAGCTTAGGCCCTTTGCAACTCAGTGAGAGCCTGTTTCAAAAATAAAAAGACTAAAAAATAGGGCTGGGGGTGTAGCTCAGAGGTACAATGCCCTCTGGGTTCCATCCCCAGTACCACACAAAAAAGGGTCAACTACATGGCCCCCGTGGCCCCTCAGCCATCGCCGGCAGTAGAGCTGGCTCCAGCACTGGCCTGTAGCTCCACTACCTGTCATCTGGCTTTATTAAGACAGAAAGAAGTCAAGACTCCCCACACTACCTGCCCAAAGTCATCAAATTCATCAACCAAGAGAAAACCCCATTTTTTGTTTGTTTGCTTGCTTTTTGGTGGTGCTGGGGTTCCTGGAAACCCTTCTACCTCTGGGCTACACTCCCAGACCTATTTTATATTTTTATTTGGAAACAGGGTCTCTCAAGCCAGCGAGGCTGGCTTTGAACCTGCGCGATCCTCCTGTCTCCACCTCCCAAGTGCGGGGATTACAAGCGTGTGCCACCATGCCTGGCCAAAAAAAACACCATTTTTCTGTGACTTCTTCTTTTTTTTTTTTTTTTTTGGTGGGTCTGAGGATGGAACCCAGGAGTATTCGACCTCGAGCTACACCCCCTGCCCTATTTTTTCTATTCTTTATTTTGAAACAGGGTCTAAGTTGCAGAGGGCCTCACTAACTAGCTGAGACTGTCCGTGAACCGCCATCCTCCGGGTCTCAGCCTCCCAAATGCTGGAATTACAAGCGTGCGTCATCACGCCCAGATTTCTGTGACTTCTTTGCTGTATGTTTGTATGTATGTGTGTGGTACTGAGGATTGAACCCAGGGGCATTCTACCTCTGAGCTACACCTCCAGCCCTATTTTATTTTGATTTTGAAACAGGGTCTCATTAGGTTGGTAAGAGTCTCACTACCTGGCTGAGGCTGTCTTAGAACTTGTGATCCTTCTGTCTCAGCCTCCCATGTACCAGGACTACAGGCCTTCCCATCATTTAGAGCAACTTCTTTGCTCTAAATGTCCCATTTGGGGCCTTTTGACATAACTCAGTTCTTCAGGGAAGCCGGGCCTGGTGGTACACGCTTGTAATCCCAGTACTTGGGAGGCTAAGACAGGAGGATCTCAGGGTTGCAGCCGGCCTCAGCTATTTAGTGAGGCCCTCTGCAACTTAGTGAGACTCTGTTTCAAAATCAAAAACAGAAGCTGGGCATGATAGCCTTAGCTACTTAGTGAGGTCCTCTGCAACTAAGTGAGATCTTGTTTCAAAATAAAGAATAAAAATTAGAGCCGGTAGTGGTGGCGCATGCTTGTAATCCCAGCATTCGGGAGGCCAAGACCAGAGGATCGCAGTTCGCAGCCAGCCTCAGCTACTTAGTGAAGCCCTCCGCAACTTAGTGAGACCCTGTTTCAAAATAAAGTATAAAAAATAGGGCAGGGGGTGTAGCTCAGAGGTCAACTGCCTCTGGGTTCCATCCCTAGACCCGCAAAAAAAAAAAAAAAAAAAAAAAAAAAAAAAAAAAAAAAAAAATTAGGACTGGGGTGTATCCTGGAGGTAGAATATCCCTGGGTTCCATCCCCAGTACGGGGAAAAAATATTCAGGGAAAATGTACTTTAAAAAATATGGTAGGGCATAGGCATTTTCCAGCCATTGCAGGCCAGGAGTCCCACCAAGGAGAAGAAAACACAAGCTTTGAGAGCTCAGAGGCTCCTTGTGTGTTCACTTGAAGTAGAAACATTTGAAGACTTAATAGCTGTCATTGTCCCTTCTGCACCCCTCCTCCAACCCCTTGCTTTCATGAATCTTTGGGGCTTCATGTAGATAGGTATAGTTCAGGCCACCAACAAGAAAGTCCCAGGTTTGTTACTTTCAGTAACTCCTTGAAGGATGCTAACATGCTTTAGGGAATTCCACAGAATTCTACGCAGGCTGGAGGCTAGTTTATCCCACTCTCTTCTGGTCCTAGCCCCAACCGCAACCACTCCAACACCAGGTACACAGTCGTCACCTTGACCTACCCATTCCTCATCCTCTGCCCCATCTCCTTGCTCGCGGATCTCCGCTGCAGGCCCCTCTGAAGACTTCTGGGCCATGATGTTGTCTGTCCAGGATGCCCCTGTCTTTCTGTCACCAGCAAAATTACACTTGGTCACCGTGCCAGCCTCCAATTTGGCTAATGACTCTAAAAGAAGAGAAGTGGAATGTCCTCTCTCCTTGTGGCAGAACAGTGGGGGCTGGGCCCATCCTGGTGGGGTCCCCTAGGCCGGGGTTAAGTCATTGTTCTGCCCAGGCCTAGGGGTGGTCAGAAGGCCCTGGGTGGGGCCTCCAAGGGATAAACAGCAGGGGTTAACCACAGGAACCCCAAGACTGGGTGACACCCTGGGATCTAGTGTTTTCAAAGTAATGGCCCCAGGGTACTGGTCCAGGGATTTAGGAATGAATCTCAAGGGGGCCAGTTCCCAGGGGAGGCCAGACCTGGTCTACTCCCATAAGCTCTAACTAGGAGGGCCTCAGAGGGGGCCCACAGCCCTGCAGACCACAGGAGAACAGTGTGAAGGCACACTGCTTACCGAGGAAGGGACCGTCACCCCGAGTCTTCAGCCGTACCCCGGCCCCCAGTTCGAGTTCCATGGCCTCCATCTCTGACTCGGGAATCCAGAAGGCCACCGCCTGGTCGGGGGTGAGGGTCTCCGTCAGTGCCAGCAGCTCGGGCTTGTTCACCAGCCCCCTCAGCTCCTCGGGGGTGAGCCTGTCAGTGTCCCCCTTGGCTTCCACCTCTGTGGGCACACAGGGAGGAGACTGCTATGGCTGGGAGAATAAGTATGTCCAGAGGCCTCTGCCACCAAGGGCTGAGTGCTTTACATGCTCACACCCCTTCTACCTGCACACATTAAAGAAGCCCACGGTACAGGAGCTGTAGGCCTGGCTCTGCAGCGAACCTGTGCTCTGCTCTAACCTGCACAAGGGCTGGGCCCTGGCTAGACCCTGAGCCCTCCTTAAGTGTGCACAGCCCTTCCCAGCCCAGCAACCCAGAGCTGGCCCTACATGGAAACCAACCCAGGGGGCTACACCCTGCTGGAGTACACCCCAGCTGACCCAATACCAATCTCTACTCAGGGCACACAAGCGCAGCCAAGCCCCGGGCCAACTTCTCCAACTTCTCCAACACCCAGACAAACCATCTCATCACGCCCGGCTTTCCTTTTATTTTTTATATTGAAAGAGGGTCTTGCTAAGTTGCTGAATCTGGCCACAAACCTGCAATCCTCCTGTCTCAGCCTCCCAAGTACTGGGCTTACAGGCACACACCACCATGCCTAGCTACTGAGAAACCACTTTCCACAGGCCAAGCAGCTGTAGACAGACAAGCCCTGCTGTCCGAGGGCCTGAGAGAGAAAGGGCTGAAGCTACTTACTGTAGGACGACATGAGGAAGCCAGTGTTCACCTTCCTGGTAGCGCTGAAGTTGGGCTCAATTTCATCTCCCTTCGGGTCGAACTTACGGCGGTGGATACGACTGGGCCGGATATATAGCACATGGTAGCGCTCCTGGGGCCAGGCAGAGACAGAGTGAGGGGCAGCTTCTCCCGCCACCCCAGCCCCAGTGCACACACACAGCCTGGGCTCTGCTGGCAGCCTTGACCACCTCACCCTGTGCCTGGCATCCTACCTCAGCTCCAAAGATGTCCAGAGCGGGCAAGTGCCCCCCAGAACTCATTCTCTCATGTGTTTACTAGAGCACCACTAGGTCCAGGACAAGGAGGGTGCAGAGCCGGGCCCCAAGCCTACATACAGCCAGAGCAGAACAGACATGCAGGAAGCCAAAACCCAAGCCACAGGAATCCCAAATCCCAGAAAGCCAGCGTGGATGCTGCCCCGATGCTGTGGAAAGGCCACTGAAGGGCCCTGGGGGGGAGGGAGGGCGCTCCCCCAGGGAAGGGGCCTCAGCTTCTCCCATCACCCAGGGGCAGAGGGATCCTCTTTTCAGGAACACGTATGAATTCAGAGACGAGAGGGGGGAAGGAATGCAGAGCAAACCATTAAGTACTTATAATGTTAAGCAGGTGGGAGAACTGGCCCCAAAGACTGAAGAGGCTGAGGCCACTTCCAGGGCGAAATAAGCAAGAGAGATGGAGAAAACTGCAGCGGTGGGAACAAGAATATGAAAAGCCTGAGGCTACCGGGCGTGGTGGCGCACGCTTGTCATCCCGGTACTTGGGAGGCAGAGACAGGAGGAGCGCAGGTTCAAAGCCAGCCTCAGCAACTTGTGAGACCCTACACAACTTAGTGAGACTCTGCTTCGAAATAAAGAATAACAAGCTGGGCGTGATGGCGCACGCTTGTAATTCCAGCATTCGGGAGGCTGAGACAGGAGGATCGTGGTTCGTGGACAGCCCCAGCTACTACTTAGTGAGGCCCTTTGCAACTCAGTGAGACCCTATTTCAAAATAAAAAATAGGGCTATGGGTATAGCTCAGAGGTAGAACACCTCTGGGTTCAATCCCCAGTACCTCAAAAGAAAGAAAGAGAGAAGGAGAAAGAAAGAAAGAAAGAAAGAAAGAAAGAAAGAAAGAAAGAAAGAAAGAGAGGTGTGCAGAACGCAGAACTAAGGCTCAGAAAGGAGACACAGGCTAGTACCACAGGGGAATGCCAGGAGTCCACAGACACCTGAGATGGTGTGGTGATAAATGTCATGACCCCAAGAAGCTGACAAGACAAAGGCCAAAGAGGCATCAAAAGGGGGACGGAAGGCCCAGACAGCAACAGCAACATAGACTTCACATCAGGCTGAACTGCTACCTTCTCAGCTATGAGCCAGCCCCTCCCACCCCCACCCGTCTGCTGTACCCTCTCCGCCCCCTGGTCCCATGTGGCTGCTGACCTCATGACCCCACTTCCTATCTGCTCTGTGATCTCATGGGAGACAGGGCACAAGGGGATGCTTGGTCCTCACCTTCCTGCCATGGGCATCCGAGATGCTGTGCCGAGATACATCCACCAGTTCTCCCTCCAGCAGGATGCCGCTTCCCCTGAGGGGAGAAGGAGAGAAGGGATGGCTGGTTCCATTCTCTCCAACCAGGAGAGAGCCAGGATTCCAATTCTGTGGTCCAGGTCAGAGTCTACACTACAAGTTCCACCCAAGTCTCCTAGTCCCCTGGCCCTGAGCTGCCTGTACTGAGCAGCCCCTCTCTGAGCTTCCCACCTGGGAGCCCCCATTCTTCAAAGGCCCAAAGGACAGGAGCAACCTGGTCAGCCTGCCTCAAAACCAAACTATGAGCGGAGCATGGTGACTCACACTTGTAATCCCAGCATTTGGGAGACTGAGATAGGAGGATCGAGGTTCATGGCCAGCCTCAGGTACTTAGGCCCTTTGCAACTCAGTGAGACCCTGTTTCAAAAATAAACAATAAATAATAGGGCTGGGGGTGCGGCATGGAGGTAGAATGCCCCTGGGTTCTATCCCCAGTGATGCAAAAAAAGAAAAAAAAAAAAACTATAACCCCCTCCTTCAGGGCCCCAGGGGTTATTGTAAACAGAGCCTCAGTCTTATCTACAAAACAGGGAGAAAAACAGGTCCCTACCTCCACTCCTCTGATGCTGGCATGAGATCATGCAGTGAAAGGTATTTTGTAAACTATTAAGTGCTAACTAAATATAAGGGATTTTGCCGGGCGTGGTGGCGCACACTTGTAATCCCAGTATTTTGGAGGCTGAGACAGGAGGATCACACAGGTTCGAAGCCAGCCTCAGCTACTTAGTGAGGCTCTCAGCAATTAGTGAGACCCTGTTTCCAAATAAAATAGGTCTGAGAGTATAGCCAAGAGGTAGAAGAAGCCCCCTGGTTCCATCTGTAGTACCACGAAAAACAACAAAAAAAGGGATTTTACTGTGTGTGTGTGTGTGTGTGTGTGTGTGTGTGTGTGTGTGTGTGATGCTGGGGGTGAATAGTAGCCAGGGGCCTTCTACATCCAGGCTATACCCTCAGCCATTTTTACTTTATTTCATTTTATTTATTTATTTTTGCAGTACTGGGATGGAACCCAGAGAATTTCATCCTCCGGGCTATATTCCTAGACCTATTTTATATTTTATTTGGAAACAGGGTCTTACTAAGTTGCTGAGAGCCTCACTAAGTAGGTGAGGCTTTGAACCTGGCTTTTGATCCTCCTGTCTCAGACTCCCAAGTGCCGTTATTTTATTTTATTTTTAGTTCTGGGAATTGAAACCAGAAGCATTCTACCTCTGAGCGATACCCCAGCCCTATTTGGTGGTGGTGGGGGGTGTCTGGGGATGAAACCCAGGGGCTTTCTACCTCCAGGTTATACCTCCAGACCTATTTTATATTTTATTTGGAAATAGGGTCTAAGTTCTGAGCGCCTCACTAAATGGCTTTGAACGAGCCATCTTCCTGTCTCAGCCTCCCAGATACTGGGATTACAAATGTGTCTACTACCTGGCTAACCCCAGCCCTATTTTTATTCTTTATTTTGAAACAGGACTTCACCAAGTGTGGAGGGCCTAAATAGCTGAGGCTGGCTACAAATCCACACGATCCTCTTGTCTCAGCCTCCCAAATACTGGGATTACAAGCATCCGCAACCACACCTGATGACCCCTAGCCTTGTTTTGTTTTGAAACAATCTCTCTAGGTTGATGAGTCTCACTACTTGCTGAGGTTGTCCTTGAAACTGTGATCCTCCTGTGTAGGCCTACCAATTATTAGGATTACAGATGTACACCACCACACCCAGCTAGGATTTTACTTTTTTATTTAAGCAAATTTGGGCAGGTATCGAAGCTGTTGGAAGTTATCTTCCCTCTTCATCTATTTTAATATACCTGCTTGCATTCAAACTCACAGTTACCAACCCAAAGAAACAGCTCTTGTCTCTTTAGGGGTGGTGAACTCTAGGCTTGGAGACTAACCTCAGATCATAGGGTCCCACGCTGAAATGGACGGCCAGGCTCTACTAACAAGAACCTGGCCCTCCTACCTACCTGCTGCCCAGCACTGCCCGCCTGTCCCCTCTCCACTCACTTTTTTTTTTTCCTACCTCCGGGCTATACTCCCAGACCTGTTTTTTTATATTTTATTTGGAAACAGGGTCTCACTAAGTTGCTGAGAGCCTCACTAAGGCTAGCTTTGGAACCTGTGCAATCCTGTCTCCGCCTCAGAAGCAGGGATGACAAGCGTGCACCACCACGCACTTCTTGACCCCCTTCCCACCTGCTCTGTAGCCCATCAGGGAAGGGGCTAGATCCTGTCTTAGCACTGGCAGACTCCCCACTCAGATTCTAGTTTTCACAAAAGCAGATTCCTCTTTCAAAATGGAATAATAAGGGAGGAGCAGGGAGCCGGGTGTGGTGACCACGCTTGTATTCCCCCGTGCAGAGACAGAAGGATCCCTCAGGTTCCATGGCAGCCATGCTGGTTTAAGAGATACTGTTTCCAAAAATTAAAAAAGGTCTAAAATAGGTCTGGGAGTGTAGCCCGGAAGTAGAAGGGCTTCCAGGACCCCCAGTACCACCATTAAAAAAAAAAAAATAGGGACAATGAAGAGGGATGAAGCAGGAAGCAAAAGCACCCTACCTTACACACTCCACCCCCTCCCCCGCCATATTCTTTTTTTTTTTTTTTTCTTTTTTTTCGGTACTAGGAATTGAACCCAGGGGCATTCTACCTCTGAGATACACCCCCAGCCCTGTTTTTAATTCTTTATTTTAAAACAAGGCCTCACTTAGTGCAGAAGGCCTCACGAAGCTGAGCACGGCCCTGAACCATGATCCTCCCACCTCAGCCTCCCAAGTACTGGGATTACAAGTGTGCGCCAGCACACCCGGCTCCCCGTATTCTTTTTAAAAATATTTAGCTGATGAAGATTCTATATATTCAAGGTCTGCAATGTGATAACCTGATATAAATCCGTATCCTGTAATGATCACAATCAAATTAATCCATCCGCTACCACCCTGGCTACACATTAGATCTCCAGAACTTGTTCCTCGTCTAACAGAAAAGCTGCACCCCTTGGTCATCTCCCCAAATGCTCCCTTTTCCCCTTCTCCTCCCCCCCCCCCGAAAACCACGGTGCACGCTCTGCTTCTGCGTTGCACTGTTTAGATTCCACAAATGAGAATGGATCCGGCGCACTCTGCCTCATTCCTCAGGGTCTGCAATTGCAAATAAGAGGGTGGGTCCTTCGCAAACCCAGGGGGAGGCGGGGTCCCTCGCGCGGACCCCCGGGGGCAGGCGGAGCAGCCGGAAGGAGCTCAGCGCTAGGGACAGCTGGGTGGGGCTCAGCGCCGCCTGCCGAGCCGGTCGGGGCGGGATCCTGCCCCGGGTGCACCCACCCAAGGGCGTTCAGAGCCGACCTGTGTCTTCGGGGTGCGCTGGGAGGAGGGGCTCGAGGTCAGAAAGGTGGCGGGGGCAGCTCGGGCTTCCTCCCATCGCCTCCCCACCTCCAGTCTGGATCTGCATTAAGGGTCGGAGGGCCAGGCCGCAGCGCCTATCCGCGCCGGGTCCAGGCCCGGGGCGCCCCGGTGCCCGCCGGCTGGACAGCAGGGGCGCGGGGCGCGGGGTCCCAGGCCCCGATGGGCGGCGGGGCCTACCCCTGGTGGGCGGCGGGGTCCCAGGCGCCGGGCAGCCGCGCGCTCAGCACCGCTTTGTTCCGGAGGGCGCCGTCCTGGTAGATGCGGCTCATGCTCCCGGCGGCTGCTCGGCCTGGAGGGTCCGGAGGCCGCGGCCGCACCGCCCTCGAGCCCGCAGCTCCGGAGCCGCCCAGCCCCGGGAGTTCCCGGACCCGACTTAAAGGGGCCGAGCCCCGCTCCTCCGGCCGGGCGGAGTCGGCGGGGAGGGCTTCAGGAAGGACCCCAGGCCAGAGGCTTATCTCCAGCCTGTCCTCTCTCTTCTCCGTGCTTTCTCTCCTTCCTCGTTACTAAAGATAAATTCCTGCCCCAGCGCGCACACAGAGGGCCAAGGGAGCCCCAGAGATCCTAGAGGATCTTTCTTAGGATCGCCTCTGGAATGATGTTTTTCTACCGAGCAGGAATGGAGCAGAGGGGACAGCTGATGGTCGGCCTAGAAGCTGCGCTTTAGGCCGCAGTCCCACCATGTCTATAGGAGGAGTCTGGGGTTGGTGGCAGGTGGAAGACCGACTGGAGTTTGAATGCCTGCCCTGTGAGTTTGGGCAAGCCCCTCCGCCTTCCCAACCCCAAGCTTCTTCCTAGGTGGGGAGGAGTCAAGTGTCACAGGGCCAGAAAGATGAATGTAAGAGCCCCCGTGTGTGGTGGGTGTGGTGGCGCAGGGTTGTAATCCTTTTTGGGATGCTGAGACAGGAGGATCCGCAGTTCGTGGACAGCCTCAATGAGACCTTGTTTCCAAATAAGGAATAAAAAATAGTGCTGGAGTTGTAGGTAGGAGGTAGAATTCCCCTGGGTTCCATCCCCAGCACCGCCAAAATAAATAAATAAAAAAGAATGAAGAAGCCTCAGGCCTGTGATCCAGTACTTGGGGGGCTGAGACAGGAGGATCACAGGCTCAAGGACAGACTCAGCAATTTAGTGAGACCCTGTTTCTTTTATTTAGGTTTCTTTTATTTAGGAAAGTGGGGTACACATTCAAGGGAGAAGGCACACCATCACAAAAGGGCATCTTTGAGGGTTTCACAGTTCTTTTATAGGAGACTGGGGGGTGGGGGTAGCGGCACCCAGGGTGGAGGTCTGGACTTCCTCCGAATCCTCTGGTTCCTTGCAAGGATGGGTGTTGGCTGAGTGACACCTGAATTTGACCTTCCTCATGGACCATTTGTTTACTAAGCATCTCAGGTGGGGAGAAGGGTCATTCTGATGAAGGATGTGGCGCTATTGAGGCTTCTAGCTAAAAGAGAACAAGCTCTGCTAGGTGAAGTTAAGGATTATGAAGTTTCTAGATTTTAAAAACTATAGTTCTAGCCGGGCATGGTGGCACACGCTTGTAATCCCAGCATTTGGGAGGCTGAGACGAGGATAGACGAGGATCTCGGTTTGCGAACAGCCTCAGCTACTTAGTGAGGCCCTTTGCAACTCAGTGAGACCCGGTTTCAAAATAAAAAATACAGCAGGGGGTGTAGCTCGGAGGTCGAATGCCCCTGGGTTCCATCCCCAGACCCGCAAAAAAATAAATAAATAAATGAAAAGAAAAACTATAGTTCTCTCTTCCTTCCCCGTTTCTCTCCCTTTCTTTAACCTTTTATTTTTATTTTTCTATCTGACTTCATTTCCTCCTCCTGAGAGTTGGATCCCTTAGTTTTTGTTTTGTTTTCTTTTCTTTCCGGTACTGAGGATGGAACCCAGGGGCATTCGACATCCAATCTACACCTCCCCCCCCTCCCCGCCCTATTTTTATTCCTCATTTGGAAACAGGGTCTCACTGAGTTACAAAGGGCCTCACTAAGTAGCTGAGGCTGTCCATGAACCACAGTCTTCCTGCCTCAGCCTCCCAAATGCTGGGATTACAAGCATGCACCACCTTCCCTTAGTCTTAAGGATTGATGAAGGGTTGAAGTCTGTCTTTTATAGCTTCTTCAGTGCTGACAAGGGGCAAAGGCCCTACCTAACCAGAGATCAAAAGTCTTATCCTAACCGATCTAAATCAAAATAAAAAATAAAAAAGAGGGTGTAGTTCAGAGGTGGAATTCCTCTGGGTGGGTTCCCAGTACCAAAAAAAAAAAAAAAAATGAGAGCACTCTCCTCTCCAGAGCACAGCATTGCCTCCCTCTTTCCAGGCCCCTCCTGAACTCCTCCCAGCCCCCAGGGCCCTTGGCTGGAGTATGCCTCAGCCTGCAGGTGTGCTGTCCATGCCTGGGTACAGGGTCTCCTCTGACCACTGGATTGTTGAGAAGAATCTTGGGTCTCTCACTGGGCTCCTTTGTGTTAGGCCCTGGGGCAGGTGTGCCCTCTGGGGAGTATGCAAAGAGGAGGTGGCCAGGCAGACACCTGGGAGTCCAGGATGAGCTGTCAGTGTTGAAGAAGCATATCCCTCCCACATACACACATCATGACTCATGGGTCCTAGGCATTTTTTGCTTTCAAGGCCCCTTTGGTACATTAATAATATTTTAAAATTACGTCTTACCACTGGGTTAGTATAAAGATGAATATGTTAATAGTATTTGTTAAAACATTTTTTCTGTGTGTGTGTGTGTGTGTGTGTGTGTGTGTGTGTGTGTGTTGCTAGGGTTGGAACCCAGGGGCATTCTACCTCCAAGCTGCGCACTCCCAGCCCTACTACTTTTTTATTCTTTATTTTTGTTTGTTTGTTTGTTTGTTTGTTTTGTGGGCCTGGGGATGGAACCCAGGGGCATTCAACCTCCGAGCTACACCCCCAGCCCTATTTTGTATTCTTTATTTTGAAGGAGGGCCTCACTGAGTTGCAAAGGGCCTCACTAAGTAGCTGAGGCTGTCTGTGAACTGCGATCCTCTGGTCTCAGCCTCCCGAATACTGGGATTACAAGCATGCGCCCCCACACCCGGCTCTTCTTTAGTTTGAAACAGGGTCTCACTGAGTTGTAAAGGGCCTCACTAAGTAGCTGAGGCTGTCAGTGAACCGCGATCTTCCAGTCTCAGCCTCCCAAATGCAAGGATTACAAGCATGCGCCACCATGCTCAGCTGTTAAAACATTTTTTTCAGACTAAATTTTTTTCTTCTAAATTTAAAAGAAATTAAAACATGTTGGTAGCCCTTGAAAGCATGAAGGGCCCTTGTGCCTGATGTGTTAGCTAGCTTTCCCCTCTGGCCTACCTGGCTGCTTAGTGGGCAGAGCTATCCTTGGACCCTCACAGGTGGCCAGGCATGGTGGCACATTCCTGTAACCTCATCTATTCAGGAGGCTGAGGCAGGAAGATCACAAACTAGAGCCCCGCCTGGGCTACTTAGCAAGACCCTATTTCAAATAAATAAATAGGCCCAAGGTGATAGAACACTTGTTTACCAGGCAAGGCCCTGGGTTCAACCTCCAGTTCTCAGGAGGAGAGGAAGCTTTAATTAACTAAACCTAAATGAAATTTAAAACTTAATTCCCTAGTCTCACTAGTGGTGCTTTTGTTTTCTTTTCTTTTGTTTTGTTTTGTGGGTCTGGGGTGGAACCCAGGGGCTTCGACCTCTGAGCCACACCCCCTGCCCTATTTTTTATTCTTTGTTTTGAAACAGGGTCTCATTGAGTTGCAGATGGCCTCACTGAGGCCGTCAGGAACCACAACCCTCCTATCTCAGCCTCCCGAATGCTGGAATTACAAGCGTGCCCCACCATGCCCGGCCTACTAGTTGTGTTTTAAGTGATCCATAGCAACAGATGGTTAGTAGCTACCACTTCATGCTGTGCATGAAACGCTGGCATCATCAGAGAAAATTCTATGGGCTCTCTAAATTATAAAGCAATTATTTCCTACTCATTAGGCTCTGCAACTTCACCCATCAACACTGCAGATCAAGCACCAGCAACACAGGGGGATGTAAAACAACAAGAAAAAAGGTGTGTGTGTGTGTGTGTGTGTGTGTGTGTGTGTGTGTGTGTGTGTGTGTGTGTGTTGCTGGGAACTAAACCCATGGGGTCTCTACCACTGAGCTGCACCTTTTTATTTTTTATTTTGAAATAGGGTCTCACTGCCAATTATAGTAGGGCATGTCATACCCAGGAAAAGAAAAAAAAAACAGGCATGGTGGAGCTCGCTGGTAATCCCAGTACTTGGGAGGCTGAGAGAGGAAGATAGAAGGTTCAAAGCCATCCTCAGCTACTTAGTGAGGCCCTCCACAACTTAGTGAGATCATGTTTCAAAATAAAGGATAAGCCGGAGCCAGGCTCGGTGGCACACACTTGTAATCCCAGCATATAGGAGGCTGAAACAGGACGATCGCAGTTCACGGACCACCTCAGCTTCTTCTTAGGGCCTTTGCAACTCAGTGAGACCCTGTTTCAAAAGAAAGAATAAAAAATAGGGCAGGGGGTGTAGCTTGGAGGTAGAATGCCCGTGGGATCCATCCCCAGTACCACAATAAAAAGAATAAAAGAAGGAAAGAAAGAAAGGAAGGAAGGAAGGAAGGAAGGAAGGAAGGAAAAGGAAGGAAAGAAAAAAGGAAGGAAGGAAGGAAATAGGGCTAGGGGCGTGGCTTAGTAGAATGCCCTTGGTTCAATCACCAGTACCACCACAAAAAAAAAAAAAAAAAAAAAAAAGCCAGGCATGGTGGCACACACTTGTAATTCCAGCATTTGGGAGGCTAAGACAGAAGAATAGCACAGGTTCAAAGCCAGCCTCAGCTACTTAGTGAGGCTCTCAGCAACTTAGACCCTGTTTCCAAATACAGTATAAAATAGATCTGGGAGTATAGCTCAGAGGTAAAAAACAAAACAAAAAAAAAAGCCCCTGGGTTCCACCCCTAGTACCACCAAAAAAAAAAATATTGGGCTGGTATAGCTCAGTGGTAGAATGCCTCTTAATTCTAGTACAAGAAAGAAAGAAAGAAAGAAAGAAAGAAAGAAAGAAAGAAAGAAAGAAAGAAAGAAAGAAAGAAAGAAAGAGAGAGAGAAGGAGAAAAAGAATAGGAAGAAAAGAGGGTCTCACTAAGTTGCTGAGGCTGCAATCCACCTGTCTCAACCTCCTAGTCACTGAAATTACAGGCATGTGCCATTGGGCCTGGCTGTCCACCTACACTAAGCCGTCGTCAGCTGCCTTGGTGTGGGGTACACCACCAGCCTCTGAGTCAGCTTCCCCAGTGCAGGACACAAAGGAGCAGGGCAGGGAGCACATCACAGTGGAAATGTGTCCGGCGTCACCTGGCTCCGAGACAGAACAATGGAGAAGAAATGAGGTATGAAACATAAGAATCCAGAAACTGATGAAGAAATCCTTCCAGTCATCAGACAGGTAAAATTCTAAGTAAAGGATTTGTTTCTCATTAATCCTAATCAAAATAGAAATTCTTGAGCCGGGTGTGGTGGCGTAAGCTCAAATCCCAGCATTTGGGAGGTTGAGACCTGAGGATCAAGGTTCACAGCCAGCCTCAGCTACTTAGTGAGGCCTTTTGCATCTCAGTGAGACCCTGTTTCAAAATAGAAATTTTTAAAAAATAGGGCTGGGGGTGTAGCTCGGAGGTACAGTGCCCCTGGTTCCATCCCTAGTACCAAAAAAAAAAAAAAAAAAAAAATCAAAATTCATGAATATTCCAGTTTAAGTAATGCAACTCTCCCCTACTTACCTCCCCATTATGGGGCAAAATAGAATTGATATGGATTTTTATTGCGGGCACAAACATAACAGCAAAAACAAACGAGGACTGCGTTTGTGTGCAGAATCTTGGGTTTTATGCATCAGATCACATCGTAGCATATCTGACACATCTTGTCCTGACAAAGTCTGGTGGTTGGAGAAGAAATAGCATGCCAAATTGCCACCAGTGCAGTGAAATCGCCTGAAGAGAACACACGTACACACGGTAGAGCAGAAGCTACAAAACAAAGGAAGCACTCGAGAGAGAAAGCATCACATCAAATAAGACGCCAGGAGGACGACCAGGCCTATCCATCACAGTCCGTCAATAAATGCAAATGGAGTATGCCTGGTTCAGAAAGAAAATCTGTGCTGCGTCTTTGAATCAGAAATCTCTTAATGTCGCCTCTGTGCCTCCTGGTCTCACGTTCCTCCAGGCCTGCTCCGGCCTCTCTGTAGCCACCGACTGTTTGTGGTGCTCACACGAGCTATTCCTCCGTCTGGCCCCTTGATCCCTGAGAAAAAAGACTCCTATGAGTGTTGTCAATCCGACTGCTTTCTGCTCTGATGGAATAGGGTCGCTATAGCTGGTGGCCAGTGAGTGGAGATAACTCTTGGCATGAAGGGGCCTTGAAATAAGGTTTTCACATGGCCAGGAAGGGTGAGGTATGGAAGAAAGGGGAGATAGGGCTGGGAAATGGAGTGCCATGGCATGATTGGTATGGGAACAATGGTGGTTAGAAGAAATGTAGACTAGCTTTTATTAACAGGATTGAACTTTGGGGGGAAAATAAAGAAAATGATGAGCTAACAGCCAATGTCAGATATGTGAAAGCCATAGGGGTCTTTATAGCTGTTTTTTGGGAGCCTCAATGGCTGAAAGTCAGACTCAGCATCTGATTGTAAGGGTGACAGATGCCAACGCAGGCTGGATGTGCGGCCTTGATGGATCTCCTGTCACACCGATGGAAAAGGGTGGGCCCTGGGCTGGGATCATGGGCCCATGAGCCCATGAGCCTGAGAACCTTGTACTTTGAAAACCTTGACCCCCAGCCGGGCATGGGGGTGCACGCTTGTAATCCCAACATTTGGGAGGCTGAAACGGGAGGATTGCCATTTGCAGACAAACTCAGCTACTTAGTGAGGCCCTTTGCAACTCAGTGAGAACTGGTTTCAAAAGAAAGAATAGCGCCAGGCATGGTGGCGCATGCTTGTAATCTCAGTGCTTGGGAGGCTGAAACAAGAGGATCACACAGGTTCAAAGACAGCCTCAGGTACTTAGTGAGGCTCTCAGCAACCTAGTTAGACCCTGTTTCCAAATAAAATATAAAAAAATAGGTCTGGGGGTATAGCCCAGAGGTAGAAAGCCCTTGGGTTCCATCCCCAGCACCACACACAAAAAAAAGCATAAAGATTAGAATATAGAGCCAGGTGTGGTGGCGCACGCTTGTAATCCCCGCACTTGGGAGGCAGAGATGGGAGGATTGCGCTGGTTTGGAGCCAGCCTCGCTGGCTTAAGAGCCCCTGTTTCCAAATAAAATATATATATAAAATAGGTCTGGGAGTGTAGCACGGAGGTAGAAGGACTTCCAGGAACCCCAGTACTGCCAAAAAAAAAAAAAAGAATATATAGCTGAGGATATAGCTTGGAGATAGAATGCCCCTGGGTTCCATCCCCAGTAAACACACACACACACACACACACACACACACACACACACACACACACCTTGACTCCAAAAACTCAAGTATGAAACTTACAAACTAGGTATGGTGGTGCATCCTTGTAATCTCAGTACTTGGGAATCTGAGACAGGAGGATCACAGATTCGAGGACAGCTTCAGCAAGTAGTGAGGCTCTCATCAACTTAGTGAGACCCTGTTTTTTTCTTTTTCTTTCTTTGTTTTTTTTTATTTATTGTGGTGTGTGTGTGTGTGTGTGTGTGTGTGTGTGTGTGTGTGGTACTGGGGATTGAACCCAGAGACATTTTACCTTTAAACTACACCCCTAGCCCGATTTTATTTCTTATTTGGAAACAGGGTCTTACTAGGTTGATAAGACTCAATACTTGCTGGGGCTGTCCCTTTGGGGACAGGTTTGCCTGCAATCTTCCTGTCTCAGCTTCCCAAATACAGGGATTACAGGTGTGCACCACCACACCCAGCAACCCTGTTTTTTGTTTTCTTTTTTTGTGTGTGTGGGGGGGTCTGGGGATGGAACCCAGGACTATTCAACCTCCAAACTACAGCCCCTGCCCTATTTTTTATTCTTTATTTTTGAAAACCGGGTCTCACTGAGTTGGAGAGGGCCTCACTAAGTAGCTGAGACTGTCCACAAACTGTGATCCTCCAGTCTCAGCCTCCCAAATGCTGGGATTACAAGCGTGTGCCACCACACCTGGCTAGCAATTCTGTTTCAAAGTAAAAATAAAATAGGAGATGGGGGAGTTGCTCAGAGGTAGAATGTCCCTGGTTTCAATCTCCAATATCACAATAAACAAACAAATCAATAAATAAAGCTGGGCATGGTGGTACACACTTGTAATCCTACTACTTGGGAGGCTGAGAAAGGAGAATCATGGGTTCTCAGCCAGTCTCAGATACTTGGTGAGGTCCTCCACAACTTAGTGAGACCCTGTTTCAAAAATAAAGAATAAGATAGGCATGGTGGAGCACGCTTGTAATCCCAGCATTTGGGAGGCTAAGATAGGAGGATTGCGGTTCACAAACAGCCTCAGCTACTTAGTGAGGCCCTTTGCAACTCAGTGAGGCCCTCCTTCAAAATAAAGAATACGCTGGGCGTGGTGGTGCATGCTTGTAATCTCGGCGCTTGGGAGGCGGAGACAGAAGGATCGCACTAGTTTGGAACCAGCCTCGCTGGCTTAAGAGACCCTGTTTCCAAATAAAAAATATAAAAAAATAGGTCTGGGAGTGTAACCCAGAGGTAGAAGGGCTTCCAGGAACCCCAGTACCAAAAAACAATCAAAAAAACAAAAATAAAATAAAATAAAATAAAATAAAGAATACAAAATAGGGGCCGGGGGTGTAGCTCAAACGTAAAATGCTCCTGTGTTCCATCTCCAGTACTGCAAAAAATAAAAAAAGAAAAAGAAAGAAAAAGAAAGGAAGAAGCCGAGCGTGGTGGTGCACGCTTATAATCCCAGCATTCGGGAGGCTGAAACAGGAGGATCACAGTTTGTGGACAGCCTCAGCTATTTAGCGAGGTCTTCTGCAACTTAGTGAGAACTTGTTTCAAAATAAAGAATAAAAAAATAGAGCTGGGGGTGCAGAGATAGAATGCCCCTGGGTTCCATCCCTAGTACCGCCAAGAAGAGAGAGAGAGAGAGAGAGAGAGAGAGAGAGAGAGAGAGAGAGAGAGAGAGAGAGGAGAGGGAGAGGAGAGAAAGGAAAGAAAGAGAAAGAAAGAAAGAAAGAAAGAAAGAAAGAAAGAAAGAAAGAAAGAAAGAAAGAATAAAAAATAGGGCTGGAGGTGTAGCTTGTAGGTAGAATGTCCCTGGGTCAATCTCTAGTACCAGGGGGAAAAAATAGGGCTAGAGGTGTAGCTTGGAGGCAGAATGCCTTTGGGTTCAATCCCCAATACCACATACATACACATACACACACAAAAAGTATGAAACGTACACATGACAACTGGGTGAGGGTGCCAGGGCTTCCGAGACATGGCACTAGGGATGTGGTTGCAGGTTGAGGGAGAGAGGACTGTTCAAATGGGCTTCCTAGGTCAGGCTTGGGACCCACCATCTGACCTTGCCCAGCAGGCGCAGAGGCGGTAAGTGCCTCTGAGACGCCTGTGGGGCTGATGGAAGTAGACACGGCTAATGAACTAGACTCTCGAGTAAGAGGATAAGGAACCTGGAACAGCAGAGGCCTGGTGCCGCCCTCACCTGCTAAGCCAGGTAGATGTCATTACTGGCAAGGCGCCTGGGCAAGCTTTGTGGTCTCAGGAGGGTCACGATAGGTGGGCGGGCCATGAGGGTGGTGTGTGAGCTGTTGACCTGAGTCAATTTTCAGATGCAGGGTCCACTGGCTGGAGGAGATGCTGGGCCCCAGAGGACCACCATCCCAAGTGTTCTCTAAATAATCTAGTCTTTTCTCAGGGCATCAGTGACCACTTGACAGGATAACTGTGCACTAGGGAAAACAGACTACTCAGAATTTTAAAAGATTGTTAAATATGGTTCTTAGCCAGCAGGACACCTAATACTATCATAGTGCTCCTGTTAGAACAGGCTTATGGAAATCAGGCAGTTAAGGAGTTTTAACCCAATTATTTTTCATTCGGTCCAATGAATATGAAGGCAGTGAGCTCCCTTAAATATAAAAAAATAAGAGTAAAAAATACTAGAAGAATTTTTTTATGTGTGTCATACTAGGGGTGGAACCCAGGGGCTTTTCTACCTCTGAGCTATACTCCCAGACCTATTTTATACTTTATTTGGAAACAGGGTCTCACTAAGTTGCTGTGAGTCTCACTAAGTAGCTGAGGCTGGCTTCGAACCTGTGGATCCTCCTGTCTCAGCCTCCCAAGCGAGGGGATTACAAGTGGGCGCCACCACGCCTGGCTGGGGAAATTTTTAATAGTTTGTGCAGGATGTCTTTTCTTTCTTTTCTTTCTTTTCTTTCTTTCTTTTCTTTTCTTTTCTTCTTCTTTTTTTTTTTTTTTTTTTGTGTGTGTGGTACCAGGGATAGAACCCAGAGACATTCTACCTCTGAGCTCTACTCTCAGCCCGATTTTTATCTTCCTTCTTTCTTTCTTTCTCTCTCTCTCTTTCTTCCTTTCTTTCTCTCTTTCTTTCTTTTGGTACTGGGGATGGAACCCAGGGCTATTCTACCTTTGAGCTACATCCCCAGCCCTATTTTTTATTCCTTCTTTTGAAACAGGGTCTCACTGAGTTGTAAAGGGCCTCACTAAGTAACTGAGGCTGTCTGTGAACTGCAATCCTCTCTCTGGTCTCAGCCTCTCAAATGCTGGGATTCTAAGCATGTTCCACCATGCCCAGCATTATTCTTTATTTTTAAACAGGGTATCACTAAGTTAAGGAGGGCCTCGCAAGTTGCTGAATCTGGCCACAAACCTGCAACCCCCCGTCTCAGCTTCACAAGTACTGGAATTATAAGGGTGCGCTCCCATACCCAGCTCACAGGATGTCTTTTCTAAACAAAATTTAAACTAGGTGTGGTGATGCATACCTGTATTCCCAGCACTTGGGAAGCTGAGACAGAAGGACCTCAGGTTCAAGTCCAGTCTTAGCAAATTAGCAAGACCCTGTTTCAAAATTAAAAGGGCTGAGTCAGTGTGGTGGTGCACACTTGTAATTCCAGCATTCAGAGGCTGAGACAGGAGGATTATGGTTCCAGGACAGCCTCAGCTACTACTTGGCGAGACCCTTTGTAACCCAGTGACCCTGTTTCAAAATAAAGAATAAACAAATAGGGCTGGGGTGTAGATCAAAGATAGAATACCCCTGGTTTCCATTCCCAGTATTGAAAAAAAAGGGGGGACTGGGGGAGTCGGGCATGGTGGTGCTTGCTTGTAATCCCAGTGGTTGGGAGGGGGAAACAGGAAGACCACAGGTTTGCAGCCAGCCTCAGCAAGTAGTAAGACCCTGGTTTTTTTTTTGTTTGTTTGTTTGTTTGTTTTGTTTTTTTGTTTTTGCAGGTCTGGGGACAGAACCCAGGGGCATTCAACCTCCAAGCTACACCCTCTGCCCTATTTTTTATTTCTTATTTTGAGACAAGGTCTCACTAAAGCCTCACTAAGTAGCAATCCTCCACTCTCAGCCTCCCGAATGCTGAGATTACAAGCGTGCACCACTACGCCCACCTAAGACCCTGTTTTAAAACAAAAATAAAAGCCAGGCGTGGTGGCGCATGCTTGTAATCCCCGCGTTTGGGAGGCTGAGACAGGAGGATCGCACAGGTTCGAAGCCAGCCTCAGCTACTTAGTGAGGCTCTCAGCAACTTAGTGAGACCCTGTTTCCAAGTAAAATAGAAAATAGGTCTGCTCCCAGCCCAAAGGTAGAAAGCCTCTGGGTTCCATCCCCAGCGCCACAAAAAATAAAATAAAATAAAATAAGATAGGGCTAGTGGTGTACCTCAGAGGTAAAATGCCCTTGGGTTCTACCCTCACTAACACACACACACATACTCACATACACAAAAGCTTAAAAGTCTCAGCCATTAATTTTAGTGCTTCTGGGCTCACATGTCAGTGGCATGAAAAGGGAGAATATTATTTTATTTATAAATGGTAGCCAGATGTGATGACACATCTTGCAATCCCAGTACTTGGGAGGCTGAGACAGGAGGATCATGGGTTCAAAGCCAGCCTCTGCACCTTCCTGAAGTTCTCAGCAACGTAGAGAGAGCCTTGTTTCCAAATAAGAAATTTTTAAAAATCAGGCTGGGGGTGTAGCTTGAAGATAGAATGTTTCTGGGTTCAATCTCCAGTACCAAAAATAAACAAACAAATACGTAAGTAAACAAATGGCTTATAAACATGTTACAAGACGCGGAACCTCACGCAGTGATTCTAACCTGCGTATCTTTAATTCTGAATGAGATTGAGCATCTTTTAATGTGTTTTAAAACCATTTAAATTTACTTTTTCTGTGAAAGCAGATTTTGGCATTCATCCATTTCCCACCCCTGCCCAGTTTGGCAAAGATCAAAACATTTGCTAATACAGATTTGGTCACAGCATGGATAAACAGACACCCTGTACATTTCTGGGGAAAACACACATGTGAATTGGTGTGGCATGCATATGTGCATGTACATACACGCCATGCATATATTAATTATGTTATATGGCCCTTTATATATTATATTATATACAATAATTTGTATGTGTATGTTTGTGTGTGTGTGTGAGAGCGAGAAAGAGAGAGAGAGAGAGAGAGGAGAGAGAGAGGCCGGGGATTGAACCTAGGGACATTCTACCTCTGATTTACACCCAGCCCTATTTGATTGCTTACTCTGAAAGGATCTAATTTGTGGAGGGCCTCAGTAAATTGCTGAAGCTGGCTGTGAACCTGCCATTTTCCTGTCTCAGCCTCCCAAGTACTGAGATTACAATCATACACCACCACGCCCTACTTGGTGCGGCTTTTATTTGTGCGTGTGTGCGTGTGTGTGATACTGAGGATGAAACTTCTACCTCTGGGTTACACCCTCAGACCTATTTTATATTTTTATTTAAAAACAGAGTCTCGCTAAGTTGCTGAGAGCCTCACTAAGTAGCTGAAGCTGGCTTCGAACCCGTGCGATCCTCCTGTCTCAGCCTCCCAAGCGCGGGGATTACAAGCGTGCGCCACCACACCCGGGTCAAAGTACTGCATTTATTAAATGAAAAACAGCAAGTGCTGCCCAGCGTGCCCAGCAATCACTCATTCCTTGAGGACTTCCTTGCTTGCCAAGAACTGTCCCAGGTGCTGGACACAGAGGTGACCTGAGCAGGCCAGAGACAAGCTGTCACGAAGCTGACACCCCAGTAGAACTAACAACTCAGAAATGAAGTAACTTCGGGTCATGGTAGATGGTATGAAGGAAACTGTAAGAACAACATCCCAGAGGCAGGAGAGGGCTCCTGTGCTAAGTAGAGCGATTTGGAGCTGTGCGGGACCTGTAGTTCTGCTAAGGAGTAGAACAGTTGCAGTGATCATGGGGAAGAAAGCCGAATGGGACGCGCCTGAGTTGGCCGACTCAGGATCTGTGTTCAAGTCTATAAGCACAAGAGGATATAGCTGAGCGTAGGAGCACAGGCCTGAAATCTCAATATTGGGAGATGGAGACAGGAGGATTGCAAGTTCAAGGCCAGACTCAGCAACTTAACAAGAACCCTCAGCAACTTAGCAAAATGCTGTTTCAAAAAAATAAAATAAAATATGGTTTAAAGCCGGGCGTGGTGGTACATGCTTGTAAATCCCAGTACTTGGGAGGCTGAGGCAGAAGGACCATTGGTTTGAGGATAGCCTCAGCAACTTAATGGGGCCCTACACAATTTAGTGAGACCCTGTTTCAAAATCAAAGAATAAAATAGGGCTTGGGGTGTAGCTCAGAGGTAGAATGCTCCTGGGTTCCATCCCCAGTACCACACACACAAAAAATATGGCTCGAGGTATAACTCAGAAGTAAAATGACCCTAGATTCAATCCCCAGGCCAAAAAACAAGGCAGATATATAAGTACATAAACGTGTTTATAGACAATATTTCTGGGAGAAGGAGGCACTGATCCCGGTGGCTGCCTTGGGGCCTGGGCTCCAGGGCAGGAAGGAGACTTCGGTTTCATAATATATTTTTTATGCTATTTGATACTTTTTCCATGTACATGAATTACTTTTTCTATTAAAAACTAGTTAAATTTTTAAACTCTGGAAACATCTTAATATTCCATCTCAGTTGTAATCAGAAATGCAAATTAAAACATCAAGGAAATAAGATTGTTTAGAAAGGATTTAAATTTTGTAAAGCTTGTAGTTGATGAGGATATTAAAAATAGACTTGTGAAGCCGGGCGTGGTGGCGCATGCTTGTAATCCCCGCGCTTGGGAGGCTGAGACAGGAGGATCGCACGGGTTCGAAGCCAGCCTCAGCTACTTAGTGAGGCTCTCAGCAACCTAGTGAGACCCTGTTTCCAAATAAAATAAAAAAAGGTCTAGGAGGATAGCCCGGAGGGAGAAAGCCTCTGGGTTCCACCCCCAGTACCACCAAAAAAAAAAAAAAAAAAAAAAAATAGACTTGTGTATTGTCTGTATATTCTGTTTATGGTAATGAGCAATGGTAAACTTTGCCTGATGATCATTTGACTATTTTGATATTAAAAGCCTTAACTGAGAAAGGCATGGTGCTGCGTGCTTGTAATCCCAGTACTTGGGAGGCTGAGACAGGAAGATCGTGGTTTCCAGACAGCCTCAGATGCTTCATGAGGCCCTCTACAACTTACTGAGACCCTGTTCAAAATAAAGAATAAAAGACGGGCATGGGCACATGCTCATAATCCCAGCACTTGGGAGGCTGATACACGAGGATCGCACAGATTCAAAGCCAGCCTCAGCTACTGAGTGAGGATCTCAGCAACTTAGTGAGACCCTGTTTCCAATTAAAGTATAAAATAGGTCTGGGAGTATAGCCCAGAGGTAGAAAAGCCCCTGGGTTCCACTCCCAGTACCACAAGAAGAAAGAAAGAAAAGAACAAAAGAAAGAAAGAACAAGAGGGAGGGAGGGAGAGAGAGAGAGAGAGAGAGAGAGAGAGAGAGAGAGAGAGAGAGAGAGAGAGAGAGAGAGATGGAAAGGAAGAATAAAAAAAAAAAATAGAGCTGACGCCCGGCGTGGTGGTGCACACTTGTAATCCCTGTGCTTGGGAGGTGGAGACAGGAGGATCACGCAGGTTTGAAGCCAGCCAAGCTGAAATAAAAAAGTATAAAAATAGGTCTGAGAGTGTAGCCTGGAGGTAGAAAGGTTTCCAGGAACCCCAGTACCACCAAAAAAAGAAAAAAAGAAAAAGAAATAGGGCTGGGGGTATAGCTCAGAGGTAGAATGCCCCGGGTTCCATCCCCAGTACTATAATAAATAAATAAATAAGAAAGAAAGAAAGAAAGAAAGAAAGAAAGAAAGAAAGAAAGAAAGAAAGAAAGCCAGCCAGTCCAGCAGGGGTGGTGCACGCTTGTAATCCCAGTATTTGGGAGGCTGAGATAGGAGGATTGCAGGTTCGAAGCCAGCCTCAGCAGTTTAATGAGACACTCAGCAAATTAGTGAGATTCTGTTTCCAAATAAAATATAAAATAGAGCCGGGCGTGGTGGCGCACACTTGTAATCCCAGCATTTGGGAGGCTGAGACCTGGAAGATCGCGGTTCGCAGACAGCCTCAGCTACTTAGTGAGGCCCTCTGCAACTCAGTGAGACTGGTTTCAAAATAAAGAATAAAAAATAGGGCAGGGGGTGTAGCTCGGAGGTCAAATGCCCCTGGGTTCCATCCCCAGACCCGCAAAAAAAAAAAAAAAAAAAAAAAAAAATATATATATATATATATATATATATATGGACTGGAGGTGTAGTTTGGAGGTAGAAGGCCCCTGGGTTCCATCCTCAGAAAAACAAAAATAAGGAAGGAAAGAAAGAAAGAAAGAAAGAAAATCAGCTGGGGGTGTAGCTCAGACATAGAATGCCCCTGGGTTCAATCCCCAGCACCACACACAGATACACACACACACACACACCACACCACACCACACCACACCACACACACACAGCCGTAATTGTTTTGGTGGCTTCTTGCATCAATCAATCATTCCATGAATTTCCCCACAGTAAAGACTCATGGACCAGCTGTGGGTATATTCATCCCAGCATGTTAATATCAGGGAAGTGATAGAAACAATTTAAATTCTAACAAGCCAGCCAGGAGTGGTGACACACACCTGTAATCCCAGTACTTGGGAAGCTGAGGCAGGAGGATCAAGTGCAGTTTATGTACAGCCTCAGCAATGCAGTAAGACCCTCAGCCACCTAGCAAGACCCTGTCTCAAAATAAAAAACATAACGGGGCAGAGGAAGAGTTCAGAGGTAGAACACCTCTGGGTTCAATCCCCAGTAACACACACACACACACACACACACCACCACCACCACCACCACCACCACACATTTATTTGTTTGCTTGTTTGTGGTAGGGGTAGAACCCAGGGGCATTCTACCTCCAAGCTACAACCCCAGCCCTATTTTATTTTTTATTTTGAAGGAGGGTCTCACTAGATTAATGAGAATCTCACAACTTGCAGAAGCTTCCTTGAACCTGTGATCCTCCTGTCTCAGCTCCCAAGTACTAGGATTATAGACATGCACCACCACACCCGGCCTATTTTATTTATATTTTTAAACAGTGTCACACAAAGTTGCTGAGGCTGCTGGCCTTGAACCTGTGATCCTCCTACCTCAGCCTCCCAAATACTAGGATTATTTACAATCATGTCCCACCAAGCCTGGCTAATTAATTTTTTATTTGAGCTATTCCCACAGCCCTATTTTTCATTCTTTATTTTGAAACAAGTCTCACTAAGTTGTCAAGTGCCTCACTAAGTATCTGAGGCTGGCTGTGAATCGGCCTGGCTCTGGCTAACTAATTTTTTTTTTTTTTTTTTTTTTTTTTGTACTGGGGATGGAACCCAGGGTCATTCTATCTCCCAGCTACACTGTCAGTCCTATTTATTTATTTATTTATTTATTTATTTATTTATTTATTTATTTGCAGTTTTGGGGATTGAACCCAGGGGCATACTACCTCTGAACTACACTCCCAGTCCTATTTTTTATTCTTTATTTAGAAATAGGGTCTCACTGAGTTGCAAAGGGCCTCACTAAGTATTAGTTGAGGCTGCCTGCGAACCACGATCCTCCTGTCTCAGCCTCCCAAATACTGGGATTACAAGTGTGAGCCACCAGGCCTGGCTTTGGTTAATTAATTTTTTAAAAATAGAAAGGGCTGGAGGATGTAGGTCAGTGGTTCAATCCCTAATATCACAAGAAAGAAAGAAAAAGAAGAAAAGGAAAAAATGCAGATCAACCATAAGATCAACATATCTGGGTTGTAGGGAAAATGTAGATTTGTGTGTGTGATACTGGGGATGGAAGCCCCTCCTTCCTGCTCACATCCTCCCACTGGCCCTGCTGGGAGGACTTCTAGCAGAGGATCCTGCACACGAGGCTTCCAGGCTTGGTTGAAATGTTAAAGGAGGCAGTGTGTGTGTGTGTGTGTGTGTGTGTGTGTGTGTGTGTGTGTGTGCGCGCGCTGAGGATCAGAAGAAAGCAATTTCTATTTCTCTTAAGACAAACAGCCATTTGGAAGGCTCCTGTCTTGCTGCACCAGTCTATTTTGAATGTCAGAAGTTAGATATTAATTCCTTCTTCTCTCTTCATTCTTTCTTTAATTTCTCATTTTACTGAAACCCGGGCCATCCGCTGTGAGCTACGCTGTTATTTTAGGTACTCCCAAGAAAGACACGAGTTGCCAATTCAATTAGGAACAATGCTTTCTTTTTATAATTTGGTTTAAATTTATTTAAAAATCTCTTTTCAGATGTCTTTAAACATATATTTTTACCATATTTCACTCTTGTACATATGTAAAAATGGAAAATCTAAGGATAATAAATTGGAAGGAATCACTAAAACATCTCTGCAGTCAGGCACGGTGGCACACACCTGTAATCACAGCAACCTGGGAGGCTCAAGGCAAGAAGAATACAAGTTCAAAGCCAACCTGGGTAACTTAGTGAGACCATGTCTGAGACCATGTCTCAAAATAAAGATAAAGATAAAAATAAAAGGCCTGGGGCTGTAGCTCAGTAGTAAAGCACGTGCTTGGTGTGTGCAAAGTCCTGGGTTCAATTTCTAACACTGCAGAAAAATAAAATAAAATAAAAAGAAAGAAAGAAAGAGAGAAAGAAAGAAGAAAGAAAAAAGGAAGGAAGGAAGGAAGGGAGGAAGGAAAAAGAAAGACTTCTTTACAGAAGAGACTGGTATGGAAACTGAGTCTTCCAAATCCTTCTTCTTGCTTTTGTGTACACACATGCGTGCATGTGTGCGTGCATGAGTGCGTGCGTGCGTGCGTGCGTGCGTGCGTGTGTGTGTGTGTGTGTGTGTGTTACTGGGGATGGAACTCAGGAGTGGTCTACCTCTGAGCTATACCACCAGACTGGTTTTTATCTTTATTATTTATTTATTTATTTATTTGTTTGTTTGTTTATATATTGTGGTTCTGAAGATTGAACCCAGAGGCATTCTACCTCTGACCTACATCATCAGACTGATTTGCTTGTTTTGAAACAGGGTATCACTATGTTGCTGAGGCATGGTTAACCTGCAATCCTACTCTCAGCCTCCCAAGTACAGGAATTACAGGAGTGTGCCACAACAACCAGCTTTATTTTAATTTTGAAACAAGGTCCTGGGTCTTACTAAGTTACTGTGCCTGGCTATGACCTTTCTACACAGTGATGCTGCCTGTGCCTTCTGACTGTTGTACCGCCTGGCCTTTTTTTTTTTTTTAATGTGGTACTAGGGATGGAACCCAGGGGAATTCTGCCTCCGAGTGACACCCCCAGCCCTATTTTTTATTCTTTATTTTGAAACAGGCTCTCACTGAGTTGCAAAGGGCCTCACTAAGTAGCTGAACCGCGATCCTCCTGTCTCAGCCTCCCAAATGCTGGGATTACAAGCGTGTGCCACCATGCCCGGCTTAAAAGTTCTTTCTTAAAAACTGTATAGAAGCCGGGTGTGGTGGTGCAAACTTGTAATCCCAGTACTTGGGAGGCTGAGACAGGAGGATCGCACGGGTTTGAAGCCAGCCTCAGCTACTTAGTGAGGCTCTCAGCAACTTAGAGAGACTCTGTTTCCAAATAAAGTATAAAATAGGTCCACGAGTATAGCCCGGAGGTAGAAAGCCTCTGGGTTCCACTTTCAGTACCACAGTAAATAAATAAATAAATAAATAAATAAATAAATAAATAAATAATATGTATAGAAGATGTTCAGACCAAGTTTGCACATAGGCAGACAATAATACCCAATGATGGCCAACAACTAGTCGTCAATATTGATTGTAGGGCACATTCCAATTTCAAAGAAATGTATGCCTTATAAATGATGGATTCTAATCAACCTTAATATTTCTTCTTCCCACACCTCTACTTTTCCCTCTAAGCAGGTGGATGCTTCAAGTTGCACAGAAAGAAAGTTACAAGCCAAGAGTGGTGGCGCAGGCTTGTAATCCCAACATTTGAGAGGCTGAGACAGGAGGATTGCAATTTGAGGACAGCTTCGGCTATTACTTAGTAAAGCCCTTTGCAACTCAGTGAGACCCTGTTTCAAAATAAAGAATAAGAGCCAGGCATGGCAGCACACGCTTATAATCCCAGCATTTGAGAAGCTGAGACAGGAGGATCATGGTTCTTGGACAGCCTTGGCTACTTAATGAGGCCCTTTGCAATCAGTGAGACCCTGTTTCAAAATAAAGAATAAAAAATAGGGCTGGGGGGTATAACTCAGAGGTAGAGTGCCCTTGGGTTCTATCCCCAGTACAGCAACGGAAAGGAAAGAAGGAAAAAGAAAAAGAAAGAAAGAAAAAGAAGAAAGAAAAGAAAAGAAGAAAGAAAAAAAAAGTTATGTACTTGGAAAGACTCCAATTCTCTCTGAGATATCAGTCTTATCACATAGACATTGCTCAAAAGAAACCTTTGAATATAAAACTGTGACCAGGATTCTGCTCTTTCTTTAGATAGAGTCCTAAAAGAGAGCTTAGATGCTTACAAATAATGCTGACCATTCTCTTCATCAATATAAATCACAGCCATTGGATCAGACAGGAGGTAGGAGTTCATGAAAACAGTGCTCCCAGTAGACCAGAGGGGATCAGGCGCTCCTGAAAGGCAAGAGAGCACAAGGCCAGGCAGGAGGAGACCACAACAGAGACCACAGTGGACAGACGAGGCTCTAGAAACGCCTCGGAGCTCAGAGCTCGGACAGTGGAGAAGGCGAAGAGGAAGCTCGGGGAGCGTTGAGGGTGTTGGCTCAGCCATCGGAATGTGGGACTTACTCCCTCCCCGTTTGTGCCAAACAGAGGGCAGCAGAGGCCTCTGCCTGCAGCCAGGAGTAGCAAGGTTGGCACACTTTAGCCCAAAAGGCAGGCTGGAAACACAAGCTATTGGTAAATAGCTAAACACATAGCTATTTGGTTCAGCCTGCCCAGCAGAGTGTTTGGTGGAATTCAGGATGTAGCAAAAAGTCACACTGTTTACACAGCGGCCACATTTAGTTAGGAATGTTTAGTAAGTAATAACAATCTGACTTATTTGGTTCAAGCAAAAAAGACATTCAGAGCCAGGAGTGGTGGTGCACGCTTGTAATCCCAGCACTTGGGAGGCTGAGACAGGAGGATAACAGGTATGTGGCCAGCCACAGCTACTTAGTGAGGCCCTCTGCAACTTAGTAAGACCCTGTTTCAAAATAAAGAAATAAAAAAAAATAGATCTGGGGTGTAGCTTGGAGGTAGAATGCCCCTGGGTTCCATTTTCCATTCCCAGAACAGAGAGAGAGAGAGAGAGAGAGAGAGAGAGAGAGAGAGAGAGAGAGGTTGATATTGATTCAGGCTGGGTGGAGTGGCACGCATGTAATCCCAGTATTTGGGAGGCTGAGACAGAAGGACGGCAAATTTGAGACCAGCCTCAGCAACTTAACGAGGCCCTGTTTCAAAATAAAAAATAAAATAAGAGCTAGGCGTGGTGGCGCATTCTTGTAATCCCTACGCTTGGGAGGCGGAGACAGAAGGATCGCGGTGGTTCGAAGCCAGCCTTGCTGGCTTAGGAGACCCTGTTTCCAAATAAAAATATAAAATGGGTCTGGGAGTATAGCCCGGAGGTAGAAGGGTTTCCAGGAACCCCAATACCACCAAAAAATAAAATAAAATAAGACTGGGGTGTAGTTCAGAGGTAGAAGGGCCCTGGGTTCAATCTCTAGCACCACAAAAAATAAAAAAATAAAAAGAGAGAGACATTTCAGTTCAATCACACCATTAGATGTGTAGAGAGGCGGCTTCAGGCGTGTTACCTCTGACCCAGCGAAGCCACGCAGGGAGCGGCTTTCCTTCTCGTCCATGCCACTGACCTCAGTATAGCGCTGCCTCCTGGTCTCATCATGGCTCCTGTGCCACAGACGTTACATCAGACCAGAGGAAGAGCCAGTATCCTTGAACCTCCCCTTGCAACAATGCCCCTTCTGTAATAAACTGACCCTTTTCCTAAGGATTCCTAAGAAAGCTTCTACTTATGTCTCATGAGCCAGAACTTGGTGACACTCCATTTTTAGTTGCAAGTGAGGCTGGAAAGAGCGTGATCCGAATTAAAACGATTGATTTCTGCCAGTGTGGTGGTACACGCCTATAATTTTAGTACGTGGGAAGCTGAGACAATAGGATTGTGGGTTCAAGGACAGCCTCAGCAATATATATATATATATATATATATATATGTATATATATGTATATATATATGTATATATATGTATATATATACATATATATATACATATATATATATATTTTTTTTTTTTTTTTGCGGGTCTGGGGATGGGACCCAGAGGCATTTGACCTCCAAGCTATACCCCCTGTCCCATTTTTTATTCTTTACTTTGAAACAGGGTCTCACTGAGTTGCAGAGGGCCTCACTAAGTAGCTGAGGCTGTTCGCGAACCGCGATCCTCAGGTCTCAGCCTCCCAAATGCTGGGATTACAAGCGTGCGCCACCGCGCCCAGCAGCCTCAGCAATTTAAAGAGGTCCTGCTGGCATACTTGTAATCCCAGCATTTGGGATGCTGAGACAGGAGGATCACAGGACCTCAGGTTGTGGCCAACCTCAGCTACTTAGTGAGGCCCTCTGCAACTTAATGAGACCCTGTTTCAAAATAAAAGAATAAAAAATAAGGCTGGGGGTGTAGTTCAGAGGTAGAATGTCCCTGGATTCTATCCCCAGTACTGAAATAAATATAAATAAATAAATATCCTCAGCAACTTAGTGAGATCCTGTTTTTAAATAAAAAATAAAATAGGGCTGTTTGCTGTAGGTTGGAGGTAAAATGTCCCTGGGTTCAAACCACACTCAAAAATAATAAATAACAAAAAATAAATAAAAAAGAAGAGGGAAAGCCAGGTGTGGTGGCATACACTTGTGATCCCAGCATTCGGGAGGCTGAGGCAGGAGGATTGCAGTTTGTAGTCAGCCTCAGCTACTTGGAGAGGCCCTCCAGAACTTAGTGAGACCCTGTTTCAAAATAAAAAATAAAAAAAAATAGGGCAGGAGGTGTAGTTCAGAGATTGAATGTTCCTGGGTTCCATCCCCAGACCCACAAGAAAAAAAAAAAAAAGAGGGACCTCGGTGTGGTGGTACATGCTTGTAATCCTAGTACTTGGGAGGCTGAGACAGGAGGATTGCAAGCTCATGGCCAACCTCAACTACTTACTGAGGCCCTCTGCAACTTGGTGAGATTCTGTTTCCAGATAAAGAATAAAAAATAGGACTGAGGGTGTAGCTCAGAGGTAGAATACCCCTAGGTTCAATCCTCAGTACCACAAAAGAAGAGAAAGACTGAGAATGAGAATGAGAAGAGGAAGAAGAGGAAGAGGAAGAAGAAGAAGAAAGAGAAGAAGAAAAAAAAGAAGGAAGAGGAGGAGGCGGAGGCCTGGGCCGGGGATATATCTTGGTAGAAGGCCCCTGGGTTCAATCTTCAGTACCAAAGGAAGGGTGGGGGGAGGGATGCAGAGTGGCGCACGCCTGTGATCCTAGTGCTTGGAGTCTGAGACAGGAGGATCGCAGGTCCCAGGCCAGCCACAGCAACTTAGTAAGGCTCAGAAAACTGGCAAAATGATGTTTCAAAATAAAATTTAGGGCTGGGGGTGTATCTCAGACTCAGAGGCAGAAGGCTCCCGAGTTCAGTCCCCAGTACCACACACACAAAAAAAGAAAGAACTTTCTAAAATTAACTTTCCACTTTAAATATTAGAAAAAGAATAGCAAACTCAGTGAGTCCAGAGAAGGAAATAAGAGAGGAAATCAATAAAATAGGAGACAGACAGGCATTAGGGAAAAATCAATAAGACCAAAAGCCAGTTCTCTGAAAAGATCGATAAAATTGATAAACCTCTAGATAGACTGATCGAGAAAAAAGAAAGGAAGATGCAAATTGCCGATACGTGTTGATTTAAGTTGGTTTTGCTCTTGTGCTAAACATTCCTATAATTCTAGAGTTAAATCCACAAAACAAGGGTTATTGAGCAAAGTGGAGCTTCTGCCCCCACTCCTTTCACCCTATCTCCTTTATTCCAATAGGTGATCGTTTTAGTTACCATTTACGCTTTATCTTTCCATGTTTCAGCATCAGAAAATATATTTGTAAGAGCCGGGCGTGGTGGCACACGCTTGTCATCCCAGCATTTGGGAGGCTGAGACAGGAGGATCGCAGTTCGCAGTTCGCGGACAGCCTCAGCTACTACTTAATGAGGCCCTTTGCAACTCAGTGAGACCCTGTTTCAAATTAAAGAATAAAAAATAGGGCTGGGGTGTAGCTCGGAGGTAGGGTGCCTCTGGGTTCCATCCCTGGTACCGCAAAAAAAAAGAAAAAAAAGAAAAAGAAAATACGTTTGTAGTTAATATGTTTGCAGTGTTGTTTTAAGGTCCGCTTGCCTTCTGAGAAGGTATTCACAAGGGGTGAAGATTCTTATGCTATTGTCGTATTCAGATATAGTCAATATATTCAAACAAAAGCTTCTTAGTATGTTCAAAAATACATGCAAGAGTGTGCTCAATAGATCAATACAGACGATGACATTCAGTAAACATTTGCAGGGATACCTAAGGGCTTTAGCCTGGCTCTACAGAAGAAACGTTCCATCTTTCAGTTGACCATAGAGCCACAAAGAATCTGGCTATTCAAATTAGGTTTCTGTGCAAAACTTGCTCAGGTCTATTTTTTTTCCCCCAAAATCCTATTTTAGAGCCATACTTGGTGGCACATGCTGATTGGAATCCCAGGACTTGGGAGTCTGAAACAAGAGGATTGCAAGTTTAAGGTCAGCCTTAGCAACTTGGCGAGATCCTGTTTCAGAGTAAAAAGAAAAGGGGTTGGGGTGTAGTTCAGAGATAGAATACCCTGGATTTAAGCCTTAGTACACACACACACACACACACACACACACACACACACACACACGGCAAGTTTATCTAGATGGAGAGATGGGCTCTCTATCTAGAGAGAGTTTGACTGTCTAATTCTGTCAAACTTCTGCTTTTAGAAAGTGATAATTGTTCCCTAAAAACTATTAAAACTATGATTACATAGTTTACATAGGGTGTAGCTCTGTGGTAGAACATACCCTTAAGCACACTCACGACCCTGGGTTCAATCCCCAGCACCAAAAATACATAAAAATAGAGGTATAGTGGCTTGTTTGTTTCATCCTGACATAAGGAATAGTACCACAGAGTATGGTGGCATACTCCTGTAATCCCGCTACTTGGGGGGGCTGAGACAGGAGGATGGCAGGTTCAAAGCCAGCCTTGGCATTTTCGTGAAATCCTGTTTCAAATAAAAAATAAAATAGGGCTGGGGGTGTAGCTTGGAGGTAGAATGTCCCTGAGTTCCATCCCTGGTAACACACACACACACACACACACACACACACACACACACATGCGCGCGTGCGCGCACACACACACATACAGGCGCGCACACGCACACACACACACACACACACACACACACACATAGTTTCAACACTGATCATAAGCCAGGTGTGGTGGCACATACTTGTAACCCCAGTACTTGGGAGGCCGACATAGGGGATCACAGGTTCGCAGACAGCCTCAGCTACTTAAAGAGGCCTTCTGCAACTAGGTGAAACCCTGTTTCAAAATAAAGAATAAGAAATAGGGCCGGCGATGCAGCTCAGAGGTAAAATACCCCTGGGTTCAATCCCCAGGACCAAAAAAACCTTTAAGGCTTGAGAAAGAAGCCATGTGCTTTACACTGGACAGGAGCACAGAGCCGGAGTTCACGCGGAGTGAGCTGCGCCAGTGAGCCCCTCTCCTTTGCTCAAATATCTTGGAGCTGATTTATAGTGTACAGGTCCAGATAATTTCCATTGTTAGCATCATGTAACATAATGCTGGTTATTTTAAAAAGAAAAGGAGTCCTAATATACCCTTAGGGAAACATAAGGGAGAATATATTTGCAGATAGAGTTTTAGATGAATAATAAAGGTTGAAATATAGAGAAATACACGTTCTTGAAGTATAGGCAAATTTTTCTTTTTGTTATTTAGGTTTTTAGCTAGATATAGTGCATTTTATAAGTTCAATATATATTTAATTTATTTGTGAAATTATTTGCCTTTTTTGTAGGCAATATTCTATTGAACTCCAATTACTCGGAAGTCTTTGGATAAGTAAAGCTATTTTTATTTTTTGCAGTACTAGGGATTAATCCCAGGGGCTTTCTACCACCAAGGTAACAGCTACAGGCCTTTTTACTTTTGCCTCACAGTGCCTAAAAAGACATTTTAAAACCCAGTCTTAAGCCAGGCGTGGTGGCACATGCTTATAATCCCAGTGCTTGGAAGGCTGAGACAAGAGGATCGCACAGGTTCGAAGCCAGCCTCAGCTACTTAGTGAGGCTCTCAGCAACTTAGTGAGACCCTGTTTCCAAATAAAGTATACACTAGATCTGGGAGTGTAAAAAAAAAAGTACCTGGGTTCCACCTCCAGTACCACACACACAAAAAAATTTAATAATTAATTAAATTCAGTCTTGTTTTTATCCAAAATCCTCAAAGCATAAAGTGTAAAAAACTAAAATTAAGAAATATTAAAATGCATTAAACCAGACACGGTGATGTATACTTATAACTGCAATACTTGGGAGGCTCACAGGTTCAAATCTAACCTCCGCAACTTAGTGAGGCTGTCAGCAACTCAGCAAGATTCTATTTCAAAATAAAAAAAAATAAATCTGGGCATGATGGTACACACTTTTAATCCCAGTACTTGGGAGGCTGAGACAGGAGGATCGCAGGTTCGTGTCCAGCCTCGGCTACTTAATGAGGCCCTCTGCAACTTAGTGAGACCCTATTTCAAAATAAAAAACAAAATAGGGCTAAAGGTGTAGTTCAGAAATAGAATGCCCCAGGCTAGGTATAGTGGTGCATGCTTGTAATCCCAGTACTTGCGAGGCTAAGACTGGAGAATTACAGGTTTGAGGAAAGTTTCAGCAAGTAATGAGATTCTCATTCATCTAGCAAGACCCTGTTTCAAAATGAAAATAAAATAGGTCTGGGGGTATATCATGAAGGTATAATGCCCATGGATTCAATCCCCAGTACCACAAAAATAAATAAATAAATAAATAAATAAATAAATAAATAAATAAATGCTAGGTGTGTATAATCTGGAGGTAGAATTCACCTAAGTTCAACTGCCTGTAACAAAAATATATTAATAATAAAAAAATAAATAAAGCCAGGTGTGGTGGCACATGCTTGTAATTTCAGTGCTTGGAAGGCTGAGACAGGAGGATCGCAGGTTTGAGGCTGCCTCAGCTATTCAGTGAGACCCTCTGCAAGATAGTGAGACCTTGTTTTAAATAAAGAATAAAAATAGGGCTGTGGGTGTAGTTGGGAGGTAGAATGTCCCTGGGTTCAATCTCTAGTACTACAAGAAGAAAAGAAAAAATCTCACTAGGGTACTACGGTGCTGAGGCAGGCCTTGACCTGTGATCCTACTTTCTCAGCCTCCCAAGTACTGAAATTACAGATGGACACCACCACACCTAGCATTACCTGGTCTTAATTTTACTTTATAAATTTATATTTATGTATCTTGATATAAAGTAAGTGGTCCTGAGTGATACACATCAAGGTAAAGATATCCCTGGATGCAATCACAACTGTATTTTCTGATCTTTCTGTAATAAGCCTTTATTGCTTTTCTAATAAGAAATAAAGTCATTTTGTAGTATTGACTGGGGAATAAGCCAACAAATCAATAGAACAGAATAGAAGACTGAGAAAGAGATTCAATAGATATAAGAATTTGATGTGTGATAAAGGTGGGGTTTTAAATCAATGGGGGGAAAGATGGACAGTTCAATACGTTTTGTTGGTTCAACTGGCTAACAATTTGGAAGATAAAGTTTAGCTCTGCCTCATACTCCATTCTAAGTAAACCTCACATTACTTAAAAGCAAATAAAAAAGCCAGGCATAGTAGCCCATATTTCTAATCCCAGTACTTGGGAGGCTGAGACAGGAGGATCGAGGTTCTTGGCCAGCCTCAGCTACTTAGTGAGGCCCTCTGCAACTTAGTGAGAGCCTGTTCCAAAATAAAGATTTTAAAAATAGGGCTGGGAGTATAACTCAGAGTTAGATTGCTCCTGGGTTCCATCCCCAGTACCTAAAAAAAAAAAAAAAAAAAAAAAATCAGAAAAAAAAAAAATCAGAAAAAAAAAAAAAAAACCTTCTGCCGGACATCATGGTGGTGCAAACCTATAATCCCCCCAGTACTTAGGAGGCCTAAATAAGAGTACTGCAGATTCAAGGCCAGCCTCAGCAATGTAGTAAAACACCCAGTATCCTAATAAGACCCTGTTTCAAAAAAAAAAAAAAAAAGAAATGAAAGGGCCAGGAACATAGCTCAATCCTCAATACCAAAAACATAAAGAAAAAAAAATTGTAGCCAAGGAGGTTGAGACAGGGGAATCATGGCCAGCCTCAGCAACTTAGTGAGGCCCTTCCCAAATTAGTGAGATCCTGTTTCAAAATAAAGACTAAAATAGGGATGGAGATGTAGCTCAGAGGTAGAATGCCCGTGGGCTCAATCCCCAGTGCCATAGACAGATAGATAGATAGATAGATAGATAGATAGATAGATAGATAGATAGACAGACAGACAGACAGACAGCTGGCATGGTAGTGCACATTTGTAATCCCAATACTTGGGAAGCTGAAACAGGAGGATCACAAGTTCATGGCCAGCCTCAGCTACTAAGTGAGGCCCTCTGCAACTTAATGAGACCCTGTTTCAAAATAAAGAATAAAAGCCGGGCGTGGCGGTGCACGCTTGTAATCCCCACGCTTGGGAGGCAGAGACAGGAGGATCGCGCAGGTTGGAAGCCAGCTGCGCGCGCTGGCTTCGGAGACCCTGTTTCCAAATAAAAATGTAAAAAATAGGTCTGGGAGTGTAGCCCAGAGGTAGAAGGGCTTCCAGGAACCCCAGTACCACCAAAAAAAAAAAACAAACAAACAAAAAAAAACCAAACAAACAAAAACAAAATAAAGAATAAAAAATAGGACTGGAGGTATAACTTGGTATGCCCCTGGCTTCAATTCCTAGTACCACACACACACACACACACACAAAAAAAAAATAGAGCTCAGAGGTATATCTCAGAGATAGAATGTCCCTGGGTTCAATCCCCAGTACCACACCAAAAAAGAAAAAGAAAGAAAACCTGTAACTTTTATGCCTTTGTTAAGTTAAAAACATGAGAGTTTTAAAAAAAATATAAGCAAACAAATTCCATTAACTTGGAGTGGAGATGGCCTTTGTAAGCCACAAAACAAAATTGGCATGCACAAAGAAAAAGGTTGGCATATCTGGCAACAGAAACTAGTAGACAGAGGAGATTGGAAAGATGGCAGCGGCCGCGGTCGCACTGGCAATCGCAGCTGCCGAAAAGGATAAGCATTCCTCGGAGAAGCCCTGGACACCAGATTTTGGTTTAATATTGGACTGGGACAACTTAGGGAGACATTTCCAGCCGTGACTTCCTATCTAGAATACAGGAGAGAGAGTGGATAACGGCGGAACTAGAAGCAAGATGACAAGGAGGCGCCAGCCACACAAGAAAAGTGATTTTTGGAAGAACACCCCAGAAGGGATTAGAGAAAAGACCACTTCAGCCACGCATGTTGGGGACTCGTAACATCATACCTTGTAAGAAAAATGACCCGGGCATGGTGGAGGGAGTCGAGCAGTGCCGGGCAGGAAGCCCAACCTTGTGTCGTTGGGGGGAGGGGGACTCAGCGTGCCTGGCCGCTGTGCCCTGTTATGCTGCGCCGGGGGCCACGGTGCGCCTGTAACAGCAGATCCTGCTCTAAACAGTGAGACTGTGGCCTCTGCTCTTGGAAGGGAGATAAAATTCATTGCTGCTGAGTGTTCAATCTCACAACCTCTTAAAAAAAAAAAATATTGGAGAGGGGTTAAGATGGCGGCGGCGGCAGCCAGGATTCAGGAGATGCAGACAAACTCTATCCAATTCACCTGGAACGTTTGGGGGAAAAAAATCCCCACAAAGGGGGATTGCCCCGCCGCACAGGCCTAAGAATTCTGGACATCATATCATGTAAGGAAGGAGCTCAGCAGAGAACCAGGAGGAAGTCAGTGGCGGTGGAGCTGTGGAGCGGCAGCCTGGCAGCGCAGCAGCCCCGGCGCTGGAGCCAGAGGCAGAGGTGGAGGCTATTATTTTGGAGAGGCAGACATTTGATTCAACCTAACTTGATCTCCTGAAGAAATTGCCCCAAAGGTAGAATTTGGAGGGGCAGACATATCCAGCCCAGTCCACCTTGAGCTTTTGAGGAAATCTCCCTAAAAGTAGACTGGCTGACTCTGATACATATGCTCGAGAAGTCTGGACAACATGCTAAGTGGCAAAAGGGTTTGGGGGGTATCAGAGGGGGCCCCGCATAGCCGGCATGGACCTACATTCTGCGTGTTCTGGGAGTCATCAGCCCTCATGGCCACTGCACTCCTCAGCTCAGAGTGAGAGGCCAGGGTGCACATGGAGCAGCAGAGCCTGCTTTCTGAAATGAAGCTGTGGACCTCTGCCTTTGGAGGGAAGACAAAATTTATTGCCACTAGGTATTTGGGGTCCCATCGTTTGCAAAAGACATGTTCTGCTTTCTCATATTAAAAAATAAAAATGGAAGAACGCCGGGCATGGTGGCGCATGCTTGTAACCCCAGCACTTGGGAGGCAGAGACAGGAGGATCGCTCTGGTTCGAGGCCAGACTCGCTGGCTTAAGAGACCCTGTTTCCAAATAAAAGTAGATATAAAAAAAAAAAAAGAGTCAGGTCTCTGGGAGTGTATCCCAGAGGTAGAGGGGTTTCCAGGAACCCCAGTACCACCAAAAAAAAAAAAAGAAGAAGAAGAAAAGAAAAAAGGAACATCTGTAGATGACCTGCTCATAGTGACAGAGATCAGGGCCCAGTGCACAGCAAGGCCAGTACCGGGGACTCTGAGGCCTGGATAGGAGCCTGCCTGGTGGCTAGGCCGGTGCCGGGGCCAGGAAGGCAGGGATTGGAGCCTTCCTTGAGGCAAAGCTGGTGCTGGGGCCTCCATCCGAGGCCGGGATCGGAACCCACTGAGGGATGTGGCCAATGCCAGGGCCAGTAAGGCCAGGATCAGAGCCTGCCATGAGGCAAGGCCGGTGCTTGGGCTCCAAGGCCAGGATCAGAGTCTTCCGAGGGGTAAGGCCAGTCCTGGGGCCACTCAAGCCAGGATTGGAGCCTGCCGTGAGGTAAGGCAGGTGCTGGGGCCGCCGAGGCTAAGATCGGAGCCTGCCAAGGGGTGAGGCCAGTGCCGGGGCCAGTGAGGCCAGGATCAGAGCCTGCCGTGAGGCAAAGCCAGTGCAGGGGCCTCCGAGGCCAGGATCAGATCCTGCTGAGGGGTAAGGCCGGTGCCAGGGCCAGCCTGGCCGGGATTAGGGCATGCCGTGAGGCAAGGCCAGTGCTGGGGCCTCCAAGGGTGGGATCGGAGCCTGCTGAGGGGTGAGGCCAATGCCAGGGCCAGCAAAGGGTGGGATCGGAGCCTGCCATGAGGCAAGGCTGTATCTGGGGCCTCCAAGGCTGGTATTGGAGGCTGCTGAGGGGTTAGGCCAGTGCCAGGGCCAGCAAGGCCGAGATTGGAGCCTTCCTTGAGGCAAGGCTGGTTCTGGGGCCTCAGAGGGTGGGATCAGAGCCTGCCAAGGGGTGAGGCCAGTGCCAGGGCCAGCAAGGCCGGAATCAGAGCCTGCCATGAGGGAAAGCCAGTGCTGGAGCCAGCGAGGCCAGGATCAGAGTCTGCCGGGTGGCCAGGCCAGTGCCAGGGCCTTCAAGAGTGGGATCAGAGCTGGGTGTGGTGGTGCACACTTGTAATCCCCGCACTTGGGAGGCTGAGACAGGAGGATAACAGGTATGTGGCCAGCCACAGCTACTTAGTGAGGCTTTCAGCATCTTAGTGAGAGCCTGTTTCCAAATAAAAATATAAAAATAGGGCTGGGAGTATAGCCCGGAGGTAGAAAGCCCCTTGGTTCCACCCCCAGTACCACCTAAAAAAAAAAAAAAAAAAAAAAGAGTGGGATCGGAACTTGCAATGGGGCATACACAGAGAAATATCACAGAAAATAAAAAACCAGTTGCTTTCCCTAATATGCAAAAACTAGGAAGAAATAGGTAATAGGAGCAGATATAGTTGAAGAAAGGGCCCTATAGAGGAGCAATTAAGGTGACCAATCAGAGGGATTGGGACGGGAGAGGATGGAATCTCTTTAAAACTCATGATGTATGTAAACAAATATATCAAAGTTAATCAGCAAATCAAGCATGGGATCGAGGGAGGGGGAGGGAATGCGATGGGGATTGGATAAAGGCTAATTGGATGATGTGTGCTTATGGTCTCACAAGTCTTGTATTCCATTGTGATGTATGACTACAATCTACCTAATATATATATATATATATATATATATATATATATATATATATATATATATATATTAGTAGACACACATCTTGCCCCAGAAAGAGACTGACGACCTATGCCCATGTGGTCATGCTGCGACAGCCACGGCAGATGCCCTCTCGTCACTCTGTACCCAGAGAATAGCACAACGATGTGTCATCATGTTGGAGAAGAAATGGTGCCAGGAACCCAGATGCACAGTCTGAATGAAGCCTCAGCTACTTCATGAGGCCCTTTGCAACTCAGTGAGACCCTGTTTCAAAATAAAAGAAAATATAAGGGCTGGGGTGTAGCTCAGAGGTAGAATGCCCCTGGGTTCCATCCCAGTACCGCGCGCACACACACACACACACACACACACACACACACACACAAAGGGAAAGGGAAGATTTTAGACTGCCCAGGTTCAAATCCAGGTCTCACGTTTGCTGGCTAGCTGTGTGGCAGTGACAGGCTGCTTAACTACTCTATGCCTGTTTTTCCTCTGGAAGATGTACTGCTCTGAAGTGCTCTTATGACAGTGTCTACTTTTCAGGGCTCTTACAAGATTAGCCAATTTCGTATCTAATGCATACATATAACCATTGAAGTGTTAGTTGTTTTCACCATTACAACGAAATTGAATAGACTCAAAACCCCTGCCCAGGAGGAGCCCCACCCGGGACCGGCTAGCTCCCCTAGCACCTCTTCAAAATACAGATGCCACCTTTTTTTCTGTGTGTGTGTGTGTGTGTGTGTGTGTAGTCCTGGGGTTGAACCCAGGGACCTTCTGCTTCCAAGCTATGTTCCCAGCCCTATTTTACTTTTTATTTTGAAACAAGATCTGGCCGGGTGATGAGGGTCTCACTAGTTGCAGAGGCTAACCTCGAACTCGAGATCTTACTGTCTCAGCTCCCAGATACTAGGACTAAAGGCCTGTGCCACCACACCTGCCTATACATTTATTGTTTAAAACATACATGAGTCTGACATGGTGCCATGTGTCTGGAGTCCTAGCTACCCAGGAGACTGAGGCAGGAGGACTGCTTGAGCACACTTTTGTGTGTGTGTGGTACTAGGGATGGAACTCAGGGACATTCTATTTCTGAGCTAGCTACAACCCCCAGGCCTATTTTTTTTTTTTTAATTTGGTGGTACTGGGGTTCCTGGAAGCCTTTCTACCTCTGGGCTACACTCCCAGACCTATTTTATATATATTTTTTGGAAACAGGGTCTCTTAAGCCAGCGCGGCTGGCTTCGAACCTGCGCAATCCTCCTGTCTCCGCCTCCCAAGTGCAGGGATTACAAGCGTGCGCCACCACGCCCAGCGCCAGGCCTATTTTATTTATTTATTTATTTATTTTGGTAGTACTGGGGGTGGAACCCAGAGTCTTTCTACTTCCGGGCTATACTCCCAGACCTATTTTATATTTTATTTGGAAACAGGGTCTCACTAAGTTGCTGAGAGCCTCACTAAGTAGCTGAGGCTGGCTTCGAACCTGTGTGATCCTCCTGTCTCAGCCTCCCAAGTGCAGGGATTACAAGCATGTACCACCATGCCTGGCTATTATTTATTTATTTATTTATTTATTTATTTATTTATTTATTTAGCGGGTCTGGGGATGGAACCCAGAGGCATTTAACCTCCGAGCTACACTTCCTGGCCAATTTTTTTATTCTTTATTTTGAAACAGGGTCTCACTGAGTTGCGAAGAGCCTCACTAAGTAGCTGAGGCTGTCCACGAACTGCGATCCTCCAGTCTCAACCTCCTAATGCTAGGATTACAAGCGTGCACCACCACGTCCGGCTCTCCCAGGCCTATTTTTTAGTATTTATTCTGAAACAGGATCTCACTAAATTGCAGATGACCTCACTAAATAGCTGAGCCTGTCCGCAAACCTGCTATCCCCTGTCTCAGCCTCCCAAGTACTGGGATTACAAGTGTGTGCCACCACGTCCCACTTTGAGCCTACATTTTGAAGCCAGCCTGGGCACTATAAAGAGACCTTGTGTCTTAATAAATAAATGAATAAAGCCATATATGGTGGCACACACTTGTATTCCCAGCATTTGGGAGGCTGAGACAGGAGGATCGCAGTTCACAGACAGCCTCAGCTACTTAGTGAGGCCCTTTGCTACTCAGTGAGACTCGGTTTCAAAATAAAGAATAAAAAATAGGGCTGGAGGTGTAGCTTTGTCTCCAGAGCTGGGGTACTTTCATTATTTGCCATAGATCAACCAGTACTGTTTTCATAAAAAGCGTGTGCAACTTTCACTTTATTAAAGAAAATAGTCCTGCTAGGCATGATGACACATGCTTGTAATTCCAGTACTTGGGAGGCTGAGACCGGAGGAGCGCAGGTTTGAGGACAGCCTCAGCAAGTAGTGAGGCTCTTATCAACCTAGCAAGATCCTGTTTCCAAATAAGCATAAAATCAGGCTGGGGAGTAACTCAGAGGTAGAATGCCCCTATTATTAAATCCCCAGTCACACACACACACACACACACACACACACACACACACACACACACAATGGTGCCTGCCTATAATCTCAAAGACTCCAGAGGCTTGTCAGGAAGATCATATAAGTTCAAGGCCATCTTGGGCAATTTAGTGAACTATTGAGGATGTAGTCAGTAGCAGAATGGCCTGGGTTCAAACTGCAGTACTGCAGAAATAAATAATAAATAAATAAATAAATAAATAAATAGAGATATTTTTCAACAGACATCAAATCACAGGAAAATATTTACAACATTTATGGCAGACAAAGTATTAAATCAATATATATGTGTTTATGAGCAGAAAAAAATAGTTGCAGAGACCAGAATAAAATAGCATCAGCTGTCATCCCTAGAGGAGCTTAATGGGATATTTTAATTTTCTTTTTTACCTTTTCCTATATTTTCCAAAAATGGAGCAATAAAAAAAAAGAAAAAGAAGGAATGTATTATATGATTCTAGTCAGAAAACTGTGGGGGCTGGGGCTCAGCTCAATGGTAAAGCTCTTGCCCAGCATGTGAGAGACCCTGGGTTCAATCTGTAGCAACACACACACACACACACACACACACACACACACACACACACACACCTAATCTATATAATCTATATCTATCTATCTATCTATCTATCTATCTATCTATTCTCAGTTCCAGAGAAATCAGTCCAGAGGTACCCATTATGCAGTATTTAGCATACATTTTCTAGACATTTTGTGTGTGGTATGTGGTACTGGGGATTGAAGCCAGACGTATTCTACCTCCAGGAGCTACACTCCCAGTCTTATTTTTACTTATTATTATTATTATTATTATTATTATTATTTTAAAATAAGGTCCCACTAAACTGCTGAGGGCCTTGCTAAATTGCTAAGGCTGGCCTTGAACCTGAAATCTTTCTGTCTCTACCTCCCAAGTACTGAGAGTGCAGGCATGCGTCACCACCCAGCTGAGACAAGGGCTCTTTATGTTGCCCAAACTGCACTCAAACCTGGAAAGGAACCCAGGGCATTCTACCTCCAAGCTACACTCCCAGCCCTATTTTTTATTCTTTTTTTGGAAACAGGGTCTCACTAAGTTGTGGAAAGCCTCACTAAGTAGCTGAGGTTGGCTGCGAAACTGCGAACCTCCTGTCTCAGCCTCCCAAGTACTGGGATTACAAGTGAGCACCACCAACCCCGGCTAATAACATAATTGAAGAAAAGGTGTGAAAAGAAATCACAATAGTTAAGAGGTTTGAAAGGATGAGAGAAACAAAGCCATTTAAAAAGGAAAAATAAGCTGGGTGTGATGGTACATGCTTGGAATCCCAGTACTTAGGCACTGAGATTGGAGTATTGTAGGTTCAAAGCCAGCCTCAGCAACTTAGTGAGCCTGAAGTCCCTGCTACATCCATACAAGCCCTGTTACCTGTTTCTAGACCACCCTGAGGCCTCCCAGGCTCTGCGCCTGGTGCATCCTCAAGTCAGACCTGCAGAGTCGGTCCCTGTGCGGCCCCAGCAAGTGGCCTCATGATAGGAGCCTCGGCCGCCAGCTCCCTTCTGTGAGCATTGGCTGCACAGATCAAATCGCTCCAAGTTTGCAAGGTGCCTGGTGCAGAGGAGGCGGTTAGCAGATGCCTTGGGAGAAGCGCCTGTGAGCAGCTCACATCTCGCAGGTCGGAGCACAGAAATTCAGAATTCCACTCAGCCTGGGCTCCGCGAGGTAGCTGCTCTGTCCTCCCAAACGGACAGAACGTGCCTGCCTGGCATAGCTTCCCTTGGCCTGCCGGTCACAGGACGCCCCACGCTGCCAAAAGAATGCCAGGCCACCAGGAGACTGGTGCAGGAGAGAAGGGTGATCTGTGAGCCCAGCTGTGAGCCCAGCAGCCTTCTCCCGGCCTGCAGACCACACCCTGCCACCCAGCTATGAAGCACCTTGTGTGGCCTCAGGGAGCCCAGGGCCTTCAGCTCACTTCCTCGGGCCCTGAGCTGACCATGGGGTGCAGTCGAGGCTCTCAGTTCAAATTAGGGCCATGCTTCTCCACAGAGTATAAATAAACCTTTAACCTTCTAGCTGTGTTCAGCCCAGGACTGGTGATGCTGGTGAGATTTCTCAAATTTATTTATTTATTTATTTATTTATTTATTTATTTTTGTGGGTCTGGGGATGGAACCCAGGGACATTCGACCTCCGAGCTACACTCCCTGCCCTATTTTTATTTTTACTTTTTTTGTGTGGTACTGGGGGTGGAACCCAGAGACTTTCTACCTCCGGGCTATACTCCCAGACCTATTTTCTATTTTATTTGGAAACAGGGTCTCACTAAGTAGCTGAGGCTGGCTTCGAACCTGCGTGGTCCTCCTGTCTCAGCCTCCCAAGCGCGGGGATTACAAGCGTGCACCACCACGCCCGGCTTTTATTCTTTATTTTAAAACAGAGTCTCCCTAAGTTGCAGAGAGCCTCACTAAGTAGCTGAGGCTGTCCACTAACCTCGATCCTCCTGTCTCAGCCTCCCAAATGCTGGGATTACAAGCATGCGTCACCACGCCCGGCCGAGATTTCTCAAATTTAAACGAGGAAATGATTGTGGAGGATCTTGTGAAGTGCAGGCTCAGATTCTGCAGGTCCATGTGGACTCAAGATTCATCTTTCTTTCTTTTATTTTAGTTTGGCACTGGGAATTGAATCCGAGGACATTCTACTTTTTTCTTTCTTTCTTGAAACAGGGTCTCACGAGGTTGCTAAAGAGTCTCACTACTGAGCCGGGCGTGGTGGTGCACGCTTGTAATCTCTGCTCTTGGGAGGCTGAGACAGGAGGATCACACAGGTTCGAAGCCAGCCTCAGCTACTTAGTGAGGCTCTCAGCAACTTAGTGAGACCCTGTTTCCAAATAAAATATAAAATAGATCTAGGAGAGTAGCCCAGAGGTAGAAAGCCCCTGGGTTCCATCCTCCATCCCCAGTAACACACACACGCACACGCGCGCGCGCGCGCGCGCACACACACACACACACACACACACACACACACACACACAGAGTCTCACTACTGGCAGAGGCTGGATTGGAACCTGTGACCCTCCTGTCTCAGCCTCCCAAATATGGGAATTACAGTCGTGCGCCACCGCGCCCACTGAGATTCACGTTGACAAGCTCCCCCAGCTGCTGCGTTTGCTCTAGGAAATCTGAGGCTGAGGCAGGCTGTGAGACATCCCTCATGTCTAAGAAATCTTTAGATTGGAAAGGACCCCTGAGACCATGTCTCCCCTGCATTGAGGACAGTAATTTCTCTTGCAGCCTCTCTGAGGGCAGGACAGTGCACAGCAGCAGCAGAAGTTAAATAGGTGGCAGTGGCTTGAAATGAAATCATTCCCAGGAACAGGAAAACAAGCCTTCAGGCTTTCAGTGGAAGTGGCACTCTCCTGGTTACAAAGCTTCCTCTTCCTCCTCCTCCTCCTTTTTTTTTTGGGGGGGGGGGTCTGGGGATGGAACCCAGGGGCATTCGACCTCAGAGCTTCACCCCCTGCCCTATTTTGTATTCTTTATTTTGAAACAGGGTCTCACTGAGTTGCAGAGGGCCTCACTAAGTAGCTGAGGCTGTCTGCGAACCTTGATCGTCTGGTCTCAGCCTCCCTAATGCTGAGATTAAAAGTGTGCATCACCACGCCCACCCAGCGGCAGCAACTCAGTGAGACCCTGTTTCAAAATAAAGAATAAAAAATAGAGCTGAGAGTGTCGCTTGGAGGTAGAATGCCCCCTGGGTTCCATCCCCAGTACCGCTAAATAAATAAATAAATAAATAAATAAATAAATAAATAAATAATAATAAAAGAGAAAAGAGAAAGTGAAAGGCAGTCTGGGGCAGCCAGAGCGGGGATCTCTGAAGCAAGCCAGCTATGCCTGACGCCAGGCAGAGATGTCCACATGATGGCAGGAACTTGGGGAGCCAAGGAAGGTTCTTGAGTAGAAGCACAATGTGACTCCAGCCAAGTCCGTAGCAGGTGAATCCAGTGGCAGTGTTCAGGGGCTCTGGCTGGACCCATGTCCCCTGCACCAGGGGGAAAGGAAGTAAGTTGGCTAGTGGGAGCCCCCTCTTCCACCCTCCCTGCCCCCAGCATTCCCCGGCCTCTCCCACTCCCGGAGCAGCAAGTCTCCTGGTTCCTGTCCTGCTCTGGCTGAGTGAGAGACAGGGCAGGCTGCCTTCTGCTCTGGTGCCTGGCACCATGGCCCCGCCTGGCATGGGGCACCGCCTGTCCCTGTGGACGCCCTCTGCTGGGGGCTCCTGGCCTGGCACATGCCTGCAGGCTTGGGCGCTGGGCCCAGCCGGCCTTCATTTTTTTATTAGAACCATGGGGATGTCTTTCAGAGCCACAGTAATATTAATTACAGCCTGTTGTATAACAGCGCATGGCTTCACTGAGGATGCGCTTATTTACCCGAGGGCTGGAGGCCCTTGAGACCCTGAAAAAGGACTGACTTGAGCATCCTGGGCTCCCTCCTCCTCCTGAGGCCTAGCACACCAACTTTGGCCCCCTAGCTCATCCCTCAGGAGAGTGCAACAGGCAGGCCCCTGGGAGTCCTGGAGCTCCCGGCTGGCTATGCTGAAAGCCACTTCGTAAGAATAAAGAATTCTGCCGGGCATGGTGGCACATGCTTGTAATCCCAGTACTTGGGAGGCTAAGACAGAAGGATTGCAGGCTTGTGACCAGCCTCAGTTATTTAGTGAGGTCCTTTACAACTTAGTGAGACCCTGTTTCAAAATAAAGAATAAAAAATAGTTGGGAGGCTGAGCAGGAGGATCGCAGTTTGCAGACAGCCTCAGCTACTACTTAGCGAGGCCCTATGCGACTCGGTGAGACCCTGTTTCAAAATAAAAAATAAAAAATAGGGCTGGGGGTGACACTCAGAGGTAGAATAACCCTGGGTTCCACCCCCAGTACCTAGAAAGAAAGAAAGAAAGAAAGAAAGAAAGAAAGAAAGAAAGAAAGAAAGAAAGAAAATATAGGTCTGGGAGTGTAGCTTGGAGGTAGAATGTGCCTGGGTTTGATCCCCAGTACCACACACACACACACACAAAAGGAATTCTATGCCGGGGGTGGTGAACATGACTATAAAACAATAATGATAATAATAAAGAAAATGGCAACCTCACTCCTGTGCTCACCTGATTAAAGGCTGTCCCTTGTACAGCCAGCCCTGGGTAAAAATGTGCTCACCCTGAGTGTTCAATAATGTGCCAGGCAGGTATGTGCGTCGGCACAAGTATCAGAAGTATGTCTCCATTTGCCCATTTTATAGATGATAAAGTTTCCAAAGGCCACTCTTGGCTTGTTCAAGCAACAGGACTCTTCCAGGCACGGTAGTATACTCCGATAATCCCAGTACTTAGAAGGCTGAGAAAGAGGATTGCAGGGATACAGCCAGCCTTAGCACCTTAGTGAGGCCTTCAGCAATTTATTGAAACCCTGTTTCAAAATTAAAAAATAATCTGGGCACAGTAGCTTGCCCCTTATAATCCCAGTACTCCAGAGGCTGAGACAGGAGGATCACAGGTAGTGAGACACTGTAGAAAAAATAAAATGGGTCGGGTGTGGTGGTGCACACTTGTAATCCCAGCATTTGGGAGGCTGAGACCGGAGGATCATGGTTCGCAGACAGCCTCAGGTACTTAGTGAGGCCCTCTGCAACTCAGTGAGACCCTGTTTCAAAATAAAGAATAAAAAGTTGGGCAGGGGGGTGTAGCTCAAAGGTTAAATGCCTCTGGGTTCCATCTCCAGATCTGCAAAAATTAATAATAATAATAAAATAAAATGGACCATGGGTAGCCAGGCGTGGTGGTGCACGCTTGTAATCCCAGCATTTGGGAGGATTGTGGTTTGCTGATAGCTTCAGCCACTTAGTGAGGCTCTTTGCAACTCAGTGAGACCCCAGTTCAAAATAAAGAATAAAAAATAGGGCTGGGGGTAGCTCAGAGGTAGAATGCTCATGGGGTTCCGTCCCTAGTACCGAGAGAGAGAGAGAGAGAGAGAGAGAGAGAGAGAGAGAGAGAGAGAGAGGAAGAGAAGAGAAGAAGAGAAGAGAAGAGAAGAGAAGAGAAGAGAAGAGAAGAGAAGAGAAGAGAAGGGAGGAGAGAGAACGAGAACTAGGGTGTAGCTGAACCCCTGGGCTCAATCCTCAGTACCAAAAAAGGACAAATGTTTTTTAAGTGGTAGAGCCAGACTTGAGCCTCTATCCAGCTGCAGCTATGGCCTATGCCCTTCACCCTGGGTTCCCACTGACAGGTAGCAAAACAAAGCTAGCTTTCACCTTCTCTGTTTAGAATTAGCAGAACAAAATGGTGGCTTGTGATCCTAGTACTTGTGAGGCTAAGACAGGAGGATCGCAGGTTTGTAGACAGCCTCAGCAGTTTCTGAGTCCCTCTGCAACTTAGTGAGACCTTGCTCCAAATTAAAGAATAAAAAATAGGGCTGGGGGTATAGCTCGGAGGTAGAATGCCCCTGGTAGAATGCATGCATGCACGCGCACGCGCGCGCGCACACACACACACACACACACACACACACAAACACGAATTGAATTAGTGGGAAATTGAAATTGGAGATGATGTTTTTTCTCTTCCTCTTCTTCTTCTTCTTCTTCTTCTTCTTCTTCTTCTTCTTCTTCTTCTTCTTCTTCTTCTTCTTCTCTCTCTCTCTTTTTTTTTGTGGTACTGGGGATTGAAGGTTGCTATCCCAATTTATTTTACTCTTTTCTTTCCCCCAGTACCAAGGCTAAAACCTAGGGCCTTGTGCATGCTAGGCAAGTGCTCTACCACTGAGCCACCTTTTAGCCCTTTTCTTATTTATGTATTTATTTATTTTATTTTATTTTTGTGGTACTGAGATTGAACCCAGGGGTATTCTACCTTCAATATCCCCAACCCTATTTTTTATTCTTTTATTTATTTATTTTGGTGGTACTGGGGTTCCTGGAAACCCTTCTACCTCTGGGTTACACTCCAGACCTATTTTTATACTTTTTTATTTGGAAACAGGGTCCCTTAAGCCAGCGCAGCTGGCTTCAAACCTGCGCGATCCTCCTGTCTCCACCTCCCAAGCATGGGGATTACAAGCGTGCGCCACCACGCCCGGCTTTATTCTTTATTTTAAAACAGGGTCTTGCCAGGCGTGGTGGCGCATGCTTGTAACCCAAACATTATGGAGGCTGAGATAGGAGGATCCAGGTTCAGAACCAGCCTCAGCGACTTAGTAAGGCCCTTTGCAACTCAGTGAGACCCTGTTTCAAAATAAAGAATTTTTAAAAATATAGCTGGGGGTGTAGCTTGGAGGTAAAATGCCCGAGTTCAATCCCTAGTACTGCAAAATAAAATAAATAAATAAATAAATAAATAAATAATAAAACAGGGTTTCACTAAGCTGCTGAGGGCCTCACTAAGTAGCTATGACTGGTCACAAACCTGCGATCCTCCTGTCTAACCTCCCAAGTCCTGGGATTACAAGCGTGCACCACCAGGCCTAGCTATGTATTAATTTTAAATTTTATTTTGAGACAGGGTATCACTAAGTTATCCAGGCCATCCTCGAATTTGTGATTCTCCTGTCTCAGCCTCCCAAGTCTCTGGGGTTACAGACACGTGCCATTGTGTCTGGTTATCCCCATCTTACTGACAAGAAAACTGAGACTCAGAAGGCTCGGTAACTTGCCAGTAGCACAGCTCCTTGATAGTAAGAAGAGGGTTTGTCCCCAGATCTGAATGATGCCTGAGCCCAGACTTTGCCTGCTGGGTTTGTTGTTCTTCTGATCAAGGCTCGAGTTCTCCCTGCCTCTGGAGCTGGGCCAGGAGGCAGGTCAGCGCAGAGCGGCGGTCAGGAGACTCGGCGCACCTGAGGTCCCCGCGGCCCGGGTGCTGCCCGCAGCGGCTCCTGTTCCCCACGGGGAGCTGCTCTGGGTTTCAGGACGGAAGCCAGATGACAGCTAGAGCGTCTGCCGGAGCCCTGGGAACATATGTGATGCGTCTATTTGAAGGTACCGATGAGACTGGAGCTTAGACTGTTTAAAAACAGTTCCTTTTCTTTCAGCAAGACGCCTGTGCAGTGCTCATCCTCCAAAGAGGCGGCAGAGAGGGGGGATTAAATCAGTAGTGAGGAGGGTGAGTTGGCTTTAGGACTTGTTGGTGCAGAAGTAGATGGGTGGTCTGGGCGCAGAGGCACACGCCCGTAATTCCAGGACTCGGGAGGCTGAGGCAGGAGGATCACAAGTTTGAACTCAGCCTCAGTAACTTAGCAAGGCTCTCAGCAACTGTTTCCAGTTAAAAAATAAATAAAGCCGGGCGTGGTGGCGCACGCTTGTAATCCCCGCGCTTGAGAGGTGAAGACAGGAGGATCACACAGGTTCGAAGCCAGCCACGCTGGCTTAAGAGACCCTGTTTTCTTCTTTCTTTCTTTCTTTTTTTGCGGGTCTGGGGATGGAACCCAGGGGCATTTGACCTCCGAGCTACACCCCCTGCCCTGGTTTTTATTCTTTATTTTGAAACTGGGTCTCACTGAGTTTCAGAGGGCCTCACTAAGTAGCTGAGGCTGTCCGTGAACCGCAATCCTCCAGGTCTCAGCCTTCTGAATGCTGGGATGACAAGCGTGCGCCACCATGCCTGGCTAAGAGACCCTGTTTTCAAAAATAAAATAGGTCTGGGAGTGTAGCCCGGAGGTAGAAGGGCTTCCAGGAACCCCAGTACCACCAATAAATAAATAAATAAATAAATAAATAAATAAATATTTAAAAAGATAGGTCTGGGGTATGGCTTGGAGGTAGAATGTCCCTGAGTTCAATCCCCAGCACCACAAAGAAAAAAAAAAAAAAGGGGAGTAGATGGGTGGAGAGAACCAGGCCTCTTTTGGTCACGAGTGACAGAAACCTCAACCCAAACTGCTTAAAGCAAAAAGTTGACTTATGGACTCACAGAGCAGAAAAACCCAAGGGAAGCTTGATATGGAATAAAGGACGACTCTTACACCCTCTCAGGAAAAGGAAGTCTGAGAGAGGACTGGCTGGTTTCACTGGCTCTGCCTGCCTGGACTCTGATCCATACCGCACAGGCAGATGTGAGGCCTCTGTTGACTGAGCCTGGCTCCTGCCACCCCTGGGTGGGTCCAGAACAGCCAAGTGCGTGGACTTGCGTGAAGGAGGGGCTGTGCCGTCATCAGTGCGATGCTTTAGAGGAAGCAGGCTGGGCGGGCTGGTGGATTCGGAAGGAAAGGACAATGGAAGGGAGGGAGGAGGAAGATATGCAGAAAAAAAAAACACTCGGGATCAACAGAGATGTGACAGGTGGCTGACAGACAGGGCATGCTCCCAAAGTGTATTTGTAAATTAGTTTAGAACTTAGAGCACATTTTAACCCAAATGGGAAGATGGGAAGTAAAATGTGTGTGTGTGTGTGCATGTGTACTGGGGATTGTCTCAGCCTCCCAAATACTGGGATTACAAGCGTGTGCCACCATGCCCGGCCCTATTTTTTTTTTTTTTTTTTTTGCATTACTGGGAATGGAAGCCAGGGTCATTCGACCTCCGAGCTACACCCCCGCCCCATTTTTTATTCTTTATTTTGAAACCAGGTCTCACTGAGTTGCAGAGGGCCTTGCTAAATAGCTGAGGCTGTCCACGAACCGCGATCCTCCTGTCTCAGTCTCCCAAATGCTGGGATTACAAGCGTACACCACCATGCCCGGCCCTATTTTTATTTAGAAACAGAGTCCTGCTAAATTGCAAAGGCTGGCCTCCAACCTGCAATCCTCCTGCCTCAGCCTCCCAAGCACTGGGATGACAGGCGTGCACCACCACACCCCGCAGAGGTGGAATTTTTCACTGTAACATTCGCAGGCTAGCTTAGCACCTGCCATTTGATCTGCAACACAGTGGAGATGCAATGAAAGCCAGAAAAACAAAACTTACAACCGTGGATGATAAATAAGATTTGGAACCTGAAGCCTCATCTTGGTTTGTGATGCTGGTGAAAAAAACTCTAATTACTGAGGACGAACTGGCAGATGGAGACCCCAGTAGGGATCCGAGGGGCTTCCGGGCTTCTCCTAGGCTCCAAAGGGAGGCTGCCGGCAGGGCTCTCTGCCATGCTGGATTTTCCTTTTTTTATTGTGCTCCTCCTCCTCCTCCTCCTCCTCCTCCTCCTCCTCCTTGTCCTCTTCCTCCTCTTCTGTCTCCTCCTTCTTTTTCTCTTTTTTTCTTTTTTCTTTCTTTCTTTTTTTTTTTTTTTTTTTTGGTGCTGGTATTGATACCAGGGGCATTCTGCCTCTGAGCTGCACTCCCAGTCCTATCTTATTTATTTGGAAACAGGCTCTTGCTAAGTTGGTGCAAACCTCACTGAGTTGCTGAGGCCGGCTTTGGACCTGCGATCCTTCTGTCTCAGCTTCCCAACTACTGCGATTACACACCTGCACCGTCAAGCCCGGCGGGTTTTCCTTTTTCTTTGTGTAAAAGGATCCAGGACACTCCTCACAACTTCTCTCATCACAAGATGTGGCTGCAACCACACCAAGGTTCCCATCAGTTTTTTTTTTTTTTTTTTGGTGGTACTGGGGTTCCCGGAAGCCCTTCTACCTCCGGGCTACACTCCCAGACCTCTTTTATTTTTTGAAACAGGGTCTCTTACGCCAGCACGGCTGGCCTCGAACCTGCGCGATCCTCCTGTCTCCGCCTCCCAAGCGCGGGGATTACAAGCGCGCGCCACCACGCCCGGCAGGTTCCCATCAGTTTTGACTCACAAATCGAGCCCACCTGGGCATAAGGTGGGGGCAGGCCAGGCACAAGTGGTGCAGATCTATAATCCCAGTGACTCGAGGCTGAGGCAGGAGGATTATAGATTGGAGACTAGCCTGGACAATTTAGCAAGACCCTCTCTCAAAATTTAAAAAGGGGGTCTAGGGGTACAGCTCAGAGATAGAGCACCCCTGGGTTCAATCCTCAGTACTGCAAAACTAATAAAATAAATAAAATTAAAAGGGCCAGGGAAGCCAGGCATGGTGCCACACACTTGTAATCCCAGTACTTGGGAGGCTAAGACAGGAGCAACTTAGTGAGACCCTGTTTTAAAATAAAGAATAAAATAGGGCTGGGAGTATAGCTTGTAGGTAGAATATCCCTGGGTTCAATCCCCAGTACCACACACAAAAATAAATAAATAAATAAATAAATAAATAAATAAGGGGCCAGGGAGCCGGGCACGATGGCGCAGGTTTGTAATCCCAGTACTTGGGAGGCTTAGACCGGAGGACCAAGGTTTATGGACAGCCTCAGCTATTTAGTGAGGCCCTCCGCAACTCAGTGAGACCCTGTTTCAAAATAAAGACTAAAAAATAGGGCTGGAGGTGTAGCTCAGAGGTAGAATGCCCTGGGTTCCATCCCCAGTACCTTAAAAAAATTACAAATAAAGAATAAAAGTAGGGCTGAGGGTGTAGCTCAGAGGTAAAATGCCCTGGGTTCCATCTCAAGTACTGAAAAAAAAAAAATCAGGCTGGAGGTGTAGCTCAGAGGTGGAATGTGGAATGCCCCTGGGTTCAATCCCCAGCACCACAAAAATAAATAAATAAATAAATAAATAAATAAATAAATAAATAAATGGCTGAAGGTGTAGCTCAGAGATAGAATACCCAGTACTGCAAAAAAAAAAAAAATCCCATTTCCATTTCTACCAAGCTTATAATTGTGTGTGTGTGTGTGTGTGTGTGTGTGACTGTTGATTGAACTCAAGTACATTCTACCTCTAAGCTATACTCTCCAGCCATACACACACACACACACACACACACACACACACACACGTAAATTTCTTTTTTTTTAAACAGGGTCTCACTGAATTGCAGAGGGCTTCACTAAGTTGCTGAGGTTGGCCTCAAACCTGCTATCCTCCTGTTCTCAAACTCTCAAGTACTGGGATTGCAAGCACGTGCCACTGTGTGCCTGTCCAAGCCAGTGATTTAAGCTGATATTTTCATCTTTACAATATTCGGTCTTGGCATTGGCTGTAGAATATGCCTCTCTCTCAGGTCTTTTTTTTTTTTTTTTTGTGGTACTGGGGGTGGAACCCAGAGGCTTTCTACCTCCAGGCTACACTCCCAGACCTATTTTATATTTTATTTGGAAACAGGGTCTCACTAAGTTACTGAGAGCCTCACTAAGTAGCTGAGGCTGGCTTCGAACCCGTACGATCCTCCTGTCTCAGCCTCCCAAGCGCGGGGATTACGAGTGTGCGCCACCACGCCCGGCCAGGTCTTCTCTTACTGCAATGCTTTCTTCCATGGAAAAATGCTACATTCTGGATTGATTTATATAAGATGGTTTCCCTTGCCTGGAAACTTTATTTATTTATTTATTTATTTATTTATTTATTTATTTTTATTTTCTTGCGGTACTGAGGATAGAACCCAGGGCACTCTACCTCCAAGCTATATCCCCAGTTCTATTTTTTATTCTTTATTTTGAAACAGGGTCTCACTATGTAGCCGATTTTGGCTGTGAACCTGTGATCTATCCCATCTCAATCTCCCAAATCCTGAGATTACAAACCTGTGCCCAGCCCTATTATTTATTCATTATTTTGAAACAGGGTCTCACTGAGTTGCAAAGAACCTCACTAAGTAGCTGAGGCTGGCCGCGAACTGCGATTCTTCTATCTCAGCCTCCCGAATGCTGGGATTACAAGTGTGCGCCACCACGCCCTGCTGGCCCTCCACAACTTACTGAGACCCTGTTTCAAAATAAAAATAAAAAATAGAGCAGGGATAGACTGGTATGGTGGCGCACACTTGTAATCCCAGCATTTGGGAGGCTGGGAATGGAGGACCGAGGTTCACAGATGATCTCAGCTACTTAGTGAGGCCCACCGCAACTTAGTGAGACCCTGTTTCAAAATAAAGAATAAAAAATAGGGCAGTGTAGCTCAGAGGTCGAATGCCCCTGGGTTCCATCCCCAGACCTGCAAAAATAAATAAATAAATAAATAAATAAATAAATAAATAAATAAATAAATAAAATAGGGTAGGGGGTATAGCTTAGAGGTATAATGCCCTTGGGTTCATTCCTCAATACCGCAAAGAAAAGGAAAAGAAAAGAAAAGAAAAGAAAAGAAAAGAAAAGAAAAGAAAAGAAAAGATATACAGCAATGAAGAAAGCAGTTTTCTTACAATTCCTCCAAATAAAACTTAATTTAAAAACAAACAGTCGCCGGGCATGGTGGCGCACGCTTGTAATTCCCGCGCTTGGGAGGCGGAGACAGGAGGATCGCGCAGGTTCGAAGCCAGCCGTGCTGGCTTGAGAGACCCTGTTTCCATATAAAAAAATATATTAAATTGATCTGGGAGTGTAGCCCAGAGGTAGAAGGGTTTCCAGGAACCCCAGTACCACCAAAACAAAACAAACAAAAACAAAACAAAATCATCTCAAATTTAAAAAAAAAATGTAATTAAAAAAAGCGCTTTCTTCTGAGCAAGCTCAAACTCTCGTGGTGAGAGAAGAGGGAAAGAGTAAATAATTAGGCACATGTCATAGCAGAGGGTAAGAAGCACAGGGAGGAAAATAAACACAGAGAGAGACAGCCAGTCAGGGGGCCTCTGCGCCCAGGGTGCATTCTGGCTGAATCTCAAAGAAGGAGGTTGGATTTTCTCTTTCTGGTTGCATGTAATATGAAAACTTCTCCTATTATATATTCTAGAAAAGTATCTATTTTATTGAAGCCTTCGAATTTGTCAACATTTTCATATGATAGCCAGATAGATAGTATGGATATTTATAATTTTTTTACTAGTACGAGAATTGAACCTAGAGGCATTCTACCTCTGAGAGAGACTCCTTAAGCCCTATTTTATTTTTTATTTTGAAACAGGTCTCTCTAAGTTGCTGAGGGTCTGCTTATATTGCTGAGACTGGCGTGGAGCCTGTGAGCCTCCTGTCTTAGCTTCTGAAGTACTGGGACCGCGGGCCTCCGCCGCCATGCCCAGCTCCTTTTAGGCTTTTATCACTCTGTTTCTGTTATTTCACCTTAAACTGTGTTTGTTTCAGTTTGTTTTCCTTCATTTTGTACATTGTATTAGTTCTGTTTTCGCAAAAAGAATAATTCAAGGACACAAGTGTTAATTCTCCTGTCTCTCTGTTTTCTTTCTTTCTTTCTTTCTTTCTTTCTTTCTTTCTTTCTTTCTTTCTTTCTCTTTCTTTCTTTCTTTTTCAGTACTGGGAGTGGAACCCAGGGGCATTCTACAGAGCTAAACCCCCTGCCCTATTTTTTATTCTTTTATTTTTTTTTTTTTTTGGTGGTACTGGGGATGGAACCCTTCTACCTCTGGGCTACACTCCCAGGCCTACTTTATATTTTTATTTGGAAACAGGGTCTCTTAAGCCAGCGCGGCTGGCTTCCTGCGTGATCCTCCTGTCTCCGCCTCCCAAGCGCAGGGATTACAAGAGTGCGCCCCCAAGCCCGGCTATTCTTTTATTTTGAAACCGGGTCTCACTGAGTTGCAGAGGGCCCCACTAAGTAGCTGAGGCTGTCCGCGAACTGCGATCCTCCTGTCTCAGCCTCCCAAATGCTGGGATTACAAGCGTGCGCCACCACGCTCAGCTCTATTTTCTAATTTATTCTTTTTCCTTATTTCTTCCTCCCTCATCTTCATTTGCAGGGGTTTTCTTGTTTGGTTGGTTGGTTGGATGGGATTTTTTTTTGGTACTTGGGATTGAACTAAGGGGCATTTTCATGGCAGAAAGAGAGAGAGAGTTGCTGATAGAGTCTCACTAAATTGCCAAAGCTGGCTTCAAACCTAGCACCCTCCTGTCTCACCCTCACAAGTACTGAGATTACTGATGTATGATACCTCATCCAGCTATCTAAATATATTTTTGAGTAAAGCTTCACATGTATAAATCTGTTGATTTTCACAGGAGTGGTTCTTATTTGTACTGTTTTCTAAATTAATACTCTAGAGCTGGTTTTGGTGGTACATGCTTATAATCCCAGCATTTGGGAGGCTGAGACAGGAGGATTGCTGTTGTGGACAACCTCAGCTACTTAGTGAGGCCCTCAGCAACTCAGTGAGACCCGGTTTCAATATAAAGAGTTAAAAATATGACTGGGGGGTGTCGCTTGGAGGTACAATGCCCCTGGGTTCCATTTGCAGTACAGAAAAAAATAAAAATAAAAATAAAAACAAATTAAAAAATAGCTGGGCATGGTGGCACACGCTTGTAATCCCCGCGCATGGGAGGCTGAGACAGGAAGATCACACAGGTTCGAAGCCGGCCTCCGCTACTTAGTGAGGCTCTCAGTGACTTAGTGAGACCCTGCTTCAAAAAAAAAAAAAAAAAAATTGGTCTGGGAGCATAGCCCGGAGATAGAAAGCCTCTGGGTAGCCGGGCGTGGTGGCGCACACTTGTAATCCCAGCATTTGGGAGGCTGAGACTGGGGGATCATGGTTCGCACACAGCCTCAGCTACTACTTAGTGAGGCCCTCTGCAACTCAGTGAGACCCTGTTTCAAAATAAAGAATAAAAAATAGGGCAGGGGGTGTAGTTCGGAGGCCAAATGCCCCCGGGTTCCAGACCCTCAAAAAAAAAAAAAAAGAAAGAAAGAAAGCCTCTGGGTTCCACCCCCAATACCACCAAAAATAAATAAATAAAATAAATAAATTAACAAATAAATTAATATGCTAGCCCAGCATGGTGGCATATACCTATAATACCAGTACTTAGGAGGCTGAGACAGGAGGATTGCAGGTTCAAGGCCAGCCTTGGCAACTCAGTGAGACCCTGTTTCCAGATAAAAAATAAAAAAGGCCGGGAGTGTAACTTGGAAGCAGAATGTCCTTGGGTTCCATCCCCAGTACCAAAATAAACAAATAAATAAGTTAGCTATTTCTTTTTTTTTTTTTTTTTTTTTTTTTTTTTTTTGCGGTTCTGGGGATGGGACCCAGGGGCATTAGACCTCTGAGTTACACCTGCCCTATTTTTTATTTTTTATCTGGAAACAGGGTCTCTCTCACTAAATTGGGGAGGGCCTCACTAAGTAGCTGAGGCTGTCCGCAAACCACGATCCTCCTCCTCCTCCTGTCTCAACCTCCCAAATGCTGAGAGTACAAGCTTGTGCCACCATACCCAGCTTAATTTTTAACACTTTTTTCTTGACTTCCTCCTTTATCCAAAAGATATTTTGGAGAATTTTCACCAGTTGATTGATAATACTCATTTCTAGTTTGGGCATTTTGAGAATAGGAAACCTGGTCTAGATAACATCTGTATTTTCTAACTTATTGGGATTTTCTTTAGGGTGGGAAATATGGTCTTTGTTTAAGGTCATTTTGCATATTCTGGAAAATTTCCGGGTGACTTAAGGGCCTGAGCCAGCCAAGATAGCTAGAGGAACTGGAGAAAAGAGAGAAATGTGAACAGGAAGTAGGCTTCAAAGAGGAACTGATTTTCATAGCAACAGGACTGAGAACTGGCTTCTTCAGCACCCACTACAGATCTGCACAGTGCTGGGTCCTTTGCATATCTTACCCCATTCCGTGGTGAGGCAGGGTTCTTCAGAGGAGGAAACTGAGGCTCAGGGAGGTGAAGTAATGGTTTCCCAAGACTTGCCAAACACCCCGTGCCCCAAGCTTTGCCGAGCCTCTTCTCGCTGCTCTTTCAAGACTGTTTAAGCAGAGCCTTTGGGATGGGAGGTGTGGCTCAGTGGTAGAGCACTTGTCTGGCATGTGCGAGGCCCTGTGTGTGATCCCCAGCAATGCATGAAAACTTTTTATTTATTTTTATTTTTGTGGTGCTGGGGATTGATCCCAGGGGCATTCCATCTCTGAACTATATCCTCAGCTTTATTTTATTCTTTTTTTTTTTATGGTACTGGGGATGGAACCCAGGGGCATTCTACCTCCAAGCTATACCCCCAGCCCTATTTTTTATTCTTTATTTTGAAATAGCGTCTCACTAAGTTGCAGAGGGGCCTCACTAAATCACTGAGGCTGTCCAAGAACCAAACTGTGACCCTCTGGTGTCAGCCGCCCGTGTACTGAGATTACAAGTGTGCACCACCATGCTACAAAATTTTGTGGGGTTTTTTTTTTTGTGTGTGTGTGTGTGGCTCTGGGGATGGAACCCAGGGGCATTTGAACTCCAAGCTATACCCCTTGCCCTGGGCTAGCCCTGGACACTGAGACCAGGACTCATGGGCAGGCCAGGAAGGACCACTTACAGGACCTCCATGGCCACCCTGCCCCAAGTCACCCAGGGCATGGTGTCTCCAGGCCTCTCTCAGGAATGTGCCCTGCCCTGCCTCCTCCTCCCCCATCCTGCCCGTTCCCACCCTACACCCTCTTTATCTCCCTGCACAAAAAGCTCTATTCTCCCTTTGCACAATACACTTTCACAATAGATAATCTATTCAACCCAGAGCCCAAATCATCAGCAACCAAAAGGCTGGTTCCTTTTTCCTCCTCGTCCTTCAAACATTTCTAGGGGAAGAGAAATAACTGCATTCCACAGCACAGCCTCTGTGCACGGCATTTCTTACAGAAGGGAAGCTTCTTGAAGGTGTGCCTTCTTGAGTTTTTTAACCATGACTGTGAAATGAATAAAAAGTATAGACCTTATTTTCTTTTTCTTTCTTTCTTTCTTTTTTTTTTTTTTTTTTTTTTGCAGGTCTGGGGATGGAACCTAGGGGCATCCAACCTCACTAGGTAACTGAGGCTGTCTGTGAACTGCGATCCTCTGGTCTCAGCCTCCCAAATGCTGGAATTGCAAGCACACGTCACCACGTCTGGCAATTCATAGACCTTATTTTATAAACATCCAAGTAATTGTTTAAAAATAAGATAATCAAGCCGAGTTGGCACATGCTTTAATCCCAGCATTTGGGAGGCTGAGACAGGAGGATCGTGGTTTGTGGACGGTCTCAGCTACTTAGTGAGGCTCTTTGCAACTCAGTGAGACCCTGTTTCAAAATAAAGAATAAAAAATAGGGCTGGGTGTGTAGCTCAGAGGTTGAATACCCTCAGGTTCAACTTCCAGTACCAAGCCAGATGTGGTGGTGCACGCTTGTAATCCCAGCATTTGGAAGGCTGAAACTGGAGGGTCATGGTTCGCAGACAGCCTCAGCTACTTAGTGAGGCCTTCTGCAACTCAGTGAGATCGTGTTTCAAAATAAAAAATTAAAAAATAGGGCTGGGGGTGTAGCTCAGAGGAAGAATGCCCCTGGGTTTCATCCCCAGTATCACTCACACACACACACACACACACACACACACACACAGTACAACCTCCAGTACCACGAAGAAGGAGAAGGAGAAGGAGAAGAAGGAGGAGGAGGAGGAGGAGGAGGAGGAGGAGGAGGAGGAGGAGGAGGAGGAGGAAGGAGGGTGGAGAAGAAGGGGGGAGAAGGAGGAGGAAGAAATGTCATGCATGGTGGCGCAAATGCCCCTGGGTTCGCAAAAGAAAAAAAAAAAAGAAGGAGGAGAAGGAGGAAGAGGAAGAGAAACCGGCTGTGGTGGCGCAGGCTTGCAATCTCAGTACTTGGGAGTCTGAGACAGGAGGATTCCAGGCTTGAGTCTAGCCTCAATGAGGCCCTGTTTCAAAATAATAAAATAAAATAAAATGGAGCCAGAGGTGTAGCTGAGGTAGAATGTTCCTGGGTTCAATTCCCAGTACTGTTAAAACATTTAAAAAATAATAGAATCCAACCAGGCCTGGTGGTGCAGGCCTGCAATCCCAGTATTTGGGCGGCTGAGATAGGAGGATCGAAGGTTTGAGACTAGCCTCAGTAACCTAGGGAGTTCCTATTTAAAAAATATATATATTGGGCCGGACGTGGTGGCGCACGCTTGTAATCCCAGCATTCAAGAGGCTGAGAACGGAGGATCGCGATCGCGGTTCACCTACAGCCTCAGCTACTTAGTGAGGCCCTCTGCAACTGTGGGAGACCCTGTTTGAAAATAAAGAATAAAAAGTAGGGCAGGGGGTGTAGCTCAGAGGTCGAATATCCCTGGGTTCCATCCCCAGACCCACAAAACAAAAACAAAAACAAAAACAAAAATACTGGGCCTGGTGGTGTAGGCTTATAATCCCAGTTATTGGGAGGCTGAGACAAGAGAATTACAGTTTCACAGCTAGCCTCAGCTACTTAGTAAGGCCCTCTGCAATTTAGTGAGACCCTGTTTCAAAATAAAGAATAAAAAATAGGGCTAGGATGTAGCTCAGAGGTAAAATTCCCCTGGGTTCAATCCCCAGTACTACAAAATAAAAATAGCCAGGCATGGTGGTACATGCCTATAATCCCATTACAAATAAAACAAAACAACACAGAGATAAAAACAAAAAAAAAACCCAAAACCTTGAAGGGAATAGTCATGCTGGTTACCTTGATTGTGGTGGTTATTATATGCATATATATATGCTGGGTGTGGTGGTGCACACTTGTAATCCTAGTACTCAGTACTTGGGAAGCTGAGACAGAGGGATCTCAAGTTTGAGGACAGTCTCAGCAAATAGTGAGATTCTCATCAACCTATCGAGACCCTGTTTCCAAATTTAAAAAAAAAAATAGAGCTGGGGGTGTGGCTCAGAGGTAGAATGTCCCTGGGTTCAGTCCCGAGCCCCCCCATACACATATAATAAGTGTGTGTGTGTGTCTAAACTCACCAGAGTATACATTACATTAATTATGTGTACCACCGGGCGTGGTGGCACATGCTTGTAATCCCAGCATTCAGGAGGCTGAGACTGGAGGATCGAGGTTCGCAGACAGCCTCAGCTACTTAGTAAGGCCCTCTGCAACTTAGTGAGACCCTGTTTCAAAATAAAGAATAAAAAAATAGGGCAGGGGGTGTATCTCGGAGGTTGAATGCCCCTCGGTTCCATCCCCAGACCGGCAAAAAAAAAAAAAAAAAAAATTATGTGTACCAATTATACCTTAATAATGTGGAAGGAAGAAAAGGACAAAGAAATATAGCTTGCTCAAGGAAGAGAAAAATACATAATCATTAAAGAAATTTGACAAACACACTAATGGATAAAGAAGAAAATACAAGTCATCTATAATTCCAACAAACAGAAGTACCTTTTTAACCTGTACTTCCCTTCAGGTATATCATATGTAATATATATATATTGTGCAAAATTTTACAAAACTCTTGTTCTGATGCTTATACAATTTTGCATCATACTCAGCATATTATAAATAATTCCCATCATTAACTATTCTCCAAAAATTTGATTTTGGAGCAGGGGGTATAGCTCAGTGGTAGAATGCTTGCCTAGCATGCACAAAGCCCTGGGTTCAATCCCCAGCATTGAAAAAACAAAAACAAAGGATTTGTGATAGCTTGTATGGTGTTGCATTATATGGGCTTGCCATAACGTCTTTAAACATTTCTTCACTGGCTATTTGGGTTGTTTCCTTCCTTCCTTCCCTCTCTTCCTCCCTTCCTTCCTTTTCTCTTTTTTTATCTTTAATCCTTGCCACTGTAGATAATACTTTGATAAACAACCTCACCACACATCTGTTCACATTGCTGATTACTTCTCTCAGATTTCTAGAACTACAGTTCCTGAATAAAGGGTAGAAACTTAGCTGGGCCTGGTGGTGCACACTTGCAATCCCAGTACTTCGGGAGGCTGACAGGAGGATCACAGGTTCGCGGCCAGTTTCAGCTACCTAGGCCCTCCACAATTGAGTGAGACTCTGCTAGAAAATAAAATATAAAATAGGGCTGGGAGTGTATGTAGCTCAGAGGTAGAAGGCCCCTGAGTTCCATCCCCAGTACCACAAAAGAAAAAAAAAGTAGAAGGCCGGGCGTGGTGGCGCACGCTTGTAATCCCCGTGCTTGGGAGGCGGAGACAGGAGGATCGCGCAGGTTCGAAGCCAGCTGCGCTGGCGTAAGAGACCCTGTTTCAAAAATATAAAATAGGTCTGGGAGTGTAGCCCGGAGGTAGAAGGGCTTCCAAGAACCCCAGTACCACCAAAAAAAAAAAAAAGTAGAAACTTTTAAACTTCTCTTAGTTTGTTATATCAAATGATTTCCCAGACTTTATATGAGCCTGCCCGTATCATTACTGTGGCCTTTATTTATTCATTCATTGATTGTTTGGTGCCACCTGTGATACCCATTTGATCACTGGCCCAGGTTTCTTTTCTTTTCTTTCTTTCTTTTTTTTTTTTTTTTTGGTGGTACTGGGGGTGGAATCCAGAGGCTTTCTACCTCCGGGCTATACTCCCAGACCTTTTTTATATTTTATTTGGAAACAGGGTCTCACTAAGTTGCTGAGAGCCTCACTAAGTAGCTGAGGCTGGCTTTGAACCCGTGCGATCCTCCTGTCTCAGCCTCCCAAGCGCGGGGATTACAAGCGTGCATCACCACGCCCGGCTACTGGCCCAGGTTTCTATGGTGCATTTTTGTCCTTACATTTATGCAAGTTAAGACCAGTGAACTTACTGGTTCAAGCCACAATGGGAACAAGACCCATAAAACATCTACCCTTAATCATAATACTGAGTCAGAGGAGGCAGGTTATTTGCCGACCTGGAAAAAGAATCTCACATACCGGATGCTCATTGATTCCATCTATCCATGTTGTCTTCGGCTCTCTGTGGGTTTCCCTTGAGAACCCTGAGGGTTTCTGAGCTCTTCGTTCCTTCTGAGGACTTTGAATTGCTGCTCAACACATCTTCTGCATCATTAATATAGTTCTGGACTCCACAGGTTCTCCTCTTCACCATCTCTGACCAGCCCATCCTGTTGGAAGTCGTGGGCCTAGCAGTGCTTGCTACAGCATCCCCCCAGGTTAACCTGAGGTCTACTCCTTTGGCTGGATTTTGGTTGGGAGGTCTGACATTAAAAATTGAATATCAAGCTGGGTGCTGTGGTGCACGCTTGTAGTCCCAGTACTTGGGAGGCTGAGACAGGAGGATCGCACAGGTTCGAAGCCAGCCTCAGCAGTTTAGTGAGGCTTTCAGCATCTTAGTGAGACCCTGTTTCCAAAGAAAATATAAAAATAGGTCTGAGGGTATAGCCTGGAGGTAAAAGGCCGCTGGGTTCCACCCCAGTACTACGCAAAAAATAAAAAATTAAAATAAAAATTAAATATCAAACCAGGTGTGGTGGTGCACGCTTGTAATTCCAGCATTTGAGAGGCTGAGACAGGAGGATCAAGGTTCGCAGACAGCCTCAGCTACTTAGTGAGGCCCTGTGCAACTCAGTGAGACCCTGTTTCAAAATAAAGAATAAAAAATAGGGCTGGGGGTGTAGCTCGGAGGTCAAATGCCCTTGGGTTCCACCCCCAGTACTGCAAAAAATAAAAATATAAAACAGGGGAGCTGGGCGTGGTAGCGCACACTTGTAATCCCAGCATTCAGGAGGCTGAGACTGGAGGATCCTGGTTCGCAGACAGCCTCGCTACTTTAGTGAGGCCCTTCACAACTCAGTGAGACCGGTTTCAAAATAAAGAATAAAAAATAGGCCTGGGGATGTAGTTCAGAGGTAGAATGCCCCGGGGTTCCATCCCCAGTAAAAAAAAAAAAAAAAAAAAAAAAAGAAAAGAAAAAAGAATATCAGAGTGATGTATGGTGGCCCTTGCCTGTAATCCCGGAAGGCTAAGACAGAAGGAGCCCAGGTTGAGGCCAACTGCAGCAAATTTAGCAAGGGCCTAAGCAATTTACTGAGAGCTTGTTTCAAAATAAAAAACAAAATAGCTCTGGGGGTGTAGCTCAGAGGAAACCACTGGGTTCAATCCTCAGTACCACACACACACACACAAAAAAAGCCACCAATATCTTCTAAAATATTTGGTTCTGCCCCTGGGAGAAACAGTTTTAATAATCACCGGCTAATCTCTCAGCAGAGTTACTCCGGCAAATCCGCCATAGGAACGCCGAGGAGCAGCGTTCCATCCCTGCTCTCAGTGTACAAGATTCCTTAGGTTTCCAGAGATGGATATGAACATTTTGGAAGGTCTGTATCATGAAAACATCCTCCCTCAGGAAAATAATGAGGATTAATAAGTCTTGTAACAAACCTACCTTCAGATTTCACCTGGAAGGAGGGTAACTGCCAGGTTTTGAGATGCCCAGGGGGGGCCTTCATTTACTGCGCCATATCAAAATGGACCATTTTCTTCTAACGTGATTCTGGAAGGTTCCCTCCTGGGTTTGGGTGAGTCAGGGGATTTGGCTAAATGATGACACCTATGAGCTTAGGCCTTAGCTAAGACCTCCCAACATTCATACAGAACTCACATGTACAAAATACAGTATCGGGTACTGCCTGCTTTCCCAACAACCCCAGCAGGTGGGCATTACTGAAGCTAACAAGGTGTCAGAGAAAGAAGTGGGTCACCTGTCCAGACAGGTTCTCCTGGGGAGGCAATCTGTAAGAGAGAGAGACGGTGGTGCCAAAGGAAAGGGGGGAACAGAGATTGCAAATTCTACCTCAATCATGCCCTGGTTTTAACTTTGGGACGTTTTCAAGCTTTTCTGGGCTTGGGTTTTCACATCTATAAAATGATGACATCTATGCCGGGCGTGGTGGCGCACGCTTGTAATCCCCGCACTTGGGAAGCGGAGACAGGAGGATCATGCTGGTTCGGAGCCAGCCTTGCTGGCTTACGAGACCCTGTTTCCAAATAAAAAAATATAAAATAGGTCTGGGAGTGTAGCCCAGAGGTAGAAGGGCTTCCAGGAACCCCAGTACCACGCACAAAAAAATGACATGTTTTTCTTTTTTTTTTCTTTTCTTTCTTTCTTTCTTTTTCTTTTTCTTTCTTTTTTCTTTTCTTTTCTTTTCTTTCTTTCTTTCTTTTTTTTTTTTTTTGTGGTACTGGAGGTGGAACCCAGGGGCTTTTCTACACCTGGGCTATACTCCGAGTCCTATTTTATACTTTATTTGGAAACAAGGTCTCACTAAGTTGCTGAGGCTGGCTTCCAACCTGTACAATGCTTCTGTCTCAGCTTCCTAAGCACTGGGATTACAAGCGTGCGCCACCATGCCCTGCATAACATCTATTTTGTATAAAATGTTATTCTAGCCTGGCATGAAGAAGACTGAATAAAATTTTTTTTATCATATCAGTTTCATAAAAGCAAAAATCTGTAAATATTCCTCAAGTCTAACCATTTGCTTAAACAAACTATGTTAGCCAGGCATGATGGTACATGCCTGTAATCCCAGTAGTTGGGAGGTTGAGACAGGTGGATCATAGGTTTGAAGACAGCCGCAGCAACTTAGTAAGACCCTGTTTCCAAAATAAATAAATAAGCTGGGAGTGGTGGTGCACATTTGTAATCCCAGTACTGGGGAGGCTGAAACAGGAGGATCATAAGTTTGCAGCCAGCCTCAGCTACTTAGTGAGGCCCTCCACAAATTAGTGAGACCCAGTTTCAAAATAAAAATATTTTTTAAAATAGGGTTTGGGGTGTATCTCAAAGGTAGAATGCACCTGGGTTCAATCCCAGTATCACAATAAACAAACAAACAAACAAAAAAACTAGGGCTGGTGGTGTAGTTTGAAGGTAAAATGCCCCTGAATTCTAACCCCAGTACACCACACACACACACACACACACACACACACACACACACACACACACACACAGCATGCCTGTAATCCCAGTACTTGGGAGGCTGAGGCAGGAGAATTACAGGTTTGAGGATAACCTCAGCAAGTAGTGAGATTCTCGTTGAACATGAGACCCTGTTTAAAAAAAAAAAAAATAGGGCTGGGGGTGTAGCTCAGAGGTAGAAAGTCCCGAGGTTCAATCCCCATAGAATAAGGTGGGGGTTTTTTTGTTGTTGTTTTTGTTTTCTTGTTTTCTGGTTTTTTTTTTTTTTTTTTTTTTGCAGTTCTAGCGATTGAACCCAGGGGCATTCTACCACCTAGCTACAACTCCAGCCCTATTTTTTTATTTTTATTCTTTTTATTTTAAATTTTTTTGTGTGTGTGGAACTGGGGATTGAACCCAAGGGCATTCTACTTCTGAGCTATACCCCCAGTCCTATTTTTTATTCTTTCTTTATTTTTTCCCTTTTTGGTACTGGGGATTGAATCCTGGGGCATTTTACCTCCAAGCTACACTCCCAACCCTAATTTTTATTCTTTATTTTTAAATTTTTATTTATTTGTATTTTTTGCAGTACTGGGGATGGAACCCAGGGGCATTCTACCTCCAAGCTATACCCCCAGCCCTATGTTTTTATTCTTTATTTTGAAACAGGGTCTCACTGAGTTTCAAAGGGCCTCACTAAGTAGCTGAGGCTGTCTGTGAACCACAATCCTCCTGTCTCAGCCTCCCAAATGCTGGGATTACAAGCGTGTGCCACCACGCCGGGCATTATTCTTTATTTCTGAAACAGGGCCTCACTAAGTAGCTGAGGGTGGCCGTAAACCTGTGATCCTCCTGTCTCAGCCTCCCAAAAACTGAGATTACATGCCTGACTATGAAATAATATTTAAAAATGTAAACAGAACGTTTATGTGCCCAGCAACTTGGGAGGCAGAGGCAGGAGAATCTAAAGTTCAAGGTCAGCCTCAGCAACTCAGCAATAAGCTATCTCAAATTAAAAAATAAAAAAGGGTCGGGCGTGGTGGCGCACGCTTGTAATCCCCACGCTTGGGAGGCAGAGACAGGAGGATGGCACAGGTTCGAAGCCAGCCACGCGCGCTGGTTTAGGAGACCCTGTTTCCAAATAAAAATGTAAAAATAGGTCTGGGAGTGTAGCCCGGAGGTAGAAGGGCTTCCAGGAACCCCAGTACCAAAACACAATAAAAAAAAATTAAAATTAAAAAATAAAAAAGGCTGAGTCTGTAGCCAGTCACCTGCTCTCGTGGTTTTCCTGAGGTCACTTCTGTGTCTACTTTTCTCTCCTGAGCACACACAGCCAGGTGCCTGCTCCTTTCTGGGTTTTACAAGGCCCACCCTCTGGATTCCTGCTTCCTTCTTCAGGCTGGTGACAACTCTGCTGGTTGGGCTGGGCCTCTGTAACCAGTCATCTGTTCTGGTGGTGCTCCTGAGAGGACGCCCTGCCCATCCCAATCAGAGGCTGGTGTTCCCCAGCCACCTGCTGGGACGCAGGGATCTCTGAAGGAATGCTTCCTCCACAGCAGGCTCATCAGGTTTCTGGCCTGGTGAGTCACTCTGATTCCAAGCCACAATCTCATTTCCAGTTGTAAGGGCATATCCCGGTCACTCCCTAAATTTATAGTCAACATGAATACAAGCTACCATGTATTGGTGCTTTGATGTAGCAAACATTAAGCCTCTCCACAGCTCTGTGAAGCAGGTCTCTTCACCCCCATTTTACAGATGAGGACATTGAGATTCAAAGTGGCCCACCTGTCCAGGGATGTGCAAACAAACCGGGCACTTAAACACTGTCTCTGAGCCCGGCATCTTGGCGCTTGCCTGTAAATTCCAGTACTTGGGAGGCTAAGACAGGAGGATCACACGTTCACAGCCAGCCTCAGCTATTCAGTGAGGCCCTCCTGTTTCAAAATAAAGAATAAAACATTGGGTTGGGAGTGTAGCTCAGAGGTAGATGACACTGGGTTCAATACACTGTACCACAAAAACACAAACCAACAACAACAACAAAACCACATTGTCTGTAACTTACAGGTCTTCATACTCTATTGTATAAGCGAGGGAATTGAGTGACTAAATTATTCACCCAAGTTCATGAAAACTGGATCTCGCTAAATTGCTGAGGGCCTCCCTAAGTTTACTGAGACCAGCCTCAAGTACTCCCAAGCACTGGGATTACAGGCTTACGCCACCACACCCGGCGGTCCCTCCTCCCACACACCCCTATTCTATGAGGCAGCAAGAATTTAAACTCTTTTTGTTGTTTTAGTGCTGGGGATGGAACCCAGGGGCATTCTATCTCTGAGCTCTACCCCCAGCCCTATTTTATTTTTTCTTTTGAAACACTGTCTTACCAAGTTGTGGAGGGCCTCATTAAGTTGTCGAGGCTGGCCTCAAACCTGAGATCTTCCAGTCTCAGCATCCCACGTACTGGGATAACATATGGACCACCTTGCCTAGCTAGAACTTGAATGTGTGTGTGTGTGTGTGTGTGTGTGTGTGTGTGTGTATGTGTGTGTGTGTGTGGTGCTGGGAATTGAACCCAGGGGTATTCTATTTCTGAGCTACACCCCCAGCCCTTTTTATTTCTTATTTGGAAACAGGGCCTCACTAAGTTGCTGAGGCTGGCTTTGAACCTACGATTCTCCAGTCTGTGCCTTCCAAGTACTGGGATTACAGGTGTGTTCCGCCATGCCTCGCGCTAAAACTTGAACTCTCGACAGTTCCAAGAACCTGCATGTTCTCTCTGCTCCAGGGACGGGCTGCGCCCTGCCCTACATTTGGCTGGCACAGGCCTACTTATCTAGATGAAACTTCTTCCAGGAAGCCTTCCCTGAGCACCGTGCTCTAAGCACCCTCTTAGGTGCTGCCTTAGTTCACCCTTGCACATTTCGCGTGGCCTGGTGTTGCCCGTCTTCTTTTCTTACTCCTTCTGCCAGCCTGCAAGCCAGAGCAAGGATCCTTCCTGCTGATAGGACCTTAGCACCTTCCAGGCCGAGCGGCCGTGGGGAGTAGGCACTCCGCAAGCATTTTTGAACGCTTGACTATCAGGGCTGCGTTTGCTTTGTGAAGCAAGAGAGCAGGCAGTGTCAGAAATGTGGCCTTCTGTCTACTCTCTTAAGAGGAAGAGGCTCTGGGGTCTCCATGCACTCAAAACCACCATGTCGTTGTGGAGCACACTCGGGCTTCTGCTTCCTCACTCCTAGTCAGAAATAAATCATGTTCTGAGTGACTGGAGTCATCGCTCACAGCTCCAGGCTGGCGCAGAGTTGGGAGAGGGGCAGTGGCCACGGGCTCTGGTCCCTAAAGGCCCAGGCCTGGGGCTGGGGGAGGGGGCGGACTGGCAGGTCCTGTCCCCGGAGGCTGTAGTCACTGGGAGATAGACAATGGGGCTCAGCATCTGCTCCTCGCTGGGAGAAGGGACCCTCCAGTGAACAGCCTGGGAGAGCAGGGAAGTGTGGGAGGAATTGATGAGGAGAAGGGGCGGAGCCTGGAAGATGCAGCGGGAGGAAGGAAGGGAAGAAGAAGGAAGAGAGGAGGGAGGGCTGAGGATCCAGGCTTTTCGTCTTCCTGGTGACCTGGCCCTGGGCTGGGGGCCCCCTCGCATTGTTTCCAGCGGTAGCTCGGGGCCACCCAGACCTCACGGTTCTGTCCCCCGCTGCAGCCCGGATCCAAGGGCCAGGCACACAGCAGGTGCTCAATGCTTACTTGGGAAAATAAGAAATGTGACCAACTTTGCTTTGGGAACTTTTCCCCTGTCTTCTCCTCCCTACTCCTCCAGAGAAACCGAGGACAGAGCCGGCCTTGGGAGCACGCCCAGGCGCCCCATGAATAATTGACCCTTCGTGGCAGCTCTGCCCGCCGGCCCCCGACCGGCCTGCGCCGGGTGGAGAGGCGGCTCCGAGTGGTGCGGGTTCCGGAGGTTGGAGGCCGGGTGTCCGGCCTGCCCGGGAGCTGGGAGGAGGCCAGGCCGTTCGGGATCCAGCCGGGGACGTGAGCGTCGCTCGGCCACGCCTCGGCGCCCCCAGCAGCGCGCCGGAGGCCAGGCCCCGGGCTCGGGGAGCCCGAGCCCCTTCCCACTCCCTCGGGTCTGGCCGTCCAGGGCTCTGCTAACAGCTGTTTAAAGCTCGCTCCGGGTCCAGAGCTCTGCGGGGACCTTTGCTCCAAGCCCATCTGCCCACCGTAAAAATATCTAAGTCAAGCACACACCCAGCCTCCCACCTCTGGCAGGGGAGGGCGCACTGGGGCTCCCCGCGCCCCCACCCCACCCGCTGTCCCCTGGGAGGACGCCCCAGGCTTCCTGGGGGCACGGAGCCCCCTTTGTGCGGGCAGGGCCGGGCCCCCCACCTCCATGCAAAGCTCTGACGCTCCCTTCTCCCCCGCTCGCTAATCTTTGTTCCCCTTTTCTGCTGAGAGGAGGAAAAAAAGAGAGAGAGAGAGAGAGAAAAGAAGGGGAAAAAAAGGCGTGACTTGATTTTCAAACGAAACTCCCACAGCAAACAAAACCCTTTTAGAGAAATAAGAAAGGAGGAAGAAGGAAGAAAAGAGGGAAGAGAGAGAGAAAAAAGCCCCTCCAGGCTTTCCATTCGAGTAGGAGAGTTGAGCCGAGAGAAAGAAAGGAAGAAAAATCCTCTCTGCGGTAGAAAGAGAAAAAGAAAACTTGGGCTGACAGGCGGGGGGTGCCGGGGGGGGGAAGGAAGTGAGAAAACAAAAGAGAGATAAAAGGCTGTTTCTGCCTCTCTCCCTCCGCGAGCCGCTTAGGAGGAGCTGTTTTGCATCCCTTCACGTCAGCCCTGCCTCGCTCCCTTCTTCAGGCGGGCGGCGGCGCGAGCGCGCAGGCGAGGCGGCGGCGGCGGCGGCGGCGGCGGCGGCGGGTGAGTGTCCGCGGCGGCGGCGGCCGGGGGTCGCGCCCGCTCTCCCCGGGGACGGCGGCGCAGGCCGGGCGGCGGCGGCGGCAGACATGTCGTCCTTCCCTCCGCGGCACACTCCCGCAGCCGGCGCCGGCGGCCGCGGCGGGCGAGGCGGGCCGCGAGATGGCGTCCGCGGCGGCGGCGGCGGCGGCGAGGCCGGGCGCGGGCCGGGGGCGCACGTGGGCGGCGGGCCCGGCCGCCCCGGCTCAAAGTTTCGCCCCCGCGCCCCGCCCCCGCGGCCGCCCGCAAACTTTCCTCGGGGCGCGGGGGCGGCGGGGACCCCCGGCCGGCGGGACCTGTTGAAGGCGCGCGGGGTCCCCACGCCCCGCCGCGGGCGCCGGCCCCCGGCGGTCATTTTCCTAATTGGCCGGAGCCGCGGGGCGGGATCGCGGCGTCGGGCCGGGCGGCGGCGCCCGGGCGGCCCGGGGCCCGCGGAGGGAGGCCGGGGGGGGGGGGCTTGGCTCCCCATCCCCCGGCGCGCGGACCCCGCGGATCCGGCCCCGGCCCCACCTCCCCCACCCCCGGCCGCGGACCCGCCAACTAGTGCGTATCGGGGTGGGTTTTTTTTTTCTTTCTTTTTCTCCCCGCCCCCAACTTGGCTTTTTTAGGTGACTTTTATGGTCCCCTGCAACTAACTGCTCCCCTCCAGTTTGAACTGTAGTTTGGAAAGATCGAGGAGGCCGGGGAGGTGCTTGTGTGGGGGTTTTCACTCACCCGAAACGGTGGTTACTGGAGCCGTCTCCACGCTCCGCGAGATGGTTCTGGCCGGGCGTGAAAGGCCGGGCACTGCCCGGTGCTCCCCGGCCCCCGCGGGGCCTGCCCGTGAAGGACATCCGCGGCCCACCCGTGAGCGGCGGGTCCAGTGCCCTTCCGGCGAAGGGCACCCCGAGCCCCTTCATTTCTGCCCAGGATGGGAACTCTCGGCCGGTGTCTGCCCAGAAGGGACATAACTGGTCCCCGTGGGTACCTGGGAAACTCACGAAACTCTCCCCACAGGTGTGCGGGGAAGGACTTTGCTCTCTCGGAGGTCACCCAGCCAGCCTTGAAGCTACCCCGTCAGCCCTGCCTTTGTACAAGAGTAAGTAAAAACAGTCCAAGTTCTTTGCTGCGAAGTAAAGGGTCCTGGGGGTGGGCGGCTGCATCTCTGTTGTGTCCTTACTGGGGGTCTTCAGAAAACTAGTGGGGCCTCTGGTTGGGGAAAAGGGAAGGAAATGGGCCTTAACTGTCATTAGACATTAGGATGTATTCATGGCATGGCCTATCTGGTTTTGATTTTTGACACCCAGTTAGCCACCTCGTTCTCGCTCATTTTTAAAGTGAATGTTTTTTTCTCTGGCTTTCCTGGTGGTTTTGTCGGCTGCCCCTCTGGCCCATGTAACCCGGTGCCAGGCCCCTGCTGGTCCAAGAGCAGAACCTCTAATTGGTCACCTGTAGCTCCTCTTACCTGAGGACGCTGGGGGACGGGGAGGGGAGGGTGCTTCCTTTTGGGTAGGGGAAACAGGCACCTGGTTAGTATTCTCCACCTCCAGTCTGGTCTGGTTGCCTTGGGTGTGGGCTCAGGGAGCTGGGAATGGAGGCCTCTTGCTTGTCTTCTCCTTAGAGCTTGGGTCCTTGCATCCCAGCCAGGCATTTCCTACCAGGGGGACTTACTTTAGGCATTCTGTTGAAAGACATGGAGACAGACAAGGTCTGAAATGGCTCTGGAGAAGGAGGAAGGGAGACTAATGGGACCACCAGAGATTTTGCACAGCTTCTATTTTAGGTTGGCCTTGTGGCCCAGAGATATTTCTAGCAAGGTTGTGCTTGGAAAGAAACACAACTTCTTTCTGGAAGGGAATGAGTAAGTAAATAAATAGGGAGAGTTTGTTGCCTCTCAGAGGAAACAGGTGAAGTGCGCAGGCCCAGCCCACACAGATGCTTGGTGTGGGTTCCTGGTTCGGCCTGGTCAGAATGAAGGAATCTGAGTCAGCAGGGTCTCAGTTCATGGTGGTTTGGTTGATCCAGCCCTTAGACTTCAAAGCTGGAAGAAGACCTTAGAGATTGTCTAAAAGAAACTGAGGCAGGGAGAAGGCTCCAGGATCCCACAGTAAAAATGGGCAGGGCCAGCACTTGGACCTGAGCTTCTGGAGTCTGTTTCCAGTGATCGTTCCAGTGCCTCTACCACTGCTGGGACTCCTCTGTCAAGCTCAGTTCAGAGAACGTGGCTGAGAGCACGGAACCGTGGGCTCACACCACACAGGAGGCTGGGCTGTGGAAACAGAGGGCCTTATTTCCCAGGTGCGAATCTCCCCCTCTGTTCTGGAGGATTCGGTTGGCTACTGTTGGGGCATCTGGGTGCTCTGGCTCTGTTAACACGGACTTCTTCAAAAGTCCAGTAATTTACCAGGGAGGAAGCTTAGTCATCAGGATGTTCCCAAATTACCATTTTTTTTTTTTAATCTGGAATACTTTCTCCATACTTTGTGTGTGGCTTATTTAGGATTGGCTAAAGAGAAAGAAATGGGGACATAAGAAAGTGCCCAAGACCTGAAATGATCTTCAGGCAGGGATTAGACCTGAACTTCAGTGTGTGCCGGTGGAGGGTTTGGACGTGTATGGGTTTGGATGTAAATGGATTTCTGCCATCTTATTTTGTGTTTAATTTGCTTTGTCTATGGCTTAGCCCCTTTAGGATGGGCACTTAGTAGTCCTTCATAAGTGCCTATGGAATGAATGTATTGGACATTAGTAAAAAGATTTCCCTTCCAGAAGGAACCAGGAATAACACACAGAGGCAGGGACAGGGAGGTGATTGATGGGAGCTGCAGAGTTGTGCTGTGATTCATTGTTTCAAACAAGCTCCAGACAGGTAGGCAGGAGGGGGCTGGGAAGAGTGGATCCAGAATGGGTGGAGACGTTCAAAACAATGGAGAGGTTTTGAAATGGACCAGGATCTGGGGAGAATAATGATAATGGTGTGTCCTGGGCCTGGATTATGCTAAATGCTTTACTGTGACTGCTCCCTTAGTTTTTATGGCTGTTAGCTACCACTTTGTTATTCCTGCTGGGTAGCCTGGGAACAGAGGCGTTCAGTAACTTGTCCAAGGGCACAGAGCTAGTGTCTGAACCAAAGCTGACTGACATCAGATTTTGCCTCCCAAGAATGATGATGTGGTCAGACATCTCAACCCACGCCAAGGAGCTAGGCTGCAGAGCCCTGGGTTCTCCTGAAAGGATAGCAGAAGAAAAACTAGAGAAGAAATGATAGGTCTGCAGCAGAGAGGCTGGTCAGGGAGAATGCCCACTGCTTCCTTTCAGGGCCCTCACAGAGTTGAGGATGGTTTGCCCAGAGAGGACTAGAGGGAATGTTTATCTTCCAGGGTCTGATTTTTATTCTCTGGCAAAGTGGTAGCAACAGATCAGGACTGTTTTGCACTTTATAAAGATTTAAGATCTCCTTCCTTCCTTCCTTCCTTCCTTCCTTCCTTCCTTCCTTCCTTTCTTTCTTTTTTTGGTAGTGCTGGGGATTGAAACCAGCTGCATTCTACTTCCAAGCTATGGCCTCCAGCCCTATTTTATTATTATTATTTTATTTATTTATTTTTGGTGATACTGGGGATGAACCCAGGGGCCTTCTACCTCCAGGCTATACTCCCAGAACTATTTTTTATATTTTATTTGGAAAAAGGGTCTCTTAAGCCAACTAAGGCTGGCTTAGAACCTGCAAGAGCCTCCTGTCTCAGCCTCCCAAGTGCGGGGATTACAAGCGTGTGCCACCATGCCCGGCTTATTATAATTTTTGAAACAGGGTCTTGGTAAATTGCTGAGGCTGGCTTCAAACCTGTGTCCTCCTGTCTCAGCCTCCCAGGTACTGGGATTACAGGCTGTTATCACAACAACCGCTTGGGATATCTTTTTCTATCGGAAAAGGTTGCTCTTCAAATTAAAATTTAGTTGGCGTGCGCGTGCACACACACACACACACACACACACACACACACACACACACACACCCCTCTCTCTCTCTCTCAAAGTAAGCATTTGAAACTGGTGGTAATTTTACAGCTAAGGTATGTTTCTGTTGGCCTGGAGGTCTCCAGAAGATATCTTCATATATGTAAGTAAGCCTTACCTCCCTACTCTAGGGTGCTGGCCCAGCCCAGAGCAGCTACTCATTTATTTACTTACTTTTTTGTGGTACTAGGGATGAAACCCAGGGGCATTCTACCTCTGAGCTACACTCGCAAGCCTTATTTTTTATTTTTATTTTTAAACAGGGTCTCACTGAGTTGCAAAGGGCATTACTAAGTAACTAAGGCTGTCCGCGAACCCTGATCTTCCTGTCTCAGCTTCCCAAAAGCTGGGATTAGAAGCATGTGCCGCCATGCCCAGCTATTATTTATTTGCTTATTTTTAAATTAAATTAAAAAAAATTTTTTGGCGGATCTGGAGATGGAACCCAGAGGTATTTGATCTCCGAGCTACACCCCCTGCCCTATTTTTTATTCTTTTATTTTGAAACAGGGTCTCACTAAGTTGTGGAGGGCCTCACTAAGTAGGTGAGGGAACTGTGATCCTCCAGTCTCAGCCTCCTAAAAGCTGGGATTACAAGCATGCACCACCACGCCTGGTTAATTTAATTTTTTGTAGTGCTAGGAATTGAATCCAGGAGCATTCTATCTCCAAGCTACCCTCCAGCCCTATTTTTATTTTTATTTTAAAATGGCCTTGAATTGGGCATGGTGGCACGCCTATAATTTCTGTACTTGGGAGGCTGAGACTGGAGGTCACAGGTTCAAAGTCCACCTCAGCAATTTAGTGAAGCTCCTGGCAATTTATTGAGACCTTTGTTTTCTTTCTCTCTCTTTCTTTCTTTCTCTTTCTTTCTTTCTTTCTTTCTCTTGCAGTACTGGGGATTGAACCCAGAGACATTCCACCTCTGAGCTATACCCCCAGCACTATTTTTTATTCTTTGTTTTGAAATGCCCTTACTAAGTTGCAGAGGGCTTAAGTAATTGAGACTGGGCTCAAACTTGCAATCCTCTTGTTTTAGCCTCCCAAATACTGGGATTACTAAGTAGCTGAGGCTGGCCTCAAACCTTCAATCTTTCTTTCTCAGCCTCCCAAGTACTAGTAATCCTAGTACTAGCCTAGGTACATGCCTGGTTGACCGTATTTCCAAATAAAAAAATGGGGCTGGGGTATAGCCCAGAAGTAGAAGGCCCCTGGGTTCTCTGCCCAATAACACACACACACACACACACACACACACACACACCCAAAACCAAAAACAAAGTCTCGCTCAAAGCTTAGGTTCAAGAGTCTCATTACTTGGTGAGGCTGTCCTTGAACCAGCAATCCTGTCTCAGCCTCCCAAATACTGAGATTACAGGCGTGTACCATCATCCCAGGCTCTGCTGCTTAGTTATCGACAGTCTGGGATTCAAATTCTCTATCATTGTCATAAATGCTCCAAAGGACAAAGTTTAGAGGCAGAGGGGCCAATAACCAGGGGAGGGGGAGGAGGGACTCTTTTAGAAAGAAAGGGCTTTATGTGTGTGTTGGGGTGTGTTCCTGAGGATCGAACCCAGAGGTCGATTTGATAGGTTGTTGAGAGTCTGTCCTTGAACCTCCATCCTTAAGTCTCAGCCTCTCTAGGGCACCACCATGCCCCGCTAAGGGCATTTAAACTGCCACCTGAAGGGTAGGGCGGAGCGTTAACCTGGTTGTACCTGGTTGCTACAGCCCTGCCCGTTCTATGTGGTCTAAGAGCCAGCAGCATCAGCGTTACCCAGGGCTTGTTAGAATTGCAGGATCCCTGGCCCCTCAGCAGAGCTGCTGAATCTGCATCTTAGATTCCCGCCAAGGTCCAGCCTGTGTAGCAGGAGGGAAGCTGGGACTGAACCGTGAAGTTCTCAGCTTTGCCATGAAGTGGTCAGATGACCTGGGGCAAGTCATTTCTCAGGCAAGTAATGAAGGGATTAGGTAATCCCACAAGTTCCTTCTGGTTTCTCTGCTTTGTGCTGTCTCCGGGGTCCTGGAAGGTAAGGACCTGGCCCTTCTGTGAAGCATTCACCCCGTGATGATGGGGGGGGGGGAGCAGGCATCTATGTTTTTGTGCTCCGGTGTGACTTTTGTAAGCACTAAAGATGGACTGGATCATCAGAGCTTTTGAGAAGGATCAGGGTAATTTGCAAAATGTAGATGGAGCTGTGAGGCATACAGAGAAGTTGTCTTAAGGGGACCCAGGGAGGATTTGGATTGAAGCAGAAGAAAAGCTTGCAAGGGTCAAAGGGCTTTGGGGAAGAGAGGTGTAATGTTTCTGCCAGAGGCGGAACCTAGCTGAAGGGAGAGGAACCTGCTCCTTAGTTCGTGCATGGGAACCCGATACTTTAATAACTGCCTGGGAGTTTTGTCCCAGCCTCCTCCTGTCGCTGGGCTCCCCACCCTTGCAGTGTGTGTGGGCGTCATGGGTCAGTGGACCTTAAACTGTGCGGGGGGTTACCTGGGTGCACTCTTCTGGGAAGAGGACCTGTGTTTTTCACCAGCCTCAAAGGGGTCCGTGGCTCCAAGAACCGGAGTCAAATGTCTTTCTAGACTGACTTCACCCAGCCCTTTTTATTCTAAAGATGACCTGTGGGCCAGGGAGGAGGGACTCTAAGCACTTTGCATACTGGCTGTTGGCTTACTGAGGTTGAATACATTTCCCAAAGTCAAATACCTATCAGGCATTGGCCAGGTTGGAGACCAATCAGGCCCTAGAGCCGGCTCCTGACCAGAAAGCCTCCTGCTAACAGGGAGGCTGAACCAGGGGCCATCCCACTTTGGTAGTCCAGAGATTAAGATTACAGTGGCACCACCTTTGCAAGTAAGAGTCCTTTAGGAATGAGAAGGGATTTTCCCAAGCAAACAGGTTTTGATTAGTACCAGGTGACTGCACCAGTCCGGGAAAGGCTGTTGACCATTGGGCCCAGTTTATGCTTGTTTGCAAAGAAAAGGATTATAAAACAAGCTTACTGCAGTGCTAAAGACTTAATCAAAAACTCTAGAAGGAAGGCACTTGAAGGATTGCACCCTTAAATTAGGGGAGTGAGGTGGTGACAGGAAATTGGGGTAGATTCTGAAAGGGAGGGATTAAAGGATGTTAGAGCCAAAGCAGGGCCAGATGGGTGTTGAATCAGCAGCATCACAAGGCAAAATGACTGGTTTTCTTACCTACTAATTACTGCGTAGCGCTCCCAGACCTGACCCTTCCCCCAGGACAGAAGCCTTTTGTCTTCTCTTTTATTAATTTCTACATAACTTGAGCTTTTATCTGTATGTATTTTCTTTCACATATATATGTATATATCTACGTGGGTATATATACTGTGTGTGTGTGTGTGTTTGTGTGTGTGTTGGTAGGTGTTAAACCCAGGGGCATCCTACCTCTGAGATACTCCCAGTTCTTTATTTGGAAACAGGGTTTCACTAAGTTGCTGAGACTGGCTTTGTTTTTGTTTTTGGTGGTGCTGGGGATGAAACCTAGGGGCATTCTACTTCCAGGCTCTACCCCCAGACCTGTTTTATTCTTTTATTTGGAAACAGGGTCCCATTAAGTTGCAGATGGCCTCACTAAGTTGCTGAGACTGGCCACAGTCCTGTGATTCTCCCATTTCAGCTTTCTAAGTACTGGGATTACAAGCATGCACCACCATGCCTGGCTTGCTGAGGCTGGATTTGAACCGCCGATTCTCCATTTTAGCCTACCAAGTACTGGGATTACAGGTGTGTACCACCACACCCGGCTTTTTTTTAGTACTTGGGGATTAAACCCAGAGATAGTCTATTTGAATTATGTCCCCTGCCCTATTTTATTTTTTTGTTTTAAAACAGGATCTAAGTTGCAGAAGGCATACTGAATTGCTGGATGCAAACCTGCGATCCTCCTATCTCAGCCTCCCAAGTACTGAGATTACAAGCATGCGCCACTATGCCTGGCTTTTTTTTTTTTTTTTCTTAAATAGGGACTCACGCCGGGCGTGGTGCCGCACTCTTGTAATCCCAGTGCTTGGGAGGCGGAGCCAGGAGGATTACGCAGGTTCGAAGCCAGCACTGGCTTAAGAGACCCTGTTTCCAAATTTTAAAAAATATAAAACATTGGTCTGGGAGTGTAGCCCGGAGGTAGAAGGGCATCCAGGAACCCTAGTACCACCAAATAAATAAATAAATAAATAAATAAAAAGAGACCCTGTTTCCAAATAAAACCTATAAAATAGGTCTGGGAGTGTAGCCCGGAGGTAGATGGGCTTCCAGGAACCCCAGTACCACCAAAAAAAAATAAAATAAAATAATAATAATAATAATAAATAAATAAAATAAAATAAAATAGGGACTCGCTAAATTACTGAGGCTGGCCTTGGACCTACAGTTCTCCTGTCTCAGCCTCCTATGTACAGGCCTGCGTCACCATGCCTGGCTATACATATATATTTGTAAATGAAGTAAGGACTCTTAGAAGTGGTCTTGGGGGTTTTGGTTCTGTCTCTCACATCCACCATTATGAAGTTTCAAATTCTATACATGTTGTATGTGTGTTTCTGGGATTACATGGAGAGCTGTGGGAAACTGAAGGTTTTCAGTGTAGTCCGAAGGTAAGAGGAAGGAATTGCATTGTGGTCCAACGATCTTGCCTTCCTTCCTTCCCTGCCCTTGGTGTATAATATCTGTGGCCTAGAATGAGGTTAGGTTGATCACTGCAGAAAGCAGGAATGCCCACCTTCCAGGGTGAAATGGGGAACCATGACTTTTATATGAACTCATGGTTTCGTATGGACTGCCTTCTACAGGGTTCCTGGATGCCACCCTGGGCCCCAGTCTCGTTCTCGGTAGGGCAGCAGTGGAGGGGGCATCCAGGAAGGCCGCCCTGCATGTTGATAAAACACAGCAGCCACATTTAGTGGTTGTGTTGTGTGTCACATCACAACATCCTCCCAAGGACCACATCTAGTTCCTCTCGAGAAGCACCAGGTACCCTGTGGAAGCTCTTGCTGGTTGGCTAATCTCACCCTGATGCTGATCCCAGGTCTCCCAGGCTCCTAAGCCCTCATCTCTCCTTAGGCCTCCATTCTCCAGCTACAGACGGCAATACCACTGGTGGACATGCCTTCCCAGAAGTGGTCACCTCTGAAACCTGAGGCTCTCTTTGTCATTCCACTGCACAGCCCTCCTGACCCCGCCCCAAGCTGGAAAGCCTGTGCCTACCCCGCAGGCCGCTTTCCCCTGTGCCCACCAACCCCCTCCCTATATCTCTGTGTCCCACCCTTGTCCATCTCCATAGGGCTGTCTCCATGGGGAATCACTGCCTTAGGCCCTGATTCCCCACCAACAGATACAGATGCACCTGTCTCCCTTTCTCTATTCTCTTGACCCCAGGAGTTCACAAAGAAGAGGCACCCTTTCTGCCCTCACCCCCGCTTTATAATAGTGAAGAGTATATTACCACTCCCACCCACTGCTCCAGCCGGCTCTCTAGCCACTTCCTGTCACACCCAGGGGCCACTCGGAGACTCTAGGTACCTTACTTCCCATGGCTGTTACCATCATGCACGGACCCTTGGGTGGGCTTGTGATTCTGGTCCTCCTCCTGCCTCTCTGGTTGTTCTGCTGTTTCTGCCTTTCTCTCCTCTCCTTGCTACATTTTGGTGCCATGACCACGTCTCTCTGCAGCTAGCTTCCCTTCCGTGTCTGTGGTTCATCCTGCATGGCAAGGACTCTGCCTAGCCTAATCTTGTCCTCCTGTCTCTTGTAGACAGCATAGCGCTGTGTGTTTTGTTTTGTGTTTCTGGACTGGGAATCAAATCTTAGAGATAGCTTAGTGCTGGATTTCTTTTTGTAATCCAGCTTGACATCTATGTTGTTTAACTGGTGAGTTCAGGCCAAGTACATTTGTTATAGTTTGGGATATATATGGATTCCTACTATTTTCTTTCTGTGTGTGTGTGTGTGTGTGTGTGTGTGTGTGTGTGTGTGTATGCGTGACACTAGAATAGAACCCTGGAGCATTGTACCTTCAAGTTACACCTCCAACCCCATTTTTTAAATTTTTCATTTGGAAACAGGGTCTTCCTAAGTTGCTGATAGCCTCATTAAGTTGCTGAGGCTGGCTTTGAACCTGTGATTCTTCTGTCTCAGCCTCCCAAACACTGGGGTTACAAGTATGCCACACTGTGTTTCTAGTCTCTTGAGGCATGCAAACCGCAAAAGGTTTAAAGTTACTTGATTTTCAAACAACACCAAGGACCTTGGAATCCTTTATATAAAGTCATTGCTTTTGCTACACACGTTCAGTAGCTGTGCAGTGGCTTAGCTGCGTCTTCTCTCTTGAATCCCAGAACTTGGGTACTGGTTCAATGTTGTGCCTGGTTAACCTTTAACTTTCCACATCTTGACTCTTTTATTGGCTCACATTTCTCCTTTCATCTCATGTCTCCCTTCTGGGATTATAACATATAGCAAAGTTTTTTTTTAAGTCATAAATTTGAAGTTTCTGGCTGAAATTATATTTCACTCTTTCATTTAAAAGATAGTTTTACTGGGTATAAAACATTAGCTTGTCAGTTATTTTCTCTTAGTATTTATGGATAGTATTCCACTGTCTTCTGGCTTTCATTGTTGATAGAGAAGCTGGTAGCCTGATTATTGTTCTCTTGGGTAAATTCGTGTGTGTGTGTGTGTGTGTGTGTGTGTGTTATTTATTTTTATTTTTATTTTTTGCGGGTCTGGGGATGGAACCCAGGGGCATTCAACCTCCAAGCTATACCCCGTGCCCTGTTTTTTATTCTTTATAATAAAAAGGGTCTCACTAAGTTGCAGAGGGCCTCACTAAGGAGCTGAGGCTGTCTGCGAACCACTATCCTTCTGTCTCAGCCTCCCAAATGCTGGGATTACAAGCATGTGCCACCACGCCCGGCTTTTATTCTTTTTTTCTCTTTTTTTGGTGGTACTGGGGGTGGAACCCAGAGGCTTTCTACCTCTGGGCTATACCCTTAGACCTATTTTATATTTTATTTGGAAACAGGGTCTCACTAAGTTGCTGAGAGCCTCACTAAGTAGCTGAGGTTGGCTTCGAACCTGTGTGATCCTCCTGTCTCAGCCTCCCAAGCGCGGGGATTACAAGCGTGCGCCACCATGCCTGGCTTTATTCTTTATTTTGAAACAGGGTCTCACTGAGTTGCAGAGGGCCTCACTGTCTTAGCCTCCCAGTACTAGGATCACAGATGTGAGCCTCCAGGCCCAGCCCTTTCCATTTTTATTTCTGTGGTGCTGAGGATTGAACCCAGAGACATTCTACCTCTAACTCCTATTTTATTTTATTTATTTATTTATTTTGGTGGTACTGAGGATGGAACCCAGAGGCTTTCTACCTCTGGGCTATACTCCCAGACCTTTTTAATATTTTATTGGGAAACAGGGTCTCACTAAGTTGCTGAAAGCCTTACTAAGTCGAACCCATGCGATCCCCCTGTCTCAGCCTCCCAAGCGTGGGGATTACAAGCGTGCGCCACCACACCCGGCTCCTATTTTATTTTATTTTATCTTTTCCTATTTTATATTTTGTTTGGAAACAGGATCTTCCTAAGTTGCTGAGGCTGTCTTCAAAACTGCAATCCTGTCTCAGCCTCCCAAGTACTGGGATTGTTTTTACTTTTAGCTTTGAAACAGGGTCTTCTAAGTTGCTGGGGGCCTCTAAATGGCTGGGTTTGGCTTCAAATCTGGAATCTCCCGCTTCAGCCTCCCAGCTACTCAGGTTATGGCAGGAGCCTCCACATCTGCTTTACTTATGTTAATTGCCCTCTTCATTTCTTTGATCATATTGAACATACTTTCTATTCTGTATCCAGTAGCTCCAATATCTGAAGTATTTAAGTATTCGCAAGTATAGTTCTATTATGTGATGCTTCTGCTCACCTACCCCCATGAGGGCCTCTTTCCTTTGGTGTTTTGTGATTTTTGATTGGGAGCTTATGTTGGTTAAGATTCTGTGAGAAAACATCCTGTGAGGAAGCAGAGGAGAATATCCTCTTCCTGTGAGAAAAGAGAATGCTCTTCCTGTGAGGAAAAATACCCCCTTCCTGTGAGGAAGGAAAGGAGAATACCCTCCTTCCTCCTGCCAAATACCTGAAAGCCTACAGATGGATCCATTTACTTAGGATTCTTCACTTGCACTTTTGGAGACCAGAGCCCAAACCTCCATGAAGCCTGTCAGTGACCACAGATTCTCAGAGGGACTCTCTTTGAATTACACCCACAGCTGACCGTAAGCCAGATTACTTCCTTCCTGACTGTGTACCGCCGGACACCCTGTTTTATCCTATTTTGTCTTACTGTCAAATGCCTTCTCTCAATATTTGCTCAAAGTCCTAGTCATATCAGGTCCAATTAAAAAAAAATATATATATATATATATATATATTTTTTTTTGGTAATACTGGGGTTGGAACCCAGGGGCATTCTACCTCTAAGCTATACCCCCAGCCCTATTTTTTATTCTTTATTTTGAAACAGGGTCTCGCTGAGGTTTTTGTTTTGTTTTGTTTTGTTGTTTTTGTTTTTGTTTTTGGTGGTACTGGGGTTCCTGGAAGCCCTTCTGTCCCTGGGCTACACTCCCAGATCTATTTTATACTTTTTTATTGGGAAACAAGGTCTCTTAAGCTAGTAGGGCTGGCTTCGAACCTTTGCAGTCCTCCTGTCTCCACCTCCCAAGCGTGGGGATTACAAGAGTGCGCTACCACGCCCGGCTAAGGGTCTCACTAAGTAGGCGAGGCTGTACTCCAGCGTAATCCTCCTGACTCAGCCTCCCAAAATGCTGAGATTAGCTAGATTTAGATATCTTTTTTTTGGGGGGGGTGTGGGGATGGAACCCAGGGGCATTCTACCTCTGAGCTACACCCCCAGTCTTTTTTTTTTTTTTTTTTTTTTTTTTTGCGGGTCTGGAGGTGGAACCCAGAGGCATTTGACCTCCAAGCTATACCCCTTGACAAAATTTTATTCTTTATTTTGAAACAGGGTCTCACTGAGTTGCGGAGGACCTCACTAAGTAGCTGAGGCTGTCTGTGAACCACGATCCTCCGGTCTCAGCCTCCCAAATGCTGGGATTACAAGTGTGCGCCACCACACCCAGCTTATTTTTTCTTCTTTATTTTGAAACTGGGTCTCACTGTATTGTAAAGGGCCTCACTAGGTAGCTGAGGCTGTCCGTGAACCGTGATCCTCCAGTCTCAGCCTCCTGAATGCTGAGGTTACAACCCTGCATCGCCACGCCCAGCTTAAAAACTAGATATCCTTTGACAGCTACTTGAGAGGCTGAGACAGGAGGATCTCAAGTTCTCTATCTGCCTGGACAACTTAGCAAGACCACCTGTCTCAAAATAAAAAGGGCTGGGGATATAGCTCAGTGGCAGTGAACTCCTGGTTTCAAGTCTTAGTACTGTGAAAACAAAACAAGAACAAAAACATCTGGTATGCTCTGAGCTTTCTCCCTGCCAGCCCCTGGCAGAGTTAACTAGTCTGCACATTGTAGGCTGCTGTTGCCCTACCTGTTAGTCTGTGCGTATATATGTATTCAGACCCCACCCTGGACTTTGAGCTTTTCTGAAACCTCAGGGCTCTGTCATTTATTTCTGGAGCCGTGGTGCCTGGCTCACTGTTGGGCAGAGGAGTTGTTTAATAGATATCCATCGATTGGGCAGAATTTATGGCAAAATCAATATTTGTCTTCTTGAATAGTAATAAAAAAATCTTAAGACTAACCTGTCCTGTGATCTGGACAAGTCCAGGTCACCTCTCTGGATCTCAGTTCCATAAAATGGAAGGATGCCTCTGAGGACCCTTCGGGGAGATACTGAGAGTCAGTGCAGCCTGCGGTTGTCAGTCCCCGAACCATGGATCAAGCCTTGGCTCACAGATGGGATAAAAGAAAGGATGGGCCGAGGAGAGAAAGAGCATGACCCTGAGTTAACGGAGCATTGGAAGAGAGGAAAAGGGACTTCAAACTGAATCGGGTGTAGGTGAGTTAGGGGTGGTAGGACACCTGCCCAGCATGCAGGAGGCCCTGGGTTCAATTTTCAGAACCAGCAGGAAAAAATGCAGAAAGTTAATGTAAAATAAAGATGACACTCTGTACTTTGTATGTTAAGATGTCTATGAGAAATGTACACGTTAAAACTGGGCGTGGTGGCGCACGCTTGTAATCGCAGCATTCAGGATGCAGAGACGGGAGGATCGCGGTTTGAGGACAGCCTTAGCTACTTAGTGAGGTCGTCTGCAACTTAGACCCTGTTTCAAAATAAAGAATAAAAAATAGGGCAGGGGGTGTAGCTCAGATGTCGAATGCCCTGGGTTCCATCCCCAGACCCGCAAAAAAAAAAAAAAAAAAAAGTACACGTTATAAGCCAGGTGTGGTGGTGCACGCTTGTAATCCCCACACTTGTGAGGCTGAGACAGGAGGATCTCACAGGTTCGAAGCCAGCCTCAGCTACTTATAGATTTTATTTATTTATTTATTTATTTATTTATTTATTTATTGTGGTACTGAGGGGCTTTCTACCTCCGGGCTATACTTCCAGACCTATTTTATATTTTATTTGTAAACAGGGTCTCACTAGGTTGCTGAGAGCCTCACTAAGTAAGTAGCTGAGGCTGGCTTTGAACCTGTGTGATCCTCCTGTCTCATCCTCCCAAGCACTGGAATTACAAGCGTGCGCCACCATGCCCGGTTTTAATCTTTATTTTTAAACAGGGTCTCCTCACTAAGTAGCTGAGGCTGGCCGCAAACCTGCAGTCATTCTGTCTCAGCCTCCCAAATACTGGGATTATAAGCGTGCGCCACCATGCCTGGCTTCAGCCCAATTTTTTTTTTCCCCAATACTGGGGATGGAACCTGGGGCTACCTCTGAGCTACACCCCCAGCCCTATTTTTTATTCTTTATTTTGAATCAGGGTTTCACTGAGTTGCAAAGGGCCTCACTAAGTAGCTGAGGCTGGCCTTGAACTGTGACTACTCTCAACCCAAATTTTAAAGAGAGCAAAGAACATAGATAATTCACAGAAAAGGAAACACAAATAGTTCTTAAGAAATCTGCTAGCAAGTAAAAGAAACACAAGTTTGCTCCAGAGATATGACAGAGGAGAACAGATACCCTCCTAATTGTTGACAGAAAGATAAATCTGTACAATACTTAAAGAAACAGTTCTGACAGTATTATTAAAATTAAAAAAAATGCACAAGTAATTCTCCTTTTAGGAATTTCTCTTATATACATGAGCACACATGGGAAATAATGCATTTTTAAAAAATAGTTCATTGCAGCTGGATGTGGTGGCAGATGCCTGTAATCCCAGTACTTGGGAGGCTGAGACAGGAAGATCACAGGTTCAAGGCCAGCCTCAGCAACTTAGTGAAGCTCTCAACGAGTTAGCAAGTCCCTAATTCCAAATAAAAAATAAAATAGAGCCAGGCGTGGTAGTGTATGCCTATAATCCCAGTACTTGGGAGGCTGAGACAGGAGAATTGCAGTTTCAAAGTCAGCCTCAGCAACTTAGTGAGGCACTTAGCAATTTAGCGAAACCCTGTTTTCAGATTAAAAAAAAAAAATAAAATAGGGCTGGGGATATAGCCCAGAGTAGGAGGCCCCTGGGTTCCACTCCTGGTACCACCAAAACAAACAAACAAAAAAAGAGGCTGGGAATGTGTAGCTTAGAGATAGAATGCCCCTAGTTCAGTCATCAGTACCACAAAAAAAAAAGTTCATTGCTTCAGTGCACGTGTGTGTGTGTGTGTGTGGGGGAGAACAAAAGTGGCCATCATAGAGAACTAATAAATTACCCTACTACCGTACAGTGCAATTCCTATAGCTGTAAGAAAGAGTATAAAAGCCCCCCCCCTTTTGTGGCACTGATTGAAACCAGGGGCATTTAACCTCCAAGCTACACCCCCAGCCGTATTTTTTATTCTTTATTTTGAAAGAGGGCCTCACTAAATAGTCGATGCTGGCTGCAAACCTGTGGTCCTTCTGCCTCAGCCTCCCAAGTACAGGGATTACAAGCATGTGCCACCATGTCCTGCTGAGGTTACCATTTTTACAGACCAAGAAAATAAAGCTTAGAAATCTGAAATGACTTGTCCAAGTTTTTTGAACCCTTGTCCTTGGAACCTGTCATTAAATCCAGTTCTGACTGGTAGAACCCAGAGGTTTCTACCTCCGTGCTATACTCCCAGACCTATTTTATATTTTATTTGGAAACAGAGTCTCACTAAGTACCGAGAGCCTCACTCAGTAGCTGAGGCTGGCTTCGAACCTGTGCGATCCTCCTGTCTCAGCCTCCCAAGGGCAGGGATTACAAGGGTGCGCCACCACGCCCTGCTAAGTGTTTTCTTTTTTAACCAGCATTTCAAGGTCAAGGGCCAGCAGCTGTCCCAGCCCTGGGCCCACCCTTCCCATGGGAGAGAGGGCACACTTCCACTCCTGTCTCCAGAGCTGGCTTGTGCTTTCAGGGCAAAGCTCAGGGAGTAGGTGGCCAAGGCCAGCCCAGAACCCAGCCTCTACCTCAGACACAGGAGGAGGATTAGAGATGAGCGCTGCAGCCCTACCTTTGAAGTCCCAGCTTTTATCAGAATGTCTGAACTTTAGCGTTATTTCAAGGGAGCTTTGATGACGGTCTGTCAGCTGGCCTCAGGTAGGTACCAGCCTCTGCCAGGTGCCCAGGGAACACTTCCTGATGCCCTGAGCTGGTACCTTCACTTTGTTTTAAGGCAGGGACACTTTCAGGGCCAAAGGCACATAATGCTTAGAAGACTCTGGAAGAAAAACGGCTTATTTTCTATCCGTTGGTAAATTGGATGGCATCTCTTTAATTAAAGGGAGGGTGAGGCGCGTAATTTTTTTATTTGTCTCAGAAACACCTACACCGTTTTTCAAAATAGGGTATTGACTGCTTCCTCTTTGTGGAAGAGAAATGTTGTGTAGAGAGTAAAGGTGTTGGACGTATATTATACGAGAATGTAATTTATAGGATACAGCTTCAACCCGGAGGAAGAATCTGATGTCTGTAAGAGATACAAAATCATCCAGCACCAGCTGGCCCCGTGTGCAGTGTCATATTTATTTTCTAAGTTGGAGTTATTTTTTTTCTTTTCTTTTCTTTTTTGGTACTGAAGGTTGAACTCAGAGGCATTCTACCTGAGATACACCCTCTGCAATTTTATAAAAATATTTTTTGGTACTGGAGATTGAGGCCAAGAGCATTCTACCCCTGAGCTATATCCTCAGACCTTTTTAGTTTTTGTTTGAAACATCGTCTCACTAAATTAATGAGGCTAGCCTTGAACATGTGATCCTGTGGTCTCATTCTCCCAAGTACTGGGATTATGGGTGTGTGCCAACATACCCGGTTTGTTTGTTTGTTTGTTTGTTTGTTTGTTTATTTTTGGTACTGGGGATCGAACCCAAGGGCATCCTACCTCTGATAGGATGTTAGACCCCAAGCCCTATTTTATTTTTATTTTGACAGGGTCTTGCTTGGTTCATGAGAGCCTCACTACTCGCTGAGACTGTCTGTGGCTTTGTTATCCTCTCAAGTATTGGGATTACAAGTGTGTAGGGTCTTGCTGCCGGGTGTGGTGGCGCACGCTTGTAATCACCGCGTTGGGAGGCGGAGACAGGAGGATCGCGCAGGTTCGAAGCCAGCCGCGCTGGCATAAGAGACCCTGTTTCAAAAATATAAAATAGGTCTGGGAGTGTAGCCCGGAGGAAGAAGGGCTTCCAGGAACCCCAGTACCACCAAAAAAAAAAAAAAAAAAAGAAATAGGGTCTTGCAAGGTTGGTGTGGTGGCACGGTAGCACACGCTTGTAATCCCAGTACTTGGGAGGCTGAGACAGGAAGATTGCAGGTTTGAAGCCGACCTCGACAATTTAGTGAGGCCCTCCACAACCTAGTGAGACCCTGTTTCCAAATAAGAAATAAAACCGGGCTGGGAGCCCAGAGGTAGAATTCCTCTGGGTTCAATCCCCAGTGCTACAAAAATAAATAAATAAATAAATAAATAAATAGGAAGAAAGAAAGAAAGTTGCGAAATTGCTGAGGCTGGCCTTGAACCTGTGGTCCTCCTGTCTAGCCTCCCAAGTTTTAGGATTACAGGCATGTGCCACCATGCCCATCTGAGTCCTTTTTTCTTAAAGAGGCAGGGTCCTTTCAGGCTGAGGGCTGCTCACAGAGGCCCAGAGTCTATCAGGATCTGTGTGCAGTGTTTCCAACACCCTCAGGCTGTGCAGCCTGCCCTCTTTGTAAGGGAGCCATGCTAGTGGCCCACACGGCCCATTTTATTTGTTTGACCCGTGAAGGTGGGAGTGTGTCTTGACTGACTCGGAGCCAGCCTCGTGTAAACTTCATGCCTAACTATTTGCTGAGTGCGTGAATGAATGGGAAGCACCCAATACATGTTTCCCAAATGGATGCCGTTTGATATTTGAGCTAGACTTTAGAGCTTTGGCTTCTGATCATGAAGAGCTGGAGACACTTGGCCGTCTCCCCATTGCTCCTCAGGTTTTCCTGACACTTAAATAATTAAGTCCATGCCCTGTGGAATTTTCCTGACTTGGGCATCTCTCTTAGCAAAGACCGACTCCTGTACACGGAGCTCCGAAGCTGTCCCAGGGACCGGGTCCCTTGCCTCCTCTCTTCTGGAGTATCCAGGAACCTGCATAACTTGAGCGACTGCTTTTGCTTCAGTTATGGAGCTTTGGGGGATTTCTCTTCCTACCCCTGCTGTGGGGCTCTTCTACCTTGGTTCTAACAATTATTCCTTGCTGCTGTCTCCATCAACGAGTCTCAGCTAGGAGCTGCCTTTTTTCTGTCCTGTCCTTAGACAAGGATGTGGGTGCATTGCTTCTTCCCACTTCTGCCCCCGCCCCGCTTGTTCCACCTGGAGTGTTTTCACGGCCCTCACAGAAGTCCCCAGGCGTCAGGATTCGTGGGTACTTCTCCCCGAGGCCTTGGCTCTGTGCTGGTGGCTTATCCTGCCAGTGCTCACTAGGACCTTCTGAAAGTTCTAGTTTCTCTTTACTGGAAACCACCTTTTTTAGTCCTTGAAAATATTCCTAGGTGGTTTTGAGATGTCTCTGTCCAGTAATTTTTTTTTTTTTAAATCCTCTTCCCTAGCTGGGCGTGGTGGTGCACACTTGTAATCCTAGTACTTGGGAGGAGGGTCACGCAGGTTCGAAGCCAGCCTCAGCTACCTAGTGAGGCTCTCAGCAACTCAGTGAGACCCTGTTTCCAAATGAAATATAAAATAGGTCTGGGAGTGTAGCCTGGAGGTAGGAAGGCCTAGGTTCCACCCCAGTACCACACACACACACACACACACACACACACACACACACATCCTCTTCCCTCAGAATGGTCCCTCAGACCATTCAAATTCATACTGAATGGTCTCTTGGATCTCTTCCTTTTATTTGTTAGAAAATAACTTTTTTTTTTTTTTTTTTTTTTTTTTTTTGTCTATGTGGTACTGAGGATTAAACTCAGGGGCATTTTACCTCTGAGCTATACCACCAGCCCTATCTTTCCTTTGAAACAGGGTCTCACTATGTTGCAAAGGGCCTCACTAAGTAGCTGAGGCTGGCCACGAACCTGTGATCCTCCTGTCTCAGCCTCCCAAGTACTGAGATTACAAGCATGTGCCACCACACCCAGCTTCAATTTATTTTTAAACTGTTGTTTTGTGGGTTTCTTGTTTTTTGTGGTACTGGAGATGGAACCCAGAGGCTTTTCTACCTCTAGGCTACACTCCAGACCTGTTTTATACTTTATTTGGAAACAGGGTCTCACTAAGTTGCTTAGAGCTTCACTAAGTAGCTGAGGCTGGCTTCAAACCTGTGTGATCCTCCTGTCTCGGCCTCCCAAGTACTGGGATTACAAGGGTGCGCCACCACGTCCTGTTTAAATTTATTTTAACTAAAATTTTCATTAGGTTAAGCATTCTCCTCTAAATCACTTTAAAGCATTGCATAATATTCTTTCTTTCTTCGTTCTGTTTGTTGGGAGTCACTAAATTGCTAAGGCTGGAATCAAACCTGCAAACCTCTGTCTCAGCCTCTCAAATACTGCGCTTACAGGTGTGCGCCACTGTGCCCAACAAGTGTTTTTTCTTTTTTTGTTGTCTTCTTAGACTTTTTCTTTTCTTTTGAGGTACTGAAACCAAGGTCTTGCATATGCCAGGCAAGCGCTGAGCTACTTTTCCACCCTTTTTTATTTAGAGACAGTCTTGTGATCCTCCTATCTCAGCCTTCCCAGTAGCTGGGATTATATGTGCATCTCTGTGCCCTGCCCAACTTTTAGCATTCTTAAGAACAGATGGACTATTATTCATGAAGGCACAGTCTTCTACATCTACTTGTAGGTAGCGAACACTGCGGTGAAGGTGCTTGGGTAGTTTTGCCCACAGCCTGCTCGTCTTCTTGGGAAGATTCCTTTGAAACGCAGTTGACAGTTTCTAAGACCTCCCTGCAAAGTGTTTCGCGTGTTTTGGTTTCTAGTGCACAGCTGGCGGGAGGCCCAGCGGACCTGTGAGATAGAATCTCCCATCCCTGCCCCTGTCCCTGGCACAGGGTCCAGCTCTGTCCTGCCTTCTCTGCCCCCAGGCTGGCCTGCGGCTCCTCGGGAAACCTCAGGGTGCAGATCCTCAGGGTGCCAGGGCAGAGCTGGCTTGGAGAACTCCAGTCTATCCCGGAGCTTGGGCCGCTCTCTCCTCGAGGAGGAAGCTTTAAGCAAACATCCTGCCGTAGCTCCAGAGATCCCTGGGAGCGAGCGCCAGGCTGGTGGGTTGGCGTTGGGGTGTGTGGGGGGCGCGGAGCATTTCCTGTGTGGCCTCAGCGCCTGGCCAGCGGTGCCTCTGACCAGACCTTTGGCCCCTGGCCGCCCAGTTCCTCCATCATTGTTTGGATGGGGAACAGAGTGAGGAGGATGGGATTGCTAAGGAAGTTGCATCCGGGTAGGCTAAATTGGGCCTTCCTGCTTCCGCTCCTGGCTGCCTCTTCCTCCTTTTCTGCTCTCTTCCGCCTCCACCACAGCTGGTTCTTTGTGGCATTTGGTGGGGGTGGGGACAGGGGCCTGGACACTGCGCGACTCTCGGGCCTGCTCTGCTTAGCCGCTTCCTTCCGCTTGCGCTCCTACTCACACCAAGGCAGGCCTGTCCACGCACGTTGCCCCTTCTCCACCCAGCACCCTCCGGTCCCAGGCCCCAGGGCATGGAGCCCGAGCGTCCTCACCCCGAGCGTCCTCCCCCTGAGCGCCACAGCGTGCCCGCTGCTGCCTGTGTGGTTACAAAACCCAGCCCCGGCAGAAGAGAGCTGTTTCCGTGTATAGGAACTTGACCGCTCGTGTGCTGGAAATGTGAGGCGCAGGTTGGGGGGGGCTGGACGTTTCCCTGGGGTGAGCTTTGTTTAAATTTTCATACGTTCTTCCTTTCCCTCAAAGTGCCAGCCATGGCTCCGGCTCCTTTTCACTCTATCCCATTACCCGTCTGGTGGATGAGATCCCTTATCTGCCCAGTCCTCCCTCCCTTCCCCTGCGGCCGGCGCATCCCTGCCCCACTCTCCTCCCTCCCTCCCCGACTGTGACAGTGTTACAGGTCCCATTCTGTAACCTTAGACTAGGGAGAAACTTGTCAGTTTGTTTTTTTAACCAATTAAGATTGGGGAAAACAGGGCCTACTTTTTTTTTTTTTTTTTGGAACCGGGGATTGAACCCAGGGGCATTCTACCTCTGAACTACACTCGCAATCCTTTTTTTTTTTTTTTTTTTTTTTTTGAAACAGGGCCTCCCTAAGTAGCTGAGGCTGGCTGGGAACTTGCGATCCTCTTGTCTCAGCCTCCCAAGTACTGGACTCACAAGTGGGTGCCACCACTCCCAGCAGGGCCCACTTTTAACGGCACTGGGTGCGTCCGGGGCAGAGTTGGTGCAGTTGGCATCCACCAAGTGTACAGTACTGGTGCGGGCCACTCGGCCGTGAGAGGGGCGGACTCCGGGGGCTCCAGACAGGCTGGGTGTCTGTTTACTCCAGTGACGCCTCCTCAGCATTGTGAAACTGCCACCCGTGTCCTTTGCAGATCAGAAACTGCATTAAACGCAGGAGCAGCTGCCCTTCTCCCCCAGGTGGGATCCACTCTCACAGGCCAGGCAGGGCGGGCAAGTGGGACTCAGGGTCTGAGCAACCTTGGCTTTTAGTCTCGCGCCCCCCCCCCGCCCCCCATTCTGATGCACTGCAGCCTCGGAGTCTTGGTCTCACGGCCTGTGGGATGGGGTCAGGTGTCAATTTTTTGTGTGCTGTGGATGTGTTCTCATTATTACCTATGGACAGCAAAACCACAAAGTCAGGGACCTTTGTCATCCTGAGTCCTCTGCTCTCTTAAAAATCTCCTTTTGTGATCTCTTTATTCCTTCATCCAGTCCGCAGACATTTACCAAGCGCTACCAAACTCAGCGATAGAAAGGTGGACGTCAGTCTCTGTCCCCAGCGAGCCCCCAGTGGTACAGTGATGTGTGTGTGTATGTTAGTATCACGTTGACTCTCACGATGATGCAGTGTACCAATAAACGTATAAAAATGAGTACTACGTATTGAATATATATATAAAAGCACAGAAAATTCGCTTTCTTCTGTTTTTTCTTTTCTTTTTTTTCCAGTGCTGGGAATGGGACCCAGGACCCTGTACATTCTAGGCAAGCATTCTACCACTGAGCTGTATCTCCAGCCTAGAAGTTAGCTCTCTGGAAGTGCTGGGATCATGGAGGTGTAGGGAGGACGGCTTGGCAGGAATGTGTCTGGCAGAGGCTCAGCAAACAATGGGAAACCAGAGAACTGGACACATTTGGGAAGGACAGTGGTTTGTTGTAGCTGGGTGTGGTAGTGCACGCTTGTAATCCTAGTACGTGGGAGTCTGGGCCAGGAGGAGCTCAGGTTCGAAGCCAGACTCTGCAACTTAGCAAGGCCCCCCACAATTTAGTGAGACCCTGTTTCCAATAAGAAATAAAATCAGGCTGAGGGTATAACTTGAAGGTAGAATGCCTCTGGGTTCAATCTCCAGTACCAAAAAAAAAAAAAAAAGAAGTAGTTTGTTGTGTATGGGAAGTAGGGCACGCAGGACTGGAGGTGTAGGTAGGGGCTGCGTGAGAATGTGCCCAGAGCTGGGGCTTCATCCGGGGCTGGTGGTGCCACCAGTGGATTCTGAGCAGAGCACCTGTATGACCCTGAGACAGGGACTGGGCTAAATCCACGTGAGGAAAGCCCTTAGGAATGTTGACGTAGAGTTGGCATACCTGGATTCCCTTTCATCTCAGCCAGACTTTCTGCTTTGCCTCAGCTGTTTACAGATACTTTACAAATTTAATTTTTTAATGCTCTATTTATTGTATTTCTTTGTTTCTTTCCTCCCCCCCTCTGTTTGTGTGTGTAGTACTAGGGATTGAACCCAGAAGCATTCTTCCTGAGTTACACCCTAGCCCTATTTTATTTTTATTTTGAAACATGGTCTTGCTAAGTTGATGAGTCTCACTGCTTGGAGAGGCTGTCCTCAAACCTGAAATCCTCCTGTCTCAGCCTCCCAAATACTGAGATTACAGGCCTGTACCACCATGCCTGGTTTATTTTATCAACTTTTAATTTATTTGGTGCCAGGGATCAAGCCTAGGCCTTATGCATACTAGGCAAGTACTCTATCACTAAGCTACTTCCCTAATCCCTTGGGGGTGGTGGTGCTTAGTACATAGTTATCAGTACTCAACGCATTTGAGAAGGTGGGGAGCTCTTTGAAACATGATGCAAGTATGTGGCATTTTTAAGCTAGGCTTCCCCAGTGCTATCATGGAGAAGCCAGGCGCAGGGCTGGACTCTTAAAGCAGTGACCCATGAGAATCAGAGACAGGGAAACGGAGCTGTATAAAGGTGACCCCTTTGCGAAGGCCTCGCACCTCCAAAGGAGGTAGTGAAGGTCGAGCCCGATCCAAGAGTCCAAAGCACACGCTCCATCTATTGACCTACCGTGGAAGTCAAGCTGGAGACACGGGCGGGTCAGAGGAGCTGGAGCACCCGGTGACCTAGGTGAACCTCAGAGGTAAAACACTGGAGCACCCGGCGACCCAGGTGAACCTCAGAGGTAAAACACTGGAGCACCCGGTGACCTAGGTGAACCTCAGAGGTAAAACACTGGAGCACCTGGCGACCCAGGTGAACCTCAGAGGTAAAATACTCGCCGACCTCCCCTGCTCCCTCCACAAGGCAGCTCCAGCGCGCGCCTTCTCCAAGGAGCATCATTTTACAGGACAACCCTTGGCTGCGTCTGACTTGGAGCTCCATGCACGCGGGCGCCTCGTGGAGCAGAGCGCGGGAGCGTGGTGCCTGGGGGTGACTTTGGTTTTGAACATAAACATGTTGAAGTTCACTCTTTAGAAGTCCCAGGGTGGTGGGCAGGGCTCGCCTGGACCTAGGAAGCCATGACGCAGGGAGGGGCACAGGGCTCCGTGGCTTTCTATCTCTTTACTCTGCCCACCTACTCCGCACTCGGGCAGTGACATTCCGGAGACCAGATGTTCTGCGGGGCACTAGGCTTCTTGCCCTTGCCATATTTGGTTGGCCATTTGAACCTTTCCCTGTAGAAAAGGGAGCTCCCGCCGGGCGTGGTGGCGCATGCTTGTAATCGCAGCGCTTGGGAGGCTGAGACAGGAGGATCGCACAGGTTTGAAGCCGGCCTCAGCTGCTTAGTGAGGCTCTCAGCAGCTTAGTGAGACCCTGTTTCCAATTAAAGTATAAAATAGGTCTGGGAGTGTAGCCCGAAGGTAGAAAGCTCACGAGTTCCATTCCCAGTACCATAAAAAATTTAAAAAATTTTACGAAATAAAGAAAAGGATGCTCCTATTGTCAGGAGTGCTTCCCTGCCATTCTGGGAGAATCCTCCTTTCTCTCACTCATTCCAGTGGACCCAGACTTCCCTGCAGACCAGGCAGGGGTGCGTGGGATGGCCACGCCTCTCTATTTCCTCCCTGTTTGCTAGCACAGAGGACTTGGGGCAGTGGGGAAGGCCTGTTGCAAGATGGCTCCTGTAATAAGCGTGGGGAGCCCAGCCCGGTGGCTGACAGGGCTGCTGCACCTGGGCAGCACTTCGACTGTGCGTGAATGATGGATTCCTAGGAGAGACTGGCCCCGCCTCACCCCCTTATCGCGCCATTTGCACCTCTCCCCTCATCCTTCGGTCCTGCTGTCTCTCCCTCCATGCCTGTCCCATGGCCTGCCCGGGCGGACAGTCATGGAACAGCTTCTAGGGCCCTAGAGTTTCTAGCCACCCCCTCTCCTGAGCTGCCGTGGCAGGTGGCGGAGCAGCTGGAACATCCAAGGGAATGTCCCTCTCCTCCTCCATTTTCGAACCTGAGGGTTTGGCTAGAATTCCTCAGATTTCAGTGGGTCTCTGGAAGTTCCTTTGGGTTGGAAAATGTGGTTTCTTTGAGTGGGTCTTAGAGGTCATATTAAGGAAAAAATAAAACGTGCAGATCAGTTGCAGTGATGTGGATTTTTCTAGTTTCTGTACAAATGCCTGTTCCCTTTGAGGGAAAACTTGGCTGTCACATTGGGGGGGAGGCGCACTTAAGAGTGGGGAACTTGGAGGGATAAGCGGGGTTCTTCTGGGTGCCCTGGGAGTGAATCTCACCTGCAGAGCCAAAGTCACTGAGCGTCGCTCGTGGGGCCACTGTCTTCAGGTGTGGACATGCTTTAGGGTCCAAATCCAGTGACCCTCAATCCTTCTCTACTTCCTAAACCCAGAGCTAGGCCAGGACCCTGTGTCTGCAGCAGAGCACTGTTACCAAGCCTTAGGCAAATAAACATTTAAGTAAATATTATTAACGTTATCAGCCTTATGGGTTACAGAGAGAATTTGGTAAATATAAAAGAGTGCTAAGAAAGTAAAAGCTGCTTGTAATCTCATAAACTAGAAATTGTTGATACTACATCATCCTTTTTGTTTATTCCTGTCTTTTTCGATGCACATATGTAAATACATGGCATTTTAAACATGATTACGAGCACACTGAACCTTGTATCCTTTTCTTTTTTCTTTTGACATAACATTATGGCAAGCAGAAGCCACTGAAAGCACTTGGGCTCTGCAAGCGAGCATATGCTTTGCAAACATTTCTGTCAGCTACCAGTAACCAACTGCAAGAACTCACATTCTACCCAAACAGAAATTGTGCCAGGCGGGGAGTCCTTTGATCACCATGCAGGAAACCTAGCCAAAATATTGTAAATTTAAACAAACTACAACTAAAACCCGGCCACTTGACAAAACGTAAAGCGCTCTCCTAAATTGCTGCTGGGTCAAGGAAGAAATAAAGAATATAGTGACGAACGTTTAGAAAGGCGTTGAACACCGGAACGCCACATAACCACACCTATGGGGGAGACAGCTGGTGCTATTCTCATAGCCTTAAATGCTTTTATTATTAAAAAGTGAGAGAGAGAAAGGAGACTAAACCAAGCATTCAGCCTGAGATCGTACAAAAAAAAAAAGAATAAAAACAGCCCCTAAGGAAAAACAGGAGGGAAAAATAGTAAAGATAAAGGCAGAAATAAATGAATTAGAAAACAGAAGCATGGTGAAATCAGCAAATATATCCAAGAGCTGATTCTGTTTTTAAACAAACAATAACGCAGACTAACCCCTGGCAAATGTGTTTGAGAAATAAAACGGATAAAGAAAACAATGACAGGAATGAGACCAGGGAGCACTGTGATAGATACAGAGATTTTAAAATGGAAAATCTATGCATCAGAGACTTAGATTTAAAAATCTCAATTAAATGCATGCTTTTCTGAAAATGTATATGTTGCTAATTGAGGGGGGAAAATTGTGATCCTTATCGAAGCACTACCCCCTCTATCCAAAGGAGACACTGGTCCCAAGTGTTTTTGCTGGTTAATTTCAAATTTGATAATTCTGATAACGTTAAGCTGTTCATGGCTTAGCGGAAGATGGAGAGCTCTCTAATTCATTCTACAAAGCAAAATAAGACTGATATTAAGCATGGCAAAGAGACCATATTAAACAATGAAAATGCTAGGTAGGAAATAGAATTCAATAATATATGAAACAAGTCATCCACCATAGCCCAGTGGAGCAAGAAGAGAAGAATAGTCAATATTAGGAATGCTTAATATAGTAACTACGTCATGCTAATGAGTTAAAGAAGTAAAACCGTATTAACTCCAGTACATGTAGGGTGAAACTGACTCAATCGAACAACCATTTCTGTGTAATCAATATGCCAAAAAAGGAACAGAAGGGTGAGCATTCTTAGCACAATTAGGAGTATCCATTTCAAACCAATAGCCAATGTTATAAATCACTAATGAATGGGAGAGACATTCCTGTTGAAACCAGTAACACAGTAAAGAGGCCTGCAGTCGTCATCACTACTACCATTGCTCTTGAATTTAGTCAGCATCCTAATAGTGACACAGGAATACATCGGTGTTTTCAAGAAGTACAATTTAGCTAGGCGTGGTGGCGCACGCTTGCAATGCCAGCTTTTGGGAGTCTGAGACAGGAGGATCCCAGTTCTCAGACAGCCTCAGCGACTTAGGCCCTTTGCAACTCAGTGAGACCTTGTTTCAAAAGAAAGAATAAAGAATAGGGATTTTACACCAAATCCTGAGCCTAAAGTTTGTTTTTTCAATCATCAAAATATTCAACAAGGCTGGGGATTTGGCTCAGTTTAGACTGGTTGCCTAGCATGCAACAGGCTCTAAATTACACACACACACACACACACACACACACACACACACACACTTCACAGATTTTTGACTATATGAAACATCGTAGCTTCTGTATGTGGTCTATAAAACAATTGAGAATGGCTTGAGGACAGAATAAGACATAAAAGGGTTTTGTTTTGTTTTTTGGTACTGGGGATTGGACTCAGGGACATTCTACCTCCAAGCTACACCCCAGCCCTATAATTTTTAATTTTTATTTTGAAACAAGGTCTTGCTAGGTTACTGAGAGTCTCACTGCTCCCTGGGGCTGTCCTCAAACCTGAGATCCTCTTGTCTCAGCTTCCCAAGTACTGGGAGTACAGGCGCGCACCGCCACCCCCGGCTCTGATGCTGCTGTTGTATTAAGCAGTGCCCAGCCCCGTGCTTGGCATGCTGTGGATGTAATGAATGTGAGTGTTGGACAGGTGCCAACTGGGAGACTTCTCTGATGCATTTGGCTCAGGAACATTTCTGCAGAGAGCCCTGCAGCGGGGCGCCAGAGATCACGCGCAGGCCTGGTGCGTCCCAGGGCGGGGCATTTGCAAGGTGCGGGTGCCATTCTGGCTCTTCATTTAGCATTTTAGAGGAGCTGCTGCAGCACTGTGGTCGAAGGCGTGTTTGGCGTGTACGAGGCCCAGGGCTCAATCTCCAGTGACCTCCCCCTGAAAACGTGCCTCATGTCACCAGGGCATAAGTACATGGGCTTAGCGGACTCCAGCATAGACAGGAACAGGCTTCATGCCAGTCTTGGACTTTCATACTGGATCATAGGGATCACATGAACAGTTATTATCTATTAAGTCCTTACCAGAGGCCAGGCTCAGTGCACTGACAGTCATTCCACCTAGTATTCTCAAGAACTCAGTGGATTAGCGACTATTATTAACTCCGCTTTATAAGACGAGGTAACTGAGGCACAGCAGAAAGAGGCATGGGTTAAGTGTTGGTTTTGCCAAGGACTTGGCTGTCCGGGAATCACTGGCCTTCTGGGCTTTAGCTTTCTCGCCTGTGGATGACACTTGGCATTAGTTGAGTGCCTACGATGCGCCAGGCTCTGGTTGCACACTCTAAACATGTCCTCCTCGGAAAGCGATTCAGGGCGCTGTGCAAAGCGTCATTTCCGATTTTGAAAGACTGCTAAGTGGGTCTCGGTAATGCATGGACGCTGACAAAGGTGGGATGGCTCTTCTTTTTTAAAATAAGCACTTGAGCCGAGCATGGTGGCGCACGCTTCTAATCGCAATACTTGGGGAGGCTGAGACAGGAGGATCACGGGCCAAGAAGAGCCTCAGCTATGTAGTGAGGCCTTTTTGCAATTCAGTGCGACCCTGTTTCAAAATAAAGAATGGAAAATAGGGCCGGGGCGTGCCTTGGAGGTAGAATGCCCCGGGGTTCCATCCCTAGTACTGCAAGTAAGTAAATAAATAAATGAATACAATAAAATAAGCACTTGAAGCACGTTTATAACCCAGAACTTGGGAGGTTGAGACAGGAGGATTGCAGGTTTGCAGACAGCCTCAGCTACTCAGTGAGTCCTTGTATCAAAAGAAAGAATAAGAAATAGGGCCGGGGGTATAGCTTGGAGGTAGAATGCCCCTGGGTTCCACCCCCAGTACTGCAAAAATAAATAAGTAATAAAATTTTTAAAATAAAATTAAATAAGCACTTGAATCATTGACTTCCGCTCATCTTGGGAGGCTGTGAGACAGCTGATAGAATGATTTGTTCTAAATTAGAATGACGGTCATGGAGAGTGTATGTGTGTGTGTGTTTGTTACTGGGATGGATCCTAGGGATATTCTACCTCTGAGCTATACTCCCAGCCCAATTTTTTACTTTTTGTGTGTGTGTGTGGTGGTACTGGGGTTCCTGGAAACCCTTCCACCTCCAGGCTACACTCCCAGACCTATTTCTATACTTTATTTGGAAACAGGGTCTTTTTAAATTTATTTTTATTGGTGCATTGTAATCATCTATCACATTGGAATACAAGACTTGAGAGGATATACAAGCACACATCATCCAATTAGCCCTCATCCAGTCCCCATCCCATTCCCTCCCCCTCCCCGGATCCCATGTTTATTTGGTGATTAACTTTGATACATTTGTTTATGTACCTCCTGCTTTTTAAAGAGGCTCCATCCTCCCCATTCCATACCCTCTGACTGGTCACCTTAATTGCTTCACTATAGGGCCCTTTCTATAGCTCGACCTCTTCCTGTTGCCCCTTTCCTCCTAGTTATTGCTGATTAGGGGAAGCATCTGGTTTTTATTTTCTGCGATATTTCTCTGTGCATGCCGCGTTGCAAGTACCGATCCCACTCTTGACGGCCCCAGTAGTGGCTCGGCTACCCGGTGGATTGATCCAGACCTCGCTGGCTCCGATCCCAGCCTCGGTGGCCTCAGGGGTCAAGGCAGGCTTGACCTCAAGGCAGGCTCAGATCCCGTCCTTGGAGGCCTAAGTAGCAGCCTTGCCTCACGGCAGGCTCCAATGTCAGCCGCTGGCCCCAGCACCGGCCTAACCCCTCGGCAGGCTCCGATCCCGGCCTCGGAGGCCCCAGTAGCAGCCTTGCCTCATGGCAGGCTCCGATGCCGGCCGCCGGCCGTTGGCCCCGGGACCAGCCTAACCCCTCGGCAGGCTCCGATCCTGGCCTCGGAGGCCCCAGCATCGGCCTTGCCTCACGGCAGGCTCCGATCCCGGCCTTGCTGGCCCCAGCACCAGCCTAACCCCTTGGCAGGCTCCAATCCCGGCCTCGGAGGCTGGAAACAGGGTCTCTTAAGCCAGCACATGTGGCTGGCTTCGAACCTGAGCAATCCTCTTGTCTCTGCCTCCCAAGCACGGGGATTGAAAAGGGTCTTGTTAAGTTCCTGAGCACCTCACTAAGTTGCTGGTGCTGGCCTTAATCCTGTGATCCTCCCAAGGACTGAGATTCCAGGTGTGTGCCACTATGCGCACGTGACAGTCATGAATTTGATCTAATGTGTGGATTGAACTAAGGAGAGAGAACACAAAAGCCCTGTGAGCATAGTAACTGGTCCTGGACTGGAGGGGATCCAGGCACAGCATCACCTGAGATCATCAGAGCTCCTACCCTACCACCACCCCCAGACCTGCTGAGCCAGATCTGCATGTTAATAAGGCCCTGGGAGAGTCCTCTGCGCGTCTGAGTAGCAGTGCCCTCTGATCCATCTATCCTCTCTCCCTTGAGGAAATCAGAGAGTTTAGTGACTTGTACATGAGGACCCATAGAAAGTTCTGGAAACCAGAACTCTGGTGTTTCAGTGCCAGGGCTTTACTTAGCACTTGGCTTGATGGTACAAACCCAGTTGGTTTTGTTTTGGGTCTATTTTGCTTTCCCAAGACCCAATCTTTTGAGCTACCAGTAAGCTCCAGGTTCTTGGGCACTGAGGGCATCTTCAGTGATGGGGAGCTTGTAGTTGCCTGGGTCCACCTCAGGTCCACTGGGTCCAAGTGGGACTTGAGAGTTTGCTTTGTGTGTGTCTGTGTGTGTGTGTTACTGGGGATTAAACCAAAGGGCATTCTCCCTCCCAACTACACCCCTAGTCTTTTTTACTTTTTATTTTAAAGTAAGATCTAAGTTGCTGAGGCTGGTCTCAAACCTGTGATCTTCATGTCTCAGCCTCACAAGTTCTGGGATAACAGGCGTGCACCACCATGCCCAGTCATGAATTTGCATCTTAAAATACTCTGATGGTTTCTAGGTGCCAGTGTTGCTGTGGCCACATGGACTGTTATGGTGGCTTTCTTTTGAGATGAAACTTGCAGATGCTTGGACTTTTATAAACTAAAGCCCAGCCGGGCATGGTGGCACATGCTTGTAATCCCAGCGCTTGGGAGGCTGAGACAGGAGGATTGCACAGGTTCGAAGCCAGCTTCAGCTACTTAGTGAGGCTCTCAACAATTTAAAGAGACCCTATTTCCAAATAAATTATAAAATAGGTCTGGGAGTATAGCCTGGAAGTAGAAAAGACCCTGAGTTCCACTGCCAGTACCACCAAAAAAAAAGTTTCAGTTATAAACTAAAGCCCATTTTCATCTGGGAGATCCCAGCAGAGCTGGCAGAGTGGTTAAGGATAGCAAACTCCGTACTGTGTACTGAGCATTTGTGAATTTCTCATTGGCAGAATGTTCTCTTCAAACCTCTGTTCCATGGGGCTCAGCAGGCTACATGTAGTTGAATATAAATTTCAAGAACATTTAAGAAAATTAAATTTATCTTTTATTTTAAAGAAAAAGGAGGGGCAGACAATATGACACTGTAAAATTAAAGACAGCCTCCCCAAAAAAGTGCTAATAAAGAAGGTATGTTTGGAGCTAGGCATGGTGGCGCACGCTTGTATTCCCAGCATTTGAGAGGCTGAGACCAGAGGATCTTGATTTCTGCACAGCCTTAGCTATTTAGTGAGGCCCTTTGCAACTCAGTGAGACTCTGTTTCAAAATAAAAAATAAAAATTAGGGCTGGGGGTGTACCTCGAAGGTAGAATGCCCCTGGGTTCCATCCCTAGTTACTACAAAAAGAAAAAAAAGAAGGTATGTTTGTTGAGCGTGGTGGTGCATGCCAGTGACCTCAGCTATTCCGGAGGCTGAGGCAGGAGGATTGCAAGTTCAGGGTTAGCCTCAGCAACTTAGTAAAACCCTGTCGCAAAAAAAAAAAAAAAGAAAGAAAGAAAGAAAGAAAGAAAGAAAGAAAGAAAGAAAGAGAGAGAGCTGGGAATATCGCTCAGTGATAGAGCACCACTGGGTTCTGTCCTCTGTACCAGCCCCACACACACAAGAAGGGCAAGCTAGACGTGGTAGCGCACGCCTGTAATCCCAGTGCTTGGGAGGCTAAAACAGGAAGATCCCAGGTTGGGGGAAAGCATCAGCAGGTAGTGAGGCTCTCAAATGAGACCCTGTTTCAATTTTTTTTCTTTGTTTTTTCTTTTTTTTCTTTTTTTGTATTGGGGATGGAACCCAGGGACATTCTACCTCTAGCTATTCCCCCAGCACCATTTTTTTGTTCTTTATTTTGAAACAGGATCTCACTTAGTTGCAGAGGGCCTCACTAAGTAGTTGAAGCTGTCCACAAACCACGATCCTCCTGTCTCAGCTTCCCAAATACTGGGACTACAAGTGTGCGCTACCACGCCCAGTTTTGTTTAAAAATTTAAGAAAATAAAAAATAGCTGGGCATGGTGGTACACACTTATAATCCCAGTACTTGGGAGGCTGAGACAGAAGGTTTGCAGGGTTGAGGACAGCTTCAGCAAGTAGTGAGACTCTCATAAACCTAGTGCGACCCTGTTTCAGAATAAAAGTGAAAAAGAGCTGGGGATATGGCCTAGAAGTAGAATGCCTCTGGGTTCAATTCCTAGCAACACACACACACACACACACACACACACACACACACACACACACACACACCACGAGCTGGGTATGGTGGTGCATGCTTATAACTCCAGTACTTGGGAGGCTGAGATAGGAGGATCATGCTTTGTGGCCAGCCTCAGCTACTACTTAGTGAGGCCTCCTATAACTTAGTGAGACCCTGTCTCAAAATAAAAAATAGGGCTGGGGGTATAGCTTGGAGGTAGAATGTCCCTGGGTTCAATCACCAGTACTGCAAAACTAAATAAAAGAAAACAAATTTATAAAAAATAAAATAGGGCTGGGGTTCTAGGTCAGAGGTAGAATGCCTCCAGTTTCAATCCTAGTACCACCCCTCTAAAAAAAAAAAAAGGAAAAAGAAAAAGAAAGAAAAAAGGAAGCCAGATATGGTAGTACATTCTTGTAATCTCAGTACTTGAGAGGCTGAGACGGGATGATCACAGGTTCAAAGCCAGCCTTGGCTACTTAGTGAGGCTGTCAGCAATCTCGTGTTTCCAAATAAGTAAAATCAGGCTGGGGGTGTAGCTTGGAGGTAGAATGCCTCCGGGTTCAGTCACCAGTACCAAAAGAAAAAGGAAGAAAAAAAGAAAGAAAGTAAGAAAGCAAATTTGAGGTTCTTCTCTTATCTGTGACTAGAATTTTTACTTAACAGCAAACACCTGAGTTTGCATGCTTGTTTATTTGCTTGTTTGTTTGAAATGGGGCCTTACTGTGTCTCCAGGATGGTCTCAACTTCTGAGCTCGAGCTGTTCTCAGTCTCCCTAGTCATCAGAATTGTAGGCACATACCACCTTGCCCAGGAAGTCTGCGTTTCCCATTTTTAAATTCATAACCACTTTGATTTGTTCTTCAGCCAATGCTACACAAAAGTACAGGTATGGACCGGCCGGGCTCTGCACAGCCCAGAGTTCAGTGCAGGTGCTGAGAAGGACATGTAGATGCTTTTATGGTTTGGCATTGCCATGACCTCTGCACAGGTGACCAGTGGTGGCACATCTGAATAGGGACCAGTGAGCATCTCCCACTGCATGTGGTGGGGTCTCAGGACCAAGGGCCACCTGTTGGTGTCAGGCGTAAAAGGAATTAGGTAAACAGTCGTGCATGGTAGCGTACACCTGGAATCCTAGTGCTTGGGAGGCTGAGACTGGAGGATCGGTTAGCTGACAGCCTCAGCTACTTAGTGAGGCCCTTTGCAACTCAGTGAGACCCAGTTTCAAAATAAAGAATAAAAAATAGGGCAGGGGGTGTAGCTTGAAGGTAGAATGCCCCTGGGTTCTATGGTTCTATCCCCAGTATCAGAAAAAAAAAAAAAAAAAAAAACTTAGACCCTGTTGCAAAATAAAAAGGGGCAGAAGTGTAGCTCAGAGGTAGAATGCCCTTGGGCTCAATTCTATGTAACAAAAGTAAAGTAAAAATAAGCAAAACTGATGTTTGACTGCAGAGTTTGGGAAGCAGTGGGCAGTGTGGAAAGCTGGGGAGCAGCACAAGTCCCCTGTTCTCCCACCTGGGCTCCCAGGCCACTGGTGTCTATGTCCAGCCCTCCTGTCTTCTGCCATAGGCTGCTTTTGATCTGTGGTCATGGAGTCTGGGAGAGGGTCCCATGACCCAGGGCAGAGCCAGGTGGCCTTGGGAGTCCTACCAGGCTTTCCTCTGAAAACTTGGTTGCCACCTGCTGTGTGACTGGCCACTGGCTTCCCTGCTCCCTGCTTGGCAAGTAGTTTGGAGAGCCGGGAATGAGAGCCAGTCCTGGAGGGGTTCTTGTGAAGGATGAATGAGCCAAGGCTTGTAAGAGGCTCCCACCTGGTTGCCGCTCAAGAAGGGGAGGGCTCTGTGTTTTGTCTGCGTTGTTTGAAAAAATGGATTGCAGGAAGTTGCCAGCTGCCCGTTTCCAGGTTGCTGTGTGAGTGTGTCCTGTGCCCTGGCAGTGGGGGGCAGTGGGCCCATCAGGAAGCAGTGACAGCTTCCTGCTAATCAGCTCAGTCCCGAGGCCTCCCCGGCAGCAAGGGAAGCCTGGCACTCTGCCGGACTTCCTCCCTGGCCTCCTCCTCACCAGCTGCCCTCCTTGCCCCTCCTAGGGGTCCCTCCTTTCCTCCTGCCCCCTTAGGGCCCAGGAAGCCCTGCAGGACTTAGAATGGCTTTGTTCTGTCCATGGGTGGAGCAGCTGGCTCCAGCTACCTGGGGATTTGCCTGCAGGTGCATTTCCTTTCCACACCTGACACCTGCAGGGGACTTAAGGCTTCTGCCAAGTTACCCCTAAGAGATTTGGGTCTTTCACATTGCAAGCCTGGGATCTGGAGGTCCCTGGCCTGCACATCCGCCCATGAGTGGAGGACCAGGCCCTAAAAGGGAGCCCTGGGGGGAGGGGAAGAGAGGGGCTGGGCCCAGGCCTACGCCCATGGCATTTGGCTGGAGCCGCCTCCCTTGCAGCCCTAGTGTGGAGGCTGAGAGAAGGCTGTGGTCTGGTCTCAAACACCGCAGCTCTTGGCTACCCCAGTGAGGAGCTGTAGCTTCCTGCCCCTGCTCAGCAGACAGTCCAGCAGCTCAGGATGTGGACGGGCTCACAGCTTCTCCTGCTGCCCCTGCAGGGAGCTAACTGCAAGAGGCCGGGTGAGTGCTGGCAGCCTAGCTTTCAACCTCAGCACAACCCATGCCGCTCGTGTGCAGGGGCAGGGACAGGTGGAGACCATTTCTGCCTAGCACCCAGCAGAATCTAGCGTGCACGGGTGGACTGCTCCTTGCATATCTCAGCCGAATCAGGCCTGGCTCTCCAGCGGCAGGGGAAAGCCCTGCACTTATTTTAATACCTGGTGGCTGAGTCAACAACACAGGGACGTGTATTTGGATAGCAAACAGTGAGCGCAGCCTGGGCCAGCCCTGGCGCCTTCCTCCCCCATGCCTTGCCAGCAAAAATGTCCTCTGGAAAGGTCAGCCAGGACTGGCTATGTAATTTTCAGGGCCAGGTGCAAAATGAAAACGCAGGCCCCAAGTGTGAACATTAGCGAGAATTGCAGGACGGTGACAGCGGAGCAGCGGCCCGGCGGCAACACATTTCTCCAGACTCTGGTGCTGCATGAGTAGCCGGATGCCAGACGGGGCTTCTCCCTGGTAGAAGGGGACTGGACGTGGTCTGTAGCGCTTCTCAAGGGCCAAGTGACTTCCACTCCCGAGAGAGAAGAACTTCAGCCTCTCCGAGCTCCCACCTCGTTTCCCCTCTGTAACTCAGAGCTGAGCCTCGCTCCCGCCCTCCTCTCTCCCCCTGCTGCCTCCCTCCTCCTCTTCTCTTCCTCCTTCCAGTGCTTTTATCTGGGGGGCCCTTCCTGGGATTGATGTGTAACACTTCCCCATTCATTGGCGCCATTCAGTTTTAATGTTCCTTTGAACGACACCAGGCTGGGGCTCCTTGGGCTTCCGAAGCCTGTCTCTGAAGTGGCTTGAGCCAGCGTCTTCCCCCACTGCGGATGGGGGGCGGCCCTGCCCTTCGGTGGCCTCTGGCTCTGTCCAGATGGTCTGTGCTCGTTGGGAGCCTGGAATGAATTCTCATTGTTAGGTTCCTCGCGCGCCACCTCCCCCACACTCAGCTGTCAGCCTCACTGGCCACGGTGGAAAGAAAGCCTGTGACCCCCATGAGCCCTGGTGACACCAGGGACCTGGCCATAGTTCCCAGAGATGGCAGCTTCCATGCAGACCTGGAGCTGTGAGAAGGGTAAAGAGATAAAGCCTGGGACACATCCGGCCTCCCCTCCCTCTCCACCCAGTAACCTGAAGAGCATTCAAAGGATGGGTGACAGCTGGGGCGTGGTGGCGCACACTTGTAATCCCAACATTTAGGAGGCTGAGGCAGGAGGATCTTGCTTCACAGACAGTGTTGGCTACTACTTAGTGAGGCCCTTTGCAACTCAGTGAGACCCTGTTTCAAAATAAAGAATAAAAAATACAGGGCTGGGGGTGTAGCTCAGAGGTAGAATGCCCCTGGGTTCCATCCCCAGTACTGCCAAAAATAAATAAAAGGATGGATGGAGTCATGTGACCTCCTCATCTACATCCGTCCCAGTACCTGAGGATGGTAACCAGGTCCCTCAGTGACGTGACCCCATCTCCAGCCATGGCCCTGGTTCCACATGTCAGGGACTCCCCCTGTCCTTCAGGAGAGGTGGGTTGGCTTGGTGCAGACACTTGCGGGTTATTTTGGGCAGGAGGGGATGGAGAGAAAACAGTTCCAGGAAGGGGTGCTCCGGGGGAAGGTTGGCTGTGGGGAGTCCAGAATGGATTGAACAGCAATGGGGTTAAAAGCCTGCCTCAGGTCAGCAGACTCCAGCCCTTGAGAAGAGGCGAGATGCTCATTCTGTCACTTGAAGGGCTTTTAAAAATCATTGCTTTTGGCTGGGCCCAGTGGCACATACCTGTAACCCCAGTATCTGGGAGCCTGAGACAGAAGGATCGCAGGTTCAAGGCCAGACTCAGCCACTTTGCAAGATGCCGTTTCAAAATTAAAAAGGGGCGCTGGGCGTGGTAGCTCATGCTTGTAATCCCCGCGCTTGGGAGGCGGAGACAGGAGGGAGGTAGAATGCCCCAGATTCAATCCCAAGTACAAAAAAAAAAAAAAAAAAAAGTCACTAGTGTGTGGGTGTACATTTGCTGTCCCCGGGCTGCTGGTGCTGGGACTCGCCTGAGGGCTTTGGGAAGGCATTCGGAGCTGGGGGGCTGCTCTTGCCCACAGAGGGAATACCCTGGGGCTCTCCTCTGTCCACGGCTGCCTCACCCTGTCGGCTGCAGAAGGAGGAACAGGAAAGCACTAAACAGAGTCAGCTGGGAGGACCCTGTCCAGCAGGGGAAATGGAGCCCTAGTCCCCAGCAAAAACCACTGGCCAGGAGGGAATGAGGACCAAGATGAACGGTACAGCAGAAATGAGGTCTGCACACACCTCGTGTTCCTGCCTTGGAGAAGCTCCGTAGTTCACAGGGTTGTGGGCCCAAACGCAGAGTTAAAATGGTGGGCCCCATGCTTCCAGGGCTGTAGGAGACAGGCCTAAAGAGGAGACAAGAGCCCCCCAGGGAAGGCGGCCTGCCGCCAAGGGCCCAGGGTCCACAGCGGGGCTGGCTGTCGGCTGGTGTGCTGGGCTGACCCCTCCTCTCGGGCTGGGCCTGGGAAGCTGGTGCCCACAGCTGGTCTGAACAATATCTTCTGTGTGCACCATGCAGATTGGGGGTGTCTCCATCACCCCACTTTTGGCCAGGGTAGGCTGTGGGACAAACTAAAGTTTGGCCTGGCCAACTCAGAGCATGTTCCTACCCGCTTGCGTGGCTTGTTTCCTCGTATGGGTTTATTTTGAAATTGTGGAACTAAAGTGAAGAACCTTCATCTAGATTCACCTGCTGCTACCGTTAGCCATGTTTGCTTCCGTGCTCCCTCGAGCCCATGGTTCTGCCGAGTCATCTGGACGCAGGTGGCAGATGGCCAACACTGCACCCTAAGTACTTTAGCAGGTGTCTTTCAGGAGCGAGGCTTTCCCCTTAGGTAACCACGGGACTGTGGTCATCTTCACACCTACAAAAATTACCCTTATTCAGTAATGTCATCCACCAGAGGTATGTACCTGTAACCCCATACTTGGGAGGCTAGGACAGGAGAATTGCAGATTCAAAGCTAGCCTCAATGATTTAGCAAGATCTATCTCAAAATAAAGAAAATAAAAAGGGCTGGGTTATACCTCAGAGGTAGAATGCCTTTGGGTTCAGTCCTCAGGACCACATGAATTAATTTTGAAAACAATAATAATAATAATGTCACCCAATAGGCAGTCCTGTTTAAATTTCCCCAGTTGTCTTCCCAAAATGCCTTTTTTGGAACCAGGTGTGGTGGTGCACGCTTATAATCCCAATACTTGGGAGGCCGAGACAGGAGGATCACAGGTTTGCGGCCAGCTTCAGCTCCTTAGTGAGGCCCTCCACAATGTAGTGAGACCTTTTTTCAAATATAAAAAACAAAATAGGGCCGAGGGTGTAAACTTGGAGGTAGAATGCCCCTGGGTTTAATCCCTAGTACCACACACACACACACAATGTCTTTCATGGCATTTACCTGATCCAACAGCCTAATGCGTTGTTACATTTGGTTGTTTCTTGAGCTTCCTTTAATCCACAACAGCCCCCCCCCCTTTGTGTAGGTATATGTGGCATTGGCTTGGAAGAGTCGCTGCAGACCAGCTGTCCTATAGACTGGATTCTGGAATTGTCTGATTGGTTCTGTTCGAATTAAGCTTGCATAGTTTTGAAATTCTGGCTTGAAAATTGATTTATTGTGTCCAGGAAAGTCTGCAGGCAGAGGGTATATGTGTATACATTAGGTTAGAGATGTGTATCCTCTGTTTCCTGCTCTTGTATGAGTCATGGAATGTCCTGTCCAGCTTTAGAAACATTTTATTTGTAAAATGTACCAGCTGATTGTAAAGATTCACTGGATCCTTCTCTTCATCTTATAGGATTCTGGGAGGTGCCGCTGTGCCCAGGTCCACAGTATTAGGCAGAGGCGAACGGGCCTGTGATCTACTCTGGGGGCTCTGCAGCTCAGCCTTGGACCCGCCGCACTTCCCTGAGCCTGGGAATGCTGGGTGGAGGCTAATGTGGCCTAACCTATGCTCAAGGCTCCAGGCCTAATGTGGTCTAACCTGTGCTCAGGGCCCCAAGCCTAATGTGGTCTAACCTGTGCTCAGGGCCCCAAGCCTAATGTGGTCTAACCTGTGCTCAGGGCCCCAAGCCTAATGTGGTCTAACCTGTGCTCAAGGCTCCAGGCCTAATGTGGTCTAACCTATGCTCAGGGCCCCAAGCCTAATGTGGTCTAACCTGTGCTCAGAGCCCCAAGCCTAATGTGGTCTAACCTGTGCTCAAGGCTCCAGGCCTAATGTGGTCTAACCTGTGCTCAGGGCCCCAAGCCTAATATGGTCTAACCTGTGCTCAGGGTCCCAAGCCTAATGTCGTCTAACCTCCAGACAGTACTGTGAGCTTTAGTACTCAACCTAGGCACGGTGGTGCACAGCTGCTGCCCCGCCTGAATGGCTCCAGCCGGCCCTCTGGCCACTTTTAGCCGCATCCTGGCCTGGCCTCCAGCTCATCCCTCTTCCATCTCCCTGTTCCTCCTCCCTCTGGTTTGCAGCTGGCATTGTGGGGGTCTGGGAAACCAGATCACCACCCTGGTTAGATCTGAGTCCAAAAGCCCGAAGCAGGGCCTGTATCCCTTGAAAGGAACAGTGACTGGGTCAGCGACGGCTCCTCAGGCCTGCGTGAGATTTCACGCCGGGCGCCCTGGCTTTGTGGTGTGCCCTGTAGTTCTCTTCTCTTTGGGGGACTTGGGGTTGCCAAAGGAAAGACTTGTAGCAATGTACAGCAGAAGTAGCTGGCAAGGAAAACACTCCCCTTGTGTGCACATGTGTGTGTGGCGGGGTGTGTACCTGTGAGTGCCACGGGGCCAGGGCCCTTGGGGCACAGCGCTGCCATGCTTAGTGACCATGCAAGCTCAGGCTGGGGCTGGTGAGAAGACATGGACCTCAGGCCTGCAGGCTGTGTCCGCTGGCCTGTATTAATGTCCCCCGCCCTGTATTTCTGGAGATCTGGCCCCCTGCATGAGAACATAAGCAACAGCAGGGACCCCTGACCTTCGCATCCCCGTCTCCCAGGGATGCATTCCTTCTGCTCCAATCTGGTTAAAGCTGCCAGCCCAGAGGATCAATTAATCTATTTATGGTGGTACTGGGCATTGAACATTCTACTTCTTAGCTACACCCCCAGCACAATTTTATTTTGAAACAGGGTCTTGCTAAGTTGCTGTGGCTGGCCTTGAACCTGTCTCAGCCTCCCAGGTACTGGGATTACAAGAGTGTGCTACCGCTCAGCTAGCAGTGACTTCTTTGCAAGCTCCTCCCTTCCCTCCCCCCCTCCCTCCTTTCCTTCTTCCTTCTTCCTTCTTCCTTTTTCCTTCTTCCTTCTTCCTGTGGGTGTTTTTTTTTAAATTTTTTTTTATATTACACAACAAGGATGGGCTTAGGGTGAGAAGCGCAGCCCCACCCTCCCTCCAGACCTTAGTTCCTCCTCAATGTCATTCACCTCCATATTTGGAAAAAATTGTATTCCTCCTCCCACTTGATTTATGGACTCTGTAGGTGAGGATTTCTCTTATCACTTCCCCTCTTTTGTTGATATCAGTAAATCACAGTTGGGCTGAGTCCACAATATAGACACTGTTCACTCTGAGCCTGGCACTGGGCTTTGATTACTTTCTTTAAAAAGTTAATTAGAAGCCGGGCGCGGTGGCGCACGCTTGTAATCCCCGCGCTTGGGAGGCAGAGACAGGAGGATCGTGCAGGTTGGAAGCCAGCCGCGAGCGCTGGCTTCGGAGACCCTGTTTCCAAATTTAAAAAAAGTATAAAAAATAGGTCTGGGAGTGTAGCCCAGAGGTAGAAGGGCTTCCAGGAACCCCAGTACCACCAAAAAAAAAAAAAAAAAAAAAAAAAGTTAATTAGAGCTGGGTGCGGTGGCGCACGCTTGTAATCCCCGCACTTGGGAGGCAGAGACAGGAGGATTGCGCAGGTTCAAAGCCAGCCGTGCTGGCTTAAGAGACCCTGTTTCCAAATAAAAATATAAAAATGGGTCTGAGAGTGTAGCCTGAAGGTAGAAGGGTTTCCAGGAACCCCAGTACCACCAAAAAAAAAAAGTTAATTAGAGCTGGGCATGGTGGTGCACGCTTGTAATCCCAGCATTTGGGAGGCTGAGGCAGGAGGATCGCAGTTCGAGGACAGCCTCAGTTATTTAGTGAAGCCCTTTGCAACTCAGTGAGACCCTGTCTCAAAATAAAGAATAAAAAATAGGGCTGGGGGTGTAGCTCGAAGGTAGAATGCCCCTGGGTTCCATATTCAGTACTGCCAATAAATAAATAATTAGGCAGATGCAGTGTTACATGCCCATAATCCCAGTACTTGGGAGACTGAGACAGGAGGATCTCAAGATCCTCTTTCAAAATAAAACATAAAATAGGCCTGGGATGCAGCTCAGAGTAGAATGCCTCTTAGTTCAATCCCCAGTACCACCACCAAAACAAAACAAAACAGAAATTAATTAGTGTCTCACCAGACTACATTTCTTTCTGCCTCTCTGATTCCTCCCGTTACACCACTAGGTCAGGAAAACATCTATTAGATGTTTTATCTATAACTTCATTGATTGGTTCTATTTTTCTTTTCCCCCTAGACACTGGGGTATGTCACCAGTGAAATTCTTTAAGCTTTTTCAAAAACAAATACAAAAATTTTTTGTGGGATTATACTGGGAGTTGAACTGTAAGGTGCTCTACCATTGAGCTACATCCCAGGCATATAAAAATATATATTAAAAATATATTTGTACATTTATGTGTGTGTGTGTGTGTGTGTGTGTGTGTGTGTGTGTGTATATATATATGTATTACATTACTGGGGGCTGAATACAGGGGCATGCTACCTCTGAGCTACAGCCCCAGCCCTTTTATTTTTTATTTTGAATCATGGTCTTGCTAAACTGCTGAGGCTGGCCTTGAACCTGCAATCTTCTTGCCTCAGCCTCACAAATCACTGGTATTACAGTGACAAAGTCACTCCCAGTAACTTTATTGGACCACCTTTGAGAGAGTTCCCTGACATCCCCCCCCACACACACAGCCACCTCCAGGCAGCCCTCCTGGGCTCCTCCAGTCCCCCATTCTGGTGCCAACACAGCCTTCACACGGCACCTGTAATCGTTTGTTTTCTTGTCTGACACTTCCACTGCACACATTCTTGAGGTCCAGGCTGTGCCCTTCCAGCGTCGCCCTAGGAGTGCACGGGAGCTGGCTGGCACGTGGTAGGCACTCAGCACTGGCTGGGATTTGCATGTCGAGCTGAGCTGCAGGAGCTGTTGAGCCTCGGGTGTGGGGGCTCCAGTAGTCTCTGCCCTTGTGCTCCTTGGCTTTTGCCAGTGTCCCTTCTCTCCAGCTTCCTTGTGGAGTTTGAAGGCCCTTCTGAGACATTTCAGCCTCCCGAAGACAGCAAAGGCAGGGTTTCTTTCCCTAGTCCACTGCCCCCACACACACACTAGACTGGCCTCGGCCCTCAGCCCTCCTCACTTGGAGTGAGCCCACAACACGGAGTGCAGGGTGGACAGAATGCTCGATAGATGAGGAAGGCTGAGACTCGCTCAATCAATCAATCAATAGCCCATCAGTCTTCCTACGCAGCCTCCTGCTCCCAGGCATTTCTCATTACCCAGCGTTTGGATGATTACAAGGGAAAAGCAACCCCTGCATGAAGGTGACCCCGTTTGGGGTTTTTCATGGCTCACTGGGGCCTGAAAGACGGGAGCAAGAGAAGGCCAGACAAAGAAAGAGGGGCCGGGGCGCTCATGCCATCTCAGCGGGGCACCCGGGGATGCCAATAGCCGCTAGGTCGAGGGCAGTGACACCTGCATCTTTGCACAGCCAGCCCTGTCCTTGATGCCCACTGCAGGGAGCAAGGAAGGCCAGGGAGTCAAAACCCAGGCCTGGGCGCCCATGTTTCTCACGGTCTCTGGGTCAGGGGCTGATCTGAGGCTATCCGTGTCGTGAGCGCGAGCCTCGATGTCTGCAGAGGCCCCTCTGTCTGAGGGACGGGCCCGACAGCTGGCAGCCGGCAGAAAGAGCCTTCCCGCACTCTCGCCCTCCTGGATGGGTCCTCCCAGTGGCCCGCCCCAGCGCTGATTCGGGATGTAATCCATCCCACACGCTCACCAGGGACTGAGCAGCTGTGCCCAGGTGGCCAGTGGACATGGCCCAGGTGTAATGAGTCCCCAGCCTTCCACCTGCAGCTAGAGCCGCTGCCCTGCCCAGGCCTGCCTCCCCGGACAGCACTGGGCCCCTGGGCACCCAGAGGGCAGAGTTGCCAGGGTTTGCACCCCACCCAGGCCTTTCTCTCCACCCCATTCCCACAGACCCTATGTGTCCAAGCCAGGTGGCCAGGACTGGAGTGGGAGTGGCCAAACCCAAAATAAAGCTGGTGGCCGCCTGGCCAAGGCCCCTGGAGAAGGGAGCGCTCCTCTGGGGGCTGCCATGAGCTTCGAGGAAGCCGTTACAGCAGTTCTTTGATGTTTCTCCGGTGGAACCGAATTTATTTTTTGTACTTTTAGAAATTAACTTGCAGTTCTCAGCCTTTCCCTCCCCAGAAAGGAGAGAAGGAGAAAAGAAGAAAGGCTTCGCATTGTCACCGTGATTGGCACCTTCTGTGAAAGAGGGGTCACCACGTGGGGCTGCTCCTTTTCAAGCACGCCTCTCTCCCCTGCACGCTGCATTCATGCCGGAACATTCTTCTTTCAAAGCTTCTGTCTTTCTCTCCCGCCCTTTGTCTCTGCTCTCTCCCTTCTCTTCTGCATTTCATCCGAGCCCTCCCACCTCCCTCGGGATCGCTCTCTCCTAGCTCTCTTTTTTCCTCCCTTTTCTTCTTCTCCTATTCAGTTCCCTTTTTTCCCTCTCTCTCTCTGCCTCTTTTTTTTAATTCCTTTCTTCTTTTTCCTTTTGAATAGTGCTTCTGTTTTCAAGGGAAGGGATAGAGAAGTGGGTTTACTGGAGGAAGGGAGAATGCGAGGGTTCTCTCGCCAGTGCTGGGAGCGTGCAAACGCCTCCCGTGCAGAATTCTGCTTTCGGTCAGCCGTGGGCCACAGGGTGTGGGGAGGGCTCTCCCCGGGCCCAGGCTCCTGTTACTCACAGGGGCGCCCTGGGCTGGCCAGCAGGAGAGAGTTGGCTAAGGGGTCAGATGGGGCCTTGGCTGTCTTCTCTTCCCCCTGGTCCAAGGTGCAGCTGATATCAGGGTAAAGGTCAGAGATCAGTACGGATCCCCAAACCTCCCTCCGCGGGAAGGCAGTGTTAGGGTTCCTGTCCAGGGGGCCCAGGAAGAGGTGGTGAGGACATCACCCTGGGGGGTGAGGAAGGCAGGCCACGGAGCATGACAGTCATCCAGCATGGCCCCATGGCAGGTGGGCGGCTAAGCTAGATGGCCCACCCCAAATAAAGGCCTCTGGGTTGGCAAGCTGTGTTGACATATCCTTTGTGATGGGCCTAAATGGGCCACACTTCTGTTAAAGGGACTTGCAGATCACCTGGAGTTACAGGGTTACACTTAGGTTTCCCACATTATCAAAACAGATCAGTTGGTTCTTCTTTGCGGCCATTATTTCTCTTTAAGCCTGTGGACAGGAGCCTCATAGGAGCTGTCAAGCTTGCTGGCACTGCCATGCGTGGGCCTGGATAGCCAGGTGGCTTTATCTGCAGCAGTGGCTCTGCTCCTGGGCACCGGGTCAGCAGAGACGACCACAGGCAGGACCACCACCTCGTGAAGCTCAGGGGCCCCCTCCTGAGGTGGTCTGAGTGTACCGGGTGAGCCCGACTACTTTCAGAGTGTTTATGTCAGCGTAGACAGCAGCAAAGCCCTGTGTTATAGCACGTCACTGCTTCCTCCCCTTGGAAGGCCCTTTTTCTGTTAGTCTACCTGCCAACTCCTATACAACCCACAAAACTCTGCTCAAGGCACTGCCTGCTTTGACTCCCCTTATACAGTACTATACTTTCCTTTATACATGTTCTGAGAACTTTATGCTGTTGCTGCCAACCTGCTCGGACGATCACCTGTTTACTGTAGCTCCTTGAGGACAGGGGCTGTGTTGTCTTCATCTCTGAATTCCTAGGATAATGGTGACCTGTCCACATTAGCCAGGCAGAGAAGCAGTTCCAAACTTCAGGCCCTCCAAAGTGACCTCCAGGCTGGGCATGGTGCGCACGCTTGTAATCCCAGTACTTGGAAGACTGAGACAGGAGGATCGCAGGTTCGCATCCAGCCTCAGCTACTTAGTGAAGCCCTCTGCAACTTAGACCCTATTTCAAGCTTAAAAAAAAAAAAATGGGCTGGAGGTATAACTCAGAGGTAGAACACTCCTGGTGTTCAATCCCAATACAAAAAAAAAAAAAAGTGACCTCCAGACCAGGCGCAGGGGCATGTGCCTGTAACCCCCGTACTTGGAAGGTTGAGACAGGAGGATTGTAGTTTTGAGGTCAGGCTCAGCATCTTAGCAAGATCTCAGCGACTTAGTGAGACCCTGTTTGAAAATAAAAAGTAATGTAGAGCTAGGAGTGTAGCTTGGAGGTAGAATGCCCCTGGCTTCAATTCCAGCACCACAAAGAAGAAGAAGACGACGACCTCTGTGTGCAGTTCCAGGGATGACTCACACACCCGAGGACAGCTAGGCCTCAAAAAATAGGAAGAAGGCCAGGCATGGTGGCGCACGCTTGTAATCCTAGTATCTGGGGGCTAAGACGAGGACCACAGTTTCAAGCTCAGCCTTAGCAACCTAGTGAGACTCTCAGCAACCCACAAGACCCAGTTCAAAAACAAATAACAAAGGCTTGAGGGTGTAACTTGGAGCTTAGTCTCCGGGCTCAAGCCCCAGTAACACAGATGCACGCATAAATCAGGAAGAAGGTTGTGGCCTCTCTGGGTCCAGGCAAGTGACATGAGACCTGAATGTAAAGACAGGAGAACGCGTGTGGGGGCGCTGGGGGTCTGTGCTCCGGGAAAGGGATGGGGTGTCTGGGGCAGGCATCACCCCAGCGTCCCTCCCCCACCGAGTGACACCTGGCACAGGGACCCAGGGGTGGAGGGAGGAGGAGCCACCCCACTTCCTGGTACTACCTGCTTCTCAGCTGGCCTTCAGGTTTTTCCGGTTTGGGTGAGAACATTTCCCAACACCCTGTAAAGGCACCCACCCAGAGCACCTGCTGGAGACAGAAGGGAGCAGTGGGCCAGGGTCTGTGTTTGCGAATAGGCTCTAGAGACAGACATGTTTCCTGCAAGTGACGGGGGACCTGGCAGGCGACTCCCAGTAAGAACTGGCGCCAAGGCAGCCACTCCCTTGGGGGTTACTGTGCTAATAATAGCATCACCACTGGCCGCTCCTGCTCTCAGCACTTTACATATTCTGGCTGGGAGGCAGGTGCTCTGGGCTCCACTCCACTTCAGTAAGGACAGCCAGTCACGGGGAGGCGTGCGTGAGCTTGACCTTTAGACTCTGGGTCTGGACTCCTAACTAGTGCTTACAACAGTGTGTGTGTGTGTGTGTGTGTGTGTGTGTGTGTGTGTGAGAGAGAGAGAGAGAGAGAGAGAGAGAGAGAGAGAGAGAGAGAGAGATAGATAGAGATAGAGATATACTGGGGGGGTGAAACCCAGGGCCTTTCTACTTCCGGGTTATACTCCCAGACCTCTTTTATCTTTTATTTGGAAACAGGGTCTCACAAAGTTGCTGAGAGCCTCACTAAGTAGCTGAGGCTGGCTTCGAACCTGCGCGATTCTTCTGTCTCAGCCTCCCAAGCGCAGGGATTACAAATTTGCGCTACAATGCCCGGTTGCAACTTGTTTTTTAAGTGATTATTACAGTTGTCCTTGGGAACTCATCATTCCAGAACTCACCCACAGTGTGTGTGTGTGTGTGTGTGTGTGTGTGTGTGTGTGTGTGTGTGTTACTGGGAATTGAACTAAGGGGCATTCTACTTACTTCTTAGACACCCTAGCCCTTTTTTGTGTGTGTGTGGTACTGGGGGTTTTCTGAACTCAGGGACATTCTGCCTTCGAGTTATAACCCAGCCCAGTGTTCTATTATTTATTTTGAAACAGGTTCTCACTAAGTTGCAGAGGCCTCACTAACTAGCTGAGTCTGGGGAGGAACCTGCAATCTTCCTGTCTCAGCTCCCAAGTACGGGCATTATAAGCGTGCACCACCACGCCCAGCTCCTAGCCCAATTCTGTGTTTCAGTTTGAAACAGGGTCTCACTAAGTTGCTGCGGCTAGCCTCAAACCTGTGGTCGTCCTGTCTCGGCCTCCCAAGTACTGAAATCACAGCGCTGTCCCGTCACGCTGCACTTTCAAGCCCCTTTTATTAAATGCTGTGGTATTTCCATTTCACCTACATACATCTCCCCGTATACGTAACCATCTCTAGGTGACCTGTGATACCTAATCCATATAGTCATTCTGTGGTATTATTTAGAGAATTATGCCGGGAAAACATCTGTACATGTTCAGTACAGACACAGTCTTCTAGGCCCGTAGGTGCTGAGTCTGGCCTTAAACCTGCAATTCTCCTGTCTCGGTCCCTCAAATACTGGGGTACAGGAGCCCACCACCACACCCCACTGTATTTTGGGGGTTACTGGAGATAAGAACCTAGAGGCATCCTCCCACTGAGCTATGCCCCTGGCCCTTTTTATTTTGAGACAAGTCCTTGCTAACTTGTCTAGGCTGGCCTCCTCCTACCTTCTCTGAACCTCTTATGCATGCCGGTCCCCTGCCCAGTGAGATTGCGGAGTCAGGCGTGGGTGCATGCACTTCCACCCCTTGCACGAGTCTTGCCCCCGAGCTCGCTGCATGAAAGTACCATTCGCTGGGTGGCCAAGGAGAGGCCAGCTTTGCACCCTGCCGCCACCGACCAGGGCCGTGTGGACGGTGCGTTGGTGTTTGTGTGCTTTCCCTCCTCCGCAAGTGTCTCGCCCGCTGCCCCTCCCAGATCCCCAGAGGAACTATTCCCCATTCCTCCTCTCCTGGCAAAAATCCAGACTCAAGGGTGTATGTGGGTGACTGCAAAACAAGTGATCGCAGTACTGGCTTTGGGAGGCGGTGCCGAGCCGTCGGGCTCTGGCAGGATGAGCCACTCAGGCCGTGGTGAGGGGGGCAGGCTCTGTGCCCGCCCTGGGACCTCAGCATCTTCTCTGCCACTGCACCACTCTTTTTTTTTTTTTTTTTATGGTATTAGGGATTGAAGTACCCCAGTTCATTCTGTCTCTGAGCCAGACATATTATACATATCACCAGCCCTTTCATTTATTTTTTTTTTTAAACAAAGTCTCACTAAGCTGTTGAGGCTGGCCTAACACCTGCAATCCTGTCTCAGTCCCAGTACTAGGAGTTACGGGTGTGCGCCACAGTGCCGGCTTCCGCTTTCTACTTAGCTTGCGTTCTCCATCCGGCCCCTGGCCTGGGCCAGCTCTTGTTGCCCCTGGACCTGTGGGTGAGGTTGAGAACTGGCCTCTCCCACTGCTTAGCTCTCCGGTAACCGCCACCCACCATTCTCATTGGCCTGGCAAGTCTAGGAAGTGGAACCCTCACCACAGGCGGGAGACTGAGGCCTAACAGGCCAGCGAGGGAGGGGTGGGCAGCCGTGATCCAGCCATAGCCCAGGCTCCAGGACACTTGCCCCCAGTAGAGCTGCTTTACAGGAAAGAACATTTCTGATCCCACAAGTTACAAAAAAGCAAAGTGATTTTGTCTTTTTCTTTTCTGATATTTCAGGCTGTTGTTTCATAGTTCTTTTGTGTGTGTGTGTGTGTGTGTGTGTGTGTGTGTGTGTGTGGCACTGGAGATGGATCCCAGGGGCTTTCTACCTCCAGGCTATACTCCCAGACCTATTTTATATTTTATTTGGAAGCAGGGTTTCACTAAGTTTTAGAGGGCCTCACTAAGTAGCCGAGGCTGGCTTTGAAACTGTGCGATCCTCCTGTCTCAGCCTCCCAAGGTCTGGGATTACAAGCGTGCACCACCATGCCCGGTTTGTTTCATAGTTCTTAATCCTGTCTCTAACCAAACTTTGAGGTCTCCGAGACTGGCGCTGTTTGATAAATGCCAGTGGTAAATTTATTACTGGCGGTGTTTGATAAAGACCAACACCCAACACCCACCTGGCCCCAGAGTGGATAATCATGGGAATAATTGTGACATAGCGATAGCTCCCAGTGCCCGAGCCCTCGCTCCGCTCCCACCTCATTATCCAACACACGATTGATTTCCTTGCCTCCTTTATCCCCAGAGGCAGGGGCATAGGAGTTAGACCCTACCTTCGCTTATCCTGTGGTGTAAGCTGGTGATCTCGGGCTAGTCACTTGACTTCTGTGCCTCAGCTTCCTTCTCTGTAAAATGGATTTTGTTACCAAGACGCCTCACTCTTAATACACATGATCTCATGAGATGGAACACCTGGCCTAAAGGAAAGACACGATATGCGGTAGACCCTTATCCTGTCCCTGTCCCCTTTATAGAAAAAAAACTGAAGTCCAGGGAGATGAGAGACCGTTGAAGGATGCGACTCAGAGCGCTCCGCCATGATCCTCTCTTTCTGTTGATCTGCAGAGCAAGGACAGCCCCTCCAGGCTTCCTTCCCCACACTGCTGCCCTCAGCCTTTCATGGGGTCCCCAAGGTGCTGGGGAAAGTGAGGATATCACTGCCCCTTGTGACCTGCACCCTGAGACTTGCTGCATGCTAGGTCAGGGCTCTGCCAACTGCAGGGCAGGGCAGACCTGCAGCTACTGCAGCTGGGCCCTCGGACCACAGGCTTAGGAGCCGCCGGTACCGTGGCCTCCTCCCGGACACAGCCATGCCTCACAGCTGCAGCCAAAAACTTGCAGAGCTGGGGGCGGGGGGTGGTTGTCCTGAAGACCCAGGGACCCTTTCCTCTTCTCTGTGTGACTTACATTTCCCAGGGGACTAGGGACTGTTTTCCACCCACGCATCTTTCTCTCCGTCACCCTGAGACACCAGGGCCACAGCCATAATCGGCGTGCCTCATTTTCCACAGTAAATCTGCTCCTGGACCTTTGTTTCTTCTGTCATCCCCGATCAGTCCAGATTGAGTGCAGCAGTGGGGCAGACAAGAGGAGGCCAGGCGAGGGCTTGATGTGGAGTCCATGAGGAAGAACCTGATTGTTATGGGCTCAGATCTGGCCCCGTATCTCTTACTGGTTATAATGACTTAGACAAGTAATAGCTTTCTAAGCCTCAGTGTGCTCATCTGTAAAAATAAATAAAAATAAAAATGCCTATCTCAGCTGGGCGTGGGGGTGCATGCTTGTAATCCCAGTACTTGGGAGGCTAAGACAGGAGGATCACAGGTTTAAGGATAACCTCCACAAGTAGTGAGACTTTCATTAACCTAGTGAGACTCTGTTTCCGAATAAATAAGTAAAAATAGGGCTGGTGTAGCTTGGAGGTAAAATTCCCCTGGGTTCAGTCTCTAGTACCAAAAAAAAAAAAAAAAAAAAAAAAACCTCTCTGGTATGGCCTGTATCACATGCCTGGTCTGTAATAGGAATTCAGTAAATGAGGGCTGAAAAAAAAATGAGAACAGGAGGCAGAGGTGGTAGGAGAGCCTATGGGTGGGTCCTTCTTTTTGCAGAGGCCACTCATTTATTTCTTTCTTGCTTACCACTGCGGACGCACCCAGGGCCTCCTGCACGCTAGGTCCACACCCTCAGCACTGTGAATTCCGAGGACTGACGGCTCTTGCTGCTCTGCGCTGGGGGACCTGGGGGCACTGAGGAGCGGCTTTGCCTCAGCCTGAGCCCAGGCCCAGCTGCACAAGGCCAGGCAGGCCTGGGCTCCAGGAGAGGTTTTGTAGTTGGATTTCCCTGCAGGGCAATGAATTCCTGCCTCGGGCCACGTCGTGGGGGGCTTCTGGCCTGGCTTATGCCACAAGGCAACTCACGGTTATACCTGGCATAGGCTGCCGGTCCGGTCCTTGCTCCATCATGGAGGGGGCTCCACGCTCCAGGCAGCGAGGTCGCTCTCCAAGGTGCCCCCAGGAGCCTCCCACCTGCACGCTCTCTCCCTCCCAGGGGGCAGGGATTCCATTCTGCATCTGTCTCCTTCCTCCCTGCCACGGTGGGGCCTCTAAGAGAGGACCCAAGAAAAAAGGGGCTGGCCCTGAAGTGGGGAGCCAGGGCTCATGGGAGGGGGTTTCTTTTTCCTTCCTTCCTTCCTGGTTTTTTTGTTTTTTTGTTTTTGAAGAGATAAATAAATGTCGCTCTGAGATGACAGGAGAACACTGAAGGAGATAAAAGGAGAGTGAAAGGGAGCTAGAGGCCAGAAGCAAAGGACACAGGGCGATTTGGACTCTCCACTGCGCTGAGGGAGAGATGAAAGGGGAAAGAAAGAGAGGAGATGGGAACACAGGACCGAGCGGCAGAGCGGAGGACGGGGTTGCCACGGAAACAGAAGAGGGGAGGAATGGAGGGAGAGGAAGATAGGATGGAGAAGGCGGAGGGCGCAGCGAGGCGAGGATGAGGTGAGACTTGGAAGGGAGGAAAGGAAGCCACCAGGGGTTCCCAGGGCTGAACTGAGGTTGTCAGGGCAGGAAGCCACCACCCAGGAAGCCCACCCTGCTGAGGGCGTGGCGTGGGGAGTGGAGAGAGCTGGGCCCTGGCCCTGGGCAGACCGGCCAAGGCCTCCCTGCAGCCTCCATACCCTAGGATGGAGACAGGACTCCCCTGCCCCAAAGCACTGCCCGGCTCCGAGGTGTAGAAATACCACAGGCTCATCGCAGGCCCTGACGAAGTTCAGCCCCGATACCTGCACGCGGATTGTGCCTTCATTTTTACTATCTTTGTCATTTGACTTGCAAACTCAAGGTCTGTTTGTTTTCCTCTGATACATCCAGCTGGTGATCTGGGGCTCTAATATAGTGTCCTCGTTCAGGACACCAATGGTGCTTTTTGCTTCTAGAATTGGAGGAAAGATGAAGAGCCTTCTAGAAACATGAGTCCTGCCCTCGCTCCCCCTGGGAACAGGAGCTGGTCCTGAAGCTCAGGGCAAGGAAGTCCAGACCGGGCTGTTTCCTTCTGGCTGCTTTCCAAAGCTGGGCTCAGCCAGGGGCCTCCTTTTTCTTTGCCCTTGAATACAGATCCTCTCAAAAGGGCAGGAATTCATTCTCCATTGCACTGTGCCAGAGATGCAGAGGTGAGCCCCAGACAAGGGCTCTGCCCTGGGAGTCTGTCGTCTAACTGAGATGCCAGCGATTAGGCAAGTCATTGGGCAAACAAATCATTAACAAATTGTTAAATTAGGATGAGGTCCAAGAAGGAAAAGTATTAAGCTCCAAGCGGCTGAGACTGTGGGTAGCCAGGCTGAGAGTGATGGGGAGGGAGCAAGGAAGAGCCCCCCACGCACCAGGACCAGCCTGGCGTGGAGGCACACACGCAAAAGCCCAGTACTTGGAACTAGGCATGGTGGCGCATGCTTGTAATCCTAGTACTTGGGAGGCTGAGACAGGAGGATCGCAGGTTCGCGACCAGCCTCAGTTACTTAGTAAGGCCCTCTGCAACTCAGTGAGACCCCATTTCACAATAAAGAATAAGCCAGGCATGGTGTCGCATGCTTGTCATCTCAGCATTTGGGAGGCTGAGACTGGAGGATCACAGTTCATGGACATCCTCAGCTACTTAGGCCCTTTGCAACTCAGAGAGACCCTGTTTCAAAATAAAGAGTAAAAAATAGGACTGGGAGTATAGCTTAGAGGTAGAATGCCCCTGAGTTATATCCCCAGTACCGCAAAAAATAAAATAAAAATAAAGAATGAAAAATAGGAGCCAGGCGTGGTGGCGCACGCTTGTAATCCCCGCGCTTGGGAGGCGGAGACAGGAGGATCGCGCAGGTTCGAAGCCAGCCGTGCTGGCGTAAGAGACCCTGTTTCAAAAATATAAAATAGGTCTGGGAGTGTAGCCCGGAGGAAGAAGGGCTTCCAGGAACCCCAGTACCACCAAAAAAAAAAAAAAAAAAAAAGAATAAAAAATAGGGCTATGGGTGGAGCTCAAAGGTACAGTGTCCCTGGGTTCAATCCCAGTACCACCACACACACAAAAAAAATTCCTAGTACTTGGGAGGCTGAGACAGGAGGATTGCGGTTTGGGGCTAGCCTCAGCTACTTAGTGAGGCCTTTTGCAACTTAGTGAGACCCTGTTTCAAAAGAAAAGAAAATAGGGCTAGGGGTATAGCTCAGAGGTAGAATCCCTGGGTTCCATCCCAGTACTGAAAAAATTAAATTAAATTAAAAAACAGCAGGCCATGTGCTGGAGATGAAGGGGGGGGACTCAGGACTCAAAGTGCTTCCTGCAGGAGGTAGAATGGCGAGAGCCCTCCCTCCTGCTCCTGCCACCCCCACTCAGCCTCCAGATTGGGGGGGGGGGTTGCCTCTGGCTCGGATGGATGGAAGGAAGGAAGGAAGGAAGGAAGGAAGGAAGGAAGGATGGATGGAAGAAAGGACGGACAGGAAGGTTAAGAGCTGTGCTGGGCCGATCTGGGGCTTGGGGCTTGGTTTCCTACCTGTGATCTCATGGGTCCCCGGAGTTACTGCCAGCCCTGCGGTGAAGATTCCAGGAGCGGTGGCAGCCTTGGGGCACACGGCCAGGGCCCGGGGCAAGCGAGCCTCAGCAAGGGCACTGTCCCGCTCGGGCCCCTCCGTGCCGGGGCTGTCAGGCAGCGTCACTCGGCTTCCCAGGGCCCCGTGGACCACACTTACTTGATCATCATTCTTGGTCCCTTAGCGACTGTCAGCCCTCTCTGCTGCCTGGCAGCGAGGACTCATGAACAGGTACAGTTATAAGTCTACATGATTGTGCCAGGCAGCTTCTCCAGAGGAACTGAACCAATAGGGTATACGCGTAGATAGACAGAAAGACAAAGACATTGGTTGGTTGATTGGTTTTAAGGAATTGGCGCACGCAGTTGTGGGAGCTGGCAAGTCCAGAATCTGTGGAGCAGGCCAGCAGGCTGCCTCTCAGGTGGTATTTGGAGGTTAGTCTTGAGGCAGAATTACTCCTCTGGGAAACATCTGAGTTTGACCCTAAGACCCTCAACTGATTGGATGAGGCCCACCCACATTACAGAGGGTTACTGCTTCAAGTCCACTGGTTTAAAATGTCAATCACATCTGCAGAGCACTTCTGGAGCAACACGTAGATGAGTGTGTGACCCAACACCTGGAGACCACAGTCTCGCCACAGTGGCCACGTAAAATTAACTATCACAGGCCGGGGAGATGGCAGAGTGGTAAATTTCTTGCCTAGTATGCATAAGGTCGGGTTCAGTTGTCAACACCACACACACACACACAGTATAAAATAAAAATTAACTGGCACAGTGATGCTTTCAGTCTGGCCCTGAACACTAATTCCAGAGAGGAAAGGAAGGTACCCAGTGCAGGGCCCACCGGCCTGTGCAGAGGCCTCAGTGGGGAAGTATCAGCTGTGAGGTTCAGAGGAGCCCTAGAGCCTGACTGAGGACGGCCTTGAGCAGTAAGAGGCCTGGGGACTTGCTCTGCAGGCCCTGGGGCCGAGGGTGGCACTCTGGCCCTCCTTCGCCTCCATCTCACTGTGGACCCAGGGTCAGTCCCTTCCCCTCCTTGGCTTCAGGGCTGAAGCAGGGCGTGGTGGCGCACGCTTGTAATCCCAGTACTTGGGAGGCTGAGACAGGAGGACCTCAGGTTCGCTACTAGCCTCAGCTACTTAGTGAGGCCCACTGCAACTTAGACTTAAACTTAGACCTTGTTTCCAAATAAAGAATAAAAAATAGGGCGGGGAGTGTAGTGCAGAGGTAGAATGCCTCTGGGTTCTATCTCCAGTATAAGGGGAAAAAAAAAAAAAAAAAAAACAGAGAAAGGGCTGAGATGTGCATGGTGGTGTGGGCCTGTAACCCCAGCTCTTCAGGCATGGGGTAGGGAGAGCACTTGAGCCCAGGAGCTGAAGGCCATAAGGGGCAGCATGGCCAGAGCCTATCTTAAAACGCTTGCAATCCCAGCATTTGCGAGGCTGAGACCGGAGGATCGAGGTTCGTGGACAGCCTCAGCTACTTAGTGAGGCCCTCCGGACTTAGACCCTGTTTCAAAATAAAGAATAAAATAAGGCAGGGAGTGTAGCTCCAAGGTCAAATGCCCCTGGGTTCCATCCCTAGACCTGCAAAAAAAAAGAAAAAAGAAGGGGAGCTAGACACTCGACAGGCACTCTGTGAGCCGGTGGCCCCTCACTGCAACCCCTGGAGTTGGACGTCAGCAGATCTGTCCACAGAGAAAAGCAGAAGCTGAGGCAGAGAGACTCCAGCAGAGAGAGCCCTCTGCCGGCCCCTCCCAGCCCCGCTGCTGAGTCCGGCAGAAGTGGGGTAGGGAGAGCACTTGAGCTGAGCCCGGCAGAAGTGGCAAGCAGCCCGAAGCTTGCACAACCCAGCGCCCTTTCCTCTCTTCCGGCTTTCGCTTCCTCTTCCTTTCTGGGGATGGGAGCAGGGTTTACCTTTAAGTCTACTGAGAAGACAGCAGAGGGAACAGGGAAGTTCCGCCCCCAGGTGGAGTGCTTTGGCGGCCCTGCCTGGAACTTACTTCCCTCGGCCAGGCCGGCCACCTGTCCTGCCCCCTCTAGTGCCCGCCTCTCCAGCCCCGGAGCCTGCGCTCCTCCACCCGCACGGCAGGTGGCAGGGCCCCAGGGTGCTTGAGTGCCAGGCCAGGAGGTCCACCTCCTCCCCTGCTCCTGATGGGTGGTGCTCAGTAAATGCCGGGCTGGAGACCGTAGCTCTTAGCCAGCTGGCAATCCAAGGCCAAGATGAAGGGGCTACAAGCAAAACCCCCTAGCATGAGCTCGCGGCTGCTGTGGTTACACGGGGATGGGGCAGCTCCTAGGCCCTGGGGAGACAGTCGTCCCGTGAAAACCCGCCACTCCTGGGCTGCAGAAACCCCACTTTCGTCTTCAGTTGTTTTGAGGTTCCTGGTGGTGAGTGGTCACTAGGTCCTGTTGGTTCTTCCTTCAAAATGGCCTGTGTCCTCCAGCCCCAGTCCACACCAAGGCCTCAGTCCCACCCTCCTTCCCAGGCACCCTTGCAGGGGTCTCTCTGAGAAGGGAGGAGCTGCGGGGACAGTGGGAAGGGGAGCAGATCAGGTGTGGCCACATCTGGAGAAGAGGACCCCACAGGACAGGTGGGAAGGCCAAGAGTGAGCTTGCCCTTGTACCCATTTCACAGGTGCAGAAACTGAGCCCTGAGGCATCAGGTGACTTGCCCAGGGTCACAGGGTTGGTGCCAGTGTTGATAGGAACCGCAGCACAATGGCAAGGAAGGCAAAGCAACAGGGAGAGACAGGGCTCTGGGGCAGAGGAGGCCTCCGCCAGGACTTTGGGTGACTGCATCCCCTCCCCCAGGCTGGCCTGGCCTGAGGCCCCAGGGGGGATGCTGAGCCCTGGGAAATAGGGCAGCGCTTCCAGGCGCAGCCCCGCCTTTGTTCCTAGGCCTCCTCAGTGTGTGTGTCTTTCTCTCTCTTTCTCTCCCTCCCGCCCTCCCTCTCAGGCTCCTCCTCTCCCCTTCCCAGGCTCTTCATTTCTTTCCTCTCTCCCTCCCTCTCCCTCCTGTGGCTTCCCTTCCCCCACGCTCAGCACAGCCACACTACTCCGTATCTCCATCTCCTTGCCTCTAACATTTACTTTCTCTGCACCCTGGGGACCCCGTCCTCGGGTGGAGGCTGAGCCGCGTGGTCTAATGGACACCCCAGCTAGTTAGCCCGCTGTGGGGGAGCCGGCCGCCCAACCCCCTTTCTCTTAGAGTAGCCAGGAGCTCAAGTGGACAGACAGGGAGGTGGCATGAGGGGCCTCGGGTGCAGAAGGGCCAGGCTGGGGCGGAGCAGGCCTGGCCCACAGTGGGACTCCTGGCAGCCCCAGGCACACAGCCCGGCTCTGGCTGGTGAGTAGGGATGAGAAGGGAAAGGCGGGCCCAGGAGGAGGAGGAGGAGGGAGGGCAGACTGTTAGGTTTGTGTCTTCATCCCCTTAGTACTGGGGGTGGAACCCAGAGGCTTTCTACTGGGCTATACTCCTAGACCTATTTTATATTTTATTTGGAAACAGGGTCTCACTAAGTAGATGAGGCTGACCTCAAACCTGTGCGATCCTCCTGTCTCAGGTCTCAGCCTCCTAAGCGCATGGGGATTACAAGCGTGTACCACCACACCCCGCTATCCCCTTAGTCTTAACAGAGCTGATTATTCACACACACACACACACACACACACACACACACACACACACACCCCTCTACATTGCTGCCCCAGAAGACAGGAGCAAGGACACAAGCCCAGCCCATACGCCCCTTAAACAGGTGCCCGCAGGGTGAGGTTTGTGTTTAGACACTGGCAAGTGTCTGTCCAGTAGGAAAGCAGCCACGAGGCGGCGGGCTCCGGCTGGCCAGGGCCCAGGACCTCCAGCCAGCAGGAGGCATGAGGCTTCGCGTTGGAGTGTGCCGTCCCTCTGCTCCTGGTGGCCCAGGGCGGCCCCTGAGAGCTTAGGAGGCCCCACTCAGAGCCACCCTGTGCCCTCTCAGGCTGAAACTGTGAACCAGAGATGGAGACGTGGAGCCCTAATGTCCCCAGTGCAAGTACAGGTGCTCACTACCTTGCCCTGGGGATGTTTTAGGGTTGAGTGGCTGGGACCTGGTGAGTGTTCAGTTAATGCCAAGTGGCACTTCCCTGGTGTGGAGACTCACTGTGCCTCAGAGGGCAGGCCGCTCCGCCAGCCCCCTCTTGCAGCCAGGCCCAGCTCCCAGAGCTGGCACAGCTTCTCCAGTTGAAGGCACCTGTTCCTAGAGGAAGGAAGGGTAGACAGGCCCGGTTTGCATCCGGTGTCCAGGACAAGAAAAAAAGGAAAAGAGAGGGAAAGGCTAGGCTCCCAAAGCTAGGGACGTGTCCATGAGGACTCCAGATCTGAGCTCCGGACCTGTCGCCACACCCCGGGCCTAGCCTCCCCCATGGATCAGCTCCTCTGCTCTGGTTCTGACTTTAGGGAAGTCTAGAAAAAACGCTGAACACATTGTTTGCTTAAAGCCACAGCAGACCCCAGGGCTGCTGCTGGGCACTGCGTCCAGCAGACAGGCCGCCTGTGGAGACCGCGAGGAGCCCAGCCGCGGCTGCGGGGTCAGCGGGCGGGTCTCCTGTGGGGGTGGGAGCCTCTTCACCCCGCTCCCCAGCACAGGCACCAGCCCATGGCAGGGTTTATCTGTCGCAATGAGTGGATGGGTTCTTAGTCCCGGTGGCTGTCCTTGGTGAGTTTGCAGTCTGGGGATGGAAACCTGTCTTCAGAATGGGCTTCCTCCAGGGATTCCCAGAGATGAGCAGTCCTTCATCTGGCTGAGCCCCTTCCTGCTCTGACCTTCGCTCTCGGGTAGGGGTTTTCACCCCTGCTTTTTAGATGGGGAATGTGAGGTACAGAAGGGACTGAGGTTCCTTTGCCTGGTCACCTGTGAGGGGTAGAACCAGGGCTTGGAGTACAGCTGGGCTCCCTCTCCTGCAGCTGGGGTGGGGGAGCGTGCTCCTCAAGTGGGCTGAGCACTCCGGGCCGGTTCCAGATGGACCCTGAGCCCCCGACAGAGGTTCCTGTTTGATCCCTTCCCTGAGAGCCACACTCTAAGCCTAATAGTTTAATCGTCAGGGACTGTTTCAAGGGGGCTAAATTCCTGGCTGGGTATTCTTAGTCACTCAGGAAGAGGAAGCTCTTCTGGGCACTGGGGGAGAGCGCACCAGGCCTGGGCTGGTTTCCTGAGGGAGGCGGTCAGCCATGCCCGGGCCCTGGGAGGAGGGCAGGGAGGCAGGAGTGTGGCCCCCTTCTCTGGTGATATGCCATGCGCTGAGCCAGGCAGGGCACAGGGACATGAGTGTTTGAGCTCCAGGGGAGGAGCCGCCTTGGGAGGGCATGGGCGTGGTGCCGTAGGTGGGGCTCAGGGGCCACTCACACACACTAGAGAGCAGGTGTGCCCTGAGGCCACTGGAGCCCCAGGGGCCACACCTGGACAGGTGCTTGCATTTTGGCATTGTTCACAAGAACCTGCTAGATCAGAGTCTGGGAACCTAAACCTGGGAGCCAGTTTTAGCATTCAAGTCAGATGCTGGCCTCAGACATGTTGGCCATTGAAAGCCCTTCCTCTGAATCGTATATGATGTGCAACCCCAGTGTATAAACCAGATCAAAGGTATATCTTTGCCAGTATAAATTTAGATATTTAAATGTGTAACATTAGCTAATCAACAAAAACAATGACCTGTGTGAGACGCAGACACTTAGCGTCAGAGCTGATGGGTTGGTAGCTGAAGCTTGAGACCAGCCTCAGAGCCTCATTTATTTTTCTATGTTGTCTTGTTTTTGCCCCACATACATAAACCCTCATCCGTATAGCTGAGCTGTCACAAATGGTGACAGTTGTTTAACACCTCGCAGCATAGTCTCAAGGTCTGTGCAAATTAATTATCTTGGCAGCACAGCCAGTGGAGCTGTTGAAAGTGCTGGGATGGGGACGTACTGGATTTGAATAGATGGGACTTTAAAACCAGTTTCAATAGCCAGGCATAGTGGTGGCGCAGAACGGTAGCCAGGCATGGTGGCGCATGCTTGTAATCTTAGTACTTAGGAGGCTGAAACAGGAGAATCGCAGATTCAAGGCCAGCCTCGGGGAACTTAACCAGACTCTGTTTCAAAATAAAATAGGACTGCGGGATTAACTAGAAGGTAGAGTGTCCCCTAGGTTCAACCCCCAGCACAAAAAAAGAAAAAACAGATTGCCAGGCATGGTGGTTTACACTTGTAATCCCAGTACTTGGGAGGCTGAGAAAGGAAGATTGCAGGTTTATGGCGAGCCTCAGCTACTTAGTTAGGCACTCTGCAATTTAGTGAGACCCTGTTTCAAAATAAAGAATAAAAAATAGGGCTGGAGGTAGAGCTCAAAGGTAAAATGTCCCTGGGTTCCATCCCAGACTAAAAAAAAAATTTTATATATATATATATATATATATATATATATATATATACACACACACACACACACATATACATACACACACACATATATGATAATAGTAGATCGTTATTTTTAAAATAGTAGAATTACCTTCTTTTCCATTTTTGAGTCAGAGGGCTGAGCACGTCTTGGAAGATCTGCAGGCCACAACCAAGAGGCACTGTAAAACCCTGTTTTACAGATGGGAAGACTGAGGCCATTGAAGGGGCCAGCGTTACCCAGAGCTCACAGGGAGGTGGAGGAGGTGGTCAGATACACGGAGACTATCGCGCCCTGTAATTACAAGTGGCCCTATTCCCACAGCAGGAGTAGAAAGGCATCAGGGACAGACCCACCCAAATTAGCCGGGCGTCTCGGGCCACAGCCTTCTGTCCAGTGGTGTAATGTGCCCTTTTCCCCACAGTGATGCCCTCGTAGCCAGCGTCGCGGGATGGAGGGCTTCGTGGACTCAGGGACACAGACGGACGCCGTGGTGGTGTTGTCCTTAGCTCAGGCCGCAGTGCTGGGCCTCGTCTCAGAGAATGAGCTCTTTGGAGCCACCATCAGCGCCGAGGCCTTCTACCCAGACCTAGGGCCGGAGTTGTCTGGAGCGGCCGTGGGGGAGCCTGGGCCACCGGGCCCTGACATCTACCAGATGGCCTGCAACGGCCGAGCCCTGGAAGAGCCGGCCGAGGAGGAGGTGCTGGAGGTGGAGACGGCCTTCGAGAAGCACACTCGGCGGAAGACACGGCCCCCTGTGCGGCTGGTGCCCAAGGTCAAGTTTGAGAAGGTGGAGGAGGAGGAGGAGGAGCAGGAGGTGTACGAGGTGTCCGTGCCTGGGGATGACAAGGACGCGGGCCCAGTGGAGGCCCCCACCGAGGTGGCCGGCGGTGGCTGTGAGGCCATGGTGCAGAGCAGCGCCGTGAAGATGATTGACCTCAGCGCCTTCAGCCGCAAGCCGCGGACGCTCCGGCACGTGCCCCGAACTCCAAGGCCGGAGCTGGACGTGGCCCCGTATGACCCTCAATTCCCAGACCCAGCCCGGGATGGCTTCCCCGAGCCCAGCATGGCGCTGCCCGGGCCCGAGGCCATGCCCCCCGAGTGTGGCTTCGAGGCGCCCCATCTGGCCCCCCTGAGCGACCCCGAGGCCCCCACCATGGCCTCCCCGGAACCCATCAAGCCGGAACAGGGCTTCGTGTGGCAGGAGGCCGGCGAGTTCGAGGCAGACGCAGCGGGCTCGACGGTGGAGCGCCATAAGAAGGCCCAGCTGGACCGGCTGGACATCAACGTGCAGATCGACGACTCCTACCTGGTGGAGGCGGGCGACCGCCAGAAGCGCTGGCAGTGCCGCATGTGCGAGAAGTCGTACACGTCCAAGTACAACCTGGTCACGCACATCCTGGGCCACAATGGCATCAAGCCGCACTCCTGCCCGCACTGCAGCAAGCTCTTCAAGCAGCCCAGCCACCTGCAGACGCACCTGCTGACGCACCAGGGCACGCGGCCTCACAAGTGCCAGGTGTGCCACAAGGCCTTCACGCAGACCAGCCACCTCAAGCGCCACATGCTGCTGCACTCCGAGGTCAAGCCCTACAGCTGCCACTTCTGCGGCCGCGGCTTCGCCTACCCCAGTGAGCTCAAAGCCCACGAGGTAAAGCACGAGAGTGGCCGCTGCCACGTCTGCGTCGAGTGTGGCCTGGACTTCTCCACCCTGACCCAGCTCAAGCGGCACCTGGCCTCCCACCAGGGCCCCACCCTCTACCAGTGCCTCGAGTGCGACAAGTCCTTCCACTACCGCAGCCAGCTGCAAAACCACATGCTCAAGCACCAGAACGTGCGGCCCTTCGTGTGCACCGAATGCGGCATGGAGTTCAGCCAGATCCACCACCTCAAGCAGCACTCACTTACCCACAAGGTGAGGCCGCCCGCCCGCCCCGCACCCCGGGCCTGGGGGACACTGCGCAGGCGGGACTCAGGCCAGCCTTTCTTCTCCTTATAAATGTTATCTTGATGGAGCCAGGCGTGGTGGTGCACACTTGTAATCCCAGTTCTTGGGAGGCTGAGACAGGAGGATCGCAGGTCAGCCTCAGCGAGCAGTGAGGCTCTCATCAACCTAGCAAGGCTGTTTCAAAATAAGAAGTAAGAGCTGAGAGCCAGGCGTGGTGGCGCAGACTTGTAATCCCAGTTCTTGGGAGGCTGAAACAAGAGGATCGCGGTTCATATCCAGCCTCAACTACTTAGGCCCTCTGCAATTTACTGAGACTCTATTTCAAAATAAAGAATAAAAAGCAGGGCTAGGGGTGTAGCTCGGAAACCAAGGAATACAGTTTGAGGGTTTTGGTTTTTGTTTTTTGAAGTGGTGTAGATGGAATCCAGGGGCATTCTACCTCCGAGCTACACCCCCAGCCCTATGTATTATTCTTTATTTTTTTGAAACAGGTCTTGCTGAGTTGTAAAAAGCCTCACTATTTTATTTCTTATTTTGAAATAGGGTATCACTAAATTGTGGAGGACCTCACAAGGTAGCTGAGGCTGGCCACCAATCTGTGATCCTCCTGTCTCAGCCTCCCAAGAACTGGAATTACAAGCGTGCACCACCACGCACCCTCAGTTTCAGAATTTCTAAAGCAGACTAACCTCCCAGCTTTCTTAATAGGAGGACTGAGGCCTGAGATAGACCAGAACTGTTAATATCTCCAAGGGGGCGAGCAGAAGGGGATGGTATAGGTGGGGTATTTGCCATCTTTCTCCCATTTGAAATCCCCACTACTAAAAGACATAATTCTGTGAAGAAAAGCTAAAAGCAAAACTCAAAAGCTGATAAATCCGGCCGGGCGTGGTGGGCACACTTGTCATCCCCGCGCTTGGGAGGCGGAGACAGGAGGATCGCGCAGGGTCGAAGCCAGCCGTGTGCTCTGGCTTAAGAGACCCTGTTTCCAAATAAAAAAGTATAAAAATAGGTCTGGGAATGTAGCCCGGAGGTAGAAGGGCTTCCAGGAACCCAGTGCCACCAAAAAAATAAAATTAAATTTAAAAAAGCTGATAAATTTGAAAGCATCCCTATCATCAGCCTGAGTTACAATGTGCATGCCAAGTGTGCACACTTGTGTGTGTACCGTATATGTACCATCTCCTGCATGGCGGGGCCCCCTGGTGGTCATACGCACCTCTGATTTTCCCAGAGGGTATACAGCCTGGGACCTTCCTCCCCCTCCTAGCTGCTCAGAGAAACAGACACAGGTCCATTAAATTCAAACCCCAGCACCAAAGAAAAAGTTATAATACATAGCCAGATGTGGTGGTGCACCCTTGTAATCCCAGTACTCAGGAGGCTGAGACAGGAGAATTGCAGGTTCGAGGCTAGCCTCAGCTACTTAGTGAGGCCCTCCACAACTTAGTGAGATTTATTTCAAAATAAAGAATAAAATAGGGCTGGGGGTATAGCTCAGTGGTAGAATGCCCCTGGGTTTAATTGGCAATACCTCAAAAAAAGAAATAATATAAAATTCAGTAGCAGACAAGCAGTTGAGACAGCAGGTGTGACCAGAGTCATATCTGTCCCGTTGAGCTCCTTCCAAACCACCTACCCGACAAAGAGGGAGCAGCTCCCAGGTCCGTCCTCACTCCTCTCCACAGCTCACAGGTACAGCCCAGAGGACACAGGGCCGGGGACGTGTGGGGACTGTCACAGCAGAGGCTTCTCCTTGGAGGCCGTCATTCTGGGACTCGGTGTCCCAAAGCCTGTGGGTCCTGAGAATCACTTGGGGATCTGTTGGGGATAAACTCTCCTGCCCGGCCCCCAGGTGCCCTGAATTAAGGCCCCAGAGGTCACTGGGGGTTGCAGTGTGTGTGTGCGTGTGTGTGTGTGCGCGTGCGTGCACGCGTGTGTGTGGCTAGGGATGGAACCCAGCCCCTCACGCATGCTGAAGCACTAGCCACTGAGACACACCTCTACCACTCCAGGTTGAGACCTCAAAAGTCTATGCAGCCAGAATGCTTGTTTTGGGATGGGGGGGATAGTAGCTTTAATTTTTTATTTCATTTTACTTTTGGCAGAACCCAGGGGCATTCTACCTCTGAGCTACACCCCAGCCTTATTTTTTATTCTTTATTTTGAAACAGGGTCTCACTGAGTTGCAAAGAGCCTCACTAAGTAGCTGAGGCTGTCCGTGAACCACGATCCTCCTGTCTCAGCCTCCCGAATGCTGGGATGACAAGCGTGCGCCACCGCACCCAGCTTTGAATCCTTTTGTTAAAGGGGTCTCTGAACCAAAAAGCCACCAAGAGACAGCAGAGGAGGCAACACACACGTCCCACTCTGGTGGAACAGCCCCTGGCCACCAGGCAGAGCTCGTCCTGCTGGCCTGGGCCCCACGCTGCCAGTACCACGCTGGCCATGGCAGTGCCTGGTCACTGGCTACATGGGCAGGGCACACACTCGCCCAGGTGGGCGCAGGCCGCAGCTGCGAGCACAGTGACCTTGGGCCCCTGGAGCAAGCGCCCCACCAAGGTCCTGCTCAGAATTCCCCCAGAAAGCACCATTTCCCAGAAGCTGTGCCCGTGTGACCCGATGACCCTGCCCCCCCCCACCTCATCCCACCCCAGGGCGTGAAGGAGTTCAAGTGCGAGGTGTGTGGCCGGGAGTTCACCCTGCAGGCCAACATGAAGCGGCACATGCTGATCCACACCAGCGTCCGGCCCTACCAGTGCCACATCTGCTTCAAGACCTTTGTGCAGAAGCAGACCCTCAAGACCCACATGATTGTACACTCCCCCGTGAAGCCATTCAAATGCAAGGTACCGGGAGAGCCCCAGCCAGGGGAGGGCGGCCCCACGGGGAGGGGGCTGCCGGCCAGGGCGGCGGCATGGGCCCCGGGCTGACCCGCCCGCCGCTGTGTTCCAGGTGTGCGGGAAATCCTTCAACCGCATGTACAACCTGCTGGGCCACATGCACCTGCACGCGGGCAGCAAGCCCTTCAAGTGCCCCTACTGCTCCAGCAAGTTCAACCTCAAGGGCAACCTGAGCCGGCACATGAAGGTCAAGCACGGGGTCATGGACGTCGGCCTGGACAGCCAAGGTGGGTGGGCCGTGCGCAGTGGACAGAGCAGGAATGACAGCGGTGTGGCGCACTCGGGAACCTCCTGTCCAGCGAGGGGCGCGGGGAGGCTGGCCAAGGCCGGGGCCTCCCTGGGGTGGGCTCAGGTCTGGAGGGGCGGTGACCCCGGGGGCCCACTGTGGCCATGATGATGGGCTGTTTATGTCTTCTGCCGAGGAGTTAAATGGGCTCACAAAAACAATAATAAAAACAATAACTTACCCATATTGAGTGCTGTGTAACTCATGTGATCCTGGCAGTGAGCTTAGCTGCCACAGCCCCCAACCCACAGGTGCAGAAACCAAAGGACAGAAAGTGAGGTGGCTCATGCAAGATGACGGCATGTGGGGGTGGCAGATGCACTATCTCAGTACAGGGAGATGACACTGAGATAAGTGGGTGGGCCAGGCGTGGTGGCACACACCTGTAATCCTAATGGTGTGGGGGGGGTGCAAGTTTTAGGCCAGCCTGAGCAACTTGGTGAGACACTGTCTCGAAATAAAAAGGCTGGCAGAGTGTAGCAGCGGTAGAATTCCCCTGGTTCAATCAATAATAATAACAACAATAACAGCAACAACTGGGCATGGTGGCACACGTTTGTAATCCCAGCATCTGGGAGGCTGAGACAGGAGGATCGCAGTTTGAGGACAGCCTCAGCTACTACTTAGGTTCTTTGCAACTCAGTGAGACCCTGTTTCAAAATAAAGAATAAAAAATAGGGCTGAGGGTGTAGCTCAGAGGTAGAATACCCCTGGGTCCCATCCCCAGCACTGAAAAAATAAAATAATAAAATAAATATAAAATAAAAAGGGCTGCCAGTGTAACACAGTGATAGAATACTCCAGGGTTCAACCCCCAGTACAATAATAATAATAATAATAATAATAATAATAACAACAACAACAACAACAGCAGCAGCAGCAGCAACAGCAACAGCAAGGTGTGGTGGTGCGCGCTTGTAATCTCAGGGAGATCGCAGTTCACAGCCATCCTCAGCCACTTAGTGAGGCTCTCCACAACTTAGTGAGACCCTGTTTCAAAATAAAGGGAAAAAGCCGGGCGTGGTGGCTCACGCTTGTAATCCCTGTGCTTGGGAGGCAGAGACAGGAGGATCGCCCAAGTTCAAAGTCAGCCATGCTGGCTTACAAGACCCTGTTTCCAAATAAAATATAAAATAGGTCTGGGAGTATAGCCAGGAGGTTGAAGGGTTCCATCCCCAGTACAACCAAAAAAGAAAAAAGAAAAAAAAAAAGTAACAAAGGAGGAATTGGCAACTGGAAAGATAAGTCCATGGACGGTCAGAGGGCATGCTGAGCTTCTCAGCAGCCAAGGCAGAGTGTAACAGCTGGTCACATTCTTCAGCTAGACTGTCACCCACATCCTCGGGAGAGGCCATTAAGATCTAGAAGTCGGGCATGGTGGTGCACACTTATAAGCCCGGTACTTGGGAGGCTTGAGACGGGAGGATCGCAGGTTCGCAGCCAGCCTCAGCTACTTAGTACGGCCGCCATCTGCAACTTAGACCCTGTTTCAAATAAAGAATAAAAAATAGAGCTGGGGATGTAGCTCGAGGTAGAATGTTCCTAGGTTCAATCTCTAGTACTGTAAAAAAATTTTTTTTAATTAAAAAAAAAAAAAGATCTAGGAGATCCAGGTGCAGGGTACTTATCTGTAAGCCCGGTACTTGGGAGGCTGAGACAGGAACGTCACAGGTTCAAGGCCAGCCTCAGCAATTTAGCAAGAACTTCAACAACTTAGCAAGACTCTGTTTCAAAATAAAGAACCAAACCAGGCGTGGTGGTACACACATGTAATCCCAGTACTTGGGAGGCTGAGACAGAAGGATCACAGGTTCAAAGCCAGCCATGGCAACTTACCGAGGCTTTCAGCAACCTAATGAGACTCCGTCTCCAAATAAGAAATAAAATCAGGCTGGGGGTGTAAGAGGTAGAGTATCGCTGGGTTCAATCCCTAGCACCCCAAAAAAATTTAAAAATAAAAACAACAAAAAGGGTTCAGGGTACAACACAAGCTAGAATGTCCCTGGATTCAATCCCTAGTACCAAAAATAAGTTTATTAAGGCTGCTTCTTTGTAGATGAGAATAAAGCCCTGTTGGCTGTATGTTTTTGGCTTTGCTTATGCAGTTCCGGGACCCCAGGGCCTCACACTGGCTAAGCCATCAGTCAGCTCCTAGCCACAGCCCAACTCCCTTGACCACAGATGGGTGCACTCCTCTGTAGCTCTCCCCAGGACCTGCAGAGTCAGAATCCACATCTTAAAAGGATCTAGAGTGAACTGTTGCACAGTGGAACTTGAGAAGCTAAATTGAACTGGTATAAGGCTTCAGAATCTCTGGGAAGATCTAGCAAAACAAATGGCTGGGTCCTGCCCAGAGGCCAAGATGCAGGAGGTCTGTTTGGGGTCAGATAATTTGCATTTCCTACAAGTTTCCTGGTCTTGCAAGGCTGACTGGGATCCTCTCTTTGGGACCCTTGGCTCTAGACCCTATAGGACCACTGTACTGGGATTACAGGCCCATGTCACCATACCCAGCTGAGAGCTGCCACTCTTGTGGACCAGCCAGGTGGCACCCTGGAGGGTCCTAGCAGAGCAGACCTTGCCCTTTTTTTTTTTCTTTTTTTTTTTTTTTTTGGTGGTGGTACCAGGTATGGAACCCAGGGGCATTCTACCTCCGAGCTATACCCTCAGCCCTATTTTTTATCTTTATTTTGAAACAGGGTCTCACTGAGTTGCAGCGAGGCTGATCATGAACCTGATCCTGAATCCTCCTGTCTCAGCCCCCCATGTACTGGGATCACAAGCATGCGCCACCACGCCCAGCTCAGACCTTGCCTTTCAGAAATCACTGGGACCACCAACAGAACACCAGGCACAGTGGGGCATGCCTAGAGCCCCAGTTTTTTGGGAGGCTGAGACTGGAGGATTCCAGGCTCCAGGACAGCCTCAGCAATGTAGGGAGATTCTCAGCAACCTAGTAAGGTAGAATGCCCCAGGGCTCAATCCCAGTACCCAAAATAAAAAGGACCACTTCCCAGGGCACTCTGCAGGAGGAAGGCCCAATACCTACGTAGAATGGCCTCTCAAGCTCTGGGGCTGTCTTTTGAGGAGGTAGGTCAATGTCCTTGTAAAAATGGCAGGCTATTTCCTAAGGCCAGCTGGACAAGACCCATAGGCCCAATATGGCAAGGATGGTGGACAGAGATCCAGAGGTGGGAATGTCCCCTGCAGGCCCATTTAGCTGGTTGTTATAAGAGCTGTGTGATCGTAGGGTGTCACAGCAGGATGTGAGGAGGAAGCTGGTGGGCTCTGAGTTGGGACAGTTGCCTTGTTTTATTCGGGCAGGAAGAATGTGTCAGATGCTCTGAGCACAGGTAACAGAGTCCCACAGAGGAAAGAGGGGAAGGAGGGAGTCAGTCAAGAGATCCGAAGTCCAGGAGGTGCCGGTCCTCTAGGGTGGGTTAGGCTCCCTCTGTCCCCAGTACAGGGAGCTCAGCGCTGTGAAGAATTGTGACCCCGAAATGTCCACAGTACTCAGGTGAAAAGCCCAGCTGCCCCACCCCGGGCTGGGCCCATCACCCCCCAAACAAGTCACATCTCAGCAGACAACACGCGAGCACAGAACAGCTTCAGCCAGGAGTCTATCTGGCTTTGGCTGCAAAAGCTAGAGCTTTATAAGATTCTGATTCAGTAAAATTACTTAGCAGCCTCACCTAGAGCTCAGTGGGCCTACCACGGGTGTGTCTGTGCCCGGAAGCAGGCCCAAGGATCCCCCTAGGCGGAGCTGGTTGAAAGCGAGGAGAAAGCACCCCTCCGGCCTGGTGAGGTGGCGCGGCACCACAGTTCAGACCCGAGCACTGGGTGGCCTATGCCAGCTGATCAGCCTCCCGGAGCCTGGCTTTCTGATCTGTTCACCGGGCTGCTGTGCACTTGGGATGAGCTTAGCTAGGTGTGCGAGTGGCTGGCATGCAGTTGGTGCTGAGTGAGTGTCACGGCAGAAACGTGGTAACAAGCAGCAGCTTTTGAGTAGTGAGGGCCTGGTGAGCGGCAGTACCGGGACGGCTGAGAAGGGCTGAGTGACAGGCAGCCCTTCTCAGGAAGTAGTGACTGAGGCCAGCCCTGCAGGCGTCGCCTGGGGCCGCACTGTCCACACACACCCCTGCATTCACCCAGCTGTGAGCCCCAGAGGTGCCTGGAGCTCCCCAAGCAGAGGCTGAGAGGCGGCTGGGGTTCTCCAAGCAGACAGCGAGTCTGCTTTTGGACTTCTTTGGGGTGAGCAGCTCCTCCTCTGTGGCCTCCGGGCCTAACTGCACCCCTCTCTTGTAGACCCCATGATGGAGCTGGCTGGCACCGACCCCTCGGAGCTCGACGGCCAGCAGGAGATGGAGGACTTCGAGGAGAGCAGCTACACCTACGGCGGCGTGGATGGCGGCGCTGAGGCCGGTGCCCTCACGGAGCAGGCCATGAAGGAGATGGGCTACTACAACGTGCTATAGCCAGCCAGGGCGGGCGTGGGGGTGAGGCCCTGCGCCCAAGCCCCCGCCCACACCTTTGCACCACTAGGGACGTTTAGACCAAATGGAGACTATACTACTGGCCTTGCTGGGAGCCACGCAGCCCCAGCGTCCTGGTGAGGGAGGGTGACCAGAGACTGCTCAGCTCTCCCCGGCTGGTGCAGAGATGTGACGGGGCTGCTCAGGGCCGGGGCACAAGGCACAGGCTGGCAGGGTCTGTCCTGGCCACCTCACCAGTCCTGGCTCTACAGAAAAAGATCACGTGAGCCAGGCCTGTTTCTTTCTGGACCAACTCCTGGCTCTAGGGGTGTCTGAGCTCCCCTGCTGGTCAGTTCCACCCACCCTGTCCGGCCGGGGCCCAGAGTCCCTCCCCCACTCTGTCACAGGCCGGCCAGGCGGGTGCTCTGCCTTCTACCTCCTGCACTGGAGCCAGGCCGCATGTGGCCCCATCCCACCCCAGCCAGGCCCTGTCCTGCAGCCCTGCTCCCAAGTGAGCGTCCCAGAGGTGGATCGGGACAGGTGTCATGGGTCCTGCCCCGGACCAGGGCACTACACCAGGGTCCCCCAGACAAACCCCACATGCCTTGCTCAGGCGCACTACAAGGAGAGGTGGCGGCTGAGCCGGGCGGGGCAGGCCGTCCTCAGGAGAGGCCAAGGACCACCCGCGGAGGAAGGGGACTAATGTAGCTTCTTATGAACAGGTGTGTACTTTGAGGATGGGGTCAACCGAGAGTGACCAGGCTCTCAGGAAAGAGGGATATACAGAAAAGGAAAGTGAAGACCATAGAGGGGAAAAAACTTTTTTCTTTTTTTTTTTTTTAGCAAATGGGGGTATTTTGAAGGTAATTTATTAATTTTTTTCTTTCCAACTCTGTCACCTGTTTTTTTGTTTTGTTTTTTAATGGAGATAATGCCCCCCACAAAAGTAAGCTTTTTTTGTGTGCTGTGAGTGCTTAGTGCCTCCCCAACCTAGAGCGCCCGGTAGGCAGCGGGCTCAGTGGGAACCGCAGCTCTGGCCGGGAGGTACAATTTGCCAGGCCAGGAGCAGGGAGGCAGGGGGCTGGCAGCTCCCCGCGCCTGCCCTCTAGCCGCGAGGATGTGTGTCACCCCTCCCCAGCCCTCCGCTCTTGTCCTGTCCCCAGGCCGGCAGGCCCAGCCAGGGCAGCGAAAGCACATTCAGGAATCGCAAGGCACCCAGGCTCCCGCGTGGCAGGGAGGGCGAGGGGCACAGGTGAGCCGGGCGTGGGTGCAGGGAACAACTACCCCCAAGGCTGTATTCCTAGGTGAAGGACCAAGCCGGGCCTCGGGGTGACTGCTCAGGACTGGGGTGGACACGTGGTGGCCCAGTGTGCCTCCCCAGACCCCAAGGCCGGCCTCCCAGGTGCCGTCACTATGACCCTCAGGATACAGTGACTCTGTCACTGTACAAGACACTTTCTCCTGCTGAGCAGAAGGTATTGCCCCTGCAAACTACCTCTTCCTACAATGTCTTTTCCCCCTGGTACCAAAAAGAACCCTGTACCTCCGTCCCCTCCCCGTCAGCACAGCGCCCTCGCTTGGCCTTGGGAACCGGAGGGAGACAGAAGGCCCGGCCTGAATGAGGGCTCCGGAGGGATCACGCCCGCCCTGTGCCTTGAGCCTGGCGGAGCAGAGGAGCAGGCGGTACTGCAGCCGAGCTGGGGGGTCTTGGCAAGGCTCCCGCCCTCACCCCCCTCCCTGACCTCCTCTCGGGTGACTGGGAAGACGCCTGGACGAATTCCATTCTAACTTATTTTGACGTGTATACAAACCAACCGTTTAGAGAATCCACTTGTGCAAAGCCCTACTGTGTTTTTATGTTCCTGTTTAAAAGAGAAGTTTACTTAGCAATAATTATAAATAAATGAATATTCTTTAGTGAGGGGACCACAGTGCTTCTTTCCAGAGCTCTTGGGACCTTCCCAGGGAAGGAAGCCCCTCCCACCGCCACCACTGAAAGGCTTGTCTCGGAGGAGGGCAACTGAACTGAGGGTGGCCACCTGCAGGCACCATCACCTGCCTCTCTGAGCCTGGGGATGAAAGGTGCAGGCCAGGGCCCCATTCCCACCACTTGGAGAGAAAGGCTGCTCCCTCCCCCACAGCCTCAGGATGGAAGCCAGCTCCCGCACCAGGCTGGGCTGCCAGCCCTGTGCTGGCCACAGAGACAGACAGGACATAAGCCGGAAGCCTCGAGCTCCCCCCAGGAGGTGGCTGCCAGAGCCAGCTCTCTACGCTTCTGTGGCCTTGGGAATTGAGGGGGCTCATGAAGAAGAAGGGCAGCAGGGCTGAAGGCTGTCCCTGAGGCCCATCAACAATGGCTCCCAGCCTGGGGTCTCGGGAGCTGAGTCCCACCAGTATTCAAGAAGTGCATGTTGGGTTGCAAAGTACAGGTGTCCCTTGGCATTCATGGGGTGCTGGTGCCAGGGTCCCCCTACTCTCTGAGAATACCAAAGCCTACAGATTCTAAAGTCTGTTAGATAACATAAAACCTAGCTACCTCCAGGCTATACTCCCAGACCTATTTTAGACTTTATTTGGAAACAGGGTCTCACTAAATTGTGGAAAGCCTAAGTAGCTGAGGCTGGCTTTGAACCTGAGCAATTCTCTCTCAGCCTCCCCAGTGCTGGGATTACAAGTGTGCGCCACCACGCCCGGCTCAACTCATATACTTTAAATTTTCTCTAAATTATTTGTCATACATACCTAAAACAACGTAAGTGTTATATTAAGAGCTATTTGTGACCTAGGCCTGTAATCCCAGTACTTAGGAAGCTGAGACAGGAGGATCATAGGTTAGAGAATAGTCTCAGCAACTTGGTGAGACCTTCAACAACTCAAAAAAAACAGAAAAGAAAACAAAGCCAAGGGGGTGGCCCACCCTTGTAATCCTGTTACTTGGGAGACAGAGACAGGAGGATCACACAGGTTCAGCTACTTAGGCTCTCAGCAACTTAGTGAGACCCTGTTTCCAAATAAAATATAAAGTAGGTCTAGGAGATTAGCCTGGAGGTAGAAAGCCGCTGGGTTCAAACTGGAGATTGAACCCAGGGGCATTTTACCTCCAAGCTACACCTCCAGCCTATATTTTGTTTTTTATTTTGAATCAGGGTCTCACTAAGTTATGGAGGGCCTCACAAAGTATCTGTAAATTGGGCATGGTGGTGCACGCTTGTAATCCCAGGCTGAGACCAGAGGATTACGGCTCACGGACAGCCTCAGCTACTTAGTGAGGCCCTCTGCAACTCAGTGAGACACTATTTCAAAATGAAGAATAAGCCGGGCGTGGTGGCGCACGCTGTAGTCCCTGCATTTGGGAGGCTGAGACCTGAGGATTGGGTTTGAGGACAGCCTCAGCTACTTAGTGAGGTCCTCTGCAACTTAGTGAGACTTTGTTTCAAAAAAATAAAGAATTAAAAATAGGGCAGGGGGTGTAGCTCGGAGGTCGAATGCCCCTAGGTTCCATCCCCAGACTCACAAGAGAAAGAAGAAAGAAAAGAAAGAAAGAAGAAAGAATAAAAATAAAAAAATAGGGCTGAGGATGTAGCCCACAGGTAGAATGCCCCTGGTTCCAACCCAAGTACCACACACACACACACACACAAAGTAGCTATAGCTGAGGCTGGCCACAAACCTGTGATCTTCCTGTCTCAGCTTCCTGAATGCTGGGATTACAAATGTACACCAGCATTCCCAGCTAGCAGAGGTAGAACTCCCTGGGTTTAATCCCCATTGTCACCAAAAATAAATCAATAAAAACAGTCACTGAACCGGGAGCGGTGGCACACACTTGTAATCCCTGCACTTGGGAGGCTGAGACAGGAGGATTGCGCAGGTTCGAAGCCAGCCTCAGCTACTTAGTGAGGCTCTCAGCAACTTAGTAAGACCCTGTTTCCAGATAAAATATAAAATAGGGCTGATGGTGTAGAAACCCCGGAAGTAGAAAGCCCATGGGTTTCATCCCCAGCACCACAAAAATAAATAAATAAAAATAGTCACTGTGTAAAGGATAATGCTTTAAATTGAATAGATGTAGCTTTGCAGCAGATTTCACCCCCTTTTCTAGTTTCACCAAAGTATAAAAACACAGCCGAACCTGGGAACCACAGGCCTGGACTGCAGGGGCCCCACCACATACAGGCCCTGCAAACCCAGACAAGACCTGCTAAGGGGGAAATAAAGGTCTGGAGAGGCTCAGATTAAAACCAACAAAGAAAAAAAAATAACAAATATCCAGTGTATCCGGAAGTAATACAATCCCAAAACAGAGCCAGGTGGAATGGATCATGCTGGGAAACTGCAGGCAACCGAAAGGCCTGTCTGGAGAGTCCCAGCAGCTCCTCAGCCACAGGGCGGGATACTGGAGCCACGGCTGCCTGGCCCATCCCCCTGGCAGCCTGAGGTGTCCCAGAGGGTCCCTGGTGCACCCGCCCCTGCTCTGGTCGCCCTGCCTCCTTCCCCTCAGGGACAGACACAGCAGACAATTTTGTGAAGAACTCTTTAGTCACTAAATATGGCGCCATGTGTACCAAAGGCAATATAAACGCCAATATGCAAAACATACTACCCAGCTAAGGTAAGGCACACCGCTCCTGCCTCACATGAGGGGAAGCGCACACGTACTTTTAAAAAACATTTTGCTTATAAAAATATGTCCCCTAGAAAGGCCTCTGGAGAGGGGCCGCCAGGCTCACCCTCCACGCGTCGGGGGACCGCAGGGCTTGGCCGGTCCTCCGCCGCCGGGCAGCAGCGCCCCCTACTGCTTGCCCAGAGCTCGGTCCAGGTTGCTCTTGATGGTGTCCAGGAAGTCCGCTGTGTTCAGAAAGTGCTCGTTCAGCTTCACACTGACAAGAGAAGGCCATTCACATCAGCGGCGCGCGTCTGGCCTGGGAAGGGCCTTCTTCTTCCACCCAGACTGGAGAAGCCGGGGAATGGTTTGGGCTGGGATGGAGGTCGGGGGGAGGGCCAAACTGAGCCATTCCTCAGGGCTACTGACTTGTCCCGCACTGGGGCCCGCTGGCAGCCAGGCTGACTCACAAGAGCGCCTCTACAGGAGTCCCCTGGGGTCCCCTGGCTCCCTCCCACGGTCACAAGCCCAGCCCTGCAGCGTGCCCAGGGCCACGCACTTGCTGAGGCCATGGATACAGCCGGCCAGGTCTTTGGTCATGGCTCCGCTCTCCACGGTTTCCACACACACCTTCTCCAGGGTCTGGGCAAACCTGCAGGGATGGGGGCGGGAGGAGATCCCATCTGAGCAGGGCCAGGACATGGAGCCTGGCCAGGCCAGCCCAGCACGGCCCCTTGCGCTCACCTGATGAGGTCCTGGTTCCCATCCAGCTTGCCCCGGTGTTCCAGGCCCCGTGTCCAGGCAAAGATGCTGGCGATGGGGTTGGTACTGGTAGGCCGGCCCTGGAGACGGGGACCGCAGAGGCTTGAGAGCCAAGCCCGCTCTACAGAAGGCCCCCCCGCGAGTGGCTGCCCACCCCTGGACTGCTGAGTCCAGCTCGTCCTCCCAGCCGTCAGGACCACGGGCTTTGTGGCGTGGATGGCCACTGCGCGGTCACGAGCCCCACACTCACCTTCTGGTGCTCCCGGAAGTGGCGGGTGACCGTCCCATGAGCAGCCTCAGCCTCAATGGTCTTCCCATCTGGGCAGACCAGCACCGACGTCATCAGGCCAAGAGAGCCGAAGCCTGGGGGGCAGGAGAGCCTTGTCTGGGCGCTCCTACCTCAGCTCAGAGCCCTGGGGAGTCCCGCCGGCCCCTCAGCTAGAGTCCCCCCACTGGGCCCAGGAGGACAGGGACTGCCCAGGGTTCTTCTGCCCTGGCTCTGGGTCTCCAGGGCTAGCAGAGGCAAACGCCCCAAAGGTGGCTATGGCCAGCGCACCAGTGCACATCTGGGTCCCCACCTCCAGCAACCCCAGCGCCCCTCAGAGTCCTGGGCCTCCCAAGATGTCATACCAAGCAGAAAAACTAAAGCTGCTACCAGCCAGGTCACAACCACCACTTTTTCTCCTGCTTTGAAGGCACTTTCAGGTGGTTTTATTTATTTTTATTTTTTATTTTATTTATTTTTTCTTTTTTGCGGTTCTGGAGATGGAACCCAGGAGCATTTGACCTCCGAGCTACACCCCCACCCTAGATTTTTTTTATTCTTTATTTTGAAACAGGATCTCACTGAGTTGCAGAGGGCCTCACTAAGTAGCTGAGGCCGTCCGCGAACCGCAGTCCTCCAGTCTCAGCCTCCCGAATGCTGGGATTGCGAGCGTGCGCCACCGCGCCCGGCTCTCAAGCTCCGTGGTTTATTCCCAAATGTCCCTGAATCCAAATGTCAGCTCAGATGACCTCTGTCCTCCAGGACTTTGAAAGCACCTCTGCAGCACCCAAGGAAAGACTGAGATGGGCTGCGGAGAGGCGGGCGATCCCATAGGAAGACGACGGTCTCTGAACATTTGCTGTGGGAGAGCCCTGTGCATTTTTACCTAGTATTGACCCCAGCTGCATCCTACCTCTCAGCTATACCCCAGCCCTTTTTATTTTGAAGAAGAATCTTGCTAAGTTGCTGAGGCTAGTCTTAAACCTGTGATCTTTCTGTCTCAGCTTCCCAAGCACTGGGATTACTGCCACACCCGGCTCCTTATATTCTTAACATTAATTTTCATGCCTTTCCCGCCACTGGAGACTGAGTCCAGGGCCTCACCTCAGGCAGGCTCAGCGCACACGTGCTACCCTGCAGCCCAGCCCCTTCTGTGGCTTTCCATCCTCCGTTTTGGATGGGAATGTCCTGGTGAGAGGATTGCCAATGAGCTTTTCAAATAAAGCCACTGGTTTATATAAAACAAGGTTTTTATTTTTGTCTTGTTTTATTTTTTTTGCAGTAATGAAATCTGAGCTCAAGGGTACTCTGCCACTGAGCTACATGCCCAGCCCTTTTATAAAAAAAAAAAAAAATTTTTTTATTTGAGCTGGATGTGGTGGCGCACATTTGTAATCCCAGCATTTGGGAGGCTAAGACAGGAGGATCGCGGTTTGTGGACAGCCTCAGCTACTACTTAGTGAGGCCCTCCACAACTCAGTGAGACCCTGTTCCAAAATTAAGAATAAAAAATAGGGCTCTGCCGGGCGTGGTGGCGCACGCTTGTAATCCCCGCGCTTGGGAGGCAGAGACAGGAGGATCGCGCAGGTTCGAAGCCAGCCGCGCGCGCTGGCTTAGGAGACCCTGTTTCCAAAAATGAAAATGTAAAAAATAGGTCTGGGAGTGTAGCCCGGAGGTAGAAGGGCTTCCAGGAACCCCAGTACCACAAAAAAAAAAAAAAAAAAAAAAAAAAAATTGGGCTAGGAGTACAGTTTGGAGGTAGAATGCCCCTAAGTTCCACCCCTAGTACCACAAAAAAAAAAAAAAAAGCCCCTCTGAGGCTTAATCCCAGAGGCATTCTACTCCAAACTACACCCCCAGCCCTATTTTATTTTTTTAGTTTGAAACAAGGTCTCACCAAATTGCTGAGGCTGTCCTCGAACCTGCCAACCCGCTGTCTCAGACTCCCAATACTGGGATTATAGGCGTGCGCCACCACGCCCACCCTTTACTTTACAGTGAGACCCAATCTCACTAGGTTGCCCGGCTGCCTTCAACCTTGCGATCTCCTGCTTCTGCCTTCCAAAGCTCTGGGACCACTGGGCTGGGTGGCCTCTGCCTGTCCACCCATCACGACCTGTCCTAGGCTCCCTCGCAGCTGCACCTGGGCCTGCCAATGGCACCTGTCCCCTGCACCCCGTGCCTCGCCTGCAGCTGCTCCAGGGTGCCCACACCTGCTTGCACACCTGTCTGCTGGCCTTGCCTGTGCTTTGTGATGCAATCCAGTCTGTCTCTCGGGACACCCTGGGGCTGGGGGCTTGCCATCCCCCACCTGCTCCTCCACCCCTGAGGTCGACTGTGCAGGACGAACCGCTGTCATCCGAAGAGCATCCTCCCCCACTGCTGCCAGACGGTCAAGTGGCCCATCACAGACCCGGCAACCTCAGGACTGGCAGCCTGGCCCCGGAGCTTGGGTTCCTGGGCCCTCTTAGCATCACACCAGTCCAAACCTAGTTTGGGGGGGGCCTCTCTCACTCAGATGCCGGGGTGCTCCTGCCCCCTGCTGTCTACACGGAAGCCTGCAATGCAACCTGCGGCCATTCTAGAGACCTCTCTGGCTTGAGAAGACGGTGGTCCATCCCTGGTCCCTCCCCGCCTACCCTGAGCCAGGATGTCCGACTGCACGTCCCCGTCGTAGTTCTTGCAGGCCCACACGAAGCCACCCGAGGACTTGAGGACCTGGGCCACCATGTCATCAATGAGCCGGTGCTCGTACCAGATCTTGTTCTTGTCAAAGTCAGTCTTGTAGTGCCTGGGAGTGAACGGGCTGGTTGTGGGAGAGGATGGGAGGCTGGCAGGTCGGGGACCCTCCCTGAGCCCCAGAGCTGAGCAAGGCACAGGGGTAGTGACCTCCCCAGGCAGGACGGACAGCACAGGGAGGCGGGAGGTTGTGGAGCCCTTGGGAAGCAGCGAAGGGCGAGGCTGTTACTTGTCAAAGATCTCCTGGAAGATGTCCTTGAAGCGCCCATCGTAGGCCTTCAGGATGGTGTTCTTGGTGCTCAGGTAGAGCGGCCACTTCTTCTGGATGGCGTACTGGAAGCAGCTGTGCGCAAAACCCGAGATAGACTGCGGGAAGAGAGAGGGCCCAGCATGGTCCCAGCCTGCCAAATGCCAGCTCTCCCAGGCCCAGGCCCAGCTCTCCAGGAACAGCGTCCCTGGCCCCACAAGGTTTCCAACCCTGGCCTCCGTACAGTGGACACCTGCTGTTTCTTTCTTTTATTTCTCTTTCTTTCTTTTTTTTTTTTTTTTTTTTTTTTGTGGTACTGAGGATGGAACCCAGGGATCCTTTACCACTGAGCAGTACCCCCAGCCCTTTTCACTTATTTATTTATGAAGCAGGGTCTTGCTAAGTTGCAGAGGCTGGTCTTGAACTCTCAATCCTCCTGTCTCGGCCTCCCAAGTACTGGGATCACAAGTGTGCACCATCATGTCCAGCAGGTATCTGCTGTTTTTTGTTTTGTTTTGTTTTTTGTGATACTGGGGATGGAACCCAGGGGCCTTCTACCTAGGGCTACACTCCCAGACCTATTTTTTTTTTTTTTTGCAGGTCTAGGGATGGAACCCAGGGGCATTTGACCTCTGAGCTACACCCCCTGCCCTATTTTTTATTCTTTATTTTGAAACAGAGTCACACTAAGTAGCGGAGGGCCTCACTAAGTAGCTGAGGCTGTCCACGAACCATGATCCTCCCATCTCAGCCTCCCTAATGCTGGGGTTACAAGCGTGCATCCAGACCTATTTTATATTTTATTTGGAAACAGGGTCTCTTAAGACAGCTGAGGCTGGCTTCGAACCTGCGCGATCCTCCTGTCTCAGCCTCCCAAGCGCGGGGATTACAAACGTGCCCACCGCGCCCGGCAGGTATCTGCTGTTTATGTGGGTTCATTAATCCTCATGAACTTTGGGGAACAAGCCACCCCCAAGATTTACTTTGCAAAGGTACCTCCTACACTCTTTTTGCAGCGAGGGTAGTGGGATTGAAGCTCGGGACATTCTATCTTCAAGCTAATCCCAATCTTTTATTTATTTGTTTATTTATTAATATTTTTGTGGTAATGAGGATTGAACCCAGGGCATTCTATCTCGGAGCTACACCCTCAGCCTTATTTATTTATTTATTTTGGCGGTACTGGGGTTCTTGGAAGCCCTTCTACCTCCGGGCTACACTCCCAAACCTATTTTATACTTTTTATTTGGAAACAGGGTCTCGTAAGCCAGCCCAGCTGGCTTGGAACCTGCGTGATCCTCCTGTCTCTGCCTCCCAAGCGCGGGGATTACAAGCATGCGCCACCACGCCCGGCTTATTTTTTATTTTGAAACAGGGTCTCACTAAGTTGCGGAGGGCCTCACTAAGTAGCTGAGGCTGGCCGAGAACCAGTCATCCTCCTGTCTCAACCTCCCAAGTACTGGATTACAAGCGTGCACCACCATGCCCAGCTTTATTTTTATTTTTGAAACAGGGTCTCGCTAAGTTGCCGAGGCCGGCCTTGAAACTGCCATCGTCCTATCTCAGCCTCCCAAGTACTGGGTGACACCACGCCCGGCTTCCCCCTCCCCAGTTCTCGGTTCCTGTGCCTGGGGTGCGGCTTATTCCAAGTAGACAAGGGATAAACCTGGTACTACCCTGCTCACCCCTGCCTCTTGCTGGTCTGAGACTGAGGCCAACACCCAAGAAAGGAGAGCACAGGACAGAGATGGAGGGCAGAGGGGCTCACCTCGTCAGTGTTGTACATGCCCATACCCACGCCGCCCGATGGGAAGTTGAACACCTCCCACTCTTTGGTGCCGCTGCCGTCCTTGGGGGTGAAGACCATCTTGAACGTGCCAGCGTGGCCCACCACGAAGTCTGTGGCCTTGTACTGCGGAGACAAGAGGAACGTCAGGCCCAGGCTGCCGCGGGGGCCCAGGCCGATGGACTGGCCTGGCCTGGCCTACCTGGTCACCGTGGGCATGCCTGCCAATGATGATGGCCTTGGTCCAGCCCGGGACCAGGCGGGGGATGTTTTTGCAGATGATGGGCTCTCGGAAGACTGTCCCCCCAAGGATGTTCCGGATGGTCCCGTTGGGGCTCTTCCACATCTTCTTCAGCTTGAACTCTGCCGGCAGAAACAACAGGAGGCTCTGCACCCCTCCTTCCAGCCAGAATTTTTTTTTTTTTTTTTTTTTTTTAGTGGTCCTGGGGTTCCTGGAAGCCCTTCTACCTCCAGGCTACACTCCCAGACCTATTTTATATTTTTATTTGGAAACAGGGTCTCTTAAGCCAGTGAGGCTGGCTTGGAACCTATGCGATCCTCCTGTCTCCACCAAGCGCGGGGATTACAAGCGTGCGCCACCACGCCCGGCTCCAACCAGAATTTTTTTGAGATGCTAGGAATGGAACCCAAGGGCGTTCTACCTTCGAGCTACACCCCCAGCCCAGTTTTTATTTATTTGTTCATTCATTCATTCATTCATTCGTTCATTCGTTCATTTATTCATGGGACTGGGGTTGGAACCCAGGGGCATTCTACCTCTGAGCTATACCCCCAGCTCTATTTTTTTTTTTACTTTTTTTCCAACCCTATTTTTTATTCTTATTTTTTGAAACGGTCTCACTGTGTTGCAAAGGGCCTCTCAAGTAGCTGAGGCGGGCTGTGAACCACTATCCTCCCGTCTCAGCCTCCCAAATGCACCACCACGCCCGGCTCAGCTTCCTTTTCACTTTTTCATTTTAGCCTTATTTTATTTTTATTTGGAAACAGGGTCTTACTGGGTTGATGAGAATCTCACTACTTGCTGAGGCTGGCCTTGAACCTGCCATCCTCCTGTCTCAGCCTCCCAAGTACTGGGATTACAGGCATGCACCACCACACCCAGCTATGACTCCATTTCCCTATGGCCATCTTTAACTGGGAAGGTCAAGGGCGGCCAAGAGAGTCTGCGGCCTGGAGGCTGAATGCCTCCTTCCAACTCCTTCAGATGCAGAAATTAAGAAAGCTCAGAAAATGTCCAAACTGTCCTTTCTTGACTTAGCCAAGCCTCACCCCTTTCTCTACACATTGGTGCCATTTCACAGAACCTGCAAAAGCATCCTCCCCTGAACCTAGGACCAACAGCCAGTCCAGGCCTGGCCGGCAGCTCTCAGCGACCCACGCATGATATCCAGGGCAGTGGCAGCCACAATGCGGTGTTGAGGCAGCAAAGGGACGACACCAGCAGGCTCCCCGGGCCTCAGAGGCTCCCTGCACACAGCACAGCAGAAACACCACCCACCCGGGCTGCACCTCAGCCCGTAACCACACCGTCCCCCACTGCACCGACAGTGACTTGGGGTCACCTCTCAGACTCCACCACTTATCCCCAGCCCCAGGTGAAGCTGGCTTCAGGAAAGCCCTAGCACCAGAAACTTCAACCTCCCAGGTCCAGGACAAGCGACATGGCCGACTGTCCCCACCAAGCCTAGAGGCTAAGGGCAGAACCCGGCCCCCTCGCACCTTCCACGCGGGCCTCGTCAGGGGTGATGGTGGCACACTTGACGGCCACGCTGTACTTCTGTGTGGCCAGTGCGGAGTCAATGGTGACCTGGTCATCCGTCTGGTCACGGTTCGGGAGCCCGAGGTCGAAATACTTGAGCTGGACATCGACGTGGGGCAGGATGAGCTAGGGAAGGGACCAGAGCCAGGCGTCAGCCCAACGGCTGTGGGGAGCTGAGGACAGGAGGCGGAGCAGGGGCTATGGCAGGGCGGGGTGGAGGAGGCCGGGAGAGCCCTGCAGAGGGCTGGGGTGGGCCGTGCCTCAGGGGGGCCTGGCCAGCGCTGAGAGGGGCTGGGACTCTGGGCGAAGGTCAGCAGACCAGGCCACAGCCCGGCAAGGGCTCCCCAGCACGGCCCGTGGAGCCAGCCTGGCCCCAGCCCCAAGTCCCTCCAGAGTAGCTCCCTCTGCACAGCCGGCCCCCAGTCTCCTGCACCTGCGCTGAGACCTTTACACCCGGAAGCAACAATCGCAGAGGTTGGGATCTGGCTCAGTGGTAGAGCGCTGGCCTAGCGACGTGCAGAGCCCTGGGGTCCCTCCCCCGTACTGCCACACACACAAAAATGTGGTCATGTCAAGCTAATCTTTCTCCCAGGGACACACACCCACTATGGGTCTTCACACGGACAACACACACTCTCGGGGCACATCCAGACCATGGCAACCTGGAGAAGCCAAGCCGCAGCCCCTTCCCCAGGACCACTGGCCATGGTGGAGATGCAGGGTGTCAGCGCAACCTGCAGAGAGGATAAAGGCTCAGCCTGAAGCCGCTCAAAGTCTGGAAGACACACTGGCTTCAGCAGGGACACGAGAGGCTGCTCGGGGGAAGAACTGTGTGCGCGGGAAAGATGGCGCGTCAGATGAGAAGGGACTGCTGCCCTCCACCCGGAGGGCCACGAGAGACCTCGCAGACTGAACAGGGCCGGCCGGCCTGGAGAGCCCCAGGTGGGAGGGGCCTACCTTCTCCTTAATGAACTGCCAGATGATGCGGGTCATCTCGTCCCCGTCCATCTCCACCACTGGCTTCTCCACCTTGATCCTCTTGTCGGCATCTGGAAGCGGCGCACACAGCGCGTCAGGCCTCTAGGGAGGACGGCAGGGGACCCCCCTCTCTCCCGTCCAGGTCTGCCCTGCCCCAGGGAGGGAGCGTAGGCAGCCAAGGCTCCGGCAGCCCCACACCATGCCCCCTTCTGAAGAAGCGGCTCGCTGACTGTTTCGGGGACTTGGATCCCCATCAGATATGGCCAGATAGGACTAGCCAGAGAGAGGCCCACCCCACTCCTGGTCAAGGGGCTGGGCCAGGCCCTTCCAGTGGACTCTGAAGGCAGGAGAGCCCAGAGAATGACAACCAGCTGTGGACACCTTGTCCAGCATCAAGACCTGGAGAGTTTGGGCGTGGTGGCGCACATTTGTAATCCCAGCACTTGGGAGGCTGAGACAGGAGGATCGCACAGGTTCGAAGCCAGCCTCACCTACTGAGTGAGGCTCTCAGCAACTTAGTGGGACCCTGTTTCCAAATAAAATATAAAGTAGGTCTGGGAGTATAGCCCGGAGGTAGAAAGCCCCTGGGTTCCACCCCTAGTACCATGAAAAAAAAATGAAAAAAAGACCCCAAGAGCTGTCCAGGGCCTTCTGCCACCCATTCCTTGTGGAACCCCGGCGTCCCCCTTGTCCAAGACTCAATTCCCTTTTTTTATTTTTAATGGGGATGGAATCCAGGGGCATTCTACCCCTAAGCTACACCCCCAGTCCTATTTTATTCTTTTTTTTTTTTTTTTTTTTTTTTTTTGTGGTACTGAGGGTGGAACCCAGAGGCTTTCTACCTCCGGGCTATACTCCCAGACCTATTTTTGGAAACAGGGTCTCACTAAGTTGCTGAGAGCCTCACTAAAGTAGCTGAGTCTGGCTTCGAACCCGTGCGATCCTCCTGTCTCAGCCTCCCAAGTGCGGGGATTACAAGCGTGCGCCACCATGCCCGGCTTATTTTATTCTTTTATTTGAAGCAGGGTGTCACCAAGTTGCAGAGGGCCTCACAAGGTTGCTGAAGCCTGCCCCAAACCTGCGATCCTCCAGTCTCAGCCTCCCAAGTACTAGGATTGCAAGCGTGCTCCATCACACCCAGCTTGAAACTCAAACTCTTCCCTTGAGTTCCTTGAAGTACCTTGAGTTCTTCCAATTAAATCCTCTCAAAGTTAGACAATCATTCAGTTCGCCAGTTGCTTGCAACTGGCGAGTTAAGCAGCAGTGAGAATGGTAAAGAGTCCCCAGAGCCCGCCCTGTGCCAACAGCGCCCCGGCTCTTACCTCCTATTGAATCCCCAAGAGTCCCAAGGGAGGTGTCATCTCCACCTTAAATGTGGAGAAACTGAGGGAGGAGGTAGAATGCTTGCCTAGCATGTGCAGGGCCCTGGGTTCAGTTTCCAGCACAATAAAAAAAAGTTAGAAAACCGAGGCACCAGTTTACTGCCTAAGGTGACAGAACTTGACAGCAGCAGAGGCGGGAGGACGTGGACCTTACTCAATGGCAAGGGCGGACTTGGGCACCTGTGAATGGAACTAGGGTCCAAGTTGGCGCAGATCAGTCAACCTCCGGAGAAGCACCAAAGACCCAGCAGGAGGCTGAGAGGGGCCTGGGGAGGCAGTGCAGGGGGACACGGGAGGCTTTTCCAGCAAAGTCTAATGCACACGAAAAACCTGCCGGGCGTGGTGGCACAGCTTGTAATCCCAGCATTCGGGAGGCTGAGACAGGAGGATGGCGGTTCGCAAGACAGCCTCAGCTACTTAGTGAGGCCCTCTGCAACTCAGTGAGACCCGGTTTCAAATTAAAGAATAAAAAATGGGGCTAGACGCCGGGCGTAGAATGCTGTAATGCTTCAAACACCCAGTGCAGTCCTCAGAAGATAAGTCTAGAAGGGGAAAAACCTGCAGGTAACAGGAGTAACAGAAAGAGAGCATGTTGTGTTGGGGTCAAAGGCAGGGATGCTCGGGCCTCCCTCAAAGCAAATTTCCGACAGAAGTAGAGACAGTAACGTGAACTCAAGCCAGCAGAGGCTTTCTGTCCGGCCCAGAAAGCGAATTTTTTGTTGTTGTTGTTGTTGTTCTGAGGATGAAACCCAGGGCATTTTACCTCTGAGCTACACCTTTAGCCCTATTTTTTTATTCATCTGGAAACAGGGTCTCACTAAGTTGCACAAGGCCTCACTAAACAGCTGAGGCTGGCCGCGAACCTGTGATTCTCCTGTCTTGGTCTCCCAGGTACTGGAACTACAGGCATGCACCACCAAGCTCAGCTGGGAGTGGATTTTTTAAAGATGTTCTTTGGGGACCAAGATTTAAAAATACGGAGATTGCAAAAACAATGAAGCGAACAACAATTTTATGTATTTATTTTTAGTGTGTGTGTGTACAGCATCGAGTATTGGACCAAGGGGCTTTTGTTTTGAAACAGGTCTCGCTAGGTTGCCTAGGGTCTCACTAAATTGCTAAGGCTCTCCTTGATCTTGTGATCCTACCTCATTCTCCCAAATACGGGGGGGGTTACAGATGTGTGTCACACCTGGCTTGCAAACATCAATTTTAATAAACAGGCAAAGACTTGAACAGACATTTCTTTGAAGATGATATACATACAGCCAACAAGCACAAGAAAAATCGCTCAAATCACTAATCATTAGGGAAGTGTAAATCAAACCATCATGAGAACTGGGCATGGTGGCAAAGGCCTATCATCCCAGGACTTGGTTGGGAGGCAGAGACAGGAGGATCGCAGGTTCAAAGCCAGCCTTGGGAAGCCAGGTATATTGGCACACACATGTAATCCCAGTGCTTGGGAGGCTGAGACAAGATCACAGGTTTGTGGACAGCCTCAGCTACTTAGTGAGGCCCTTAGTGAGATGCTATTTCAAAATAAAGAATAAAAAATAGGACTGGGGGTGTAGCTCAGAGGTAGAATGCCCCTGAGTTCAGTCCCCTCTACCGAGAAGAAGAAAAAAAGCTAGCCATACCAATTTGGCAAGGCTCTCAGTATTCTAGAGACCCTGTTTCTAAATAAGAGATAAAATTGGGCTGAGAATGTAGCGTGGAGGTTAAGAGTGCCACTAGGATCAATCCCCAGTACCACAGAAATAAAATAAAATAGGACTAGGGGTATATCTCAGAGGTAGAACACGCCTGGGGTCAACCCCCAGTAAGAACACACACACAGAAAAAATAGCAAATGTGGAGGAGATGGAGGGATTGGAACCCTGTGTGCTGTTGGTGGGAATGTAAAATGGTAGTGACCTTAGAAAACAGTATGAGGGAAATGGGCATGGTGGCGCACGCTTGTAATCCCCGCGCCTGGGAGGCTGAGACAGGAGGATAGCACGGGTTCGAAGCCAGCCTCAGCTACTTAGTGAGGCTTTCAGCAACTTAGTGAGACCCTGTTTCCAAATAAAATATAAAATAGGTCTGGGAGTATAGCCCAGAGGTAGAAAGCCTCTAGGTTCCACCCCCAGTACCACCAAAAAAAAAAAAAAAAAGAATAAAAAATAGGGCTGGGGTGTATTTCAGAGATAGAATGACCCCTGGGTTCCATCCCCAGTACCTCAAAAAAAAATAGTATAAGAAATTCCCCCACAAAATATCAATTATCACATGACCCAGCAATTCTACTTCTGAAGCCGGGCGTGGTAGCGCACTCTTGTAATCCCAGTATTTGGGAGGCTGAGACAGGAGGATCGCAGGGTCAGGGCCAGTCTCAACTACTTAGTGAGGCCCTCCACAACTTAGTGAAACCTTGTTTCAAAATAAAAGAACCAAATAGGGTTGGGAGTATAGCTCAGAGGTATAAGGTCCCTGGGTTCCATCCCCAGTACCACAAATAAGTAAGTAAGTAAGTAAATAGATAAATAAATAAATAAATAAATAAACAAATAAATAAATAAATAAAATTCCACTTCTGTATGTATGTCCAAAAGACAAAGGCAGAGACTGGAAGAGCTCTTTGATTCCATATCCACAGCAGCACTGCTCACAGTAGCCAAACAGTGGAAGCAGCCCAAGTGTCCATTGGAGGGTGGATGGGTAAATAAAATGTGGTCTATGTATACAATGGCACGATATTTAGCCCTAAAAAGAAAGAGAGTCCTGTCACATACAACAACAGAGATGAAACCTGGGGAAATAAGCCAGTCTCAAAAGGAAAAACACTGGCCGGGCGTGGTGGCGCACGCTTGTAATCCCCGCGCTTGGGAGGCAGAGACAGGAGGATCGCGCAGGTTCGAAGCCAGCCCCGCGCGCTGGCTTAGGAGACCCTGTTTCCAAATAAAAATGCAAAAATAGGTCTGGGAGTGTAGCCCGGAGGTAGAAGGGCTTCCCCAGTACCACCCCAGTACCACCCCCCCCCAAAAAAAAGGAAAAACACTGTATGGTTTTACTTGCATAAGGTACCTAGAGGAGTCAAATTCCCAGAAACAGAAAGAATGGTGTTTGCGGGAGATGGGGGAAAAGGAAATACCCTGTTACTGTTGAACGGATATAGAGTTTCAGTTTTGCAAGATAAAAATGTTCTGGAGATGGTTATACAAGAAGTGAATGTGCTTAACACCTCCGCACTGTACACTTCACAGTCAGGAGGGGAAATACTTGGGGGTTTTGTTTTTGTTTTGTTTTGTTTTGGGTACTGGGGAGGGAACTCCAGGGACATTCTACTATGAGCTACACTCCCCAGCCCTATTTTATTCTTTTCTTTTGAAACAGGGTCTCATTAAGCTGCAGAGGGCCTCACTAAGTCGTTAAGGCTGACCTGGAACCCATGATCCTCCTGTCTCAGCCTCTCAAGTACTGGGATTACAAGTGTGATACACCATGCCCGGCTATTTTTTATTTCATTTATTTATTTATTTTGGTGGTACTGGGGATTGAATCCAGGGGCATTCTTCCTCTGAGCTACACCTCCCAGCCCCATCTTATTATTTTTTTATTATTTTTTTTTTGGTAGTACTCAGTATTGAAACCAGTGACACTACCTCCAAGCTGCACCTCCAGACTATTTTTTCTTTTTCTTTTCTTTTTTTTTTTTTTTTTTTTTTGCGGTACTGGGGATGGAACCCAGGGGCATTGTACCTCCAAGCTATACCTCCAGCCCTATTTTTTATTCTTTATTTTGAAGCAGGGTCTCACTGAGTTGCAGAGGGCCTCAATAAGTAGCTGAGGCTGGCCTTGAACTGCCATCCTCCTGTCTCAGCCTCCCGAATGCTGGGATGACGAGCCTGTGCCACCACGCCCGGCTATTCTTTATTTTAAAACAAGGTCTCGCTAAGTTGTGGAAGATCTCACTAATTAGCTGAGGCTGGCTGTGAACCTGCAATTCTCCTGTCTCAGCCTTTCAAATACTGGGATGACAAGTGTTTAGCCACCACTCCTGGCTTATTCTTTATTTTGAAACAAGGTCTGTAAGTGGCTCAGGCTGGCTTCCAACAAAGTAGCTGAGGCCGGCTTCCAACCTTCTTCTCAGCCTTTCACATCCTGGGATTACAGACATGTGCCACCATGGCTTTTAGCAAATATAAATAAACAAAAATAGTAAGAATTTAACCAGCACTCCCCCCAAATCAGAAATTTTACCCAAAAAAATTTAAATACACAGGCCGGGAGCCCAGTGGCCTTTATCTCATTCCTATCACGCTGCTCTCACCAGGAGGCTGCCTGTCCAGCAAAGGACCAGATGTGGGGAACACTCAAAGATGTTCCTCATCTCACTCCTCTCTTTCTCTCACACCCATAGCCAGACCATCAACAAATCCCATTGGCTCTTCAAATTTCATCCATGCTGGGCGTGGTGGCTCACACCTGCAATCCCAGTACTTGGGAGGTTAAGACAGAAGGATCGTCGTTTTGCAACCAGTCTCAGCAAGTAGCGAGGCTCTCGTCAACCTAGCAAGACCTTGTTTCAAAATAAAAATATGAGGCGGAGACAGGCAGGTTCGAAGCCAGCCGCGCTGGCGTAAGAGACCCTGTTTCAAAAAAATATAAAATAGGTTTGGGAGTGTAGCCCGGAGGTAGAAGGGCTTCCAGGAACCCCAGTACCACCAAAAATAAATTAAATAAATAAATAAATAAAAAATATGCCAGGCGTGGTGGCTCACGCTTGTAATCCCTGTGCTTGGGAGGCAGAGACAGGAGGATCGCGCACGTTGGAAGTCAGCCGCGATGGCTTGGGAGACCCTGTTTCCAAATAAAAAGGTATAAAAATGTGCCTGGGAGTGTAACCCGGAGGTAGAAGGGTTTCCAGGAACCCCAGTACCACCAAAAAAAAATAAAAATAAAAATAAATTAAAAAAAACAAACAAAAATAAAAATAATATAGAAATAGGGTTGGGGATATAGCTCAGAGTCCCTGGGTTCAATCTCCAGTACCAAAAAAAAAAAAAGTAAATAAAACAGCCTCCAGCCCTCCACGGCCCCCCTGTCATTCACCACAGTGCTGGCTGAGCCAGCCCTGGCTCCACTCCACTCCGCAGCTCCAGCGGGGCCTCGGCACCTGCAAGTCCCTCTTCCTCTGCATCTCCCCCTCCTGGGCACCTCCTTCGCCAGGTCTTTTCTGGATGCCCCAGCCAAGCGCCCACATACCCTTTCCTTGTCAGCTCCTGTGACCATATATCACAGCCCAGTCAATGTGCCTTCTATACCATCGATCCCCTCCCACAGTCAAATTAGTCTTTCCTGGTCCTTTTCCCAGCCCTCTCCCCAGCACCTTATCTGACTCACAAGAGGTATTTGTTAAAGGCATGAATGAAGGTCAAGTTAAGGTAACCTGGATCCCCCAGTGGGGGCTGCTCAGCTCTTGCCTCTGGTCTCACTCCCCTCCCCTCCCACCCTCCTGGCGCAGAGCCACGGAGGCAGGGAGTCCTGCAGCATCAAAGGTACATGGTGGCTCTTGACCATCAATGTGGTCCCTGCCACAGAGGAACTCACAGCCTGGAGTATATCAGTATTTGCAGACTGAGATGGAGGCATAGCTCTGTGGTACAGCACTTGCTTAGCATACATAAGACCCTAACCTAGATCCCCAGCACTGGGGGGAGAGTGGGATCTGCTAGCATTTTCACATGGGTTTACAAAAATATAAACCCCAAGGCAGGCCTCAAGCCCTGGCCGCTGCCACCGTGATCAGAGAGCAGTTTCCAGCACCTCCCACTGTGAAAGGAATCAGTCCAAAGGCTTCAACATCAGGTGCAGGAGGATTGGGAGCAGGCCCTGGACTTTCCTCTCAACACCTCATGGGGGTGGGGGTTACTGGGCTCTTATCTGATGTAGTTGAAACAAAGCGGCACAGGGAAACTGAGAAGAACTCCGCCCATGGGTCTGCAGAACTTGGTGAGCAGCCCTGAGCCGGTAAAACCTCAGAGTGCAGGCAAGCCCCCGAGATCTGAGGGCAGTGTGTTTCTGGCTAGAGCTCTAAGTTACCACAACCAGCAGCAGTCGCTGGAGGCTGGGTAGTCGGAAAGAACCGCAAGAGAGCAAATTCACAGGGCTGTTTCAGCCAAAAAATATCCTCTCCCAGTAATCAAGGGGGATGCCAAGTAGTCTGTCTCCAGCAGCGTTGCCAGGTAACGAGTTGGCAGAGCTGTGAACTGTATGGTCTAATGTCCAACCCAAACTGCTGGCATTTTTCCCACTAATAACCTCCCCACCTGGGACTTCTGGAAGCACCTACAACTGACTACTTATTAAAAGTATAATGAAGCCGGACGTGGTGGCGCATGCTTGTAATCCTAGTACTTGGGAGACTGAGACGGGAGGCTCACAGATTCGCTGCCAGGCTCAGCTACTTACCAAGGCCCTCCATAACTTAGTGAGACCCTGTTTTCAAATAAAGAATAAAAAATAGGGGGGTGTAGCTCAGAGGAAGAATGCCCCTGGGTTCAATCCCCGGTACCACAAAAAGTAAAATAAAATAGTATCTAGCCAGTGCAAGCCTGTAATCCCAATACATAGGAGGCTGAGACAGGAGGATCACAGATTCAGGCTAGCCTCAGCCACTAATTGAGGCCCTCTGAATTTAGCAAAATCCTGTTTCAAGCTCAGTGGTAGAATTCCCCTGAGTTCAATCCTCAGTGTCACAAAAAGTAAATAAATAATAAAAGGTGTATACAAATCTAGACTCCCAAGACCCCAAAGGGCTTTGTTTTTCTCTTAGTGTAGTTTTCTGTTTTCTCTCTTTTGTTTTTTGTTTGTTAATACTAGGGATTGAACCCAGGCCTAAAGCTCTACTACTGAGCTATATACACTCTCAGCCCTTCCTTTTTATTTTTTATTTTGAAACAAATCTCATTAAGTTACTACCTTGCACTGGTCTCTAACCTGTGGTCCTCCATCTCAGCCTCCCAAATACTAGGATTGCAAATATGGGCCACTGTGCTTGGCCTGTTTCTCTTCTTCACCAGCAGGGCAGTAAAACGGGGAGAATTAGAAAATATATCTAAACCGGGTGTGATGGCGCACACTTATAATCCCAGTACTTGGGAGGCTAAAACAGGAGGATCGTGCAGGTTCAAAGCCAGCCTCAGCTACTTAGTGAGGCTGTCAGCAACTTAGTAAGACCCTGTTTCCAAACAAAATATAAAATAGTTCTGAGAGTGTAGACCAGAAGTAGAAGGCCCCTGGGTTTCATCCCCAGTACCACAAAAAAAAAAAAAAGAAAGAAAGAAAAAGAAAAAGAAAATATATCTAACTTCTACCATTTTGCTGAAGGTGTGCCATAGGACAGTCCTTGGGGCCTGGGTTACCTGGAACCCTGGAGTTTCAGGGCTGACCCCTTAAAGACAGATCCCAGAAGCACAGAAGCAGATATGCCCCTCTCCGTGTGGCAGAGGAGGGACAGGGGCCCAGCTTGGTCAGCTGCTGGACACTCAGTTAAAGATTACTCATTCTTAGCCAGGCATGGTGGCACACGCTTGTAATCCCAGTACTTGGGAGGCTGAGACAGGAAAATTGCAGGTTTGTGGCCAGCCTCAGCTACTTGGTGAGGCCCTCCACAACTTAGTGAGACCCTGTTTCAAAAAAAAAAAAAAAAATAGGCCCAGGGGATGTAGTTTGGAGGTAGAATGCCCCTGGGTTCAACCCCAGCACCAAACAAAAAAAGATTACACACTCTGGCTGGGAGATTCGGTGGCTTCGCTCCTTCTCACTCTCCTGGGGGTTGGGGGCACCCGTGGCAACAGGCCAAGCGAGACATACACTGCTTTATTTTGAGGCAGGGGGTTGTGTAGCCAGGGTTAGTTAGAGTCGAGCTGATGCCCATACGCCAGGCAGGTCAGCTTGGATGGTAATGGAGACTCCAGCTAAGTCTGACTTATCCTGGGAGCTAAAAGTACCCCAGACGCTAAGGGAATCCCAGATTCAAGAAAGTAACATTTGTGCGCGCTGCCAGTCTCACAGGCTGGGAGCCCGGCAGGAGCCGCAGAGCACAGACCTGCGGGCAAGAAAAGGCAAGTCAAGCCAAGAGGCCCCACGACGGAGCCTCGACAGCGCGAAGAGGGCGCGGCGGGGGCTGGAGGGGGTGTTAAACAAAAGGGGAAAATTGAAAGGACACTCCTCCAGCTGTCGAGTAATGGCTCCAAAAATAGCTGACGTGGGCCTGGCCGGGAGGACAGATCGGAGCGCGCCGGGCTGAAAGGAAGGGGAAGCGGGTGCCTCCCCTCTGCGCCTTTGTCTGCGCAGGGCCTCGCCGCGACCCTCCCCCTGCTCGCTCGCGAGCCGCGGGGCGGGCAGGACCGCCCGGGGCCGGACACCCAGGGCCCCTCCTGGGACCCCGGGGGCGCGGGGAGCCCCGAGGCCTCGCGGAGCCCGCGGTCGCCGCGTCACAGCGGCCACCGTCCCTGCGCCCCCCGCCCCTCCGCCCGCCCGCCCCTGGTGGCACTCACAGTGGCGCCGCGGCTGCTCCTGCAGGCTGGGCGGGATCGCGGCCGCCGGCGCCCAGGCCGGCCCGGGGCCCGAGGCTCTGCAGAGCGCGCGTGCGACCCGCAGGTAGCCGGCCATCGCGAGCGGGCGAGCGGACGGGCGGGAGGCGAAACCCGGGGCGCCGCCCCACCCGCGGCCTGAGACCCGCGGGGCTGCGCGGGCCGGGGCCGCGGGGCGGGGCCGCAGGGCCACGCGCCATTGGGCCTCGCCGGCAGGGGCCGGGGGCCGGGGCCGCGGGGCGGGACCGCGGGGCCACGCGCCATTGGGCCTCGCCGGGAGGGGGCGGGGCCAGGACCGCAGGGCCACGCGCCATTGGGCCTCGCCGGGAGGGGCGGGCCCGGGCCGTCCCGGGCCTGGCAGGAGCCGGCGCTGCCCAGGCGCTGCCGCCTGCCGGGTTCAGTGGGAGCCAGAGCCCACGAGCCCCCCGCCCGGCCCCCGGCTGCCTCCCTAAAACCGGCATTAGTTGCTCACATGTCGCCTTAGCCCCCATGTCCCTTTGCATTAACCCAGTAACCAAGCGCGGATTCTGCGTTCTTGAGCCACCTGACTCAAGTTCTCCAACTGGTTGTGTAGACTGACCGAGTCGAAGGTTGAAGTCCCCTTTCTGCTTCTCACTAGGTCAGAATGCTAGTCCCCGAAGTCCCTTAGCTTCCCCTGTGCCAAAAGCGATGTTACAAAGCAGGGCTGCCGGGAGACCCGGGGGAACGCTGCGTGTACAAGGCTTCGGGCGCCCTCTGCGCAGCCGCGACCGATGGTTTTCTCCTTCCAGATGGGCAGCGGTGCAGACCGGCTGGGAGAGTGGAACCGGGGCCTCCTGGATGGTAGTCAGGGCTCACCGCTGAGCCTCCCCCCAACCCCGCTGAAACACTTCATTTTTGCCTGTATGCATGCAAAAGACTGATGGGAGTTACCACACACAACAAAGGTCTGTCTTCACCCCTTTTCTTGAACTGAGACACCGAGGCTTTATTAGAAAAATGTGATAACCTGCTGCCTTTTCCCACACAATTCACTCCAAACAGAAACAACCTTTCTGCCCTGTGTTTGGGGCTCACACACACACACACACATACTCTGCCTGGTCAACATGGCCAGATGAAGCCCAGCCAGGAAGGTGACCTTGAACTGTTCACTTCAAAACTCCACCGGCCCAGTTCCAGCCTGGCAGAGCTACCTCTTTGGCCCCAGAGTCCTGCAGACCGGGCCCGAGGGAAGGCTGCTGTGGGGTACTCCAAAGCCTGAGCCCTCAGTCAAAGGCCTGGTCTTGTGCCAGCGTGGCTAGAACACCCTGTTATCTCTTTCACTCTGTTCCAGATTCTTTTGTTCGAAACACCTTTAGAGGCTACGGCAGCCTCTTGGGCTTGGCTTTCTGCCAACCTAGTCTTCACAGACAGCTGGATGTCCCTGTGGTGTCCACACCTGTAGAGCTGGAGACTGGACCCCTGAGGGCCTTTCTGATCTGGACAAGATTGAGTTATGTGTGCCCACTACCCATCCTGAGCCTGCCAAAAAGGCGGTGAAGAAATCGCTGCTGGCCCACGAGCCCCCCACCCTGGTCCTCTGCATGGTGGACTGGGGTCTCCGAGGCCTGGCAAGAGGCAGTGCTACAGCTCAGAATGGCCCTGAATCTGCCCTTTACCTGCTGAGGGGTCAGGGCAGGAGCCTATTGTTGGAGGACATCCCTCAACCTGGATCTGCAAGGATGCCTGTGACTGGGAAGAGGAGGTGGGTGGCTTGCTCTCCATCCAGCCCCCAGGCCTTAGTTTTGCAGGGTGTACTTGTGAACAGGGGGAGCCTCTGGCTGCAGTGGGAGGAGATGTTGGGAAGTGTTCAGGCCTAGGGAAGGGAGACCAGAATCCCCGAGCTAGCAGCAAACCAGACACAGCATCTTGGTGGGATCCCCTAGAAAGAGAGGCTGCAGAGGTGGAGGAGAGTGCACTGGCAGGTACTGCAACCACCTGGAAAGGGGAGGAGCCCGAGTGACTCAGACTTCCATGCCTAGGCCTGGAAGGACAGCCAGGCCATTATTAGAAATCAGAAAACTGGAGGAAGAGAAGCCTGCCAGGGAGGTGTTGAGAGCCGAGCTATTTATGGGCATCTTTGCGCTGACTTCCCTGCTGCCTGTCCATGCTCTCTCCCCACCCCATCAGCCCTGCCACTGCTTCTAGCACCTTCCTGCAGTCACTCCACCTAGTACCATAAGTCTGGAGAGCTGACGAGGATCTCCCCAAATTACCACACACTGATTTCTTTTTTTTTTTTTTTTTTTTGTGGTGGTACTGGAAGTGGAACCCAGAGGCTTTCTACCTCCGGGCTATACTCCCAGACCTATTTTATATTTTATTTGGAAACAGGGTCTCACTAAGTTGCTGAGAGCCTCACTAAGTAGCTGAGGCTGGCTTCAAACCTGTGTGATCCTCCTGTCTCAGCCTCCCAAACACGGGGATTACAAGCGTGCGCCACCACACCCAGCTACCACACACTGATTTCAAACCTGTGGTCCTCCCAAGTACGGGGATTACATTCCTGCACCACCAGGTCCAGCTCAGATGCAGAATTCATAAGCTGGCAGATGACTTACAGAATGCTCCCATTTGGCAGAAGTAATTGTATGAGTAAGAGTCTCATTGCCTGGATTCCCCTTAATTTATCTAAACCTCAGTTTCCTCGTCAACCGGGGAATGATGATGAACACTATAATCTCAGTGCTTGGGAGGCTGAGACAGGAGGACTGCAGATTTTCAGCCAGCCTCAGAAACTAAATGAGGCCCTCCTCAAGTTAGTGAGACTATTTCAAAATAAAGAATAAAATAGGGCCGGGCGTGGTGGTGCACACTTGTAATCCCAGTATTCAGGAGGCTGAGACCAGAGGATCACAGTTCTCGGACCGCCTCAGCTACTTAGTAGGCCCTCTGCAACTTAGTGAGACCCTGTTTCAAAAATAAAAAATTAATATATAGGGCTGGGGGTGTAGTAGCTCAGAGGTAGAATGCCCCTGGGTTCTATCCCCAGTACCGCAGAATAAATAAATAAATAAATAAGAATAAAATAGGGCTGGGGTTTACCTCAGGGGCAGAATCCCCCTGGGTTTACCCAGTACTACACACACACACACACACACACACACACACACACACACACAATGGAGATAATAATAGCTGGGCATGGTGGCTTGCTTGCTCTTTCTTTCTTTCTTTCTTTCTTTTTTATGGTACTGGGAATAGAACCCAGGGGCATTCTACCTTCAAGCTACACCCCCAGCCCTAATTTTATTATTATTATTATTATTATTATTATTATTATTTATTTTGAAACAGGGTCTCACTAAGTTGCAAGTGTCTCACTAAGTAGCTGAGGCTGGCCACAGACCTGCGGTTCTCCTGTCTCAGCCTCCACTTGGCTCTTGGTGGCACGTTTACAAGCACAGCACTTGAGAGGCTGAAGCAGGAGGATCACAGGTTCCCGTCTAGACTCAGCACAGCCCTCCACAACTTAATAAGACCTTGTTTCAAACTAAAAAATAAAAATGGGAATGTAGCTCAGAGGTAAAATGCCCTGGGTTCAATCCCCAGTATCACGCGCGCGCGCACACACACACACACTAAAAATAAACACAGTAACTTCAGGCTGTATAGAGTGGCCCAGCACAATTCACTCTGGCAGCCTTCTTTAAGGCCTTTTTGCCGGGCGTGGTGGCGCACGCTTGTAATCCCTGCTCTTGGGAGGCGGAGACAGGAGGATCGCGCTGGTACAGAGCCAGCCTCGCTGGCTTAAGAGACCCTGTTTCCAAAAATAAAAAAATATAAAATAGGTCTGGGAGTGTAGCCTGGAGATAGAAAGACTTCCAGGAACCCCAGTACCGCCAAAATAAATAAATAAATAAATAAATGAGCCCTTTTTTCCCCCTCCATCTGAGGGTGGAACCCAGGGTCTCCTACAAGCTAGACAAGTGCTCTACCACCAAGCGCCTCCCCCCCAACCCTTCCACTGAAGGTAAAGAGTTAAAGTGCGGGTGGGGCGGGGAGGAGGAGATGAGGTAGGAGAAGGAGGCGCAGGGTCCGAGGCGCAGCTGCAGCGGCCCTGGAGCCTGGCCACGCCCGCCGCCGGCAGCTGCGGAGGAGGAGCCGCTCCCCGGGGGCCCCAGGGGGCTGTTTTTGGGGACCCCGGAGGGTGAAGGCAACCAAGTGAGAAGTTAGGCCGAGACTAGGACCAGATGTTGGGGCCCGGGTTTTCCACGCAGAGCGCTGAGACTCCCGGGAGGTGGGTCCGGAGACCATGGTTTCCCTGCTGAGCTAACATTTGTACATTTGTACAAGCGCTGCCAAAGCAGTGGAGGGTTCTGGGCCTTAGCAGGAATCCTGACAGCACTGACCTGTATTAGCTTTTTTTTTTTTTTTTTTTTTCTTTCATTACTGGGGTTGGAACCCAGGGGCAGTCTACCTCTGAGGCTACACCCCCAGCCCTAATTTTATTTGTTTATTTATTTATTTATTTATTTATTTATTTTGTGTGTGTGTGTGTGTGTGTGTGTGTGTGTGTGTGTGTGGTACTGGGGTGGAATCCAGGGGCTTTTCTACCTCCAGGTTATACTCCCAGACCTATTTTATACTTTATTTTGAAACAGGGTCTCACTGAGTTGCAAAGGGCCCCATTAAGTAGTAGCTGAGGCTGTCTGCGAACCGCTGTCTTCCTGTCTTAGCCTCCCAAATGCTGGGATTGCAAGCGTGCGCCACCACGCCTGGCACCCAGAGGCATTTAGCCTCCGAGCTACACCCCCTGCCCAATTTTTTATTCTTTATTTTGAAACAGGGTCTCACTGAGTTGCAAGACCTCACTAAGTAGCTGAGGCTGTCTGCGAACCGCCATCCTCCTGTCTCAGCCTCCCGAATGCTGGGATTGGGAGCATGTGCCACCATGCCAGGCTTGTGTTAGCATTTCATTGCTATCACCAAGCACTCCCATCTCTATGCATGTATGAGTGTATGTAAGTACCTATGTGTTTATTTATTTGGTACTGGGGATTGAACCCGGGAGCACGAGTACCTCTGAGCTCTACCTCCAACACTATTGTATTTATTTATTTATTTATTTATTTCTGCACTGGGAATTAAACACAGGGGCATTCTACCCCGAGCTACACCTCCAGCCCTATTTATTTATTTAGTCGAATGCCCCTGGGTTCCATCCCTAGACCTGCAAATAAATAAATAAATAAATAAATAAATAAATAAATAAATAAATAAAACCAAGCCAGAGCCAGACGTGGTGATGCACGCTTGTAATTCCAGTACTTGGGAGCTGAGATAGAAGGGTCACAGGTGGCATCCAGCTTCAGGCTACGTAGTGAAACCCTCCCCTCCACAACTTAGTGAGACCCTGTTTCAAAATAAAGAATAAAAATAGGGCTGGGATGCCGGGCGTGGTGGTGCACGCTTGTAATCCCCGCGCTTGGGAGGCTGAGACAGGAGGATCGCACAGGTTCGAAGCCAGCCTCAGCTACTTAGTGAGGCTCTCAGCAACTTAGTGAGACCCTGTTTACAAATAAAATATAAAATAGGGCTGGGAGTATAGCCCGGGGGTAGAAAGCCTCTGGGTTCCATTCCCAGTGCCACAAAAATAAAATAAAATAAAAAATGGGGCTGGAGGTGCAGCTCGGAGGTAGAATGCCCCTGAGCTCAATCTCCAGTACTGCAACTACTGCTGGTAAGCATCTGGGTTTTTTCATATCCTAGACTATTACTAATAACAGGTCTTTTGGGGGAAAAGATTTTTAAAAATTTTTATTGGTGCATTGCATTTATAATCATAATGAAGCAAAAAACTTGTGTATGCATAAATGCACACATCACCCAGCCAGCCCCCACCCAACTCCCACCCCACTCCCCCCAACCCCTCCCTCTCATGCTTGGCTTAGTGGTTGACTCTGATATGAATGGGGGAAGGGATACTGAGGGTTGAATCCAGGGACATTCTACCTTTGAGTTACACCATCAGCCCTATTTTATTTTTTATTTAGAAACAGGCTCTTGCTAAGTAGTTTTCAGCTTTTAGTAGGCACCGGCAAACAGTTTTTCTAAGTGCTCACTTGATTTTTTTTTCTTTTTTTGTTTTTTATGGTGCCTAAACCAGGAATTGGTTTATATTCTACCAGCAAAACATGTGCGTTTCAGTTTCTCTGCTTCTTGGCTGACTGTTGGTGTTACAGTTTAAATGGTGCAGTGGGATATTTTTCTTTTTCCACTAAAGTTTGTTGAGCAGAAAAAATTAAAACTAATAGGCATCTCGGTGCAGCTTTAACAAGTCTTTATTAAAAAATCAGTAGGAAATAAAAAGAGAAGAGAAGAAAAAGCAGTGTGCTGGCTTGCATGCTGGAGAGCCTGTAAATGGAACTCTGACCTCTTTTCCGGACCCCAGCCTTTAATAGATTTTATACTGATATCTTGTTATCAGTGTTACCAAGGCAATGAGCTAGTAACTTATTTCTTAGCCAGGTGGTGCCTCTTTGTCTCTGGACAGTGTACTTACTAAGTGCAGGGATCAAGAATCCTACCCAAACTGAACGTGGTGGCGCGCGCTTGTCATCCCATTCAGGAGACTGAGACCGGAGGATTGCGGTTCGCGGACAGCCTCAGCTACTTAGTGAGACCCTCCGCAACTTAGTGAGACCCTGTTTCAAAATAAAGAATAAAAAATAGGGCAGGGGATGTAGCTCAGAGGTTGAATGCCCCTGGGTTCCATCCTCAGACCCACAAAAAAAAAAAAAAAAAAAAAAAATCCTACCTGGCCTTCGCCTCTATTTTATTGGCAGTATTGGTTGCTCGTCAACTAGGGGTGCTTCAAAGCTGCACACAGAGTTACCTTCCCTACCCCAGGCCAGGCCACAGAGGAGAGGAGGTAAACAGACGCACTGATTGCCTCTATATATATTTTTAGGGCTAAAGGCTTCAGTTGTCTCTAAGGCTTTTAACTATAGGTTAATCATTAGAATGAAGGGCAGAGTAAGAGAGAGGAACTCTGCGTTGTAACAGCTGCCGCCCCTCCCCGCCAGAGTGCCCGTGAAGCTGACTATTTTTTACACTTTGGAAATTAATACCAAATTAATACCAAAGCCATTTTTCAATACCGGCACAGTTCCATTGTCGTTCTTCTTAAATGTCATTCTGGCGAAGAGAGTGGTTTTCCCCGGTGGTTTAGAATCTCCTGTCCTTGGAGACCAAGCGGATCCAAGCCCCTTTTCCTGTGCTTATTGGCCATCTGGATATCCTCTTGTGAAATGCCCATCTCAAGTCTTTTCTTCGGATTTGTCCACCTGTTTGCAATTTGTAGAAGTTCAATATACATTCTGATATGAGTCTCCTTTTTGGATATATGTACTTCTTTTGTTCACTCTTTTATTTGCTTGTTTGTGTGGTGCTGGGGGCTGAACCCAATGGCACTGTACCTCTGAGTTACACCTCACCTCAAGCCCTATTTTTTTTTTTTTTTGGTGGTACTGGGGTTCCTGGAAGCCCTTCTACCTCTGGGCTACACTCCCACGGGCTAAACTCCCAGACCTATTTTTTACTTTTTTTATGTGGAAACAGGGTCTCTTAAGCGAGCGAGGCTGGCTCTGAACCAGCGCCATCCTCCTGTCTCTGCCTCCCAAGCGCGGGGATTACAAGCGTGCGCCACCACGCCCGGCTTATTTTTTATTTGGAAACAGATATTCACTATATTGCTGAGGCTGGCTTCGAACCTGCCATCTCCTGTTTCAACCTCCCCAAACTGGGATTACAGGTGTGCACCATCATGCCCTTTTCAGTATATGTATTTCAAATATCTTCTCCCAGTTGGGCATGGTGGCGCACACTTGTTTTGTTGTTGTTGTTTTGTTTTGTTTTGTGGGTCTGGGGATGGAACCCAGGGGCGTTCTACTTCCGAGCTACACTCCCAGCCCTATTTTTTTATTCTTTATTTTGAAACAGGGTCTCACTAAATTGCAGAGGGCCTCACTTAATAGCTGAGGCTCTCTGTGAACTGAGGTCCTCTGGTCTCAGCTTCTCGAATGCTGGGATTACAAGAATATGCCACCATGCCTGGCTGTGCACACAGTTGTAATCCCAGTATTAGGGAGGCTGAGACAGAAGGATCACAGGTTTGCAACCAGCCTCAACTACTTAGTGAGGCCCTGTGCAACTTAGTGAGATCTTGTTTCAAAATAAAGAATAATTTGGGAGGCCGAGACAGGAGGACCTGGGTTTATGGACAGCCTCAGTTACTTAGTGAGGCCCTTTGCAAATCAGTGAGACCCTGTTTCAAAAAATGAATAAAAAATAGCGCTGTAGAGTTAGAATGCCCTGGGTTCCATCCCCAGTACTTGGAAAAAAAAAAAAAGCATTCTCATAGTCCATGCTATTTAAGCCTCTCAGAGAAGCAGAAGTATTGGAATCCAGCAATCCTGGTGACTGTCCAGTCCTCCCCTCTTAACAAATTGTGTGACTTTGGTGAATATTTTTTTTCTTTTTTTTTCTTTCTTCCAGTACTGGGGGTTGAACCCAGTGGCATTCTGCCTCTGAGCCATACCCCCAGCCCTATTTTTTTAGTCTTTGTTTTGAAACATGGTCTCACTAAGCTGCAGAGGGCCTCACTAAGTAGCTGAGGCTGGTTGAAAACCTGCTATCCTTCTGTGTCAGCCTCCCAAGCACTGGGACTACGAGCGGGCACCACCACACCTGGCTTGGCAAGTAATTTAAACTCTCTAGATTTTAGCTTTTCTGGGGAGACGTCAGGTCTTGAACTTAGTTGCTTCCACACTTGTATCTAAATTCCCAATTAATAACTGAATGAATCAGGAGCGCCACAGCAACTGCAGGAATATGTCGTCAACTCCAGGGAAGTCTTCTTAATTCCTGAAAGTCCCCAAAGACCTGGGACAGGCCCCATTTCTTGAGCCCTCAATGTTATTGTATGTGACTAAGAACAATAAAACCATCAAAACAGTGCCCTAAAGCCAGGGCTGGGTTGGTGGGTGAACCACCTAATCACTCTTCTTAGCAGACTATTGGGAGAGCTCAGGGCTCTGAGGGACTCTAACCATCCCGGCCAGCTGTCTGGGGACAGGCATTAACTCCTTGGTGTTTCACTTCAAGACCTGCCAATGTAGCCGGGCGTGGTGGCACACGCTTGTGATCCCAGCGTTTGGGAGGCTGAGACAGGAGGATCGCGGTTCGCAGACAGCCCCCCCCCCCCCGCTACTTAGTGAGGCCCTTTGCAACTCAGTGAGAGGCTGTTTCGAAGTAAAGAACAAAAAATAGGGATGGGGGTGTAGCTCGGAGGTAGAATGCTCCGGGTTCCATCCTCAGTATCACAAAAAAGAGAGAGAGAGAGAGAGAGAGAGAGAGAGAGAGAGAGAGAGAGGTAGGGAGATGGAGTTAAGAGGAAAATCAAGCAAGAGATATTGTGCATATATAAATATAGCACCTTGAATCTCACTATGATGAAGATTGCCACAATGAAAAAAAATTAGAAAAGAAATACAGGCCAGGCATAATGGCACATGTATTTGGGAGGCAGAGGCAGAAGGACCACAGGTTTGAGGCCAGCCTCAGCAACTCAGCGTGAACCTCAGCAAGACTCTGTTTCAAAATAAAAAATAAATAAAATAGGGCTGGGTGTGTATTTCAGATGTAGAATGCCCCTGGATTCAATCCCTAATATAGAAGAGGAAGAAGCGGGCGTGGTGGCGCACGCTTGTCACCCCAGCATTTGGGAGGCTGAGACAGGGGGATCGCGGTTCGTGGACAGCCTCAGGTACTTAGTGAGGCCCTCCGCAACTTAGTGAGACCCGGTTTCAAAATAAAGAATAAAAAGTAGGACAGGAGGTGTAGCTCGGAGGTCAAATGCCCCTGGGTTCCATCCCCACACCCACAAAAAAAAAAAAAAGAGGAAGAGGAGGAGGAAGAGAGGAAAGAAAGGGAAGAGAAATGAGGAAAGGAAGAAAGGAAGGGAGGGAGGGAGCGCCTGGGTGTAGCTTAAGGTAGAGCACGCCTGGGTTCAATTCCCAGTACAAGGACAACAATAATAAAGAAGAAGGTTCATTCAGCTCGTGGCTCCGGGCTGTTGGGAGGCCCAAGGTCAAAGGCCCAAGTCTGGAGAGGGCCTTGGTCCTGGTGGGGCTCTCTGCAGACTGCCACGTGGTGAGGGGGCACCCAAGAGACAGGGCCAGAGGGGATTTGGGTACTGGAGACTAACTCAGGGTACTTCACCACTGAGCTACAGCTCATTATATTTTTGAGACAGGGTCTTGCTAAGTTGCCCAGGCTGACCTTGACCTTGCCTCAGCCTCTGCAGTAGCCGAAACCCCCGAGGTGTGTGCCACCACGCCCGCCATGGTCAGATCTTAAAGCTCCTCTGTGGGCTCATCTTTAATACCTCACAGTGGGGATTCACAGTATGAATTTTGGCAGATACATTCAAACATAGCAGCTGTGTTTAACTATCAGCTTTCAAAATTCTTGAAAATTTTACAGTTGGCTCTCCTGAGTCTGAACACGCTGACTCCAGGCTCCGTTCCGGCCCTGTGCGTCCTAGAGCCCGTAGAAATGGCAGCCACGTGTGGCCAGGACCCACCCAGACAAGTGTGAAAGGCAGCTTCCATGAACCTCTCGAGGACTGGCGTTTGTTCCTTTGGTAATTGGTTCTGCTCCCCCAGAACACAGAACAAAAGGCGAACTTTTTCTCTGCTGGCTCCAAGCTGTTTAACTTTCAGATCCACTATCCCTCCCCTCTCCCTGGCACCCACCCCACCAGGCCCGCCATCTCAGGAATGCCAGGCCAGGCCCGCTGGGCTCTGTGGCCAGGCCAGACGCTGGGAACCTACCCTGTCAGGTGTTCACAAGGTCATCCAGAGGGCTGGCGTGAGCGGCAGCCTGTGAAGGACTGCCCTCTGCTTGCCCTGAGCCCTCAACACCTGCATTCCTGCCTCAGAAATTCCCTGGACCCACATGCCCCGGCCCCAGTCGGCTCCAACCAGTGTTTCCAATCCCAGATCCACACCTCCACTTCCCACCATGGTCCCGTTATTCTCGTTGCGCTCTGCAAATAACCACAGAATAACCACAAAGGCTGCGGCAGTGCGACTGCCGGGCACCTGCTCGGAGTTATACCACTTAGTTTCCATAGCAGCCAGCCGCATGAAGCAGGGACTGTTCTTTTTCTTTTCTCTTTCTTTCTTTCTTTCTTTCTTTCTTTCTTTCTTTCTTTCTTTCTTTTTCAGCACTGGAGATGGAACCCAGGGGCATTCTGTCTCTGAGCGATATCCTCACCCTTAGCCCTATTTTTTGTGTGGTACTGGGGGTGGAGCCTCCGGGCTATACTCCCAGACCTTTATTTGGAAACAGGGTCTCACTAAGTAGCTGAGGCTGGCTTTGAACCTGTGCGATCCTCCTGTCTCAACCTCCCAAGCGCGGGGATTACAAGCATGCACCACCACGCCCGGCTAGCCTTATCTTTTAGTCTTTATTCTATTCATTTTATTTTATTTTATTTTATTTTATTTTATTTTATTTTATTTTATTGCAGTACTAGGGATGGAACCCCAGGGCATTCTACCTCCGAGCCATACCCCCAGCCCAATTTTTTATTCTTTTTTTTTTTTTTTTGAGGTACTGGGGATGGAACCCCAGGAGCATCTATCTCCGAGCCAACCCTCAGCCCTATTTTTTAGTCTTTCTATTTTTTGAAACAGGGTCTCACTGCGTTGCAAAGGACCTCACTAATCACTAAGTAGCTGAGGCTGTCCAGAACTGTGATCCTACAGGTCTCAGCCTCCCAAATGCTGGAATTGGGCCACCACGCCCACTTATTCCTTATTTTTGAAACAGTCTCACTGAGTCACTCAGTCTCACTGAGTTGCAAAGGGCTGTCACTAAGTAGTTAAAGCTGTCCACAAACCATAATCCTCCAGTCTCAGCCTTCCAAATGCTGGGATTACAAGCATCTTTATTTTGAAACAGGGTCTCACTAAATTGCGGAGGGCCTCACTAGGTAGATGAGGCTGGCTGGGAACTCGGATCCTCCAGTTTCAGCCTCCCAAGTACTGGGATTACAAGTGTGCACCACCACGCCCAGCTAGCAGGGAGTATTCTTATCCCTGTTCCATGGATGAAAAATCTAGGATTTAGGATTCCTTGTCCATGGTCACATGAAGGACCCAGAGTATAACTCCAGGTCCGTTTGTGGGACCCAACTGCTTTGTATCCGCCTCTTCTCTTCCTCTCTTGATCGTTTCCCATCAGCTGGTATTTTCCCTGCATACATGAGTATTTTCGCATTCTGTGACATCTTGCTTACCATTAAATAGTCCTAGCATAAAGCTGGGCGTGATGGCACACATCCATAATCCCAGTACTTGGGAGGATGAGACAGGAGGATTTCTGGTCCAAGGACAGTCTCAGCAAGTAGTGAGACTCTCATCAACCTAGCGAAACCCTGTTTCCAAATAAAAATAAAATTGGGCCAAGCATGTTGGTGCATGCTTGTAATCCCGGTACATGGGAGGCTAAGATTAGGATTGCAGGTTTGTAGCCAGCCTCAGCTACTTAGTGAGACCCTCCATAATTTAGTGAGACCCTTTTTAAAAAAAAACTAATAAAGCCGGGTGTGGTGGCACACACTTGTAATCCCAGCATTTTGGAGACTGAGACAGGAGGATCGAGGTTCGTGGGCAGCCCGGCCTTGGCTACTTAGCGAGGCCCTTTGCAACTCAGTGAGACCCTGTTTCAAAGTAAAGAATAAAAAATAGGGCTGGGGGTGTGGCCCGGGGGTAGAATGATCTTGGGTTCCATCCTCAGTACCACCAAAAAACAAAAAAGAAAAAAAGAAAAGCGTACAAAAAGGGAGAATGTGGTCGGAGGAGGGACCATTGAAGAGACTCTGGGGCACCCCTTCACCTAAGGGGAAGAGGAGTGGAAGCGGCTGTCTGGAAAGTGGGGGACGTCCAGGAGAGGGGCTTCCAGGAATGGTCCACTGCCACGAGGAAGCTACAAAACAACCCCAGAAATAGGAAGTAGCACAGATGCTGTGGACAGGTGCCCGGGCCCCAGCAGCCATCCACTTCCACTTCTCAGAGGATGCTGATCCGCCTGCAACCTTTAAGCTCATCCATCCTGGACTTTCTTATGTTTGGCCACCAGGGGGCGATACTCTCCCTCTCGTTCCAGGGTAAGAGGGCCTCTGGACTTACTCCCCTTGCTTGTGAATGGTGCTTTTTTATGCTCACCTACCTAACATCAAACAGGCACGGTGACCCCACGTGCAGTGATGTAATCAATCATGTCTATGTAAGGAATCCCCCATAAAAGCCAAAAGGCAGGGTTCAGAGAGTTTCTGTGTCGATGAGCACATCCGTGTGCTGGGAGGGGCCGTTCCTGCACTCAGGATCCTTGTGAACCTCGCCCTGTGTATCTCCAGGTGGACGGTGTCAGAACTAAACCCAGCGCAGCCTGTGTCTGCTGAAGGATGGCTTGTTGAGGGGGACCCGGCTGGTGTCAGTGTCACGCTGGGTCACAGTGTGCAGCCAACATCATAGCTCTAGAGAATGGCTTATATGAACCCCTTAAAGGCGGCAGGAGGATGACCACCTTCTAGGTGTATGGTCAGGACAGTCTCCAGGAGGAGGCTGGCTCCACTCTGGTGAGGCCGGCCCCACAAAGGACATGGGCAACACAGGCTAATCTCTGCATGGCAGGGCTAGACAGCCTTGACAGTCCCAGGACAATGCCCATGGGAAGCCGGTATGGAGGCGCACACCTGTAATTCCAGTGCTTAGAGGCTCAGACAGGAGGACTCCAGGTTCAAGACCAGCAAAAGGTAACTTAGCGAGATCCTGTTTCAAAATAAAGAATAAGAACCAGGGGTGGTAGTGCAGGCTTGTAATCCCCACACTTGGGAGACTAAGACAGGAGGATTGCACAGGTTCGAAGCCAGCCTCAGCTACTTAGTGAGGCTCTCAGCAACTTAGTGAGACCCTGTTCCCAAATAAAATATAAAATAGGTCTGGGAGTATAGCCCAGAGGTAGAAAGCCCCTGGGTTCCATCCCCAGTACCACCAAATAAAAATAAATAAATAAATAAATAAATAAGTAAAATAGTGTAGCTCAAAGAAAGAACTCCTCTGAGTTCAATCCCCAATACCATGCCAGGTGTGGTGGCTCCTGCTTATAATCCCAGTACTTGGGAGGCTGAGACAGGAGGATCATAGGTTTAAAGCCAAGCTTCAGCAACTTAGTGAGACCCTGTTTTCCAAATAAAAAATAAAATAGGCCTGGGGGTATAACCTGGAGGTAGAAGACACCTGGGTTCCATCCCCAGTACTACAAAAAAATTAATTAATTAATTAATTAATTAAACCAGTGTGAGCCGGATGTGGTAGTACACACTTGTAATTCCGATACATATAAGGCTGAGACAGGATTACAGGTTCACAGCCATCCTCAGCTATTTAGTGAGGCCCTCTGCAGTTTAGTGAGACCCTGTTTCAAAAGTAAAAAGACTAAAAACTAGGGCTGGGGGGTGTAGCTTGGAGGTACAATGCCCCTGGGTTCCATCCCCAGTGCTGAAAAAAAAAAAAAAAAAGCAGCCAGGCATGGTGGTGCACGCTTGTAATCCCAGCGCTTGGGAGGCTGAGACAGGAGGATCACACAGGTTCCCAGCCAACCTCATCTATTTAGTGAGGCTCTCAGCAACTTAGTGAGACCCTATTTCCAAATAAAACATAAAATAGGTCTAGGAATATAGCTCAGAGGTAGAAAGCACCTGGGTTCCACCCTCACTACCACTACCACAAAAAAGAAAGAAGAAAGAGAAAGAAAAGAAAGAAAGAAAGAAAGAAAGAAAGAAAGAAAGAAAGAAAGAAAGAAAGAAAGAAAGGAGAGGCTGGGCGTGGTGGCGCACGCTTGTAATCCCCGCGCTTGGGAGGCGGAGGCAGGAGGATCGCGCAGGTTCAAAGCCAGCCTCGCTGGCTTAAGAGACCCTGTTTCCAAATAAAAATATAAAATAGGTCTGGGAGTGTAGCCCAGAGGTAGAAAGCCCTGGGTTCCATCCTCAGTAACACACACACACACACACACACACACACACACACACACACACACAGATGGGGAAATGTTTGTGGACCCCACAGGGCAGTGGTGATGGGGCCTCAGGCCAGCAAAGCAGGGGAGAGATGCAGCCATGGCAGGGTGAAGCGCTGATAAACAAGTGCCTGGCTACTCAGTATAAGTTGGAGCCGGGCATGGCGGCGCATGCTTGCAATCCCAGCATTGGGGAGCCTGAGACAGGAGGATGGCAGTTTGCGGACAGCCTCTGCTACTAAGTGAGGCCCTTTGCAACGCAGTGAGACCCTGTTTCAAAATAAAGAATAAAAAATAGAGCTGGGGTGTGATTTGGAAGTAGAATGCCCCTGGGTCCCATCCTCAGTACTGCAAAAAATAAATAAATAAAAAATAAATAAAAGACTAAAAAGTAGGGCTGCGGGTGTAGCTTGGAGGTACAATGCCCTTGGGTTCCATCCCCAGTACTACAAAAAAGTAAATAGAGAAATAAATAAGTAAATAAATGAATAAATAGGGGTCCCTTGGCCTGGACTGCTTATGTCCCAGGCTACTGAGGAATGGAGTTCTTTCTGGGCACCAGCTGGCCTTCCTTGGAAAGCACATTAAGTAACCACGTGATGTCCAGGGGACCCTGAGGCAGGCCTGCGAGGCACGGCCCGCCCCACCCTCTTTCTGCAGTCCTGCCTCTGGGAAAGTTGACCTCCCCACAGTAGGAGTGACCTAATTGGCCTGAGAGTAAACTTTCTCTTTGAAAAATGTGTGGTTTAGGAAAGGGCATTGATCCAAACTGGGGGAGGAGTTGCTTCTGGGAAAAGTTGTCTCCCTCTTAAATCAACATAGAAATTCTTTTATCAAGCCGGGCGTGGTGGCACATGCTTGTAATGCCAGTACTTGGGAGGCTGGGACAGGAGGATCACAGGTTCAAAGCCAGCCTCGGCAACTTGTGAGGAGGCCCTCAGCAACTTAGTGAGACCTTGTTCCAAGATAAAATAGGGGCCGGGAAGTTGCTCAGAGGTAGAATGCCTCTGGATTCAATCCCCAGTACTGAAAAAACAAAAAAGCTTTTATCATACTGAACACCCCTTGCCCTCACCCACCTCACCTACCCATAACACACACACACACACACACACACACACACACACACACACACACACACACACTGGCTAAAGAGGAGAGATATTTCCTGACCTTAGCACATATATCTGGAGGTAAGTAGTTCCTGGCATTGGTTTGGCAGCTGAAATAACACTAGTATCAGATGTCTGTGGCCCGATGCCACTCCAGCTACTCTGTCCACATTAAGATAGAAAAAGAAAATCCAGGCCTGGTGGCGCACACTCGTAATCTCAGTACTTGGGAGGCTGAGACAGGAGGATCACAGGTTCACGGGCAGCCTCAGCTATTAAGTGAGGCCCCCCGCAGCTTAGTGAGACCCTGTTTCAAAATAAAAAATAAAAAAAATAGGGCTGGGGTTGTAGCTCGTCAGTAGAATGCCCCTGGGTTCCATCCCTAGTACCACAAAAAAGAAAAAAGAAAAATAAAGAAGAAAAAGCCAGGCGTGGTGGCGCACGCTTGTAATCCCAGACAGGAGGATCACGGTTCGCAGACAGCCTCAGCGACTTAGTGAGGCCCTTTGCAACTCAGTGAGACCCTGTTTCAGAATAAATAGAGAATAAAAAATAGGGCTGGGGGTATAGCTCAGAGGTAGAATGCCTCTGGGTTCAACCCAGCACTGAAAAAAAAAAAAAAATGAATGTCAATAAATGCTCTTATTAAGCCAGATAGAGCAGGTTTCTATTACCTAGAACCCCAAATAACCAAATATTCCTGCCCCCCACCCTGAGCCCAGCAGCAAAGTGGTTCTGTCCAGGAGCCAGGTTATGGAGTCTAAAGTGGGTCATCCAGCACTAGCCAAACACAAACATACAATCCCAAAGGCTGAGCTCATGCTCAGTCCCTCCCAGGGAGTGGGCCCCGAGCCATTTGCACAGAGTGGGTGGGCAGCTGCCCGGGTCCAATTCCACCCCTGTGGTCTCCCCTGAGTGCCCCAAGCCCTGGGGGCAGGAAGATCCTGGGGTAGGTGATTCCCAAGGGTTGGACCCTGCGAGCTAACCACATGATCTTTAGCTATTTAGTCCATCTAATTGTCTTCAATTGGGGTTCTGTTTTTTGGTGCTGGGGATCAAGGGTGTCGTACATGCTAACCACAAACTTTGTGCCTGAGCTATACTCACAGCCCCTTTAGTTGAATTTCTTGTTCACAAAATAATGTTCTAGTTCCTGCGTATTTCCAGTTTGTGTGGCAGTTACATATCCCACTGTAATGAAATAAACTGGCATTCTGTTTTTTCTTTGGAAAAATCATTAGTGAGAAGTGATTTGGGGGCATGGTGGCACACACTTAGAATCCCCGCATTTGGGAGGCTGACACAGGAGGACCTCTGAGGACAGCCTCAGCTACTACTTAGTGAGACCCTGTTTGGGTTTTGTTTGTTTGTTTGTTTGTTTGTTGCAGGTCTGGAAATGGAACCCAGAGACATTTGACCTCCGAGCTACACCCCCCTGCCCTATTTTTTATTCTTTATTTTGAAACCAGGTCTCACTGAGTTGCAGAGGGCCTCACTAAGTAGCCGAGGCTGTCCGTTTACCACGATCCTCCAGTCTCAGCCTCCCAAATGCTGGGATTACAAGTGTGCACCAGCACACTCGGCCTATTTTTAATTTTTTTGTTTGAAATAAGGGTCTCAGTAAGTTGTGGTGGGCCTCACTAAGTAGCTAAGGCAGATCTTGAACCTGTGATCCTCCTGTCTCAGCCTCCTAAATACTGAGATTATGAGCAAGCGTGGGCCACTACACCTGGCTTTCTGGCCCCATTTAAAGGGAACTGGGGCCTGGAGGCAGGAGCGCTGGTGCCCCAGAGCGGTTGCGCTCCTTCTCTGCAGAGATCCCCTGTGCAGGGCGGGTGCTGGCCCACGTAGGCCCAGCGACCACTGTGAACTAAGGCGGCAGCGGCCTCTCTGATTGTGACTGCCCTGGAAGTTTGTCTCCATCACAGGGTTCAGGAGAGAAGGCACAGATTATGAAATCGGTACCTGTAGCAGCAGAGTAGCTCGAGGGCAGGAGCTGGCTGCTTTTAACCACAGGGCTGACCAGGAAGGTCATTAGCAAAGAATGTTGCCTGTGGAGGAGTGAGAGATTCCACTAGGCCTGTCTGTCCTTCACTACTGAACTCTCTCTCTCTCTCTCTCTCTCTCTCTCTCTCTCTCTCTCTCCCTCTCCCTCTCCCTCTCCCTCTCCCTCTCCCTCTCTTTTCTCTTCTTTTCTTTTCTTTTCTTTTCTTTTCTTTTCTTTTTTGTAGTACTGGGGACTGAACCCAGATATATTCTACTTCAGAGCTGCACTCCCAGTCCTTTTTATTTTTTTTATTTAGAAGCAGGGTCTCTTGTTAAATTACCAGGTTTTTTTTTTTTTTTTTTTTTTTTTTTTGCGGTACTGGGAATGGAATCCAGAGGCTTCCTACCTCTGGGCTATACCCCCAGCCCTATTTTACAATTTATTTGGAAACAGGGTCTCACTAAGTTGCCGAGAGCCTCACTAAGTTGCTGAGGCTGGCTTCGAACCTGTGATCCTCCTGTCTCAGCCTCCCAAGCACTGGATGACCTAGCTGGGCCTGGTGGCACACACTTGTAATTCCAGTACTTGGGAAGCTAAGAGATGGGCAGGTTCAAAGCCAGCCTCAGCTTCTTAGTGAGGCCCTCTGAAACTTTAGTGAGACCCTGTTTCAAAATAAAGAATAAAAAATAAGGCTGGGGGTGTAGCTCAAAGGTAGAATGCCCTTGGGGTTCCATCCTCAGTACTGAAAAAAAAAAAAAAAAAAAAAAAAAAGCCAGCCTTGGCTCTCTGCAACCTAGTGAGACCCTGTTTCCAAATAGGAAATAAAATCAGGCTGGGGGTGTAGCTTGGAGGTAGAATGTCTCTGGGTTCCATCCCTAGTGCAATAGGGCTGGGTGTGTAGCCCAGAGGTAGAACGCCCCTGAGTTCAGCCCCCCAGCAACGCAAAAATAGTAGTAGTAGTAGTAGTAATAAATAATAAATAGAAAGGGCTGAGGGCATAGCTCAGAGGTAGAGTGCCCCTGGATTCAGTCCCCAGTACAGAAAAAAAGAATAAAAAAAACAAAGCATCCTGCCGCCAGCCTGGCTCCGGCTCGCGCTGGAGCTCAGCACGTCTGACTTGCGGTTGATGGTTTACAGGTTGTGTCATGTGAGTGTGTTGTGTCTAGATGGATGGAGGCCCTGAGATTGGGATCTGTCTTCTGTTTTCCAATCCTCCTGCTCCTGTACCACCACCTTCAGCAACAGCCAGCGTTAGCACACAGCGTTATGTAACCCAGACAAAAATGCTTGTACCTCAGCTAACGTCACAGACACGCAGAGGTCTGCCCCACTACAAACACACCACGCAGGAGAGACGCCGAGTCTCCCCACCGAGGGATGGCAGGGCGGAGTGCTTGCCTTTACAGTTCATCCCACAGACTAAGGGTTTTTTTTTTTTCCCCCAAAGGGCTGTTGGAGCCACTAAAGAAGTGGCATCTTCTTCCAAGCTTCAGACACAGGTCCCTCGCGTTGGCACACAGCTGGCCACGAGGAAAGCAACAGCCTCAGACATCACGCCTCCCGATGTAGCAGATCAGCGTTAAAATGCGAGCCGAAAAATTAGCCTCGGCTTTGGAAAACCCGTAACACCTGTTTCCGGAAGTTTTTGCTATGAGTTTCCTTGACGTACCAATGTGTGTAACTTTCTTCTTTATTTAAATGTGTGCCGGGGATGAACCCAGGGCTTCCTGTGCTCTACCACTGAACTTTAGCCCCGTCCTTCAACTTGGATAACTTAAATTATTTGTGTTCTCAGCTTGTAAGGAAAAAAAAAATAATGGGGGGCCAGTACCAGGGATCTAACCCAGGGCTTCAGCTTGCAAGATAAGCACTCTGCCACTGAGCGATACACTCGGCCCTTTTTAGTCTTTATTTTGAAATCATTGTATACTAGTCTCTAACTGCAATCCTCCTGTCTCAGCCTCCCAAGTACTGGGATTATAGGTTTATACCACTAAATCCTGCTGAGAAATATGGCTTTTTTTTTTGGTTTGTGTGCGCACGCGCGTGTGTATGAGTATGTTAGTAGGGATTGAACCCAGAGCCATTCTACCTCTGAGGTACACTCTCAGCTTTATTTATTTATTTGTTTATTTATTTATTTATTTATTTATAGATGTCCTGGGGATGGAACCCAGGGGCCTCTACCTCCCAGCTACGCCCCTGACCTATTTGTTTATATTTTATTTGGAAACAGGGTCTCACTTAGTTGCTGAGAACCTCACTAAGTAGCTGAGGCTGGCTTCGAACCTGTGTGATCCTCCTGCCTCAGCCTCCTACGTAATGGGATTACAAGCGTGCACCACCACGCCCGGCTTTTATTTTTATTTAAAAACAGGTCTTGCTAGGTTCATGAGTCTCACTACTTGATGAGGCTGTTCTTGAGCCTGTGATCTTCCTATCCCAGCCTCCAAGTACTGGGATTACAGGCATGCGCCACCATGCTCAGTTGTTTTATTTAATATAAAACAGCTAGCCAGGCATGGTGATGCATGCTTGTAATCCCAGCATTTGGGAGGCTGAGACCAGAGGATCACAGTTCTCAGATAGCCTTAGCTACCTAGTGAGGCCCTCTGCAACTCAGTGAGACTCTGAATAGGGTAGGGGTGTAGCTCAGAGGTAGAATGCCCCTGGGTTCCATCCCCAGACCCGCAAAAAAAAAAAAAAAAAAAAAAAAATGGTGATGCACGCTTGTAATCCCAGCATTCGAGAGACTGAGACTGGAGGATCGTGGTTCGCGGATAGCCTCAGCTACTTAGGCCCTCTGCAACTTAGTGAAACCCTGCTTCAAAATAAAGAATAAAAAATAAGGCAGGGGGTATAGCTTGGAGGTCAGATGCCCCTGGGTTCCATCCCCAGACCCACAAAAAAAAAAAAAAAAAAGGCCTGGGGTTATAGCACGGAGGTACAATGTCATTGGGTTCCATCCCCAGTAACACACACACAAAAAAGAAAAAAACAGCTAAACAGAAGGATCACAGGTTTGCAGCCAGCCCCAGCAAGTGAGGCTCTCCAAAACTTAATGAAACTCTTACAAAAAAAAAAAAAAAAAGGCCCAAGGGTGTAACTCAGAGGTAGAATGCTATGAGTTCAATCCCAAGTACCACACACAAAACACATACTAATAAAACGTGCAAATTCTGTCCCCAGGAGGCCAAGGTGCTGGGCAGATCCTGGCCACAAGGGGGCGTTGTCCCCCCATTCTGGGCTAAGGAGCCAACTCTGGGGGCTGCAGCCAAGAAGTCCTGCCCTGCAAGGCTGGGAGAGACGCCCCTGCAGCAGGGGCCCAGGGGTTCCGGTAGACTCCAGGTCTCATCCTCCATAACAACTCTGGCAGTGGCGTGTGGGTCCGGGGTAGGCCACGGCAGGCAGGCGAGGGCGGAGGTCAGGTGAAAATTACAGGGCAGGAGTGCTGTGTTGGCAGCTTGGCGCAGGAGCCTGCAGGGCGGGCCTTGTCTGGGGCATGACCTCTGGAGCCTATGGTACTGGTTAGGGTGCTGGGTGGAACCCGTGGTGGGGCGGGAGAGCGTGGGTGCGGCAACCACTGGGCGATGAGGCCGCACTGGGCCTGGCCAGTCTCGCTCCCGCCCTGCGTGAGTGGGGATCCTGAAGCGGGGCTGGAGGCAAAACCCGCAATTTCCTGTTGAGGTCCTCTGCAATCAGGCTTCTGTCTCCCTCCCTCCCTCCATCCCTCCGTGTTGTCCGCTCTAAAAGCTCCAGCCCAGCTAGGTGACCAGGCTCCTCTCGGAATGACCTACACTTATTTCATCATTCATTCATTCATTCATTCACACATACAGCAAGCACATTTGTTTGTTTGTTTGTTTGTTTTTGCAGCACTGGTAGGTGAAAACCACGGGCCCTCTATCATTGAGCTGCATATTGCCAATCCATTTTATTTATTTTTGGGGGGGGTGTTTTTATTTATTTATTTATTTTTGCGGGTCTGGGGATGGAACCCAGGGGCATTTGACCTCCGAACTACAACCCCCTGCCCTATTTCTTATACTTTATTTTGAAACCGGGTCTCACTGAGTTGCAGAGGGCCTCACTAAGTAGCTGAGGCTGTCGGCCAACAGCCATCCTCCGGTCTCAGCCTCCCAAACGCTGGGATTACAAGCGTGCGCCACCACGCCCGGACTTCCTTTTTATTTTACTTATTTACTTTTACTGTGTGTATGTGGGGTAGGAGGGTGCTGAGGATTGAACCCAAGGGCTTTCTACCACTGAGCTACACCTCCAGCCCTGTTTTGTTTTTTATTTGGAAACAGGGTCTCACTAAGTTGCTGAGGGCCTCACTAAATTCCTGAGGCTGGCCCAGAACCTGTGATCCTCCTGTCTCGGCCTCTCAAGCGCTAGGATTGTAGGCGTGTGCACCACGCCTGGCAGCCAGGCACCTCACCAAGCGTGGACAGTAGCCAGGCGTGGAGGCAGGTGACATTGCTGAGCCTTCGTGGACACCATGGCCTCCGCCTCTATGTCTTCAGTCACGCTTTTCCCTCTATGGAAGACTCTCCCTGACTGCATGCGGCCCCCTTCAGTGACTTTTTTAAGCCCTCCAGTCCTGACACGTCCCTGCTGACTACTCCACAGTGGGACCAGAGACCGCGTCCTCCTCTTTCGCGCGGTTACACCCTGAGTGACTAACACCGTACCCGACACAAGCAGGGGCTCCGTTTACGTTTGTTGACTGGCTGGATGAGGTGGCCTTGGCTGTCTCTGACTTCTGACCTAGACCGCCCCAAACTTTCACTTGGCAAACCACCAGTCCTGCCCGTGACTCCTCTCCTACTGACCTGCCGTGCTGTCACCACTCGGGGCTGGGTGGCTGCGTTAGGCTGGGCTCTCCAGGGCTGGGGACAGAGGATTTACTGCCTCATCCAGCTACACCAGGAAGGCAGGGGGAAACAGGAGCTGGGGGGTAGAGTGTGGGCCTGTGCCTCTCACGCTGGCTTTTCTCTGCGGTCTTCACTATGCCCTGAATCTGCAAATGGGCTTCCTCTGCCCACAGAATGGCTGCTGCCTGTCTGGATTTACAGCCTCCTAGCTCCTAGCACAGCAACCCAAGAAGAGAAGTCTTCTCTTCCACCTCTGATTTTTTTTCTTCTTCTTTTTTTTTTTTTTTTTTTTGGTGGTACTGGGGTTCCTGGAAACCCTTCTACCTCCGGGCTATACTCTCAGACCCATTTTATATACTTTTTAAATTTGGAAACAGGGTCTCTTAAGCCAGCGAGGCTGGCTTCAAACCAGCGCGATCCTCCTGTCTCTGCCTCCCAAGCACGGGGATTACAAGGTGCACCACCACGCCCGGCTCTTTTTTTTTTTTTTTTTTTTTTTTACTTTTGTATTGGGGATTGAATCTAAGGGTGTTCTACCTCTGAGCCACAATCCCAGCCCTTTTCTTTTTTATTCTTTTTCTTTTCTCCTCCTGGTTTACTTTTTGTTTTGAAACAGAGTCTCCTTGGTCGCTGAGAGTCTCACTACATTGATGAGATTATCCTCGAATCTGTGATCCTCCTGCCTCAGCCTACTGAGTACTGGGTAATTACGGGGCGTGCCATCATGCCTACCTATCACTCAGCCTTCTCTTGGGCCAATCACTGTGGGCAGGGGCCATGATGCAGTATGACTGGCAGCCTCTACTTGAAGGACAGTGAGACTGGAAAAGGAACAGTTTGATCTTCAAAGGGTGATGAGGGGAAGGGATGGAGCCATGGGGAAGAGCTGCTTCCACCCTTGAGGTGCAAGCCAGGGGCGGTGTTTACATTCTCTTTTTTATTCCCGCTGTTGGGCTAATGGACAGACTGGCCCATATGTGTGTGTGTTTGTTTGTTTGTTTGTTTTTGCAGTACTGGAAATGGAACCCAGGAGCATTCTACCTCCAAGTTACACCCCCAGCCCTATTTTTTTATTGTTTATTTTGAAACAGGTCTCACTGAGTTTCAGAGGGCGTCACTAAGTAGCTGAGGCTGTCCGCAAACCGCAATCCTCCCGTCTCAGCCTCCCAAATGCTGGGATTGCAAGTGTGTGCCACCACGCCCGGCTCAATATTGGCTAATTTAAACTGGGCATAATGAGCCGGGCGTGGTGGTGCACGCTTGCAATCCCAGCATTCGGGAGGCTGAGACAGGAGGATCGCGGTTCACGGACAGCCTCAGCTACTTAGTGAGGCTCTCAGCAACTTAGTGAGACCCTGTTTCCAAATAAAATATAAAAAAATAGGTCTGGGAGTATAGTCCGGAGGTAGAAAACCCCTGGGTTCCACCCCCAGTACCACCAAAAATAAATAAATAAATAAATAAATAAATAAATATAATAATAAACTGGGCGATTATAATGGCTTAAATTATTGCCGTGAAATCCCAGCACCCGAAAGGCTGATACAGGAAGACAGCAGGTTTGAAGACAGCCTCGGCAAGCAGTGAGACTTTCATCAACCTATCAAGACCCTATTTCAAAAATATAAAATAAGCTGGGCATGGTGGCGCACGCTTGTAATCCCCGTACTTGGGAGGCTGAGACAGGAGGATTGCACAAATTCGAAGCCAGCCTCAACTACTTAGTGAGACCCTGTTTCCAAATAAAAAGATAAAAATAGGTCTGGGAGTATAGCTTGGAGGTAGAAAGCCCCTGGGTTCTACCCCCAGTACCACCACCAAAATAAATAAATAAATAAATAAATAAACAAACATATATATATATATATATATATATATAGGGCTGGAGGTATAAAAAGATAAAAATAGGTCTGGGAGTATAGCATGGAGGTAGAATGTCCCTGGGCTCAACCCCCAGTAACTAACACACACACACACACACACACACTGGCTAATTTGTAGGAGAAGGGTTTCTGAGCGCTTGCTTTGTCTCTCTGGACGCCGCCGAGCCTGCTGCGGTCAGCCTGTCTGTCTTGTCCTGCTCTGTGACCGGTCATTTGTCTTGTCTCAGGTGGAGCCAGACAGAACCCAGCCAATGGCTTGAGCTGCCACTTCTGGTTTTCCTTCCGAGAAAACCCTCTGGGCCCAGCAGTGCAAGTAATAGTGGCTTTTTGTCTCAGCTGGGGAATGGCAAAGGCCGGTTTTTCTATTGTGTGTTATGCTTGGATGATCTCAGGAGTGTGGCCACTGTGCGTGTGTGTGTGTGTGTGTGTGTTTTACTGGGAATTAAAGCCAATGGCATTCTACCTCCAAGCTATACCCCCAACCCTTTTTATTTTTTATTTTGAAATAGGGTTTCTAGCCAGGCGTGGTGGTGCACGCTTGTAATCCCAGCATTTGGGAGGCTGAGACTGAAGGATCGCGGTTCACAGACAGCCTCAGCTACTTAGTGAGGCCCTCTGCAACTCAGTGAGACCCTGTTTCAAAATAAAGAATAAAAAATTGGGCAGGGGGTGTAGCTCGGAGGTTGAATGCCTCTGGGTTCCATCCCCGGACCCACCAAAAAAAAAAAAAAGGAAAGAAAAGAAATAAATAGGGTTTTACTAAGATGCTGGCAGCCTAAATTTCTGAGGCTGGCCATGAACCTACGATCCTCCTGTCTCGGCCTCCCAAATACTGGGATTACAGGCAAACACCACCACATCGGCCTCCCAAATACTGGGATTACAGGCAAACACCACCACATCCGGTGAGTGTGGCCACTTTAAAGGCAGAGGCGCAGGTGAACTTCAGGCTCTCAACAGCCTTGCCAGATGCTATTACTACACCTGTTTGCTTGATATGGAAACTGAGGCTCAACCTTGATAATGTGCCCAAGGTCACAGAACTCCGAGAACTGGGGAGGAAGACAGACAGCAAGACCCGTGGGCTGAGGCTTTCTTTATGCCAAATCATTTAACTGGTGTGTTTTTGGTGTTGGGGAATCAAACCCAGGACCCTGCACGCGCTGAGCACCTACTCTACCACTGAACTACACCCCAGCCCAAGTCATTTAATCTGCAGAGACCTCCTCAGATGTCAGAATCAGAGGAAAATAACTGGGCCTGGAGGTGCACACCTGTAAATCCAAATACTTGGGAGGCTGAGGTAAGATCACAGCTTCAAGGCTTGGGTTCAGCAATTTAGGGAGGTCCTGTATCAAAATAAAAAAAAATAAGCCGGGCGTGGTGGCGCACGCTTGTAATCCCAGCATTCGGGAGGCTGAGACCGGAGGATTGCGGTTCACGGACAGCCTCAGCTACTTAGTGAGGCCCTCTAGAACTCAGTGAGACCCTGTTTCAAAATAAAGAATAAAAAAAAATAGGGCAGGAGGTGTAGCTCAGAGGTCGAATGCCCCTGGGTTCCATCCCAGACCCGCAAAAAAAAAAAAATAGGGCTTGGTGGTCGAATGCCCCTGGGTTCCATCCCCAGTACCACACACACACCAAAAATAAATAAATAAATAAATAAATAAATAAATAAATAAATAAATAAAAAATAAAAAAATAGGACTGAAGATGTAGCTCAGAGGTAGAATGTTCCTGGGTTCAGTACCTAGTACCAACACCAAAAAAGGGGGTGCTGGGAGTATAGCTCAGAAATAGAAAGCCCTTGGGTTTAATTTACAGTATCAAAAGAAGGAGGAGGAGGAGAAGAAGAGGAAGAGGAAGAGGAGGAAGAGGAAGAAGAAGAGGAGGAGGAGGAGGAGGAGGAGGAGGAGGAGGAGGAGGAGGAGAAGAGGAATCCGTTAAGTGTGAACACCTTGGGCGGGCTCAGAGGCAGGGAGCTGGGATGTGTGGACTCACAGCCTGTGGTCTTCTCAGGTCCTTGCACTGTGGCTCTGGAGAGGTCACCTTACACCTCACCTCTTTACGCCTCAATTTCCTAATCTGCAGGATGGGGTGTTAATGGCACACGCCTCTCGGGTTTGTTGTGAGGGTTAAATGACATGTTGTAGGAATCGCCCCGCACGTGGGCCGCACTGCTGTTCTTGTGGTAATTGTATCACGAGCCCTCCCTGAGGGTCACAAGGCAGCCACTCCCTGGTGCAGGAGAACCGGAGCCCGTGGGAGCCCTGGCCAGCCCAGGTGCTGCCGAGCCCAGCGCAGGTGCCTGGGAAAGTTTGCAACAGGGATAAGGGAACAAAGGCTCCAGGTGCTGGGCCAGTGATGCTTTGCCTGGATGGAGGCCAGTTTCCTGCTGGGGCAGGCTGCTCTTGGCAAGCCGGGCTCGCGAAGCTGACCCCTTCCCTGCGCCTGGCATCTGAGGGCTGGCCCCGGTGATAGGACAGGACGCAGCCTGGGCACCGGGCTTCCGCTCTGGAGCCCAGCGCGGGTCTCCTGACGAGCAGGAAGCCCGGGTGCACAGGGAAGGACCCTCTGGGCCCCCTTCCTGCTCGGGGCCTTGTCAAGCCCTTCCAGCCCTGGAGGGGACTGGACTTGGGGGTGAGGCTGCTGCACCGGGATCAGGGACCTGGGCTGGAATGCCAGCCAGGGAATACAGCAGCGTGCCCTCGGGCTGGTGGCCCTTTCTACAGCTCAGTTTTCCTTGCTTTGGCACTTGGGCATGTGTGGTACTGGGCTAGAACACAGAGGCATTTTACCACTGAGCCATAATCCCAGCTTTTTTTTTTTTTTTTTTTTTTTTTTTGGTATTAGGGGTGGAACCCTGGGGCCTCCTACCTCCGGGCTATACCCCCAGACCTATTTTTATTATTTTGTTAGGAAACAAGGTCTCACTAAGTTGCTGAGAGCCTCACTAAGCTGCTGAGGCTTGCTCTGAACCTGCAATCCTCCTGTCTCAGCCTCCCAAGTGCTGAGATTACAAAATGAACCACCACAGCCTTCTAATCCCAGCTTTAAAAAATATTTTTAAATTTATTTTTGTGGCACCCAGGATTGAACTCAGGAGCATTCTATCTCTGATCTTACCTCAGACCTATTTTTATTTATTTACTTATTATTTAATTTATTTATTTATTTTGCAGTACTGAGAATGAAACCCAGAAGCATTCTACCTCTGAGCTACTATTTTTAGTTATTATTATTATTTTTTTAAATTATTATTATTTTGCGGTACTGGGGATGGAACTCAGTTACATTCTTTTTTTTTTTTTTTTTTTTTTTTTTTTGGTGGTACTGGGGGTGGAATCCAGAGGCTTTCTACCTCCGGGCTATACTCCCAGCCCTATTTTGTACTTTATTTGGAAACAGGGTCTTACTAAGTTGCTGAGAGCCTCACTAAGTAGCTGAGGCTGGCTTCGAACCTGTTTGATCCTCCTGCCTCAGCCTCCCAAGCGCAAGGATTACAAGCGTGCGCCACCACACCCAGCTAACTCAGTTGCATTCTACCTCCAAGCTACACCCCCCAGTCCTATTTTTTTTTTTATTTTTTATTTTGAAACAGGTCTCACTGAGTTGCAAAGGGCCTCACTAAGTAGCTGAGGCTGTCCGTGAACCGCAATCCTCCGGTCTCAGCCTCCCGAATGCTGGGATTACAAGCACACGCCACCACACCTGACCTTTCTTTTACTTTTATATAGTGTGCTTTTATTGGTACATTAGAATCTCACATCATATTGCAGATCATGTTGACGGTGACACTGCACGCACACAGCGCTTGGTGGGCTGTTTGTTGACTTTAAAACTGTAGCCACAAGGGAGTGTCTGGGGATGTGGCACAGCCCTCTCCCAGCAAGTTAGGCCATCACTCGGAAAGGAAGAAAGACCTAGAACAGCAAGAAGGGGGGGTGGGGAGCCTTTCCAATGATCTCACTTTCAGGTTAGATCTGGGCCCCATTTTATATTTTATTTGGAAACAGGATCTCACTAAGCTGCTGAGGCTGGCCACAAACCTGCAATCCTCCTGTCTCAGCCTCTCAAACACTGGGATTATACCAGCCAGGCTAGGCGGCACTTTTTTTTGGGGGGGGGTTCTGGGGATGGAACTCAGGGGCATTTGACCTCCAAGCTACACCCCCTGCCCTATTTCTTTTTTTTTTTTTATTATTCTTTATTTTGAAACAGGGTCTCACTGAGTTGCAAAGGGCCTCACTAAGTAGCTGAAGCTGTCAGCAAACCATGATCCTCCTGTCTCAGCCTCAAGAATGCTGGGATTACAAACATGCGCCACCACACCCATTTTAGGTAGCACCTCTTGAAAAAACTTTTTTTTTTTTTGTACTGGGGATTGAACCCTGGAGTGTTCTACCTCTGAGCTACACTACTATACCCTCCCCCCCCACCCCAATCCTGGAGATTGAACCCAGGGGCATTCTACATCCGAGCTATACCCACAGCCTTACTTTTTATTCTTTATTCTGAAACAGGGTCTCACTAAGTTGGAGAGGCCTAAGTTGCTGAGACTGGCCATGAACCTGCAATCCTCTTGTCTCAGCCTCCCAAGTCCTGGGATTACAAGTGTGCACCACCACACCCGGCTCCTTAGAGCTATTTTTATTCTTGATTTTGGAGCAAGGTCTCCCTAAATTGCTGAGGGGGGGTCTCGAACCTGTGACCCTTCTGTCCTTCCCAAGTACTAGGAACAACTCATCTTCCTTTTTATTGGCGGCTCCTCGAGGACAGGGCCTGCTTGGATCTGTCTCTTCTGCTGTTGTCTCAGGAGCCGTTAACGCTACCTGGAGCTGGGGATGTTCAGGGACTCACTGTGGGTCCCCTGGGTTCCCACCTTGGAGCCAGCCTCCCTCCCTCTCTGGGCAGGGGCTGGAGCTACCACGAGGCAGCTCTAAGGGCGAGGAAAGGGCTGGATTTCCAAACCACTCTCCCATGCGCTGCCTCATGGGCCCGCAGTGACTCTGAGAGACAGGTAGGGCAAGATCATAAAGTTCACTTTTTAGATGAGAACCTGTGGCGCCCAGAGGCGTAGGAAACCTGCCCAAGGCCATAGGCTTTTTTAGGTGCAGAACCAGGAGCAGAACTTGGGTCTTGGGAAGCGCTTTCTAGGACCCCAAGCCAGATGTGATAGTGCTTTAAAAGAGAACCCACATAGCTGGGCACGGTGGCACACGCTCGTAATCCCAGTACTGGGAGGCTGAGACAGGAAGGTTACAGGTTCCTGGCCAGCCTCGGCTGCTTAGTGAGGCCCTCCGCAACTTAATGAGACCCTGTTTCACTTTATTTTATTTATTTTAATTTTATTTTTGTGGTACTGGGGGTGAAATCCAGGGCCCTTCTACCTCCGGGCTATACTCCCAGACCTATTTTATATTTTATTTGGAAACAGGGTCTCACTAAGTTGTTGAGAGCCTCACTAAGTAGCTGAGGCTGCCTTTGGAACTGTGCGATCCTCCTGTCTCAGCCTCCCAAGTGCAAGGATTACAAGCGTGTCCCACCACAGCGGGCTGAGACCCTGTTTCAAAATAAAGAATAAAAAATCGGGTTGGAGGTGTAGCTTGGAGGTAAAATGTCCTTGGGTTCAATACCCAGAACCACAAAGAAAAAAAAGAGAGAGAGACCCCATATGCCAAAGCTGTCTCCCCATGACATCATGTGTAGTGTAAACAGATCTACATTACCGTGTGAGGCCGTAGGAGTCTGATCTCTGAGTTGTTGTTTTTGTTTTTTCTGACCTAAAATTCTTCAGGGTCCTAGGATATAGTCTTCCCTCAGTATCCAAAGAGGGATAAGTTCCCAGACCCCATGGGTCCCAGAACACACAGATGCCCAAATCTTTTATTTACTGATTTATTTTATTTTGTGGGATTGGGGATGGATCCCAGGGGCATTCGACCTCCGAGCTACACCCCCTGCCCTATTTTTTATTCTTTATTTTGAAGCAGGGTCTCACTGAGTTGCAGAGGGCCTCACTAAGTAGCTGAGGCTGTCCATGAACCATGATCCTCATGGAATCCCAGCCTCCCAAACACTGGGATTACAAGCGTGCGCCACCACGCCCAGCTCAAATCTTTTATGTACAATATTTGTATGCCAGGCGGGCGTGGTGGCACATGCCCAATACTTGGGAGGCTGAGACTGAAGGTCCCAGATTTTCCCTCAGCAAGTAGTGAGACTTTCATCAACCTAGTGAGACGGTTTCAAAATAAGAAAATAAAATAGGGCTAGAGGTGTAGCTTGGAGGTAGAATGCCCTTGAATTCAATCCTCAGTGCCACAAAAATAAATAAATAAAATGACACATAGAGTCTGCTCGACTCTACACAATCCTTCTGTATACATTAAATGATCTCTAAATGACTTACGATACCTGATACAGTGTAAACACTACGTCAATAGTTGTTGTGTAGTATTGTTTAGTGAATAATGACAAGAAAAGTCAGTACATGTTCAGTACAGACACACATCAGCAAAGGCTGTCTACCTCCAAGCTACACCCCCAGCCCTTTTTTATTTATTTTTATTTTATTTATTTATTTTTTGTGGTACTGGTGATTAAACCCAGTGACCTTCTACTCTGACCTCCACCCCAGTCCTATTTTATTTCTTTATGCTTTTATTGGTGTATAACAGTCTCCCATCATAATGTAAATCGTGTTGACGGTGACATACGTGTACTCAGCATTATTTAATTTGAAACGGGGTCAGCCAGGCATAGTGGTGCACATGTTTGCAATTCCAGTACTTGGGAGGCTGAGACAGTAATATTGTAGGTTCAAAGCCAGCCTCTGCAATTTAGCAAGGCTCTCAGCAACCCAGTGAGACCTTGCTTCTAAATAAGAAATAAGAGCCGGGCGTGTTGGCGCACGCTTGTAATCCCCGCGCTTGGGAGGCTGAGACAGGAGGATCGCACAGGTTCGGAGCCAGCCTCAGCTACTTAGTGAGGCTCTCAGCAAATTAGACCCTGTTTCCAAATAAAATATAAAATAGGTCTGGGAGTATAGCCTGGAGGTAGAAAGCCCCTGGGTTCCATCCCCAGTACCACCAAAATAAATAAATAAATAAATAAGAAATCAAATTGGGCTGGGGATGTAGCTTGGAATTAGAATGCCTCTGGGTTCAATCCCCAGTACTAAAAAGGGAGAGAGAGAAAAAAAACAAAACAAACCAGGGTCTTGCTAAGTTCCTGAGCGTCTCACTGAGTTGTTAAGGCTGGTTTCAAACCTGAAATCCTCCTGTCTCAGCCTCACAGGCACTGGGATTACAGGTATGCAACACGATTCTGGGCTTAATTTTTATTTTTAAACAGGATCTTGCTGAGTTGCTGAGGGCCTTCCTAAGTCACTGAGGTTGGCCTCGAACCTATCACCCTGTCTCAGCCTCCCAAATACTAGGATTAGAGGCAAGCACCATAGCACCCAGCTGCCTAAGTACTTTCCTTTTTAGCTTTTATTGGTGCATTAGAGTCTCACGGCATCCTGCAGTTCGTCCTGACGTGCACACAGCACTGCTGAGTTTTCTCCCGGCCCCCTCCCCGTTTCTCAGCCCTCCCCATACAGTATATAGAGACTGGCATTGATGTTCTCACATATGTACCTGTCGATGGAAGTGATTCTCCCTCCCCCACCCCTCCCCCTAGACCAGCTCCCAGGCTTCACTGAGGTTGTCTGAAGTCTCCCTGGTATCCAGGTGACTCCTAGCTTCTGAGAGCTAATCACATTTTTTTTTTTTTTTTTTTTTTTTTTGCTGTACTGATAATTGAACCCAGGGGCATTCTACCTTCCAGCGACACCCTCAGCCCTATATTTTTATTCTTTATTTTGAAACAGGTCTCACTAAGTTACAAAGAGCCTCACTCAGTAGCTGAGGCTATCCAAGAACCACAATCCTCAGGTCTCAGCCTCTCCAATGCTGGGATTACAAGTGTGTGCCATCACACCTGACTATTTTATTTTATTTTATTTATTTTTTTATTTTTTTGGTACTGGGGATGGAACCCAGGGGCATTCTACCTCTGAGTTATACTCCCAGCCCTATTTTTTATTCTTTATTTTGAAAAAGTGTCTCACTGAGTTGCGAAGTCACTAACTAGTTGAGGCTGTCCACAAACCGTGATCCTCCTGTCTGAGCCTCCCAAATGCTGGGATTACAAGTGTGCCCACCATGCCCAGCTATTCTTTATTTTGAAACAAAGTCTCACTAAATTGCAGAGGGCCTCACTAAGTAGCTGAGGCTGGCCTCAGCCTCCCAAGTACTGGGATTATAAGCATGTGCCACCACTCCCAGTTTACTAACCACTTTTTTTTTTTTTTTTTTTTTGCAGTACTGGGGATGGAACCCAGGGGCATTCTGCCTCTGAGCTCCCCCAGCCCTATTTTTTATTCTTTATTTTGAAACAGGATCTAAGTTGCAGAGGGCCTCACTAAGTAGTTGAGGCTGTCCCCGAACCACGATCCTCCTGTCTCAGCCTCCCAAATGTTGGAATTACCTGCATGTGCCACCACGCCCGGTGTTAATAACCACTTTTTTTTAATCTGTAGTTGATTGAATTAAATTATAGAACCCACAGATATGGAGGGCTGACTGTATATGTGCTACCTATAAGTCTCATTTAGGAAGCCAGGTGTAGGGGTGCACACTTGTAATCCCAGTACTTGGGAGGCTGAAGGCAGTAGGATCACAGGTTTGCAGCCAGCCTCAGTTTAGTGAGGCCCTCCTCAACTTAGTGAGACCCTATTTCAAAATAAAGAATAAAAAAATAAGCCAGGCATGGTGGCGCATGCTTGTAATCATAGCATTTGGGAGGTTGAGACAGGAGGGTCACAGTTCAAGGACAGCCTCAGCTACTTAGGCCCTTTGCAACTCAGTGAGACCCTGTTTCAAAATAAAGAATAAAAAAAATAGGGCCAGGTGTGGTGGCGCACGCTTGTAATCCCCGTGTTTGGGAGGCTGAGACAGGAGGATCGCACGGGGCCAGCCTCAGCTGCTTAGTGAGGCTCTCAGCAACTTAGTGAGACCCTGTTTCCAAATAAAATATAAAATAGGTCTGGGAGTATAGCCTGGAGGTAGAAAAGCCCCTGGGTTCCACCCCTAATACCACCAAAAAAAAAAAAAAAATAGGGCTGGGGGTGTAGCTGGGAGATAGAAAGCCCCTAAATTCCATCCCCAATAGGAAAGAAAGGAAGGAAGGAAGGAAGGGAAGGAGGGAGGGAGGGAGGGAGGGAGGGAGGGAGGGAGGGAGGGAGGGAAGAAGAGAGGGAAGGATAGGTCTGTAGCTTTACGGTAGAATGCCTCTGAGTTCAATCCCCAGTACCACCACCAAAAAGTCTCATCCAGAGAAATCCTAAAATTCTCAATCTTCCTGTGCTTAGAAATCCATTCCTTTCCTATTTTTTGGCCATGGAATCACAGCATGACTGTATTTATTCAGGTACATAGTACGCAGTACTTTCTACTCTGCCCGGTACTTCATGCACAGTCTCACATATATTCCACCGCGGATACGGTTCAGAGGAGGACGGGACCTGCCCGCACAGGGAAATGTGGGAAATGGCGAGGCAGGTTGAGAACGGAGCCCGTCTGACGCCAAGCGGGGTGCTCTTCCCACCGGGCTCGATTCACCCAGCTGTGTGCAGGATGCAGTCCTTCATGGCTCGATTGTTAAAACCATAACGCCATCTTTAGTTGCTTTATTAAGCTCATTAAAGGCTTATTAAGTCCTGGTCATGGCTGTCTTGCAGGAGGAGAGGGAGGGGAGAGATGAGAGGCTTCAGGTTACACCCTTGTGGAATACACAACCAAATGAGGGCAGAGACACAGGGCGAGCGTGGCGGGTGCCATCCAAAGTGCCAATACTGCGTCCCCGGGGCCGCCCTGTGGGCGACTTTGGGCTTATACCTCTTTTGTACTGTCTGAAATCTTACAACAGGAAAGCTTTTTTTTTTATTATTTTATGTGGTACAGGGGAATGAACCCAGGGGTGTTCTGCCTCCCAGCTACACCTCCAGTCCTTGTTATTTTCTTTTGGGAAAGAGGGTCTTACTAGGTTGCTTAGAGTCTCGCTATATTGCTGAGGACGGCCTTGAACCTGCGATCCTCCTGGCTCACCCCACTGGAATTAGGGTGTTCACCACCACACCTGGCTCAAGAAAGCATTTTCTGCCGGGCTTGGTTACACAGGTTTATAATCCCAGCATTTGGGAGGCTGAGACAGGAGGAGCCTCAGCTATTTAGTGAGGCCCTTCGCAACTGTTTCAAATAAAGAATAAAAAATAGGACAGAGGCACTGGGCGTGGTGGCACAAGCGTGTAATCCCAGTGCTTGGGAGGCTGAGATGGGAGGATCACACAGCCAGCCTCAGCTACTTAGTGAGGCTCTCAGCAACTTAGTGAGACCCTGTTTCCAAATAAAATATTAAAAAATAGGTCTGGGAGTATAGCCCAGAGGTAGAAAAGCCCCTGGGTTCCACCCTCAGTACCACCCAAAAAAAAAAAAAAAAAAAAAAAAAAAAAAATATATATATATATATATATATATATATATATATATATATATATATATATATATATATATGACTGGGGGTGTAGCTCGAAGATAGAATGCCTAGAATGCCCCTGGGCTCTATCCCCAGGACCGTGGGGGAGGTGCATTTTCTGAGCCGGGCTAGTGATTGACACTTGTAATCCAGTACTTGGGAGTCTGAGACAGGAGGATCTCAGGTTTGAGGACAGCTTCAGCAAGTAATGAGACTCTCAGCAGCCTACTGAGACCCTGTTTCAAAATAAAAATAAACATAGGTCTAGGGTGTAGCTCGGAGGTAGAAGGCCACTGGGTTCAATCCCTAGTACAAAGAAAGAAAGAAAAAGAAAGAGAAAGAAAGAAAGAAAGAAAGAAAGAGAGAGAAAGAAAGAAAGGACATTTTATCATCAGGGGAAAAAATAATTTATTCAGTTTGAAATGGAATTTAAAAAGCCACTGAATGTTAAAAAAAGGAATAGGGAAGAGATTCTTACACATTAGTGACTAAAGTCCTCTGTCAAACCCCTCTGGGATATATACAGGTAGAATCTGTGTCCATCACAATGGACCATCTACTTTGAGGGGGCACTCAAAACACTAAAATAATAAGAACTAAGTCGACATCTTGCAATGAATGAAGCAAAAACAAAAAACAAAAGCAGAATCTTCCTGGTGTCTCCTTGAACCAAGCTCGTCTTTCTCAGGACGCACACAGCTCATGCCACAGCCCTTCCCGTGGTGGCTCTGGAAGGAAACCAAGAAGTGAAATGACTTGTTTGTGGGTAATTGCCATGAGTCAGAACTCACTCAGAGCGCTGGAGTCTCCAGGCCGCTAACTGATCGACCTGAACCTGTGAGTCAGGGTCAGTCAGCCAGCGAGGTGGACACGCTCCGGCCCTGCGCGCCCCCGCCCGCGCACTCCGCGCTCACGGCCTCCGCTCCTGGCAAGGGCGCTGGCTACTCCTCTGTCCACAGGTGCACACGGCCCCCCAGGTGCAGACTGTGCCGTAAACTGCCAGATAGGAACCAAAAGGGAGGAAATAAATATCAGTACTTCCTTTCCCGTAGATTTTGCGACAATAGAACTGTGTTTTCTGAATAAGCGAAGCAACTTGCATGTCTGTCAATAGTGGTCCTTTATTTGTTTGTTTGTTTGTTTATGTGGTACTGGGGACAGAACCCAGGGGCATTCTACCTCCGAGCTACACCCTCAGCCCTATTTTTGTTCTTTCTTTCTTTCTTTCTTTCTTTCTTTCTTTCTTTCTTTCTTTCTTTCCTTCTTTCTTTCTTTTCTCAGGTCTGGGGATGGAACCCAGGGGCATTTGACCTTTGAGCTACACCTTCTGCCCTATTTTTTATTCTTTATTTTGAAACAGGGTCTCACTAAGTTGTGGAGGGCCTCACTAAGTAGCTAAAGGTGTCCATGAACCCTGATCCTCCGGTCTCAGCTGGTATTACAAGCATATACCATCACATCTGGCCTATTCTTTATCATATATATATTTTTTTTCTTTTTTGCGGTTCTGGGGTGGAACCCAGGGGCTTTCTACTTCCGGGCTATACTCCCAGACCTATTTTATATTTTATTTGGAAACAGGGTCTCACTAAGTTGCTAAGAGCCCCACTAAGTAGCTGAGGCTGGCTTCAAACTCGCGGGATGCTCCTGTCTCAGCCTCCGAAGTGCGGGGATTACAAGCGTGCGCCACCACACCCGGCTTCTATTCTTTATCTTGAAACAGGGTCTCACTGAGTTGCAGAGGGCCTAAGTAGCTGAGGCTGTCCACAAACCGTGGTCCTCCTGTCTCAGCCTCCCAAATGCTGGGATTACAAGAATAGTGGTCCATTTTAATACACTGTAGTAATCCAGATATAGAGTATTATGTGGCACCGTGTGTACATGTGGTGACACGCACTTGTAATCCCAGTACTTGGGAGGCTGAGACAGGAGGATGGCAGGTTCCAGGACAATCTCTGTAAGTAGTGAGACTCTCATCAACCTCGCAAGACCCTATTTCCACATAAAAATAAAATAGAAAGCTGGGCGTGGTGGTGCACGCTTGTAATCCCAGCATTCGGGAGGCTGAGACAGGAGGATCGCAGTTCACGGCCAGCTTTAGCTACTTAGTGAGGCCCTCTGCAACTTAGTGAGAGCCTGTTTCAAAATAAAGAATAAAAAACAGGGCAGGAGGTGTAGCTCAGAGGTCAAATATCCCTGGGCTAATCCCCAGACCCGCAAACAAAATAATAAAATAAAATAAAATAGGGCTGGGGTATAACTCAGAGGTAGAATACCTTTGGGTCAATCCATAGTCACACATACACACACACACACAACTGTTCTGAGTCTTACTGACACAGTGGCGAGAATGACAGGTCACACTTAGTGTCTTTCACGAATACTAGGCTTATTTTACAATGCTCATAACACTCCCGTCCTTCCCTAACTAAACCACTGGCCAGATAGCATTTGGTTGCCTGAGGCAAACGGTCTCCGCGGGTAACCTAGGTTCAGGATGGCTGTCACAGCCGTCGCAGATGGTCGAGGTGCAGATGCTCCATATCCGGGGAGTCAGACTGGGAAGAGCCCGACTGTCATTTAGAGGAATTGTCCAGCAGCTACCAGAGGAATGTTTCCTTCTGCCCGGGCTAACTTTCAGCCTCTTAGACAGCTGAGTCAGAGCCGCCGATCTAGCCATTTGCTAGGTCTCATATACCCTAAAGTGATGTCATTAATTGTGTCTGCTCTTGCTTCGACCGTCATCTTGTTTTCACAGCTGTTTCATCTTATGGACGTATGTCCGGGATGTGTGTCCGTTACTTCACCCTTATCTTGTCTTCCAGTCGTCTCATCCTACGGATGTGTGCCCGGGGTATGTGTGCATCAATTTGTCTTGGGCATGTCGGTTACATCCTTCTTCTGCCCCATTTTCTTTGCATATCTGGCCAGTCCACCTGTCCCTACGCTATACCTATATCCTGACATATATTTCATATACTCACAACATTTTTGACATATATTTTGTATGCTCACAACACACACACACACACACACACACACACACACACACACACACACACACACTCTGTGTCGAACACCCAGTTAGGAACCAGGCATGGTGGCACATGTTTGTAATCCCAGTACTTGGGAGGCTGAGACAAGAGGATTGCAGGTTCCTGGCCAGCCTCAGCTCCTTAGTGAGGCTTAACACAACTTAGTGAGACCCTGTTTCAAAATAAAGAATATAAAATAGGGCTGGAGGGTTCAGCTTGGGGGTAGAATGCCCCTGGGTTCCATCCCCAGTACTGCAAAAACAAAACAAACAAAACAGCCTCAGAACTGAGGTCTCTCAGGCCTCCTCCCCTCCCCATCCCTTTCCTCTCCAAAGTTCTGCCTCCTATCTACCTAAAGCTGCCCCCCCCCAAGAAGATCAGCTTGCTGGGAAGAGGAGCAGAGCTGACCCCACACCCAGAGCTCAAATGAACTTCATGTCAGCCTATAGTCTGTTCTTTGGGCCCATTAAGGTCTCCTAAAAATCATCTACCAAATTACCCCATGGAGAGACGAGGTGCTTCTACATCCCCCGGGGGCATGAGTACTCTCCCCAGTGTGCCCTTTTTCCTGTTAATCTACGGTCAGTTTGTTTCAGCAGAATCAAATATCAACCCATGGAGGGCGGAGCACAGGTGCCCTTTGCCACGGCAGTGTGAAAGCATTCCCCTCTCACAGACGGCTAAGCAGAGACCTGGAGACACACTGCGCCTGGCTAAGTCCAAACCCTCTCCTTCCTGGGGGGAGCTGCCAGGTGGCTCTGTGTCTCTGTAGGACCTTTTGTTTACATTGATATACACAGTAACTCTATAATTATTTGTTTATTTATTTTGGAGTGCTGGAGCTCAAACCCAGGTTATCATTAATGCTAGGCAAGTGCTCTACCACTGAACTACATCCTCAGCCCTAAAATAATTTAAATATACAATATAGGTTTTATGGTCAGACCTAGGATTGAATCTAAATAGTAACTTGCTGACTGTGCCCCCTTAGACAATTTCCAGTAGTCCTTCGTTTTTTGTTGTTTTTTTTTTGTTTTGTTTGGTTTGGTTTGGTACTGGAGACTGTGCCCAGTAGCAATCTACCCCTGAGCTACACCACCAGCCCCATTATTTATTATTTATTTATTTATTTATTTATTTATATTTTGAAACAAAGTCTCACTAAATTGCAGAGGGACTCACTAAGTAGCTGAGACTGGACACAAACCTACCATCCTGTCTCAGCCTCCCAAGTACTGGGATTACAAACCCACGACCCCAAGCCCAGCTTTATTTTATTTAATTTTTGTTGTGTGTGTGTTATTGGGGATTGAACCCAGGGGCATTCTACCTCTGCGCTATACCCCCAGCTCTATTTTATTTTTTATTTGGAAACAGGGTCTTGCTAGATTGCTGAAATTCTCACTAAGTTGCTGAGGCTGGCCTTTGACTCTGAGGTCCTCCTGTCTCAGCTTCCCAAGTACTGGGATTACAAGCATGTACCATCACACCCAGCTGTTGCCCCCACCCCCCAGCTTCGGTACTGGGGATTGAATCCATTCTACCTCCAAGCTACACCCCAGCGTGATTTTTTTTTCTTTATTTTGAAAGAGGGTCTCACTAAGTTGTGGAGGACCTTACTAAGTAGTTGAGGTTGTCTGTGAACCCTGATCCTCCTGCTCAGCCTCCTTAATGCTGGGGTTATGGAATTACATGCAAGAGCCACCACACTGGACTTTGTACCCAGTTTATATGAAGGACGCAGATGCTGAGTGTGGTGGCCCATGCTTATAATCCCAGTATTTGGGAGGCTGAGAAAGGAGGATTGCAGGCTTGTGGCCAGCCTCAGCTATTTAGTTTTGGGGTTTTTTGTTTTTTTGTTTTTTGGTATTAGAGATTGAACCCAGGGACATTCTACTTTTAAGCTACACTCCCAGCCCTATTTTTATTCTTTATTTTGAAACAGGGTCTCAGTAAATTGCAGAGGACCCCGCTAAGTAGGTGAGGCTGGCTGTGAACCTGCAACCCTCCTGTCTCAGCCTCCCAAATAAATGATGGGATTACAAGCTTGTGCCACCATACCCAGCTTCTTAGCTACTGAGTGAGGCCCCAGCAACTTAGTAAGACCATTCAAAATAAAGAATAAAAAATAGGGCTGGAAGCCAGGCGTGGTGGTGCATGCTTGTAATCCCCGCATTTGGGAGTCTGAGACAGGAGGGTCACGGATTGTGGCCAGCCTCAGTTACTTAGGCCCTTTGCAACTCTGTGAGACCTTGTTTAAAAATAAAGAATAAAAAATAGGGCGGGGGCCGGCCATGGTGGCGCATGCTTGTAATCCCAGCATTTGGGAGGCTGAGACAGGAGGATCGTGGTTCACGGACAGCCTCAGCTACTTAGTGAGGCTCTTTGCTACTCAGTGAGACCCTGTTTCAAAATAATTAAAAAGATAGGGCAGGGGGTGTAGCTTGAAGGTCGAATGCCCCTGGGTTCCATCCCCAGACCCTCAAAAAAAAAAAAGAAAAAAAAGAAAATAGGGCTGGGCATGGCATGTAGCTTGGAGGTAGAAAGTTCTTGGGTTCAATCCCCAGTACTGAAAAAAAAAAAAAAATATATATATATATATATATATATATATATATATATATATATATATAGAGAGAGAGAGAGAGAGAGAGAGAGAGAGAGAGAGAGAGACAGAAAGGACCCACATTGTGCCCAGGGTTCTACAGTTTATGGTGCTGTAGATTTGAGAGTTAAGTTTCCTGATCTGGGTCCAGATTTTCTACACTGCCCGCCAAACCATCCTACTCTGAGCCTTGTTTTCAAGATGACAGGGTCAGAATACATTAGCTGAAAGTACTCAAGAGTCCATGGGAAGCTGTCCTCCCCCTGCCTCCCCTTCCCTGTCATCTCTGGCCCCAACAGAGCCCAGTTTGTGGGACCCCAAGGCTGCAGGACAGCATCTGGGGTTGGGAGGACTGCAGCCTGCGCCTGCCCCTGGAGAGGGTGAGGTGGGGTGCTCTGTGGCCGGGCATCTGGCCCCGTGCCTGCAGAACCAGGCAAGGGCTGCCCATGAAGGCTGGCAGGGTGCCAGGAACTCCTTGTCTTTCCATTTAAACAGACACTGGCTGTCTGTTGAGATTCTGGAAACATCTGACCTTTTGCAGAGCATCGCTAGAGCTGCTGGGGTGGAGGGAGGTTCCTGCTTTCTGTAAGTGGTTTAACCCTTTGCAGGAAACCCTTAGCAAAAAAAAAAAGCTAGAGAGACAGGAACATAGAAGAGACTGAGAGACTGTTACACCCCCTACCCCAAGTAGAAATCTTCTGAGATGCCTCCCTTATCTTTTTCCTCCTTGCATTAAGCTTTTCGTGAAAAGGGCTGTGGTCATGCCGGACATAGTGGCCCACACTTGTAATCCCCGCGCTTGGGAGGGAGAGACAGGGGGATCTTACAGGTTCGAAGCCAGCCACACTGGCTTAAGAGGCCCTGTTTCCAAATAAAATATAAAAAATAGGTCTGGGAGTGTAGCCCGGAGGTAGAAGGCCCCTGGGTTCCATCCCCAGTACCATATAAATAAATAAATAAACAAACTATATCATGGCCAGGCACGGTGGTGTGCCATCACACCTGGCTCCTCCAATCCTTTTATTAGCTTTTATTAGCTCTGCCTTCCAAATAACACTGGGGGTGGAGACTGAAGGACAGTGAAGGCACAGCCCAGTGAGAGGTCTTGCCTGAGGTCACCCAGGCCCTTGAGGCCGTGTGAGAACTCAGCACTTCTAAGCTCCCTGCACCTGGAGCAGCCCGAGCACCTCGAGACTTGGCCTCCTCCCGGCCTCTTAGGCCCCTGGGCCCGAGGCCAGGCCGCTGCCCTCAGGAGACGTTTGCCCTTTGCAGCCTTCATTTCTCCCCATCATCCTTTCCTCCTCTTCCTCCATGACCAGCCTCCCTCCAGGCGTCTCTTGAGCAAAGAGAAAAATATTTAATGAGGCCGGGCATGGTGGTACACACTCGTAATCACTGAGAGGCTGAGACAGGAGGATCCTACAGGTTCGAAGCCAGCCTCAGCTACTTAGTGAGACCCTGTTTCCACATAAAATATAAAATAGGTCTGGGAGTGTAGCCCGGAGGTAGAAAGCCTCTGGGTTTCATCCCCAGTACCACCACCAAAAAAAAAATTAAAAAAAATATATGTATGTATATATGTATATATGTATATATGGATATGTATATGTATAATAGAGAATGTTATAGGGAAAAGGCCCTGCCTCTGGTGTTATGGACTCACCAGCCATGCGACTCTCTCCTCTCAGCTGACCTCAGCTGCAGGGAGGTTGGAGTTAACATCGTTTCAGTTCACAGCACATCGTCATTAAGATCTGCACCGGGCCACTGATTAATGATGCTGTTTTTCTCATTTTCTCCTCATTCCTCCCCGCCCCGTAGACTACTCTTCTAAGTGTGTAGTAGTGGACATGGCGGCGCATGCTTGCAATCCCAGTATTTGGGGGCTGATGAGACAGGAGGATCGCAGGTTCATGGCCAGCCTCAGCAATTTAGTGAGGTTTCTTCAACATAGTGAGACCCTGTTTCAAAATAAAGAATAAAATAGGGCTGGGGTGTAACTCAGAGGTATAATACTCCAGGGTTCCATCTCCATTACCACCAAAAAACCCCCCACAAAAGATACAAAAACCCACCAAATCAGTGTTTAATATACATGGCTTTTGTTCTTCCGGTTCTTTTCATCTGTGTATAGTAGAATTATACACATGGTTGCTCTTTTTACTTTTATTTTGAAATCATTATGGACTCCCAGGAAGTTGCAAAATAGAACACAGTGTCCCAGGAACCTTCACTAGTTTTCCCCAAGCCTGATATTATGTAACTGTAGTAAAATATCAAAAATCAAAAAATTGGTCTTGGTACAATACTGTTAAATAGACTCACCTTATGATTAATTTTTCACCCAGTTTTACATGTACTGTGTGTATGTGGTGTATATATGTATATAGTTCAGTACAATTTGTTCCCAGAAATAAATTTGTTTTTTCTTTTGGTACTAGGGACAGAACCCAGGGACATTCTATCTCCAAGCTACCCCCATAGCCCTATTTTATTTGGAAACAGAGTCTTGCTAAATTGATGAGTCTCACTACTTACTGAGGCTGTCCTCAAACCTGAAAGCCTCCTGGGATTATAGGTGTGCACCACCGTGCCTGGCTGAGGAATAGATTTCTATACCTACCACCACAATCAAGATAAAGAGCTGCTCTTTAAAATCATATTCCTGCCAGGGGTGGTGGGGCACGCTCCTAATCCCTGCTCTTGGGAGGCAGAGACAGGAGGATCACGCAGGTTCGAAGCCATCCGCGCTGGCTTAAGAGACCCTGTTTCCAAATAAAAATATAAAAAATAGGTTTGGGAGTGTAGTCCGGAGGTAGAAAGGCTTCCAGGAACTCCAGTACCACCAAAATAATAATAATAATAATAATAATAATAATAACAACAACAACAACAACAACAACAACAACAACAACAACAATATATACTCCTGTCCCAAGCACTGGGGTTATAGATGTGCATTACCATACCAACTTTTATTTATTTATTTATTTATTTATTTATTTATTTATATTTACTTATTTTGGGGATGGAACCCAGGGGCCTTCTACCTCCAAACTACACCCCCAGCCCTACTTTTATTCTGTATTTTGAAACAGGGTCTCACTGAGTTGTAAAGGGCCTCACTAAGTAGCTGAGGCTGTCCCCCAACCTATGATCCTCCAGTCTCAGCCTCCCAACTACTGGGATTCCAAGTATGTGCACCAAGCTCCGGTATGGGTGTTATTTTAAAAATGTGTTTTCCTAGCTAGGCGTGGTGGCGCGCGCTTGTAATCCCCGAGCTTGGGAGGCGGAGACAGGAGCATCGCGCAGGTTCGAAGCCAGCCGCCCTGGCATAAGAGACCCTGTTTCAAAAATATAAAATAGGTCTGGGAGTGTAGCCCGGAGGGAGAAGGGCTTCCAGGAACCCCAGTACCACCAAAAACAAAACAAAACAAAAATGTGTTTTCCAACTTTCCTGTAGTAAATATCTTTTGAAGGGAGATAAGCACTTTGTTCTTTTTTCTATTGAAGTCTGTCAGGTGGCTCTGGCCGAACCAGGGCAGGGGGCCTCATGGAAGGACCCTCGTCTGGCCCTGGAAGAGGCTGGCACTTGGCCTCTAGTTTCTCAGCCCCTGACCAGCCAGCTCTGACCAGCTCAGCTGCTTCTACACGCCCAGAACTGGTTGTTTCAGGACCCGCCCAGAAAGCTGCTGTTGCTTTCCTGAAGATAGGAGAACCGGGTGCAGGGCTGGAGAGGGACCCGCAAGGTCACTGATAAAGGCGAGATATTTATATCCCCGTCCGCCAGCCTCCCCACTCCTCTTCCTTTCGTTTTCCTGGCCGGGTGCGCCTGCCTTGGCAGGTTAGGGGCGCAGCGTTTATCCTGGGCGGAGTCGGGGGTGGTTTCGCCCTCCCAGGTGGCTCTCTTCTCTCGCTTGGCTCCTCCTGTACACAATACTACCTTTATTGAGCGTTGACCAGGTGCCAGGTGTGCGTCTCCACCTGAGCGTTTCTCACTACAACACTGTGGGGTCCCTACTGGCCTGATGTCCACTTTGCAGGTGGACACGGAACTCAGGCTCAGAGAGGTTAAGAAACGCGCCCTCGCCAACACCGCCACTTGGGTAGTAGCGGCGTTTGGATTCCACCGGCCCCTGAGGCCGGGTCAGCGAGGCCGAGCCTCCCCGGGAAGGGAGGGCGCCGCGCAGTGGACCCGCGGGTGACAGCCACCCCCGGGCGCAGGACCCCTGCGGGGTCCCCAGGGGCTGTAACCCGATACGCGGCGGGGACCGGGGCAGCGGAGCTTCCCGTAAAGGCGGGCAGGACGCGGGGGGCGGGGCTTGGCCCCTGTCCAGCATTTCCGGGGACACTGCTCCGGACCGAGGGTGTTCGCGGGACACTCCGGGCCCCAGGGACAGCGTCGTGCCGGCCTGGCAGCGGGAACGAGCTCCTGGGCTTCGGGGCCGCTCCGCAGCGCACACACAGGTGGCCCTGCCGCGGTGGGGACACTCACTCCAGGTAGGCGTGGGGTCCGGCCCGTGGCCCTCCAGGCCGGGGCCAGGCCGCGAGGCCGCCGCAGTCCCCCAGCGCCGCCTCCGCCCGCCCCTCTCCCTAGAGGGCTCCACCTGCGCGCTTTGATGGCCACGCGCGCCAGCCATTGGGGGAGCCTGTTGCCATGGCAGCGCGGGAGGCTGGGTCCGCGTTGCCATGGCAACCCCCCCCCCAGGAATCCTCCGGCCTGGTCTTACTACACTCTGCTCAGCCCACCCCTTTCTCCCAAAGCTGAGACCTGACCCGGGAAAGGCTAGGGTCCCTCCCCTTGGAGGTCGTGGGTATGACCTCTGAGCTACCGGTTGTCTTGATTTTTTCTTGGTGGACTTAGGGGCTGGGGCGGGAAGGAAGTGGATCCTGGAGAGGAGGCTGCTGCTGTGGCCTCTCCAGAGCCATTCTCATCCGGCACAAAGGCGCAGGGGCCCTGAGTCACTGCGGAAGGTCAGCGCACCTCTGCTCACATTTCCTCACCTGTAATGTATGTTAGTTAAGAGTCACGGGATTGCTGTATAAGGGCCGAACGCAGCGAGGACCAGGAAGCATACAACTATAAAAAATATTTTTTTTCCCATAGATGCTTTAGAACTGGAAGAGATTTTGAAATCACCGTGTCCCATTTCCCCTCATTCCAGAGAGATTAAATTACTTCCCAGACTACACAGTGAGTTGGTAGGAAGGTCAGGATTTGAAGGCACCTGACTCCAGGCTCTGGCTGTTTCCTTTGGTGTATTCCTACTGAATCTCAGGGCAGCATGGGGTATGTGTCCACACACCCAGGACTCAAGCTCTTGCTGATGGGGGTGGTCTAAAGATGGGCATGAAGCCAGGCGTGGTGCACACGCTTGTAATCCTAGCATTTGGGAGGCTGAGACCTTGTCTTAAAATAAAAAATTAAAAGGGCTGGGGTGTAACACTGTGGTAGACGCCCCTAGGTTCAATCCCCAGTACCACCAAAAAAAAAAAAAAAAAAAAAAAGGGCGGGGGGAGATGAGGGGACAGGTGTGGTGGCGCATTCAGGAGGCGGCTGAGACCAGAGGATTGAAGTTCATGGACAGTCTCAGCTACTTAGTGAGGCCCTCCACAACTTAGTGAGACCCTGTTTCAAAATAAAGAATAAAAGATAGGGCAGGAGGTGTAGCTTGGAGGTCCAATGCCTCTGGGTTCATCCCCAGACTCAGAAAAAAAAAAAAAAAAAAAAAAAGATGGGGATGTGGCTGGTAGTGTAGCATCCCCTCAAGGTAAAGCCTGTGCTGAGCATGCTTGAGGCCTTAAGCTCCATCTCCAGCACCAAATGAGTTAAATAAAGCTGGGACTTCAGCAATAGGTGAACTAAAAATGGAAGTGGAGGCTCTTAGGTTGGGGAGAGCTGAGAATCTTTTGGTGCATAGGTCTTTGTGCCTCGGGATACTCAATTCAACCTAGTATCTGCTCTGAGCAGAATATCTGGCTCTTCTCCAAATTCCATCTCCTCTGAAGCTAGCAAAGCAGAGACTAGATCATAGGAGCAAGAAAATCCTTTGGCCTCCAGAAAGCAGGGAAATAGGCTCTAATCTGCACCCCCCCCCTGTCAATGGGGTGCCTTTTCCTTTAAAAAGGATCAGAGGAAGGTTGTGAAAACCTTTCGGGAAGGCGCATTGGATGAATCATTTGGAAATGATTTGAGATAGGGCAGAAAACTCATTTATTCATTTAGTAAACATTTACGGGGTGCCTGCTATTTCCAAGATCTGCCCTGGGGCTGGAGATTTAAAACGTGAGTTAGGCAGGTCTGGTTCTTGTACTCTGGAGCTTTTAGAAGAGAGGGAAGAGAGGGACGCGATGTGTAAATGACTGTTTTACTACAGCATAATGAGTGCTTAGGTGAAATCGGAGCTGGGTGCCCAGAACCCGGAGGACTCCGGAAACTGCTGCAAAAGGCCGGCCTCTAGCCAGAGCAGCCTGGGAGCCCTTTTGGAGCTCTGCTGTGTTGGCCCAGATCACTCGCTCAATTACAGACAAAGGAATGAGTGAATGAAAATGTCTAAGGAAATTCGGGCCTTACTTAGCCTGGCATGGTAGTGCACACCTGAAATCCTAGTAGTACTCGGAGGCCAGGCAGGCTGACACAGGATGACCGCAGGTTCGAAGCCAGCTTCAGCAACTCAGTGAGACCCTCGGTAACTTAGCAAGACCCTGTAAAATAAATAAATAAATAAATAAATAAATAAATAAATAGCTGGGCGTGTCCCACCTTTGTAATCCCAGTACTTGGAAGGCTGAGACAGGAGGATTACAGGTTTGTGGTCAGCCTCAGCTCCTTAGTGAGGCCCTCCACAACTTAGTGAGACCTTGTTTCCAAATAAAGAATAAAAAATAGGGCTGAAGGTATAGTTGGAGGTAGGATGCTCCTGGGTTCAATCTTCAGTACTACCAAAAAAAAAAAAAAAAAAAAAAAAAAAGCATATCCTGAGGGTATAGCTCAGAGGTAAAATGTCCCTGGGTTTAACCCTTGGTACCTGATTGGTATTTGCCAGGAAGAAGAGCTTAAGGAGTCTGGATGATCTGTGAGGACAGAAACCGTACTAGCATCTTCAACAACAGCAAAGTTTAGAAGGCAGCAGGTGTACAAGAAACACTTGTTAAATGAATGAAAGGAGGGAGGGAGGGAAGGCAGGCAGCTCATATCATCGGATGAGAAGATGGCTGTAACTTGAGAAAAAACTTGGCTGAAATTCTGACTATAAACCGGGTGTGGCGATGCACGCTTGTGATCCCAGTACTTGGAAGGCTGAGACAGGAAGATCACAGGTTGGAGAACAGCCTCAGCAAGTAGTGAGACTCATCAACCTATTGAGACCTGGTTTAAAAGGGAAAAAAAAATAGGGCTGCGGGCATATATAGCTCATGCCCTGGGACTCAGTCCCCAGTGCCACAAAGAGAAAGGGGGGTGGAGGGAAGGAAAGAGAAGGGAGAAGAAATTCTCACTGGAGGTATTCTGCAGATCCAGGTTCTGGTCCTAGACCTGACTTAGCACTTGTGTGACCTTAGCCTCTCTGCGCTCTAGTTTCTCCTCTGCCCATTGGGTATATAATATAATAACTCCTGTCTCCCTCTGTTGTGAGGATTAAATAAACAATTAAATGTGGAAAGGTCAGCATAGTGCTAAATGTCACCTTTGATTTAGGTGGAGTTTGCGAAATAGTGCCTGTCAAGGTTATGTAACCATTCCAAAATAAGTTGTTTTGTTTTGTTTTAACCTGATAAAGGCTAATTGTGAGAGTTCCCTGTATCTGTAGACTAGTGCACCTTAAAGTAATAGATTTTCAGCTGGGCATGGTGGCGCATGCTTGTAATCCCAGCATTCGGGAGGATGGCAGTTCCCAGATAGCCTCAGCTACTTAGTGAGGCTCTTTGCAACTCAGTGAGACTCTGTTTCAAAATAAAGAATAAAAAATAGGGCTGGGGGTATAGCTTGGAGGTAGAATGCCCCTGGGTTCTATTCCAGTACTGGCAGACACCTGCAGTACTTGGGAGGCTGAAGACAGGAGGCACATAGGGTTGTGGAGTAGCTCAGGGTCCTTGTGGTGCCTTCATGCCAATATTCTGTCAGTACTGTTCCTGATGCCACTGTTTTAGGAGGAAAGTGGGCATGTGGCCATGAGTGGGGTGTTCCTTGGAACCTCTACCCTGGCAAAGCAGGGTGATAGTGCCATCTTGGAGCTGCAGGAAATCAAGGGCCACCCTCCTGTCTGTCCCACCACGCTCTTGAGCATAGCCAGCCTGCCCTCTCTGGGATTCAGCATCACAGCAAGAGCCAGGCTTTATCTGGGTGTGTGAGTGGCACCCACCAGATGACCTTAGGTGAGGAACTTTGGGGTCAGAGGGCCCCTCTTCCCTGGGAAGAAAGAGGCTGGGGGAAGAGCCTTGGGTCCCTGGGAAGGAAGGTTGCTTCTTTTATTTCTTTTTCTTTATTTTGGTACTTTTTTTCTTTTTTTCTTTTTTTAGGTACTAGGGATGGAACCCAGGGGCATACTGCCTCCAAGCTACACCCCCAGTCCTATTTTTTATCCTTTATTTTGAAAACAGGTCTCACTGAGTTGCAAAGGGCCTCACTAAGTAGCTGAGGCTTTCCTTGAACCGGATCCTCCCATCTCAGCTTCCCAAATGCTGGGATTACAAGCATGTGCTACCATGCCTGGTCCCCATTTTATTTTTAAGACAGGATCTCTCTAGGTTGATAAGAGTCTCTCTATTTGCTGAAGTTGTCCTCAAACCTGTGGTCCTCTTGTCTCAGCCTCCCAAGTACTGGGGTTATGAGTATATGTCTCCATGCTTAGCCAAGCTGGAAGGCTGGTTCTTTGAGATGGAGGCAAGGCCTTTGATAACTAAGAGTGGAATAGGGGGTGAGGAGAACCATTTCTGAGCTCTTGGGATCTCGAGAGCTGGGCCTCATAGGTCACACTGGCAGCTGAGATACCTCTGCCAGGCCTTTACCTCTTGTCCCATCCTCCCTGGTCTACAATACCTGTGGGCTCAGTGGTCTGCCACAGGCTCAGTGGTCTGAGAGCAGGAAGAATCCCTACGCAGTCACCAGGCCCCTTAAGGTGACCAGTGCTGATTACCTGAACTCATGTTGGGGGAGAAGGGAGCGACAGTGGCAGAGACAAGTTCTGCCCTGCCTGGGCAGGACAGGCTGAGCCCTGCTGGTTGCACCGCGCCCTGTAAGGGCGGGGGACTCCCCTCCCAGGGAGTAGCCAGCTCAGGTCCCGACAGGCCCAGTACAGGCCCAGTGGGGGCGGTGCCAGGCACACCCCAGGCCTGGGCAGGGCGGGCTGGTTCCTTCTCCGAGAGTTGCAGCCTCAGCACTGGGTTTGCAGGAGATGGCCAGGTCCCAGGGGAGAGCCTCCAAGTGGGTCCTTGGGATGGGTACCTATGGTGCTAGAAGCTGAGGCCATGGGCAACTTCCCATTTGTGGGGGGCGCGACCTGATAACATACCTCGAGACGCAGAGCATAGCGGGCCCCGACGCACTTGCAACACGCCGGCACTGCCCATGCCTTATGGGGACTGTCTCTTTATTCCTCTTAATGACCCCATAAAGTAGTGTTAGTGTTCCCATTGCAGATGAGGAGACTGAGGTTCAGAGGAACTGGGTGGCTCCCTTAAAGTCCACAGCATAACAGGACAGAAGAATTCTTCTCGCCATTGGCTCCCACCACTTACAGAAGCAGGTAAAATAGCTGGGCATGGTGGCCCATGCCTGTAATCTCAGTACTTGGGAGGCTGAGAGAGGAGGACTGCAGGTTTGAAACCAGCCTCAGCAACTTAGGGAGACCCTGTTTCCAAATTAAAAAAAAAAAAGGAGCCAGGCGTGGTGGCACACACCTGTAATACCAGTATTTGGGAGGCTGAGACCTGGAGGACGGCCGTTCGCGGACAGCCTCAGCTACTTAGTGAGGCCCTTTGTAACTCAGTGAGATCCTATTTCAAAATAAAAAATAGGGCTGGGGGTATACCTCGGAGGTAGAATGCTTGGGTTTCCAGTACAGAAAATAAATAAATAAATGAAGGAAACCAGGCATGGTGGCGCATGCTTGTAATCCTAGTATTCGGGAGGCTAAGACCTGAGGATCATGGTTTGTGGACAGCCTCCGCTACTTATTGAGGCCCTCTGCAACTTAGTGAGACTCGTTTCAAAAATAAAGAATAAAAAATAGGGCTGGGGGTGTAGCTTGGAGGTCAAATGCCCCTGGGAAAGGAAGGAAGGAAGGAAGGAAGGAAGGAAGGAAGGAAGGAAGGAAGGAAGGGAGGAAGGAGCCAGGCATGGTGGCTCATGCTTGCAATTCCAGTACTTGGGAGGCTGAGACAGGAGGACCTTGGTTCAAGGATAGCCTCAGCTACTTAGTGAGGTCCTTTGCAACTCAGTGAGACCCGGTTTCAAAATAAAGAACAAAAATTAGGGCTGGGGGTGTAGCTCGGAGGTCGAATGCCCTTGGGTTTCATCCTCAGTACTGTAAAAAGTAAATAAATAAATTAAAAGGGCTGGTATAACTCGGACATAGAATGTTCCTGGTTCATTCCCCAGTGCCACAAAAAGAAAAAAAGAAAAGAAGGTGGGGGAGAGGAGAGGGCTCTGGTACAGGGGACGGAGATGAGGCCTTTTTTTACATCTATCCCCTGAAGCTGGTGTCAGTGCTGACCCTGGGTGGATGCCCGACCCGCAGAGGTCACTGCCCCAAGGAAGCACCCAGCCTGTAGGACCCGCAGCCATTGGCTGGTTTAAAAGCACACACAGGGTGTGCCAGCTAGTGTAGCTTCCTCATTAAAATGTACTGAAGTGCAGCCTGGGCCCCCGGGAGAAAGCGGCGTGCCCGGCCAGGGCAGGGTGGGGAGCTGCAGCTGCAGACTGGCATGAGAGGAGGGCCTGGGCCTAGAGGGGATAGTGGCAGGGGGCCAGGGCCTGGGGAGCTGGGCCGCAGCCAGTTCGTGTCTGTGAGGCCTTGCTTGGGCAGCCTGCCAGCCAACAGGGTGGGGAGGAGCCGGAGGACTAGCCCACGAGGGGCGGCGGGACCTTTGGGTTCAAGCTCCACTGGGCTTGGCAGCAAACAAAGCAATGACTCCCAGGGTAGAATTGTGGGAGCCAGAGAGCCCAGCTCCCCTGGGGGGAATCAGAGCAGGCAGGCCTGGCTAGGGGCACCTGGCAGGGGCCATCCATGCCCAAGGACTCCCAGCCTGCACCTGGGCAGAGGCTGTGCCTAGGGATGATTAGTGAATATTGATGATTGGCTGGACAAGGCCTGGTTTAGAGGGGTCCACTGTTAGTACTTGCCCAGTATTTCAGGCCGTACCCCTCTGCCGAGCGGGGAGAGGCAGCGCATGTGCCCATCTGCTGCACTTTTGGGGGGGTGAGTACTGGAGATTGAACCCAGGAGCATTCTACCTCTGAGCTACTACACCCCCAGCTCTTTCTTATATTTTTATTTTGAAACCTGCTCTTGCTGACTTTGTTGCTGAGAGTCTGGGTAGTTGCTAAGGCGGGCCTTGAACCTTTGCTTCTCCAGGCTCCCCCCACCACCCCAGGATTCTAGGTGTGCGCCCCACTCCCGGCTCTGGGCCACGTTTTAATTTTGCTCCCCTTAGTTTTGCTCCCTTTTACAACCTTTCTTATTTTCCTTCATTCTCTTTCTCTCTTCTACAGTTCCTCTTAGATTTTTCTTTTTCTACCTGATCCTACAGGAATGCTCCCACCCATTTTGGTCCATTTTTCCCCCCAGTGATAACAGATATGAAGTCCTGGTTTACATATTAAAATGCATAGATCTCAAGTATGCAGCCTAACATATACACTTGAAAATAAGATACCATCACACCTAAAGTTTCCACCTCTGCAGTCTCACATCTCTGGCCATCCCAAAATTTTGTACCTTTTTTTTTTTTTTTTTTTTTGCGGTACTGGGGATGGAGCCCAGGGGCATTCTACCTCTGAGCTACACCACCAGCCCTATTTTTTTTTCTTTATTTTGAAACAGGTTCTCACAGTTGCAAAGGACCTCACTAAGTAGCTGAGGCTTTCTGTGAACCGTGACCCTCCTGTCTCAGCCTCCTGAATGCTGGGATTACAAATTTGCAAGCCTAGCTTCTTCTTCTTCTTCTTCTTTTTTAATATTAATGTTACTGAAGAATAAACCCAGGGGCATTCTACCTCCAGGCTACACTGCCTACCCCTTTCTATTTTTTTTTATGTTGAAACAGAGTTGTTAAATTGCTGAGGTTGGTCTCAAATCTGTGATCCTCCTGTCTCAGCCTCCCAGGGATTACAGGTGTGCACCATCATGCCTGGCTCCAGCCTTTTTTATTTTTACTTTTTTTTACTTTTTTTCTTCGGTACTGGGGATGGAACCCAGGGGCATTCTACCTTCAAGCTACACCCCCAGCCCTATTTTTTATTCTTTATTTTGAAACAGGGTCTCACTGAGTTGCAAAGGGCCTCACTAAGTAGCCGAGGCTGTCTGTGAACCTGGATCATCCTGTCTCTGCCTCCCAAATGCTGGGATTACAAGCTTCAGGCACCAGGCCTGGCTTCCAGCCCTTTCTATATTTATTTATTTATTTATATTTTGTACTGAGTATTATCACTGTTATTTGTTATTCTGTTATCTCCAAGTTGCTTGTTATTTTGTTATCTCTAAATTACTATGCATTGGCCTTGAACCTGCATTCCACCAGTTTCAGCTTCCTCAGTACCGTGCTTGCTAGCACGAGTCACCTCCCTCTGGCTCTTTGTCCTTCTTAAGCCTGCATGAGAAAGAACCTCTGAGGCTGGAGCGGAAGCCAAGGCCGGTGGGTGCCGGTGGAGATGGAGGGCCAGGTTCTGGGCGTAGAGGAAGCGCTGCTTTTCTCTTTCCAAGCTGCCCCCTGAGCACTTTATGAACACTGACATTCTGGCCAAGAAAGACTTGCCTGCATCCAAGGGTGGTGGAGGGGAAGAGGAGACACATCGCTGGCTCAGGTCCTTGCTCTAGTCCGCAGGAAGTCAGCTCCAGGAGATTTTCCTGTCGGTTGCCCTCCTGTTCTTTCCAGTCAGGGGAGAGCACATTAGCATCCTAGTGAGGACAGCGGAGCTCGGGGCACAGAGGCTGCTGGGCTGGCTCTGACGCAGCCAGCGCTTGGGACCTGGTATTGTCAGCCCTGTCAAGTTATACCCAGGTGCCATGCTAGGAGTGGGGGGTTCAGAAGATGGAAGAGTGTCACTGCCCTCTGGGAGCCTGCTGCCCAGTTGGCATAAGACATACTTTTGAAGCGTTTGAGCAGCCGTGAGCAGGATATAATTAACCACCCAGCCAGGCTGCATCAGCCCCTGCCTCCACTCCTCAGGGACCAGTACAGGGCCGGGCAGCTCTGTGTTGCCATGATACTGGGAAGACCAATCTCCCTGCTGCCTAACATGGCGATTCAGTTCCCAACAAATACTCCTTGAGCACCCCTCTCTCTCTTTCTCACTGTGGACTAATGGACGGTATTTTAATTTGATGCATTTGAATCCATTACTTCACCTTGCCAACTGATACTCAGAGTGGTGTCAAGCCAGCTCCTACGTCCTTTTGACATGACCCCATTAGTCTCTGATCACTTCTTGGCTTTCTGGCCCAACAAAGTGCTCCATAGTTACCTAGTACTTTCTCTTTCATTCTCCCTGGAGTTCTGGTTCCTTTAACTGGAGGGGGGGGATGTGGAAACCTAGACCTGGGTGCTAGGTCTGCTTGCCTATGATATTTACCAATGACTTGTACAAAGGCTTGAAGATGCTTAACCAAACATACTGATCATACTGATGACCGGGAAGTAGGAGGGGAAGCCAAATGTATGATAATAGGACTGCTATTCAAAATGACCTTAGTTGGATAAAATCTGGGCCAGGACACACACATTTTTTTTTTTTTTTCTGTATTAGGGATAGAACCTAGGAGCATTCTACTTTATTTTGGTGGTACTGGGGGTGGAACCCAGAGGCTTTCTACCTCCGAGCTATACTCTCAGGCCTATTTTTTAAAATATTTTATTTGGAAACAGGGTCTCACTAAGTTGCTGAGAGCCTCACTAAGTAGCTGAGGCTGACTTCGAACCTGTGCAATCTTCCTGTCTCAGCCTCCCAAGCGCGGGGATTACAAGCGTGCGCATTCTACTTCTAAGCTATACCTCCAGTCCTATTATTTATTTATTATTATTATTGTGGGGGGGGGTACTGGGGATGGAACCCAGCACCCTTCTACCTCCGGGCTACACTTCCAGACCTATTTTACATTTTATTTGGAAACAGGGTCTCACTAAGTTTCTGAGAGGCTGGCTTCAAACCTGTGTGATCCTCCTGTCTCAGCTTCCCAAGTGCAGGGATTACAAGCTTGGTTGACAAATAGACTTAAGAGAAAGAATTATGAAGTCCTATGCTCCTGTGCTAGATTGAAAAAGATAATTGCATGATTCTAAATCTGGGGACTCTTCACTGGATGGAAGTTGGTATAAAAAATAGTTCCAGTTGTTGGCATGAGCCAGCGTTCTTCTGTGATTCTTAGGTTACATCCATTCAGCCTGTGTGTTGTGTTTGATGGGGGTGGTGGTACTGGGGGATTGAACCCAGAAGCACTCCACCTCTGAGCTATATCCCCAGTCCAGTTTTTTTTCTTTCCTTTCCTTTTTTTTTTTTTTTTTGGTGGTATTCTACCTTTGAGCTATACCCCCAGCCCTACTTTATCCTCTATTTTGAAACAGGGTCTTCCTAAGTTGCAGAGGGCCTCACAAGTTGCTGAGGCTGGCAGCAAACCTGCCAACCTCCTGTCTCAGCCTCCCAAGTACTGGGATTACAAGGGTCACCACACTCGGCTGCCCCATTTTATTTATTTTGAAACAGGATCTCAAGACAAGCATGGTTTGCACACCTGTAATCCCAGTATTTGGGAGGCCGAGACGAGCATTACAGGTTCAAAGCTAACCTCTGCAACTTAGTGAGACTCTCAGTAACTTAGCAAGACCCTGTTTCCAAATTAGTAGCCCCTGTAACTAAATTTCCAGTAACTAAGACATACACACGGTCTTGCTAAGATTTCCAAAAACTTAATATTATTTTTTATTAATTTTTGCAGTACTGAGGATGGAACCCAGGGGCATTCTACCTCCAAGCTACATCCCTGGCCATATTTTTAATTCTTTACTTACTTATTTTTTGTGGTAGTGGGGATGGAACCCAAGGGGCTTCCTACAACTGGGCTACACTCCCAGACCTATTTTATATTTTATTTGGAGACAGGGTCTCACGAAATTGCTAAAAGACTCACTAAGTAGCTAACCTGCCCAATCCGCCTCTCAGGTACTGGGGCTACAGCGTGTGCCACCACGCCCAGCTAGTCTTTATTATTATTATTATTATTATTATTATTATTATTATTATTTATTTATTTAGTGGTGCTGAGGACAGAACCCAGGGGTCTTCTATATCTGGGATACACTCCCAGACCTATTTTATATTTTATTTGGAAACAAGTTTTCACTATATTGCTGAAAGCCTAAGTAGCTGAGGCTGGCTTCAAACCTGCGTGATCCTTCTGTCTCAGCCTCCCAAGTGCTGGGATTACAAGCGTGCACCACCACGCCCGGCTAGTGTTTTAATTTTTGAAATAGGGTCTCACTGAGTTGTGAACGGCCTAAGTAGCTGAGGCTGGCCTGGAACCGCGATCCTTCTGTCTCAGCCTCCGGAATGCTGGGATTACTAGCGTGTGCCACTATGCCCTGTTTATTCTTTATTTTGAAACAGCTGAGGCTGGCCAGGTACTGGGATTACAAGCATGGGCCAGCACACCGGGATTATTTATCCTTTTCATGATCAGTGCCCGTTGATTATTTTAAGTTTTTTGGGGGGAGAGGGGTCCCCTAAATTGATCTCAGCCCACTAAACGGCCCAGTCTATCCTGGAAACCCCGGGTCTCAGCAGAGCAGTGCTCCACCCCGGAGATGCTGGGAGCCAGGAGGAGGGGGTGGGTGCCTCCGGGATGCGCTCCAGCCTTGGCGGGCCGTCCCTCCGGCCAGGCCACGTGCGTGTCGTGGAGGTCTCCCTCCCCGACTTGCTGCGCAGTCAATCCTATTATCCCACTTAAGCTAGCTCTGCCCGCCCCCGGGCTGGGTGGACAGCCCCGCGGGGGACCTGGACTCGGCGCTGCGCTGCCCTGCACGCCGAGAACGACCTGCAGGGACTGCCTGCCCCTGCGGACCCCGGGCTCCTGCAGCCGGCCCGGCTGGTCTTGGACCGGAGGCTGCCGGGCGCGGGGTGGGGGGCTGCACGCCGAGGACCCACCGAGCTTGACCCTGCGGAGGCGCAGCTCCCGGACCAGAGCTAACGCGGGTCCCGGGGCAGGTGAGGCCGGGCTGTCCGCCTGGGTCTCAGCCGGGCCCGGCCTCCCCGGGCGCAGCCGGAGCGGGGCGCCCCTCGCCAGCGCCCAGGAAGGAGGAAGGGGGCAGGGGGAAGGGGCAGGGCCGAGGCCAACTTCCTCCTCCGACCTCGCCGCCGCGCGGTCCCGCCGGGAGGAGCGCGGCGCCACGTGACCCTCCCTCCCCCCCCCGCAGGTCCGCGGAGGCCGGGCTGCGGGCGGGTCCGCCGCCTGCACAGGAGCGCACCGAGCCGGCCGGAGGCCGCCGCCGCCGCGATGGGCCGGGCGAGCCGGCCGCTGCTGCTCGCCCCGCTGCTGCTGCTGCTGCTGCCGCCGCCGCCGACGCGGGCGCAATGGCCCCGGATCCGCCTGCCGCTGGGTGAGTGGCGCGACAAAGGAGGCCGAGGGTCCTGCGGCCCCGTGCAGCGCCGGGGAGGCGGGCGGGAGCGAGGGCCCCAGCGCCCTTCCCTGCCGTTTGCCTCCTGGCCGTGCAGGGGTCTCTCCGGCTCGGTGGGGTGCTCGCCGCCCCCATCCCCTGGGCGCTGCTGCTCGGCCCGGGCCCCCGGCTCCTCCACTTGTCTTTGATGCTGGCCAGAGCGGGCCGCGGTGCCGCCCACCCGGGCGAGCGGCGGAGGGGGCTGGTGCTCCGGAGCTGTAAACACTGGCTGCTGGTGTTCCCAGCAAGTCCCTGCAGGGCCCAGAGCTGGCGGCGCCAGGCCCTCCCTCCCCGCTCTTCCAGCCCTGCCTGGCCCACACGGAGGGACCCTCAGCCATGGGCGCCGACCTCCCCAAGCCCTGGAAGCGAGTCGTTTTAGAACGACCTGGGGCACCATCCTCGTTGGTCGCGTTTCTTTCCTGCGGTTCACCTCTGCCTGTCGGGCCACCTCCCTCTCCGGCCTCGTTTTTTACTACTCCCTTTGATCTGGCAGCTTCTCCTGCTCCTCCTGGGGCCCCTGGGCTTTGGAATCCGAGGGACCTGGGTCCCCGGCCCAGTAGGTCCCCTCGCCCCCTGTTTTCCAGTCCCCTCACTTGCCAAACCAACGCAGTTGGAGGTGCCTTGCAAAGCTATCTGGGAACTTTAATGGAACTCGATGCAGCATGTGGGCACAAGGGTTCCTCCAGCTCCTTTGACTTGGTTGTCACATTGTATAAATAGAATAAAGCATGTATAAATTAGAGGTTACAGATTAAAACCGTACCAGACTTCCTTTTCTCTACAGCATCCCCACCCTTAAAAGCATCTTATTACCAAATGAAAGAGTAGAAGCAGCACTTAACGCAGGGCGGCACTCTCTCTCTCTGAACCCTCTGAAGCATTGGCGATGGCCTGGGTTCAAATCGGCTTTAGCCACTTAGGAGCCCTGTGACCTGGAACAAGCCCCTTAGCTTCTCTGGGCCTTGATTTCCTCATCTGTAAAATGGGGATAATAATAGCGCCAGCCCGGAGTTGTGAGGATTACATCTCTCCCTGTTTGAAAAGTCCTTAGGACAGGGCTTGGTACAGAAACCGCTGGACAGGTGCTAGCTACCATTCTTGTTAGGCACTGAAAGGCCACTCCCGTCATCCCACACAGAGCTGGGCTGTTCTGCCTGGCTGGGGCGGTGCCGGGTGTTACTCTGACTGTGTAGCCCCTTGGGTGAGGATGAACAAGGTGCGTCCATCCAGGCGCAGCCTTGCTGCTTCTGTTGTGGTCGAGACTTTCTGGCCCTCACACCCTCCAGCTTTGGGAGAATGTGGTGTGGGGTGGGGACACATGTTCTGACGGACTCCACTTAGGTCCAGGGGATGCCGTCTGGCTCACAGGGCCCTGTCACATGCAGTAAGGTTGGGACTTAAAGTCTTCATTGAACTCGGGGACTTTAATGTCCAACGCAGGAACTGGCTAGGGCCACTCCCAGGGTGACTGGAGGCAGAATCTGGGGGCTGGGAGGGGTCCTACTTCTGAGAGTGGCAGGTGTTCCTTGGTTGTTAACCGCACAGTTCAGGACCTGGCCAGCTTCCGCAGCCTAGCAACCATCTCCAGGATGTCCTGGGGACTGTCACATGCCAGCAACCCCGTGGACAGGTGGCCCCAGGGCGCCTGCCAGGGCTGCTGCAAGGGGGTCTGCGTCTTCTGCACTGTGTGAAGGTATTCAGCAAAGGGCTAGAGAGGGCCTGCTGTGTTCTCCAGCTGGAAATCCTGGAGAAAGAGACATCTTCCGCTGTGTTCTTGGGGTGGGTCTGCCCACAGAGACCTCTTTTCCGGTTCTAGGACCGCAGCCACCTACACTCCTGAGCACAGGTCCTCACTTGGCTGAGCTGCCACCCACCTGGAGCGCCCCTCCCCCATCTGCATGCCAGCCCTCGGGCTGCCTGGGAGTTTCAGAGGGGAATGCCCTGGTGACCCAACAGGCGCACCCTTAGAGCATGGCCTGAGGCGGTTTCCTGCCTCATCCCTGGGGGCTCGTTAGATGTTCCCGGCAGCATGCCCATCCTGGGCAGGCCCATGGTGACCAAAGGATGCTTGGCACAGGGCCCCGAGGCTCTTCCCTTGTGAGCCTCCCAGGGAGAGAGGATGGAACTGGAGACCACATCCTCTTCCTGCCACCTGCCCTTCCCGCAGAATTATACCCCCCAGGGACCAGGATGCCTGGGCTATTGCAGTGAGTTATGTCCATGGTTTAGAACAAAATCTCTCAAGATGGAAGGTCCAATTTGCTCTGCCTCTGGGGTCTCACTTGGAGAACCCCACCACCATTGTTGATAACTAGCACATTTTGGGGGCCCTCACCTAGTTGGACACTGGTGGTCACCCAGTGGCCAGTAGGAGGGGAAGGACTCAGGACAGTGGGGACTCTGGAGTCAGCTGGAAGCCCCTGTGGCAGTAATGCTTCAGAGAAGAGCATGGAACTTGGGTTCTTTTGCACTGCAGACTGCCTTGTGGAGTTCCAGGGCCAGAGCTGTAGGCACAGGAGCAGTGCTGACCTCAGGGTCTGGTGCCTCCCAGCCTGGCCCTGTGGGAGGTTGTGAAGCTAACCTGCTCTCAGGGCTCACCGCCGTCCAACAGGGTCCCCTTATTTGGGCAGTTAAAGGGAGTTATTAATCCCCCCCCCCGCGCGCGCCCTAAGTGTGCCTCTCTGAAAAGTTCTAGGCACTGTGTCTAAGCCAGATAGGAAATGAATCTATGAAGCCTGCAAACTGCTGTCAACAAAACTCCATTGAGCAGAGAGTAGGGACCTTGGTCTGGATCAGCTGCCTGCCCCCCGACCCTGGAGCTGGCACTGGCACTCAGGGTCAAGGCTGCCCCAAGAGGCCCCGATGCTTAATCTTCTGGCTGGTTAGTGGTTCCCCTTCTTTGTCTTCAGCCCTGGACCTCAGGCTGGCCTCTGCGTGGTTCTCAGAGCCCAGTCGACAGAGCTCTAACTAGATGCTAAGAGCCTGGCTGGAGCCGGTGTAGTAACACATGCCTATAATCCTAGTATTCAGGAGGCTGAGATAGGAGGATTGCTCATTCAAGACCAGCCTCAGTAACTTAGCAAGAACCTGTTTAAAAATAAAAAGGGCTGAGTGTGTGGCTTGGTGGTAGAATGTTTATGGGACATTCAATCTCTAGTCCCTCCAAAATAAAAAATAATAATAACCTGGCTGGGAAAACTGGTTCACCATCCTCACTAACTACACCTCCCCGGGCAAGCTCCCCGCTTTCTCCAAGCCTGTTCTCGCATTGGCAAGATAGAAAGAATGTCAGGACCCATCTCCCAGACTTCCGAGAGGATTACACAAAATAATGCATGTAGAGTATTTGGCTAGGTGCCTGGCACGTGCTGCGTGCATCCCCAGCGAAAGGCGGCAGCTCCTGCTCTGCTCCGCTGGGAACCCCCGCTGGCATCGCTCTGTGAGGCTCTTTGCGCCATGTGGACACTGTCTGAGTGCTGGCTGTATACAGGCCTTCTGCTTGGTGCCAAGGGTGCCAGCACCCTGCCCTGGCCCCCAAGGGCTGACTCATGGTCATTCCCAGGGGTCCTGCTTAATTTAGCCCGTTTCTCAAATGCTCCTGCCTCTCCCCTTTCAAAGTCCTCCTTTGCCCCAAGAATCTCCTCTGCTTGGGGCTGGACTCCCCTTTCCCCCTGCCCTTCGCTAGGTCCCTTCTTCTGCCCTCTTCATCAGTCACTTTCCGTGGGCATGGAAAGGCCTGTCAGGGCCCAGGAAAGCCCTCGGCTTGCATGGCTTTGGGGTACCTCCAGGTCGGGGACACAGAGGGCGGGGAGGGGCCTGGAGAAAAGGCCAGACTCAAATTGTGTAGCCTTTACTTCTTCCTCTCCCTGTCCAGGGGCCTGTGGCAGGCGGCACCAGCCCTCCAGCCCTTAGGAGCCCTTAGGTTCTGCCTCCCGCGGCTGTGACCGGGCTTTTCTCCCTGGACCTATCTGCTTTGCACTGTGGCTCCCGCTGTGGTCTTCTAGCCTCGTAGACTCCAGAGACCTGAGGGTCTGCAGTGACAGGCTTTCTGTGGGGGTGCAGGTACGAGACAGACAGCCCTCATTCCACCACACTCCTCAGTTAACCAGACTAGTCGCTCCCAATTAACCGGCCTCCTGCCTCCTTTCTGACCAGTCGCCTACAGGAAGAAACAGGGAAACTGCTTCTGCGGAACACCCGCTGTGCCAGGCATGCTCTCGCTCTTGGATGCAGAGGTACATTTTATCTCATTTAGAAGAGGACACTGAAGGTCAGAGACGTTAACTCACATCCTCAGAGTTGTGGCTAGAAAGATAAGGGACCAGCTCGGGCTCTTCTGCCCCGGAACCACATGCCTTCTGTTGGAGCTCCTGCTGCTCGCTGCTTCTCCAGTGAATCCTACGAAAGCAGCAGAAGGACCCAGCTCAGCCCTGGAGGAATTGATAAGCCATATGATTCCATCTGGTAAAGAAATCTGTCGAGGTCACTCCCCGACAGGGCCTCCGAGGGCACAGCCAGGGACGGAGACATCACAGCACCAGTCAACTTGGAGCCCATGGGAGATGGGGCAGGTGTCGCAGACTAGAGGGTGGTGGGCCAGAGCCAGCTGGAGAGGTGTTCTGTTTGGCCTCCAGGTGACTTAGAAAATTTAATTAGTGGCTGCTATTTAAAACTTAGGAAATTATATATAAGAACACAGATTTCCGGCTTTTCAGACGACCTGGCAAATCCAGGCCCCCTGCCTTTCTGGTGTAGCAGGCACCCTTGAGAGGGCGACCCCTTCACACGTGGCTCTGTGACTCCCCGCCCAGCACCGTTCTGGTCCCTGTGGCTTGCTCTTGTCTCCCCACAGTGCCTCCCGTGTCCCACTTCTATCTGAGGACTCCGATTGCAGGGCTGAGTGTGTGGTACCTGCAGAGGGACGCAGTGGACGCAGCCCTTTCCAGACACACTGCTGCGAGCTTTGTAAAGTTTTAGCACCTCTACACTGATCCCTTTGAATCCGGGGCCCCTCCCTGGACCAGAGCACCCCAAATAAGAGGACTCTGTCATTCGTTCATTCATTCAGTCCACAGACACTTCTCAGAACTCACCGGAGCAGGGGTTACAGATGTGGGATACAGATGCGGCTAAGAAGTGGTCTCGATCCTCAGGGTACTCAGCTTGGTGGAAGAGACAGGCACAGAAAGCACATTGGCATCATCAAACAGTGTCACCAGCACACGCCGAGAGGTGTGCACAGACAGTGGCAGTACCCGGGGAAGGTCCTGGCCCGCTGGAGACGCAGGAAGGCCTTCTGGAGGAAGTGAAACCCAGTTGAGAGAATTCTCCCAAGGAAGAACACCAGTCTGTTGAAGCCAGGAAGGACCTTGCCGGCAGAGGGGACTGCCTGAGCAGAGAGAGACTAGTGAGGAGAGACGGCCCTGGGTAGCAGTTCTGTGCTGCTCAGTTGGGACAGGGAGGCAGGAGCATTTGGGAGCTTGGAGGATGGGGCCCCAGTGGGGGTAAGGACAGGGTGGCGACAGTTCCCAGAGAGCCAGGTGAGCACAGTGGCCGCCTGGCACGGGCCGTGGCAGCGGGCTAGTGAGGCCAATGGACTCTGAAAGCCCTGAGGTGGTCAGTGGCAGGCTGTGGTGATCTCTCTTGTGTGTGTGTGAGGGAGGAAGAGAGTGGGGTTCCCAGGACATAGGGCCGCACAGATGCCAGTTCCCAGGCCACCTGGTGGGACTAGGAGGTGGCCACGGAGGGCCTCCGTGGATGGAGAGATACAGACGTCACCAGCATCCATATCGTTGAAGGATGGGCAGGGTGCGTGGCCTGGGACTCGCCCAGATGAGGGGGGATAGGACCAAGTGCAGATGCCAGGAGCAAAGCCTTGAGAGGCTGAGGGCTGGTTAGTCATGCAGACTGTGGCAGCACGAGTTCAAATCCCAGCCCCACGGCTGTCCTCCAGGTGACTCTCACCTAAGAAATGGAGAGGATAAACCCTGCCTCACAACTGCCCAGGAGCATCGTGTGACTTCACCCACTATGTGCTCGAATATAGTATCTCTGAGGGATGGAGGCTGGAAGGATTGTGAGAAAGAGGAGGTGATCCAGGAGAGGAGAGGGACACACAGCCAGGCGGCTGATGGAAGGCCATTCGAGCCCAGCTCCGGGGGTAGTGAGGAACGCAGGCAGGGCGTTGCCCAGAGGATCTGGGGACATGCAAACTTGCTAGAATGGGCACTGAAGAAAAAGACTGCCTTCTGAGAGGTAGAGTCTGAGGAGACAGAGGACGGCATCGAGGTCATCTACGCCTCACACAGCCTCGGTTTCCTCAGAAGAAGAGGCGGCTCTGAGGAGGAAGGTAGACCCAGGGCAGAGGCCTCACGACAGGGTGTTGGCACAGCCAGCCCAGAGCAGAGGGCAGAGGAACTGGCCAAGGTCCTAGGAGGGCTGGGAGCAAGCGCGGAGGGCAGGCCGTGGGCGTACCTGCCCTGCCTGGGGTTCTGACAGGCCTTTGGCCAGCTCCTTTGGGACCAGCTGGGAAGCAGGCTGTCAGGGGCACGCCCTCCCCAGGAACACAAGTGCTTTCTCGTGTGTGTGTGTGTGTGTGTGTGTGTGTGTAGGGGGGAAATACTGGGAATTGAACCCAGGTGTGTTCTACCTCTGGGCTATTACCCTGGCCATATATATATATATATATATATATATATATATATATATATATATATATTTTTTTTTTTTTTTTTTAAACAGGGTCTCACTAAGTTGCGGAGGGCCTCATAAAGTAGCTGAGGCCGGCCATGAACCTGCACTCCTTCCTGTCTCAGCCTCCCAAGTACTGGGGTTCCAAGCGTGTGCCACCACGCCTGGCTTTATTCTTTATTTTGAAACAGCGTCTTACTAAGTTGCAGAGGACCTCACTAAGTAGCTGAGGCTGGCTGCAACCCTGTGATCAGCTTCCCAAGTACTGGGATTACAAGCGTGTGCCGTCAGGTCAGGCCTCCTAACTCTGTTTTATTTCCTGTTTTGAAACAGGGTCTTGCTAGGTTGCTGAGTCTCACTATGCTGTCCTCGCACCTACAAGCATCCTGTCTCAGCCTCCCAAGTAGTGGGGTTACAGGCGTGTCACCACGCCCAGCTATAAGTGCTCTCTGGACCGCGTCAGTCCAGGGAGAGGGTGCCCTGCACCCCGCAGTGTGAGCAGCTTCCCCCAGGTCTGGACTCTTCCCCTGCACTGGCCGGCTGACAGCCAGGTTGACCTGGGGAAGGGGTGGCTGCCCGCTGCTTCCTGCCCAGCGTTGAGGGGCGTGGAGGGAGGAAGGTCGGCCCTGGTGGTCCTGACTGAGCTGCCTGCCGCCGGCAGTGCCCCTGCCAGGACAGGGGGCCCAGGAGTTCTGGTGACTTGGCATGACATCCCTGGGATGGACTCTTCCCACTGGAGGCTCCCCAGGGAGCTGGCCGCATCCTGCTGGGGCCTGTGGAGGGCAGGATCCTAGGTCCAGGTCAGCGTCTCCTTGCGGTGCCAGCAGCCAGCAGGAGGGGGTGGGGCTCTGAGTCACAGTGCTGCCACAGCTCCTTGCCTTGCCGGCCTGAGGTGCCTGGGGTGCGGACTGCCCCGGGTGGGGATGGTGCTGAGCCCTATTCCCGTCAACTCAACCTGGAGAGCCCCAAGCTTCCGGCTGAGTCATGGCAAGTGGAGAGGCTGGATGGGGCCGGGGGCTGAGTTGCCCCTGCATCACTTCCTGTGGAGAGCCCACACCCCTGGGGACTGGGGCCCTGCAGGTGGCCCGTGTGCCCAACCCAGCCAGCTGTCTCCAGGAGAGGCCAGCCCCACCCCAGCTTCTTAGAGGGCAGCCTGCCAGGCAAGGGCACAGGTTTTGGGGACCCACTGGCTAGGCCCAGGATAAGTGGGGCATGCACCCTGACTGGGAAAGCCAGCTACAGCCTCGGGCAGGCCCAGCTGTCCGTGCTGGACAGGCCACCGGGCAGGTGGACTTGAAAGGTGTCTGAGCAACACACACAGCTCCAGACACTGGCCCAGACGCCTCCGTGGCCCTGGAGCCACAACAGAGACAACGCAAAGGTAGACTGGCCTGAGGTTTACCAGCGCTCCCAGGGGGCGAGGTGCAGAAACTCCCCGCCCAGGCACCTCTCCACAAAGAGCGCCAGCAGCTGGTCCACAAGCTCGGGCAGGCCCTGCGGCTCCCTGCACGTAGACACAGAACACAGACACACAGACACACGCAGACAGAGGCACACACACACACAGCCGCACACAGGAGGCCCAGCAGGACCCCACCTGTCGACACAGCCACTGTCACTCTGGAGGTGACCAGGCAGGAACGCCACCCCCAACACGGCCCACACAGGCTGGCGCACCACGGCACGCGCCTGGGATACGCACATCCCCATTTGGCTGCGAGACCCTCGTGAGGCCGGGTTGGGGCCTGGGGGCGTTGCCCGCTGGCTCTGCCCACATGGGGAGGGAGGCCCGTAGCCCTGCCCGCTGGCAGCTCTGGCTAGGCTGGCTTTTCCTGCAGGGTTTTGGGTTTTGTTTGTGGATCAACACTGAGTGTTGGTCGTGTGCCAGACGCCGTGCCTGCACAGGGGGAGCGTGCGCAGGGCTGTGAGTACAGCGCTTGGTAAACGTGGGCCATTATGTCTGTTATTACGGACATCATCTCACTTCTCCTCACCACAGCCCTGTGAGGTGGAGTGGTTATTATCCCCACTTTACAGATAAGGAAAGTGAGGCTATGAGCGCTGAGGTGGCTGCGCGCTGGCGCTGGGTGTGAGCCAGGGCCCGCCTCCTGCCGGCCCTTGCAGTCTTGTCTTGTTCGGATGCCCAATGGGGGAGCCGGCCCCACAGACCTGCCCTGGTAAGGCCCCCGGAGCCCACGGAGCAGGGCCAAGGCCGGCAGCACACCATTTTTCTCTTTCTAATTTTTGTTTGTTTGTTTGCTTTATTGATTGTTTTTGTAGGAGTTTGAACCCAAGGAAAGGGTTTAATCTCTCTGCAGGCCACATCCCCAGCCCTTTTTATTATATGTATATATGTTTTTTGTTATTGTTGTTGTTGTTACTAGGATTGAATTCAGAGGTGTTCTACCTCTTAGCTACACCTCCAGCCCTATTTTATTTTATTTTTTTGTGGTACTGGGGGTGGAACCCAGGGGCTTAATTGCAGAGGGCCTCACTAAATAGCTGAAGCTGGCTGTGAACCTGTGATCCTCCTGTCTCAGCCTCCCAAGTACTAGGATTAAAAGCATGCACTACCATGCTCAACATCTTCCTTCCTTCCTTCCTTCCTTCCTTCCTTCCTTCCTTTTTTTTTTTTTTTTTTTGTGTGTGTGTGTGTTACTGGACACCAAGCTATACCCCTAGTCTTATTTTTTTTTTTTTTTTTTTTTGGTGGTACTGGGGGTGGAACCCAGAGGCTTTCTACCTCCGAGCTATACTCCCAGACCTATTTTATATTTTATTTGGAAACAGGGTCTCACTAAGTTGCCGAGAGCCTCACTAAGTAGCTGAGGCTGGCTTTGAACCTGTGCAATCCTCCTGTCTCAGCCTCCCAAGCGCGGGGATTACAAGCGTGTGCCACCATGCCCAGTTTCCCCCAGACCTATTTTTATTGTTTATTTTGAAACAGGGTCTCACTAAGTTGCAAGGCTGGTCTCAAACTGATAATCCTCCTATTTCAGCCTCCCAAGTACTGAGATTAGAGATGTGTGCCACCATGCTCAGTTACACCATGGTTTTAAGTCTGGGGCTCAGAGCAAGAGGAAGAGGGCGAGGTGGAATGGATGGAGTGGGGGAACCCTGCCTCTTCTCCAAGGCACCTTCCACTGTCTGATCCGCTGTCGTTTTGTTCAGAGATTTCCAAGATGTCTGCAGAAGATGTGGGGGCTCTGAGCACCCGCCATGTTGGTGGGGCCAGACTGACTCAGGGACCAGCCAGTCCCTGGCTCCCCTTCAGCCTGGCCGCACTGTCTGTGGGACCCTGGGCAGCTTGCCACCCTCCTTGGCCCCACGAGAGGCTGAGCTGCGCCCCGGGACTGCGGCTTATCTCTGGCTCTTGGCGTGACTGCATCTGGACAGGCTCCAAGGGTGGCCTCCTGCTCCCAGTTAGACCCACCCGTGTGGAAATGCCCCTCCAGCGGGAGATAAGCACCCACAGCAAGCCGCCCTGGCTCTCTGCAGGGAGGAGGAGGGATGAAAAGATAAGGGCACCCAGAGCTATTTGCTTTCATCTCTCTGATTCCTCACGGGACTCTCTAGAGTTCCATTTCTTCCTCTGCCTGGGATATGTGTGTAGAAATGACGCTCCCCGCAGCAGGCGGTCCCAGATCAGCAGCACCCCGGGCCAGCCCCGGATTCCAGGTGACTGCTGCATCCACAGTTTTGTGACCCTGGACGTAGGGACGGGGCCTCCTGGGCCGGCCTTCTTTCTACTCCAGCCCCTCTTTTGCTGGGAGGCCAGTGGCTTAAACTCTCTGAACTCTGAGGGCCTCATTCGTGAGCTGGGAGGAGCAGCAGTACCTGCCTCGCGTGGTGGTGGTGGGGTGCAGTCAGCAGCGCATTCGGGCTGCTGGAGACCCGCGGTGGCCGAGGTGCGGGGCCTCCTTACATGGCGTTCTTCCCAGGCAGAACCCAGGAGGACCAGTATGCTCATGCCAGTGTACGCAGACGTTTGTGGTGTGGAGCCTGAGCGGCGTGACCAGCCCCTGGTGTGCTGGCAAGTTTCTGGTCTAGGAGGCTTGGGTCTCAGGCTGGGAACTTTGCTTGGGCCTCCCAGACTGTAGAGGTGGTGAGGGGAATCTGAGGCGGCAGTCCTCTGGCCTGTTGTGGTTGTGGACTTGGTAGTTGACACAGAGGCTCTTGCTAGTTCAAAGAGAGGTCCTCTTGAGACCACAGCCGCCCTCTATGGTTTTAGTAGCCGAGCTTGGCTCTGGACCTCAGGCAGGACTTTCCCCAGGAATTCTCAGTGTAGCCCTGGGCCTAGTATGAGACCCCAGCTTCAGAAACACACGTCCCCCAACTCTAGTACTGCCCTGTTCCCTGTCTGGGAGACATCCTGCAGAGAGGGAGGTAGGCCTGCTGTTGACTGTCCACGTGCATCAATCCCAGATCCCCACAGGCTTCCTGGGAAGCCCCTCCCGAGCACTTCCTCCAGCATTAGCTGCTGGGTGGTTGAGAATTAAACTTTCCAGAAAAGGTTGGTTTGTATTCTTCTTTTTAAACTAACAGTGAGGACAGAGTAACTTCATTTCCCTTTTTCCTTTGGCCACCAGAAGACTCAGTGTTCACTGCGTAGTCGATCTCTAGTAGCTATGTGAAGACCTTGTGACCTGCTCCCGTGACTCCTTTCTGGTTTAGCTGTCTTCAGCTTGTGTTTTTCCTCTGCTCCTGACTTTAATGACTATATTTCACTACTCTCTTTTCTTAATGGTTCTTGCCCTTTGTGGAATGAGGCTGAGGGTACGTAAAAGCACTCAACACACAAACACACGTGAAGTCATCCTCATGCTCCATCGGCGCGCTGCCCGCTCCGCTTCCTCGGCTTCACGAGGCTGCATTTGTTTGCGCGGTCACAAGCCACTGGGCAGTGAGGCCACGCCCGTGGTGTGGGGGGTGCTTTCTGCTTGTTTTCCTGTTCTCATCAGCTGCTTAGAATTTTTTAAATAATTTATTTCCAAACTATTAGTTACTCAAAGCATAAACAGTACCCTGGCGGATCAGCAGGTGTTTACTTTCTTCTCTCTCTCTCTTTTTTTTTTTTTGCAGGTCTGGGGATGGAACCCAGGGGCACTCGGCTTCCGAGCTACACCCCCTGCCCAATTTTTCATTCTTTATTTTGAAACAGGGTCTCACTGAGTTGCAGAGGCCTCACTAAGTAGCTGAGGCTGTCCGCGATCCTCTGGTCTCAGCCTCCCGAATGCTGGGATGACAAGCGTGCGCCACCACGCCCGGCTTTGGCCCCTTTTTTTAGAAGCTGCTTTTATTGGTGTATTATAGTCTCACATCATACTGTAAATCACGTTGACATGACATGCATGCACAAGCTCTCGGAGCCCCTCTCCACTTAATATCCTTCATTTTCTAGAGTATTGGGGGCATTCTGCCCCCAAGTTACACCCCCAGCCTTTTTTACTTTTTGTGTTTGAAACAGGGTCTTGTTATGTTGCTAAGTGTTATGCTACCTTGCTAGGCTGTCCTCAAACCTGTGGTCCTCCTCTCTCAGCCTCCCAAGTACTGAGATTACAGGCATGTGCCACCAGAGCTTGCCAAAAGTGGCAACTTTTAATTATTTAGTGTTCTGGTTCTGTAAATGCTTATAATGCTTATGTCACTGTTTTTCTCTCCCTTTTTGGGGGGGTGGTATTGCTGGTTGAATTCAGGGGCATCTACCTCAGAGGTGCAACCTCAGTCCTTTTTTTTTTTTTTTGCAGGTCTGGAGATGGAACCCAGGGGCATTTGACCTCTGAGCTACACCCCCTGCCCTGTTTTTTATTCTTCATTTTGAAACAGGGTCTCACTGAGTTGTGGAGGGGCTCACTAAGTAGCTGAAGCTGTCTGCGAACCACAGTCCTCTGGTCTCAGCCTCCAAATGCTGGGATCACAAGCGTGCGCCACCACGCCCAGCCCTATTTTATTTTATTTTATTTATTTATTTTTGGTGGTACTGGGGTTCCTGGAAGCCCTTCTCCCTCCGGGCTACACTCCCAGACCTATTTTATATTTTTTATTCGGAAACAGGGTCTTTTAAGCCAGCGAGGCTGGCTTCGAACCAGCGCGATCCTCCTGTCTCCGCCTCCCAAGCGTGGGGATTACAAGCGTGCGCCACCACACCAGGCTCCTATTTTATTTTTTAATGTGAAATAGGGCCTCACTAAGTTGCTGAGTCTGGCTTCGAATCTGTGATCCTCTTGTCTCAGCTTACTAAGTACTGGGGTTACAGGTGTTACCTGCACGCCTGGCTTTGTTTTTTCTTGTTACTTTTTTCAGTACTGGGGATGAAACCTAGGACCTTGAGCATACTAGGCAAGTGTTTTACCACTGAGCTGTACGCACAGGCCTTTTTTTCTTTTTTCTGTTTTGAGACAGTGTCTCACTAAGTTGCCCAGACTGGCTTCAAATTTGAAATCCTCCTGATCCTAAGTACCTAGAATTACAAGCCTGTGCTTACATGCTGGGCTCTGAAGCTCTATTTCTTATTCTATTAGCCAATGACAACATCTTGTGAGCCTCTTCCCTCTGCTCGGAACACAATAGCCTACACTTTTTCTAATGACACCTCTCCACCATCATGCCACCACGTCATGAAGTCTGTCTGTTGTACTCACGCTGCTGAGGTCGAGGTTGACAACATTCAGAGCCGTTTAATAGCGTAAGCCTCTTACAAGTGCCTGTTGCTCAAAAGTGAAAGGCCAGGGCCCCATGTTCTCATTCTGTCCAGGTGGATTGTACTCAGAGAGGCAGGATAGGCTGGATTTACATTTCCTTCTCTTTGGGCGGAAAGCCACTCAAAGAAGCCGGGCGTGGTGGCGCAGTCTTGCAATCCCAGTGCTTGGGAGGCTGAGACAGGACGATCGCACAGGCTTGAAACCAGCCTCAGCAACTTAGTGAGACCCTGTTTCCAAATAAAGTATAAAAGAGATCTGGGAGTATAGCCCGGAGGTAGGAAAGCCTCTGGGTTCCACCCCCAGTACCACCAAAAAAATTAAAAAATAAAATAAATAAATAAATAAAGCCACTCAAAGGCGAGTGTTAAGAGTGTTAGTGTTTCTTTTCTTATATCCTACCATGTATTCCTGTGCGTGTGTGTGTGTGTGTGTGTGTGTGTGTGTGTGGTACTGGGGATGGGATTCAGGGGCATTCTACTTCTGAGCTATATCCCCAAGCCTATTTTATTCCTTTATTTAGAAACAGGGTCTTCCTAAGCTGCAGATGGCCTTACTAAGTTGCTGAGACTGGCCTTGAACCTGCATTCCTCCTATTTCAGCCTCCCAAGTACTGGGATTACAAGCATGCGCCACCACGCCTGGCTTCTCCTACGGCTTCTCCTACGTATTCAAAACCCATGACTTTCTGTTTTAGTTTGCTTCATATACTGACCATGTCTTCCTTGTACAGCCGTGTTTGCTTATTTTTCCTGGGTTTCTAACACAGCATCGTCTTTCCCAGTTGTGTAGTGTCCCACCGAGTGGAATGTTGGGATCACTTTTCACCCGGTCCTCTTCTGTTGGACTCAGGTCATTTCCAGTTTTCATTCGTGTGAATGTTGCCGTAATTCATTACTTGCACCTTTGTGTGTGTGTTTCTTGTACAGTGTCTGAGAGTCCAGGAGTACTGCTTCCCACTTAAACCTGGCCCCACCCCAGCCCCTGGCCACCCACCACCCTGGCTGTGCTGACCCGCCTTTGATTAAATGGGCCTGAAGGGTGTCAGAGGTTTCTCTTGGAAAAGTGAGCCCCAGGTCATGTCCATCTTCCTCTCCCCAGGCTCTGAAAAGCGGCCAATCCTCAAATTTGAAGTTGAAAACATCTCCAACTACACAGCCCTTCTGCTGAGCGAGGATGGACAGACTCTGTACGTTGGTGCCCGGGAGGCCCTCTTCGCACTCAACAGCAGCCTCAGCTTCCTGCCGGGGGGGGAGTACCAGGAGGTGAGTGGTCCAGGGCCGAGGGAGAATGGGAGTGATGCCTGAGCTCCTGGGCCCCAGGACGGTGCAGGCAAAAGAGCAGGTGGGCTCAGCGACGCCTCTGTTGCCCCTGTACCCCCCCAGCTACCATGGAGCGCGGATGCCGAGAGGAAACAGCAGTGCAGCTTCAAGGGCAAAGATCCCAAGGTGAGCTGGGATGAGGCCACTGGGGGAGGGAGGGCTGGAGGGGATGGAGCCAGGCCCAGTGGAGAGGCAGGAGGTGGGCAGACTACCCAGGAGCAGTGGAAAGGGCGTCTGAGATGGTCACCCTTGGTTTGAGCCTCAGCCCTGCACTTACTGTCTCTGTGACCTTGGAGATGACGTCCATCTCTCTGAGAACTCAGCTCACAGGCGTAAGGCGCCGCAGACAGCCTCTGGCTCGCAGAGGGTGAGAGCCGTGCCCTCCACAGATGGCCCTGAGCCAGCGAGCTGGCCGGATTCCTTCCTGGGGAGTTTTGCTTAAGCCATTGGGTGGGGTCTGGGCCCATTCGGGGCTCTCCTGAGGGGCTCCCCGCCGTCCCCAGAGGCTTTACCCATCTTGAACGTAGTAAGAGGCCCTGGCGGAAGTGACGGAGCACCAGACTCGGGGTCCTGAGTCAGGTTCGAGTCCCGGCTGGCCCTCATGCAATCATACCTTTATTTAGTAAGTGTTTATTAAGCACTTGTTCCTTTTTAAAAAAAAAATGTGGTGCTGGTAGGAACCCAGGGCCTCACTCATGCTAATTAAGTGCTAACAGTGAGCTGCGCCCCAGCCTGTTTTAAGCACTTATTATGTCCGTGTTTTTTAGGCACTGGAGATAAAATTATGAGGGAAAAAATGGTGGAAAATCAGTCAGTTTAAAAGGTGGCCAAAGCTGGACGTGGTGGCGCACGCTTGTAATCCCAGCATTCAGGAGGCTGAGACCGGAGGATCACGGTTCACGGACAGCCTCAGCTACTTAGTGAGGTCCTCCGCAACTCAGTGAGACCCTGTTTCAAAATAAAGAATAAAAAAAAAAAATAGGGCAGGGCCTGTAACTCAGAGGTCAAATGCCCCTGGGTTTCCCCAGACCCACACACACACAAAAATGTGGTCAGGTTATATTTCACTTAAAAAGTGGCATTTGAGGCAAGATTTCAGAGGCGAGAGAGTGCCCGCGTGGCTTATGGAAAGGAACAGGGCCTTGGATTTTATTCTGGGTGAAATATTTCAGAAACCAGTAGAGAGGTAAGCAGAGGTAAATCTGTGAAATTTTGTTTGGTTTTGGTGCTAGAGATTAAAACCAGAGGTATTTTTACCTCTGATCTACTCCCAGCCCTATTATTTATTTATTTATTTGGTGGTGCTGGGGATGGAACCCAGGGGTATTCTACCTCCAAGCTACATCCCCAGCCTGATTTTTAAATCTTTTTTATTTTATTTTATTTTATTTTTTTTCGTTACTGAGGATGGAACCCAGGGCATTCTACCTCTGAGCCTCACTAAGTACTGGACACCAAGCTATACCCCTAGTCCTACTTTTTTTGTTGTTGTTTTTTTGGTACTGGGGGTGGAACCCAGAGGCTTTTCGAACCAGCACGATCCTCCTGTCTCCGCCTCCCAAGCACGGGGATTACAAGCACGTGCCGCCACGCCCAGCCGAGTTTCACTGTATTTGCAAGGCTGGCCTTGAACTTGCGATCTTTCTATCTTAGCGTCCCAAGTATTAATTTTATTTTAAAGAAAGGTCTTTCTATGAAGGTCTCTGTAAGTTGCTAAGGCTGGCCTTGAACCTGCAATCCTCCTGTCCCAGCCACCTGAGGCCTAGGATTGCAGGCGTGTACCACTGCGCCCAGTTGCCCTGTGTCCCTGGGATAATGTCCTCCAAGATGCTAAAACAGAGGGGAGAGGCCAGTGAGGCCTGGGCGATGACAGTGGCAGGCTCCAGGGTGGCAGTGATAAAGGGACGAGGCATGGCCAGACTTTCCATTCTGAAGATGGAACCACCAGGATTTCCTGGTGGAAAATGGTTTGAAAGATTCCAAGGCTGGGCCCTTGGGCCCCCGACTGAGCTAAGGAGGTGGAAGAACCTTAGGAGTTTTGGGGGAGTGGTCGCTGGTCGGAAGTGTGAGACACCTCGTGGTGCTGGTATCACCTGGGCTCAGGGTCCAGGGCCTGGCGTGTCCTCCTGCTCTGGGCCGTGGCGCCCTCACAGCATCCGTGGGACGAAGTTGGTTTTCTTTGTGCTTCTTGAGGTCCCTCATAGGGGTCCACACAGCCCAAGAAGGTGAGGTTCCCCATCTTCAGGATGACCTCCAGCTGCCAGACAGAAGGAAACTTTGCCAGGTGCAAAGGTTGCTGAGCCTGAAGGTCCCGTGCAGCACACACGCCCTGGTCTTCTGTCCCTTTGACTGCCAGAAGCTCCAGATTTGTTCCTAGTCATGAGTGTCCCTTGCCCCCAGGTCCCTGAGCAGAGGCCCCGTCCCCGGGCCTGGCCCTGGCTCTGGGGGAGAGGACTCAATGGTGCCCCCTGGTGGCACACAGGGCCTGACATCCTCCTCCTCTTTCACCCAGCGCGACTGTCAAAACTACATCAAGATCCTCTTGCCACTGAACAGCACCCACCTGTTCACCTGCGGCACAGCGGCCTTCAGTCCCCTGTGCACCTACATTGTAAGTGTCGCCCCAGCCCTAGGGTGTCCAGGCAAAAGAGGAACTCCCTCCTCCTGCCCTCAGAGCCATTGGCTAGCTCCTGCCCCGGGAGAAGGGCCGGCCTGAGGGGCTTCAGGGTAGCAGCTGGCTCAGTCCCAATGATGGTCCACCTGCAGGGGGTACATGTATCAGCCTGGCCTGAAGACCCCATCTGACCCTGACTCATCATGCCTCTGCTTGCTAGCTTCTCTCCTTTGCTCGGTCCCCTGTGTCACCCACGCGCCCCCCGCACAGCACGCACATACCCTCACATTCCCGCCCTGCACACACTCAGGCAGAGGGTGGCATTCAAGGCTGGGGACTGGGGCAGCAGCTTTGGAGCCAGGAATGCCTGGGTCCGCACCTAACTCAGTTGCTTTCCGAGCCTCATCTCCACGCTGTACCTGGGGCAGGCAGTGCCTGTCGCCCCGGGTCGGGAGTGGGCTGGCCTCCCCTCCGCCCTCTCTCCTTTCCCCTGTGCAGTCTTTTGTTCCCTGGCCTGCTCCTGATCCCACCCGCCTGCTCTCCTACAGAACGTGGAGAACTTCACTCTGGCCCGGAACGAGGTGGGGAACATCCTGCTGGAAGACGGCAAGGGCCGTTGTCCCTTTGACCCCAATTTCAAGTCCACGGCCCTGGTGGTCGGTGAGTGTCGGGGTGTGATGGACTCGCTGAGGCTCCTCCTGGGGGTGGCAGGTGCATGGAGCAGAGGCTTGGCTTGGGCAGGCGGCCGCAGGCCTGAGGTTGTAGGTCTCCACTGGGTTGATTCCCAGGGCAGTGGCCACCGGCTGCCCTTGGGTGTGACTTTTCCCAGCCCCTGCTTCCGGCTCTGCCCACTGCGGGCAGGATGGATGGTGCCAGGGTCACTCAGGGCCCGGAGCAGGGAGAAGAGGCCGTGTCCAGGAAGCCATTCCCATGGGAATGTTTTCTTGGCAGATGGCGAGCTCTACACTGGCACAGTCAGCAGCTTCCAGGGTAACGACCCGGCCATTTCCCGGAGCCAAAGCCTGCGCCCGACCAAGACCGAGAGCTCCCTCAACTGGCTGCAGGGTGAAGTTCCCCCGCGCGGGCGCTGGGACGGGACATTCTCCTGGCTGGGCCCGTCTCCAGGGTTCCTGGGCTGACTCTGTACCCTCTGGCCCCCACAGACCCTGCCTTTGTGGCCTCTGCCTACATTCCCGAGAGCCTGGGCAGTGTGCAGGGCGATGATGATAAGATCTACTTCTTCTTCAGCGAGACCGGGCAGGAGTTCGAGTTCTTTGAGAACACCATTGTGTCCCGCGTGGCACGCATCTGCAAGGTGAGCTATTTGGGCCATGGGGTGGCCAGCTGAGCCCCGCGGCTCCCTACCGGCAGGAACCCCCATCTGCGCCTTTGTTTCAGTGGTGCTAGGGATGGAACCTGGCCCCTCACACATGCTAGGCAAGCGCTGTACCACTGAGCTATATCCCAGGCCCTGTCTTTCCTTAATGATCATTATTATCATAATTGTTTTGATACTAGGGATTAAATCCAGGGGCTTTCTACCTCTGAGCTACATCCATAGCCCCCTGGCCTTTTTTTTGGGGGGGGGGTGGTACTGGGGATGGAACCCAGGGGCCTTCTACCTCCGGGCTATACTCCCAGACCTATTTTATATTTTATTTGAAAACAGGGTCTCTTAAGCCAGCTGAGGCTGGCTTCGAACCTGCGCAATCCTCCTGTCTCCCTGTCTCAGCCTCCCAAGTGCGGAGATTACAAGCGTGTGCCACCATGCCCGGCTTTTTATAATTTTTTTTTTTTTTTTTTTTGAAACAGGGTCTCGCTAAGTTGCTGAGGCTGGTTTCAAACCTGTCATCCTCTGTCTCAGCCTCCCAAGTACTGGGATTATAGGCATGTGCCACTACACCTGACTTACTGGCCTTTTTAAACTACATGTACTTATGACATTAGCTTCCTTACAAATACGAAATACGAATCCTGCTATATCAGGGTGCTTTGGCATCCTTGTTAGTCCAGTAGTCAGTCATGGCCACCTTTCCCTATCTTATTGATTGTGTGTGTGTGTGTGTGTGTGTGTGTGTGAGAGAGAGAGAGAGAGAGAGAGAGAGAGAGAGAGAGAGAGAGAGAGAGAGAGAGAGAGAGATTGGGGATTGAACCTATCGGAGTCCTACCTCTGAGCTACAGCCCTATTTTTTTTTTATTTGGAAACAGCATTTTGCTAAGTTTAGGCCTCACCAAGTTGCTGAGGCTGGCTTCAAAATCTGATTCTCCTGTCTCAGCCTCCCAAGAACTGGGATCACAGGCATGCGCCACCATGCCCAGCTTTTTTGATGGACTGATAGAGAAAGACACAGGGTCTAGCTATGTCTCCCAAGTTGGCTACGAACCCCTAGGCTATAGCAATCCTCTTTCCTCTGCCTTCTGAGTAGCCAGGACTGCAGGCACACAGCCAGATGGCTAATGATGCTGGCCAAGCGCTCTACCTCAGAGCTGCATCCCAGCCCTTTACCTGTTTAGAGCTCAGGCTGGTCCTTGTGTATTCGTAGCCCATAGTAAGGATTGTACCTCATGCCAGCCTCCGGGTTTTCTTGGATTTAGCTAGAATATTGTCCTGGCTTTCAGAGTCTTCAATTCATGGTCTGTCTCGGCCAACCCTGGGGAAGGGGCAGTGGGGCGCCATGCCTTCCCTGGGGCCCCGCCTGTGCCTGAGCTGTTCCGTGCCTCCCTCTTCCAGGCGGACGAGGGTGGAGAGCGGGTGCTGCAGCAGCGCTGGACGTCCTTCCTCAAGGCCCAGCTGCTGTGCTCCCGGCCTGGCGACGGCTTCCCGTTCAACGTGCTGCAGGATGTCTTCACGCTGAGCCCCAGCCCCCAGGACTGGCGAGACACGCTTTTCTACGGGGTCTTCACCTCCCAGTGGTAGGGACCCCGGGACCCAACTGGGGATGGGAAGGAAAAGGGTGGCCAGTGCTGCGCCCGAGAGCCGACCTTGTCTCCAGCCCCTAGAGCTCCGGTGTTAATCTGGTTGTCTGTTTTGTAGGCATGGGGGAACCACAGAGGGCTCCGCCATCTGTGTCTTCTCCATGAAGGATGTGCAGAAGGCTTTCAGTGGCCTCTACAAGGAGGTGAACCGAGAGACCCAGCAGTGGTACACTGTGACGCACCCAGTGCCCACGCCCCGGCCTGGAGCGGTGAGTACGGGGAAGAGGTGGGTCCCAGCCCACTGACGCGGCCAGGTCACATATAGCTCTGCATCTGTCTTCTCATCTTTAAAATGGGGACCCACTGGGTGTGGTGATGCATGCTTATAACCCTAATATGTAGGAGGCTGAGACAGGAGTATCACAGGTTTGAGGACAGCCTCAGCCATTTAGTGAGGCTCTCAGCAACCTGGTGAGACCCTGTTTTTAAATAAGAAATAAAATTGGAGCCAGGCGTGGCGGCGCACACTTGTAATCCCAGCATTTGGGAGGCTGAGACAGGAGGATCGGGGTTCATGGACAGCCTCAGCTACTTAGTAAGGCCCTCCTAAACCTAGTGAGACCCTGTTTCAAAATAAAGAATAAAAAATAGGGCAGGGGGTGTGGCTTGGCGGTTGAATGCCCCTGGGTTCCATCCCCAGACCTGCAAAAAAAAATTAAAAATAAATAAATAAATAAAAATACTAAAAAATAGGTCTGGGGTATAGCTCAGAGATACAAATGCCCCTGGGTTCCATTCCCAGTACCACAAAAAAAAGAAAAAAAAATTGAAAGGGGGAAGGAAACCACAGGGAGCCCACTGTGGCCGAGGCCTATCGGTTGAGGCTCCCTAGAGTGTAAACAGAAGCCCTGCAGCAGCAAGTACAGGCAGGACAGGACACTGCTCATCGAGCGCTCCGCGGCGCTCCAGTGAAAGGATGCGAGCAGGCAGAAGAGCGGTTCTGTTTAAAGGCTGCCGTGTGAATGGGCCAGCAAGGAACCCACAGAGCCCTGGTTTCCCCCACTGGGCATTCCTTGGGGCCTTCAGACTGGTACCCTGGCACTCCGCAGAAGGGCAGGCAGTGTGCCATGGCCCCGGCAGATGCTGCTAGTGTCTGGGGGGAACTGCAGCTGCCCATCTCACTGCTGGCTCATGGCTGGCCCTCTCCTTCAGTGCATCACCAACAGTGCCCGAGAACGGAAGATCTACTCGTCCCTGCAGCTCCCAGACCGGGTGCTGAACTTCCTCAAGGACCACTTCCTGATGGACGGGCAGGTCCGCAGCCGCCTGCTGCTGCTGCAGCCACAAGCCCGCTACCAGCGTGTGGCTGTGCACCGGGTCCCCGGCCTGCACCGCACCTACGATGTCCTCTTCCTGGGCACAGGTGAGAGACTGCAGCCTGCAGGCCGGGGGACTGGGCAGGGCTGGTGGGTGGCCATCCACCGTAACATGGGTGGCAGCCTCCAGCTGGGGACTGAGTCCTCTGCTCTCCAGGTGACGGCCGGCTGCACAAGGCGGTGGACGTGGGCTCCGGCCTACACATTATTGAAGAACTCCAGGTTTTTGCCCCAGGCCAGCCCGTGCAGAACCTGCTCCTGGACGGCCAGAGGGTGAGCCGCGGTGAGGGAGGGGCCCGGGCCCCCCGTTACCACCAGGCAGCCCCCACCTGGCTTGTCCTCCCCTGCCTGGCAAAATGGAAAGTTACACAATCCAGGCCCCTCACGCAGGCCATCAGAAAATGAGGGTTCTTGCCAGGCATGGTGGCGCACGCTTGTAATCCCTGTGCTTGGGAGGTGGAGACAGGAGGATTGCGCAGGTTTGAAGCCAGCTTCTCTGGCTTAAGAGATCCTGTTTGCAATTAAAAAATATATTAAAAAAAAGTAGGTCTGGGAGTGTAGCCCAGAGGTAGAAGGGTTCCATCCCCAGTACCACCAAAAAAGAAAAAGAAAAAGGAATCTGGAGCTGGCACCTGGGAGGCTAAGACAGGAGGGTCTCGGGTTTGTGGTCAGCCTCAGAAACTTTGTGAGACCCTGTTTTAAAATAAAAAATAAACTGGATAGGATGGTACATAGCTGTAATCCCAGTACTTGGGAGGCTGAGACAAGAGGATCACGGGTTTGAGGCCAACCTCAGCAGCTTTGCAAGATCTTGTTTCAAACTAAGAAATTAAATAGGGCTGGGTTATAGTTCAGAGGTAGAATGCCCCTGGTGGGGTGCAAGGCACATGACAGAGGCCTCTTAGAGGTGGCTCGAGTGGCACGTGAGCCAGCGTAGCGGGGCAGCCGGGCCGCCTGCCGCTTCTCATCCCGGCGTCTTGCAGGGGCTGCTGTATGCTGCTTCCCACTCGGGTGTAGTCCAGGTGCCTGTGGCCAACTGCAGCCTGTACCGGAGCTGTGGAGACTGCCTCCTTGCTCGGGACCCCTACTGTGCTTGGAGTGGCTCCAGCTGCAGACACATCAGCCTCTACAGGCCTGAACTGGACTCCAGGTGAGCCCCCCACGGCCTCCCACCTGCCAATCCCTGTACATCTGGCCTCAGAATCCTTCTGTAGGCCTCGCTAGGATCCTCACATGGTCGTCCCCCATCTCAGCAGCATGATTCATGAGCTGCCTACTTCCTCCAAAAGTGACGGAGTTTAGCCAGTCAGCGCCGGTCTTACCTGTCTGGAAAGTGGGGCTGGCGCCGTGGTAGCGCATGGTACATCACAGCCAGGAAAAGCCTTGCAGGAAAGTGTGATTGGCAGGCAAACATGCTTTAGGGACAGTAAGGCCACAGAACATTCTCTTAAACCTTCAAAAAGTGGTCCAGAATAACATGTCTGGGCTGGGCGAGGTGGTGCATGCTTGTAATCTCAGCATTTGAGAGGCTGAGACTGGAGGATCGGGGTTTGCGTACAGTCTCGGCTACTTAGTGAGGCCCTTCGCAACTCAGTGAGACCCTGTTTCAAAATAAAGTATAAAAAAAATAGGGCAGGGGGTATAGCTCGGAGGTAGAATGCCCCTGGGTTCCACCCCCAGTACCACAGTACCCGTTTTTGTATTGCAAAACCTAAAGGGGCACTTACGCAGATACATCTGGAAGGATCATACAAAATGCTGTTGTGATCTCTGGAAGGCAGGTTACATTGGGATTTTTGGAGTTTTAAATTCTTTGTAGTGTAGTTTTCCATTTACTGAGTACATCAAGAATTGCCTTTTTTTTTTTTAAATTGGTGCACTGTATTCATACATCATAGTGGGATACAAACTTTTGTAGACATACATGCACACAACGCCCAGTCAGCCCCCACCCGATCCCCACCCCATTATCTCCCCATCCCTCCCTCCCATGCTTGGCTTAGTGGTTGACATCTAGTATTATAGCAATTTATCCAAAATTAAAAATGATAATCTCACATAACAGTTTCATTTGTCTGATACCAAGCTTTTGATGACTTAAAGATAACATTTCAATATTTCTTTTTACTTTCTTTCTTACCAGAGAATATTTTTTTTCTATTTTTTTTAGGTGAAACTATCATATATTTATATATTTATTTTTCAGAAAAAAAATCTATCCTAATATGGAATATGGACTCTAGATACCCAAAACGATCTTGAAAAAGAACAAAGCTAGAAGATATATATTTTCTGATTTCAAACCATATAAAGCTACAATAATTGAAACAGTGTACTACTATTCTAAAGGCAGATATATAAACCATTGGAGTTAAATAAAAGCCTAGAGCTAAATTCTTCCCTATATTGTCAAGTTATTTTTGACAAGGTTTCCACGAACATTTGGTGGTGGAAATAATAATCTTTTAACTAAATATTGTTGAAACATAATAATTACATGGAAAAGAATAAAGTTGGACCCTTACCTAATCCCATAAACAAATATTAACTCAAAATAGATAAAAGACCTAAATATAAATCTTAAGACTATAAACTTTTAGGAGAAAATCTGGGTCATAAAACCTCACAACACTGAAATTGGCAGTGATTTCTTGGATATGATTTCAATGGCACAGGCAACAGAAGAGTATACAAACTCCCTAAAAAATAAAAAAATATATTGTATATCCAAAGACAATGTAAACAGAGTTAACAGTTACTAATAGAATGGGATAAAATATTTCCAAATGCTATATCTGAAGGTATATTAATATTCCAACTAGAAATCCTAAAAATTAACAACAATAAAGGCAAACAATACCATTTAGAGATAGGTAAAAGACTAACATAAGTAATGAATCTCCACAGATAACCAATCTTAGTTGACTGTTGGATGGAAACTCTTGTTTCTCTGGTTCTTGTGTGTGTTACCTAGTTCTTCTTTGTAGTTAATCTCTTTGAGTATTTTCTCTAGTGCTGGTTTTGAAGACATAAATTCCTTCAGTTTCTGTTTGTCATGGAAGCTTCTTATTTTTCCATCTAATTTGGTAGAAAGTTTTGCTGGATAGGAAATTTTTGGCTGGAAGTTGTTTTCTTTCAGAGTTTGGAATATGTTACTCCAAGCCCTTCTGGCTCTCATGACTTGGTTTGGGAAGTCTGGAGTGATTCTAATTGGTTTGCCTCTGAATGTCACTTGGCCCTTTGTTTTTGTTGCCTTTAAGATTCTCTGCTTGGCTTCCGCATTGGTCATTTTGACAATTATGTGGCGTGGGGATCCTCTTCTCCGATCCTGTCTAAAGGGAGTTCTATAAGTTTCCCGGACCTGTGTATCAACCTCTTGCTCTATGTTTGGAAAATTTTCTGCTATTACTTCCTTGAAGAGATTGTTGATCCCTTTGGTTTCACTTTCTTTTCCCTCCTCTATTCCAATTATTCTTAGGTTAGCTCTCTTAAAATGGGCCCATATTTCTTCAATATCAGATTCCTGCTGTCGGATATTTTTTCCTAGATTAGAAACTATGCGTTCATTTTTGGAATGATCATCTTCTAAGAGTGAGATTCTGTTCTCCATATGGTCTAATCGGTTGTTTGTGCTTTGAACTGAGGCCTTTACTTCATTAATTGCATCCTTTATCTCTTTTTGGCTCTGAGTTCTTTTCGAAGCACCTCTTATTTCTACAGTTATTTCCCTGATTTGATCTTCTAGAAGTCTCTGATTTTCTGTTTTATCGGATTCTGATGTTGTGGGGTTGTGGGCATTCATTGCTCCAGTATTATTCCTCTTTCCCATGATTTCGGAAGTTTGTGCCCTCTCTGGGTTCTTCCCTTGGGTCACTATGACTTCATTAAGGTGTTCTGGATCTCGAGTCAGTAGTATCTCAGACCCCACTACTCCTTTACTGGGTTGTATCACAGAGTCTCTGACCCAGAGAGTCAATAGAGGCTGCTTTAGACTGTGGGGGGTGCCAGGTTGCACGTTCTCCTATGGTGTGATATCTTTGCCACCGCCCCTCCCCCACTGGTTCAAGTCCCAGGGAGTACAGTACTGGGATTTCTCCTCTGTGGCCCGCAATTTGACTCACTGTTCTTGAGTACGCAGATGTAGCTGTACTGGATTCGGTGAATCAAGAATTGCCTTTTTAAAATTATTATGATGTAAATCAATGCATGTCTATTACTCAGATAGTTACATACAGACCCAGCTGTCTTTCCAGACTTTTTTTCTGAGAGAACATTCTGCCTTTGTAATTAAAGGAAAGAGTATGTCAGTTTTATTCATAATAAAGTGCAGACAGGAAATGCTCACTCAATCCCTGTGGGGCTGGGGAGTCAGCTTGCAGAAGGCTCCTCTCCCTTGCTCTGGGCTTGGTGTTCCCTGAGCACCAGGTCTCTTGTCTGGGCTCAGGTCTGCACTGAGGGACAAAGGAACATGGCTTTGTGGGGCTTCCTGGCTAACTCAGACTCTGGTCCTCAGGCCGTGGATCCAGGACATCGAGGGGGCCAATGCCAAGGAGCTCTGCAACATTTCCTCAGCCAGTCCTCGGGCTGCAGGTAAGGTGCACCCTTGGGCTGGAGGAGCGAGGCAGGGGTCCCAGGCCTTTGCCAGTCCCAGGAGTTCCCAGAGTTGCCCATCATGGCACCAGGGGCACAGGTGGGAGGAGCGGGGCAAGCCTGGAGCTGCTTTGCACACCAGCCCCTCCACCCCGGGCCTCTTCTGCCCACAGGCAAGAAGCTGTGTGAGCAAGTCCAGTTCCAGCCCAACACGGTGAACACCTTGGCCTGCCCACTCCTCTCCAACCTGGCCACCCGGCTCTGGCTGCACAACGGGGTCGAAGTCAATGCCTCGGCCTCCTGCCGTGTGTTGCCCTCTGGGGACCTCCTGCTGGTGGGCAGCCAGCAGGGGCTGGGGGTGTTCCAGTGCTGGTCACTAGAGGAGGGCTTCCAGCAGCTCGTGGCCAGCTACTGCCCAGAGGTGCAGGAGGACAGGAAGGCGGATGGAGGCGGCAGCGTGCCCATCATCAACACATCCAGGGTGAGCGCGCCAGCGGGTGGTGTGGAGAGCTGGGGCGCAGACAAGTCCTACTGGAATGAGTTCCTGGTGATGTGCGCGCTCTTTGGGCTCGCCGTGGTGCTTCTGGTTTTATTCTTCCTCTACCGAAACCGGGACGGCATGAAGGTCTTCCTGAAGCAGGGGGAGCGCGCCAGCGTGCACCCCAAGACCCGCCCTGTAGTGCTGCCTCCTGAGACCCGACCACTCAACGGCCTCGGCCCTCCTAGCACATCACTGGACCACCGAGGCTACCAGGCCCTGTCAGACAGCTCCCCGGGACCCCGGGTCTTCACCGAGTCAGAGAAGAGGCCGCTCAGCATCCAGGACAGCTTTGTGGAGGTGTCTCCTGTGTGCCCCCGGCCCCGGGTCCGCCTGGGCTCTGAGATCCGAGACTCTGTGGTGTGAGAGCTGACTCCCAGCTCAGGCCGCCCCGGCTTGGGGGCTGTGAACACTCATGTCGGCTGGGCCTCTGCTCCTCATGGAACACAACCATGGTGTCCTGCCCTCTAGAGCCCTGGAGCCAGTCAGCTCCTCCCAGCCAGCAAGCCTAGCCCGGCCGCACCGAAGGTGGGCTGACCTTAGGGCCCAGCGGGGCCTGCCCAGGTGGGCAGAACAGTGCTCCTGAGTAAACTGAGCCCTTCAAAAAGACCGAAAATGTGAAGCCAGAGAGCGAGGGGAGAGCGGGCATGGACGCCGTGTAGGAGGCCAGGCTGCACCCTTCCAGCCATCCAGGCTCTTGGACCAAGTTAGAGACCCCTCACCAGCTGGCCCACCACCCTCCGCCTTACTGACTGCTGCACGCTGTCCTCCCCGTGGAATCAGGCCCAGCTTGGGCTCCGAGGGCCTGGCCCTGCCGGCCAGCGAGGACGTGGCTGTTGCTGCCGTCACCCCACCACCTCAGGGACCAGAGGGCCAGGCTGGCTCTGCAGCCCTCCCAGCTCCACTCCTGGACCTCCTGGCCAGTGCTTGTGGCCACACCAGAGGGACTGTGAGCCCACAAAGTTTGTGACAACGTACTCCTTCACCTTGGATTCACGATAGACACTGTTGCCCGCCTCCTTCCCCAGCCTGAGTTAACCCTGTGTCCCTTCCAGCACCTGGCCCTGTCTTAGGACTCCACACAGTGAGGTGACTGTTCCCTGCCCTCAGTTCCCCTCACCCCTTGCCCGTCTCCACACTAAGGGATACTGACACTGCCCAGCACAGGGTCCTTGATTCATGTGGATTTTATATTTTTTTTAATAAGATGCACTTTACTTTTTTTTATTTTTAATAAAACCTGAAGAACGATTGTTCAGTGGTAAGCTTTTCTTGCTTTTCTTTTTTCTTTTCTTTTTGTGCTGCTGGGTATTGAACCCAGGTGCACTCTACCTTCAAGTCACACTCCCATCCCTGTTTTTTATTTGGAAACAGGATCTTGCTAAGTTGCTGGGAGCTTAAGTTGCTGAGGGTGGCCTCGAACCTGCAATCTTCCTATCTCAGCCTCCCAAGTACAGGGATTACAGGCATGTGCCCTTCCTTGCTTTTAGAGGATGGTCTGTTTCCGAAGGTCCCAAGCCTCTTCCTTCCAGTGGCCAGTGAGAAGAGCCAGCCTGGCCTGGACAACACCCAGAGGAGTGGCATTCTGCGGGCACAGGTCACCCACTACTGGGCAAGGCTTCTCCTGGTTTACCTCAACCCCTCTACTCCACATTCCCAGTTCAGATCAGCAGAGGGGGCATAGGAAGTTGAGGTTTTTAATTCTACAATTCTTAATTTTTCTTATTTATTTTTGTGGTACTGGGAATTGAACCAAGGGGCATTCTACTTCTGAGCTATACCCCCCAGCCCAATTTTTTTTTTTTTTTTTTTTTTTTTTTTTTTTGCGGTACCAGGATGGAACCCAGGGGCACTGTACCTCCAAGCTACACCCTCAGCCCTAGTTTTTAGTCTTTTTATTTTTGAAGCAGGCCTCGCCAAGTAGCTGAGGCTGTCTGCCAACTGCAATCCTCCAGCCAGTTTCCACCTCCTGAATGCTGGGATTACAAGCATGCACCACCACGCCCAGCTTTTTGTTCTTTTTTTTTTCTTTCTCCTTTTTGGTGGTCCTGGGGTTCCTGGAAGCCCTTCTACCTCCAGGCTACACTCCCAGACCTATTTTATACTTTTTTTATTTTTGGAAACAGGGTCTCTTAAGCCAGCGGGGCTGGCTTCGAACCAGCGCGATCCTCCTGTCTCTGCCTCCCAAGTGCGGGGATTACAAGCATGCGCCACCACGCCCAGCTATTCTTTATTTTTTGAAACAAGGTCTCACTAAGTTGTGGAAGGCCTCACTAAGTGACTGAGGCTATCTGAGAACCTACGATCCTCTTGTCTCAGCCTCCCAAGAACTGGGATTACAAGCGTGTACCACCACATCTGGCTTAACAATTCTTAATTTTTCTAATGATCACAAATTGACTTTCTCCTGTTGGCATAGTTATTGAGATTTTCATGCATGCAAAAATTCATGCAACCACTACCACTCCCAGGATCCAGAGTGTTCTGCCTCAATCTGTCCTTATACTTTCACTTGGGGGCAGGCAGGGCTTGGCTTCCCACTGGCCCCTTCTTTATTATCTTTTTTTTCTGCAGTACTCTACCACTGAGCTACCTCTGAACTGCACTCCCAGCCCTATTTTTTATTCTTTATTTTGAAGCTGTGCCTCACTAAGTAACTGAGGTTGGCCGAGAAACTGCAATCTTCCTGTCTCAGCCTCCTGAGTGTTGGGATTACAAGTGTGCACCTCCCGGCCCAGCTTGGCCCCTTCTTTTATCTTTTATTTTTTTGTGTGTGTGTGTGGTGGTACTAGGGTTCCTGGAAACCCCACCTCTGGGCTACACTCCCAGACCTATTTTATATTTTTATTTGGAAACAGGGTCTCTTAAGCCAGCAAGGCTGGCTTTGAACCTGTGCGATCCTCCTGTCTCTGCCTCCCAAGCGCAGGGATTACAAGCGTGCGCCACCATGCCCGGCTTGGCCCCTTCTTTAGATGTGACTTATTCCTATCCTGATCAGAGGTTCCTAAAAGTCCAGTCCTTCCGCAAACCAGTGTTTCTAGTGCCATACACAGGATCAAAACTTCTAAGCCTTTATTGATTAGTGGAAACAGTGATGACAATGAAGGGGAGATGGGTAGCGCCCTCCCCTGCCCAGGGCGAGACTGCACAGTGCCAGCTCCAGGCTGGGCCAGCGTGGCCCGCCCTGACAAGGCAGGCATGACCTTGGCCACAGTTCAGCAGTGGAGAGGTCTTGGACAGGGTGCTGGGACACACACCAGGGCTGCTGTCACAGGACAATCTTAAAGGAACTGCACAAAAAAAAGAGTTGAGTTTTTTTTTTTTTCTTTTGCATTGCTGGGAATTAGATGCAAGGCCTCACAGGCTAAGCACACACTCTACCACAAAGCTACACCCCCAGCCCAACGTGGGTTTTCTGACCAAAAGGGAGGATAGGGACTAAACCCAAACATAGACACCCCTTCCGTAAGACCCTTCTTTTGAATGGGCTATGTCCCTTGTCCAAGTCCCTCCACTCTGAAAGAGTGACCTGAGATATTCAGAGGAAGCAGGAGTTTTCTCTCTCCCCAGTACCACCTCCCACAATGACACTCTGGATCCAGAGAGAGCAGATGAGGATCTGTGGGTGCCCAGAATGCAGGACAACCTCTGAGAAATACCTGGCAAAGTCAGGTGAGCGTGAGATGACATGCTGAAACTCGGAGAGATTGATGGTCCCATCCCTATCGATATCTGACTCTTCCAGGATCTGGGATAGAGAGAGCTTTAGGCGGGAGCCCCAACCTGTCCCTCCGGCTCCCCAGCCAAGCCACTCACATTGTCAATGAGCTGCTTCATCTCTGAGGCACTGAGCCGTGTATCCTCACCCTCGCCCGTGAGGCAGTTCACAAGCCGACTCAGGTCTTCTCTATCCAGGGTCCCGTCATCATCAAAGTCTAGAGGGCAGACATAGGAAGCCCACCCCAAAGAACAACACAGTCAGAAGGAGCTCTGTGGCTACCCCCCACCTCGTTTCACAAGCAGCGCCTCCCCGAAGCCCGCGTGGGAAGGGATAGTGCTCCACCAGCTCCTCCAGGTCCCTACCAAAGATGCGGAAGGCGTAGTGGGACTTGATGTCTGGGGTTGCTGTGTCACTGAACACACTCAGGAGGTCCAGGAAGTCCTCAAAGCTCAGGCTGTCTCTGGTGGGGGACGTGGAGAAGACCCTGCAGATTCGCTCCTTGAAGGGGTTGGCCTAGGTGAAAAAGCCTTCTGTGAATGCACAGGACACTGCCCGGCTCGAACACCCTCAGAGCCAACCAGACAACCAGACACTGGAGAGCAGGTCCCAGTGCCAGCCGCATGGAGCTCAGGCTCACAGGGAAGCTCTGGGGCCGGGACGGACGGCCACGGGGGACGGACGGCCACGGGGCACAGAAGGGCCAAACAAGCCGGCTTGGGAGGGCAGACGGCTTCCTGGGAATCTGCTTAACTCAAAGGTGTAAATGACATAAATGGGGCAGAGTGGGAAGGGGGGTATCCTAAGCAAAGGGAGCAACATGGGCTGATTATTTTAATTTATTTATTTATTTTGCGGGTCTGGGGATGGAACCCAGGGGCATTTGACCTCCAAGCTATACCCCTGCCCTGTTTCTTTTGTGTTTTTTTGTTTGTTTGTTTGTTTGTTTTGGTGGTACTGGGGTTCCTGGAAGCCCTTCTACCTCTGGGCTACACTCCCAGACATATTTTATATTTTTATTTGGAAACAGGGTCTCCTAAGCCAGCACACGCAGCTGGCTTTGAACCTGCGCGATCCTCCTGTCTCTGCCTCTCAAGCGCGGGGATTACAAGCGTGCACTACTACGCCCGGCTAGTGAGACCCTGTTTCAAAATAAAAAATAAAAAACAGGGCAGGGGCCTGGTGTGGTGGTGCACGCTTGTAATCCCTGCACTTGGGAGGCAGAGACAGAAGGATCTCGCAGGTTCGAAGCCAGCCTCAGCTACTTAGTGAGGCTCTCAGCAACTTAGTGAGACCCTGTTTCCAAATAAAATATAAAATAGGCCTGGGATGGGATATACAGCCCGGAGGTAGAAAGCCTCTGGGTTCCACCCCCAGTACCACAAAAAAAAAAGAAAAGAAAAGAAAAGAAACAGGGTCTCACTAAGTTGTGGAGGGCCTCACTAAGCGTGCACCACCACGCCCGGCTTGGGCTGATTATTTTATTTTTATTTATTTATTTATTTTTTGGGTGGTACTGGGGGTGGAACCCAGAGGCTTTCTACCTCCGGGCTATACTTCCAGACCTTTTTTATATTTTATTTGGAAACAGGGTCTCACTAAGTTGCTGAAAGCCTCACTAAGTAGCTGAGGCTGGCTTCGAACCCGTGTGATCCTCCGGTCTCAGCCTCCCAAACACGGGGATTACAAGCGTGCGCCACCACGCCCGGCCAGGGCTGATTATTTTAAAACAAGAATATTTAATTGGACAACTACTGGTTATAGGCAATGGGCCAGGCCCTTTATATAGAAATTTATTTTTTGTCATATTGGGGATTGAACCATGGGAACTTTATCACTGAGCTGTACCCCCTCCAGCCTTTTTACTTTCTTAGACAGGGTTTTGCTAAGTTACCCAGGCTAGCCTTGATTTTGTGATCTTCCTGCCCCAGCCTCCTGAGTAGCTGCATCACAGCTAGCACCTAGGAATTTTCACAGTAGCCCTGGGTAGTGGCAATCAGCCTGTACAATAGGGTTCTCCAACTGCAATAAGGTAATTCAACTCCTTAAAGAACCAAGCCTTTAGCCAGGTGTGGTGGTTTATGCCCATAGTCCCAGTACTTGGGAAGCTGTGACAGGAAGACTGCATGTTCAAGACCAGCCTCAATCTAGCGAGACCCTGTTTCGAAATAAAAATAAATAGAGCTAGAGGTGTAGTACAGAGTTAAAAAGCCCCTGGAGCCAGGCGTGGTGGTGCACGCTTGTAATCCCAGCATTTGGGAGGCTGAGACTGGAGGATCGAGGTTCGCGGACAGCCTCAGCTACTTAGTGAGGCCCTCTGCAACTCAGTGAGATCCTTTTTCAAAATAAAATAAAAAATAGGGCAGGGGGTGTAGCTCGGAGGTCGAATGCCCCTGGGTTCCATCCCCTGACTCGCAAAAAAAAAAAAGTAAATAAAAATAAAAATAAAAAGCCCCCGGATTCAATCATTCCCAATAACACACACACACACACACACACACACACACACACACACACACACTCATTCTCTCTCTCTCTCTCTCTCTCACAGTTAAGAATTTCTTTTCTTTTTTTATACTGGGAATGGAACTCAGGGGCCTTCTACCTCCAGGCTATACCCCCAGACCTATTTTATTTATTTATTTTTGCAGTACTGGGGATTGAACCCAGGGGTATTGTACCTCCAAGGTACACTCCCCACCCTAATTTTTTTATTCTTTAATTTGTGTGTGTGTGTTTCTGGGGGTGGAACCCAGGCTGTAGCATTCAACCTCCAAGCTACAGCCCCTGCCCTATGTTTTATTCTTTATTTTGAAACCGGGTCTCACTGAGTTGCAGAGGGCCTCACTAAGTAGCTGAGGCTGTCCGTGAACTGTGATCCTCCTGTCTCAGCCTCCCAAATGCTGGGATTACAAGCGTGCACCACTATGCCCGGCTTAGAACTCCAATTTAATAAGCACCATTCTAGATAATTCTGCCGGGTGATTTTGGTTATGCCTTGCTCCCAGGAAATTAGGGCTAAGCAGAAAAAAGACCAGAATGAGGGCCAGTGACTACATGATCTGAAGGAAGTGTTGGGGAGTCTGGCAAAGCAAGGGTGGCTGGAGGGGCTGGGGTCTGCACCTTGAGCTCTGGAAGGCTGAGGATCAGCTCAAAGGACACTCGGGCCTGCAGTGACTCCTCCACGCTCCGTTGCTCCTGGGGAAGCAGCTCACAAAACCTCCTGTGGGCTCTGGCAAGGAGAGGTGAACTTGTCACTCCCAAGTAATCAGCCTCCCTGTGGGTATTACATTCCCACTCCTTGCCTGACACTAGACCCGTCATTAGCCAGGTGAGAAGCTCAGCCACATACACTGAACAGAATCACGGGCAAGGTCAGCCAAAGGGAGATAAGACACAAGAGAGTACAGGCTGGAAGTCCATTTTGCAGGATGCATTTACTGAGGGCCTACTGTGTATCTTCTGCCACTGAGCTGGGCACTAATTCTAGATCCCTGAGGTATAGAGAGGTTAGAGAAAGAGTCAGAAATACGCCCTTAAAATAGGGGAGAAAAAAGCCAGGCAAGGTGGTCTGTGCCTCTAATTCCTGTATTTGGGAGGTGGAGACAGGAGGATAGCAGGTTCAAGGCCAGCCTCAGTGAGATCCTTTTTTTTTTGTGTGTGTGTGTGTGGTACTGGGGATGAAACCCAGGGGCATTTACCTCCCTATCTTTTATTCGTTATCTTGAAACAGGGTCTCACTGAGTTGCAAAGGGCTTCACTAAGTAGCTGAGGCTGTCCTCAACCGCGATCCTCCTGTCTCAGCCTCCCCAATGCTGGGATTACAACCATGCGCCACCATGCGCAACTGAGATCCTCTTAAAAAAAAAAAAAATGCCAGCGTGGTGTCCACGCTTGTAATCCCAGTACATGGGAGCCTGAGACAGAAGGAGTGCATGTTCAAAGCCAGACTTGGCAACTTAGTATAGCTCTCAACAACCTAGTGAGACTCTGTTTCTAGATAAGAAATTTTAAAAAGCCGGGTTAGGGGTGTAGCTCGAAGATAGAATTCCTCTGGGTTCAATCTCCAGTACCTAAATAAATAAATAAAATAACAAAAAGGGCTGGGGATGTAGTAGCTCAGAAGTAGAATGCCTCTGGGTTAAATCCCCAATACAAAAGGAAAGGAAGGCAGGTAGGGAGCAAAACCACAATCTCACCTGGATTTCGCAGCAGGGATTCCTGCTCCTCCACCCTCCCTGAACTATCCTCCTCCTCAACCACACCCCTTCCTCCCCCACCAAGAATGATCTTTGCACAGGAATCTCATTAAATCCACTAACTCCCCGTGCAGTCTTAGGCGCGTTGCCCATTTCCTTGTCCTGTGCCTCCCTTCTGAAGGTTACATTAGGTAATGTATGCACAGCTCCTGGTCTAAGACAAGTGTTCAGTAAGCGTTAACGGTTATTATATTATTCAGATAATGCTAGAAAAAAATGCCCGGTTCCCCAAGGCTTCACTGCTTTTGTCGGTGGGCAAAGTCGGCCGAGAGCAAGAGCAGCCCCTGCTGGACCGAGGCAGTAGGTTAGGTAGTGCAGAAGCCAGGGAAACGCAGGTCAAACAGCGCCCAACTTTTCCCGGATCCTAACAGATGGCTCCGCGGTGCACGCTAGGAGGGCGCGCCGGGCAGGGGCGCAGCTGGGGCGTGGACGGCCGGCCTCCCGCAAGCGCGGCCCCCCCTTCAAGGGGCTCGGCGGCTCGGACCTGAAAGACGGCGTCCCCCAAAACCTCCCCTAGCGGGTCCAAGTCGGAAGCTGGGTTCTGGGCAGCACTCACAGGAGGATCTCCGGCTTCGTCAGGAACGTCAGGTCCTGGAAAGCAAACCAGAGAGGGGGTCTGGGGCCGCCCGGGGGGCATGCAGCCCCGCCGCCCGCCCCAGACACCGCTGCGCGCTCGGGCCGGCACGCGAGCCCCGCGCACCTGGTACTCGGCCAGCAGCTCCTTGGACAGGCGGCTGCCCGAGCTCCCCATCGCCGCGCCGCGCGCCGTCCGCCGACTCTCCTCGGGACGCCGGCCACTTCTCACTTCCGCCCTCGAGCTGCGTCACCGCCCTGCCCCCGCGGCAACCGCTGCTGGGCCGCCGCCCCCGGCCCGCCCCGCCTCGCCGCGCCCGGGCTCTCGGAGCCCTCCCAGGCGAGCTGCGGCTCCCGCCGTCCCTGGCGAGCCGGGGGCGGGCCCGGGGCGGACCCAGGCCTCAGGCCCGCCCACAGTGGGCGGGGCGTCCGCGCGCGTGCGTGGTGCGCACTGCGCCTGCGTCGACGGCGGTCCGTCCGGGCTAGGGCTCCGGCGGGGTGGCGGGACGCCGCGCGGTGCTTCCGCCTCACCTTCGGGCCTGCGGGCGGCTGGGGAGGCCGGTGAGGGGCACCGAGGAGGTCCCCGCCGCCAGAGGACTCCGGAAGCCTTGGAGCCCACCGAATGGCTGCAGGCGGTCGGCCGCCCGTCTGCCCCAAGAGGGCATTTCAGATCCTATCAACCGGCGCGTGGTACCCTGCCACCTGCCCGAGCTAACCACAGCCGGCTCTGCCTCTTAAGGCTGTTGACTCAGGACCCACTGTGCTGAGTTGCCCGAAGTCGTGGAGCCGCCGACAAGGTAGGGTCCCATGTTACAAATGGAATACGTGTCTTGAAGGTTTCAGCGTCTGGCCCGGGCCCCAGTATTTAGACACTGACCGGTGGTCCGCTCCAAGGCGCCCCCTGCCCGGTTCTCGTCATTCCAGGTGTCTGGCCGCCTTTGACCCCGCTCAGCCCCCAGACTGCCGGGTCCAGGCTGCAGAGACCGAGCCCCTGTTTTTGGCCCCTCTCAACCCCGTGGGCAATTTTTGCACGTAGTATCCCAGCTAATACGTGCATGACTGAAGGAACCTATACTCCAAAAGGTGAGGATTACAAGTTTAGGGAAGGAGGAGGTGGTAGTAAGATAATTCTTGAGTCTTCCAATTCGTGCGTGTGTCTGTCTGTGTGGTGCTAAGTATTGAAGACCGAAGCATTCTAACTTTGAGCTACACTCCTACCCCCCTCCCCTTTTTCTCCCCGTTGTGGTGCTGGATATTGAACCCAGGGACATTCTGCCTCTGAGTTACACCTTCAGCCATATATATATATTTTTTTTTTCTTAACTTGGAAACAGGGTCTTACTAAATTGCTGACGGCTTTACTTAGTTGCTGAGGTTGCCTTTTTTTTTTTTTTTTTTTAAATTGGTACTAGGAACTGAACCCAGAAGCATTCTACCTCCAAGTTATTCCCGTGATACTGGGGATGGAACCCACGGGCATTCTATCTAGGAGCTACACCCTCAGCCCTATTTTTTATTCATTATTTTGAAACAGGGTCTCACTGAGTTGCAAAGGGCTTCCTTCACTAAGTAGTTGAGGCTGTACACTAACCGGGATCCTCCTGTCTCAGCCTCCCAAATGCTGGGGTTACAAGCATGCGCCACCACACCCGGCTCTGGTTCATTTATTTGGAAACAGCGTCACACTACGTTGTGGAGGACCGCAATAAGTAGCCAAGGCTGGCCCTGAATCTGCAATCCTCCTGACTCAGCCTCCCAAGTACTGGAATTACAGGCATGCAACACCATGCTCAGCTCCTATTTATTTAATTATTTATTTGCAATGCTTGGGATTGAACCCAGGGGCATTCTACCTCCGAGCTACACCTCCAGGCTTTTTTATTCTTTATTTTGAAACAGGGTCTCTAAGTTGTGGAGGTCCTGAGTATCTGAGGTTGGCCTTAAACCTGCCATCCTACTGTCTCAGCCTCCCAAGTACCAGGATTACAAGTGTGTGCCACCATGTCTGGCTGTTTGTGTGTGTGTTTGTGACTGAGGATTGAACCCAGGGACATTCTACCTCTGAGCTACACCCCCGACCCTATTTTATTTAGTTTGACCTTATTTTATTTAGTTTTTTTTTGAAACAGGGTCTTGCTAGGTTGGTGAAAGCCTCATTATTTTCTGAGGCTGTCCTTGAACCTTTAATCCTCCTATCTCAGCCTCCCAAGTACTGGGATTACTTGTTTCCCCAATGAAAATAAGTTTTTTTAGTAGAAAGCACATAATTTGTCAAGCGTGATGGCACATTCTTGCAATCTCAAGAAAAAAAAATCTCAAAAAAAGAAAGAAAAAAAGGAAAGAAAGAAAGAAAGAGTTAAGATACTAAATTTTTAGCCGGGCGAGGTGGTGCATGTCTGCCATCGCATTACCTGGGAGGCTGAGACAGAAGGATTGCAGATTTGAGACCAGCCTCAGCAACTTATTGAGACCCACAGCAACTTAGTGAGACCTTGTTGTAAAATTAAAAAATTAAGAAAGGGCTGAGGGTAGAGGTTAAAGGTAGAGACTCCTGGGTTCAATGCTTAGTACCCAAAACAAGCAAAATTTAGTTAGTTTTTTTTGTTGTTGTTGTTGTTTTTTTTTTTTTTTTTTTTTTGTGTGTGTGTGTGTGTGTGTGTGTGTGTGTGTGTGTGTGTGTGTGTGTTACTAGGGATTGAACCCGGGGCATTCTACTTACAAGCTACACCTCCCCCAGCCCGAGTTTTTATTCTTTATTTTTGAAACAAGGTCTCACTAAGTTGCTGAGACTGGACATGAACCTGTGATCCTCCTGTCTCTGCCTCCCAGGTACTGCAATTGCAGGCATGCGCCACCCTGCCCAGCTAAAAATTTAGTATCTTAACCTTTCCTTCTTTTCTTTTTTTCTTTCTTTCTTTCTTTTTTTTTTTTTTTTTTTTTTTTTTGTTGTTGTTGTTGTTGTTGCTGGGGTTTGAATCCAGGTGTATTTTACTTTGAGCTATACCCCAGCCTTCTTTACTTCTTTATTTATTTATTACATGGTACTGGGGATTGAATGCAGGGGTTTTCTACCTCTGAGCTACATCCCCAGCCCTATTTATTTTTATTTTCAAACAGGGTCTCACTAGGTTGATGAGAGTCTCACTAACTGCTGAGGCTGTCTTTGAACTTGTGCTCCTCCTTACTCAACCTCCCAAGTGCTGGTTATAGGCATGCACTGCCGGGGTCCAGCCCTAGCAGGAGTCAGGGGTCGTGTGTTGGTGAGAGAAGAGTCGAGGGTGAGTGAGAGAAGACTGACACAGGAGACCAGATGCAGGCTTCTCCGACTTTATTCAGGATTTGTTACAGTCTTTATACTTTTCTTGGCAGAGTAGACAAAACCACAGTCATGCAAGCAGAAACTTCAAGGACAGAAAAAGTCCTTAACAGACTTCAGGGCAGGGTGCCAGACATTTAAATAATCATAGAAAGTATGCTTTGTCTCATCACAAGGCCAGCTTGAACTTAATCTTATATATTGGCCCAAACTAAGGTCAGCTTGAACTTAATCTTTGGCCCAAACTTTATCCTTGGGAAAAAAAAGAACTTTGCTGACTCAGTCTCTCACATGTTGCTGCCCATCTGTTTTATGTATATGCATATACATAAAATTCCAATTACACATATTAATTCAAATAATTTTAAAATAATTCCTTTGAAGGGGGAGGGGCTAGCTTTTCTCACAAGGGACTCCAGCGTCTGTGTGTCCCCGGCCAAGCTTTTGCTCGAGGCCTGCACGAGATGCTGTAGCAAGGCACCACCACACTCAGCTTATTTTTTATTTTGAAACAGGTCTCACTGAATTGCTGGGGCTAGCTGCGAACCTGTGATCCTTCCATCTGAGCTTTCTAAGTGCTGGGATCAGAGACAAATGCCATCATTCCTGGCTGTATCTTAACCATTTGAAGTGTGTAGTGTTGTGTGCACCAGTTGTTCACATTGTTGTGCAGCCCAGTCTCCAGAGCTCTTTTTGCAAAACAAAAATTCTATACCCATTAAATAGCAGACAGAAGCCGGGCATGGTGGTGCATACTTATAATCCCCGTACTTGGGAGGCTGCGACAGGAGGATCACAGGTTCACGGCCAGCATCAGCTAGTGAGACCCTCCGCAACTTAGTGAGAGCCTGTTTCAAAATAAAGAATAAAAAAATAGGGCTGGGAGTGTAGCTGGGAGGTAGAATGCCCGTGGGCTCCATCCCCCAGCACCACACACAAAAAAGAACAGATAGCTCTCTGTTTCCTTCCTTCACCCCCCTGACAGTCAGCGTTCCACTTTCTGTTCCTGTGAATTTGCTTCTTCTATGAACTTAGATGAAATCGTATGGTATCTGTCTTTTTGTGACTGGCTTATATCAGTTAGTGTGATGTCCTCAAGCCTTGTCCACGGAGTAGCACCTGTCAGAGTTTCCTTTTTTTTCGGGGGGGGCATACTATCTAGCTAGCTAGTTAGCTATTTTGGTGGTGCTGAAGATTGAACCCTAGGGCATTCTACCTTTGAACTATACTGCAGCTCTGTTTTATTTTTTATTTTGAGACAGGGTCTTATTAAGTTTCTGACAGCCTCACTAATCTGCTAAAGCTAGCCACCATCCTCTGATCCTCCTGCCTCAGCCTTTCAAGTGCTAGGATTACAGGTATGTGCCACCATACTCAGCTTCTCCCATTTATTTTTTATTTTTTTTTATTTTTTATTTTTGGTAATGCTAGGTATTGAACCCAGAGGCATTCGATTCTACCTCCAAGCTACACCCTTAGTCATTTTTATTTTTATTTGGAAACAGAGTCTCTCTAATTGCTGACAGCCTTACTGAGATCCTCCTGTCTCAGGCTCCCCTATTGGAATTACAGGCCTGTGCCACCACACCCAGCTGGAGATATACTTTTAATTCAGTAAAACATAAACTCCTCTGCAGGTGATGGAATTATATATGAGCAGTTTCCGTGTTTTCAGCATGATATATTGCTTTTCTAATCAGAACCAAAAGTAAAGATTATCTGAAAATAAAAATCTCTGAAAACAAGCCTACTATCATGTAATTTTCCTCTCTGATTGTTTCAGGTGAGCTTCATGGCTAGTCTGAGTGGTTCAAGTGACACATGCTATTTGCTGCCTCCAAACAGTGAGGACTGGGAGGAGCGTGGCATTCCCGCCTTTGTCTATGGGCCGCAGGAACTTGTGGTGGAGGGCATTCAGTGGCCAAGCAGCACGCCCAGCACGCCGGGGCCACTGCCGCCGTCCCGCTTCGACTCTGCACTCTGCGCTGCCTGGAGGCAGCGAATGGAGCTGGGGCTCTTCCGTTACCGCCTAGGGGAGCTGCAGACCCAAACCCTCCCTGGGGCCATGGGTTTTGTGGCTCAGCTGAATGTGGAACGAGGTGTACAGAGGAGACGCCCCCAGAACATTAAGAGTGTGAGGCAAGCATTTGACCCCGAACAGTTTAACTTCAACAAGATCCGACCAGGAGAAGTCCTCTTCCGCCTGCACCAGGAGCCCTGTGGCCCTGGGCATCCCCACCACGAGGACATCCTTGTGATGATCAATGTCAGTCCCCTGGAGTGGGGCCATGTGCTGCTGGTGCCTGAGCCTGCCTGCGGGCTCCCCCAGCGCCTGCGGCCAGGCGCGCTGCGGGCCGGGCTCCAGGCTGTGCTGCTCAGCTCGCACCCAGGCTTCCGGGTAGGCTTCAACAGCCTGGGGGGCTTGGCCTCCGTGAACCACCTCCACTTGCACGGCTACTACCTGAACCACAGGCTGCCTGTGGAAGGGGCGCCAAGCAAGCCCCTGGACCCAGAGGGCCGCCTGCATCTGCTCCAGGCTGTCCCCGCTCCTGGTTTCCTCTTTTACACTAGCAAGACAGGGCCAGACCTGGAAGCCTTGGTTAGCAGAGTATGTCGGGCCACTGACTACCTCACTGACCACGAGATTGCACATAATTTGTTCGTGACCCGGGGAGCTCCGCCTGGAGAGGCATCACCTTCCGCAGTCCTCACAGGGGTCCGCGTAATCCTGTGGGCCCGGAGGTCCAGCTTTGGAATAAAGGAAGGCGACGCTTTCAACGTTGCCCTCTGTGAGCTGGCTGGGCACCTCCCTGTCAAAACATCCCAGGACTTCAGCAGCTTGACTGAGGCGGCTGCCTTAGCCCTGGTTCAGGATTGTCTGCTGCCCCCAGCCCAGGCAGACGAGGTACAGACTGCACTGGTGGACCTCATGGCCCAACAAGAAACGTAATGCTTCTGGAGGATTTCTTTGCTAACTTAACTGTTATCGTGACACAAACTTTTTAATTGTGTGTGTGTGTGTGTGTGTGTTACGAGGGGTTGAACCCCGGAGGGGTTCTTCCTCTGAGGTACATCCCCAGTTCCATTTTATTTTTTATTTTGAAACAGGGTCTCACTAAGTTGTGGAGACTTCCCTAACTTGCTCAAGCTGTTGGAAACCCATGATCTTCCTGTCTCAGTTTCCCAAGTACTGGGATTACAGGTGTGCTCCACCACACTGGCTCATCATGGGCACTGGGGCATTGATTTTCATGACTGCCTTTCAATCTCTCAGCCTTATGAGAAGGAGGATTGCAGGTTCAAGGACAGCCTCAGCAAGTAGTGAGATTTTCGTCAATCTAGTAAGACCCTGTTTCCAAATAAAAAATAAAATAGGGCTGGGAGTATAGCTCGAAGGTAGAATGCTCCTGGGTTCAATCCCCAGTATCACAAAAATAAATAAATAAGTGTACTCTCATGGGTGTGCCTGCTTCTCACTTTTTTCTTTTTTGCAGTACTAGGTTGGAACCGAGGGCCATTCTACCTCCAAACTATACCTCCAGCCCTATTTTTTATTATTATTATTTTTTTTTTGTGTGTGTGTGTGTGTGTGTGTGTGTGTGTGTGTGTTACCAGGGGTGGAACCCAGGGGCTTTCTACCTCTGGGCTATACTCCCAGACCTATTTTATATTTTTTTTTTATTTGGAAACAGGGTCTCACTAAGTTGCTGAGAGCCTCACTAAGTAGCTGAGGCTGGCTTCAAACCTGTGCGATCCTCCTGTCTCAGCCTCCCAAGTGTGGGTATTACAAGGGTGCACCACCACGCCCAGCTAGTCTTTATTTTAAAATGGTCTCACTACATTGTCGAGCATATCACTAAGCAGCTGAGACTGTCTGCAAACCTCAGTCCTCCTGTCTCAGCCTCTCAAATGCTGGGATTACAAGCATGGGCCACCTAAGTAGCCTAAGGGCCTCACTAAGTAGCAGAGGCTGACAAAAAATTGCAGGTTTGAGGACAGCCTCAGCAACTAGTGAGCCTAACCAACCTAGAGAGACCCTGTTTCCAAATGAACATAAAAGCTGGGCATGGTGGCACACGCTTGTAATCCTAGTACTTGGAAGGCTGAGACAAAAGGATCGCAGGTTCGAGGACAGCCTCAGCAAGTAGCGAGATGTCCATCACCTAGGGAGACCCTGTTTCCAAAATAGAAATAAACTATGGGGGTTTAGCTTGAAGATAGAATGCCTCTGGATTCAATTCCTACTATTACAAAAAAAAAAAAAATAGAAAACAGGGCTGAGTGTGAAGGTGGGAGGTAGAGTATCCCTGGTTCAATTCTCAGATCTGCAAAAATAAATAAAGCCTTGGATGTAGCTAGGAGGTAGACTGCCCCAAAGTTCAACTCACACCCAGTACGACACACACACACACACAAAGGGATTTGGACTGAAGCTTTTTCTAAGTTGTAATATGAAATATTCAGGAGGAGCTGGGCATGGTGGCGCACACTTGTAATCCCAGTATTCCGGGAGGCTGAGACTGGAGGATGGCAGTTCGCAGACAGCCTCAGCTACTTAGTGAGGCCCTGTTTCAAAATAAAGAATAAAAAATAGGGCAAGGAGTGTAGCTTGGCGATCAAATGCCCCTGGGTTCCATCCCCAGACCCACAAAAAAAAAAAAAAAATTTTTTTTATTTAATTTAAAAAAGTATTCAAGTCAGGCGTGGCGGCACATGCTTGTAATCCCAGCATTTGGGAGGCTGAGACGGGAGGATGAGTTTGCAGCCAGCCTCAGCTACTTAGTGAGGCCCTTCACAACTTAGTGAGACCCTGTTCCAAATAAAAATAAAAAGTAGGGGTGGGGTGTAGCTCAGAGGTGGAATGCCCCTGGGTTCCATCCCCAGTACTGGAAAAAAAAAAAAATTCAAGAGGGACCCTTTGTACTCAGAGCCATGGTAGGGAGTTCTGGTCCAGACAGGCGCTCTATCTCCATCTTCACCTCTTTGCTTGCCTCTCGATGAAGGGCTTCGGATGCTAAAGGAGCATGGACTCCATCCAATGGAAAACCATGAAAGGAGTAAAGGGTATATTAAGTTGAGTAGTACCAGATTTGCATTTTAGGAAAAATACTTAAGCTGCAGTGGGGAGGATGTTTGAGTGAAAAACAGATTCGGAATCTAATAAAGAGGTTGCGGGATGGTGATTAAGGAAAGAAATTAGGGTGGTCCAGATCCTAGAACACTAAATATTTTTTGACAGAATGAGAAAAATGAGTGTCCTGGAAACCAAGGACCACAGAGCATTTCATACAGGTAACATGCTGGAGAAAGAGCAAGAAGTCTACATTAGAAAATATCCTAGCAGGGCGTGGTGGTGCACGCTTGTAATCCTAGCATTTGGGAGGCTGAGACAGGAGGACCGAGATTCGTAGACAGCCTCAGCTACTTAGTGAGGCTCTTTGCAACTCAGACCCTGTTTCAAAATAAAGAATAAAAAATAGGCTGGGGGTATAGCTCAGAGGTAGAATGCCCCTAGTTCCATCCCTAGTACAGCAAAAAAAAAAAAAAAAAAAAAAAAGAAAGAAAGAAAGGATACCCTTGTAGTCTGGCGTGGTGGCATTCTACCTCTGAGCTACACCCCCAGCCCTATTTTTTATTCTTTATTTTGAAACAGGTTCTCACTGAATTCCAAAGGGTCCCATTAAGTAGTAGCTGAGGCTGTCCTCGAACCTCAATTCTGTCTCAGCCTCCCACCGATTTTATTTTTTATTTGGAAACAGGGTCTCGCTAAATTGCCGAGGGCCTCACTAAGTTGTCACGGCTGCCTTTGAACCTATGATCCTCTGATCTCAGTCTTGGGAGACTGAGATCAGAGACCCTTTGGAGTTCAGTGAGAACCTGTTTCAAAATAAAGAAAAAATAGGGCTGGGGGTGTAGCTCGGAGGTAGAATGCCCCTGGGTTCCATCCCTAGCACCGCAAAAATAAATAAATAAATAAAAATAAAATAGGACTGGGGGTTTAGCTCGGAGGTAGAATGCTTCTGGGTTTAATACCGAGTGCCAGCAAAAAAAGAAAAAAGAAAGAAAGAAAATACCCTATAGAAAGAAGTAGCTAAGTAGAACAGAGCGACCTGGGGCTGGACCAGTGGGCGTGGCCTGAAGACCACGCCCCGAACGCTGAGCTCACGGAGCCGCCCTCGTATCCATGGCGACGGCGGCGGCGGCGCCTCCCTCAGCGAGCCGACAGCCGCCGCCGCCGTCGGGTTCTCGCAGCCAGGAGTTGACCCCGGGGGAGGGGGAGCGGGCTCCCCCTCGCGACCCGGGGGACAGACAGCCTTGTGGAACGAGAGGCGGTCCCGGAAGCGGGCGGAGGGCGGCCATGAGCTACCAGCCGGGACCGGCCCCCAGCTGCTAGGGCAGCCCCAGCAGTCCCTCTGCTCTCCTCTGAACCTCGGGTGGGCACTGCCCGCCATGGGCTCCCGTGCAGCCAGAGCCCAAGGGGTCTTAGCCACCGGGTGCCTGGCCCCAGTGTGTACACGCGGAGGAACTGAGTCTTGGGACAGGGAAAGGCTGGCCTAGAGCACCTTGGATCTGCAGAATTATTGTAAAGCCAAGATCCCACCAGCTCTCCCAGCCACCCCCCTTCCCACCAGGAACACATGCGCCTTGGGGATGCCCCTGCCAGCTCTGTCCATCTACGTGCACCGCAATATGTCCTATGATCCAGTGTCACCCCGATGGTGGGACTTGTAGTCAAGGAACCCATATCTCCATGGCAATCCTCCTTCCCACTTGCCAGCATCCCGTTGTGCAGGGGAATTGTTCTGCTTGGAAGGGGTAGCACCATTTCTTTATAACCACAGGAAGGGCCTTTGGGTGGATTTCTGCAGGCCTCCCTGTCCTGGAAGAAAGTTTGATATATATGTAATCCCCTTCCCCCTTAGAATCTAAGAGAATGGAGCTGAATGCTTGTAAGGCCAGTGAATCTGAGGAAGACTCTGTGGAGGAAGAGGAATCTGAGGAGGAGTGTGTTAAAGAGGAAGACACCACCCCTTCTAACCCTTCACAGCAGACACTCTCCAAGGATGACCATAAAGCATTTGAGAATGGGGTGCCCTTATCCATTGTAGCCAAGAAAATTCCAAAGAAAACCATAGCCCCGATGGAAGCAGATGACTTAGAAGTTGTGAAGAGAAAGAGAAGGAGAAAACGCAGGTAACCTTTCCCCGACTCCAGAGAGTCACCCCCTGCCCTCCTTTCAGCATTTGGGAGACTGGAATCTAAGCTCTTTAACCTTTGGAAGAGGAGAGAAAAGGCTGGAGTCTCATTAACCTCTTGGTAGAACAAAAAATTCAGAAATATTTAAGCTGGCCCCGTTTGAAATATCAATATGTTTATAGCACCCTGGTGTTTACTTCAGTAGCTTCTAAAACAAATGAACTATTTTTTTTTGGGGGGGGTGTCCCTGGGGATGGAACCCAGGAGTCTCTACCTCTGGGCTGTGCTCCGGACCTATTTAGAAACAGGGTCTCACTAAGTTGCTGAGAGCCTCACTAAGTAGCTGAGGCTGGCTTCGAACCTGTATGACCCTCCTGTCTCAGCCTTCCAAGTACTGGGATTATAAGCGTGCACCACCACGCCGAGCTAAATGAACTGTTTTGAATTTGTCGGGTATCTTTCCATCTGGCAGCCCAGGATCTGTGCTTCCTTCCCAATGCCTGATTTCCTCTATTCCTCCATTCCAGACCCCTGGCTATCAACCTGAGCAACTGCAAGTATGAGAGTGGTAAGCGTCTGGCTCCGCATTCACACCAACTGCATAAGAGGGATGTCCTTCTTTCTTTAAGGATGAAGCTCCAGTCAGACTCCCAGCTCCTGGATCTGGCCATACTGACCTAGAACCTATATTGAGGTTCCTACATGTGCCCTGGCTCAGATACTTGCAATTGAGATATTGTTCTTCCAATTGGGCCCAGTGGTAGGACAGTGTCTCCAGTTAGCTAAAAACAAAAAAGGCAGCTGGGCACAGTGGCGCAAGCTGAGATAGGATCACAGGTTCAAGGTCAGCCTTAGCAACTAGTGAAATCTGTGTCATAGTTTTAAAAGATAGGGCTGGGGGTGTAGCTTGGAGGTAGAATGCCTCTGGGTTCAACCCTCAGTATGAAAGAAAGAAGGAATGATGGGAGGAAAGAAAGAAGAAAAGAAGAAAGAAAAAAGACTGAGAATCATCATTGCCCCTACCCTTCCCAGATTTTAGCAGAGTTGAAGTTAATTTTTTTTAACCTGAGTTTGGTGGTGCACACCTATAATCCCAGTACTTGGGAGACTGAGACAGGAGGATTGCAGTTTTGAGGACAAGCCTCAACAAGTAGTGAGACTCTCATCAACGTAGCAAAACCCTGTTTCAAAATAAAAATGAAATAGGGCTGGGGGTGTGGTTCAGAGGTAGAATCCCCCTGGGTTCAATTTCCAATACCAAAAACAAACAAACAAAAAACCACCACCACTACCTCCACCAACAACAAGAAAAACACATTTTGGGGGACTGGTGTGTAACTCACTGGTAGACCACTTGCTTAACACACTCAAATGTCAAGGCCCTGTATTCAATCCCCAGCACTGCAAAATAAAAAACAAAACCAACCCCCCCCAAAAAAAAACCCCACAGTTTTTTTTCAAGGAAGCTTTGAAGGGGCTTCCGCAATTAAAAAAAAAAAACAACCCAGCTGGGTCAGTCTTCTCCTTTCCCCTTCTCCCCGCTGAGATCCAGGCAAGGGACCATCCAGAGTGTCAGGTGCCAATGTGGTCCCCACCTAGGGTCAACTCTGCAGAAACTGTCCTGATTGAGAGAGAACTGCCAGGAGCATGGGGCCAGGCTCTGGCTTTCTCAGCTGCATACTTGGGAAGGGCCCTCACAGCCTCATCAGCTTGGAATTGCCTTCTGTGGTAACTAAGATACAGGGCTGACATAAGCACCCCTCCCCTCTCAACCTGCCCTTCAGTCCGATCCTCTCCTTACCCAGCTAGAGTTGCAGCAATCAGCTGGTTCCCCAGGCCACCAACCCTGCCCCCTGCCTCTGTCTCTACAGTGCGGCGGGCAGCCCAAGTGTGTGGCCTGAAGGAGGTGGGGGAAGATGAGGAGTGGACTGTGTACTGGACAGACTGCTCTGTCTCACTGGAACGAGTCATGGACATGAAGAGGTTTCAGGTACCAAGGTCCTGACCTACACTCGGAATGACCACTGCAATTCCCCCCCAGGCACCTGAGACTGCCACTCTGTGGCTGTACCCTTGAGCAGGCAAGAAAGGCCAAGCCAAGGTCTTTGCTCCATGGAAATATCTCTTCTTACCTCTCTGGAGCTTCTGTTATCTGAAAGAAGTTTCCAGTAGGTACATCATATCACATCTGCTCTGCCTGGTAGCATCTGTGTAGCCTGCCTCTTTCAGGTCAGGTGAGCCCATCTCAGGGGGAAGACTAGAAGGTGCTTCAGAACTCACAGCAGGGCCAGGTGAATGGTCCAGGCACCTAAGCAGTTTGGTTTAGCATCCCACATCTATTAAGAGATAGTGTGGGAAGCTGGGTGTGATGACATATGCTTGTAATCCCAGCATTTGGGAGGCTGAGACCAAAAGATAGCGATTCGCGGACAGCCTCAGCTACTTAGTGAGGCCCTCTGCAACTTAGTGAGACCCTGTTTCAAAAATAGGCCAGGGGATGTAGCTTGGAGGTCAAATGTCCCTGGGTTCTATCCCCAGACACGCAAAAAAAAAAAAAAAAAAAAAAAAAAAAGAGTGTGGAGTTCTGCCTGGTAGCAAGAAAGTCAGGAAAGAGGGCCAGGTCCTGGGGAAGAATGTTACTATCTTGTGGTATTTTTTATTATATATTTAGCAATATAAATAAGTCATGCACCACTTAATGACAGGGATATGTTTCATCACTGTGCAAACTTCATAAGTAAATGCACATAGAATAAAATGGTTATTATATCACCAGGTAACATAATCTTATAGGACCACCATTATGTATGTGGTATATTATCAACTGAACCATCATTGTGCAATAGTTACTATAATTTAAAAGGGTCTGGCAGCTGGGCGTGGTGGTGCACGCTTGTAATCCCCGAGCTTGGGAGGCTGAGACAGGAGGATCATACAGGTTCGAAGCCAGCTTCAGCTACTTAGTGAGGCTTTCAGCAACTTAGCAAGACCCTGTTTCCAAATAAAATATAAAAAAAAGATCTGGGAGTATAGCCCGGAGATAGAAAGCCTCTGGGTTCTACCTCTAGTACCAGCAAAAATAAATAAATAAATAAATAAATAAATAAATAAATAAATAATAAAAGGGTCTGGATGTGAGGCTGGGATCAGAGCCTACTGTGAGGCAATGCTGGTGCTTGGGCCTCCAAGGCCGGGATCAGAGCCTGCCAAGGGGTGAGACCGGTGCTAGGGCCAATGACGCCAGGATCAGAGCCTGCAGTGAGGCAAGGCTGGTGTTGGGTCCTCCGAGGCTGGGATTGGAGCCTGATGAGGGGTCAGGCCAGTACTGGGGCTAGTGAGGCCAGGATCAGAGCCTGCCATGAGGCAAGGCTGTGCTGGGGCCTCTAGGCCGGGATCGAAGCCTGCCAAGGGGTAAGGCCGGTGCTGGGGCCAACAAGGCTGGGATTGGAGCCTGCCATGAGGCAAGGCCAGTGCTTGGGCCTCTGAGGCCGGTCGGAGCCTGCCATGAGGCAAAGGCGGTATTGGGGCCTCTGAGGCCAGGATCAGAGCCTGCCGAGGGGTGAGGCCAGTGCTGGGGCCAGCGAGGCTGGGATTGGAGCCTGCCATGAGGCAAGGCCGGTGCTGGGGCCTCCGAGGCCGGGATCGGAGCCTTCCAAGGGGTGAGGTTGGTGCCAGGGCCAGTGAGGCCGGGATCAGAGCCTGTCATGAGGCAAGGCTGATGCTTGGGCCTCCAAGGCTGGGATTGGAGCCTGCCGTGAGGCAAGGCCGGTGCTGGGGCCTCCGAGGCCAGGATCGGAGCCTGCCGAGGGGTGAGGCCACTGTCGGGCCTAGTGAGGCTGGGATCGAAGCCTGCCGTGAGGCAATGCCATGCTTGGACCTCCGAGGCCAGGATCAGAGCCTGCAGAGGGATGAAGCCAGTGCCAGGGCCAGCGAGGCCGTGATCAGAGCCTGCCATGAGGCAAGGCCGGTGTTGGGGCCTCCGAGGCCGGGATCAGAGCCTGCGGAGGGGTGAGGCCAGCACCGGGCCAGCGAGGCCTGGATCAGAGCCTGTCATGAGGCAAGGCCGGTGCTTGGGCCTCCAAGGCTGGGATCGAAGCCTGTTGAGGGGTGAGGCCAGTGCTGGGGCCAGCGAGGCCGGGATCAGATCCTGCCGTGAGGCAAGGCTGGTGCCGGGATTGAAGCCTGCCATGTGGTGAGGCCGGTGCTAGGGTCAGCAAGGCCGGGATTGGTGCCTGGCATGCGGTGAGACCGTAGCTGGAGCCAGTGAGGCAGGGATAGGAGCTTGCCTTAAGACAAGGCCAGTGCTTGGGCCTCCGAGGCTGGGATCAGAGCCTGCCATGAGGCAAGGCCATTGCTGGAGTCAGCAAGGCCGGGATCAGAGTCTGCAGGGTGGCCAGGCTGGTGCCGGGGCCTTCAAGAATGAGATCAGAACTTGCAATGCGGCATACACAGAGAAATATCAGAGAAAATAAAAAATCAGATGCTTTCCCTAATATGCAAAAACTAGGAAGAAAGAGATAATAGGAGGAAATCTACTGGAAGAAAGGACCCTGTGGAGGAGCAATTAAGGTGACCAATCAGAGGGGATGAGATGGGGGAAGATGGAATTTCTTTAAAACACATGATATATGTAAACAAATATATCAAAGTTAATCACTAAATCAAGCATGGGATTGAGGGAGGGGAAGGTGTGGGATGGGGATTGGATAAAGGCTAATTGGATGATGTGTACTTGGATATCCTCACAAGTCATGTATTCCATAGTGATGTTTGACTACAATGCACCAATAAAAATATATTAAAAAATAAAATAAAAGGCTGGTTGGGTGCAGTGGCACATACTGGTAATCCCAGCTACTTGGGAGGCTGAAGCAAAAGGATCCCAAGTTCAAGGCAAGCCTGGGCAACTTAGTGAGACCCTGTCAAAATAAAATAAAATAAAAAGGGCTGGGAATGTAACTCAGTGAGAGTAGCTGCCTAGGTTAGATCCTTAGTACGGGGGGAAAAATGGGGATTTAGGCTTATTTTTAGAAGAAGCCAAGGAAGATGTTGAAGAAATTGTAATCTGTCCTAGTCTTAAGAGACAAGCCCAAAACAGAGGAGGTGCTAGATGTGCTCAGGAGGTTTGAAGAAGGAGGCATCCAGGGGGCTGTTGCCAGATGAGGATGACTACAACTAATAGCTTTTATTGAAGGTGCCCTGTGTATCTGTCACAGGCTGCCTTACGTGCTTGTATGTTGTTATTAAATTCTTAAAAACATCCCTGAGGAGCTGGGCGTGGTGGCGCACACTTGTAATTCCAGCTTGGGAGGTTGAGACTGGAGGATTGCAGATTCCCAGCCAGTCTCAGCTACTTAGTGAGGCCCTCTGCAAGTTAGTGAGACCCTGTTTCAAAATAAAGAATAAGCCAGGCATGGTGGCGCACGTTTGTAATCCCCGTGCTTGGGAGGCGTGGAGATTGGAGGATCACGCAGGTTCGAAGCCAGTGCACTGGCTTAAGAGACCCTGTTTCCAAAAATAAAAAAGTTTAAAATAGATTTGAGAATATAGCCTGGAGGTAGAAGGGCTTCCAGGAACCCCAGTACCACCAAATAAATAAATAAAAGAATAAAAAATTGGGCAGGGTGTGTAGCTCAGAGGTCAAATGCCTCTGGGTTCCATCCCCAGACCTGCAAAATAAATAAATAAATAAATAATAAAATAAATAAATATAAAAGCCAGGCGTGGTGGCACAGGCTTGTAATCCAAGCATTTGGGAGGCTGAGACAGGAGGATTGGGGTCCAAGGACAGCCTCAGCTACTTCTTAGTGAGGCCCTTTGCAACTCAGTGAGACCCTGTTTCAAAATAAAGAATAAAGCTGGGCGTGGTGGTGCACTTTTGTAATCGCAGCATTTGGGAGGCAATCACCAGAGGATTGTGGTTGGCAGACAGCCTCAGCTACTTAGCAAGGCCCTTTGCAACTCAGTGACACTGTTTCAAAAATAAAAGACTAAAAAATAGGGCTAGGAGTGTAGCTAGGAGATAGAATACCCTTGGGTTCCATCCCCAGTACCGCAATAAATAAATAAATAAATAAATAATAAAGAATAGGGCTGGGGGTATAGCTTGGAGGTAGAATGCCCCGGGCTCACCCCCAGTACTGCAAAAAAAAAAAAAAAAATCCCTGAGTAGCAGATATGTCTTTGTTAAAAGGAGGAAACCAAGACTTGGAAATACTAAGTTCAAACAGCTAGTGACTGAGAAGGCTGGTGAGAAGGCACTCGCTGTGAGGATGCTGCCCCCTCTGTAGGACAGGAACCAGGGGCTTCCGGCAGGCTCCAGAGCAGGGCCAGGTCGTCTCTGTGTGCATGGCGTGCATTCCTGCACCCATTCTTAGTTTCCTTTTTTTTTTTTTTTTTTTTTAGGTACTGGGGATGGAACCCAGGGGCATTCTACCTCTGAGCTAAACCCCTAGCCCTATTTTTTATTCTTTATCGTGAAATAGGGTCTCACTACATTGTAGAGCATCTCGCTAAGTAGTTGAGGCTGTCTGTGAACCTCACTCCTTCTGTCTCAGCCTCTCAAATGCTGGGATTACAAGCATGTGGCACCACACCCGGCTTAGTTTCCTTTTTTTCCTCTTTTTTTTTTTTTGGTACTGGGGGTGGAACCCAGGGTTTTTCTACCTCCGGGCTATACTCTCAGACCTATTTTATACTTTATTTGGAAACAGGGTCTCATTAAGTTGCTGGAAGCCTCACTAAATAGCTGAGGCTGGCTTCAAACCTGTGTGATCCTCCTGTCTCAGCCTCCCAAGCGTGGGGATTACAAGCATACACCACCATGCCCAGCTCTCCTATTTTTTATTTTGAAACAGGGTCTCACTAACTTGCAGAGGGCCTCACTAAGAGGCTGAGGTTGGCTGCAAACCTGCAAGATATGTTTTATTATTCTTTTTTATTTTTGGTGGTACTCGGGTTCCTGGAAACCCTTCTACCTCCAGGCTACACTCCCAGGCCTATTTTATACTTTTTATTTGGAAACAGGATCTCTTAAGCCAGCGTGGCTGGCTTCAAACCTGCACAATCCTCTTGTCTTCGCCTCCCAAGTGTGGGGGGGATTACAAGCGTGCGCCACCACGCCCAGCTGTTTTATTATTCCTTTGTGCTTTCATGCATCATTACTCTACACAATTAGCCCTGGTGGTCTGAGGCACGTTAGGAGCCCTGGCTAGTATACCCTATTCCCACTGTCCTTCATTTCCAAAGCTTGGGGTGGAGATGCAGGAGGCAGAAGCCCTGAGAGGATTTCTCTCCTGTTAGGGAATCTTCCTGTTTTCACCCTTGTGGTACTGGGTACAACACTCACCTCCACTTCTTTCCCCCACACTGCTTCCTGGGACGCTCAGGCCCAGGGAACCCTCATTCACTCTGGGTGGTGGTTTAACCAACTGGTTCTGTTTCAGAAAATCAACCACTTCCCCGGCATGACAGAAATCTGCCGCAAGGATCTGCTGGCTCGGAACCTCAACCGCATGCAGAAACTCTACCCCACTGAGTACAACATCTTCCCCCGCACCTGGTGCCTCCCTGCGGAGTAAGTGAGCCTGGCTTCCTAGGCAGGAAAGGGGCCGCCCTTCCAGTGCCTTCAGCATGTCTCATGTCTCAGGGCTGGGAGTAAGCCACGACAGTTTCAGCTGGTCTAAGAAAAAAAGTGGGTCTGAGATTGAGTGCTTCGGGACTAGATGATGTTGGGGCCCTGGGTGGCTTGATGCACGGGGACCTTCTGACCAGCCCTTCTCTGCCTTAGCTATGGGGACTTCCAGACCTACGGTCGTCAGCGGAAGCCCCGTACTTATATCTGCAAGCCAGACAGCGGCTGTCAGGGACGTGGCATCTTCATCACCCGAAACCCCCGGGAGATCAAGCCAGGAGAGCACATGATCTGCCAGCAGTACATCTCCAAGGTGAAGGAGGCCCTGGGACCACAGCCCACCCCACCCCAGCGTACCTCCGCCCTCCCACAGCCAGGGGGCTCAGAGCCAGCCTGCCCAAGTTTGAACTTCAGCTTCTCCACGTCTTACATATGTCTTCCTGGGCAGGCTTCTTAACCTTTTCTTTATCTGTTTCCACATTGATAAAATAGGAAGAGTACCAGGAAATCCTTTTGTGTTGCTTGTGAGAATGAAACAGGTCCTTATGCATTTGAAGCAGTTACAACAGTGTGTGATACACACTAAGCACTAGGAAAGCTCATTATTCCCCCTGGGTTTGCATCTCAGCCCTTCCTCATCGACGGCTTCAAATTTGACATGCGAATCTACGTCCTGATCACGTCTTGTGACCCACTTCGGATCTTCATGTATGAGGAGGGCCTGGCCCGCTTTGCCACCATGCCCTACGTGGAGCCCAGCCACAACAACCTGGTGAGGGGCAGGCGGCACCCTCTTTTCTTCCTCTGCCACGAGTGCTGAGGTTCTGGGGAGAGAGGGCTGCATGGAAGCAGTCTGAGCCCAGGGCTGCTCCATCCCCAGGAGGATGTCTGCATGCACCTGACCAACTACGCTATCAACAAACACAATGAGAATTTTGTGCGCGACGATGCTGTGGGCAGTAAGAGGTATTCCCCACTGTTTTTTGGTTTTTTTCCCCTGCATCCTCTGCTCCTTATCCCCACAGTCTCAAGAGCCCATGAAACCTAGCTGAGTCTTGGGGGGAAAGTGATTTCTTAGGAAAAGTCTACCTGTATAGACCCGAGTCCTGTGCCCGAGCTCTAGTGAAGCCCCCAAACCCCTCCAATAGCTAATCCCAGCTCTAGCACAGGGGTGCAGGCTTCAAATTAGGGTCCATATCAGGGAGCCTCCTGCCTACAGCTGGGCCTGCTGGCATAAAAATGGGTCTTCCTCTGAGCACTGGGCCTCACAGGAAGCTGTCCACCCTCAATACCTGGCTGCAAGAACACAGCTACGACCCCAGAGAATTGTGGGGGGACATCGAAGACATCATCATCAAAACCATCATCTCGGCCCACTCTGTTCTTCGCCACAACTACCGGACCTGTTTCCCCCAATATCTAAGTAGTGGTATATGTGCCTGTTTTGAGATCCTGGGTTTTGATGTCTTGCTGGACCACAAGCTAAAGCCCTGGCTGCTGGAGGTAAGTTTCTCTCCTGGGCTTTGCAAGACCAACATCCAGAAGCTTTACTAAATTGGACATGTGGGACAGATGGACTTGGGTGGCGGAATGGAGAATAGGGGGACATGGAGAGCCGGGCGTGGTGGCGCACGCTTGTAATCCCCGTGCTTGGGAGGCTGAGACAAGAGGATGGCACAGGTTCGAAGCCAGCTTCAGCTACTGAGTGAGGCTCTTAGCAACTTAGTGAGACCTTGGGAGTATGCCTGGAGGTAGAAAGCCTCTGGGTTCCACCTCCAGTACCACCAAAAAAAAAAAAAAAAAGAGAGAGAGAGAGAGAGAGAGAGAGAGAGAGAGAGAGGGAGAGAATGAATGGGGGACATGGAGCCCGAGTGTGGCTGAGAACCAACAGAAGGCACAAGATCTCTACTCCACCCTTTTGGCTTGCTTTTGGCTTGCTTTTGCCCTTTTGGTCAAACTTTGGTGACTTGTGTTTTTTTGTTTTTATTTTTTTTCCCAGTACTGGGGATTTTTTCCCCCCCAGAACTGGGGATGGAACCCAGGGGCATTCTACCTTCAAGTTATACCCCTAGCCCTATTTTTTTATCCCTTATTTTGATATAGGGTCTTACTAAGTAGCAGAGGCTGTCTGTGAACTGAGATCCTCCTCTCTCAGCTTCTCAAATGCTGGGATTAAAAGTGTGCACCACCACGCCTGGCTGCCGGTGCTGGGGATTGAACCCAGAGTCATTCTACTCCCGAGCTATACTCCATTATATTTTTTAAAAATTTGAGCTGGGTGTGAAACCCTCAGCAACTTAAGTTGAGACCCCCATTTCAAAATAAAAAAGGGCTGGGGTTTAACTCAGAGGCACAATGCCCTGGGTTCACTCCCCAGTACCAATTAAAAAAAAAAAAAAAAAAGCAGCCATATCTGTAGAGCTGTCTGATTTGTTCTCACCTGGCTTTGCACTGGGTGGATCTCTATGCAGAACGCTGTGACCTTGGAAGCCAGAGCATGTAGCTCTTTGGCTGTGACCAGAGGAGGAGGTGTCTCCCCGACACACTAAGTTCACTCAGGACCTTAGCAAGAGACCCCCACCTGCTCAGATGCTCTAAGAAGGGTGATGCTAACTCCTCCTGGCAGGTAAATCACTCTCCGAGCTTCACCACGGACTCCCGCCTTGACCGAGAGGTGAAGGACGCGCTTCTCTGTGATGCTATGACCCTTGTCAACCTCCGGGGCTGTGACAAAAGGAAGGTGCTGGAGGAGGAGAAGCGGCGAGTCAAGGAGAGGCTTTTCCAGTGCCACCAACAGCAACGAGAGGCCAAGTGCCTGAGGTATCTGACATGTATTTAGTTGTATACCTTGTTACTTTCCTGAGAGTAAAAGTCTTCTAGAAGGAGATGGTCAATGGGGACAATGAACTATTAAAAAAAATTTTAGCCGGGCGTGGTGGCGCACGCTTGTAATCCCCGCGCTTGGGAGGCGGAGACAGGAGGATCGCGCAGGTTCGAAGCCAGCTGCGCTGGCTTAAGAGACCCTCTTTCCAAATAAGAAAGTATAATAATAGGTCTGGGAGTGTAGCCCAGAGGTAGAAGGGCTTCCAGGAACCCTAGTACCACCAAAAACAAACAAAGAAACAAAACATTTTAGCCAGGATAGGTGGCACATGTCTGTCATACTCCTAATACTTGGGAGGCTGAGACAGGCGGATCACAGGTTTGAAGACAACCTCAGCAAATAGCAAGAGTCTCTTCAATCCAGTATTTCAAACAAAAAATAAAAAATAGGTCTGAGGGGGTGTAGCTCTGGGTTCAATCCCCATATCAAAAAGAAACAAAAACAAAACAAAAAAATAGATTCTTGCTAAGTTTCTGGGGCTGGCCACGAACTTACAAACCTCCTGTCTCAGCCTCCTAAGTACTGGGATTAGAGGTCCACACCACCACACCCAGATATCAGTGTGTTTTAGAGCCATTTTTTATAGCACATGAAGAGATTTAGGTGGTTTGATTAGCTGATTTTATTTATTTGCAGAATTGGGGATTCCTTTCCCTACTGAACATTCTCAAAGCCCTCCTTTGACTCCCCTGAGCTCGTTTTCCACAGGAAAGAACAGATTGAGTCCTCTCACGCAGCCATGCAGGACCAGGAACGATATGAGGACTCCCACCGGGGGGGCTATCGGCGGATTTACCCTGGGCCCGACACAGGGAAGTATGCACCCTTCTTCAAACACAATGGCTCCCTCTTCCAGGAGACTGCCGCTTCCAAGGCCAGAGAGGAGTGTGCCAGGTACTTCTCCCTGCATTCTTCTCTTTACATGTGAGTGGGGGAAATCCTGAAGCCCAGTTGCTCCCCAGCAGGAGAGGAAGCCAAACACTGGAGGAAAGAGGAGTGGACCTATAAATTCTATGAGTCTCAATGACTCTTTCCATTCAGTAGGTTTCTCATCTTCCTCCTCATTCGGTTTCCATGGGTTCCAAGAACAGATCATGACTTCTTGCTTTTTGTCCATCCCCATTTTCTCTCACGCTTCCTTCTTCTCCAACACATACTCTCCAGTGTCTGAAACTGTTGTTTCTTGTCAGGCAGCAACTGGAAGAGATCCGCCTGAAGCAGGAACAGCAGGAGAACTCAGGAACCAAGAAGCGAAAGGAGAATAAGGACCACAACCTGGGTGAATCAGCTGGGGAGAAGAGCCGACCCAGGGCATGGCCCCGGGGCCTTTCCACCCACTTGGCTTACAAGAACCGGAACAAGGAGAAAGAGGTGTCAGGGGTTTTGTGACTCTTATCTTTCTGCAGGAAAATGGGTTGGGACAACTAGAGAAGGGCATCTCTGCTGTCCTCTCCTCCCCTTGCCCAAGAGAGATGAGTTCCTAATCAGTAAGTTGAATCTGACCTTTTGGAGCAGGAGGTGAGAGAACAGACAGCAAGGAGAACATTACAAGAGGGTGGGGCAGGGAGGAGGTAGAGTGGGCAGGAGTCCTGCAGCCATCCTCCCTGAGAGCTGGGACTTGTCCTTGGAGATACTGCAGTTATCTCTTGTGTACTTTGTAGCTGCTACCAGTATGCGTGGACACTATGCAGCCTCAAGAAATTGTGGAAGAGGAGGAGCTAGAGCGAATGAAGGCTCTACTACAAAGGGAAAATCTCATCCGAAGCCTGGGTATTGTAGAGCAGCTGACCCGAATGCTGCACGCCAGCCATAGGGGCCAGAAAAAACTTCATGAGTATCGGGTGAGGGTCATTACAAAGCCTTCTGCAAAACAGGGGGAAATGGGCCATTATACCAGCACATGGTGGTGGTCACACCAAAGGAGGCTTAAGTGATGATATTGCTCAGTGGAACCTGGGAAAGCTGAGTACAATAGGCCTTGGGGAAGGGTTTGTTGGTTCTTTTTGCACCTGTTCCCCAGCTCCCTTGTTTTGGGTCTTGACATCCAGCAAAGCACAGCTCCCAATTCCTCAATTACAAGAGACTTGCTCTCTATAGTCCCTTTTCAGAGTAACCCCAAACTCATGACTGACAAATAACAAGGCCACCACCGCCTTTAGTGGTTTGTGTAATCTTTTCCCTACCACCACCAGTGTCCTGGCTCTAACAGGAGATAAGTAAACAGTTGGTCCAACAAAACAGCTGCTGCACTTGCTATTCCCTGGGCTAGTAGCAAATCTGTTGGGCCCTCTGTATTTGCTGAATCCAAAAGGACTAACTGGTTAGTTAGTGGCTATGGCCTACAAGAGATTTGTCAGCCGGGCGTGGTGGCGCACGCTTGTAATCCCAGCATTCGGGAGGCTGAGACCCGGAGGATCGCGGTTTGCGGACAGCCTTGGCTACTTAGTGAGGCCCTCTGCAACTCAGTGAGACCCGGTTTCAAAATAAAGAATAAGAAATAGGGCAGGGGGTATAGCTCGGAGGTTAAATGTCCGTGGGTTCCATCCCCAGACCTGGAAAAGAGAGAGAGAGAGAGAGAGAGAGAGAGAGAGACAGACAGACAGACAGACACACACACACACGCACACACACACACACACGGAGAGGGAGAGACGTGTCAGTTACCTATTTCTTCCAACACTTCATCCTACCTCACAAGAACTGTGGTAAGGAGCTGATCTTCTCCTCTAGCCTAGATTTCACCAGGACGGGCTGGGCAATCAACAGCAGCAATCTGTGAGTCTGGTCCCATTGGTGCTCCTGAGAAGGGCCACCTCAGAGCAGGTCCATCCTCATTTCCTGCAACCACTGCGGCCCCATGAACTGATTCCCAGGATCTTAGAGCCACTGCCAAGCATGCATGCTGAAATTCCACCTAATTCCCGGCACCATCTGCAGCCCAAGAACCTCAGTTGGATAGGAGATCCAGCAGCCATGCCCCCCTGTTCATTGTCAATGAAGAAATATGGGAGGCACTATTTTTCCAGTGCTAGAGTCAGGCTCACTAGCCGTAAGTATACAAAACTAGCTGAAGTTACTATGACCTGCATGCATCCCCATAGCAAATATTCCACCTGGGACGCTCCCTAAATATAACATGGTACTTCTAGTTCTATAGGAATGGGGAGGTGGTGGGCCCATTTATTTACCTCCCTTTATGTACTAGATCCTGGTGATATAAATGGCAGAAATACAGTCCTGGCCCTCAACAAAGGGAGCAAGGAAATGGGCAAGTAAACATACCATTACAATACAGTGTTGTAAAGATACTGGAGGAAAGCATGGGGAGCCATTCCTGTGTTGGTAACGGGGCCATAGTTGGGAAAGCAGAGAGCCAGTCTCTTCTGTGTGTCCCAACTCAGGGGGACCCATGTTTCCACTGCAGAAGGCCAAGCCAGCAGAAGGCTAGAAGCCATCAACCGAGCCCTGACAGGATCAGTGCCATCCACTTTAACCCCAAAGCAGGGCTATCTTCTGCAGCCGGAAAGAGTGGAGAGTGACTCTTGGACCGAATGCACCTTGCCTTCCATGGTAAACTCTGAAAACAGGGCTGCCAAGACGGGGGACCGTACCCTCTGCCCTACCTCTGCACCTATTCTGCAGCGTTCCAATACACTCCTCAACGTCAGCCAGCACAGGTAAAAAGCAGGAGCTTAGTCCCGTACTCAACCTCTCCTGAAGAACCCCCTCGGGTTTCCACAGGAACAAAGGGCTTTCAATCTTTGCTACATGAAAGACCGCCACCAAATTCCAGTTTGGAAAGCCCGGGTCAGGAACCCTGTTTGCAAAAGGCAAAACACACAGACACCAAGAATTCCTCAACACCCTAAGATTCTTTTGGGATCGGTAAAGATGAAGAGCCGCGGTCGGCCAAATGCTCATCTCTGCTCCTCAAACCTTGGGCTGGGTTTAGCCGTAGGTGATGGGTCTGGACCCTGGGCTCAGCCGGGGGCTGGAGGTCACCCCGGCGACAGGGAGGCCCTTTCCCCTCGGAGCCGAGCGCCAAAGGCCCCGGGCCGTCGCTGTCAGAAGACTGTGGAAGGGACGCGCTTCCCTGTACGGTGGCGGAGACGAGCAGACCTGGGACAGAGGGGCGGCTCACGGCTATTGATCCGTCATTTTATTAAAGTTTATGTCGTTTTCCAGGATCGTCCGACACTTCATTACTGCCCTTGCGTTTCGGGGAAGCCCTAACAATTTCAGCTGGATAGGGCAGGCGGCGGGGCAGCCGAGGCCCCGCCCACTCGCCACCCGCTTCCGGTTGGCCCCCTTTCGCTCGTCCCGCCCCTTCCGCTTCCGGTGCGGTTCGCAGTGGGCTGAAAAAAAATTGTTAACGTCGCCATGGCGGTTACCCTGAACCTCTTGCTGTGCAGCCGCGTTCGCGCCGCTGTCTCTCGTGGGTTCGCTACCCGGGGCGTGGCGGGCCCGGGCCCCGTCGGCCGCGAGCCGGACCCCGATTCCGACTGGGAGCCGGAGGAGCGTGAGCTGCAAGAGGTGGAGAGGTACCGGCTCCTCCCCGGCCCGCGGCCTGAAGCCGGCCCCCGCCCCCGGCGCCCGGCCGCGCCTCGGCAGCGGCGCTAGCTTCTTCACCACAGGTCCCTTCGCTAGTGACGTATTTCATCACCCGGTTGGATAGTTGGGCGTGCTGACGGGCAGTTGTTGTTCTAGATGTTAGACTTTCGGGGCGGTGGACCGAGCATCCCTAAGCTGGCTGACTGGCCCGGTGGCCTTTACTGACACATAGGCCTGGGCTCTGCGTGAGTTAGCCCGAGACTCCTCAAACACCCGTCTTGCTTCCACGCATGGCTTCTGCCAATGGTTCTCTCCCCCAGCACCCTGAAACGACAGAAAAACGCGATCCGATTCCAGAAAATTCGGAGGCAGATGGAGGCGCCAGGTGCTCCGCCCAGAACCCTGACGAGGGAAGCGATGGAGCAGATCCGGTAAGACGTTATATACATCTTCTGTGATGAGGGACAAAGGATCCTGGGGCTAGAATACGGGTTTGGCTTTTTTGGCATTTTGTGTCTACTTCTCTATTGAAATTTTTTTTATTTATTTTGTGATACTGGGGATGGAACCCAGGGGCTTTCTACCTCTGGGCTACACTCCAGACCTATTTTATATTTTATTTGAAAACAGGGTCTTACTAAGTTGCTGAGAGCCTCACTAAGTAGCTGAGGCTGGCATTGAACCTGTGCGATCCTCCTGTTCAGCCTCCCAAGAGCTGGGATTACAAGCGTGTGCCACCATGCCCGGGTCTACTATTGAAATTTCAAACAGAAAATACAGTAATATAATGAACTTTCTAAATTTGTCACTAAAGTTAGATGTTTTTGGACCCAAAGGTGGATGGAACTACCTCTGAGTTAAACGCCCAGTCCATTTATTTATTTATTTATTTATTTATTTTTCTTTTGCAGTACTGGGGATTGAACTTATGGGCATTCTACCTCCGAGATACACCTCCGGCCTGACGTTGTTGTTTGTTTGTTTATGTATTGCAGTACAGGGATGGAATCCAGTGGCATTCTACTTACAAGCTATACCCCCAGCCCTATTTTTTATTCTATATTTTGAAACAGGGTTTCACTGAGTTGCAGAGGGCCTCACTAAGTGGCTGAGGCTGTCCGCGAACCACAATCCTCTGGCCTCAGCCTCCCAAATGCTGGGATTACAAGCGTGCACCACGCCTGGCTAATTTTTATTTTTTTTTTTTTGAAACAGGGTCCCACCGAGTTGCACAGGGCCTCACTAAGCAGCTGAGGTTGTCTGCATGAACTTCAATCCTCCAGTCTCCACCTCCTGAATGCTGGATTACAAGCGTGCATCACCACACTCGGCATCAAACCCTTTTTATTTTTTTTGGAGGGGGAGGCACTGGGGATGGAACCCAGGGGCATTCGACCTCAGAGCTACACCCCCTGCCCTATTTTTTATTCTTTATTTTGAAACAGGGTCTCACTGAGTTGCAAAGGGCCTCACTAAGTAGTAACTGTGGCTGTCCTTTGAACCGTGATCCTCCTGTCTCGGCTTCCCAAGTGCTGGGATTACAAGTGTGTGCCACCACGCCCGGCGTAATTCTTTATTTTTGAAACAGGGTCTCAAGCCAGGCATGGTGGCGCATGCTTGTAATCCCAGCATTTAGGAGGCTGAGACCAGACGATCATGGTTCGCAGACAGCCTCAGCTACTTAGTGAGGCCCTCCGCAACTTAGTGAGACCCTCCGCAACTTGGTGAGACCCTGTTTGAAGATAAATTACAAAATAGGGCAGGAGGTATATAGCTCGGATGTCGAATGCCCCTGGGTTCCATCTTCAGACCCAGAAAAGAAAGAAAAAAAGAAAGAAACCAGGGTCTCACTAAGTTGTGAAGGGCCTAAGTAAGGTTAGCCTCGGACCCTCGATCCTCCTGTCTCAGTCTCCCAAGTACTAGAATTATAAGGGTGCAGCACCATGCCTGGCCTGCATTTCACTTCTTAAAATCCATTCTCAGTCACTATCACTGTGAACTATATCATGATGTGAGACTATAATGCACCAATAAAATTTTGAAAACTAGCTGGGCATGGTAGCACACCTTTGTAAACCTAGTACTTGAGAGGCTAAGACAGGAGGATTGAAGGTTTGTGACTGGCCTCAGCTACTCAGTAAGGACCTCTGCAATTTAATGGGATCCTGAGATAGGAGAATTGTGCAGGTTTGAGGCCAGCCTCAGCTACTTAGTGAGGCTTAGTGAGGCTGTCAGCAACTTAATGAGTCCCTGTTTCAAAATAAAATAGGTCTGGGGCATGGTGGGAACATGCTTGTGATCCCAGCATTTGGGAGGCTGAGACAATTGCATTTTGCAGACAGCCTCAGCTACTACTTAGGCCCTTCACAACTCAGTGAGGCCCTGTTTCAAAAATAAAAAGACTAAGCCAGGTGTGGTGGTGCACACTTGTAATCCCAGCGCTTGGGAGGCTGAGACTGGAGGATCACACAGGTTTGAAGCCAGCTTCAGTTATTTAGTGAAACTCAGCAACTTAGTGAGACCCTGTTTCTAAATGAATTCTAAAATAGGACTGGGGGTGTAACTCAGAGATAAAATGCCCCTGGGTTCCATTCCCAGTACTGCCAAAAAAAAAAGTGTGGGGGGGGCTGGGTATATAGGTCAGAGGTACTGAAAAGAAAAAAAGAAAGAAAGAAAGAAAGAAAGAGAAAGAAAGAAAGAAAAAATAGACCTGGGGTGTAGCTCAGGGGTAGAATGTGTCTGGGCTCCATCACCAGTACCACCTATTTTTTTTTAACCTTGAAGTAACCTCTTGTGTGTGGTTTACTCTTACACTTTTAGAACACTTTGTAAAAGGCCTACTGTAGTCATGCAGCACTGTTGGCGAGCCTTCAGGGCTGAGATGGGTTTGGGGCATATCACTTTTTTGCTACTGTACAAACTACACATTGTATGATTGTATGTTTATTTGGAAAGGGATATTTTCCTTTTTTCTTTTTTTTTTTTTGCGGGTGTGGGGATGGAACCCAGGGGCATTCGACCTCCGAGCTACACCCCCTGCCCTATTTTTTTAATTCTTTATTTTGAAACAGGTTCTCACTAAGTTGCAGAGGGCCTCACTAAGTAACTGAGGCTGTCCGCGAACTGCGAATTACAAGCGTGTGCCACCACGCCTGGCTAACCTTTTTTTTTTTTTTTTTTTTTTTGGTGGTACTGGGGGTGGAACCCAGAGGCTTTCTACCTCCGGGCTATACTCCCAGACCCATTTTATATTTTATTTGGAAACAGGGTCTCACTAAGTTGCTGAGAGCCTCACTAAGTAGCTGAGGTTGGCTTCAAACCTGTGTGATCATCCTGTCTCAGCCTCCCAAGCGCGGGGATTACAAGCGTGCGCCACCATGCCTGGCTTAACCTCCTTGTTTCTTTAGAATAAACTCCAGACTCCTCAGCATGACATGATCCTATCCTGTCCTGTCTGTTGAACTATTCCTGACAAACATGATGTGCTTCTTTGCATTGTATGTGCTGCTCACTCTGTTGGTGTCTTTGATCTTTCCTTTGTCCTCCTCTTTGCAAGCTTATAACTCATTCTCATCACTTCAAATCAGCTCTAGCTTGGACCTGCAGAAGTTTTGTGGGTTTTTTTTTTTTTTTTTGTGGTGCTGGGGATTGAACCCCAGGGCCATTCTACCTCTAAGCTACACCCCAACCCCATTTTTTATTCTTTATTTTGAAACAGGGTCTCACTGTGAAGTGCCTCACTATGTAGCTGAGGCTGGCCGTAAACCTGTGATCCTCCTGTCTCAGCTTCCAAAGTACTGGGATTACAAGCACGTACCACCATGCCTGGCTTGCAGAAGCATTTCTCGGGTCAGGCTGCAGATTTTGTACTCGCCTGTCCTTGGGGCTTCCTCTTGGCTGGGCTCACTGCATCTTCTGTTGTAAGGTTTAGCATAGTGCCATCGTCTGGTGTATCCATCACCAGACTTCATGCTCTTGGAAGCAAAGGTCAGTCCTCCTGCATCCCTAGAAACTAACGCGCAGAGGCAGGCCTTCAGTTGATGTGAATTGAAGTGACCTGACAAAGTGCTGTTGTTGCTGTTCACACACAGAATAGCTACTGGCTATTTAAGTGGCACAATAGAAGGACCACATTTGTGGTTTTTCCAAGCCCTCTTATTTTACTTATTTATCATTAGTATTATCAAGTAACTGTTACAGTAGGAGACATCTTCACAACTTGAAAACCTGTTTCTTTTCACCATAGGTATCTTCATAAGGAGTTTGCAGAGTCCTGGTCAGTTCCCAGATTGGCTGAAGGCTTTGATGTAAGCACCGATGTGATCCTAAGGGTTTTGAAAAGTAAATTTGTACCTACTTTGGAGCAGAAACTAAAGCAGGATCAAAAAGTCCTTAAGAAAGCTGGGCTAACCCCCTCCCTCCAGCAGCTTCAGGGCTCTAACGATACCTCGAAGCCACTTGCTGCAGACCACTCTGTATCAGGCTCTTTGCTGACGCCAGGGGAGAAAGCCTCATCCAAAGCTCAGAGTCACAGCACCGCTTTGAAAGTGATTGAGTCAAAAACTCCCAGTACAGATACACCGAGAAGACAGAAGGGAAGGAACAGAGGAGTCCGGGGCTCGGAGAAGGAGAGCTCTGTGCCTGTCAGTGCAGCCTTGGGTCCTCGTTGGGAGCTGCAGAACCGCCCCAGTGATTGTCAAGGCACTGGAGGAGCTGAGAGCAGCGCGTGGCCACGTGACAAGAAGATGGAAGATTTGAAGGCAGGCGAGCGAGGTGACCAGAACTTCAGCAGCAAAGTAGTGCAGAGGGGGCGGGAGTTCTTTGATAGCAACGGCAACTTTTTGTACAGAATTTGAGCTGAGGCCTGCCTTGTGGAGACGCCACGTGAATCAACCAGGCAAATACATTTGGTGCTGCCAGGATTTCTGCATTATCAGTTAGCCAATTTGAAATAGGAGGAAGATGAGCCTGAAATGTGGGCAAAAAGAGCTGCTTGGTAGATTCAGGCTTCTGGAGCACCACTCCCAGTCTGACCCATGTGGATTTTCAGTATTCGCCGAGGCCCCAAGGCTACATTGACAGGCACAGAGCTCTCCTCCGAGCCCTGGGCTCCTTTGTTGCTTGGACTCTGTGTTGAAAACAAGTATTGTGTATGTTGTGTTTCTGTGATAATATGTTTGGCAGGAAGTGAACTTTCCCTCTGACCTCATTTCCTTCTCACACTGAACACAAAACAGTTGTGGAAATGCTTAATTGTTTTCCTTATGTGAAAAAAGTAAAAAAAAAAAACAAAAACGTAGTAGTCTGTGTTGCTTGGTGTTCTCTGGGGTGGGAAGGTTCTTCTGTGAGTCTTGGAGAAGGATGGAATGGAAAAGGCTGGGGGAATGCCGGGCGTGGTGGCGCACGCTTGTAATCTCAGCATTTGGGAGGCTGAGACTGGAGGATCGCGGTTCGCGGACAGCCTCAGCTACTTAGGCCCTCTGCAACTCAGTGAGACCTGGTTTCAAAATAAAGAATAAAAAATAGGGCAGGGGGTGTAGCTCGGAGGTCGAATGTCCCTGGGTTCCATCCCCAGACCTGCAAAAAAAAAAAGGCTGGGGGAGAAGGGGGTGTGGTGGTGCACCTTTGTAATCCCAGTACTTGGGAGGCTGAGAGGAACATGGTACAGGTTTGAAGCCAGCCTCAACCACTTAGTGAGGTTCTCAGCAACTTAGACCCTGTTTCAGGATAAAATAGGTCTGAGGGTGTAGCCCACAGGTAGAAGGCCCCTAGGTTTCATCCCCAATACAACAAAAATTTTTATTAAAAAGAAAAAAAAAGCTGGGCATGGTGGCACATGCTTGTAATTCTGGTTTTTGGGAGGCTGAGACAGGAGTATCGTGGTTCATGGAATAGGGTTGAGGGTGTGGCTCAAAGGTAGAATGCCCCTGGGTTCCCCCTTTTACTGTTGGTTTACTTGAATTAGTATTCAAATAAAATCCATACATTGCATCGTTACATTTTGTTGATGTCCCTTAAGTCTTATTCAGTAGTTTCATCCTTAAAATTTCCCCCTTACTATTTAAGAAGTTGAGTCAGCCGGGCATGGTGGCGCATGCTTGTATCCCAGTACTTCTGGAGGCTGAGGGGGATCACAGGTTCAAAGTCAGCTTTGGCAACTTTGCAAGGCTTTCAGCAACCTAATGAGACCCTGTTTCCAAATAAAATCAGGCTCTGGTGTAGCTTGAAGGTAGAATGCCTCTGGGTACAAAGAAATCCCCAGTACAAAAAAAAAGGTTGGGTCATTTGTCCCATATAGTACATTTTGGATGTGGTTGATTTGATCACTATAATGTCGTGGTGTGTGTGTGTGTGTGTGTCACTGGGGATTGAACCCAGGGCTCGGTGCTCTCCAAACTGAGCTGGTTTCGCCTTTTTGCGAAGCTTTTGAAAACTAAGTGCCCAACTCCTTGGGTGTGCCAGAAAAACTGAATTAAAGTTTAGTTGAAGGTATCATTACTGTATCCCGGAACCCGATCTTCGGGCTAGGAAAGAGACTGGCAAGCTGGCGGGCTCTGCGTGCCTTTTGTCCCCTTCCGGACGCCGTCCCCTTCCCGGCAGGCGAAGCGTGGGCCCGTGCGCGGGACTTCCGGGAGGTCTAGGAAGTCGCGTCTCTCTGGCCGGAGGCGGGGTCCTCTCTTTTGTCACCGGGTCTGCGGGTGTAGACCGGAATTCCGCTGACAGGCGTGAGGATCTGGGGGTGAAGGGTCGCGCCGCGGTGGCTGCGGGTCTGCGGACACCCTCCTCCGAGTCTGCGGTTGTCTAGCCAGGCGGTGGCCGTCGTTCGAGTGCCACTGAAGACCGAGGGCCCCTCGGGGGCCCCGGATTCCGTGCGCAGGAGGACAGCGTCGCCACCCTACGCTCACCCTGGGCTGCCGCCGGCTCCTGAACACGGAGGGCATCCCCCTCCTTGCGCACCGCTGCACAGGTGAACGCTGCCATGGCTTTTCCCCATCGGCCGGACGCTCCCGAGCTGCCCGACTTCTCCATGCTCAAAAGGCTGGCTCGAGACCAGCTCATCTATCTTCTGGAGCAGGTCGGTTCCAGACACGTCTGGCGCTTTAAGGCATCCATGGTTTAGGGCGCACTGGACGCGTACTTCTTCCTTGCTGCGGCTCATTAATTTTGTTCTTGGTTCTGGGTATTGCCCTTGAAGCTTCTTGGGCAGCTCCAAAATGGAACAATCAGCAGTAAGAGCGGATTAAGAGAGTAGTAGTAAGAGCTTCTTGGGACACAGCCAGACATTAATGGAAATCTTTTTCTTTTTTTACCCAATACTGGGGATTGAATCCAGGGGCATTCTACCTCCGGGCTACCTCCCCAGCTGCTTTTTATTCTTTATTTTGAAACAGGGTCTCATTAAGTTATAGAGGGTCTTACCAAATAGCTGAGGCTGTCTGCAAACCTGCGATCCTCCTTTCCCAGCCTCCAAGTACTGAGAAGATTACAAACATACACCCCCACCCCCGTGTTTTTGTTTTGTTTTTTCCTTACAGTCAAGGAAGATACCATTCGGGCTAGGCAGAAGTGGGGATGGAAAGATGGTTAAGAATTCTCTGACACCAGGGATCTTAGGCACCAGTTGGAGCCCTGTGTAAAGTAGGTTACTACATACAGGGTATCAGGTGGTAAATCAGTGGTAGTTGCCTAAAGAGTTCCAAATAAGCAATTAAAGGCCAGGCGTGGTGGCGCCCGCTTGTAATCCCAGCATCTGAGTGCTGGCTTGCAGACAGCCTCAGCTACTTAGGGAGGCCCTTTGCAACTCAGTGAGACCATTTCTAAATAAAGAATAAAATATTAGGGCTGGGGTGTCGCTCAGAGGTAGAATCCCCAGTAACTAACACACACACACACACACACACACACACACACACACACACAGAGCAATTATATGTAGCTAGAGTGATCTTGGAGTTTCTGGGAGTTGGGATGTGAGGAATAATGAAGAGTAATGTAATTTCTTTGGAGACTGGAGAACATGCTCTACAGACTGGTAGGAGCAAAATTGATAATCTGGGGAAAGACAAAGTATGAGCAGAGAAAAAAGCAATCAGACTTTACATGGTAGGCATCAGGAAGCCACTGAAGTCTCCTCCCCTCGTTTGTGGCATGAAGCAATACTTGATTACTTGATGATTCTAATAGCAAAGTATGGGTTGGAGTAAACCTGCAACAGAAGTCTGTAGAACGGAATGCAGTAATATAGGCCTACAGGAAATTGGTGGCAGTGAGAACGAGGGAAAGTGATGGTGTAGCCAGGCGTGGTGGCACACGCTTGTAATCCCTGCTCTTGGGAGGCGGAGACAGGAGGATCGCGCAGGTTCGAAGCCAATCTCGCAGGCTTAAGAGATGCTGTTTCCAAATAAAAACATATTAAAAAAAAATAGGTCTGGGAGTGTAGCCCGGAGGTAGAAGGGTTTCCAGGAACCCCAGTACCAAGAAAAAAAAAAAAAGAAAGAAAAGAAAGTGATGGTGTATGTGTGTTGCTGGGAAGCGAGCCCAGGGGCATTCTACCTGTGAGCTACACCCCCAGCCCAATTTTTTATTCTTTTTTTTTTTCTTTTTCCTGTGGTACTGGGAATGGAACCCGGGGGATTCTACTTCTGAGCTACACCCTCAGCCCTATTTTTTTTTCTTTATTTTGAAACAGGGTCTCACTGAGTTACAAAGGGTCTCAGTAAGTAGCTGAGGCTGTCCACGAACCGTGATCCTCCGGTCTCAACCTCCCAAATGCTGGAATTATAAGCATGTCTCTCTTTCTTTCTTTCTTTCTTTCTTTCTTTCTTTCTTTCTTTCTTTCTTTCTTCTTTCTTTCTTCCTTTCTGTGGTACTGAGGGTGGAACCCAGGTGCATTGTATCTCCGCCAACCCGGTTTTTTATTTTTTATTTTGAAACAGGGTCTCACTGATTGGAAAGGGCCTTACTAAGTAGTATTTTCTTTCTTTCTTTTTTTTTTTTTTGTGGTACTGGGGGTGGAACCCAGGCTATATTCCCAGACGTATTTTTATATTTTATTTTGGAAACAGGGTCTCACTAAGTTGCTGAGAGCCTCCCTAAGTAGCTGAGGCTGGTTTTGAACCTGTGAGATCCTCCTGTCTCAGCCTCCCAAGCACTGAGATTACAAGCGTGCGCCTCCACGCCGGGCTCCTTACTAAGTAGTAGCTGAGGCTGTCTTCTAACCACAATCCTCCTGTCTCAGCCTCCCAAATGCTGGGATTACAAGTGTGCTTCACTATGCCCAACTCTATTCTTTCTTTATTTTAAAAAAAATATTTTTTCGGTACTAGGGATGGAGCCCAGGGACATTCTACCTCCAAGCCACACCCCCAGCCCTATTTTGTATTCTTTATTTTGAAACAGGTTCACACTGAGTTGCAGAGGGCCTCACTCAGTAGTAGAGGCTGGCCACAAACCTGGGTCCTCCTGTCTCAGCCTCCCAAATGCTGGGATTACAAGCATGTTCCACTATGTCTGGCCTTAAAATTTTTATTTTGAAACAGTGTTTATGCTAGGTTGATGGGAGTCTCACTACTGGCTTAGGCTGTCCTCAAACCTGCAATCCTCCTGTTTTAACTTCTCAAGTACTGAGATTGCAAGTATTTGCCATCAGTAACTATTTCAGTTTTTATTTTCCACCATTCTCCTATATCAAGACATATTTATTAGGCCGGGCGTGGTGGTGCATGCTTGTAATCCCCGTGCTTGGGAGGCTGAGACAGGAGAATCGCAGAGGTTCGAAGCCAGCCTCAGCTACTTAGTGAGGCTCTCAGCAACTTAGTGAGACCCTGTTTCCAAATAAAAATGTAAAATAGGTCTGGGAGTATAGTCCGGAGATAGAAAACCCCTGGGTTCCACCCCCAGTACCACCAAAAAAAAAAAAAAAAAAAAAAAGACATATTTATTTATTTACTTAATTATTTATATGTGTTTCTGTGGACTGAACCCAGAGGCCTTCTACCTCTGAGCTATACCCTTAGCCCTATTTTCATTTTTATTTTGAAACCATGGCTCACTAGGTTGATGACTTTCACTTTTTGCTGAGGCTGTCCTTGAACCTGTAATCCTCCTAGCTTCTCAAATACTGGGATTATAGGCATGTGCTACCATACCCAGCCTACATCAAGATTTCTGAAGCCTGGCTCTATTGACATTTTGGGCTGGGTAATTCTGTGTTGTAGGATTTGTCCCATATTGTAAAATGCTTACTTAGCAGGTTAATCTGAGAAAGAAGGTGGAATATCTCTCCCAGTTAAGTGAATATACAGAGAAATCTCACCTGTGGATATGGTAAATAAGATGCTAGTGCCCTTCCAACTTGGAGATCATGTTTCTAGTGAGTGGGCTAGATGAATTCTCAACTGAAAAAGAAAGTGTGACCTATGGGTGACCCCAGAATCTGTTTCCTTCAGCTTCCTGGAAAAAAGGATTTGTTCATCGAGGCAGATCTCATGAGCCCTTTGGATCGGATCGCCAACGTGTCCATCCTGAAGGTACTGCCCCCTTTCCCCAGGGAGGCTCTTTGCCCTCTTTCCTCTTTGAGCAGTTTTTGTTTGGATGAACAGTATAAATGTCTAAAAAGTGACTGTCCTTACAGGGCCAAAACAGAGTAGCTGAATTGGGCAAAGAGGGACTGATAATGTTGTTTTGTGTTGTTTTATCTTTGGTTTTCCCATTGACAGTTTGAGAAAGGCTCTGGGGATTGGTTTTCAGGGGAGCTTGGCTTCCCAGAAATGGCATGAACGAGAAGCCCTTTGGCACTCCCTGGTCTTTGTGAACTGCTTTGTGCTTTTCAATTACTCTTATGTCCACTGTCTTGTTGGATTCTTCCTGTAGCAACATGAAGTAGACAAGCTGTACAAGGTGGAGAACAAGCCCGCTTTCAGCTCCAGTGAACAGTGAGTTTAAGATTCTCTCTCACCTGCAGCACCTCCAAACCAGCCAGTCCCCAGGAACACATTTGTCCTTGACCTGGAACCATGGTGTCTGTGATACGGTTCATGTCCCTGAACTTTCACAGTCTCATGCCTAGATTATTGTGTAGTCTTTTTATGTGTGTGTGTGTGTGTGTGTGTGTGTGTGTGTGTGTGTGTATGTTTTACTAGGGATTTAACCCAGGGCATTTTACCTCCAATCTACACACCCAGCCCTTTTTCTAGTTTTGGTTTTGAAACAGTCTTTTTTTTTTTTTTTTTTGTGGGTCTGGGGTTGGAACCCAGGGGCATTCGACCTCCGGGCTACACCCTCTGCCCTATTTTTTATTCTTTATTTTGAAACCAAGTCTCACTGAGTTGCAGAGGGCCTCACTAAGTAGCTGAGGCTGTCCATGAACCGCGATCCTCCGGTCTCAGCCTCCCAAATGCTGGGATGACAAGCGTGCGCCACCACGCCCGGCTCCAGAGTCTCTTTAGATTGCTGAGAATCTCTCTCCCTTTGTCTCTGTCTCTCTCTTGTTTTTTTGTTTTTTTGTTTGTTTTTTTTTGGTGGAGCTGGGGATTGAACTCAGGGCCTCACACAGCTTGGCAAGTGCTCAGCCACTGAGCTATACAATCCCAGCAATCCTTGAACCTGCATTTCTCCTGTCTCAGCCTCCCAAGTATGGGTGTGTGTATAAGTAGGCTTATACCACCATATCTGGCTTCTTTTTATTATTTTTAGCACTGGAGGATGAATATACTTCATACTATATGCATCTTTTTTGCCCGTTGTATTATAAATTATTTTAGACCAGGAACTTTTTTTTTTGGGGGGGGGGAGATACTGGGCATAGAACCCAGGGGCCTTCTACCTTCAGGGCATACCCCCAGCCCTGTTTTTTATTTGAAAACAAGTTCTCAAGTTGCTGAGAGCCTCACTAAGCTGAGGCTGACTTCAATTCTGTGATCCTCCTGTTTTAGCCTCCCAAGTACTGGGATTATACCATGCCTGGTTTAGACCAAGAACTTTTTTTTTTGATGGTACTAGGGGTGGAACCCAGGGACTTTACCTCTGGGCTATATACCCAGATCCCCAGACCTATTTTATATTTTATTTGGAAATAGGGTCTCACTAAGTTGCTGAGAGCCTCACTAAGTAGCTGAGGCTGGCTTCACACCTATGTGATCCTCCTGTCTCAGCCTCCCAAATGGGGATTACAAGCGTGCGCCACCACACTCAACTTAGACCAGGAACTTCTGAGTCCACTATAGGATCAGTAAAGGCACCCTACTCATCATGGTGTGCCTCTTATGGTAAAAGGTATTTTCTGTGGTTGGTACATGAGAGGCCAAAAGAACTGGCATCACTAACTATAAGCGCTGTTAAGAAGGACAGATGGGCCAGGCATAATAGCACATACTTGTAATCCCAGTATTTGGGAGGTTGAGACAAGAGGATCACAGGTTCAAGGACAACCTCAGCAAGTAGTGAGAGTCATCAACCTAGCGAGACTGTTTCAAAATAAAAATAAAATAGGGCTAGGAGTGTATCTCAGAGGTAAAATGCCCCTGGATTCAAACCCTAGTAACACACACACACATACACACACACACACACACACACACACACACACACACACGTATGCGCGCACACACACAACATATGGTTTAAGAGTTGACATTGGTTCAGTTTCTTTTATTTATTTATTTATTTTTGGTGGTACCCAGAGGCTTTCTACCTCCGGGCTATACTCCCAGACCTTTTTTTTTTTTAATATTTTTATTTGGAAACAGGGTCTCACTAAGTTGCTGAGAGCCTCACTAAGCAGCTGAAGCTGGCTTCGAACCCGTGCGATCCTCCTGTCTCAGCCTCCCAAGCGCGGGGATTAAAAGCGTGCGCCACCGCGCCCGGCGGCTCAGTTTCTTTTAAGCTGCTGTTGCCGACTGTATGACTTTTCTCCGGTGTCTTCTCCCTCCCTCGTAGACTGTGCTTCCTGGTCAGGCCTCGCATCAAGAACATGCGCTATATAGCCAGTGAGTACTGTTGGGGATGGTATGTGACCAGGGCTGGAAGAGGGTGGGCAAGATTGAAGGCCTTGGGCCTTGAGGACCCTTTTAAAATTTTTTTTCCTGTGGTACTAGAAATGGAACCCAAGGGCCTTCTACCTCTGAGCTATACACCTAGCCCTATTTTATATTTTATTTGGAAACAGGGTCTCACTAAGTTGCTGAGAGCCTCACTAAGCTGCTGAGGCTGGCTTCGAACTTGCAATCCTCCTGTCTCAGCCTCCCAAGTACTGAGATTATAAGTGTGTGCCACCACGCCCGGCCCTAGAAGACCTTTTCAGAATAAACTGCCTGTTGGGGTTGACCACAGCACGTGTGCGGGCGTCTGAACTGCCTGTTGGGATTGACTACAGCACGTGTGTGGGCGTCTGCTTCCTTCTGGGCCAGCAGGCCAGCAGGCACCCGTGGCTTCTGGGCTGCGTTTCTTCTCTCTGTAGATCTTGTCAATGCAGACAAATCGGCTGGGCGAACGCGAAAGTACAAAGTGATCTTCAGCCCTCAGAAGGTGAGTGTGGACTGCGGCGGAGTGGGACAGGGTGTAGACTGGGTGAGGGGCCAAGGGTGCTGTCTCCCTCAAATCAAATAAAGTATGAACAGCTGCCCTTTTTATGAATGATTTCATGATTGTTACTCAGAGTGTTTGTTACAAACTCTCTGAAAATGAGTGTTGTAGAATTGTGAGAGGTGGCATCTACGTAGAATTTGGGGGGGGGGTGGTACTAGGAATTGAACCCACCCAGGGTACTCTACTTCTGAGCTATTATCCCCAAGCCCCCCTTTTTCTGTAATACTGAGGATTGAACCCATGGGCATTCTACCTCTGAGCTGCACCCCCAGCTTTATTTTATTTTTATTTGGAAACAGGTTCTTGCTAGGTTGATGAGTGTCTCACTACTTGCTGAGGCTGTCCTTGAACCTGAGATCCTCTTGTCTCAGGTTCCCAAGTACTGGCTCCCAGCCCTTTTTAAATTTTTTAATTAATTAATTAATTATTTGCAGTACTGGGGATGGAACCCAGAGGCATTCTACCTCCGAGCTATATCCCCCATAGTTTTCAGTCTTTTTATTTTAAAATTTTTTAAAAAATTTTATTCATCTATTTATTTATTTTGGTGGTACTGTGGGTGGAACCCAGGGGCTTTCTACTTCCAGGCTATACTCCCAGACCTACTTTTATATTTTATTTGGAAACAGGGTCTCACTAAGTTGCCGAGAGCCTCACTCAGTAGCTGAGGCTGGCTTCGAACCTGTGCAATCCTCCTGTCTCAGCCTCCCAAGCGCGGGGCTTACAAGCGTGCGCCACCACGCCTGGCTTAGTCTTTTTACTTTTGAAATAGGGTCTCACTGAGTTGCAAAGGGCCTCACTAAGCAGCTGAGGCTGTCTGCGAACCACAGTCCTTTTGTCTCTGCCTCCCGAATGCTGGGATTACAAGCGTGTGCCACCATGCCTGGCTAAATCTGTTTATTTTGAAGCAGCAGGATCCTATTAAGTTGCTGAGGGTCTTGCTAAGTTGCCAAAGCTGGCCTTGAACCTGCCATCTTCTGTCTTATATTTATACATACTGAGATTATAGGCATGTGCCACTGTACCAGCTTATATTTTATTTACTTATTTCAGTACTGGGGATGGAAGCCAGGGGCATTCATTCTACCTCTGAGCTACGCTCCCGGCCCTATTTTTTCATCTTTTTTTTTTTGTGTGTGGTACTGGGGGTAGAACCCAGGGGCTTTTCTAAATCCGGGCTCTACTCCCAGATCTATTTTATACTTTACTTGGAAACAGGGTCTCACTAAGTTGCTGAGAGCCTCACTAAGTAGCTGAGGCTGGCTTCGAACCTGCGCGATCCTCCTATCTCAGTCTCCCAAGCGCTGGGATTACAAGCGTGCGCTACCACACCCAGCTTCTATTCTTTATTTTGAAACATGGTCTCATTGAGTTGCAAAGGGCCTCACTAAGTAGCTGAGGCTGTCCATGAACCGCGATCCTCTTGTCTCAGCCTCCCAAATGCTGGGATTACGGGCATGCGCCATCACGCCTGGATCCAGTTTATATTTTATGTTGCACATTTTCTATGATATACAAATATATTCAAGTGTGATTTTACAATAGAACAGAGAAGAACATGGTTACTAATCATCTTCCCTCTTTCAGTTTTATGCATGTGAGATGGTGCTTGAGGAAGAGGGAATCTATGGAGGTGAGAGGAGACGAACGTGAGTGGAAAGGGAGAGAGGACATGTAGAAGCCTGACCCTGTTCTTGTCACCCCTCCCACGCCTCCCCTGGACCTACTCGTGTTGCACTGGTGGGAGGGGAGGCTCCTGAGGATGGGTGTGGGAGCAGGACCCCAACTGAGAACACACAGGGATGCCAGGGCTCAGACTGGGCAGTGACCAGCTGCACTTCCCAAAACTCCCACCGGGAAGAATTGGGTCTCCCTCCTCCGTTTTCTTTACTTCTTTCCCCATCAGCTCAGACCTGCTCACGGTCCTCGCTGCTGAAATTCCTTTCATGGGTTGGTGCAGAGCCTGGGCTCCTCAGTGCAGCCTTCTCTCCGTGGCACTTAGCATAGTCCTGCTCATAGAGGGACTTCAGAGTATTTGCTGAATAGTGAATGAATGAGTGGATGTTTCCTCTGCACTTACGGTTATCCCCTAATGGCTTGCCACGTTGTATTGTCAGCCACGCTGTGTGCGTTCATTGTCAGACTGTGCTCTCTAGGACAGGACTGTTTCTTAGTCTTCTGTAATTTCCCAGTGCTAAACGCAGTCCCTGGCATGTGGCAGACACTCAAGTATTTGTTTTATGATTGTGGAAGATCTTCATTTTACCACGGAGCTAAGTGCCTTCTGCAGGAAGTCTGACATTCTCTTTCCCCTCAGATGTGAGCTGTGACGAGTGGGCCTTCTCTTTGCTGCCACTTGATGTAGATCTGCTGAGCATGGAGCTGCCAGAATTTTTCAGGGACTACTTCCTGGTAAATGCAGGCTCTTGGGTCTTGGTTTCAAGGGATGGGATCTAGTGTGCCAGAAATAATGATTTAACCTTTGTCCAACTCATGCAATGTGACAGTGATTTCATGATTGAAAGCTATGTATAGGTGGGTCTAGAGGGGACTTCCTTCAGGGGAAATAAAATGAATTCCAGCATTCCCCAGACCGGGCCATCCTGCTTCAGATCTTCTAGGACTAGGCTTCTCCAGTTGGGCCTGCTGGTTGTATGTATCTTCGTGGCCATGTGATCCCTGCAGGAAGGAGATCAGCGTTGGACCAACACTGTTGCTCAGGCCTTACACCTTCTCAGCACTCTCTATGGGCCCTTCCCCAACTGCTACGGAATTGGCAGGTGTGCCCGGGTAAGAGCGCCGTCCTGCTGCTGTCCCTCAGCCCTGCTTCCCTGTTCTGTTCCCCGGAAGGATAATCCACAGGCTTTTGGGGTATAAGGTATTTTCTTTACCTTGCTTCATGTTCCAGAATGGCTCCTCAGAGAGCCGGGCACGGTAGTGCATACTTGTAATCCCAGTACTTGGGAGGCTGAGGCTCGTGGCTAGCCTTAGCAATTTAGCAAGGCTCTCCGCAACTTAGTGAGACCCTGTTTCAAAATTAAAGAAACATAAAATAGGGCTGAGGGTGTAGCTTAGAGGTGGAATAACCCTGGATAGGATCGGATAGGATAGGTTGCATTTCTAAGTGTCTTTTCATCCCAGGAGCAGGTAGCATTATATCTTTGTTGGGATGGTGAGGCTGGGAAGGGCGGGGAACAGATGGCAGTAGAATAGGTTCATGTTCATAATTAGCTCCCCTCTTGGGTGCAAGGTGGAGTGTCACAAGAGGGGCTTGGCCTCTGTAGGTATGGCTCCATAGGAACCTGAACCCAAAATTGAGAATGTCTCGGTCCCTGACAGATGTCATATGAATTGTGGAGGAAACTGGATGAGGAGGAGGATAGTGAAACCAAAGGCCGAAGGCCAGAGATCGGACACATCTTTCTCCTGGACAGAGGTAAATTATGCTCAGTGTTCCTCTTATCTCTGGCCCTAGAAGACACAGAAATATGCAATATGCTAGTAAAGTTAGGATCCTCCAGTTGGAGCTGTGAGTCCATCACAGCCACGTGGGCCTGTGCAAATGCTCCAGCTGATGTCAGCAAACTGTGGAAAGCTGGGCCTGGGGCGCCTTCAGGTCGGCTTCTTGGTTTCAGACATGGACTTTGTGACGGCACTGTGCTCTCAAGTGGTTTACGAGGGCCTGGTGGACGATACCTTCCGCATCAAGTGTGGTAAGTGCCAAGTCTTTGTGGAAGTGGTCATCTGCTCTGGAGCCTTCCACAATGGGATAGGGCTTCTGGGAGAGATGCCGGCTCCTGAGGCAGGAATGGCACTGGGGACCCGTTCCGGCATGCCATTCAGCAGAGGGCGGGAGAAGCTTCAGTGGGTATCCTGACAGCCCCCTTCTACTCTCAAAGGAAGTGTGGACTTTGGCCCAGAAGTCACATCCTCTGACAAGAGCCTGAAGGTGCTACTGAATGCAGAGGACAAGGTGAGGGCATGGGCACTGGCGGTGGTGTACCCAGGGTGACTGCTTACCCAAGCTTAGCGCCCAGCTCTGGACGAGGGCCCGCGGCCATGGGAGAGGCTTCTGCTCCAGCTAAGAGCATACACATAACAGCATAGGTGTTTGACACCCACTTACTGATCAGCTCGGTTGTCCTTGTATCCTTGTACTTTTTCTTTCTTTTTTTTTTTCTTTTTTTTTTTTTTTTTTTTTTTTTTTTTTGTAGTACTGGGAATTGGACCTAGGGGCATTCTGCATCCTTGGATACACTCCAGCCCTGTTTTTTATTCTTTTTTTTTTGTGTGTGTGCAGTACTGGGGATGAAACCCAGGGGCATTCTACCTCCGAGCTACACCCCAGCCCTATTTTTTTTTTCTTTATTTTGAAATAGGGTCTCACTGAGTTGCAAAGGGCCTCACTAAGTAACTGAAGCTGGCCGCAAACTGCGATCCTCCTGTCTCAACCTCCCGAATGCTGGGATTACAAGCGTGCACCACCATGTCCAGCTATTCTTTATATTGAAACAGAATCTCACTAAGTTTCAGAGGGCCTCCCTAAGTAGCTGATGCTTTCCTTGTACTTGCAAGCATTCTTCCTGTACTGCCATCCTCCTGGTGGGGTAGTAAGGGAGGAGCTGTGGTTTTGACATAGTAAGTTATTCCCATCTTGTTCTCCTCACAGGTATTTAATGAGATTCGTAATGAGCACTTCTCCAATGTCTTTGGCTTCTTGAGCCAGAAAGCCCGGAACCTGCAGGCCCAGTATGATGTGAGGCTCTAAGCCCTGTTCCTCTGTTTGTCTCTTTAGTGGTGCCCCAAAGCTGCTGCCTTCTGACTCCCCTTCCACTACTGCCATCGGGCCCCTGTTTATTCTTCTGGATGGGTGGCAGCTGAGGGAGGGGGTGATTTCTCTTGGAGGTCTTGAGGTGCTGACCTTAGGGGGATGTCCCCACAGCGCAGGAGAGGCATGGATATCAAGCAGATGAAGAACTTTGTGTCCCAGGAGCTCAAAGGACTGAAACAGGAGCACCGCCTGCTGAGCCTCCGTAGGTACCAGCTTGGAGGTGGGAGGGGAGCGACTCCACACCCTCAGGGGCATGCTGTCCAGGGCCGCTGCCTTCCAGGAGGAGATCCCTGTACACCAGGCCAAGAATGGTCTCATTCGGTCTATAATGGGAAGAAGTGCTTCCGAATATTGCAAGAGGTTTTTATTCTTCTGGATGATAAGGAGACATCCTTCTAGAACTAGGAATATGTATGCCATCTCCCTTTTTGTCCTATCTGCAGATATTGGGGCCTGTGAATCCATCATGAAAAAGAAAACCAAGCAGGATTTCCAGGAGCTGATCAAGACAGAGCATGGTAACCAGCAGCCTGGCTGTGCTTTCTCATGCTCCTACCCGGCTCTCAGTGCCAGCCCCCGCCTGCCCCAAGATGCTTCTTGGCCTTTCCAGCTGATGCTGGCTGTGTGGAATGCTGTTAGAAGTCCTGGGGTCCCTTAACCCATCCCAAGGATGGAGACAGAGGCAGGGGACAGGGGCCTGTTGTCATAGATGGCATCTGCTGAGCTAATCCCCTGATTACTCACAGCACTGCTAGAGGGGTTCAACATCCGGGAGAGCACCAGCTACATTGAAGAACACATAGACCGGCAGGTGAGTAGGGACAGGGCCACGGAGGCTGGGTGATGTTTAGGGAGGGCTGCTTAAGCAGGAGGAGGGAAGAGTGTGCTTGTGGCACTTCAGCTCTCCTCCACTCTCCTGCAGGTGTCGCCCATGGAGAGCCTCCGCCTCCTGTGCCTTTTGTCCATCACCGAGAATGGTAAGACGAAAGATGAGAAGGCAGATTGAGATCTGCGCCTCAGGGAAGGAAGAAATAATTTTGAAAGACAAAATTATTAGCAAACAGAATGCTTCTCTTTCATTTAATGGGTTTTTTGTTTGTTTTTGTTTTGTTTTGTTTGTTTTATAGTACTGGGGATGGAACCCAGAGGCATTCTACCTCTAAGCTACACCCCTAGCACTATTTTTTATTCTTTATTATGAAACAGGGTTTCACTTAGTTGCAGAAGGCCTCATTAAGTACCTGAGGCTGGCCCCAAACCATAATCCTCCTGTTTCAGACTCCCAAATGCTGGGATTACAAGTGTGCACCACTACACCCAGCTTATTTTTGTTTTTTGCAGTACTAGGGATGGAACCCAGGGTCATTGTACCTCTGAGCTACACCCCCAGTCCTATTTTTTAGTCTTTTTATTTTTTGAAACAGAGTCTCACTGAGTCATGAAGGGCCTCACAAAGAACCACAATCCTCCGGTCTCCGCCTCCTGAATGCTGGGATTACAAGCATGTGCCACCATGCCTGGCTTCATGAGTTTTTTTCTTTTTTTTTTTTATTTCCTCCTCCTCCTCCTCCTCCTCCTCCTCCTCCTCCTCCTCCTCCTCCTCCTCCTCCTCCTCCTCCTCCTCCTCCTCCTCTTCTTCTTCTTCTTCTTCTTCTTCTTCTTCTTCTTCTTCTTCTTCTTCTTCTTCTTCTTCTGATACTGGGGATTGAACTTGGGCATTTCTCCTCTGAGCTACCCCCAGTTCTATTTTTTTGTTCTATTTTTTTATTCTTTATTTGGGGACAGGTTTTTTTTTTTAATAAAAACTGTGTGTGTGTGTGTGTGTGTTACTGGGGATTGACCCCAGGGGCATTCTACTTCTGAACCATACCCCCAGCCTGATTTTGTTTTGAAACAGGGTCTCACTAAGTGGCAGAGAGCCTCACTAAGTTACTGAGGCTGTGATCCTATCTCAGCCTCCCAAGTACTGGAGTTACAGGCTTGTAACACCACACTTGGCTAGATTCTGCAAACTTTTATGGCAACTTGCTTTCTTCTGTTAAAGTATTCCAGTTGGTCAATATTCCTCTAGATTGCTTTTTTTTTTTTTTGCACGTCTGAGGATAGAACCCAGGGCATTTGACCTCTGAACTACACCCCCTGCCCTGTTTTTTATTCTTTCTTTATTTTTATTTATTTATTTATTTTATATTTTTATTTGGAAACAGGGTCTCTTAAGCCAGCTAGGCTGGCTTCGAACCTGCGCGACCCTCCTGTCTCTGCCTCCCAAGTGTGGGAATTGCAAGCGTGCGCCACCACGCCCGGCTTTTTATTCTTTATTTTGAAACGGGTCTCACTAAGTTGCGGAGAGCCTTACTAAGTAGTTGAGGCTGTCCGCGAACCGTGATCCTCTGGTCTCAGCCTCCCAAATGCTGGGATTACAAGCGTGCGCCACCGCGCCCAGCTCAAGATTGTTTTCTGCTTAGAGAATATTTTGCATATTCTTTTCTATATGTGGAACTGGGGCTTGAACCTAGGGGCATTCTACCTTGGAGCTACATCCCCAGCCCTATGTTTTATTTTTTTGTTTATTCATTAGTACTGGGGATTGAACCCACGGGCATTCTATCTCCAAGCTATACATACTCCCAGTCTTATTTTTATTTTGAAACAGGGTCTCATTAGGTTACAGAGAATCTTGCAACTTGCTGAGGCTGTCCTCCAATCTGTGATCCTCCTGTCTTAGCCTCCCAAGTACCGGGATTACAGGTGTGGGCCACTATGCCCAGTTTATTCTTTTTTTATTTTTTTATTATTTATTTTTTGGTGGTACTGGGGTGGAACCCAGAGGCTTTCTACCTCCGGGCTATACTCCCAGACCTATTTTATACTTTATTTGGAAACAGGGTCTCACCAAGTTGCTGAGAGCCTCACTAAGTAGCTGAGGCTGGCTTCGAACCTGTGTGATCCTCCTGTCTCGGCCTCCCAAGCGCAGGGATTACAAGTGTGCGCCACCACGCCCGGCCCTTATTCTTTATTTTTTATATTTATTTTTTTGTGGTACTAGGGGTGGAACCCAGGGGTTTTTCTACTTCCCTCGGGTTATACTCCCAGACCTATTTTTTACTTTATTTGGAAACAGGGTCTCAGTTGCTGAGAGCCTCACTAAGTAGCTGAAGCTGGCTTTGAACCTGTGCGATCCTCCTGTCTCAGCCTCCCAAGCTCTAAGATTACAAGTGTGCGCCACCACGCTCAGCTTTTGTTCTTTATTTGGAAACAGGGTCTCACTAAGTTATGGAGGGCCTCACTTCAGTAGCTGAGGCTGGCCATGAAGCTGCAATCATATTGCTTCAGCCTCCCGAGTACTGGCATTACGAGCTATGCTACCACACCTGGCTATATGTTGTGTACTCTAAATCCCTTTTATGGTAGTTAAAAGTCTGTTTCTTCATACTTCCATGGAACTCCCTTTTTACATTTTATTTCTCTATAGTTGTAAAGCACTTCCGGGGAGAACTGCCCCTTAGTTGGAAAGAAATGCACAAAGTCTGGGCTCCTCCCTCCCCGTCTAGCATTCGCATTAATTCCAGTGTCCCCTCAGCATGCTGCAGTTCAGAGCTCGTCCTTGGAACTCTCAGACGCAGGTTTTGGTTTTTAATAAGCAAGCTCCAATTTAGCATTCCATTTAGAATTAACTTTCCTATGCCAGGTAAACATTTCCCGAATCCGCCCTCTAGATGGTGTTTGGTGGGTTTGGGTGTACATTTAGAGTACCTCAGCCAGCCTTTCTTGTGTTTCTCACCCTTAGGTTTGATACCCAAGGATTACCGATCTCTGAAAACACAGTATCTGCAGGTAGGACCTGCAGAATGTGTTCCTGAGGGAACCTGGTGGAGGGCAGTTGTTGGGCACTTTTGAAAGAGGCATGAGTCAAAATGGTCCCTTTCCTGTCCTCTTCAAATTCCTTTTTAGCCTCTTTCCCGGAGATGCTAGGGAAAGTCCCCTTTCAGCACTCCCCCACCCCTGTCCCAGTGGTGGACCACCAATGCTAAGAGAATTTATTTATTTATTTTGTGGTGCTGGGGCTTGAACCCAGAAGCATTCTACCTCCAAGCTACCCCCCACCCCCAAGCCGTATATTGTTATTTTGAAACAGGGTCTCACTAGGTGAGTCTCACTACTTGCTGAGGCTGGCCTTGAACCTACAATCCTCCTGTCTCAGTCTCCCAAGTATTGGGATTACAGGTGTGTGCCACCACGCCTGGCCAGTGGGCTCTTTCTCTTGGAATTCTTTCTCACTTGAAAACCCTACAGCGAGGCAGTGACCGAGCTTACCTTCCTGGTCTTCCTCACGTCTTCTCCATCCCTGAAGCCCTACTCACCATCTTTACAGCCATGGCCTTCTCTGCTCTTCAGCAGTTCCAGGCTGCTTCCTATCCCTTTGTTTGGCGTCCACTAATTTCCGATGGGAAAATGCTGCAGAGCGAGTGGGAGCTCCTGCAGGACAGAGGCTGCGGAGCGAGGCTGTGGATTCCCTCCCCTCACCCCCGTGTCACCTAGCAGTGCCAGGCTTGGGGGACGCTCCATCAATAGCCAACTTGCACTTCCTTCAGAGTTATGGCCCTGAGCACCTGCTTACCTTCTCCAACCTGCGGCGAGCTGGGCTTCTAACAGAGCAGGCCCCGGGGGACACCCTCACGGCAGTGGAGAGTAAAGTAAGCAAGCTGGTGACCGACAAGGCTGCAGGTGAGCAGGCCAGGCGACTCCCCTCCGTGTCCCCTCTTCTCTCAACAGGCAGAGCCCCTGGGGACGCGAGCAGGGGGAGGAGATCCCATCTATTACTGTCGTTAGCACTGCTGCTTCTGGATGAGCAGCTTCCATATATTGAATGCTTAGCATGTGCTAACCTCTTACATAGAATTTTTCATTTAAATCTCACAAAGTCTCTGTGAGGTCAGTTTTCTTTCCCTGATTTTACAGATGAAGAAACAGGCTTAGGGAAATGAAGTGATTGTTCGAGGTCTCTCAGTAAGTCAGGTTGGTTTGACTCCAAAGCCCAGACATTTAACTAGTAAATTGTAGAGCGCATTTAATAGGCTGCTGGGGCCCTGGAGGAGGAAGATGAGGGGTGGGGAGAGGGGTACAGAGAGTCTTGATCAGTTCCAGGGAACCGTAGGCAAATGGCTTCAAGGGAAGTCCTTGGATGACAGGTCCTATCGTGTCCTGAATCGTGTTGCCCACAGCAGTGTCACGAATCCATAGACCTTTGATGGAACCTAGCACAGATTTCTTCCCCAGGAAAGATTACTGATGCCTTCAGTTCTCTGGCCAAGAGGAGCAATTTTCGTGCCATCAGCAAAAAGCTAAATTTGGTAGGTGGAAGTGGGCTGGAAAGAGGCTGCTGTGGGTTCATTCCTTTGTGGAGTACTTTGAATCCATAAAAATCTTGTTTAATTTTTATGAAGAGCCATGTAGCATGAACTTAATTAAATATGAAACAAGACACAAATTCACGCATTTAATAAACAAGTAACAAGCGCTTGCTAAGGCCAGAAGATTCAGGGTGCACGTGTGTCCATGCTTCCCATGAAGGTGCTGCAGAGAAGGCTGGGAAGGAGGGCTCTCCCCCCAGGACAGTGAACTCACTGCAGAGACCGCAGGCAGTGAGCACAAGACACCGTGTGATTGTGGATTATTTTCTTTTTCAGACTTGCTGGTTCTCCCTTTAGTTGAGACAGGAACTCTTGGGGATGAGCTGCTTTTATCTGACTCTTTAAAGGCTTGGATTGCTGAACGTAGTACCTTTGCCTTCTAGATCCCACGTGTGGATGGCGAGTATGACCTGAAAGTGCCCCGAGACATGGCCTATGTCTTCAGTGGCGCTTATGTGCCCCTAAGCTGCCGAGTCATTGAGCAGGTAGGAACCAGCCCGTCTTGCTCCCGTTCATATCTGCTCTCTGCTTTCTCTTGGCCTTGGGTCCCTTCTACCTTTCACTGCTTGAGTAACTAGCAAGAAGCAAGATGGTCTGGCTGCTGTGCCAAAGTGTGTTCCTGGCGCAGGCCTGAAACCAGTGCTTCTGCCTTCCCAGGTGCTGGAGCGGCGCAGCTGGCAGGGCCTTGACGAGGTGGTACGGCTGCTCAACTGCAGTGAGTTTGCATTCACAGGTGTGTGGGGTGGGCAGGCGGCCACGGGGTGGGCTGGCTGCATCGCCCAGGCCGGGGTGTCACTGAAGACCTGGGTCTGCTCTCATCCTCAGACACGGCCAAGGAAGAAAAGGCTTCCAGCGAGTCCCTGCGCCTCATCTTAGTGGTGTTCTTGGGCGGGTGCACGTTCTCTGAGCTCTCAGCCCTGCGGTTCTTGGGCAAAGAGAAAGGTAAGAGAGAACAGGAAGTCAAGGATAGTCTGCTGCGGGCTCTGGGGGAAGAAGCACCTTGCGGAGGAAGGCTTTTCTCCTGGCCGAGGTCCACTTGGCCTAGCCTGCTGCAGGCTGGTGCTCTGGCCCGCCGGGCTCGGCAGGCTGTAGCGCTCCAGAGCCTGGTAGTATAGCGCCTCTGTCTGGTGCTCTTATCTGGTGGGGGCTGAAACCGGAGCGGCTCTGCGTGGTTTCTGTTGGGATCTGAAATCAGCTGCTGTCACTGCCACTGCTCTGGTCTCCTTAGGGTACAGGTTCATTTTTCTGACGACAGCCGTCACAAACAGTGCTCGCCTTATGGAGGCCATGAGTGAGATGAGAGCCTGAGGCTCCTGGTGGTGAAGGCTTCCCTGGACGGCTCCAACAGCACACACAGCTGCTAAGGAAGTGACTCCCACTCTGCTGCCCAGAACTGGGGGCATGGAACTCATTGGGACCTAAAGAACATATCTTGAGGAGAAAGTTCGTGTCCTGCCCCCATTTATGAAGTAGAGACCGTGCAGCTAAGACAAGGGGGAACAGGTATCCTTTGCTAAATCCTATTTAATATCCTTGTAAATAAAGACTCTGCTCTTAAATATCAGATCCTTGAAGCTCTGCACTGTCTTCTCTGTTAGTGAAAGCACAGAGGGGCTGTCACTGGGGCTTCTTGCACTTCATGGCCTGAACTCTTTTATTTATTTATTTATTTATTTATTTATTTATTTTTGTGGGTCTGGGGTGGAACCCAGGGTCTCTCGACCTCCGAGCTACACCCCTGCCCTATTTTTATTCTTTATTTTGAAACAGGGTCTCACTAAGTTGCTGAGAGCCTCACTGAGTAGCTGAGGCTGGCTTCGAACCTGTGCGATCCTCCTGTCTCAACCTCCCAAGTGTGGGGATTACAAAGGTGTGCCACCACGCCTGGCCCCAGCTCCATTTTTTTTTTTTTTTTTTTTTTTTTTTTTGTGGTACTGGGGATGGAACCCAGGAGTATTCTACCTCCAAGCTACACCTCCAGCCCTGTTTCTTATTCTTTAGTTTGAAACAGAGTCTCACTGAGTTGCAAAGGGCCTCACTAAGTAGCTGAGGCTGTTGCGAACCAAGGTCCTCCTGTATCAGCCTCTGCAATGCTGGGATTAGAAGCGTGTGCTACCACACCCGGCTCCCAGCCCCATTTTTGAAACAGGGTTGCCGAGGGCATCACTAATTTGCTGAGACTGACCTCAAACCTGTGATCCTCCTGTCTCAGCTTCATAAGTACTGGGTTTTTAGTCATGCACTACCACCCCCCCCATACACACACTGTGGCCTGGATACTTTATTGCTCCAGGCTATCAAAAATCACTAACCAGTTAGGTGTGGTGGTGCACACCTGTAAACCTTGTATTTGGGAGGCTGAGTCAGAGAATCACAGGTTCACAGATTACTTCAGCAACTGGTGAGACTCATCAAAGTAGTGAGACTTTGTTTCAGAATAAAGAATAAGCCTGCCTTGGTGGCACAGGTTTGTGGTGGAGCAGGCTTGTAACCCCCACACAGACAGGAGGATTGTGCAGGTTTGAAGCCAGCAGTGCTGGCTTAAGAGACCCTGTTTCCAAATATAAAAATATAAAATAGGTCTGGGAGTGTAGTCTGGAGGTAGAAGGGTTTCCAGGAACCCCAGTACCCCCCCCACACACACACTCTAAAGAATAATAACACACACACACACACACACACACACACTCTAAAGTAAAGAATAATAAGGCTGGGGGTGTAGTTTGGAGGTAGACTGCCCCCTGGGTTCCATCCCCAGTGCCACACACACACACAAAAAATCATAAAAATAATAATAGTGAGGCCCTCCACAACTTAGTGAGACCGTTTCAAAATAAAGAATATAAAATAGGGCAGGGGGTATAGCTTGGAGATCGAATGTCCCTGGGTTCCATCCCCAGACCCGCAAAAAAAAAGAAAAATAAATAAATAAATGGCACGAACTAGGTGTGGTGGCAATGCTTGTAATTCCAGTACTGGGGAGGCTGAGTCTGAGAATCTGGGTTTGTGGCCACCCTTAGCTACTTGTGAGGCCTACAACTTAGTGAGACCCTGTTTCAAAAATAAAGAATAAGCCGGGCGTGGTGGTGCACGCTTGTAATCCCAGCGCTTGCAAGGCTGAGACCGAAGGATCACACAGGTTCGAAGCCAGCCTCAGCTACTTAGTGAGGCTCTCAGCAACTTAGTGAGACCCTGTTTCCAAATAAAATATAAAATAGATCTGGGAGTATAGCCCAGAGGTAGAAAGCCTCTGGGTTCCACCCCCAGTACCTCCAAAAAAAAAAGGGAGAAAATAAAAACCTGAGTTACTGACTGCAACCTTTCCAAGAATAATAATGCTTTATCAGAGAATATTCCAAGGAATAGGCATGCTTCAAGTCTCTAGCTAGAATTTTTTTTTCTTGGTGTGATAGGTCAGTCCAGTCTTCACAGCAGCTCAAGGCAAAGGCTTCTTCTAAAGCCTCCACAGTAAAAGAATAATGTCTTAGGCCTGATGGTGCACGCCCGTAATACCTTTACTTGGAAGCCAGAAATAGGATGATCGCAGTTTTGAGGCCAGCTTTTGCAATTTAGCACGACCGTTTCAAAAAAATAAGATGGGGCTGGGGTGTAGCTCAGAGGTAGAATGTCCCTGATTTCAACCCCCCAGTACCACGAAAAAATAAAATAGGGCTGGGTGTAGCTCAGATGTAGAATGTATTTGTGTTCAATCCTCAGCATCAAGAAAAATAAAAGGATAACTTGTCTAGAAAGGGACCAGGTCCTGAGCAGCGTTCAGTGTTCCTCCTCTTCCCAGTTAAAGTGCGGTTTCCGACCTCGGGGGAATTCCCACGAAAGATCAGTTCCCAGGCTCCCTCGCTAGTTGATCTAGCTAATCTTGACCCAGCCACCTGCGGCCGGCTCCCTGCTGGAGCTCAGGGCCAGGGGAGTGGGTAGCTAACTTCAAATCTAAACGGGAGAGCCGGTGGGGCTCGGGTGACGTCATTGGCTCGAGCTGGAGGCGCTGTCGGGTGGGCGGGGCGATGTGTTGGCCCCGCCCCCCGGCTAGGCTGTGCGCACGCGCAGACACGCTGGCCCCTCGAACGCGCTTCTCACGCAACGGCGCCCGGCCTGGAGGGGCGGTGAGGGGGCGGAGCCCCGCGAGGAGCGACGGAGCGCCGAGCCAATCGCAGGCCGCTCCGCCTCAGGGCTCTGTTTGAAATTCCGCGGGGCCTAACGGCTCGTGGAGGAGTGACCCGAGCGTGGAAGCGGGTGTGTGCGGGTGGTTGCTGAACTCGCGCCGGCGCGGAGGTCGGGAGTCTCGGCTCCCGGCTGCTTGGAGCGTCCGCCATGAGAAGAAGGTGTGAGGAGTGGGGCCCTGGGAGGGTCGACGCCCGGGGCGCGGGCGGCACCTGCGGGGCCGGGGGCGGGCCGGGGTCCGCAGCCCTCGCCAGGCCGCCCGGCCGCCGCGCCAGGTGCCGCCGCTTGACAGCTCGGCCGTGGCGTCCTCCGCGTCCCGACCCCCGGGCCCTCAGGTTTTAAACCTATCCTCGGTTTGGACTGGTCTGCCCTGGGCGTCAGCCTTCGCCTGTGTGGAAAGATGGCTGGCCGGCTTGGTTTCCTGGCAGGTTAATAAACCGCGACTGGAAGTCCCTTCCGGTGCTTCAACAGCCTCCCGCCTGCTGGGAAGGGAGTGTCTGAACTCCACCAGTGACTCTGGCAGGAGGTTGAGAACCAGCTTTCTTTCTTCTAAAATAAGTAATAGCAGTGAGTGTGGGCTTGTGTGTTAAGGCTATGCAAATACTTTCTGAAAGTGGTGGGTGAAGTCTTGTGACGATTTAGTACTAAGTAATTTATAGTGGTTGATCAAACGGATTATCCCGAGGCTTTGTATAAGATTCTTGGCTCAATGATTACTAATTCTGATCAGGGTTTCCTAAATACTGCTTGCCCTCGGGAGAGTGGAAATTGAGTACAAATCGTTACTATCGTTCCAGAAACAAATTTAGTGCAAGGTTGTGGATTACAGGTGATCTCTCCCCCACCCCTGGTGCAGGGAATCAAACTGCGGCATGCAGGGCAAGCACTCCACCACTGGAGCTACATTCCAGCCCTACAATAATTTTAAAATCTAAAGGGTAATATGCTTTTCGAGCTAATGGTGCATCTGAAGTAGTTTTTGTTGTTATTATTCTTGGTATTAAGCCCAGAGACATTCTACCTCTGAGCTACTCCCATCTTTTATATTTGAAACAGTCTTGCTAGGTTGCTGAGTTTCTCTAAATTGCTGAGTCTGGTCTGGTCTCTAAGCTGCATTCCTCCTGTCTCAGCCTCTCAAGTACTGGAATTATAGGCATGTGCCCCAGCAGAGGGCTTGTAAATTCTTAAATGGTGCGCGCGCGCGCGCGCGCGCGCGCGTGTGTGTGTGTGTGTGTGTGTGTGTGTGTGTGTGTGTGTGTGTGTGGTGGGGATATAACCTTGGGATACACTCCTGGACTTTTTTTTTTTTTTTTTTTTTGTGTGTGTGTGTGTGTGTGTGTGTGTTACTGGGGATGGAACCCAGTAGTATTGCACCCCCAGCCCTATATAATATTCCTTTATTTTGAAACAAGTTTCCCCTAAGTTTCAGAAGGCCTCACTAAGAAGCTGAGGCTGTCCAATAACCTCCCAAATACTGGGATTACAACCCTGTGCCACCATGCCTATCTTCTGCCTCAATTTAATTTAATTTTTTTGGTACTAGGGGATGGAACCCAGGGTCATTCTACCTCTGAGCTACACCCCCAGTCCTATTTCTTATTCTTTATTTATCTATTTATTTTTGTGGTTCTGGGAGTGGAATCCAGAGGCTTTCTACCCCCCGAGCTATACTCCCAGACCTATTTTATATTTTATTTGGAAATAGGGTCTAAGTTGCTGAGAGCCTTACTAAGTAGCTGAGGCTGGCTTCGAACCTGTGCCATCCTCCTGTCTCAGCCTCCTAAGCGCAGGGATTACAAGCATGCGTCACTACACCCGGCTTTTATTCTTTATTTTGGAACAGGGTCTCACTGAGTTGCAAAGGGTGTCACTAAGTAGTAGCTGAGGCTGTCCTCGAACTACCATCCTCCTTTCTCAGCCTTTTGAATGCTGGGATTACAAGTGTGTGCCACCACGCCCAGCTTTATTTTTTATTTGAAAACAGGGTTTTACAAAGTGGCTGAGAGCCTCACTAAATTGCTGAGGCTGCTTCAAACCTGTAATCCTGTCTCAGCCTCCAAAGTACTGGGATTAAAGGCTGGCCCATTACACATACAGGCTTGCTCCACCACTCCTGGCTTTTTATTTTTGAAACAAGGTCTCAGTAAATTGCTGACAGGCTAACTAAATTGCTGAGGCTGATTTCTAATCTGTGATCCTGTCCCAACTTCTCAAATTCTAAAATTATAGGTCTTTGCCATCATGGCTGGTTTATCATTCTTTTTTTTTTTTTTTTTTTTTTTTTGGTACTGGGAATGGAACCCAGGAGCATTCTACCTCCGAGCTATACTCCCAGCCCTATTTTTTATTCCATATTTTTGAAACAGGGTCTCACTGAGTTGCAAAGGACCTCACTAAGTAGCTGAGGCTGTCCACAAACTGCCATCCTCCTGTCTCAGCCTCCCGAATGCTGGGATTACAAGCGTGTGCCACCACACCCAGCTATCATTCAATTTTAAAACTGCAAATTTTTTTTTTCTTTGCCAGTCTGGGGATGGAACCCAGGGGAATTCTACCTCCAAGCTATACCCTCAGCCCTATTTTTTATTCTTTTTTTTGAAACAGGGTCTCACTGAATTGCAAAGGGCCTCACTGAGTAGCTGAGGCTGCCTATAAACCGAGATCCTCCTGTCTCAGCCTCCAGAGTGCTGGGATTACAAGCATGCGTCCGTCACCATGCCTGGCTTAAAACAGCAATTGGGATTACTCTGCTACACCAGAACTAGGTTTTGGTTTTTGGGTACATCCGAATTTCAGATAATTCATTTTTAGAAAGGACTGTGAGCCAGACTGTGCCTGACTTAAAATGTGTGTGTGTGTGTCACCAGGGATTGAACACAGAGGCATTTACCTCTGATCTAAACATCCAGCCCAATTTTATTATTTGGAAACAGGGTCTCACTAAATTGTCAAGGCTGGCTTTGAGCCTGTAATCTTCCTGTCTTAGCCTCCCAAGTACTGACATTTGGTTTTATTTATTTATTTATTTATATTTTTATTTTTTATTTTGTGGGTCTGGGGAAGGAATCCAGGGGCTACACCCCCTGCCCTATTTTTGAATCTTAATTTTGAAACAGGGTCTCGCTAAGTTACAGAGGGGCTCACTAAGTAGCTGAGGCTATCTGCAAACCACGATCCTCTAGTCTCAGCCTCCCGAATGCTGGGATTACAAGCGTGTGCCACCACGCTCCGCCTGACAATTGGTTTTAGAACATTATCATCCTCTAAAACATTTTTGCACTATGGTCCATATCCCACAACTATTTTTATTCTGGATAATTTGTGTAATCATAGCTATGTGTTTCTTTTTTGTTTATTATTATTATTTTGTGGTACTGGGGATGGAACCCAGGGGCATTCTACCTCTGAGCTACACCATCAGCGGTAATTTTTATTTATTTCGAAACAGGGTCTCACTGAGTTGCAAAGGGCGTCACTAAATAGTAGCTGAGGCTTTCCAAGAACTGGGATCCATTGCTAAGCTTCTGAGAGTCTCTCTAAACTGCTAAGCTGACCTTGAAACTGTGATCCTCCTGTCTTAAACTCCCAAATACTGGGATTACAGAAGTGGGCCACTGTCCCCACTTTATTTTTTGTTGTTCAAGGAATTGAGCCTAGTGGCATTCTATCTCCGAACTATATACCCAGCCCTATTTTCTTTTTGGAAGCAGAGTCTCACCCTCACTAAGTTCCTGAAGTTGGTTTTGAACCTATGATCTTCCTGTCTCAGCCTCCCACATACTGGGATTACAGGAGTGTGCCCCCACACCCTGCTGGTTTATTTATTTACTTTTGTGTATGATAGGGGATGAAACCCAGGGGCATTCTACCTCTGAGCTATGCCCCAGCCTTATTTTTTATTTTGAAAGTCTTTTTAAGTTGCTTAGTCTCACTGTGTTACCGAGGCTGGCCTCAAACCTCTGATCATCCTGTTTTAGCCTCCCAAATACAAAGATTACAGGCGTGTACCACCACACCTAGCTTCATTGTGTTAGTATCTGGTAAAATGAAAATAGTAAAGATGTGGTAGTGCATGCTGGCAGTCCCAGTTCTGAGATAGGAGGATCACAGGTTAAAATCAGCCTCAGCAATTGAGGGACAGTCTTAGCAATCCAGTGAGTCCATTTCAAAACAGAATCCAGTGAGTCCATTTCAAAACAGAAACCAAAAAGGTAGCTTAGCAGTAAAATGCCTCTGGGTCCAGTCTCCAATATATACACACATACACACACACTATACACTCACGCTTACTCTCACTCATGCACGAGATTATAGTAGCTATTGATACTGGCTGGCCATGTTATTGTGGACAACTAGTATTTGTGCAGAAAGCACTGGTAACTTTTAAACTGGGATTTAATTGCTTGAAGTGTTTTAAGATTTTTGTGAATGTTCCAGAAATTTTGGAGAAACTGAGGTAAAAACAAAATACTGTTTTGTGTGTATGTGGTAATATTGAACCCAGGACTGTTCTACCTCTAAACTACAGACTGTGTGTGTGTGTGTGTTGCTGGAATTGAACCCAAGGGCATTCTACCTCTGAGCTATACCCCAGCCCTTTTATTTTTTGGTTTGAAACAAGATCTTATTAGGTTGCTAAGAGTCTTGCCACATTGCTGAGGCTTGTCTCAAACCTGCAGTTCTCCTGTCTCAGCCTTCCAAGAACTAGAATTACAGGTGTGCTCCACCACACCTGGCTTTATTTTTTATTTTTTTAAACAGGGTCTCACTATGTTAGTGAGTTGGCCTTGAACCTGCAATTCTCCAGTCTCAGCCATTTGAAGACCAGGACAAACAAAAGCAGGTCAGGTATAGTGGCCTACACCTGGAATCCCAGCTACTCAGGAGGCTGAGGGTTTCAAATTGGAGACCAGCCTGGGCTACTTAGTGAGACTATCTCAAAATAAAGGACTTGTCCCATGCCTTTAATTCCAGTCAGTACTTGGGAGGCTGAGATAGGATTGCAGGTTCAATGACAGTCTCAGCAAGTAGGGAGACTCTCATCAGCCTATTGAGTGAGACCCTGTTTCAAAATAAAAATAAAAGGGATAGGGGTATAGCTCAGAGATAGAATGCCCCAGATTCAACCCTCAGTACCACAAAAAAAATGATTAGCTGAGTGTGGTGGCACACACTAGTAATCCCAGTACTTGGGAGGCTGAGACAGGAGGACAGGAGGATCCAGGTTCACGGCCAGCCTCAGCTACTTAGTGGGGCCCTCTGCAACTTAGTAAGACCCTGTTTCAAAATAAAGAATAAAAGGAGCTGGGCATAGTAGTGCACGCTTATAATCCCAACATTTGGGAGGCTGAGACAGGATCGCGGTTTATGGACCAGCCGCAGCTACTTAGGCCCTTTGCAACTCAGCGAGACTCTGTTTCAAAATAAAGAATAAAGCTGGGCGTGGTGGCGCACGCTTGTAATCCCAGCATTCAGGAGGCTGAGACCAGAGGATTGTGGTTCACGGACAGCCTCAGCTACTTAGTGAGGCCCTCTGCAACTCAGTGAGACCCTGTTTCAAAATAAAGAATAATAAATTGGGGAGAGGGTGTAGCTCAGAGGTCGAATGCCCCTGGGTTCCATCCCCAAACCTGCAAATAAATAAATAAATAAATAAATAATAAAAAAAATAGGGCTGGGGTTGTTGTTTAGAGGTAGAATACCCCTAGGTTCCATCCCTAGTACCACAAAAAAAAAAAAAGAAAGAAAGAAAAAGAAAAAATTGGGCTCAGGTGTAGTTCAGTGGTAGAATGCCCCTGGGTTCAACCCCCAGTGCCACAAAAACAAAACAAAACAAAAAAAAGACTTGGTGAAGAAACTTAGTGGTGGGGCACTTGCCTAGCATGTATGAGGCTCTGGGTTTAATCCCTACTAACACGCACACACACACACACACGCACACACACACACACACACACAATACATTGCCAGCTGTTTTGCAAGAGCTTCTCACCAGCAGGTATTTGTGTTAGTTTATCTCACTGATGTTTTGTCAGGTTTTCCTTTAATAGAGATATTTGTAATTCTATATAATACTATCATAGATAGAATCATTGAAAGTTCATATTCTGAGTGTTATCTAGAAGACTGTTTTCATGATGTAATGCAATACTGAATTTTGCTTTGCTTGTGTGGCATTTTGGGGGAAGTGAATTAAGATGAATGTTTTCAGTTTATTTTATTTATCCTTAAGGCCACTGAGAAGCTAGACTACTTAGTTCCTAAAAATGCTACTTTTGGTCTTGAGGCAGTGATTGATGTAACAAAAGTATTTTGTTTTTCAGTGAGATAGTGGCAGAGGAGTCCACAGTCTGTCTCCAAAGAGCCCTAACTCACCTTCGGGAAATATGGGAGTTAATTGGGATTCCAGAGGATCAGCGGCTACAAAGAACAGAGGTTGTAAAGAAGCACATCAAGGTGAGCCAAGTGCCGGGCGCGGTGGCGCACGCTTGTAATCCCCGTGCTTGGGAGGCTGAGACAGGAGGATCGCACGGGTTCGAAGCCAGCCTCAGCTACTTAGTGAGGCTCTCAGCAACTTAGTGAGACCCTGTTTCCAAATAAAATATTAAAAAGGTCTGGGAGTATAGCCCAGAGGTAGAAAGCCTCTGGGTTCCACCCCAAGTACCACCAAAAAAAAAAAAAGTGAGCCAAGTATTGCTGGTCTCCAGGGTAAGGATGTTGGTGTCTCAGCCAAGACATCTGATCACCTGCACTAGGATTTCAGTCTCTTCTTGTTTTCATTTAAATCTCTTCTTGAAGTTATGAGTGTTTTGATTTTGACACTGGGGAGTCTCAAACCTTTGTGGATCATTTTTCTCTCTTATAGGATCTTTTGGATATGATGATTGCTGAAGAGGAGAGCCTGAAGGAAAGGCTTATCAAAAGCATATCTATCTGCCAAAAAGAGCTGAACACCCTGTGCAGTGAGTTACAAGTTGAGCCCTTTCAGGTATGTGCAGCCCATAAGTCTCAGGGGAATCCAGCTTGACTCTGAGATGTTGGAAGAAGCGTTGACTCGGGACTGTAGGATTGGTGCTAGAACTGAGAAATGGGGAAGATGCACTGCCTGGCTGATCAGTTCTGCAAAGTAATATTCACATCTGTAGAGTTGCCCTGTTATGATGAAGCAGTCAATAGGTCATCAAAAAAAGCTGCTTCCTGTTGGGTCTGCTCTGTGGCATTTTATGTAAACTGAGGAAAAGGTATGTACAGGAGGCAGTGTGCTATTCATTTTCTGAGAAAAAATGAAAAGGGTACCTAGGAAGCAAAAGTAGTGACACAAGGAAAGGTTATTAAAAACCAACTATTGTTTTTATTTTTTTATTTTTTATTATTTATTTATTTATTTATTTTATTTTTTTTTTTTGGTGGTACTGGGGTTCCTGGAAGCCCTTCTACCTCTGGGCTACACTCCCAGATCTTTTTTTTTTTAAATTTGGAAACAGGGTCTCTTAAGCCAGCGAGGCTGGCTCCGAACCAGCACGATCCTCCTGTCTCAGCCTCCCAAGCGCGGGGATTACCAGTGTGCGCCACCACGCCCGACATTGTTTTTATTTTTGAAACAGAGTCTCACTAGGTTGATAGGTCTCACTGCTTGCTGAGGCTGTTCTTGAACCTGTGATCCTCCTTTCTCATCCCAATACTGGGATTACAAGCATGTGCCACCATGCCCAGCCAGAGTTTGTTTTGTAAGATGCAGTGCGTTGCTGGGCATGCTGGCACATGCTTGTAATCCCAGCATTCAGGAGGCTGAGACTGGAGGATCACGGATTGTGAACAGCCTCAGCCTACTTAGTGAGGCCCTCTGCAACTTAGACCCTGTTTCGAAATAAAGAATAAAATATAGGGCATAGGGTGTAGCTTGGAGGTCGAATGCCCCTGGGTTTCATCCCCAGACCTGCCCCCCCCAAAAAAAAAATCCACTAAACTATACAGTTAAAATGGCTAGGATGGTAAGGGTTTTTTGTTTTGTTTTGTTTTGTTTTGTTTGTTTGTTTGTTTTGTGGTACTGGGGGTGGAACCCAGGGGCTTTTCTACCTCCCGGCTATACTCCCAGACCTAGTTTTTATACTTTATTTGGAAACAGGGTCTCACTAAGTTGGCTGAGAGCCTAAGTAAGTAGCTGAGGCTGGCTTCAAACCTGTGTGATCCTCTTGTCTCAGCCTCCCAAGTTCTGGGATTACAAGCAGATGCTAAGTTTTTATATTGTGTGTATTTTATTTATTTATTTATTTATTTATTTATTTATTTATTGTGATACTGGGGGTGGAAACCAGGGGATTTTCTACCACTCCCAGACCTATTTTATACTTTATTTGGAAATAGGGTCTTACTAAGTTGCTGAGAGCCTCACTCAGTAGCTGAGGCTGGCTTCGAACCTACGCAATCCTCCTGTCTCAGCCTCCCAAGTGCTGGGATTATAAGCGTGTGCCACCACGCCTGGCTGTTGTGTGTATTTTACAACAATAAAAATAAATTTGGAGCTGGGTGTGGTGGCGCACTCTTGTAATTCCAATACCTGGGAGGTTGAGATAGGAGGATCAGAGGCTCGTAGCCAGCCTTAGCTACTTAGTGAGGCCCTCCACAACTTAGTGAGACCCTGTTTCAAAATAAAAATAAAAAGCAGGGCTGAGGGTATAGCTCAGAGGTAGAATACTTCTGGGTTCAATCTCCAGCACCATAAAGTAACAGTAAGTAAATAGACAAATAAATAAATAGGGAGATTGAGATAGGAGGATAGCAGGCTCAAGGCCAATGCTTGGTAACTCAGACAATTTCTTTCTTTTTTTTTTCTTTTTCTTTGGTGGTACTGGGGGTGGAACCCAGAGGCTTTCTACCTCCGGGCTATACTCCCAGACCTTTTTTATATTTTATTTGGAAACAGGGTCTCACTAAGTTGCCAAGAGCCTCATTAAGTAGCTGAGGCTGGCTTCGAACCCATGCGATCCTCCTGTCTCAGCCTCCCAAGCGCAGGGATTACAAGCATGCGCCACCATGCCCGGCTAACTCAGACAATTTCAAAAAAGTGTGGGGAAGAGCTGGGCATAGTGGCGCACACTTGTAATCCCAGCATTTGGGGGGCTGGGACAGGAGGATCATGGTTTGCGGCCAGCCTCAGCTACTTAGGCCTTTTGCAACTCAGTGAGACCCTGCTTCAAAATAAAGAATAAAAAATAGGGCTGGGGATGTAGCTCAGAAGTAGAATGTCCCTGGGTTCAATCCCTAGTACCAATCAAAAGAAGATCCTCTGTGCTATATTCTTTTGGTCATGAGTTGACTTATTTGTAAATTTAACTGAAAGTCTGTCACCTAAGTTTTCTCCTATTGTCCTTCTCATCCTCTAATTGAATCACTTGGAACCTTAGAACACTGGCACTTGTGTCTTAACACAGGAAGAAGGAGAAACAACAATCTTGCAACTAGAAAAAGATTTGCGTACTCAGGTGGAATTGTTGCGTAAACAGAAGAGGGAGAGAAAACAGGAACTGAAGCTACTTCAAGAACAAGATCAAGAACTGTGTGAAATTCTTTGCATGCCCCACTATGACATTGACAGCAACTCCATTCCCAGCTTAGAAGAGCTGAGCCTGTTCAGACAACATGTGGCAACTCTGAGGGAAACAAAGGTATGCTCCCTGCACATGTGCGTCCTGAAAGTAAGCCTTCCTCTGGCTATTGTGTAATTGGTTTCTTTTAGGTTTTTTTTTTGTTGTTGTTGTTTTTGTCTTTGTTTTTTGTGGTACTGGTGGTGGAACCCAGGGGCCTTCTACCTCCGGGCTATACTCCCAGACCTATTTTATACTTTTTATTTGGAAACAGGGTCTCTTAAGCCAGTGGAGGCTGGCTTCGAACCTGCGCAATCCTCCTGTCTCAGCCTCCCAAGCGCGGGGATTACAAACGTGCGCCACCACGCCCGGCATAATTGTTTTGTTTTATAGACATCTAGGCGTGAAGAGTTTGTCAGCATAAAGAGACAGATCATACTGTGTATGGAAGAGTTAGATCATACTCCAGACACAAGCTTTGAGAGAGATGTGGTGTGTGAAGATGAAGATGCCTTTTGCTTATCTTTGGAGAATATTGAAACACTACAGAAGTTGCTACGGCAGGTAATGTCTTCACAAATCTGGCCTGGGATCTCAGTAGTGTGCAGCAGTTTTAGCTGTGTTCAGAAGGCAAGGCCGTATGCCTTTTGTAACTCTCTTATGGGTACTTCTCCATGTGGGTCCAGACAGTTCTCAGTGGGAAGCCAGAGGGCCAGACTTCTCCTTGCTACTTAACACTTTGCTGTAACCATTGCTTTTTCCTTGCTACAGCTAGAAGTTCGAAAGTCACAAAATGAGGCAGTGTGTGAGGGTCTACGTGCTCAAATCCGGGAGCTCTGGGACAGGCTGCAGATACCTGAAGAAGAGAGGGAGGCTGTGGCCACGGTTATGACTGGCTCGAAGGCCAAGATCAGGAAAGCGGTAAGAAACCCAGTGTTTGCCAGATAAGCAGTCTTCCATGAGCATTTCTGGGTCCAGTCTGATGTCCTTGCTGACTTCTCCCTTACACCAGCCCATTCTCAAGATGAGCTTCAAAGAAGGGTGGCAGCCAGGCATGGTGGTGTATGCTTGTAATCCCAGTACTTGGGAAGCTCAACAGGATCGCAGGTTTGCAACCAGCCTCAGCTAATTAGTGAGGCCCCCTGCAACTTAGTGAAACCCTGTTTCAAAATAATAAAAAATAGTGCTTGGGGGTATAGTTGGGAGGTAGAATGCTCCTGGGTTAAATTCCCAGTACTGCAAAAAAAGGGGGAGTGGCAATAGCCTGCTTTTATCTTCTGTGTACATTCCTTAGATTTCTGGGTCCTTTAATGTCATTGTCAAAAAGAGGGTTGATTTATCCCTGTGTCTTTGTAGAGTAATTGTATTAAAAAGGAGAAACTTTTCACAAGCCTGAGTGAGTAGAAAGCTATGACAACCACCTTTAACAGGTCTTTTTCTTTCAGCTGCAATTAGAAGTGGATCGGTTGGAAGAACTGAAAATGCAAAACATGAAGAAAGTGATCGAAGCAATTCGCGTGGAACTGGCCCAGTACTGGGACCAGTGTTTCTACAGCCAGGAGCAGAGACAAGCTTTTGCCCCTTTCTATGCTGGTTAGTACAGAAGCAGTGGTGTTCACACAGCCTGCACTGGTATTTACAAGCACAGAACTCACCCAGAAGTCTGTATTTCTTCTTCTGAACAGATAATAGCCAACCCTTAACAATGTTCTCATAACTCTGTGTGTGCGTGCCTGTGTGTGTGTGTTATATACTGGGGATTGAAACCAGGAGCATTCTACCTTACAGCAACTTGTGGTGTATATAAGATATATATACTGGAAAATGAACCCAGGAGCATTCTACCTCAGAGCAGCATCCCCAGTCCTTCTTATTTGAAACAGTCTTGCTAAGTTATTGAAGCTGTCCTTCAACAATACTGCCGGGCGTGGTGGTGCATGCTTGTAATCCCAGCATTTGAGAGGCTGAGACTGGAGAATCGTGGTTCGCGGACAGCCTCAGCTACTTAGTGAGGCCCTCCGCAACTCAGTGAGACCCTGTTTCAAAATTAAGAATAAAAAATTGGGTAGGGGGTGTAGCTCAGAGGTCGAATGTCTCTGGGTTCCATCCCCAGACCCACAAAAAAATAAAATAAAAAGACTAAAAAATAGGACCGGGGGGTGTAGCTTGGAGGTAGTGTTCCTGGGTCCCCAAATATCACAAAAAATCTAATCCTCTTGTCTCTGCCTCCAAAATACTGTGATTATAGGCATGCACCACCACACCTGGCCTCACATAATCTTTATGTCAAGAGATGAGGATACTAAAGCATATAAACTGGAGCAACTTAACCCACAGCCGCCGAGGGGCAAGTGCTTGAGCCCGCAGGAGGCTGACATGAATGGACCAGAAAGATGAAGCTGTACTAACTAAATTTAACAAACAATTTTAAACAGTTTTCTGTGACTGACACTAATGATTGGAGAAGGAAGAATATGAAAGAAACCTAAGATAATAAGTCAAGAGACAACAGATTCTGGAGAATATTAATCATTTTAATCCATACCCTAGTTACTCAGCAACACCCCACCTCCCAGGCTGTTGGTGACCAGCTTGTTTTACTTTTTTATTTTCTATTTGTGTGTATCTGCTGCCCCCCCAATACACACAAAACTGAACCCAGAGGCGTTTTACCTCCAGACTACACCCTCAGCCCTTTTTATTTTGAAACATGTTCTCATTAGCTTGTTGAGAGTCTTGCTACTGTGATCTCATGTCTCAGCCTTCCAGGTTCTGGGATTACAGGCTTATACTGTCACCCCAGCTGCCTTTTATCTTATCTGTATATTATTTTTTGGGTGTATGGCTCTGGGGATTGTACGCAGAGGCATTCTACCTTTGAGCTACACCCCTAGCCCAGTTTTATTTGGAAACAGGATCTCACTAGGTTGATGAGTTTCACTGCTTGCTGAGGCTGTCCTGTGTCAGCCTCCCAAGTACTCCAAGAGATTATAGGTGAGTGCCACCATGCCTGTCTGCCTCTGGCTTTTGTTATTTTGTTTTTGGTTTTTTTTTGTGGTTTATTTTGTTTTTGCAGTACTGGGGATGTAACCTAGGGACATTCTACCTTTGAGCTACCGCCCTAGCTTTATTTTTTTATTATTTTATTTATTTATTTATGTATTTATTTATGTATTTATTTATTTTGCAGGTCTGGGGATGGAACCCCAGAGGCATTCTACCTTCAAGCTATACCCTCTACCCTATTTTTTATTCTTTATTTTAAAACAGAGTCTCCTGAGTTGGGGAGGGCCTCACTAAGTAGCTGAGGCTGTCCGTGAACCATGATCCTTGTGTCTCAGCCCCCCAAATGCTGGGATTGAATGCTGAGATTACAAGCATGTGCCACCATGCCCAGCTTTATTCATTATTTTGAAATAGGGCCTCAGTGAGTAGCTGAGGCTCGTCTTGAACCTATAATCCTCATGTCTCAGCCTCCCAAGTACTGAGATTATAAGTCTGTGCCTCCACGCCAAACTTGGCTTTTATTTTATTTTGTTTATTTATTTATTTTTGCAGTATTGGAGATGGAACCCAGGGACATTCTACCTCTAAGCCACACTTCCAGTCCCATTTTTTATTTTGAAACAGGGTCTCACTGAGAGGGCCTCACTAAGTAGCTTGAGGCTGTCTGTGAACCACGATCCTCCTGTCTCAGCCTCCCAAATGCTGGGATTATAAGCATGCAGCAACACACCCAGCTAATTTTTATTTTTAAACAAGGTCTCACTAGGTTGATGAAGCTCTCACTACTTGCTGAGGCTATTCTCAAACCTGTAATCCTATTTCAGCCTCCCAGGTACTGGGATTACAAGCCTATGCCACCATGCCCAGCTGGCTTTTTTTTTTTTTTTTTTTTTTTTTTTTAATAGGTTGTTTTCTTTTAGAAGTACTGGGAATGGAACCCAGGACCTCGCACATGCTAGACAAGTGTTCTACCACTGAGCCAAGTGCCCTGGCCTGGCCTTTTTATTAGCTCTGGTATACACACTTCTTTATAATTTATTATTTGCTTTGTTTTGTGGTATTGAGGATTGAACCTGAGGGCATTCTACTTTCAAGCTACACTCCCAGCCCTATTTTATTTATTTATTTTGAAAACAGGGTCTTGCTAGGTTGAGAGACTACTTCTGAGGCTGCCCTTGAACCTGCAATCCTCTTACCTCAGTCATACATGCTCTGTATCATTTATTGTAAGGACAAACCATACCATGCTCTGTATCTTTTTTTTTTCTTTTCTTTTTTTTTTTTTTTTATGGTACTGGGGTTCCTGGAAACCCTTCTACCTCCAGGCTACGCTCCCAGACACCTGTTTCTTTTTATTTTTATTTGGGAACAGGGTCTCTTAAGCCAGCGAGGCTGGCTTCAAAGCGGCATGATCCTCCTGTCTCTGCTTCCCAAGCGTGGGGATTACAAGTGTGTGTCACCATACCCAGCTTTCTGTATCATTTATTATAAGGAAAAAAAACATTTCCATTTTAGAGGAGTGGGGATTCATAAATTTGGGTACTAAGCCCTAGAGGAATTGCTTTTAAACTACCTGTACTATATGTTTCAGAGGACTACACAGAAAACCTGCTCCAGCTTCATGATGCTGAGATTGTGCGATTAAAAAACTACTATGAAGTTCACAAGGAACTCTTTGAAGGTGTCCAGAAGTGGGAAGAGAGCTGGAAGCTTTTCTTAGAGTTTGAGGTATTGTCCTAATTCTGTTTTTGTAGAGTGAACTGAAATGCCAAGAAAGTATGCCCTGGGCCAACTGTGGTAATACATGCCTGAGGATCACAGGTTGGAAGCCTCAGCAACTTAGTGAGACCTTGTTTCCAAATAAAAAATAAGGGTGTATTCATTTCGAGTCACCCCTTCATGCCATTTTGGCATGGGGCTGTATTTCTATTTTCTGTATTTCTATATTTTAATAAACTTCTTTAAATCTTCAAAAAATATAAAAAATAAAATAAAAAATAAGCCGGGTGTGGTGGCGCTTGCTTGTAATCCCAGCATTCAGGAGGCCGAGACCAGAGGATCGTGGTTCATGCACAGCCTCGGTTACTTAGGCCCTGTCTCAAAATAAAGAATAAAAATAGGGCAAGGGGTGTAGCTCAGAGGTCAAATGCCCCTGGGTTTCATCCCCAGACCCACAAAACAAAAACAAAAAATAAAATTTTGAGCCAGGAGTGGTGGCACATGTTTGTAATCCCAAATTCGGGAGGTGGAGACCAGAGGATTTCCATTCTTGGACAGCCTCAGCTACTTAGGCCCTTTGCAATTCAGTGAGACCCTGTTTCAAAAATAAAAAGACTAAAAACTAGGGCTGGGGTGTAGCCTAGAGGTATAATGTCCCTGGGTTCAATCCTCAGCAGTGTGTGTGTGTGTGTGGGGGGGGTGTGCATGCCTTGGGCTGGTGTATAGCTTAGTATAAAGCATATTCCTAGCAATAATGAAACTCTGGGTTCAATCCCCAGTACTACCAGAAAAGAAAAAAGCATGCCCTATAAACTCAGTCTAGTTTTCCTTTGTTCTTCACCAGATATCTTTCTTTATTATTAATTAAGCTTGTATACTAGGGCATACAAGCAAAAAATACCCAGGTAAAAGCTTAAATGAAGTATAAGGTAGAAGTTTCTCCCATGAATGAAGTCCACACTGGCACTCTCACCCACACAGCCACCTTCCAGGCAGTGTGCTAGGGGAGAGTCCCCTAGTGAAGGGCTCCCCGGTCTTTGTCTCAACACTTGGGTACACGTTGGCAGAGGTGCAAGAACTGCTGCCCCCAGACAAGTTCTGTTCTGCTACTAGGAGGAGAGAAGAATGGATGGAGGTTGAGGTAGGCAATTATTTCCTACCTTTTTTTTTTTTTTTTTTTTGTGGCACTGGAGGTAGAACCCAGAGGCTTTCTACCTCCGGGCTATACTCCCAGACCTATTTTATATTTTATTTGGAAACAGGGTCTCACTAAGTTGCTGAGAGCCTCATTAAGTAAGCTGGGTCTGGCTTCGAACCTGTGGAATCCTCCTGTCTCAGCCTCCCAAGCAAGGGGATTACAAGCGTGCGCCACCACGCTCTGCTTCAATTATTTCCTACCATTGCAACTTTTGCTATTTTTCTAAGAAAACTGTCTAGATATTGGGATGTATTCATTTTCTTTTCTTTTTTCTGCGCAGAACTTGGGACTGAACCCAGAGGCATTCTACCTCCAAGCTACACCCCCAGCCCTATTTTATTTTTTATTATTGTCATTATTATTTTTTTTGCGGGGGTGGCACTGAGGGTGGAACCAGAGCTTTCTACCTCCGGGCTATACTCCCAGACTTATTTTTTATATTTTTTTAATTTGGAAACAGGGTCTCACTAAGTTACTGAAAGCCTCACTAGGTAGCTGAGGCTGGTTTCGAACTTGTGCAATCCTCCTGTCTCAGCCTCCCAAGTGTGGGGAGGTAGAATGTCCCCGGGTTCAATTCCAAATACCACACAAACACACACAAAAAGTGTCTCACTAGGTTGATGAGAGTCTCACTACTTGCTGAGGCCTTCCTTCAACCTGTGATCCACCTGTCCCAAGCTTCCCAAATACTGGTATTACAAGAATGCGCCATTACACCTGGTTTCCAAAGAAAAAAAATTACTTTTTTTTTTTGTAGTACTGAGAATGGAACCCAAGGGCATTCTACCTCTGAGGTACACCTCCAGTCCTATCTTTTGTTCTTTTTTTTTAAGGGTCTCACTAAGTTGTTGAAGGTCTTCACTGGCCTCGATCCTCCTGTCTCAGCCTCCCAAGTGCTAGGATTACAGGCATGTGCCACCATGCCAAGCCTTTATTCTTTATTTTGATACAGGGTCTCACTGAGTTACAGAGGGCCTCAGTAAGTAGGTGAGGCTGTCCGTAAACCACGATCCTCTTGTCTCGGACTCCCAAATGCTAGGATTATAAGTGTGTGCCACCATGCCTGGCTCCAAAATTCTTTTTTTTTTTTTTTTTGTTGGTGATACTGGGGGTGGAACCCAGAGGCTTTTTACCTCCAGGCAATACTCCCAGACCCATTATATATTTTTTTTATTTGGAAACAGTCTCACTAAGTTGCTGAGAGCCTCACTTAGTAGCTGAGGCTGGCTTCGAACCTGCGCGATCCTGTCTCAGCCTCCCAAGCGCAGGGATTACAAGCGTGCACCACCACACCCGACTTCCAAAATTCTTTTTTTTTTTTTTTAATGGGTCTGGGGATGGAACTCAGGGGCATTCAAGCTCCAAGCTACACCCCCTGCCCTATTTTTTATTCTTTATTTTGAAACCAGGTCTCACTAAGTTGCAGAGGGCCTCACTAAGTAGCTGAGGCTGTCCACGAACCGTGATCCTCCTGTCTCAGCCTCCCGAATGCTGGGATTACAAGCGTGCGCCACCACGCCCGGCTGCCAAAATTCTTAAAGTTACTTTAATATTGGATCATCTCGTGAGAGCAAGAAATTTTAGCAGAACTGGTCTCACTGTCCTAGGTTTTACTCTAATTAAATTGTACTCTTCACAGAGAAAAGCTTCAGATCCAAGTCGATTTACAAACCGGGGAGGAAATCTTCTAAAAGAAGAAAAGCAACGAGCCAAGCTCCAGAAAACACTCCCCAAGGTACTAGTATTCCTATGAGTTTTGGGTGCTTGGCTCCAAGATACCTCACTCTTTGTATGTTCTTTGCTTTGTATTATTTTGTTCCCAAACTGTCTTCTCCTCCAAAGTTTAGGCAGGATAATATACACTGGACTTTAAGTGTAAACAGCTGAGCATATTGAAATGTGTTAACCTATGAGGGCTGCCATGCTAAAGTACTGCTGACTAGGTGATTTATACAGCAGAAGTCTTATTTTCTCACTATTCTGGAAGCTAGAAGACAGTGTCACTGGCAGGGTTGGAATTCTTTTTTTTTTTTCTTTCTTTTTCTTGGTGGTATTGGGGGGTTGAACCCAGAGGAAAGCTCTATGTTGAGCTACACTCCAGCCCTATTGTTAAGGCTGTCCACAGACCTATAATCTTTCTGCTTTGGCTTCCCAAATACTGGGGTAATCCCAGTATTTGGGAAGGATACGCTACCATGCCTGGCTTCATTTACCTTTTTAAAGTTCTTACTCCAAGCCGGGCGTGGTAGCACATGCTTGTAATCTCAGCATTTGGGAGGCTGAGGCAGGAGAATCATGTAGGTTCGAAGCCAGCCTCAGTTACTTAGGCCCTTTGCAACTCAGTGAGACCTTGTTTTAAAATAAAGAATAAAAAATAGGGCTGGGACTGTCGATCAGAAATAGAATGCCCCTGGGTTCCATCCCCAGTACTGCAAAAAAAAAAATAATAATAATAATAATAATAAAGTTCTTACTCCAATACAATCACATTCTGAGCTACCAGGAGTTAGGACTTCAATGTGAATTTTAGAGTAACTATTCAGCCTGTAGCATGAGGCAAGCTTTTGAGAAAGTGTTGTAGGCTTCATTATTAGTTTCATTTTTAAGCTAGGTGTGGTGACACATGCTGTAGTCCCAGTACTTTGGAGGCTGGGAGAGGAGGATTGGAGGTTCGTGGCCAGCCTCAGCAATTTAGTGAGAACTTGTTTCAAAATAATAAGCTGGGCGTGGTGGCGCACACTTGTAATCCCAGCCCTTGAGAGGCTGAGACAGAAGGATCGCACAGGTTTGAAGCCAGCCTCAGCAACTCAGACCCTGTTTCCAAATAAAGTATAAAATAGGTCTGGGAGTATAGACCGGAGGTAGAAAAGCCCCTGGGTTCCACACTCAGTACCACCAAAAAAAAAAAAAGAATAAAATATAGGGCTGGAGTTGTAGCTTAGAAGTAGAATGCCCCTGGGTTCCATCCCCAGTACTACAAAAAAAAAATAATAATAATAATAAAAAAATAAAAGTAGGGCTGGAGGTGTACTCAGAGGTAGAATGCCCCTGAGTTTATTAACCCTGGTACTGACAAAACTACTTCCTGTTTTTTGTTTTGTTTTGGTACTGAGAATGGAACACAGGGATATTATACTTCTGAGCTACACCCCTTGACCTATTTTTTAGTCTTTTTTTTTTTTTTTTCGGTACTGGGGATAAAACCCAGGGGCATTCTACCCTCTGAGCGACATGCCCAGCTCTATTTTTTATTTTATTTTAAAACAGGGTCTCACTGATTGCAAAGGGCCTCACTAAGTAGCTGAGGCATGAACCATGATCCTCCTGTTTCAGCCTTCCAAATGCTGGGGCTTATGTACCACCATGCCCAGCTAGTCTTTTTTTATTTTTTGAAACAGGGTCTCACTGAGTTGTGAAGGGCCTAAGTAGCTGGGGCTGTCCGCAAACCACAATCCTCTGGTCTCCGTCTTCTGAATGCTGGGATTACAAGCATGTGCCACCACACCCGCCTTTTTTATCTTTTTCTTTTTTTTTCTTTTTTCTTTCTTTTTTTTTTTTTTTTTTTTTTTTTTTTTTTTTTTTGCGGTACTGGGGTTTGAACCCAGGGACATTTTACCTCTAAGCTATACCCCCAACGCTATTTTTTTTTTTTTTTTTTTTTTTTTTGGTGGTACTAGGGGTGGAACCCAGAGGCTTTCTACCTTCGGGCTATACTCCCAGACCTTTTTTATATTTTATTTGGAAACAGGGTCTCGCTAAGTTGCTGAGAGCCTCACTAAGTAGCTAAGGCTGGATTCGAACCCATGCGATCCTCCTGTCTCAGCCTCCCAAGCACGGGGATTACAAGCGTGTACCACCACTCCTGACCCCCCAACCCTATTTTTTATTCTTTATTTTGAAACAGGGTCTCACTGATTGCAAAGGGCCTCACCAAACGACTGAGGCTGTCCATGAACCCTGATCCTCCCGTCTCAGCCTTCCAAATGCTGGGATTACAAGCGTGTACCACCATGCCCAGCCTATTTTTTATTCTTTATTTTGAAACAGGGTCTCACTGAGTTGCAAAGGCTTCACTAAGTAGATGAGGCTATCTGCGAACCATGATCCTCCTGTCTCAGCCTCCCAAATGCTGGGATTACAAGACTGCGCCACCATGCCCGGCTTATTTCATTGTTATTTGTTCATATAAGTGTAGCACCATGGAGTGATTGGTCCTGCAAAGATGTTTCAAACCATACCATTACTAAAAAATTCTGGGTCCCCATGAAACCCTACTATACCTAGGTTTATCAGGAGATTTGGATGTGAGTAGGGTTGATGAGCTTCATTATTTATAAAATCAAGAATGCTGGTAGCTTGTAATCCCTGCGCTTGGGAGGCTGAGACAGGAGGATGGCACAGGTTCGAAGCCAGCCTCAGCTACTTAGTGAGGCCCTCTGCAACTTAGTGAAATCCTGTTTCAAAATAAAATATAAAATAGGTCTGGGAGTATAGTCCGGAGGTAGAAAGCCCCTGGGTTCCACCCCCAGTACCACCAAAATAAAATTAAAAAAAGAAAAAAAAAAAAAAGAATGCTGGTAATAGGAGAGTTTTGACTGGGCGTGGTGGCGCATGCTTCTAATCCCAGCATTTGGGAGGCTGAGACAGTAGAATCATGGTTGGCAGCCAGCTTCAGCTACTTGGTGATGCCTTTTTCAATTCATTGAGACCCTAAGAATAAAATGTAGGGCTGAGAGTATAGCTCGGAGTTCGGAGGTAGAATTCCCTGGGCTCCAACCCCAATATGCAAAAAAAAAAAAAAAAAAAAAAAAGAGCTTTGAAAGGTTCTGCTCCTGCTCATGGTCATCGTCATTAACCAACTTATCAACTTATTTTTAGTACAAACTTCAAATGCCAGTAATTGTGTGTGTGTGTGTGTGTGTGTGTGTGTGTGTGTGTGTGTGTGTGTGTTGCTGGGGATGGAACCCAGGGGCATTCTACATCCCAACTACACACCCAGCCCTATTTTTTTTTTTTTTATTCTTCATTTTGAAACAGGGTTTCACTAAGTTGCAGAGGGCCTCACTAAGTAGCTGAGGGCCTCACTAAGTAGCTGAGGCTGGCAATCCTCCTATATCAGCCTCCCAAGTACTGAGATTACAAGTATGCGCTACCACTCTGGCTTCTGCCTGTATATTTAAACAATCCATGTTAAATGGGAACACTGAGCATTGTTATACCTTTGTACAAGTACAATATTTACTGTGTGGCATGAATAAAAAATTTTTTTTTCTTGTGGTACTGGGGATGGAACCCAGGGGCTTTCTACCCCAGCACTCTTTTTTTTTTTTTTTTTGCAGGTCGGGGGATGGAGCCCAGAGGCATTTGACCTCTGAGCTACACCCTCTGCCCTGTTTTTTATTCTTTAGGTTGAAACAGGGTCTCACTAAGTTGCAGAGGGCCTCACTAAGTAGCTGAGACTATCTAGGAACTGCGATCCTCTGGTCGCAGCCTCCTAAATGCTGGATTACAAGCCCACGTCACCACACCCAGCCCCAGCCTATTTTTTATTCTTTATTTTGAAACAGGGTTTCACTAAATTGCAAAGGGCCTCACTAAGTACCTGAAACTGGCTTGGATCTTCCTGTCTCAGCCTCCCAAATGCTAGGACTACAAGCATGCGCTACCACGCCTGGCTTTATGAATAAATGTTTCTGAGATGCAAGAAAACAGTGTCACATCATCCCTTGAGGTTGATATATTTCCACTTTTACAGATAAGGAAACAGGTACTAAGTGTCTTGCCTACCTTTTTATAAGCAGTAAGAGGTAGATTCTGGATTGAAACCCAGATAGTCTGATTCCATAGTCCTGCTTTTAATATAGCATCTAATTAATATTACTCATCTTACTGATACTGCCTTTAACTGTAAATGTCAAAACCTCAGTATTCTGTAATCTCAGTTCTTGGGAGGCCGAGACAGGAAGATTACAGGTTCTAGACTAGCCTCAGCAAATTAGACTCTCAGCAACCTAGGGAGACCCTGTTTCAAAATAAAACATGTCTTGAGGTTAGCTTGGAGGTAGCATACCCCTTGTTCAGTCTCTTGGTTCAGTAGCTGGGGAATAACTTGGAGGTAGAATGCCTCTGAGTTCAAACCTCAGTACTGCAGAAGAAAACACTGCAGTATTCAGGTTCTGAGTTATTGCTTTCTTCTACCTTGTATGTGTTGTGATGAACCATCTAGAGGCTTTGATTTATGGCCACCCTGATCTGTTCCCACGTGGGTCCAGCTGCTTGAAGTCTGACTTATTTTGGGAAGGAAGTCATCATTTGTTTTTTCTTTGTGGTGCTGGGGCTTGACTCCAGGGCCCTGCACATGCTGGACAAGTGCTCTATCACTGACCTACACCCTGAGCTCTTTTGCTTTTTTCTTTTTGGTATTGGTGATGGAACCCAGGGGCATTCTACCTCTGACCTCCAGCCCTATTTTTTATTCTTTATTTCAAAACAGGGTCTCTCTGAGTCGCAAGGGCCTTACTAAGTAGCTGACACTAGCCTCAAACCGTGATACTCCTGTCTCAGCCTCCCAAATGCTGGGATTACAAGTGTGTACCACCACGCCCTGCTATGCTCTTTTTTCTTTTGAAGCAGAGTCTTGCTAAGTTGCCCGGGTTGGCTTCATATATATGATCCTCTGCCACCGCCTTCAGAGTAGCCGGGATTACACAGGTGCACCACCACACCTAGGGGTGAAGTGTCATTCTTTTAGACAATCACACCACAGATTAAAGTAGTAAGTCTTTGTTTCTGGTCTCAGCTGGAAGAGGAGTTGAAGGCACGGATTGAAATGTGGGAACAGGAGCAATCTAAGGCATTTGTGGTGAATGGGCAGAAATTCATGGAGTATGTGATGGAACAATGGGAGATGCATCGGTTGGAGAAGGAGAGAGCCAAGCAAGAGAGAGTAAGTGTGCACTCAGGCAGCTGCTGTGCACAGCCCAGCGCCTCTGCTTGGACAGGGCAGTGCCTTGCAGCTCGGGATGTGGAATTCCTGGCCTGCTTCTGTTCAGTCGCTCATCACTGTTGCTTCCAATTTCACACAGCAACTTAAGAACAAGAAGCAGACAGAGACAGAGATGCTCTATGGCAGCGCTCCCCGGACGCCCAGCAAGCGGCGAGGACTGGCTCCCAACACGCCAGGCAAAGTGCGCAAGGTAAACTCGGCTGAGAAATGCTGCCCACAGGGCAGGAGGCTGGGCATCTTGGTCCTCTCACCCTCTGTCCTGCCCACATGGGAAATGTTCTTCCTCCCTTCCAGGTTGTTTCCATTTGAGTGCATAGAAGACTGTCATTTAATTTTGAGTAGTGGCTTATAGCAATAGTCAAGAAGTGGTCAGCTCACCAGGAATGGTGGCGTACGCTTGTAATCCCCGCACTTGGGAGGCGGAGACAGGAGGATCACGCCGGTTCGAAGCCCGTCTTGCTGGCTTAAGAGACCCTGTTTCCAAATAAAATATAAAATAGGTCTGGGAGTGTAGCCTGGAAGTAGAAGGTTTCCAGGAACCCCAGTACCACAAAAAAAAAAAAAAAGAAGTGGTCAGCTGTAAGCTGGGTGTGGTAGCGCACGCTTGTAATTCCAGCACTTGGGAGGCTGAAACAGGAGGATCACACAGGTTCGAAGCCAGCCTCAGCTACTTACTGTACTTACTGAGGCTCTCAGCAACTCAGTGAGACCTTGTTTCCTAATAAAATATAAAATAGGTCTGGGAGTATAGCCCAGAGGTAGAAAGCCCCTGGGTTCCATTCCTGGTAACACACACACACACACACACACACACACAGTGGTCAGCTGTGATGAGTACCAGTCAAGTCCTTGCATTACACTCCCACAAGGCCAGCCAGGCATGGTGGCGCACACTTGTAATCTCAGTACTTGGGAGGCTGAGACAGGAGGATTGCGCAGGTTCGAAGCCAGACTCAGGTACCTAGTGAGGCTCTCAGCAACGTAGTGAGACCCTATTTCCAAATAAAATATAAAATAGGTCTGAGAGTATAGCCCGGAGGTAGAAAGCCCTGGGTTCCATCCCCAGTGCCAATAAATAAATAAATAAATAAATAAATAAATAAATAAATAAATAAAACCTCCAGAAGACCAGGTGTTGTGGGACACACCTGTAATCCCAGTACGTGGGTGGCTGAGACAGGATTGCAGATTCTAGGACAGCCTCAGCAAATGCAGCAAAACTCTCAGCAGCCTAGTAAGACCCAGTTTCAAAACAAAAGGGCTGGGGGTATAGCTCAAAGGTAGAACAGCCCTGGGTCAATCCCTAGTACTACACATACCCAGGGCCAATAACTGCCAGTATTCTGTGATGTTGTGAAGCAACATTGTGTGATTCTGTTAAACGTTCAGAGGTCTTCATCCTGTAACTTGAACAAGTGACCATGGTGCTAAGTGGAAGACAACTTTCGTGACTAATAAATGGAATATTTAGCTAGGCCCATATGGTTGCACGTACCTGTAATCCCAGTACATAGGAGGCTGAGGCAGGAGGGTTGCAGGTTCAAGGCCAGCCTCAGCAACTCAGCAAGAGCCTATTTCAAAAATAAAAAATTTTTTTAAAAGGGCTGGGAGTTGCCGGGCGTGGTGGCGCACGCTTGTAATCCCTGCGCTTGGGAGGCAGAGACAGGAGGATCTCGCAGGTTCGAAGCCAGCCACACGTGCTGGCTTAGGAGACCCTGTTTCCAAATAAAAATGTAAAAATAGGTCTGGGAGTGTAGCCCGGAGGTCGAAGGGCTTCCAGGAACCCCAGTACCACCAAAAAGAAAAAAAAAAAAAAGGGCTGGGAGTGTAGCTTGGAAGTAGAATGCCTCCTGGGTTCATTCCCCAGTAACACACACACACACACACACACACACACACACACACACACACACACAGTATTGACTCTTTCTAGCTTTTGGCTATTACAGCTAAAACCATAAACATTTGTGTATAGCCAGGTGTGGTGGCGCACGCTTGTAATCCCAGCACTTGGGAAGCTGAGACAGAAAGATCGCACAGGTTCAAAGCCAGCCTCAGCTACTTAGTGAGGCTCTCAGCAACTTAGACCCTGTTTCCAAGTAAAGTGTAAAATAGGTCTGGGAGTATAGCCCAGAGGTAAAAAAGCTCCTGAGTTGTTCCATCCCTAGTACCACAAAAAAGAAAAAAAAATTTGTGTATAAGTTTTTGTATAGAAATGCTATTAGAATGTTTGGGTGTTTGGGTCATATGGTAAATGACTTAGGCTGTAACTGGTTATACGAATTTACTTTTACTTATTTATTTTTTTGTGATACTGGGGATTGAACTTGGGGCCATTCTACCTTCAAGCTAAACCCCCAACCCTATTTTTTATTCTTTAATTTGAAACAGGGTTTCACTGAGTTGCAGAGAATCTCACTAAGTAGCTGAAGCTGGTCATGAACTTAATGAGCCTCCTGTCTCAGCCTCCCAAGTACTGGGATTACAAGCATGTGCCACCACCTCCAGCTCATGGTTATACAATTTTATAGTCCCATATACTGGATATAAACAGGCTTTGAAGACATCATGGATTTACTAACGGTTACATAACATTAGACATAGCAGGCTCTTTGTCATACAGACCCATCTTTTCTGGACTACTTGTACTCATTTCTCTGCTGTGTAGAGACGGCATGCTGGCAAGGCTGAGGGTATTACCTCATATCAGTAATGTGTCTATTCTTCCCTTTAGCTCAACACTACCACCATGTCCAATGCTACAGCCAATAATAGCATTCGGCCTATGTTTGGGGGGACGATCTACCGCTCTCCTGTATCTCGCCTTCCTCCTTCTGGCAGCAAGGTTAGTACATTCTGTATACAAGCACATCCTTGTGTACTCTCTGTTTCCCCAGAAGCCCCACCTACTTGGTCTAGTTTCTAAGATCTTTGGATTCAGTCATGATTGAGAAACTGAAAGTTGACAGACATGAGCCAGATAATCATTAGATAATGGTCAGAAAACTAATGAGAGAAAAAAGTGTCACAAGCTCACTGCCATAGGCAGTCCTGGGCTATGTCAGGGAATCTGGGGATCAGGCATGATCTCTGTGACCTCAGATGCTCCTGCCTCTGAATTCAGCTCAGCAACACTGCATCTCTAGAAGGTACTCAAAAAAGAGAGATAGGGATGCTGCTAAAATGTTTTAGCATTTCAGGTACTCTACAGGCTATGCTCATGAAAGATTTTCAGTAAATTATTAAGGATTCAAGGGTCTCAGTAGAGCCTAGTGGTAGAGCACTTCCCTAGCATGTGCAAGGCCCTAGGTTCAATTCCCAGCAACTCTCCCCCCCACATATATCTCAAGAAAAAAAAATGCCGGGCGTGGGGTGCATGCTTGTAATCCCTGTGCTTGGGAGGATGAGACAGGAGGATTGTGCAGGTTCGAAGCCAGCCTCAGCTACTTAGTGAGGCTCTCGGCAACTTAGCGAGACCCTATTTCCAAATAAAATATAAAATGGGTCTGGGAGTATAGCCTGGAGGTAGAAAGCCTCTGGGTTCCACTCCCAGTACCACTCGAAAAAAGAAAAAAAAAAAAACCATATTTTTATAAACCAAAAGATTATAGGCATATAAATAGTATCAACCCTTGTCCATTAGGGTTTTTACATGCATCTATGCCTTCATTATAAGGTGACATGGATCCATCTTTCCTTTCTCTGCAGCCAGTCCTCACTTCTACCTGTTCTGGAAAGAAAACACCCCGAGCTGCTAGGTAGTGAGGCTCTCGGCAACTTAGCGAGACCCTATTTCCAAATAAAATATAAAATGGGTCTGGGAGTATAGCCTGGAGGTAGAAAGCCTCTGGGTTCCACTCCCAGTACCACTCGAAAAAAGAAAAAAAAAAAACCCATATTTTTATAAACCAAAAGATTATAGGCATATAAATAGTATCAACCCTTGTCCATTAGGGTTTTTACATGCATCTATGCCTTCATTATAAGGTGACATGGATCCATCTTTCCTTTCTCTGCAGCCAGTCCTCACTTCTACCTGTTCTGGAAAGAAAACACCCCGAGCTGCTAGGTACGGGGCCAACAAAGAAAACCTGGAGCTCAATGGAAGCATCCTGAGTGGTGGGTACCCCGACTCTGCCCCCCTCCAGCGCAACTTCAGCATTAATTCTGTTGCCAGCACCTATTCTGAGTTTGCGGTAATTCACCTTTTCTGATATCTACCAGTCTCTGGGGAGCACACAGTTGGGGCAGTTGGTGTCTTCCCAAGGGTGGCCAGGCTATTTGGTCAGGACAGGTGTCTTGGAGGCTGAGAATCCCTTTCCTGTCTTGACCATGGTGAGGGGGTGGTGGCTGAAGGGGGGTCTGCATAGCAAGACAGTTGGCAGTAGCTGCCAGACGTTTTACACTGGTCCTTCTGCTTAAGATAATACCACTCCCTGGCTGCAGGAGGCGGCCCTCATCACTACCCTGGTGCTCTCGTGATGGAGTTCTTGGTAACTGCCTTAATTCTTTGTTCTTAGAAGGATCCGTCCCTCTCTGACAGCTCCACTTTTGGGCTTCAGGTCTGTATGGCAACCCCTGCATGTCCAAAGTCCCTTTTCAAACTGATCTGTCATCTGCTGGTGTCATTCCCATCTGGGCATTGAGCTACACTAACCCATAACCTCAGCTGTGTATTACTGAACCTGTTTACAAAGGAACTTCAAAAATAAATATTTGGCTTATGTTCCCAACAGACCAATTAACCTGCTGACTAATAAAAATCTTGTTCAGACTTGAATTGGATTCTCAGCCCCATCCAAAGTCAGGTGAAGAATTTTAAAAACATTTCACAGAAGAAAATCTTCACCCTCCCCAATTATGACACCAAAGGCCTAGAAAGTGATGGAAAGAATAGCGGCTCATCACATGGGGAGGGGAGCCCCAGCTGTGTGCTTATACTGAGGTTCCTGGCCTGTGTGCTGATTATTTCCTGGAGTATATGCCTTACTAACCCCTCAGGGCTGAATCTCAAACTTTCTGACCACCTTCGCTAGCTACTGCTCCTCTCCTCACTTTTGCCTGTTTATACCACCATAGGTTTTCCAGAATGGTCTTCATCTTGAACCTCTTCTGTATCTGCTAATACCTAACTGCAGTGCCTTTCTCTTAACAAGCAGTTCTCTCCCTTGAGTGTCTTACCATGGGACAATCGGAGGTTAGGAGGCTAAGTTAAAGTCTGGGCTGTCTCCTCTCCTGTTGCCAGGATGGAGAATGGGAAAGTTACCATAACTGTAACTAGTGTGGAGCACTGAGCTGGCTTCATGTTCTGGATCCTGATTGCTGGACAGAGGGTCAGGCTTTCTCTTATGCTGGCTCAGCAAACACTATTTCATCCATTTAAATGAAATGCCAACTGAGCCTGCCAGCTGGGCCTGGTGGCACATGTCTGTAATCCCAGTACTTGGGGGGCTAAGACAGGAGGATTATAGGTACAAGGCCAGCCTTGGCAGCCTAGCAAGATCCTGTTTCAAAACAGAAAATAAAATGGGGCTGGGGGTATAGTTTAGAAGTTGAATACTTCTAAGTTCAACCCCAAGTAACATACAAATACAAAATAACCACAAAAAATAACTACAAAAAAAGTGCCTGCCTATCTCTATGGCCAGCCCGGGGTATGGGGGTGGTATCTAGTTTGGGTTGTTAAAGCTAATAGACTCAGCTGGGCATGGTGTATGTACATGTAATCCCAGTACTTGGGAGGCTGTGACAGAATTGCAAGTTTGCAGCCAGTCTTAGCAACTTAGGGAGGCCTTCCACAATTTAGTGAGACTCTTGTTTCAAAATAAAAAATAGGCCTGAGCTGGGCTTGGTGGCACACGCTTGTAATCCCAGCATTTGGGAGGCTGAGACAGGAGGATCCCAATTCGCAGCCAGCCTCAGCTACTTAGGCCCTTTGCAACTCAGTGAGATCCTGTTTCAAAATAAAGTATAAAAAATAAACCGGGCGTGGTGGTGCACACGTGTAATCCCAGCATTCGGGAGGTTGAGACCACAGGATCGCAGTTCGAAGACAGCCTCAGCTACTTAGTGAGGCCCTCCGCAACTTAGTGAAACCCTGTTTCAAAATAAAGAATTAAAAATGGGGCAAGAGCCGGGCGTGGTGGCGCATGCTTGTAATCCCCGTACTTGGGAGGCTAAGACAGGAGGATCGTGCAGGTTCGAAGCCAAGCCTTGCTGGCTTGAGAGACCCTGTTTCTAAATAAAAATTAAAAAAAAAAATAGGTCTGGGAGTGTAGCCCGGAGGTAGAAGGGTTTCCAGGAACCCCAGTACCACCAAAAAAAAAAAGGAGGGTAGGGGGTGTAGCTTGGAGGTCGAATGCCCCTGTATTCCATCCCCAGACCTGCAAAAAAAAAAAAAAAAAAAAAAAAAATAGGCCTGGTGGTATAGCTTTGTGGTAGAATGCCCCTGAGGTCAACTCCCAGTACCACATATACAATAAAAAGCTGATAGATTCTACTAGCAAGTATAAAAGCCTAACTAAAACTAACCTCTGCTAACACCTTTCTCAGTGGTTGTTCAAGCTTCATCTTCTGCTTCTCTGCCATGTGCTCCAGCATGAGATCAAATCACCAGCAGGTTATAAGGCCCTCAGCCCCAGGGATTGATAGTCCAGCCCATTGTTTATAAAGGGCTTTTGAAACCAAAGTTTGGTTACATAACTCGATGATGCCAAGAGTAGTTTTGTGATGTCTGAGGGGTTTCTCTTGGTGTCATTTTAAAAGAATGGACTGGCTAGCCAGGCATGGTGGTGCACGCTTATAATCCCAGCATTTGGGAGGCTGAGACAGGAGAATTGCGGTTCGAGGACAACCTCAGCTACTTATTGAGGAGGCCCTTTGCAACTTTATTTTGAGACCCTGTTTCAAAATAAAAAATAGGGCTGGGTGCATAGCTCAGAGGTAGAATCCCCTGGGTTACATCCCCAGTACCGCAAAAAAGAAAAAAGAATGGACTGGCTGAGGAAGGGGCCTGTGTGCACGTGTGCTTGGAATGTGGCTAACCGAATGGCGCTCAGGGTCCTGAGCCTTCCAATTCTAACAGCCTGTGCAGAGAAACTGTCCTCGGGACTGTGTTGGCACTTCACAGTGCTTGGAAAGGAGGGGCGTGCATGATAGGGGTAGCACTGCCATTCATGTTATTTATTTTTCAACAGCGAGAACTTTCAAAGGCTTCCAAATCTGATGCTACTTCTCAAGTCCTCAACTCAACCAACATCCAGGCCTGAGAAGAAGCCCTGAGCAGTCAGCCTCCTGTGCCTGGAATGGACTTCATTGTAGAGGGGTGGTTTTAGTTTCTCTTCAGTTTAGGTGTACTCCAAACCCTGGAGAAGTTTTGTTACCATGGGCCTAACCTAAGGACCTGAGTGTGACAGGTAGAAGTCTGTTAGTGATTTAGCCAGCCAAAGTTCCAGAGGTAGGCTCTTTATTTTTGACTCAAATACTTTAAACTTAGTTTTTAGCAGTAAATACAAATCTTAGCATCTGGGACACAATTTCTTCTTCCACCCCAGTTCTACTTGTTGAAGCATGATTGAGGACTTTTATTTCACTTTTGTGTAGTGACTGCACCCAACCTTGTGGTGTGTTACACAAAGTAATATTGGCTTATTTGTAATTAGCAACTGACATTTTTTGTCTAGAGATAGTCAATAACGTAGCTACAGCTTTGCTCTCACCAAAAGGCCTGTCCCCTTCCTCCTGATGCAGATGCCTTTGCGTATCAGCCTGAGGTGGCCTGCTCTACTGCCAAAGAGTGGCCGAGAGCACCTGTGCTAAATTGTGTACAGTTCTATCAGAGTACAATCTCTCTGTGGCTGTGGACACACATGCTGGTTTGAACTGTTTCTTCAGAGGTTTCTCTGGGTCCAGTCCCCCTATTTCTTGGCCTACTGTGAGCTCTACCCCTGCAGAGGCCAGCCAAGTGGGGAGGCTGTCTGAGTGGGTTGGGCTATTTTTGTCGTGGAGATGAGCATCTTTGCACATGTCATTAAATGTCTTATTCCTATTATAACTTTTACGACAAGGCTTTACCTCCCCTGTCCATCACTACTGCTCTTCCTAAAGCACTATTTATTCTTACTCCACCTGCATGCGCCAGTACCACTGTCACACGTTAAATGGTTCTCAAAAGCTCACCAGTGTGGACCTGATCTGTAGGTCAGCCATGCTGTTATATGTATACATGGCCTGTTTTTAAGACATAAATATATTCTTAAAAATAAATTAAAATGTGTATAGTGGCCTTTAAGGAATGACACTGTTTGTTTTGATTTTTCCCCAAATTAATTTTTGTTTGGTTTAGATGGTAGAAAACAAAATACTAAAAAAGACATAGAATTTCTTAGTTTAGGACTATGTTATTTCTCAGCACTTTCACCACTGTAAGCTAAAGAACTCACCTGACCATGTAACAGAAGAAGGAAGATTTTTGTGTGTACTGCTAGGAATTGAGCACAGGGGACAGTGTACCTCCAAGCAACACTCCAGCCCATTTTTAAATTTGGAAACAGGGTCCCACCAACTTGCTAAGAACTTCACCACGTTGCTGAGGCTGGCTTTGAAACTGGGACCTCCTGTCTCCGCCTTCCAAGTTACTGAGAGCATAGGCGTGCCCCATCACTCCCAGTTTAAGGAAGGCTGCTTTATCCCTATGAGGCCAAACACTGCAGATCTCAGGGCATGGTTGTGAGAAGTGAAGAGGAAGAGCACAGGCTTTATCGAGTAGCAAGGAGGCAGAAGCCAGAGAGCAAGAGGAGCTGCCACAGACAATCTATCCTCAGGTGAGGTGCGCCCCCAGGGACCCACTTCCAGCCACACCCTGCTTGCTCATCTGGGCCACCGCCTAGGCCTAGGACTAGACCTTCGTGACTCAGTTATACTAATTCCAAACACCAATTGATGAGCTCTTCAGGGGCAACTTTATATCTATAACAGACTATGAGACTATGGCTTACATTGTTTGGGGGAGGGGCTTGTTTTGTGTGTATTGAGGTTGAACCCAGGGGTGCTCGTTGACCTAAACCCCGTCTGCCTTCCACATTCTAGGATTATAGGTGTACACTACGACGGCTGGCTCTGAGGACTTTGAAAGCCTTTCCCCTCTGTAAACTTTCCCGACCTCTTTGATGCTCACTGTCCCTCATCTAATACTTGCTGCAGCCAATAATTGTGCCTGTATATTTTTTGTGTGGTGCCAGGGATCGAACCAGGGGCATTCTGCATCTGAACTTCACCCTCAGCTGTTTTATTATTTTGAAACAAGGTCTACCTAGGTTGAGGAGACTCACTAGTTGCTGAGACTGTCCTAAAACCTGCCATCGTCCTGTCTCAGCCTCCCAAGTACTGGGATTACAGGTATGAGCCTGGCCGACAAATCCTTCAATCACCAAAGCATACCCAAAAAGAAATAGTTTGAATAGTCCTGTATCTATGGAAAAAATGAAATCCATTTTAAAAGCTTCTGATAATGAGAACTCCAGCTGGTGGGTCATACTACATATTTAAAGAAGATATAAACTGGTTGTGGTAGCAAATGGTAGCCCTGGTATGTGGGACACTGAGAAAGGAAGATCACAGGTTCCAGGAGAGTTTCAGCAACTCAGCAAGGCCTTATTTCCAAATAAATACTTTTTATAGTTCCAGAGGTAGAATGCCCCAGTTCTTCCCAGAACAACAGACCTGCTGAAATACATGTGAATTATATGCTTAAAAATGGTTGCTTACGCTTGTAATCCCAGCACTTGGGAGGCTGAGACAGGATTGCGCAGGTTTGAAGCCAGCCTCAGCTACTTAGTGAGGGTCTCTGCAACTTAGTGAGACCCTGTTTCCAAATAAAATATAAAATAGGTCTGGAAGTGTAGCCCGGGGGTAGCAAGCCCCTGGGTTCTATTCCCAGTACCACAAAAAAAAAAAAAAAAAGTTGCTTTTAAGCCAGGCGTGGTGATATACATTTGTAATCCCAGCATTTTAGAGGCTGAGACAGGAGGATCAAGGACAGCCTCAGCCATTGTGACATAGCTTGAGGTATGTTCAAACAATTGAATAGTTTGGTATAAAAATGAATGAACTCAGCTGGGCATGGTGGCGCACGCTTGTAATCCCTCCATTCGGGAGGCTGAGACCAGAGGATCGTGGTTCGTGGACAGCCTCAGCTACTTAGGCCCTCTATAACTCAGTGAGACCCAGTTTCCAAATAAAGAATAAAAAATAGGGCAGGAGGTGTAGCTCGGAGGTCGAATGCCTCTGGGTTCCACTCCCAAGCCCACAATAAAAAAAGAAAAAAATGGCTGGGCGTGGTGGCACATGCTTGTAATCCCAGCATTGGGGAGGCTGAGACCTGGAGGATCACAGTTCGCGGACAGCCTCAGCTACTTAGGCCCTCTGCAACTCAGTGAGACCCGGTTTCAAAATAAATAATAGGGCAGGGGGTGTGGCTTGGAGGTCAAATGCCCCTGGGTTCCATCCTCAGACCCGCAAAAAAAAAAAAAAAACAAAAAAACCAGCCAGGTATGGTAGCACATGCTTGTTATCCCAGGATTTAGGAGGCTGAAACTGGAGGATCGTGGTTCGTGGACACCCTCAGCTATTTACTGAGGCTCTCCACAACTTAGACCCTGTTTCAAATAAATAAAAAAATAGGGTGGGGTGTAGCTCAGAGGTCGAATGCCCCTCAGTTCCATCCCCAGACCCGCAAAAAAAAAAAAAAAAAAAAAAAGACCTCCAGGACCCAACACGGATGGATCATACTATGTTGAGTAGAAAAAAGAGACACCAAGTAATGTCCACAAGAGCAATCCTAATTCACAGAACAAAATTAACATGCAGAAGCAAACAGCCTGGTGTGGTGGCGCACGCTTGTAATCCCAGTACTTGCGAGACTAAGACAGGAGTATCTGGGTTCTCAGCCAGCCTCAGCTACTTAGTGAGGTACTTCTTAGGCCGTTTCAAAAAAAAGAATAAATTGAGCTGGGGTGTAGCTCAGAGGTAGAATGCCACTGGGTTCAATCCCTAGCACAACAAAAAATAAAATAGGGCTGTGGGTATAGGTAGAATAACCCTGAGTTCGATCCCTAGTGCTAAGGGCTGGGAATGTAGCTCAATGGTATAGCACCCCTGAGTTTAATCCCCAATACCTAAAAAATAAAAAACCCAGCTGGGTGAAGTTAAAACACTTTGAAATGTACTGGTATTAGCCAAATGTGGTGGTGCACACTTGTAATTCCAGTACTTGGGGTGCTGAGACATGATAACAGGTTCACAGCCAGCCTTGGCTACATAGTGAGTCCCTCCGCAACTTAATGAGACCCTGTTTCAAAATAAAGAATAAAAACAGGGCTGGGGGTGTAGCTTGGAGAGAGAATTCCCTGGATTCCATCCCCAGTACCTCAATAAAAATATTGAGGTAATAAATAAAATGTACCAGTGTTGAGCCTCATACCCAGAAGCTGATTTCCTCATCTGGGGTCTTGGCCTGGGGCACAGTTTTCAAGATCCCCAGGTGTTTCTGAAGTGCAGTAAATCTGGACAGTGTGGTGGCCCACGCCTGTAATCTAGGGAGTTGGAAGGCTTAGGCTGGAAGATTGCAGGTTCAAGGTCAGCCTTAGCAAATTACTGATGCCCTCCATAACAGACTCTGTTTCAAAGAAATAAAGGGCCAGTGGTAGATAATGTCCCTGGGGTTCCATCCTCAGTGTGTGTCTGTCATACACACTGCAATGAAGGGCGGGCTCCAATGGGGATGCATAAATGCAGACAGGGCCTTTGCGTGCTGGCGTTTGGGGTTTCAAGTGCTAGCATCATAACTTTTAAATATAATATACACTTGTTTTATGCACATTTCTATATTCTAATATAAGCATCTATACATACATGTGCACACATGTATGTCAGCTCTCCCCCTTCACCGCGTACACATAGGTGTTCCAGGGCCCACAGGTGACAGCCTTTACATGGAGTTGTCTCTCTACAAAGTATTCCACTCGGCAGGGCCGGTCCACGCTGGTGAGGTCCTGGTGGCCGAGCTGCCCGTATTTACCTGCAGTGACATGAACCCCATGACACCCCTTGCTGGGCTCCCCTGCTTCTCTCCTCCAGAAAGGGAGGGGAGGGCAAGGGCGCACCCACCACCTGCCGGTACCAGCTCTGAACCCAGCAGGCCAGGACCAGAGCCCCAGAGCAGGCACCCCTCCGGGTCCCCAGAGACCAGTGGCCACCAGCCCCTCCAGGCGAGAGCCCCCTCCAGGCTCCTCTGCTGCCTGTCCAAGATGTCCAGAGCACAGTTTTCCATTTTAACTTTTTCTTCCAATGCCAAGACAACACAAGGATGTTCTGTAAATGTCAGCTAAACTCTCCTTTCAAAGCCAGGCATGGTGGCACAGGTCTAATCCCTGAGACAGGCTGAGGCAGGAGGATCACAAGTTCCAGGCCAGCCTAGGCAATACAGCCAGACCCTATCTCAAAAAAATAAGAGCCAGATATGGTGGCACACACTTCTAATCCCAGTACTTGGGAGGCTGAGACCGGAGGATCTGGGTTTGCAACCAACCTCAGCTAATTAGGCCTTGTGTCAAAAATTTAAAAAAATAGGGATGCCGGGCGTGGTGGCGCACACTTGTAATCCCCGTGCTTGGGAGGCGGAGACAGGAGGATCAAGCAGGTTGAAGCTGGCGCGCTGGCTTAAGAGACCCTGTTTCCAAATAAAAAGAATAAAATAGGTCTGGGAGTGTAGCCCTGAGGCAGAAGGGTTTCCAGGAACCCCAGTACCACCAAAAAAAAAAAAAAAAAGAAAGAAAGAAAATAGGGATAGGGGTGTACCTCAGAGGTAGAATGTCCCTGCGTTCAATATCCAGTGCCATAAAAGATAAAAATAGCTCAGAGGTTGAATGCTCCTGGGTTCAATCTCTAGTACTAAAAAATAAAAAGGGCTGGGGGTGTAACTCAGTGGTAGAACCCCAGTAGTACAAAACCAAAAAATAAAAAAGTCCCTCAGGATCGTGGTTCGTAGACAGCCTCAGCGTAGGCCCTCTGCAACTCAGACCCTGTTTCAAAATAAAGAATAAAAAATCGGGCTGAGGGTGTAGCTTGGAGGTAGAATGCCCCTGGGTTCCATCCCCAGACCTGGAAAAAAAAAAGGCCAATAGGTACTGCTGATGTCATCTCTGGCCTTGGACCTTCTGGGGGCACCTAGATCATTCTGCTCAGCTTTTCGGCCTCCCAGGGCTCAGGCCAAGCCCCTGCACCGTCCTGTCTGTGGGGCTGTAGCGCCTGCCGCCTTCTTTTCTCCCCTTGGCTAAAGGTCAGCAAAAGCAATCTTGTACTCACCCCAGCCCCAGGTATACAGCTCTCCTGTTCCTGCAACCAAAAGGACAGGAAGCGGTATGTTTTTCGGCAATGTAGCCTGGCACAAGGCACAGCCCACATGCTCCAACCCTCGGGGGGGGGGGGTGCCCGGCACAAAACACCACGTTCCCTCTTTATAGTGGTCTAGTGGGATTTGCTGTGGTAAAGCATCAGGCTGCAAAGTTCATCCTGTATGTCAGAGGAAGAACCTCTGGGCTGAAGGGCGGTATGTTAGAGCTGCTTGGGAGTAGGAGCCTGACTCTAACCAAGGCAGCCGCTCGTATATGTCAACTATGCCTCAGACAGGAGTCTCAAACTCACACATGGGACGTAGCTGAGAGGCTCAGCGCCTGCCAAGCACGCATGAGGGCCTCGGTTTGATTCCCAGCACCAAAAACAATTTTTTTTTTCAAAATTGGGGATTGAACCCAGGGCATTCTACCTCCAAGCTATAACCCCAGCCCTATTTCTTTCCTTTTTTTTTTTTTTTTTTCTTCGTGGTACTGGGGTTCCTGGAAACCCTTCTACCTCCGGGCTACACAACTCCAGACCTATTTTATATTTTTATTTGGAAATAGGGTCTCTTAAACCAGGAAGGCTGGATTCGAACCTGCGCGATCCTCCTGTCTCTACCTCCCAAGCGTGGGGGTTACAAGCGTGCGCCACCACACCCGGTGTATACCACCATGCCCGGCTAAAAGATAGTTTTTTCTTTGTTATTTATTTGTTTATTTATTTTTTGTAGTACTGGGGATGGAACCCAGGGGCATTCTACCTCTGAGCTACACTCCCAGCTCTATTTTTTACTCTTTATTTTGAAACAGGGTCTCACTAAGTAGCTGAGGCTGGCCGAGAACCACGATCCTCCTGTCTCAGCCTCCCAAGTACTGGGATTACAAGTGTGCGCCAGCATAATCGGCTTCAGAAAGATTTTAAGTTGACGGCACCATTGCAGCAGTCCTAGCTAGCGCACAGCGGAGCATTCTCTTCCATCCTGAGCCAGCCCGCCCAGCCCCACTTACGTGTCACCACGGCGGTGTGCCGGGACCCACAGCTGGCGCTGACTGCATCTGAGCCCAGGGGAAGATCCAGTAAAGCCGGGAAGGGCTGCACAGCTATGAAGGGGGCGGGGGCTCCGTCCTCTGCCCCAGCCGTCCTCTTTGCTCTGGAACCATCTTCACTCAGCTCTGTGGCTTCAGAACAATCGTACCGACATTCAACCCTGACTTCCGAGCTGCGCCTTACTCAGTTATCACCACGACAGCGCGTTATTTTCTGGCTCCGACGCTGGCGCCCACCCACACACTACAGGAAGTGTTGACTATGCAGTGCCGGCTGGACGCAGCCTGGCCTGCAGAGGGGATTCGGAGTTCCGCAGTGTGCTCTAGGGTGACGAGGATACTGCGGGCTCCTGGGCACTCGCTCTCCAGCTGCATGGCCAGGAAGGACAGCGACACTGTGGAGACCCTCACCTTCCTCCTCGTCCTCTGCCAGGCTCCTCGCAGGCAGGGCCAGCTGCCCTGACTCATTCCAGCCCCAGATGTAAATATCCCCCATCTCTGCAAGAGATCAGGGGCCATTAAACAAGCTGCGAAGCCCGTCCATCATCCAAACTGCCCAGCCCTCCCGTCAGCGCCCCGGGTCAGCTGCAGCCTGCCCTCCCTCGCAGCAGCAAAGGTGCCCGCAGCCCCAGGCCCTTCCTTGTCTGAAGCTCTCTGACCTACAAGCCTTTCTTTGGCTATCTTTCCTTTTGTAATAAAGATTATTTGCTTGAGCTGCAAATGAGTGGTCTATGAGTTCTCAGTTTTTCTGACTCAATATTATCTATTTGAATTGAAAAAAAACCACCTCATGGCGCCTGTCACAAACCATAACAAGCATGTGCCACCATCCCCAGCCTGGGCCACCTTTTCTTTGAGCTAACTCCCTTGCTGGACCTTCTCCGTTCTCATTCTTATATTGCTAAACTGCCCCCACGCTGTAGTATCCCTGGAACTTTCTGGTGTCCTCCCCCCCCCCCACCTGCCGGGTCCTTCCGAGGCCTCTCCTGTCTCCTGCTGCACTGAGGCTGAGAGGCTGAGAGTTGCCATAGCCCTCATGCTAAATTTCACTAATGACAGCAGCTGATTTCATAAGTGCTCAACCTGAGCTGGTGTACTTTCCAAACATAACCTTTAATTCTCACAACAACTCTGCAGAGAACTGAATGACAATATCCCCATCTTTTATGGCCACCGAGGCAGAGTTCAGGCTCCAGGCCCAGGCTCCCGGGGCAGAGCCTGATGCGTTCATGCTTCAGCAGCCTCTGCTCCAAATTCAAGGCTCAAGCTGTCTCCCGCCCTCTGCTCTCTGCCCTCCGACCCCCGCGGCTGAGACTGGGGAGTGAAGGCACTCTAGCTGTTAAAGCCCCAGGTGGTGGTGTAAGTGGCGGCCAGACTAAGCCCCAGACAGACGTCATGCGCTCCCAGCCACAGCCTCTGAGTCCAAGCACCCGGCGCCTGGGAAATGGCGGCACCTGGGTGGCCCACCATGTGGCTCACTCAACAAGAGGGACCTCCTCGGTCGGGCGTGGTGGTGCGCGCTTGTAATCCCCGCGCTTGGGAGGCAGAGACAGGAGGATCGCGCAGGTTCGAAGCCAGCCGCGCGCGCTGGCTTAGGAGACCCTGTTTCCAAATAAAAGAAAAAAAAGTAAAAATAGGTCTGGGAGTGTAGCCCGGAGGTAGAAGGGCTTCCAGGAACCCCAGTACCAAAAAAAAAAAAAACAAGAGGGACTTCCCTTCCTTCTCAGGCCGCTGCCAGTCACACTCACCCTTCAACCTCCCTGGGGGGTATCCTTGCAGCCAATGCCAAGCAGGGCAGCCTCTCTCACCCTTTGTGCTCCCTGGGTGGGGCTGCCTTAGGAAGTCAGCCCCTCACCCGCTGGGGAGGGGTGGGAAGGGTAGTGAGGACAGGAGGGGCTCCTGAGGGCCCCGTGGAGCCATGGTGGTGCAGGCAGAGGCTGGCTGAGCTGGAGGAGTCCGGGTGCGGGCCTGGGGGCGCCCACAGAACTGGAAGGGGAGGAAAGCATGAACAGGACACTCAGCTTGCCTGGAGAAATACCGGGCTACTCACCACTCAGACACACAGAGTGCCAGCCGCCAGCCGCCACTTCGGCCATCGGTAGGCCCTGCACGGCCTCCACCGGCCTGGGCTCCAGCTCAGCCTCCAGCGTCCCGTGGCCCAGCTGTCCGTGCCTGAGTAGGGAGCAGCTGGTCAGCTGCAGTCACTTAAGCACCCCCTCTGCTTCTCCTCATCACGCTCTGCTGGCCTTTCCTTACCTGCCACCACCCCAGGAGAACACCTGGCCCCCAGCGCACAGCAGCAACGCATGCTCTGCGCCCAGCTCCAGCTGGCGGGCCCGCAGCTCCGGGGCCAGAGCCCGGCAGAAGGGCGGCTGGGGGCTCACGTAGGCGCAGGCACTGGGTAGCAGGGGCAGCAACCCAGCCTGGACCTCGCTGGAGGATTCGTCTTCCTGCTCAGCCTCCGGCACCAGCCTCTGGGTCCAGAGGGGCTCTCCATGCAGCGCTGAGTGGGGCACCCAGGCCTGCAGCTCCATCCCAGAGTTGGGCCCTGACCGCAGCAGCACCAGGAGCCCCTCGGAGGCCCACGCGTCTCTGCAGCCGTCTGCCACGCCGCTCACTGAGCCGGACAGCTCCACACAGCCTTCCCCTGCGAGGGCAGAGAGCAGGGTGGCACACTATTGAGGCCTCCGCCCAGAGGGGTAAGCGGGGTCTGGACAGGGTGGGGGTAGTGTACAGGTGCAGGCTCACGGGTAACGCAGGCGGTGTAGCTCCAGCTGGCGCGCACCCGGCAGAGGTCGCCGCCTGCCTGCAGCGGCTCCGGGCTCCACACCTGGCATCCGCGCCCAGAGCCCAGCGCCTGCCCGAAGCCGCAGAAGCCAAAGCCGAACCAGGCCCCGGCCTCCTCGGCCATGCTCCCACGACTCCCGCGGCGCCCGGGACCGAGGGGGATCTGGCAGGGACCCGCTGGCCGTCCAGGGGCTGCAGAGGCCTTATCTGTAAAACAGGGAAGTGCCATCCTCCTGACCAGCAGCTCCCGGCTCCCGTGCGCCTCTGCAGCTGGCCCATGTGCGAACCTGGACCCCACGGCATCTCTACTTTTACCAAAGCGCCTTCGGAGCTGACCAGTGTGACCTTACTGGCTTTCAGAGGTCTAGACTGGCCCGCGTCTGGCCATGTGTTCCCTCAACACGCCTTCGCCGCGCCCCAACTCTGGGCCACACCGCCACCTGCGCCCACCGCAGGCTCGGCCCGATCGGAACCGTACAGGTGTTTCCCAACACCTGGAGGCGGCTCCCGGGCTCGGGGGCCCTTCCCCAGGACACGCGGGCGCAGGGGGCCGCCCCCGGGCCCAGAGGGGCGAGGACGGCGCGCGCCCCCGCCTGCCCGCCCAGGTCGCCAGCCGACCCGCGAGAGCTCGGCGGGCCCGGGGAGGGCTCCCGGGGGCCGGTGACCCGCGCCCCGCCAGCCCACCGGAAGCGCGTGGCCGCCCCGGGCGCTCCCGCCCGGTGATTGGCTCGGGGCCTGTCACTCACCGAGCCAGAGCTCCGCGCTGGCTTGGGCTCCGAACGCCGCCTCTTCCCGCCGGGATGCCTAGGAACCGCCAAGCCCGAATCCCTACCCCTGCCTGAGCGGAGGTCACCGAGAACTTTAGAAAGACAGACGTAATGAAAAGCAAGCAAACGGGAATCTGCACCCTACAAATGGCCTTATTTCCAGGAATCTGGACCTTTTTTTTTTTTTTTTTTTTTTTTTGCAGTACTGGGGATGAAACCCAGGGGCATTCAACCTCCAAGCTACATCCCCAGCCCTATTTTTTATTTTGAAACAGGGTCTGAGTTGCAAGGGGCGTAAGTAGCGGCGGCTGTCCTTGAACTGTGATCCTCCTGTCTCAGCCTCCCAAATGCTGGGATTACAAGCGTGCGCCACCACATCTGGCTGAAACTGGACTTTAAAAAAATTATTAATGCTGGGCATAATAGCTCAGGCTTGTAATCCCAGCGTTTGGGATTACAAACCTGGTTTGAAGCCAGCCTCGGCTACTAGTGAGGCTCTCAGCAACTTAGTGAGACCCTGTTTCCAAATAAAGTATAAAATAGGTCTGGGAGGTAGAAAAGCCTCTGAGTTCCACCCCCAGTATCACACACACACACACACAGTTATTGATTAAAGCCAGGCATGGTGGTGGACACTTGTAATCCCAGCATTTGGGAGGCTGAGACAGGAGGATCACAGTTTGAGGAGGATCACAGCCTCAGCTTAGTACTTAGGCCCTTTGCAAGTCTGTGAGACTTGCAAAGCCTGGCGTGGTGGCGCATGCTTGTAATCCCCGCGCTTGGGAGGCTGAGACAGGAGGATCGCATGGGTTCGAAGCCAGCCTCAGCTACTTAGTGAGGCTTTCAGCAACTTAGACCCTGTTTCCAAATAAAATATAAAAAAGGTCTGGGAGTATAGCCTGGAGGTAGAAAGCCTCTGGGTTCCACCCCAGTACCACCAAAATGAGATAAAGAAAGAAAGAAAGAAGAAAGAACAAAAAATAGGGCTGAGGGTGTAGCTCGGAGGTAGGACACCCCTGGGTTCCATCCCCAGTGTCACACACACACACACAAAAACATTAACTAGTTTCCTAGTCCTACCCTCTATTCCTCCATCAGGATTAAAAAGCAACTTGGCGGGCCCTGGGCCTTCCATAAGGGGTCTTGCTACCGCTGAGCTTTGCTGCACACCCACACCCAGCCCATCCACAAACTGCCCACCACAGCAGCCCTCCCTGCCCAGGAACAGGCACACACTTTACTAGAGTTCCACACTTTATTAGAGGGGCAGACTCGCTGGCAAGCTCCAGTGATGCTCACGGCTGGAGAGGCTGCTGCCAATGGGGGGACGCCGCTCCCCTCCAGCGGTAGGGAAGGCGCCTCTGAGCAAGAGTGGAGGAGTGCTGGCAGCGCACAGCGGTGACTGCGTGTGGTCTCAACTCGAACAGAGGAGACGGATGTGCAGCTGGGGCGGAGAGGCAAGGGTGCTGGCACCCCACCCCATCAGCCAGAGCTGCTTCGGTCCTCGCTGGGCTGGTGCTGCGGTAGGTGGCGTGTGCGTGGGCCGGCCGGGCGGCCCCTCACTCTTTATTCTGATGGGGCTGGATGAGCCCATATTCTACGGCTTTCCCGAGGGAGGCCGCGGCAGCTCTCGTGACGGGGCCCTCCTCGCCCTTGGCCAGCACTGACAGGATCTCCAACACCTCGCTCTCCATCAGGGTGCTGGCAATCTCCCTCGAGGCCTCCACCATGTTGAGCACCACCACGGTGCCCCGGTGCTGCAGCTCCGGGTTGGGGCTCAGAAGCAGGGCCTGCAGGATCTCCAGCCAATGGGTGGTCTGCAGGGAACAGGGCAGGTGGAAACCCCCGGCATCAGGCTCGACCCTGGCAAGACGCACCCGAGCCCTGGGACTTCGCCCACCAGTCACCACCGGGAGGGGCCACAGTCCTCCCACACCGAGGAGGGCGCTGACCACTTGGGGGATGCGGCTGCAGAGGGAGGGCCGCAGGGAGGTGAGCGTGGCCAGGCCGCCGGCAGCGGCCCGCCGCAGCAGTTCATCGTCCTCGCCGCTGTACAGCACCAGCAGCTTCAGCCGGTCGTTGCCCTCGGCTTCGAAGAGGTCCTGCACCTGTGGCCCCGTGAGGGAAGACGGATCAGCCGGGCACTGGGTTGGCTGCCTGCCTGGTTGTCATGACGACCTGGACCAACCCTCACCTCCTTGCTCATGGCCAAGTTACACATGCACTCTGTGGCGGCCCGGCGGATCATGTCATGCTCCTCAAACATGTAGCCCTCAATCATGGGCACGGCCTTCTCCTTCAGGATCTTTTGTCTGCGGACGGAGTGGATGAGTCAGCACTGCCAAGCTTCTATGTCCACCCCCAGCACCCTACGCACCCCATCAAACCAGCTCCGGGCCGGGGATTCCCGGCAGCAACGCTCAAGGACCCTCGGGTGCCTCTGTGAGGCGCTGTGGCGTCCAGCCCTCTGACACCAGGAAGCAGCACAGAACCACGGGAAATGCTTGAAACCAGGAGCAGGAGACCAGGGTGGCGGTGATGCCAATGCTAACACCTAACCTTTGCGTAAACCCGACAGAGGCTCGGGCTTTCTTTTCTTGTTACTGTGACCTTGCGGTAAAGGAGGCGGCGTGATTATCCTTCCTGTCTGCAGGAGGGCGGACCCAGCTCAGTGCTCAGGGTCACAGTATTAACAGCAAACACATGCTGACTGGGCATGGTGCTACGGCCGGACACCGTGTACCGCCACTGTCTCGTGTAACTCTCACCATTACTCCTTGAGGTACCTACTACCATCGTCCCACTGACGGGGAAGCTGAGGCAGAGCAGATAACTTGCTTGAGGTTAGACATGGGTAACTAGTAAAGCCAGGATCTGTACCCAGGCCGTCTGATTCCAGACCCACCACGTCCTCACACCGCACTTGGTGCCTCCCCTCGCTCATTCACAAGACACAGAGGAGTCGCTATGAGGCCAGTGACTGGGGAGTGTTTTCCAAACTGTAAAGTGCCCTCCTTCAGATAACCCAGGTCCAGGCGCCCAGCCGGGCCCTTACCGCAGCCTCTCGCTGATCCCTGCCAGGTTCGTCAGGGCCATGAGTGCCTCGAAGTTCTGCAGTCCCGAGCAGTTGAGGTGCAGCAGGGAGACGAGGGGCCTGACCACCTCGTAGATCTGTGGGCGCACAACACCTATCAGTGTTGTCGTCACAGCCCCCACTCACCCCGACCCGGGAGGAGCCCACCCAAGAGCTGCTCTCCAGGGCTGCCCCTACCCCAGGGCCAGCGAAGCCCCCGCTGCTGCCGGCCCCAAGGCGGAGCCGGGGCCAGAGCCATCAGGGCCGGTGCAGGGCGAGGCACTCACCCTTTCACCAGGAAAGGTCATCTCCGGGTTGGAGGTGATGGTGAGCTTGGCCAGGGCCTGGGCGGCCTTGGTCTGCCCCACATCCGTGCCTTCCAGGGCCAGCGGGAGCAGGGCCTATAGGACAAGCCCATCAGTGGCCAGGATGTGTCCAAACCATCAGGCCCTCACTGTGCCCTGGCCCTCCTCTGCCCAGACCTGGGCCTCTCCCTGCTCAGACCCTCTTCACCTCTGAGGCCTCTAATTAAGCTACCCAATTAAGGGCTAGCATGGGTTGTGCCAGGCCCCGGGGCCCTGGCGGTAATGAGATGGGAAAAGGAGGTGAGCTTGGGACATTAATGGGCAGAAAGTGCTGAGGGACTCCGCGGAGCCTCCCACGCCCGCATCACTCCACAGGAAGAGGTTCCGCTGGCCACTAATAATGTCCTTCGGTGCTGCATCCAACCCAGTCTCCGGCATCGCAGGCACCGAGTCATGTTTTATACACTCTGGCTTAGCATCAGCAAGAGGTCAGGAAACTGTACCTTGCCTCCTCCCTGAGCAACCACGGCGCCTCGGTCCTCCACCTCTCCTACCAAGGCCAGGAAGACCCTGCGGGGGGCGGGGGGCCAGGCTCAGCAAGCGAAGGCAGCCCTCGCTCCTTCCAAGAGGCCCGAAGCACCGGCTGCTCGCTCTGCAGCCACACCGCTAGCTCACCGGGAGAGCAGCTCTCTGCAGGAGTTGGTCAGCACGGGGCTCTCGGTCTTCACCATGCACGTCAACGCCGACACCACCCCCGCCGCCAGCAGCTTCTTCACTCGAGCACGCACGAAGCTCGGTTTGTCCTGCAGGAGAGAGCTGCTCAGGAGGGGCTTGGCCAGCTGGACCCGAAAGGGTCCTTCTCACAGAAGGGACTGGTGAGCATACACCAGAACACAGGGGAAGAGCCGGCCTCTTTTTGTTTTTTTAAATTTTGGTACTGGAGAATTAACCCAGGGGCCATTCTACCTCTGAACTACATCCCTAGTTTTTTGGGGATTTTTTGATACTAGGGATAGAATCCAGGGGCATTCTACCTCCGAGCTACACCCCCCAGTCCTATTTTTTATTCTTTATTTTGAAACAGGGTCTCACTGAGTTGCAAAGGGCCTAAGTAGCTGAGGCTGTCCTCAAACCATGATCCTCCCATCTCAGCCTCCCAAATGCTGGGATTACAAGCACGCCACCATGCCTGGCTTAAATCTTTGGGGTTTTTTTTTAAAAAAAACAAACTAGGGATTGAACCCAGAGGCATTCTACCTCCAAGCTACACTCCCAGCCTAATTTTTTTTTTGTTTTAATTTGGAACAAGGGGCTGGGCGTGGTGGCGCACGCTTGTAATCCCCGCGCTTGGGAGGCAGAGACAGGAGGATCACGCAGGTTCGAAGCCAGCCGCGCGCGCTGGCTTAGGAGACCCTATTTCCAAATAAAAATGTAAAAATAGGTCTGGGAGTGTAGCCCGGAGGTAGAAGGGCTTCCAGGAACCCCAGTACCACAAAAAAAAAAAAAAGAGAGACCCTGTTTCCAAAAATAAAAAAGTATAAATAGGTCTGGGAGTGTGGCCCGGAGGTAGAAGGGCCTCCAGGAACCCCAGTACCACCAAAAAATAAAAAATAAAGAAAATAATTTGGAACAGGGTCTCACTAGGTTGCTCAGAGCCTTGCTAAATTGCTGAGGCTGGCTTTGGCTTTGAACCTGCAATCCTCCTGTCTCAGCCTCCCAAATACTAAGATTACAAGCATGCACCACCACGCCCAGCTCGGCCTTTTATTTTTATTATTTAGAAACAGGGTCTCATTAAGTTGTGGAGGGCCTCCCTAAGTGGCTGAGGCTGGCCACGAACCTTTGATCCTCCTGTCTCAGCCTCCCAAGTACCGGGATTACAAGTGTGCGCCGCGTCCGGCTTTATCTCTGAGCCAGGCATGGTGACGTGGTGCCCCTGGGTTCAATCCCCAGCACCACAAAAACAAACAAGTAAACAGATAAATGAAGGCTCTTCTGGAGATGCCTGGTCACTGGGCCCCATGCAGGGACCCGGGCCCAGCGGGCACGCTCCTCACCTTCGGGTGCTGCTCGGGCACGTGCTGCTTGGCGTACTTGGCCAGCTCCACCATCTTGGGGTCTGGCTCCTCATAGTCGTAGCTGTTGGTGCAGTTGACCAGTGCCGAAGCCACCGCAAAGAGCACCGACCTCTCCTCAGACTGACGGGAGCAGAGGCTTGAGCAGGCCGCCCGCACAGCAGCGGCGGGAGCGCCCCTCCAACCGCAGACCTGGGGGCCCCAAACTCCACTCCCCAGCTCCTCCCAGAGCTCCCCATCCTGAAACGGCCGGTGCCCGGGCTGCCCAGGCGCCCTCCCTCCCTCCCTGGGGCAGAGGACCGTGCCAAGGCCTGCAAGAAAGCCCGCTGAGCTCTAATCCTGTCTCCCGGGTGACCGCGGGGTCCCAAGCAGCTACCCTGCTGAGCTGGAACAGAGCCTTCAGGGCAGCCTCGTCCTCCACAAACTCCTCCTTCACGTCGGCATCAAAGGTGAGGTAAGCCAGGCCCTCCACTGCCCAGCGCCGCGTGCCTGCGTCTATCTGGTCATTGCACAGCCACCTGGGGACACGCAGGGGTGTGAAGGGCCGGGGCGCCCACCCCAGGCCCACCCACGGCCGCAGGGACGCCACCCAACTCACTTCCGACACTGCTTGGCCAGTTTGAGCGTGGAGCCTTCAGCAAACTGCTTCATGCTGAAGTCGGTCCCTCCAGCAGAGCCCAGCTTACAGAGTCCCTGGAGGAGGACACGAGGCGTCGGCCTCTCCCTGGCTCTCCAGAGCCCACACACCGGCACCCTTCCCTCCAGGCAGCACAAACACCCCGGAGCCAGCCCCGGGCCAACACCATGGCGTCCAGGCCCCACCCTGCCCTGTCTACGCTGAACACGGCTGTTCCTTTGCATGTGGTACAAGAAAGCCCTTTGTACCAGGGAAAGAGGGGTGCTTCAGCCATGGCCCAAATCCTTCCGAGAACAGAGCAATCCAGGACTAAGTGCCCCGAGGAGCAGAGCCAGCCGGCCCGCGGATGGCTAGGCAGTGCCCAGGCCGCTGCCCGGGTGCCGCCTGACGCCCACAGGCCAGCCTTCCCGCGGCCCTTCTGACCAGGAGGGGACGGCATTCGCGCCTCATCCCCGGGTCCTCCGTTCCTGGCTCATCTCCCTGGCTCAACCGAGGCAGGAGGAAGCAGGCCCTGGCCTATGGCATCAGCACATGCTGGATTCTTGACGTAGATCGTACCGAGGCCGAACCACGAGTCACCAGCCAGGCCAGACCCCGCCGGCCCAGGCCCGACCCCTCGCCACCAGCGCCCGACCCCTCACCACCAGCGCCCGGATGCGGATGCTGTCCTTCTCGCTGCGCTTGTACAGGTCCTTCAGCAGCGAGACGCCATTGGCAGTGATGAACGAGGCCCGCTTGGCCTTGCCGGCCGCGTGGATGAGAGCCTCCACCGCCACCAGCTGCTGCTCCTCCTGCTCGGAGGCGCACAGCGCGATCACACTCTCCATGACCCCACTCAGCTCCAGGGCCCGGTTGCCGGCGTCACAAGGGCCCTGCAGGAGGCAGGACACCGTCTGGATGGCCCGGAGCTTCCCGGCCAGCCCGTGGCCCTCAAACCAGCTCCTAGGGGCACAGGGTGACAGCGTCACAGCAGGCAGGCACCAAGGGACTCTCCTCTCTCCCCTCCCCCAGCTCTGCTCCGCTGCGGGCACCTGAGCTGCTGGGCTGAAACAGCTGCCAGGGAAGACAGGCATTTCTTCCAGGATGGAAGTAGATTTTCTTTTCTTTTCTTCGTTTTATTTATTTATTTATTTAGCGGTACTGGGGATGGAGCCCAGGGGCATTCTACCTCCAAGCTACACTTCCACCCCTATTTTTTTTTTTTTTATTCTTTATTTTGAGACAGGTCTCACTGAGTTACAAAGGGCCTAAGTAGCTGAGGCTGTCCTCGAACCACAATCCTCCTGTCTCAGCCTCCCGAATGCTGGGATTACAAATGTACGCCACCAGGCCTGGCTCCTCTCTTATTTTTTAATTTAAGTGAAACAGGGTCTCACTAAGCCTCACATTGTGATTCTCCTGTCTCAGCCTCCCAAGATCTGGGCTGCCACGCACGTGCCACCACACCTGGCTTATCAACTTGGTTTTATCAACTTTCATCCAGGCCTTTCCTGATGAGCCACTGCCTACCACAGTGAGCCTCACTCACGACACCTGCTTATTCCTTTCTGGCACTTAGAAGCTCTGAGAACATTCCGAATTTCCAAATTTATTATCAGTCATCTTCCCCATAGCCTTACGCCCCTTAAGGGCAAGGCTTATCTTGTTTTCCTTCTGTGTTGGGACAAATGCAAACAAAGCTCTAAGTAAACCCGGTCTGGCTTGATCCATTTGTTACATTATTGGAAAATCAGTTGAGAAAGAACCTCCCCGGCGCGCTCACTTTGGAACAAGGACGGCCTTATGCGGGGCGTAGTGGTTCGCACCTGCGGTACCAGCAATTTAGGAGGCTGAGGCGGGAGGATCTCTTGAGCCCAGGAATTCAAGGCCGGCCTGAACAAAATAGCAAGACACCTTCCCCACACACACACACACAAAAGCGGGCCTTGGGACCACTTTGTCTAGTCCCTGCTAGAACTCCTAAAGCCGCTCTACTGGCTAAAAGCTCGGCATTTCTGTCCCTCCCTAAGGAATCAGAACTTCTTTGCTGGAACCCCTGGGAACGGGCAGGAGGACAAACCCCCTTACTTGATGTAGTTTTCACAGAGTCGGTGAAAATTCTCTCTCTCAGCATCACACTTCAGGTCATCGAAGAGCTTGCTGAGCAGGATGGAGGCACTCATGCGGCTGTTCGCTGTCACCGCCAGCTCCCCGGGAGGCTCCTGCACGGAGCCCCCCACATCCAGGATCTTTTTCAGACCTGCAAAGGACACCCCATGTAGACAGCAAAACACGAGTTCCAAGCCCTACAGGTAAAGGAAGAGGCTTCCTGGCAGGCACAGAAAAGTTGGAGAGGGCTTCACTACGCAGCTGAGGCCAGCCACAACCCTGCGATCCTCCTGTCCCAGCCTCCCAGGTACTAGGATTACAAAGGTGTGCCACCACGCCCAGCCGGGTTTTTTTTATACTTTCATTGGTGCATTATAGTCTCACATCATGATATACTTTACAGTGATAGTGACTAAGGATGGATTTTAAGAAGGGGAATGCAAGCCAGGCATGGAGGCACACACATGTAAGCCCAGTATTTGGGAGCCGGAGACAGGAGGATCAAGGGTTTGAGGCCGGCCTTAGCTACTTGGTGAGGCCTTCCACAACTTGAGACCCTGTTTCTTTTTCTTTTTCTTTTTTTTTTTTTTTGCAGTACTGGGGATAGAACCCAGAGGCATTCTACCTCTGAGCTGCACCCCCAGCTCTATTTTTTATTCTTTATTTTAAAACAGGGTCTCACTGAGTTTCAAAGGGCCTCACTAAGTAGCTGAAGCTGTGCACAAACCGGGATCATCCTGTCTCAGCCTCCCAAACGCTGGGATTACAAGCGTGCGCCACCACGCCTGGCCTGCCCTGTGAAATTTAGTTAAGACCATTTCAAAATAAAAAATAAAATAGAGCTAGGGGTATAGCTCAGAGGTAGAACACTCATGAGTTCAACACCCCATACCATAAAAATAAAGTTGGGCTGGGGATGTAGCTCGGAGGTAGATGCCCCTGGGTTTAATCCCTAGGACTACCAAAAAAACAAAAACACACAAAAAAAACAGAAACAAAAAACCCCAACAAAACAACAAAAAAAAACACTTTAGCTAAAAAACTAATCTAGCTTTTCTGTCAACCTGCTTGCAAGAAGGCTTGGTTACCATCTGCACACTTACACAATCAAAGGCTTTCACTTTGAGCTGTCTTAAGGTACCACGCAGGCCCTGGATGTATTTCGGTGCAGACGCATGACTGTATATTTGCTGCTACTTTTCCCATCTCTCCTAGGATAAGCCGACCTCAGCTGCCCAAACTAGTATCTGTGAATTATACCACCTACCTTGGTCAATGACCCAGAGGGTAAGGGAGTTGTTGGGGTCCTTCAGAGATTTCCGGGGCACCATCTTAATCAGGAGGGTCAGGGCATTATCTCGGCCTTGGCCAGAGACCCCGACCTCAGTCAGTAGCTCCAAGAGGTTACTGATGAGAACCTTCAGCTCCCGGGCAGGATCTGGTCACAAGAACACATCCGTGCTTAGCATGCGCAAGGCCCTGGTTCAAGCCTCAGCGCCAAGGGGGCGGGGGAAGAGGGCATTAGTGGGATCCACAGTGGTCCAGACTGCCTGACCCTTGAACTCCAAGGAGCCAGGGAGACATAGGGAGCAGGGACCTGCGTGCTGGGCTTGGGGCTGAGCTCCCGTTTCCCCCTCAGGCACCCTGGCTGCTTAGAATCTAGAGTAAAATACTCTGAGCAAGCCTCCACAGACCGGCCTCACTCACCCACGATGATGGCACCTTCTTTGCCACGGAAGCCTTTCTTGACGCCTTCCTGGAGGGCATCAAACATAACCTGCAGCAGGTGGCAGGCAGCCAGGGACACGGCCTGGCTCTCCACGCCCAGGATGGAGACCACTCTCCGAGTTCCCAGCACACTCAGGGTTGCCACTGTCTGGGATGGGATAGAGGCAGACAGGAGGTTCCTGAGATTCCCATCTACGAGCTGGAGAGGGTGGCCAGCAGTGGGGGGACCTCTGAGAGGAAGGAGTGAGGTCAGGCCAGGACAGCCATGTTGGGAAGAGAACATTCCCGAGAAGTCCCCCACCTCCTCTCTCCCTCCTCCCAACCAGGGGGGCAAACTCTGGCCCTAGGAGCAGTGCTTTGCCTCCTGTCCCCCCCAAAAGGAGACACGCAAAGCTGGACGAGGCTGCCTGAGGTCCAGCCACAGCTGGAAGACGTGCAGATGCATGGGATGGACCTCAAAGGCTCCCCCCTCCCTCCCTCCCTTCTTTTTATTTTTTTCAGAGCAAGGCCCCATTTCTAAGTTGGAGAACCCCAGAAGGTCCATTCCATCCCAGTTCACATTGGCCCATCTCAGAGGGCCAAACAAATCTTTTTTTTTATTTTGGTGGTGCTGGGGGTGGAACCCAAAGGCTTTCTACCTCCGGGCTATACTCTCAGACCTTTTTTATATTTTATTTGGAAACAGGGTCTCACTAGGTTGCTGAGAGCCTCACTAAGTAGCTGAGGCTGGCTTCTAACCCGTGCGATCCTCCTGTCTCAGCCGCCCAAGCGCGGGGATTACAAGCGTGCACCACCACGCCCGGCGTCAAAAACAAATTTTTTAAATGTGGACTGGGGATCGAACCCAGGGGCCTTCTACCTTTGAGCTACACCCTCAGCCTAATTTTATTTTTTATGTTGAAACAGTGTCTCGCGAAGTTGGGGAGGGCCTTACTCCGTTGCTGAGGCTGTTCTCGAACCTGTGATCCGCCTGTCTCAGCCTCCCAATTACCAGGAATACAGGTGCGCACCACCACATCTGGCTAAGAACAGAATTTACAAGTTTTGACCATTCTTAGCCCTGAGAGGCCCAGAAATATATAGCCCATGCTCGGCTAAGGAGATTTCACTGAGTCCTTCCCAGTCCTGCCTCTATCCAGGAGCTCTAGTTGCCTCTACAAGCAGCCGAGGGCCTAGTCCTGTCCTAGCTCAAGTCAGCTCAGGCGAGAGCCCGGGGCGTGGACTTCGCTACGCTGCCCAAGGGCAGGTCCATTCTCGCTGGCCCGTCTGTGCTGGGCCAGGCCAGGCTGAGAATCAGGGCGGGGGCGGGCCCTCGGTCTCAGGTCACTGTTTCCATGGTGAAGGGGGTGGGTGACATCTCCGACCTCAGAACTTGATGTGAGGACCCCTCTTCAGAGAAGGCCGTTTGGTGTTGAGGCAAGGACAGGTGCCTTTTCTGGGCAACAAGCTTGTTTTACCCACGGACGCTGATGCGTCAGGGCCTGGTGTCTGTGGCTGCTGTGGGCTAGCGGGCTCCGGGTGCGGGGGCTGCTTTCGTCCTTCCTGCCCCCCCACTTCATACTGACTCACGTTGGTCTCTCAGTTGCTAGCTTGTTTTTCCTTAGTTGTATATCTTCTGTTTACTATACTCTGTCCTAAGTTCTTTCTGGAATAAGATGGGGGGCGGAAGCTGGGCGAGGTGGCACAAAGAGGCTGAGAGGAGGATCGCAGGCTCAAGGGCAACCTCAGCAAGTAGTGAGACTCTCAAGCTGGGCGTGGTGGCGCACGCTTGTAATCCCAGCATTGGGGAGGCTGAGACAGGAGGATCGCGGTTCACAGCTAGCCTCAGCTACTTAGTGAGGCTCTTTGCAATTCAGTGAAACCCTGTTTCAAAATAAAGAAATTAAAAAAAAAAAAGGGCTGGGGGTGTAGCTTGGAGGTAGAATATGCCCCTGGGTTCCACCCTCAGTACTGAAAAAAAAAAAAAAAGTAGTGAGACTCTAATCAACCTAGTGAGACCCTGTTTCAAAATAAAAATATAAAATAGGGCTGGGAGTACAGCTCAGAGGTAGAATGCCTCTGGTTCAATCCCCAGTGCCCCCCCACCCCCCCCACACACACAGGGCAGAAAGATAGATGGAAGGGTGTGGCCAGGTGGATGGACAGATGGATGGACAACTCACAGACAAATGAACTGAAGCGACAACTAGACCCTCTGCCCCACCTACCCGTGACTGGTGCTCAGAGCAAATGCCAACCAGCGTGCGCAGAGCGGCCAGCATGAGGTCAGTCTCTCCCGTGTCCAGCAGGCGTTGCAGGAGCTGAACCCCATTGTTCCGGAAGATCTTCTCAGCCCCAGCATCCTCCCGGGCCAGCACCACCAGGTTCTGAGAAGCCTGTGTCAAAGGAAGCACATTAAAAGGCTGCCCCCCCAGCCGGGCGTGGTGGCCACGCTTGTAATCCCCGCACTTGGGAGGCTGAGACAGGAGGATCGCGCAGGTTCGAAGCCAGCCTCAGCTACTTAGTGAGGCTCTCAGCAACTTAGTGAGACCCTGTTTCCAAATAAAGTATAAAATAGGTCTGGGAGTAGAGCCCGGAGGTAGAAAAGCCCCTGGGTTCCACCCCCAGTACCACATACAAAAAATGGCTGCCCCGGCACACGGGGCAGGTGAAGCAGAGGCCCGTGCTCCGGCCCGCACAGCTGAGCGACCATGCACTTAACTCCCAGCCTCAGCCTCCTCCTCTGTAAGGAGAGGAAGTCCGCGCTCCCAGCATGGACGGTTAGAGCAAATGGGGCCCCCAGGGCAGCGACAGTGGCTCCATTACCTCTGTGCTCCCAGCTCCCGGCACAGGGCTGGCCATGAGTTGTTCTGGTGAACACGGGTTCTCTTTCCTTGGTTCACACTGAGCCCTCAGAGCTCCGGCCCAGGCCCTACAGCCTGAGGGGCAACACACATCAGACCGGGCCAGCAGGGCCACCTTTTTTTTTTTTTTTTCCAGTGCTAGGGACTGAACCCAGGAGCATTCTACCTCTGAGATACACCCCCAGCCCTATTTCATTTTTCATTTTGAAACAGGGTCTCACTAGGCTGAGGAGAGTCTCACTACTTGCTGAGGCTGTCGTTGAACCTACAATCCTGTCTCAGCCTCCTAGGTACCAGGATTACAGGTGTGCGCCACGACACCAGCTTCAGCAGGGCCCGAGGCCAACACCGGGCGACAGGGACGGGCTGTGACGGGCGGCTCTAGTGGGGTCAGCCCCCTCCCGCTCACTCCAGGGTCCGCACCTTTTGCTTCTTCTCGGTGCCTTTCTCTTCTGGGTCTAGTAGTATCTGAAACATCTGCTCCACTTTGGCATCTGTTGAGGACATGTACCGCACCTGTAATGAACCGACAAGCAGAAGAAATGAGCTCTCTTGGCCAGTCACATCTCCCTGTCTATGTGTTCGTCCAGCTCCTGGCTCCCGGAGGCACAGGGAGGATGTCTGGGCTCAGGCCTAGCACCGGGCTAGCTTGGGCAGGAAAGGACTTGCAAGGTAGCGTCTCCTAAACTTCCTGAAGCTATTTTTCTCTCCGAGTTGTTTCCTACTTGAGCAATAGGAGCAGCACCAATGCTAAAGGGAGAGCTTTACAGAAGGGGAGGTATAGCTGGGCATGGTGGCACACGCTTGTAATCCTAGCATTTGGGAGGCTGAGATAGGAGGATTACGGTTTGAGGCCGGCCTCAGCTACTTAGTGAGGCCCTTTGCAACTAGTGAGACCCTGTTTCAAAATGAAGAATAAAAAATAGAACTGGGGGTGATCGGAAGTACAATGCCCCTGGGGTTCATCCCTGTATCAAAAAAAAAAAAAAAGAAGAAGAACAGGAGGTATCTTTCGGCCCCAAGGAGACCCAACCTGAAGCGCCCTCCATGCTCTGAACTCAAGGCCCAGAGCAGCACTTCCACACCCTGCAAGGGAGCTGGAAAGCTGGGAGGTCGCTTCCGCTACCCCCTTCAGCTCCAGAATTCTCTTAATTTATTTTTCTCCCTTCTTTTTTCTTCTTTTTTTCAGTACTGGGGATGGAAGCCAGGGGCATTCAACCTTCCAAGCCACACCCCCAGCCCCGTTTTTTATTCTTACTTTGAAACAGGGTCTTACTAAGTAACTGAGGCTGGCTGCAAACCTAGATCCTCCTGTCTCAGCCTCCCAAGCACTGGAATTACAAGCGTGCCCCACCACCCAGCTTATTTTTTCTTTTGAAAAAAGGTTTCAATAGCCGAGTGTGGTGGCGCACACTTGTAATCCCCGCGCTTGGGAGGCTGAGACAGGAGGATCGCGCGGGTTCGAAGCCAGGCTCAGCTACTTAGTGAGACCCTGTTTCCAAATAAAATATGAAGTAGGCTGGGCGTGGTGGCGCATGCTTATAATCCTAGCATTCAGGAGGCTGAGACCAGAAGATCGTGGTTCGCAGACGGCCTCGGCTACTTAGTGAGGCCCTTCACAACTTAGTGAGACCCTGTTTCAAAATAAAGAATAAAAAATAGGGCAGGGAATATAGCTCAGGGGTCAAATGCCCCTGGGTTCCATCCCTAGACCTGAAAAAAAAATATATATATATATACACACACACACATATATATAAAATAGGTATGAGAGTATATATATATATATATATATATATATATATATATATGTAGGTATTATACATATAATAATATACCTATTTATAGGTATATTATAATAATACCTATTTATATATAATAGGTATTATATATAATAGGTAATATAGATATATAAATAGGTAATATATATTATATATATGTATATATATGTGTATATGTGTGTGTGTGTGTGTGTGTGTATATATGATAGGTCTGAGAGTATAGCCTGGAGGTAAAAGATCCTGGTTTCTACCCCAGTACCACAAAAAAAAAAAAAGAAAAAAGAAAAAAAAAGAAAAATAAGAGGGTTACAGCCAGGCGAATAGCCTCAACTATTTATTGAGGCCCTTCGCAACTCAGTGAGATCCTGTTTCAAAAATTAAAAAGACTAAAAATTAGGGCTGGGACTGTAGCTTGGAGGTACAATGCCCCTTGGTTCCATCCCTAGTACCACAAAAAAAAAGGTTTCAGCCGGGCTGAGACAGATTCTCACTGCGTTGCAAAGGGCCTAAGTAGCTGAGGCTATCTGCAAATCGTGATCCTCCTGTCTCAGCCTCCTGAATGCTGCGATTACTAGCGTGCACCACCACGCCCAGCTGTCTTTTTTTTTTTTTTGCAAGTCTATGGATGGAACCCAGGGGCATTCAACCCCTGAACTACACCCCCTGCCCTATTTTTTATTCTTTATTTTTTGAAACAGGGTTTTCTTTTTCTTTTTATTTATTTATGTGTGTGTGTGTGTGTGTGGTACTGGGGATGGAACCCAGGGGCTTTTCTACCTCTGCGCTATACTCCCAGACCTATTTTATATTTTATTTGAAACAGGGTCTCACTAAGTTGCTGAGAGCCTCACTAAGTAGCTGAGGCTGGCTTTGAACCTGTGTGAACCTCCTCTCTCAGCCTCCCAAGCTCGGGGATTACAAGCACGCACCACCACACCCAGCTTATCTTTTTATTTTTTTTATTTTTTATTTTTTTGGTGGTACTGGGGTTCCTGGAAGCCCTTCTACCTCGGGGCTACACTCCCAGACCTATTTTTACATTTTCATTTTGGAAACAGGGTCTCCTAAGCCAGCGCACGGCTGGCTTCGAACCTGCGCGATCCTCCTGTCTCCGCCTCCCAAGCGCGGGGGATTACAAGCGTGCGCCACCACGCCCGGCAATTATCTTTTTATTTTTGAAACAGGGTCTCATTTAGTTGCGAAGGGCCTCCCTAAGTAGTTGAGGCTGGCCGCAAACCGCAATCCTCCTGTCTCAGCCTCCCAAATCCTGGGATTACAAGTGTGTGCCACCACGCCCAGCCATCACAATTATTTTTTATGTAAAGATTTTTTTTCAATATATTTGTATGTCTTTGCTCAAGTAAACCCACGGTGAGGGGGACTGTCTTGGTATGTACGTGGGAGATACATAATCTGACACTGTACATGTTATTAGGCTGGGAATATAGCTCAGTGGTAGAGCAGCTGCTATATATATTACTGTGTACTCTGCTTTTTCATCCAGCAAATATCAGCTTTCTATGTGAATACATGTGGATCTATTATCAGTAATGACAACAGAGTAGTAATAATGCCACTGCCCTGTTTTATGTAGCCATTCCCCTGTTGTTGGGCATTTAGGTGAATTCCAAGTTTTCCTTCCTATAAATATATACAACAGTAAAAACTGCACCAATAAAAATATTTTTAGCCGGGCGTGGTGGCGCACGCTTGTAATCCCCGCACTTGGGAGGCAGAGACAGGAGGATCGCGCAGATTCGAAGCCAGCCGCGCACGCTGGCTTAGGAGACCCTGTTTCCAAATAAAAATGTAAAAATTGGTCTGGGAGTATAGCCCGGAGGTAGGAGGGCTTCCAGGAACCCCCCAAAAAATACCACCAAAAAAAAAAATTTAAATAATGTACCAATAAATAAAAAAAATAACACATGCAAGCGTATCTATGCAAGCGTACCTGTAGACATAAGCAAGATTTCTCTAGGGGAAACAGTAAGAAGTAAACATACTGACATACTGGATCACAAGACATACTCATTTGGGTTTTTTTTTTTTTTTTTTTTTTTTTTTGCGGTACTGGGATTGAACCCAGGAACATTCTACCTCTGAGCTACACCCTCAGCCAGCCTTTCTTTCCTTCCTTCCTTCCTTCCTTCCTTTCGGTACTGGGGATTGAACCCAGGGGCATTCTACCTCTGTGAATCACTGTCAGCCTTATCTTTCATTCTTTATTTTGAAGCAGGGTCTCACTAAGTTGCAGAGGGCTCACTAAGTAGCTTCATGCCTGGCTTCTCATTTAAAAATTTTAACAGATGCTGGGTGTGGTGGCCCCCGCCTGTAATCCCAGTACTTGAGAGGCTGAGACAGGAGGATCACAGGTTCGAGGAGGACAGCCTCAGCAAGTAGTGAGATTCTCAGCAAACTAGCGAGACCCTGTTTCAAAACAAAACATTAAAAAAAAAAAAAAGTGCTGGGTTGTAGCTTGGAGGAAGAAATGCCCCTGAGCTGGATTCCTAGTACCACAAAAAAGTAACAGATACACTAATGTACTCTCCAAAGGAACCGTATCAGTGTATACCCTACTGGTCATGACCAAGTGCACGCTCCCCACTTTACCACTAAGTTGCTGCCTCTGTCTTTCTGGAAAAGTTTTTACCCATTTGCCAAATAGGTCACTAAAATATACAGTACCATGCTGTTGCTGTTGCTACCACTATTAATATTACTATTACTATTATTATCACAGATGTTGAACCACTGGCATGGGTGGCTCATTTGCCATCAGCTCCCCTCAGGAGACGTCTACACCTTCCACCCAGACCCCTCCGCCAGGGCGTCCATGCCCCCACCTCGCAGTCCCTCACACACCTTCTCCTGAATCTGGCCCGCGATGCTCCGCAGGGCCTCCTGGAAAACTCTGTTCTTGGGCTCGAGGCTCACACATCGCTGCAGGTCCAGGACTGCCTGGTCCAGGCGGCCCAGCTTCTCCAGGGCCTGGCTCCGCCGGTAGAGTGCCTTGACATCCCCACCGTCCTTTTCAATGGCTGAGCACAAACGGGAGCTCTGTCAGCACCCGCGAGGCCACCGTCTCCAGGCAAGAGCAGAAGGAAAATATCTCGAGGGCCAGAGGAAGGTGGGGGACGCGTGTGGGGCCTGGTACTTCAGCCTCAGAAAAGGTGAGGGTAGCTGCAGAAAAGGAAATGCCCGAAGAAGTGGGAAAGAAAGAAGGCAGTGCGTTTCGGGCTCCAGAGGAGAAGACATGGCAGTGCTCCGGCCCACAGCTGCAGGAGGGCCCACTTGCCCCTACCTTTAGATGCCTCTGCTTCTGCCTTCTCATAATCTTCCTGTAAGAGCAAGAGAGGCGCCTGAGAGGTCGGTCGTCTCCCTCTCCAGGCACTAACTCGCCGGGCAGTAGGGCCCTGTGGTTCCAGAGTCACCAGATCCCCCACAGACACCCAGCAACCGCGGCGGCCTGGGAAAGGGAATGCCCGGCCGGGGCCCAGGCGGCGGCAGGCGGGGCGGGCAGGCTGGGCCCAGCTCGCTCACCAGCTTCAGGTGGCAGGCGGCCCGGTTCCGGTGCAGGACTGCCTGGTCCGGGGGCGCCGCGCCCAGACCTAGGGCCTGGGTGTAGGCCGTCAGGGCGCCCTCGTAGTCTCCGCATTTGAACAGCTCGTTGCCCTCTTTCCGCAGCTGCTCCACCGAGCTGGCCTGTGGAGGACGGAGTGGAAAGGTGACAGGGTGCCTGCGGGCGGAGCGGGGGAGCTAGGAGGGGAGGGGGGCTCGGGACCATCCAGGGACGGCAAGGGACGGGGGAGGCGGCCAGGGCTTGGTGAGGGCACGGGAGGGCCAGTACGCACCCCGGGGACGGCGGGCCGGGGCTCGGGGGTCCCTGGGCCACTCACAGTCATCGCGGGGCTGAGGTCCCCCGGGGCCGCGCAGGCGCAGTCTCTGGGGTGGAGGCGGCCCCGGCTCCCCGAGCAGCCGCGTTTGCCCCGCCCCGCGCGTCGCGGTGACGTCAGGGGGCGTGTCCCGATGGGCGGGGCCGGGGCCGGGCCCCGGGGCGCCTAGGCTGTGCGCCGCGGGACTCGCAGGGGGCGCGAGGCGGAGGAGCGCGGGGGAGGTGGGCGGCGGCCCCGGCCGCGGCAGAAGTGCACGAGGTCTGCGGTCATCAGGGCCAAGAGCAGCAGGCTGTAGAGGCCCAGCGCTAGGAGCGCGCCCGGACCCCTGTGGGAGAGAGGGCGGGGCGTCGGGGTCGCGCCCCCGCTGCTGCGGTCGTGCGCTGCAGACCCCGAGAGTCTGCAGGCGGCGCGGGACCCCCTCTCTGCGTAAACATAGACACGCACACGCACAATTTGCAGACAAGTTGAGGAGCCCACAGGTACCCTGAAACCACGCATGGGCGGGTTCAGAATGAAAACGCCCCGCCACAATGTGCGTAACCCGTGGATTGCCAGATTCCGTACCGACTCGGCCCCACAGCACATCGTGGCTCCCCAGGCCCGCGTTCCCCGGAGCCCTGAGCTCTGCCTTCACGGAGCTCTTCGTAATTATCATTCCTAATTGACATGGTCTTCTGTTTCCTGTCTCTCCCGCCACTGGTCTGAAGCTGCAAGCCTCCCACCCCAGAATTGAGAACAGTTCCCCAGATAGTGCTCGTGGCTCGGGCGCCCGAGTTCTCACCTGAAGATGGAGGGGCGCGGAAGAGCTGACAGGTTGACTTGGTGCAGGGCCTCGAATTCGGCCCGGGTGCAGCAGGAGCCCCCTGCGGCCTGCAGGTGGCAGCAGTAGGCTTTCTCTGGGGAATCCGAGAGCCGAGGACAGAAGAAACCTGGGTAGTGGCTGCCATCAGCCTCCCGGGTGGTCTGGCACAAGTGGGGGTGGTAGATCAACGCTGAAGAGAGAGTTAAGGGGTCCGGAGATAAGCAGGAGTCCGCCCACGCCCCACCCCACCCTTTCCGGAAAGTAAAAGGGCTCAGCCCTACCAAAAGGGCAGATTCCCTTTCTCCCAGCTTCCCAATGTCCCGCGTCACCTGCGAGGCAGGGGAGTGCTGTACCTGAGTGCGCAGGTGGCTGGGCCAGGGTCATCCAGCTGAAGAGTAGCAGCCCCCCGGACAGGCCTGTCAGCAAGGGGCCTGGCCGCCTTCCCTGCAAGCCCATGAGCCAGCGCCTCTGCTCAGTCCTGTCCTAGGAACCCCAACATCTCCCTAAGTCATGGCTGCAGACAGCAAAGAATTAAAAATCAAAGGGATGAGGATGTAGCTCAATGGAAGAACATTTGCCTAGCATGCACTAAGCCGTGGGTTCAATCCGTAGTGCAGCAAATAAATAAATAAATAAAAGCCCCAAGACCCTCAGGCATCATTAACACGAACCCGAAACTCTCCACCCAGGCTTCTAGAGATGAAAGCCACTCTGTTTCTGTCTTCTGCTGAAAAGCGTGAGGCCTGTGGCTCCAAAGGGCCTGAGGTTTTCTGAGCAGAAGGAGAAAAGGCTAAAAGGAATAAGGGCCAGAATGAGGGGCGAGATGGAAGCTGAGACACTGGCCTGAAGACAGACAAACATTTAGAGCCAGATATGTTGCTCTCCACCTAGCATCTGACGCCTAGGCTGCTGTGGAAGCCCTGCAGGTTCTGACAATTCCATTTCGGAACAGAGAGACCTCAATCCAGCGTGGAGCATCCCTCCCTAACGACCGCAACACGGCAACCACCAAGCCCAGCTGCAAACCAGGGACGAGACCTCTCACTAATTTCCCCCTGAGTCCCATCTCCCCTGGCTACCAGCCCAAACACAAGAGCTGCCTGTCTGATTGGAGTATACTTAGCAACTACCTGGCCAACTCCATCTCTCAGGGAAGTCCTTGGGGAGATCCCTGGGTTTCTTACCCCTCATACCTCATAAGCTACCATCCCTAAAACAGGGAGTTTCTCCAGAAGGCCCAAGGCCACCAGCCAGCCGAGTTAAAAGTTATTCCAGTGCATGCACTCAGCTGTGGGTTCAATCCCTAGTGCTGCAAATAAATAAATAAATAAATAAAAGCCCAAGACCCTCAGGCATCATTAACACAAACCTGAAACTCTCTACCCAGGCCAGAAAACACTCGGCTCCTAGACTGGCAGGGATAAGACTCAACACCCAGGGCTCACAGCAGGTGCCTGGGGACTCAAGCAGAAGCACTTTTGGCGCGCGCACACACACACACACACACACACACACACACACACACACACAGCAATTCAAATTTTGTCCCAGCACCGAGATCAGAAACGTCACTTTCTGCAAAAATCATTACTGCTGCCTGGGGCCCTAAATGTGGAGCCGTGAGGCAGGGCTCCCCGTTTGGGGTCTAATTTTCCGACGGTGGGGTCCTAGGGCCTCCTGGGCACAAGGGTGAGGCTCTAGTGTCCAGACCTGACAGGACTCATCCCTGCAGGGAGAGCTGTGTTAGAGCACTTTGAAAGTTTTCAGTGCGCTGAAAATTGCTTTTTCCTCAGGAAAGAAGCTGTCTCTGACTCTGAGGCTAGTGTATCATTCTTCCTCCATAAACCAATAGTCCCTTGCACCTCTGAGCCCTGGACTCAGCACACTGTGAGGATGCTGCCTTACTTCTTGTCTGTCCTCCCCCGTCTCCACAGACTGTGGGCTCCCAGAAAACCAGGTTGTTGCCGGGCGTGGTGGGACACCCACCAGCATTCGGGAGGCTGAGACAGGAGGATCTCGGTTCACGGGCAGCCTCAGCTACTTAGTGAAATCCTCTGCAACTCAGTGAGACCTGGTTTCCAAATAAAGAATGAAAAATAGGGCAGAGGTTGTAGCTTGGCGGTCGAATGCCCCTGGGTTCCATCCCCAGACCCGCAAAAAAAAAAAAAAAAAAAAAAAAATATATATATATATATATATATATATATATATATATATATATATATATATATATTTAGGTCTGGGAGTGTAGCCCAGAGATAGAAGGGTTTCCAGGAACCCCAGTACCACCGAGAGAAAGAAAGAAAGAAAGAAAACTAGGTTGTTGTTCTTGTAACCCCAATAAAGGACACCGAACTAGGGCCTGCGATGCTAGATGCGGCTCCCCACAGCCCTGGTTCTCTTGAGTTGCAGCTTGTTAAGAATTAGGGCCTGCCGGGCGGGCGTGGTGGGGCAGTTTGTAATCCCCACACTTGGGAGGCTGAGCCAGGAGGATCGCACAGGTTCGAAACCAGCCTCAGCTACTTAGTGAGGCTCTCAGCAACTTGGTGAAACCCTGTTTCCAAATAAAATAGAAAATAGGTCTGGGAGTATAGCCCGGAGGTAGAAAGCCTCTGGGTTCCACCCCCAGTACCACCAAAAAAAAGGAAAAAAAAAAAATTAGGGCCTCCCCAAGCCCGGCCTCCGAGGCGCCAGGGGGCGCTGCAGACGCGCCTCACTCCCCGGCCGCGGCCCCCCGCGCCACCCGCGCGATGGACTCGGAGGCAGCGCAGCTGCTGGAGGCTGCGGACTTCGCGGCTCGCAAGCACCGACAGCAGCGGCGGAAGGATCCCGAGGGCACGCCCTACATCAACCACCCCATCGGTGGGCGCCGCCTGGCGGGTGGGGGTCGGGGAGGACGCGAAGGGCGCGCGCCTCGCTGAGCACCTGCTTTGCCCCGAGCTTTGTGCGGGGCGACGTTCCTGCGGGATCCGTTTAACACAACCACCCGGGGCGGTAGGCATGGCGGTTCCCTTGGGAAGGTGAACATCCCAGGACGGTAGGGCTGGCCCCAGCCCGCGCCGCCGCTGCCCCCTCGGGTCTGACTCCCCGCTTTGCCCCGCCAGGTGTGGCCCGGATCCTGACCCACGAGGCCGGAGTCACTGACATTGTGGTGTTGCAGGTAACTTTACCCCTCCTCTGCCAAGAGGCGGGCGTGGGGATTGGAAGCCCCGCTCAGCAATGGGCACCCCTGGGCTGGCATCGGGGGCTGAAAGGCAGCCTGTCCCCAGGCGGCCCTGCTCCACGACACGGTGGAAGACACAGACACCACCCTGGAGGAGGTGGAGCTGCACTTTGGGGCGCAGGTGCGGCGCTTGGTGGAGGAGGTCACCGATGACAAGACTCTGCCCAAGCTGGAGAGGAAGCGGCAGCAGGTGGAGCGGGCGCCCCACAGCAGCCCAGGGGCCAAGCTGGTGAAGCTGGCAGACAAGCTGTACAACCTGAGGGACCTCAACCGCTGCACCCCTGAGGGTACGTCCTCCCACTGGCTCTGAGAGAAATGGAAAGAGGTCCCCATTGTTGGTACCGGGGATTGAACCCAGAGGCATCCTGCCTCTGAGCTAAACCCCCAGTCCGATTTTATTTCTTATTTGGAAGCAGGGTCTCACTGCGTTGCAGAGGGCCTCGCTGAGTTGTCGAGGCTGTCTTGGAAGCTTCGATCCTCCTGTCTCAGCCTCCCAGGCCTGGATTACAAGTGTGCACCACCATGCCCAGCCCCAGCCCCTTTTTATTTTGAAACAGGGTCTTGCTTCGTTCCTGAGGGTCTTATCGAGTTGTCCAAGGTGGCTCCAAACTTGTACTCCTCCTATTTTAGCCTCCCGAGTACTGGGATTACAGACGGGGTCCCCCTACCAAAGGCACAGGTTAATCAGTTCTAGTTAAAGAAAAGCCGCCGCCGCCGCCGCAGCAGCAGCCTAGGAATTCTTAACTCCCCAAGCTAATCCTTCCAGAATGGTTTTCTTTCATATAGTGAAAACAATCGCTGGGCCAAGAGGAAGTTTCTGAGAGAGACCTGTCCATCTCACGCTCCCGCACCAAGCCCCACACGTGGTCCCCAACAGCACGTGGTGAGGTGTCTGTCCACTCTTATGCAGGGTGGTCGGAACATCGGGTCCAGGAGTACTTCGAGTGGGCAGCACAGGTGGTCAAGGGGCTGCAGGGGACTAACCAGCACCTGGAAGAGGCGTTAAAGCAGCTTTTCAGGGAGCGCGGCCTGACTCTCTGAGAAGTGTCTGTAGCCAGCTGGCTCCAGCCTGCAGCTTTCCAGCGCCTCCCCCTCCCCTCGGCTGGGCTTGGGAAGGCTAAACACACTTGTGTTCTCACCCTGGAAGTGGAATCAGATGTCCCCGTCCATTTCTAATGCACTCACTGCTGTTGTCCGAGTCCCGACTGTTGCTAACGTGCGTGGTGGGATCTCTGGCCTCTCAGGGCCTTGCGTTTGTATAAACGGTGGTTTATAAATCATTATGGGAAATAAAGCATGTTGGGTAGAGGTTTAAGTTGCTGCTCTCCTCCTTCTCCCACCCAGTAAGTCCATAAACCTGGATACCTGTCCTCCAGCAAGGCAGGGACCTCCCACCCACAACCTCGGGGTTGTGTAATTATGGGGTCAGATTACAGGGTGGTCAGAGGGATCCTGACACCAGGGTGCTCAAGAAATGGGCTCCATTATGGCAGCTGGAGAAGCCGGGCGTTGTGATGCAGGCTTGTAATCCCAGCATTTGGGAGGCTGAAAAAGGGGGATCAGGGTTCACCGACAGCCTCAGCTACTTAGGTCCTTTGCAACTGAGACCTGTCTCAAAATAAGGAATAAAAAAACAGGGCTGGGGTAGCACGCCTGCCTTGTAATCCCAGTACTTGGGAAGCTGAGACAGGAGGATCGCAGGTTGAAGGACAGGCTCAACAACTTAGGGAGGCCTTGTTTCAAAACAAAAAGTAAAACAGGGCTGAGGGTGTAGCTCAAAGGTAGAAAGCACCCAGGTTCAAGTCCCAGTCACACCATCATAAGAGTCAAAACTGGGAAGAAGGGCCGCTGCTTACTGGCAAGGTCTGCACGGGAGAGGCCACAGCGGCCACAGGAGAGGGCTGCGGGGGCTGGGGGACTTCGGATCGCCTCCACCCCAAACCTGCGCCCTAGGGCGGCGGGTGCCTGCGGTTGCTAAGCGACGGGGACTTCCGGGCGACCCAGGAAGTGGCCGGGGCAGTGTCCGTGGGGAGCCCCCTCCCCCCTGGCGTTTGAGAGGACGCTAAGCCGCAGAGGTCAAAGCGGCCTTGCCGGGCAGGCTTGGGGACGGGGAGGATTGTGAGGCCAGAGGCCGCTTCTTGTGGGACCACCGTGCTTATGCCCAGATGAAGGTCTCAAAGTAGGCTTCTGCCAATGGCAACCACACACAAAAAAGGGGCTTTGAAAGAAGAGGAGTTTCAGGACAGTCCCAGGGAGGATGAGCCTTCCAGGGCCATCCCCTAAGACTGACCCGAATGTGGTGCATTTGGCAGGAGTGGGGCTACAAGATTGTTTTTTTTTAACTTTCCTACAATTAAAGATTAATATAGTAAACCAGCCTGCGGTTTGTTTGTTGTTGTTTTTGTGATACAGGGAATGGAACCCAGGGGTATTCTACCTCGGAGCTACACCCCCAGCCCTATGTTTTATTCTTTATTTTGAAACAGGGGTCCACTGACTTGCAGAGGTCTTACTGAGTAGCTGAGGCTGGCCGGGAACCTGCAGTCCTCCTGCCTAAGCCTCTGAGTACCGGGATTACAAGCGCGAGCTGCCACGCCCGGCAAGTCTGCAGTTTTAAGGGTTGAGGACATTTGACAGCGATTCCTTCTGTATCCTCAGAATGCAAAGATGCGGGGGATGTGGTGGTGCATGCCTGTGATCCCAGTACTTGGGAGGCTGAGACAGGAGGACTGCAGGTTTGAGGCTCAATGCCCTGGGTTCAATCCCCAGTAACCTACAAAAAAAGAATGTAAAGATGAGTGTCACACAGGGTGTGGTGGCGCACGCTTGCAATCCCAGCATTCCGGAGGCTGAGACTGGAGGATCACGGTTCATGGACAGCATCAGCTACTTAGTGAGGCCCTCTGCAACTCAGTGAGACCCTGTTTCAAAAATAAAAGGACACAAAAGTAGGACTGGGGGTGTAGGTGTATCTGGGAGGTAGAATGCCCCTGGGTTCCATCCCTGGTACCGCAAAAAAAAAAAAAAAAAAAAGATTTTAAGAGTGTCAATGTCTAACAAAACTCTGTGTGTGTGTGTGTGTGTGTGTGTGTGTGTGTGTGTGTGTGTGTGTTACTAAGGATTGAACCCAGAGGCATTCTACCTCTGAGCTACACTCTCTCAGCCCTATTATTATTATTATTATTTTTAGGTCTGGGGATGGAAGCCAGGGGCATTCTACCTCTAAGCTACACCCACTGCCCTATATTTTATTTTGAAACAGGGTCTAAGTTGCGGAGGGCCTCACTAAGTAGCTGAGGCTAGCGCAAACCCAGATCCTCCTGTCTCAGCCTCCCAAGTACTGGGAATACAAGCGTGTTCCACCACCCCTGGTCTTTATTCTTCATTTTGAAACAAGGTCTTGCTAAGTTCAGTCGGTCTAAGTAACTGGGGCTGGCCGTGAACCTGCAATCCTCCTATCTCAAAGTACTGGGATTACAAGATTGTGCCACCACCCCCAGAAAGCCCTTTCAAGTGTTGCCTCATGTGCTATTTATAATAATCTGATGAGATAGGCATCAGAAAATAAAAATACTTAAGAGAAGGGGCGGGTGTTTTGCTATGTTGCCCAGGCAGCCTTTAAACTGGTCTCAAGTGATTCTCCTGCCTCAGTCTTGAAAATAGCTAGGACTATAGATGTTCACTGAAAGAGGGAAAAAAGAATTTATTTTTTTTGGTACTGGGGATCAAACTCAGGGCCTCGTGCATGCCAAGCACACACTCTACCACTGAGATACATCCCTACCCCTTAAGAGAATTTTAAGTTATGGCAAATGTATATAAAATGCATATAAGAAAAATTTAAGTATACTTAAGAAATTTGTAAGCCGGGCATGGTGGTGTACGCTTGTAATCCTGGTACTTGGGAGGCTGAGACAGGAGGATCACGAGTTTGAGGACAGCCTCAGCAAGTAGTGAGACTCTCGGCAACCTATTGAGACCCTTTAAAAAGTGGACACCGAGTGGCATTAAGTGCATCTCAGTGGTGTGATCACCACCACTCTTGAGCTTCAGAACTCGTGTCTTGGAGAGCTAGAACTCTGTACCCCTTAAACAACGCTTTCCCATTCCACCCACCCCGACCCCTGGCAGCCACTAGGCTACTCACTGTGTGATTCTGACTACATAGGTACCACATATAAACTGAATTAAGTCCTGTTTGGTTTTCTTATGTGCGGTTGGTTTATTTAATTGATCATAATGTCTTGAGTTTACCCATGTCATAGGAGTCAAAAATTCCTTTTTTGTTGTTGTTTTTGGTATGGGGCACTATACCTCTGAGCTACATCCCCTGTCCTTTTTCTTTTGAAACAGGGTCTAAGTTGCTGAGGCTGGCCTCCAGCCTGCGATCGTCCTGTCTCAGCCTCCTAAGCACAGGGATGACCACCATGTCCAGTAAAAGAATTTATTTAGCCAGGGCACAGTGGCACACACCTGTAGTCCTTATACATGGGAGGCTTGGACAGGAGGATCACAGATTCTAGGACAGCCTCAGCACGTAGTGAGACTCTTGTTTCAAAATTAAAATTGAGCTGAGGTGTAGCCTGGGAATAGAAGGCTACTGGGTGCCATTCCCAGGAAAAACACACACACACACACACACACACACACACACACACACACACACAGAAAAATAGGACTGGGGCTGGGCGTGTTGGCGCACTTTTGTAATCCCAGCATTTGGGAGGCTGAGGCAGGAGAATCATGATTTGCGGACAGCCTCAGCTACTTAGTGAGGCCCTTTGCAACTCAGTGAGACCTTGTTTCAAAGTAAAGAATAAAAAATAGGGCTGGAGGTATAGCTTGGAGGTCGAATGCCCCTGGGGTTCAAACCTCAGTACTACAAAAAAAAGAAAAAAGAAAAGAAAAATAGGCTGAGCGTGGTGGCGCACGCTTGTAATCCCCAAGCTTGGGAGGCGGAGACAGGAGGATCATGCAGGTTCGAAGCCAGCCCCACAGGCTGGCTTAGGATACCCTGTTTCCAAATAAAAAGTATAAAATAGGTCTGGGAGTGTAGCCCGGAGGTAGAAGGGCTTCCAGGAACCCCAGTACCACCAAAAAAAAAAAAAAAAAAAAAAAAAAAATGTCCCTGGGCTTAGTCCCTAGTACCTTAAAGAAATAAAATCCCTTTTTAAGGCTGAATCATGCTCCATTGTATGATAGGGCATGAAGCTTCTTTTATAGGGGCCTTAATCCCAGTCACCAAGGAGAAGCCCTTGTGATCTGATCAACCCCCAAGGCCCCACTGTTCAGTATGAACTTTGCGGGGTCACAAACACTGGACCCATCGCCCCGCGGTGCCGCCTCCAAGGAAGCTCTGGAGGCCTCCACGCCCAGTGCCGCACCGCGGATCTTCAACCCTGACACGTCCCAAACCTGACACGTTCCGTGTGCCTGCGGGTCCTCACCATCTGCTCACTGAGGCTCCTGTGTCCAAGCTTCTCTACTTACATGGAGCTCACTTGGAGTTCAGGCTCATTGGCTAGACGTCCAAGGCGGAACCAAAATGGGTGCGCTTTGTAGACCTCGTTGGTCCTGGTTGTTACGTTCTGACCTTATTACCCACTCACGCTAATTGTTGTGAAGAATCTGGTCTCCTTCCTTCCTGTCATCTCTTCTGAGACTTGCCCCTTGATGTTTCTCCTTTGTACTTTTTTTTGGGGATTCAGGGGATGGAACGCAGCGGGTATTCTACCTCCGAGCTATACCCCCAGCCCCATTTTTTATCCTCTATTTTGAAAAAGGGTCTTACTAAATTGCAAAGATCCTGATTAGCTGAGACTGTCCACAAACTGCCTCCCAAATGCTGGGATTACAAGCGTGCGCTCCCATGCCCGGCTTCTTTGCACACATTTTTGTCAGAGAACAAAGACTGTTCAGATATCTCTGGATGGTAACGCCTCATTCCTACCACCCTAGACTGATCCTCCACCCCATGAGTGCTTGGTCTTTTTGCTAGCTGCAGTAGCAGCAAGGTAAGTTCAGGTTAAAGATTCTGCGCTCTGCACAGGTGCTCAGGGTCACAGCACACCCCAGGCAAGCCACACTTTACGCCTGGCTCACCCTGCACAAAGGACTCAGGCTCTTAAAACGGCTGGTGTCTGCCTCTCTCCATGCTTCCAACTCGCCATACTGCCCTTTTCTCGTCTTGGAACCTGGATGGCTCATCTCTGTAGACAGCGGGCTACAGGGAGGAGCCGCATTTTATCCACTGTCTGGCTGAAATTGCTTCTGCTGTGTCCGGGTTCCAGGTTTGGCTGTAACCCGTACAACTGTGGGCCTCAGTAGCAGAGCTCCGGGTTAAAGGTTGCTGCTTGGCTTCGAAATAGGGAGGCCCAATTCCAAAGTATGTGCTCACAAAAACTTCCTGGACACTTACTCTTTGGCCCCAGTTCCTAGAGACTGGTTCAAAGGCTGAACCTGGCCAGAAGTCTGCTCAAAGCCACCATGGCTTCTTGCTCCTGTGACGTGTGACTCTCAAGACAGCTATGGCTCTGCCCCATGTAATTCCAACAACCAGGCTGAAGAAACCCTATTCAGCAAGGACAGAACTTGAACTTTCAGCAGGCAACTCTGGTGATCCTGGACCCTGCTGCCTGAGTCATCTGGAAAGGCTCGCGTAGATTAAACAGTTCCTCTCAAGACAAATAATTTCATTGCACATCTAAGACCTCAAAGATAATATCATTTATTCCGCTAATTTCTTAGGGGTTCACAGATTCTCCCCTATCATTTGATTACAAATCATACCCTAGTAAATAACACCTGCTATGATTGCTTAGGGCCTTTTACTAATAGGGTTGTAACTCGTGTTTGCGGAGCTCTTCTGTGCCGGCTGTGCTAAGCACTTCACGTTAACGATCTCGGTTCTTCTGTCTGGTACGGACAGATCCCGGGAGTTGTGGTCTGATACGGGCTGTAGACTTGGAAGGACCCGCAAGACTCAGCGGGTCTGATGACTTTGAAGACCCCAAAGTGGGCTTTTCTCCTAAAGTAACTGTACTTGATTTTTTTTATGTGCCACAAATATTTCCTCCCATATCTGACATTTGTATTTCAACCTTGATATTTCCCATAGCAGAGAAACTTGCAATTTTTTGTGTGTCTGATAAAATGTTTATCTTCCCCCTTATTGTATCTTTTAGATTTTGTGTTTAGAAAAAAAAAGACCTTCCCCACAGAGGTATAAAAATATATTGAGTGATTTTGTAGTTTTTTCCTCTCTAGAACTAATTTTTGTGGAGTGAGGTAGAGCTCTAACTCTAGGAGTTAGCTGTCTCAAAGTCTATTTGTTACACAACCCATCTTCTCTCCTACTTCAAATACTCCTCTTTTACCATACGCTAAGTCCCCACGGACCTGGGTCTGTGTGTGGACTCTCAGCGTTGTCCCACCGACCTGTCTGCCACTCGAGATTAAATACAGGCTAGCAGGACAGCCCTCGGGGAAATCGGGTAGAACCAGTGCCTTCTACCCGCCTGGGCACTGCCACCCGACTCTTGGTCGCCATTCAGCACTGTCTGTGTTCTTATGTCTTTTACTCTTCCAAATCAATTTCAGAGCCCGCTGAATTCCAAGAAGTAGCCAATCTCGCTGGGATTACATTGAATTTATGGGTTGATTTGGGAAGAACCAAAATCTCAACAGGAACGTATGTTGCACTGACTCACTTGCAGCACGCTCACTAGGCCTTCAGTAGATCTGCTCAGACGCTGCAGGGAGGCGGCTTTATGGTCTACAAATAGTGGCAATTATCATTCTTGATCTTTCATCTGCCTTATTGCTGGGGCAAGAAGTGCCAGGACACTGCTAAGTAATAGCATGCCTGTGGCTAGTCTCTGACCCTCGTGGGAACGCACGTGGCGTTCTATTTAGAACGCCATTAATGGTTGGTTGCTGATGGAGGCCTTTATCTAGATTAGGATGTTTCTTTCTAGTCTTAACTTACTAAGAGTTTTAATAAAGGATGGATTTAAAATTTTACCAAATATCTTCAGCATCTATAGAGATTAAACTTTTCTCTATTAATCGAAGCTGAAATAAAGGCCCATGAACAGCCCTACTGCCTCCTAATTTAGTCTACATGTCCCTTGCCCCCCGTGCCAGGAGCTGAATACACTGTAGAAGCTGAGGGTGTGGCTTGAGGCGACCTCTAGGCATGGCACCAAAAGCCTTCTTAGGCTGCCCGGCACAGGGGCTTGGAGGTTTCACTTTCTTCCCTGGTAAAGGGGACGTGGCGCATGGAGTCAAAGAAGTCAGGCAGGCGGAGGCCCCCAAGCCCTGCCACCATCCCACCAATCACTGCACAGGCCGAGGGCCCAGTTGGAGCTGGAGGTTTTGGTACCTAAAGTATCCTGTGACCCCTGGCCATGACAGTCTCTAGTAAGTCCTTCCTGCCACCCTGCAGGCCAGGTGGCACTGAGAGAGGAGCCTCCAGAGAAAGCAGCGAGGCCTTCGGGCTCTTGGGAGAAACGGGGATTCCTCCTGCTCTGCCCACTGCCAACTGCGGTCCCGGCCCTCTTCCACACCACTGCTGCCGCTCACACCAGGACACGTGGTCTCCCCGTCGCAGGACCCCTCGAGCAAGATCTGGCCTGCAGCCACTTGAACCAGGCCTTGCCCACTGAGCGCCCCAGACCTGTTCTGTCTGCCCCTGCTCCTCCTACATCCCATTTTGGGAAAAGGATGGGTGCCTGAACCTGTGCCTAGGAGCATGGCCATTCACAAACCAAAGCAGAGCCTGGCACTGCCAGCCCTGACCGACAGCCTCCTTGCCCTCATCTCACCAGCGTCTGCCCACCGCTGGGCAGGAGGGTTGCCCCGAACAGAAGCAACAATAAACAGATGAGGGTGGAGCCCAGTCTGACACGGTTCTATGAGGCAGACTGGGACGGATACCCAGTGCGGTGTGTCCAACCTGTTCCTAGCGGGAAGAGGCAGTCTCTGTGGGTGAACTCTCTCAGGCCACAAGAAGCCCTAACCCAAGCGGAGGCGAAAGGTGGCGATCTCCATGGGCTCCACGTAGATGTCAGTGCTGTTGGAGGGTGAGGCCAGAGGGTACAACAGTGTCAAGGAGGTTGGCTGCAGGAACCCCACGTCCAGGCCACGGAAAAGGCTCCCCAAGGCCACCTGTGGAGAAGGTGCAGGGTTGTGCTGAGTGTCGCTACCCTAAATATATTGCTTTTCATGGGGCAAGATCGCGCACTGCTAATCACAATACTTGGGAGGCTGAGACAGGATGACTGCAGATTCAAGGCCAGTCTCAGCCACTCAGCAAGATCTGTTTCAAAATATAAAAAGAAGGTGTGGTGGCGCACACTTGTAATCCCCGTACTTGGGAAGCTGAGACAGGAGGATCGCACAGGTTCAAAGCCAGCCTCAGCTACTTAGTGAGGCTCTCAGCAACTTAGCGAGACCCTGTTTCTTTCTTTTCTTTTTTTTTTTTTTTTGGTGGTACTGGGGGTGGAACCCAGGGGCTTTCTACCTCCGGGCTATACTCCCAGACCCTTTTTTACATTTTATTTGGAAACAGGGTCTCACTAAGTTGCTGAGAGCCTCACTAAGTAGCTGAGGCTGGTTTCGAACCCATGCGATCCTCCTGTCTCAGCCTACCAAGCGGGGGATTTACAAGCGTGCGCCACCACGCCCGGCTGACCCTGTTTCCAAATAAAATAAAAATAGGTCTGGGAGTATAGCCCCAAGGTAGAAAGCCCCTTGGTTCCATCTCCAGTATCACAAAAAATTTTAAAAATTTAAAATAAGAAAGCTGGCCGGGAGTGGTGGCGCACGCTTGTAATCCCCGTGCTTGGGAGGCGGAGACAGGAGGATCGCACAGGTTTGAAACCAGCCTCGCTGGCTTAAGAGACCCTGTTTCCACATAAAAAAGTAAAATAATAGGTCTGGGAGTGTAGCCCATGGGAGTGTATCCCAGAGGTAGAAGGGCTTTCAGGAACCCCAGTACCACCAAAAAAAAAAAAAAAAAAAAGAAAAAAGAAAGCTGGAGGTGTAGCTCAGAGATAGAATCACTGGGTTCAATGCCCAACACACATGAATTGTTGCCTCTAAGAATCTTGACACAGCTGGGAGTGTGATTCAGTGGTGGAGAACTGGCCTAGCATGTGCAAGGCCCTAGGTTTGATCCTCAGTACCAAAAAAATCAAAAGCTATTTGCCTCATGTATCTCCTCAGGCTCAGTGAGATTCACTCAACCCCAAAACCTGTCCGTGATCTCCGGGTGGGAACCATCCACTGAGCTGAGAGTTCATCAAGGACAGGAACCATCTCTTGGTTCGCTTCCGAATCACTGGGCCCAGCGAGGGATCTGGCGTACGAGGGCACTTTTCAATGCCAGCTGAAACCATGCTACAGCTTACACAGTGAGACAGTTTTGAGTTTGTAGGCATGGTGTTTTTTCTTTTTTTCTCTCCCCCACCCTCCTTTATTTTCTTTGCAGTACTGGGGATGGAACCCAGGGGTATCTACCTCTGAGCGACACCCCAGCCCTAATTGTTTGTTTGTTTGTTTGTTTTTTGGCAGGTCTGGGGATGGAACCCAGGGGCATTTGACCTCCGAGCTAAACCCCTTGCCCAATTTTTTATTCTTTCTTTTGAAACCAGATCTCACTGAGTTGCAGAGGGCCTCACGCCCGGCTACTCTTTATTTTTGAAACAGGGTCTCAAGCCGGGCGTGGTGGCGCACGCTTGTAATCCCAGCATTTGGGATGCTGAGATAGGAGGATTGCAGTTTGCGGACAGCTTCAGCTACTTAGTGAGGCTCTCCGCAACCTAGTGAGGCCCTGTTTCAAATCAAAGAATAAAAAATAGGGCAGGGGGTGTAGCTTGGAAGTTGAATGCCCCTCCCTGGGTTCCATCCCCAGACCCAGTTAAAAAATAAAAAAAAAGGAAAGAAAGAAACAGGGTCTCACTGAGTTGCAAGGGGCCTCGCTAAGGAGCTGAGGCTGTCCATGAACCATGAACCTCTGGTCTCCACCTCCCGAATGCTGGGATTACAAGCATGTGCCACCACGCCAGGCTCTCCCCTCCTTTTATACTGGAGATGGAATCCAGGGGCATTCTACCTCCAAGCTACACCCTCAGCCCTACTTTATTTAAAATTCTGAAACAAGGCCTCACTAAGTTGCTGAGGGTCTGCTACGTGGCTGAGGCTAGCCTTGAACCCTGACCCTCCTGCCTCAGCTTCTCAAGTACTGGGATCACAGGCGAGTGCCACCGTGCCCAGCTCAGAGGTGTGGTATTTTCCACTCTGCTCAACACAACCCGTCCTCAGGGAACAGAAGTGCTCCAGCTCTATGCCATGTCTGCAGCTGCCTCCGCCCCGTCGGTTACTGAACACACATGTGAGAGCCAGTGTGGGGGCGCACGCCTGTAATCCTAGTACTCGGGAGGCTGAGACAGGAAGATCACAGGTTTGAGGACAGCCACAGCAAGAAGTGAGACTCTCATCAACTTAGTGAGACCATTTCCAAATAGGAAATAAATCAAACTGGGGGATCGGGAGGCTGAGACCGGAGGATCGTGGTTCGCGGACAGCCTCAGCTACTTAGTGAGGCCCTCTGCAACTTAGTGAGACCCAGTTTCAAAATAAGGAATAAAAAACAGGGCAGGGGGTGTAGCTTGGAGCTTGAATGCCCCTGGGTTCCATCCCAGACCCACAAAAAAAAAAAAAAAAAATCAAGCTGGGGGTATAACTCAAAGGCAGAATGCCTCGGGGTTTAATCTCCAGTAACAAAAACAAACAAAAAAACACATATATACAAAAAATGTCAACAACCTCCCCCTTCCCAGAAAGCCCTGGTGTGACACTTTCTTCTCCCTCCTGCTGCCCAAGCCTCGCCCAGGCTGTGGCCCTGCCCGTCCCCCAGCAGGGCCTGGGCCTCCCACACCGGACTCACCCTGCCTTGGCTCGTGGTGCAGTTGAAGCCCAAGTTCTTGGCCTCGAGGCCGCAGTCAAAGCCCTTGCGGTGTAAGATGAGTGCAGTGTCTGCCGAGGGCATGGAATCCTCCTGGGCGACAGCGAGAAAGGGCAGCCGCTGAGCCCGGGGAGCGGCAGGGCAGGCTGGTCCTGGAGGTCGCAAGCCGAGGAGCACCCACCTCAGCCGGGAGCACTCACCTCAGCCGGGAGCGTCCGCAGGTTAAGCAGGTGGAAGTCGCAGGGCAGCGAGGAAGCCAGAGGGTGGAAGGAGCGCAGCCCGGAGCCCGGGAGCTGCCGCTGGGCCACAGGCAGGGCGAGCACCGGGGTGTTCAGGTACATGGAGGTCAGGTGGCTGAGGAGGGATGGGTAGCTGGTGGAGCGGCCATCCTGGACCTGCAAGATGGGCCAGGAGTGGGTGAGGGATGAAGCCGGGCTGACGGTGGCCACCTGCTCTGGAAAGAGCTTTCCTGGCATAGCGGACATGGGCGCTGCCAACCCTTCCCCTGCGCTGCTTCCCAAATCAAGGGAGGGAAGTTTCGCCGGGGCCATTTCCTCTCTACGTCATTTCTTCCATAACACTATCATGAGCGACACCATCTCACGGGTGACACCTCCCACCAGCGCTCCTCAGGGCAGGGGACGCAGACAGACACGCACTCCACCATGCAGGATGGGCCTGTGATGGGGACGTGCTCCCAGCCAGCCTGAGGTCTCCTGGAAGACCAAGCCCTGCCAGCCTGACACCTGGCCGGGCCCTGTGGATCCACTGACTGAAGACCACTGCTCAGGCAGTCCCTCCCCTGGGCACCCCGCAGGCCTGCGCAGTCTTCCCCAAGTCACTGCTTTCCTGTGTCTGGACTTCTGCGTAGCACCTCTCCCTCTACCAGCTCAGAACTTCACATCCCAGGCGGCTGCCAAATGCCTCTCCACCCCAACTCAGCAGTGTCCTCAGGGCCACCCAACTTCCTTCTCCCACCCTGGCTCAGCTCAAGCTCAACACTCTATGTGAACTGCCTATAAACCATCATGCCGCCAGGTGTGGTGGCGCACGCTTGTGATCCCAGGGACCAGGAGACTGAGATAGGAGGATCGCAGGTTCCCAGCTAGCCTCAACTACTTAGTGAGGCCCTTCACAATTTAGTGAGACCCTGTTTCAAAAAATAAAGCCAAGCATGGTGGCACATGCTTGCAATCTCAGCATTTGGGAGGCTAAGACAGGAGGTTCAAGGACAGCCTCAGCTACTTAGTGAGGCCCTATGCAATTAAGTGACACCCTGTTTCAAAATAAATAATAAAAAAAAATAGGAGCTGGGCGTGGTGGCGCACACTTGTAATCCCAGCATTCAGGCCAAGACCAAAGGATCGCAGTTCGCGGACAGCCTCAGCTAATTAGCGAGGCCCTTTGCAACTCAGTGAGACCATTTCAAAAAATATAGAGCCAGGCCTGCGCAGGAGGACTGCGCAGGTTCAAAGCCAGCCACGCTGGCTTAAGAGACCCTGTTTCCAAATAAAAAAGTATAAAATAGGTCTGGCAGTGTAACCCAGAGGTAGAAGGGTTTCCAGGAACACCAGTACTACCCCCCCGAAAAAAAAAATATATATATACTAAAACTTAGGGCTAGGGGTGCAGCTTAGAGGAAGAATGCCACTGGATTCCATCCCCAGTACCGCCAAAAAAAAAAAAAAAAAAAGGGGGCTGGTGATGTAGCTCTAAGGTAGAATGCCCCTCAGTTCAATCCCCAACATAGAAAGAAGTAGAAGGAGATGGAAGAAGAAAAAAGGAGGAGGAAGAGAAGGAGGAGCAGGAGGAGGAGGAGAAACAGGACCCAGCCTGTAGCTCAGAGGTAGAATGTCCCTGTGCTCAATCCCAGCACTAAAAAAAAAAAAAAAAAAAAAAAAAAAAGGTGGGGTACCTTGGAGGTAAAATACCCCTGGGTTCAATCCCCAGTACCAAAATAAGTAACCAAATAACTAAATAAATAGCTGGGCATGGTGGCGCACGCTTGTAATCCCAGCATTTGGGAGGCTGAGACAGGAGGATCATAGTTTGTGGACTGCCTCAGCTACTTAGGCCCTCTACAACTTAGTGAGACCCTGTTTCAAAATAAAGAATCAAAAATAGGGCAGGGGGTGTAGCTCAGAAGTTGAATGCCCCTGGGTTCCATCCCCAGACCTGAAAGAAAAAAAAAAACAAAAAAAAAAACACGAAATAAACCATCACTCCACCTGTCTTTCTTCCCAGAGCCACCCACTCCCTGCTGCTGCAGTGACCTTGAGGCAGCCCCGCAGCCACCCTGCCTGGCTTCCAGGCTCCGGCTGGGCATCCCTGGTCTCTGGATGCCCACTATGCTCCAGCTAGCACTGCCCACAGGGCTCTCTACCACTCAGGACCACTGAAGACTTGAACTGTGATAGAAGTGTGAATGAAAAACTATTTTTTTGTGGTAACAGATTAAATCCAGGAGCAGTCTACCACCAAACTATACCCCTAGACCTTCTCGTGTGTGTGTGTGTGTGTGTGTGTGTGTGTGTGTGTGTGTGTGTGTGTGTGTGTGTGTTTTTGCTGGAATTGAAAACAGGGGCATTCACCTCCATAGCCCTATTTTATTATTTTTATTGTTTTAAAAATTTTTGCAGTCCTGAAGATGGAACCCAGGGGCATTCTACGTCGTCCCAGCTATACCCCCAGCCCTATTTTTTTTATTCTTTATTTTGAAACAGGGTCTCACTGAGTTGCAAAGGGCCTGAGGCTGTCTGCAAACCGTGATCTTCCTGTCTCAGCCTCCCGAATGCTAGGACTACAAGCGTGCGCCACCATGCCCGGCTCCCTATTTTTATTTTGGAACAGGGTCTCACTAGTATGATGGGTCTTCACTACTTGCTGAGGTTGCCTTGAATCTGCAATACCCGTCTCAGCCTCCCAAGTACTAGAATCAAAGGCATGTGCCACCACGCCTGGCATTTTTTAAAAATTTCAAGCAATCTCAATAGTTGTTAAGGGCCTACATTGCTGAGGCTGGCTTTGAACCCGTGTTCTTCCTGCCTCAGCCTCCCATATACTAGGATTTCAGGTGGAAAACCTTAACTTCGTTTTCTTTCAGCAGCCCCATGGCTGGTGGCTGCCACAGAGCTAACCAGCGTAGCTCTAGTCTAACTGGGTAAAGTGCCACTGTGGCCATTCAGGCCGTGCCTCCTGCCTGCCCTCTGGCCCTGGTTTAACCCCCCTACCCATCAAAGCCGAGCTTGAATGGCCCCTCCTCTGGGAAGCTGTTCTTGGTCTCCTGGGGACCAGGGGCACACCCACTCTGCTTGCACTTTCACTCCCAGAGCTGACCCGCCCTGCCTGCAGGGAACCGCTAGCGGAGGCAGCATGCCTGTGCGCGTGGGACTAGCTACTGACCACCTACGTGACCGCCTAGTGACGGCACTGGGGAGCGGGCCTCCACTCCCCTGTGCCCCTTACCTCTTGGTCACTGCTCCTGCTGTTGTGAAAGATCAAGTCCCTAAACATGGCTGCCAGTGTGGAGAAAAAGCCAGGCTGGTGGGGGCAAAGAAAGCCATGAGATGAGCAGGGCTAGAGCCAGGTTAGAAGATGCTGGGGCCAGGGAGGGCAGACAAGGGACACAGATGGGGTGGCAGAAGAACACAAGGAGGACACAGGCGACAGGGTGCGCTGGGCTGCATGAGATGGATCACAGAGATGGCCCCCGCCATGGCCCAGGAGTTACGCCCTACTCTCTATCCCTTGCCCTCCAGCTAAGCTCCCCAGACCCTAGGCCGGAGCCCCCAGGGCCACCCACAGGGATGAGCCGCTCTGGCGCCCTGAGCATGGAACTGGACTTTACCACGGTGCCCTTGGTTCGCTGTTCCAACAGGAGGCGGAAACGGTTGCAGGTCCTCTTATTGTCCTTGAGCCCTTGGCCCAGGCCCCGGTTGTCGTCCTGCATCAGCCGCCGGTCCAAGATCACCTCCAGCTGGCCTGGGGGAAGTTAACAGTGAGCCCCAGCCTGGACGCCCACCCGTACGCAGACGCTGGCCTGCCTCTAGGCTGCAGGCAGGGTCACGAGCTGGCGGCACCCTGCCTCTGCTTGGAGCTGCTGGGTGGGCAGGAGGAGCCACCCGCCTCCCCACTCCACACCTGCAGCCTCCATCCCCTCTCAGTTAACTCCATAAAGGATCGCTCACAGAGGGAACCTCCAGGGCCAGAGGTACCCCTCCAGTGGCCAGCTGACTCCAGGCCAGGGCTCCTATGCCTTCTCAGAGGCCACCTGGGGCTCGTCCTGTGGCCAGCTGACTCCAGGCCAGGGCTCCTATGCCTTCTCAGAGGCCACCTGGGGCTCGTCCTGTGGCCAGCTGGCTCCAGGCCAGGGCTTGTGTGCTTTCTTTGATCTCTTTCTTTCTGTGGGAACTGTACTTTTTTTTTTTTTTGGTACTGGGGATTGAACCCAGGGGCATTCTAGCTCCAAGCTACACCCCCAGCCCTACTTTTTAATCTTTATTTTGAAACAAGCCTCACTAAGTTACAGAGGGCATCACTAAGTAGCTGAGGCTGGCTGCCAACCTAGGATCTCCTGTCTCAGTCTCCCAAGTTCTGGGATTACAAGCGTGCGCCACCACGCCTGACTTACCTGGCACACGTTAAGCCAGCACACTATCACTGAGCTACACTCCCAGCTCAGACTTTGATTCTTAGAAATGTCATTCTCTTTGGTGCATACCTATAATCCCAGCTACAGCAAGAGGATTCCAAGTTTGAGGCCAGCCAGGGCAACAAAGTAAAATTAAAAACTAAAAAGGGCTGGGGTAGAGCTCAGTAACAGAGCACAGAGCACCCCTGGGTTTAATCCCTAGTACTACCAAGGAGAGAAAAGTGGGGGGAAAAAAGTCATCTTCTCTTTTACTGATCATCAAGAGAACAATATTAATTTTTCCCCTTTCCTAAATATCTCAACCTAACATCAAGTAGCCTTCCCAGCTGTCTTTACTCTCATCTCTGGCCAGAAGGGCACCTACCTCAGCTGAGGGCCACTGCTTAGTAACCTGATGCTTCTTGGGTCCAATAGGACCCTGACACCCAGCTCCCTCTTCCTCCTACGCTGGCCCCTGCGAGCACAGGCGAGCCAGGCCAGCAGGGCGGGGCAAAGAGTAAGGAGCTGCAGCTGCCTGCTCCGCCCTGCAGAGCTCCTGGCCCTGCTCACCGTCACCGAGGCTGGACACGCCCAGGGCCTGGGCAGTGTGGAGTGTGAGGCGCTTCTGCGTGTCCTGGATGTAGGCCATAACCGGCATGGGGTAGAAGTTGGCCTGCAGGGGCAGCTTCTTGAGATACCGCCGGGGCTGCACCTGTGGGGGGCACGGCCAGCCAGTCAAGGGCATATGGGCACCATTATCAGAAGGCGGCCCTGATCACTCCTGCCTCCAATTCCTCATCCTCCACCACAGCCCCCGCCATCACCTGAAAACCATTGAGGTCCGTGAAGAAGGTGCCCTGGCTGTCAATGTCCGTGCGGATGCGTAGGGCCAGCTCCTTGTTGACATAGTCCCGGATGTCCACCACGGATGACACTTCCAGAGACAGCCCCTCCACCCCTGCACTCAGGGACAAAGGAGCATTGAGAGGAGCGAGGAGGGGCCGCAGCAGAGAGGCTGGGCGGGGAGAGGCTGTGCCCAGCTCCCAGGCAACCCCAGGGCTTTTTTTTTTCTTTTGCAGTACTGGGAATGGAACCCAGGGACATTCTACCTCAGAGCTACACCCCCAGCCCTATTTTTTATTCTTTATTTTGAAACAGGGTCTCAAGAGTTGCAGAGGACCTCACTAAGTATCTGAGCCTGTTCCCTAACCACGAATCCCAAATGCTGGGATGACAAGCGTGCGCCACCACACCTGGCTCCCCAGGACACTTTTGGGTGATCTTTTCTTCAAGAGAATTAAGCACAGCCACCTCACAGGACATATCTGCTGGGAACGCATCAACCGAGGGGCAGGGAGGGGCGTGCCACAGCTCAGGGGGCCCGCGCCTCCCTCCGGCCCCTTCCTCGCTGTGGCGCTCACCAGGCACATTATAGAGCCGGACCACCTGGTGAACGTGCTCGTAGTACGCAGCCACCTCTGAGAAGAAAGGGCCTTCAGTGACCCGCAGCACAGGGAGGTCCTTGGGGACGTAGGGCTGGATAGAGAACAGGTGACTCCTGAGCGCCCAGGACAGAGGGCAAGCGGGGCTGCTAGCCCAGGGCCGGGCAGAGATGTTCTTACCCCACAGGCCCTGGGCTGGGCAGACCCTGAAGCCAGTCAGAGCTGCCCAGACTAACAAGGCCCCCAGCAGGCAGTGACCCCCTCACACCCGCCCAGTCAGGGAAACCCACCGGGCCTGCCGGGTCGTGGAGACAGCTTTCAGGTACCTTGGCCTCGCCGTCAGGCAGGAAGAGGTAGGCTCCGCTCTTGTCTTTGGATGTGCGGGTGCCGTAGATGAAGAAGTCCATGTCTACCTGATGCTCCTGCTCTTCGTCCACCCTTCGGATACTCTGCCAAGAAACATAGCCCTGACCCCTGGCCCCACACCAGCGCATCAGGTCTCCTCAGGGAGGGCACGGACTAACTTCCCCAAGGAGCCAAGCCAGGGGCTACAGCTCGGACACGTGTCCTCAGAGGCCCGTCACTAAGGGCCTGCTCCCCAGAGCAGAGCTATTAGGAGGTGGTGGGAACCTTAGGAGGTTTAGTCACTGGAGACGTGCCCTGGAGGGGACATGGGACCCTGCCCTTCTGCACCGCAGCCTCGTGGCGAGCAGCTCTGCAGCTCTGCAAGCTCCTCGCCGTGACGGCTGCCTCACCAGAGCCCAAAGCAACAGGTCTGCCCACTTGAAACCTCTAACCGCGAGCCAAAGTTTTCTATGTAAGGTGGTTATCTCGGGTATCTGTGTACATTTTGTGTGTGTTGGGGGTGCTGTGGATCAAACCCAAGGCCTCGTCCACGCTAGGCAAACTCTCTACCACGGAGCTGCGTCCCCAGCTACCTCGGGTATTTGTTAGAGCAACATAAGCTGGCTGACACACCCAGCTTCCTCGTGTTCTCGGCTAGGAGCCCAGATGGCCCGCATCCAGGTCACTGTCAGTCAGCTGGCAGCAGGCACCCGGCTGGGAGGCCGCTCTGCACAACCCTGCCGATGTCCATGCCCTCTGGTCCCTGGCCCTCCCCGCCACCCCCGGCCCTTTACCTTGAGGAGCCCGGTAAGGCCTGAGAACCAGACCTGCATGTAGCGGTTGCTGAGTGCAAAGTCACTGCCACCCGAGTCGATGACGTGGAGAGGGAAGGCTTCGTGTCTGGCGACAGACAGCTGCCGGCCGTGCAAGTAGACACGCACAGAGGCTGGCAGCACGCGCTGCCCGTCCAGCCCCGGCTGCAGCTGCAGCACGCTCAGGCCCAGAGCGGGCAGGCGGATGGGCACGGACACCTGTGGGCACAGTGCAGGTGAGGCCTAGGACACAGACAAGCACCATCCAGACGCAGGCCTCCGCCCTCCTCTGAAAGGGCCCCTCCCTGCTTGTCAGACTTTATCAGTCTCAAATAATACTTTTTTTTTTTTTTTTTTTTTGTGGTACTAGGGGTGGAACCCAGAGGCTTTCTAACTCCGGGCTATACTCCCAAACCTATTTTATATTTTATTTGGAAACAGGGTCTCACTAAGTTGCTGAGAGCCTCACTAAGTAGCTGAGGCTGGCTTCGAACCTGTGCAATCCTCCTGTCTCAGCCTCCCAAGCACGGGGATTACAAGCATGAGCCACCACGCCCGGCCTTCAAGCAATACTTTGAAAACTATCAAGTGGTAACCACATGAAGCTTACAATAAATATCTGATGTGCTCGTAGTCCCAACACTTGGGAGACTGAGGCAAGAGGATCACCTGAGCCCAGCCTAGGCAACATAGCAGGACTCCCAAATAAATACAGGACATACAGAACCGGACATTTGTTGAATGAACAGGCAAATGATGGGGCACCAACTGCCTTTTTTACTACCGTTACCACGCCAACCTTCACCTTCCTTTTCAGGACAGACTCAAATCCCCTCCCCCCAAGACTGCTGCCCCAACCTGGGGAGCAAGCAGGGTGCAGCAGGGGCGGGAAGTGGGCAGGCAGAGCGAGGCCCAGGGAGAGGCCACGATGGCAGAGAGGGCCGGGGCAGGGCCCGCCCACCTCACCTACACCTCACCTGGTAGACATCAGGGACCATGTCTGTGGCAGAGCTCCAGTGCGCGCCCACTTGCACAGCCAGGGGCTGGCCCTCTTCTGAAAGGACACGCAGCCGGAGCGTGCTGACCAGCAGGGACACCACGCTGAGCCGCTCCTGTTCCAGCGGGTTGAAGAGCACCACAAACCTGTGGAGGAGGTGGGCTGAGCAGAGGCCAGGGCAGGAGCAGCCGCCAGGACAAGGCCTGCGCACTCAGCAAGGGCAGGCAGGGAGGGTGCTGCGGCACCGCGCCTGGCGCACCTGGGTGAGGAATCCAGCCGGATCACTGTGCGCTCTGGCAGGGCGTCGTGGTGTGAGCGGGTGTCATCCTGCAAGGTGGGCAAGAAGGGAAGCAGCATCATGGCTCGGCCGCCCCCACCCTGGCCCTCCTCGGTGTGGACCACCAGCTGCCACTCTCATCTCCCTGCGGGGCAGGAAAAAGTGGGGCAACACTCTCAGATGACAGCCCTGGGGACAGCACCTGCACGCACCGGAGGGCCCCCACGCAGATTAGGAGGGGCTCACCATCTGCAGGAAGGGTGTCTCGGGATCATAGTGGTAGGTCTCCTTGTCCCCCAGCACCAGGTAGTGAGCCGCGTTGATGATGACCTGCTTCAGGCCGACAAGGGAGCGCAGAAGCCTGTGGGGCGGGAAGGGGCAGGGAGAACGAGCCCACAGGAGGCAGCCTGCCCCCCAGCACCCACATCCCCTCTGGGACGGTCACTGGGCGGGTGGGGAAGGGGATCCTACCTGGCCCCATAGTCGGCCACCACCACCTCCTTGGCGGTGCCGGTAATGGCGTCATGGTGCTGGAAAAGCCCGAGTGTCCTCCGGGCCTCCGTCAGAAGGGAGAAGTCAGGCGACGGGTACTGGCCAGCCAGTCCAGAGTGACGGGCGTGGGCCATGGCCAGGCTGTACAGAACCTCGGCCCCCCTGCCCGAGGCAGAAGTCAGCCGCCTGCTCCCTCCTGGCCACACGTACTGCAGGCCTGCCCCTGTGCCCTTCCACCTCACCACCGCCTGCGCCTCCTGCCAGCCCAGCCCTGCTCAACCCTGGGAGGAGCGGGTCTCACCGCAGGTGGGCCTCCAGGACCCGGTCCAAGCTCTTGTAGAAAGGCCGGGAAGTGTAATAGCCTGTCCAGTAATGGTCCTCCCGGTCCGCGTAGGAGAAGAAATCTCCGCTCAGCACAGGAAACCCTGGTGGCCGGGCCCCCGGCTCCACCCCTGTCTTCTTGTATAGTGCATCAAAATAGTCAGAGAGGGTGCCAAACTGGGCCTGCGGGAACCCCAGAAATGGGCTCTCATCAGTTCCAGAGGGTTCTGGCCACAGGGATGCAGTCTCCCCCACAAGAGGGTAGTGACTGTCCCTCCTACCTTGCTGGGCCTGACAGAAAGCTGTGGCGCCCGGGCATGAGTTCTGACATAAAAGGGCACCTTCCCAGGAGCCAGGAGGAAGCCCTGCTAACTGGAGCAGCACTGCGGGGGTGCCACCCCTACCTGCACATGGAGATCAGGCTTGCTGTTGAGGAAGTCGAAGAGCCGCTGGTAGTTGAAGAACTGGGCATCCCACTCCTGGGGCTTGTCGTATCGGAAGTCATCGCCCAGCGGCACCAGGAGGACGTTGCTTCGGAACAGCCGGGACTTCTTCCGGTACTGGTCCAAGAGCAGGGCCGCCCTGAAGCAGGAAAGGATAAGGGCCCAGTGTGAAGTCCCAGGGTGAAAGATCGCCTATTTTATTTGGAAACAGGGTCTCTTAAACCAGTTGAGGCTGGCTTCGAACCTGCACGATCCTCCTGTCTCAGCCTCCCCAGCGTGGGGATTACGTGCGCCACCACGCCTGGCATCCTTCCACTTTTTATTTTTATTTCTTTTTTTTTTTTTTTTTTGATGGTACTCTGCCTCCGTGCTATACTCCCAGCTCTATTTTATTTTATTTTATTTTGAAGTAGTCTTGCTAAGTTGCTCAGTCTCACTAAGTTGCTGAGTCTGACTCTGAACCTGTGATCCTCCTGTCTCAGCCTCTCAAGTTGCTGGGATTACAGGCACATGCCACCACGCCCGATTCCTCCTGTTGGCATGTGCCACCACGCCTGATTCCTTCCTGTTTTTAGACCAACCCGCTAATGACATGTTGTAGATATCAGTTCCAACAGTCACTCATCTACTTAACTGTGCTGGTCTGGCTTGTCCTGCTCTACTCTGTGCTCACGTGGGACTCCTGCAGCTCAGCAAGCCTTGGAAGGAGGAAAGGCATTCTGTCTCCCTGGCCTGTGCTCTGGGAACCTGTGAGGCCACGGGCTGCAGCCGCTGCCTCAGGCGCTAACAGCCCTGGCTCCTGCCTGTGATCAGCATCTAGAGGCCTAAAAGCTGAAGGCCACTTTCCTTCTAGTCTGGTCACATGTTTCACCTCTTGGACATCACAGAAACTGTGGCAAATGCAACATGAAAACCAGTTGGGCTTGTTCTATTCTTAAAAGTTCCAGATAAATCGCAGCTGAGATCACATTAGCCAGTGCTTTCCTGGGGGGCTGATTTCAGCTACAGCAGCATCTCTGGGGACCCCTAGCTATTCTCTCACGGGGACAGGTCTGTTTTCTCGGCGGCTGGAGACTTTCTGGCAGGACGGAATGTGGATGTGAACGGGCTTCAGGTCCACTGGACACTGAGGACCCTGGCACACTTCCAGCCAAATAGGAGCGTCTGAGCCAAATAAAGGTCCATTAACCTCAAGGTGGTGAGAAACTGTACCAGTTTAGGAAGCATTCACCGAGTCAGTCAGCTGGCTCTGGCACTCAGCTAGGACACCAGAAACAATGTGCATCTGGGGAAACAGGAGCATTCTGGGAAAGGTGCTTTCTTATCACACACTGTTTTCCAGGGAGACTTGGAGAGGATCTTACCAGCTGGTCCCACCCTCCACTTCCTAGTGCCCCTCTCAGCAGACCCCAGGCCAGAGACCTGTGAAGCAAAAGGCCAACACCACACCCAGGCCACGCAGATACCTCTCGGCCACGTTGGCGTCTGTGATGGCGCGGGGCGGCACCTTCCAAGGGCAGTTAATGCGTCCACCAGGCAGGCGTTTGAAATCAAACTGGCAGCAGATCTTGGGATCCGGGCCACAGGTATGGGGGACGTCGTAGCTGTAGAAGGGCATCATGTGGCAGAAGATGTCTGTGCTAGAGTCCGAGTCTGCAGAAGACACACACATGGCCAACCACTGGCAGGCAGTCTCAGCAGCTGGGCATGGGGCACTGAAAGGCCGTGGACCTGCACAGGCTAGGGCAGCCCTGACAGATGAATCTCCAGCTGGACTTAGGCTAAAGAGGACATTCAGGCCAGAGCCCAGGGCTCCTTGGGGGAGATGCACAAACACCCCTCAGGCTTTGGGGCAAACAGGAGGCCCCATAGAGGCCAGAGGTCAATGTGACCCTCCCCTAGCCACTTCTGGCAGCTGGACCCAAGGACAGCGGGGTCTTACTTCCGATGCCCCGTTCTTCCCCAGCAAGACGACACTGCGTGGACCCTTCTCCCTGCCTGGCCTCACCCCATGTCTGCCTCCACATGAACTCCAAGCTGTGGGTGGCGGCAAAGTGCTTCTTGATGGCATAGTGCACCCTCTGGATCAGCATGCTGGTCAGGTTGGCACGGCGCAGCAGGTAAGGCATCGTGGAGCTGTGTCCAAATGGGTCCACGGCCCAGCCAGAGCGGGGGGTGGCACCTGAGCAGGGACAGGAGTCAGAGGCCCCGGCCCGACAGCGTCACAGCCCACGCCTGGCTCGGACTTACCAAGGTTTCTCTCCAGCCACTGGTGCCCCTCGATGAGCTGGTCAATCAGGGCAAAGTAGTGGGAGTTGGCCTCGTCTGGCATCACCCAGCCTCCGGTGGCAATTTCCAGCTGCCCATTTCCCACCAGCCTGAAGGTAAGACTCACACTCAGGAGGGGACAGGGACTCGTGCCCAGTCCTGCTGGCCGGACAATGCCAGTCGACCCAAAGCCAGGAGCAAGAGGACAAGTGCGCCCTCCCTCCGCCAGCGCATCCTGGGCCTGCCCATCAGGACTCCTTTCCGTGCGCTGGGGAAGGCCCAGGCTTCCTCTTCACTCAGCCCCCTCTGAGGGCTCCTAGCACCTGTAGCCCTCAGACCATCACCCCTCAGCTCCCCCGCAGCACACACTGCTGTGGCAAGCCTTCCCCCACAGCCCAGGGCTGCCGGACAGCCTCCCCCGCCTCCCACTGGCCTTCGGACCGCTGCTCTCTTCTGGGCATTGATGTTGTCCCACCACTTGGCAAAGAAGGAGACCTCTGCCCAGAGGAAGCGCCGCCGGGGGTCCTCCTGAAGCTTGGACACCATGCTGTTGAGGATGTGCTGGGTCTGCTCCGTGTAGTACTTGTCAAAGGTCTTGATCCAGCCTGGAGAGTCAAGGCAGGACCCTGAGGATACCGCTGTCTCCTCCCGCCTGCGTCCATCATGGAAAGCCCACTCTGCACCCAGCTCCCGCGCCCACTGGGCCCTCACCTGGGTCGTTGTGAGAGTGGGGCACCACAAACACCTGCAGGTCTTCAGAGTCCCAGTCGTGCGGGCTGTAGGATATGTCGAAGCCCTGCCTCCACACACCACCATCCACATTGTCAAACGGCAACTCCTCTGACACGGTTAACATCTGCCAGGCAGGAAGGCGGCTCAGTGCCCTACCCGTGGCCACCGGGGTCCCTGCCAGCTCTCACTCTTACCTGCAGCTCTGGCTTCTGGCCCCGGTCCCCCAAAGCAAACTGGCAGTCCTGGGGGGAAATGGATAAGAAACTGGGCCGGGGCTCTGGGGGCACCACCCAGGAACCATTGGCCGTGTGGTAGGGCAGCAGGGCGGGTGGGCCCTCCGCGTTGGCCGTCAGCTCCAGCACGGACTCTTTGATGTGGCTGATAATCTCATGGTTCTCTTCCAACAGCTGCTCCAGCTGCTCGATGCGGTTCTGCAGCACAGAAATTTGGCTCTGCCAAAAAAAAACAAAGCCACAGCTCAGGTCTCTGCTTAGGGTCTACCACCTGAGGCCTAAGATCCTTCTCTCCTCAGACAGAGCCGGACCAGGAGCCTGTGAGGACAAACAGCTTTGTGTCCATCAACTGCCAATGAATGAGATCCTCTAGGATTGGAAGTCCCTTCACTTTCTAGCTCACAGATGGCACAAGTTTCATCTCACATGCCCGTGCTCAACAATCCGTGTTGCTGCCTGGAGCAGGGTGCTAAGGACTGCATCCATGGAAAGAATGCTGCAATCAATTAGCAATGTCTTCCAAGAATTCAGGAGCACAGAGTGGCATTACATGTCACTATTTTTTCTTTCTTTCTTTCTTCCATCACTTTTTTTTTTGGGGGGGGGGATCTGGGGATGGAACCCAGCAGCATTCAACCTCCAAGCTATACCCCCTGCCCTGTTTTTTATTCTTTATTTTGAAACAGGGTCTAAGTTGCGGAGGGCCTCACTAAGTAGGTGAGGCTGTCTGTGAACCACAATCCTCAGGTCTCAGCCTCCTGAATGCTGTGATTACAAGCGTGCACCACCCACGACGCACTTTCATCACTGTTTTTTAATTCCTATTGGGGCTAGGGGTGTCCTTCAGTCGTCTTTAGCAGGCCGTGGTGGCGCACACTTGAAATCCCCGCGACAGGAAGATCACACAGGTTCGAAGCCAGCCTCAGCTACTTAGTGAGGCTCTCAGCAATTTAGTGAGACCCTGTTTCAAAATAAAAAGTACAAAATAGGTAGCCGGGCGTGGTGGCGCACGCTCCAGCCAGAGCCAAACCTGAGCCCAGGAGATTTGTATGTGAAGAGATTAGCAACCAGACCTGACTCACCCGGGGAAAGTTCCCACCATTCTGGTGCCGGGTGGGATCGTGCTGCACGCGGTCCAGCATGAGATAGAGCGAGAAGACGGCCACACAGAAGATAGCGGCCCCGCACACGGTCACCTGCTTCTTCAGCTTCATACTGCCCTCCACACACTCCTGGCAGGAGAGACAAGATCCATAGCTCTGATGTGCAAAATCCCTCTGCTGCTCTTCCCACCAAATGCGCCAGTATGCTCCCAAGGAACACCTATTTGCCCCAGTCCATAAAAAGCAAGCTTCTTAGCCGGGCGTGTTAGTGCACGCTTGTAATCCCTGTATTTGGGAGGTTGAGACAGGAGGATTGCAGGTTCGAGGCCAGCCTCGGCTACTTAGTGAGACCCTGTCTCAAAATAAAAGAATGAAAAAGATGGCTGCGGGTATACCTTGGAGGTAGAAAGCCTCAGGGTTCACCAGTCCTCAGTACCTAAAAAAAAAAAAAAAAAAAAAAAGTGTCTAAGCTCCAAATCCTAATGCAAACAAGCTGTGGATCCTGACCCAACCCTGGCTCCATTCTCTTGGGGAGAGTTGGAGACAAGTGGCGCAGTCCTGCCGGGTCCTGGAAGCAGCTCCGCCCACACCCTGGAGATAATGCCTCCTCCAGCCCAAGCTGGAAAACCTGGGTCAAGGACAAAGTCCCAGCTCTGACCCCACAGCTCACACCCAAACTCCCAACTGCAAACAACTTCCTCTGGGGCCTGCCCACGGTGGTGGTGGTGCCGGTGGGCTCTTTGGCCCCGTGCTGCTTCTCTTTTATGATAAATAAGTTGGCGTCTCGTTTGCTTGACATAAAAGTAGAGCCACAGGCTAAGAAACAGGAAAGCCTTTTTCCCTGTCGTCCTGGATCACACTGGCACTGGTGCCCGACACGATCCTCCTTAACACAGAACGAGAAGTTAAAGGAGAATGTTTATGTTTGTAAGATAAAGTCTACCCGTCTCTGGACTGACTGCTGCAAAGCAAAACTTTCGGCCCCAGCTGGCGGAGAACTTCGGGGACCCCTGGAAGCCGGCAGCGGCGCCGAGGTCCCCGGGGTGGGAGACCCGCGCCGGGCGGGGCCTGGCCACTCCAGCGGGAGGGGGGGGGCTGCAGCCGTCCCGGCCAGGGCGGGGCGCGGGAGGGAGGCGGGCGGGCTCCCTCCCGGCCGCTCAGCGGACCCGATCGCGCTCAGGGCCCCGGGCAAACAATTATTTTTAGCCCCCGGAGGCTGCGTCCAGGCCGCAGCGGGTGCAGTGGGGGAGCCCGCGAGGCCGCCCTGCGCCGGGGCGACCCCCGCCCAGCCCGCCGCCCGGCCCGGCCCCCGCCCGCCCGCCCGCCCGCCGTTACCGCAGCCGCCGGCCCGCGCGCCTCGCATCCCGGCCCGCGCCGCGCTGGCGGGAGGCTCCGCGCTCCGGCCGGGCCGCGTGGGGCCGGCCCCGGCGCCCGCCGCCTCCGCCGCGCTCGGCCGCAGCCCCGCGCAGCACTGCGCAGCCGCAGCCGCGCGGGTGGGCGGGGGGCGCGGGCGGCTGCGGAAGCGCGTGACCCGGCGGCGGCGGAAGCATCCCGACCCGCGGGCGCCCCGCCGCCCCCCGGAGCGGCTCTGCCCGCCCCCCAGCGGGACCGGCTGCCCGCGGGGGAGGGGCGCGCCGCTTCCGAGCATCTAGGATGTTTACGTAATTTTGCAGCGCAATAAACGGTACTGGGGTGGACATCTTCACGAACCTTCTCATTCTCTTCCTCCTCCTCTGGTACTGGGGAGTTGAGCCCAGGGGCCTTCTGCCTCCCAGCTACATCCTCAACCCTTTTTTCTTTTTCTTCTGAAACAGGGTCTCAGTAAGTTGCTGGGCTGGTATTGAACCTGAGGTCCTCCTATCCTCCTGTCTCAGCTTCCCAAGTACTGGGCGTACACGCGTGGTCCACCACACCCAGCTTTATCTTTTCCTGTTTTACCTTGTGTTTTGGGAGATTTGTTTTTCAAGCCTTCTATTGAATTTTTTTCATTTTGGTGAGAATCCTATTTATTTGCGGTACTGGGGATTAAACCCAGAGGCATTCTACCTCCGAGCTATACCCCCAGCTTGCTTTTTTTTTTTTTTTTTTTTTTTTTTTTTGCGGGTCTGGGGATGGAACCCAGGAGCATTCGACCTCCGAGCTACAACCCCCTGCCCTATTTTTTATTCTTTATTTTGAGACAGGGTCTCACTGAGTTGCAGAGGGCCTAAGTAGCTGAAGCTGTCTGCAAACTGTGATCCTCTGGTCTCAGCCTCCCTAATGCTGGGATTACAAGCGTGCGCCACCAAACCCGGCTCCTGATTTTATTTCTTATTTGGAAACAGGATCTTGCTAAGTTGTGGAAGGCCTAAGTAACTGAGGCTGGCCTCAAACCCGTGATCCTCCTGTCTTAGTCATCCAATCACTGGGATTATAAGCGTGGGCGACCACACCCTGACCTATTTTTATTTTTAATTTTCACACAGGGTCTGGCTAAGTTGCTGAGGCTAGCCTTGGACCTGTGATCCTCCTGTCTCAAACTTCCAAGTATTGAGATCACAGGTGTGTGTCGCAGTGCCTGGCAAGCATTTTAACTTTCAAGAGCTTGTTCTCTGGAAGTTCTTTTTTTAAATTCAGGCATAATTTATAGTATGTGGCACAGATCTTAAGTGTACAGCTTGATGAGTTTTGACAGATCTCTACTTAAGTAATGGCTGACTGGGTGGGGCAATGGATGCCCGGTACCTGGGAGACTGAGATAGGAGAGTCACGGGTTATAGGCCAGCCTCGGCAATTTAACAGAACTCTAAGCAACTTAGTGGGATCCTATTTCAACACACACACACACACACACACACACACACACTGTGTGTGTGTGTGTGTGTGTGTGTGTGTGTGTGTGTCTGGGGATGGAACCCAGGGCATTCTACCTCTGAGCTACACCTCCTGCCCTATTTTATAATTTATTTAGAAACAGGGTCTCACTAACCTGCTGAGAGCCTCACTAAGTAGCTGAGGCTGGCTTCGAACCTGTACGATCCTCCTGTCTCAGCCAGGCGTGGTGGTGCATGCTTATAATACCAGTGTTTGGGAGACTGAGTCAGGAGGAACCCCTGGATTACAAGCCTGTGCCACCATGCCTAGCTCAGGTAAACATGTTTAAATGAGAACTACCTATCCTGAGAATTTCCACATTTATTTATTATTTATTTTTGTGCTACTGAAAATGGAACCCAAGGGCCTTTACCTCTGAGCTACATCTCCAGTCCTATTTTATTTAATTTTTAAACAGGGTCTTAATAAGTTCCAGAAGGCCTAAATTGCTGAGGCTGGCCACAAACCTGTGATCTTCCAGTCTCAGCCTCTCAAGTACTGGGATGACAAGCAGGCACTACCATGCCTAGTGAATTTCCACATTTAGAATATAGACTGCTGGGCCTGATGGTTGGAGCACACTCTTTGGTGACATGGGACATAAGGTGTCCAGGTGGCGCCACCTGTTGGTGACACATGATCTGTCCAGTTAATGTCCCAAGTAGCTCTTGTGTGTATGTGGTGCTGGGGATGGAACCCAGGGGCCTTCCCTGGGCTATGTCCCAGCCCTACTCTTTTTATTTGGAAACAGGAGCCCACTACGTTACTGAGAGCGTAAATTGCTGAAGCTGGCTTTGTTTTTTATTTTATATACTTTTATTGGTGCACTGTAGTCTCACATAATAATGTAATTCATAGTGAAGTAGACATACATGCACACAGCGCTTGCTGGCCTTCTCCCAGATCCCTCCCCAGTCCCCCCTGCCCCATACAAGGTGCTGAGATTGACACTGGTATTCTCCCACGCATGCTGTCACTGGAAGCCACCCCTTCCTCGAGCCTCCCCCCTGCCCCAGCCCCAGCCCTCCACCACCTCCCTGGCTCCGCTGGAGTTTCTCCTCCGTTATCTGGAGCCACTCTGGTATCCTGATCACTCCCTAGCTTCTGCGTGTTAGAGAAAGCATATGTCCCTGCACGTTCTGTGACTGGTTAATCTCTTTTAGCATAATGGTCTCCAGGTCCTTCCATTTTCCTGCAAATGACATGATTTCGTTCGATTTGGTTCTTCTTGTTTGCTGAGCAGAATTCCATTGTGTGTATCCCACGATTCTGTAATCCACTCATCTGATCATGGGCACCTAGGTTGGTTCCACAATTTGGCTGTTGTGAATTGTGCTGCTATGAATATGGATATGCATATACTACTGTAATTTTCTGATTTTAGTTCATTTGGAAACTACACAGGAGTGGTATAATTTGTGTGTGTGTGTGTTACTGGAGATAGAACCCAGGGGCATTCTACCTCGGAGCTACACCCCCAGCCCTATTTTATTATTATTATTATTTTTGTGTGTGTGGTACTGGGGTTCCTGGAAACCCTTCTGCCTCTGGGCTACACTGCCAGACCCATTTTTATACTTTTTTATTTGGAAACAGGGTCTCTTAAGCCAGCGCAGCTGGCTTCCAACCTGCGCAATCCTCCTGTCTCCGCCTCCCAAGCGAGGGGATTACAAGCGTGCGCCACCACGCCCGGCTTATTCCTTATTTTTTGAAACAGGGTTTCACTGAGTTGCAAAGGGCCTCACTAAGTAGGAGGAGAGGCTGTCTTTGAACCCCGATCCTCCTGTCTCAACCTCCCGAATGCTGGGATTACACGCGTACAAGTGTGCGCCACCACGCCCGGCTCAGGAGTGGTATAATTGGATGAAGCTGGTTTTGAACCTGCACATCCTCCTGTCTCGGCTTCCCATGTACTGGGTTTAGAGGTGTGCGCCACCGCGCCCGGCTCTGCTGAGTGTGCTTGGTTCTGATGTCCCCGCAGCAGCCCTGTCTGATTGGATGTGGTTTGTGTGAAGCTCTTTGTAGAACATGGCTTATATTCACTGCCACTCAGGAATTGCCGTGCCATACCCAGGGCAAGCTATCTACTGGGGTCAATACCCAGAGGTCCACTCCAGAGGGACCGGGACGCCCATCTCCCCTCCCATCAGGACCAGCTGGGTTAGTGCTCCGGGTGCTGCGCCACTCCGCTGCGTGGCTAATGTCCAAGCACTCGCCAAGCTCAGCACGCCGTGAGGCCCTCAACCTGGAAAGACTGTCATGTCCCGGTGGCTGTCCCCTGGGTTGGGTGACCATAACTCCCAATTCTTCCTACCAGAGCTGAGACCTGATTATCAGGGGTCAGGCGGCGCCCACCCTCTACGGCTCACACACGTCAATGAAAGTGTAGCAGTGCTCACTGACCATGGCCCACATCTCTGCCTATTGGACAGAATTTTTTTTTTTTTTTCGGTACTGAGGATGGAACCCAGGGGCATTCTACCTCCAAGCTACACCCCCAGCCATTTTTTTTTTTTAAAACAGGGTCTCACTGAGTTTCAAAGGGCCTCACTAAGTAGCTGAGGCTGTTTGTGATCCGCAATCCTCCTGTCTCAGCCTCCCAAATGCTGTAATTTCTCTTTAAGGATAAATGTTGGTGGGCAGCTGGGAGTGGTGGTTCGTGCCTTTAATCCCAGGGACTCAGGAGGCTGAGGTAGAAGGATAGCAAATATGAAGCTAGCCTGAATCTCAGTGGAGACTCTGTCTCAAAATAAATAAATAAAAAGGGCTTGGGATAAGACTCAGTGATGGAGCACCGGCCCAGCATGTATGAGGTCCTGGCTCAATCCCCAGCAAATAATAAGCAGCAGCCAGGCCTGAGACAGGAGAATTGCAGGTTCGAGGACAGCCTCAACAAGTAGTAACACTCTCAGCAACTTAGTGAGGCCCTGTTTCAAAAACTAAAAATAAGCCAGGTGTGGTGGCACATGCTTGTAATCCCAGCATTCGGGAGGCTGAGACCCAGAGGATCATAGTTCGCAGACAGCCTCAGCTACTTAGTGAGGCCCTCTGCAACTTAGTGAGACCCTGTTTCAAAATAAAAAGAATAAAAAATGGGGCAGGGAGTGTAGCTTGGAGGTCAGATGCCCCTGGGTTCCATCCCCAAACCTGCAAAAAAAAAAAAGAAAAAAAAAACCCTAAAAATACTGTAATCCCAGCATTGAGAGGCAGAGACAGGAGGATCACAATTCGTGGACAGTCTCAGCTACATAGTGAGGCCCTCTGCAACTCAGTGAGAACCTGTTTCAAAATAAAGAATAAAAAAAAATAGGGCTGGAGGTATAGTTCAGAGGTGGAATGCCCCTGGTTCCAGCCCAAGCAGTGCAAATAATAAATAAATAAATAAATAAATAAATAAATAAATAAAAATAAAAAAAGACCGGGAGTGTAGCACAGAGGTAGAATGCCCCTGGATTCAATCTCTAGTAACACACACACACACACACACACACACACACACACACACACACACACACACACACAGCTGGGTATGGCACACACTTGTAATCCCAGTACTTAGGAGGCCGAGACAGGAAGATCGCAGGTTCCTGGCAGCCTCAGCTAGTCAGTGAGGCCCTCTGCACCTTAGTACCAACTCTGCTGAGTAGCTAAAAGAAGGAAGAAGAAAGAGGAGGAGGAGAGGGAGGAAGAGGAGGAGGAAGAAGAGCGCTTGTTGGGCAAGTTGGGCAAAGTCCGTTTTACCAGTGTTTTTATTCCCATTTCATCCCAAAAGGAAGATGCTGGAGTATAGAAGCACCCCCATTTCTCAGTGACCACCATTAGCAAGACAACTCAAAAGGGGTCTACGTCTCAGAGTTGACAGACGGGCTATGCGCCCTAAAGCCCACGGTGCCTTTACTCTGGACCTGCCATCTCCTGCCTCAGCCTCCCAATTAATTACCGGGCTCACTCTGGCCCCTCCCACCCCATCCAGTATTGCTTTGCAGTGCCACTAGGCTGGGCCTGGAGAGGTAGCTATGCTAATTACTGCTCCAGGGACCTAGGCCACCAGCCCAGCCTGCCTGCCACAAGGAGACAGGATGACACCCAAAGTGCTGGGTCACACGGTGGCCCTAACAGCACATGCCTCAGCTGGGAGGTCGAGGCTGCTTGGGGCCCCTCCATCTGCTCACCAGCGACACCACAGCTGGCCCAGCAGCAGCCCAGTCTGTAAGTCCTATGACCCTGCCAAGGCCCTACAAGAGACTTCGTGGACAGACCATCGCTTCTGTCTTTGGGGGTCACCAGGCATCAGCCAGGCCCACGGGGCCTATTAGCTGGCTTCTCCCGTTGCCTTGGCTGGTAGGCTTTTATCTTGGCCTTTGCTGGGGCTTCCATTGTGGGGAATGTATTGCCAAAAGCTGAATCATTTTCACGAAATTACCAGCATGCACAGCCTGACGTCTCCATCAAATGTGCGGTCTAGCAGGGCAACGGTTTAATCACCCGGCCCTCCTGACCTCCACTACGAGGAGGCTGAGGTCATGGTGGCCAGATAGCAACAGCCTCCCCCTGCGCTGTCCTAGAGCGCGCAGAGAGGCCCTGATTCCATGACAGCTGTGAAGCCCAACTGCTACGAGCCTGGTTTTCTCTGTTTTCCTCCTGTCTCTCTGCCATTGCTGTGGCCTGGAGCGTGGGTGAGTCCTAAAGCAAACAAGTGACTTCTGTTACTTCTGGTTCAGCAGATCTGGAAGAACTCCCCATCTGTCAATCAGATGAGGCAGGCTTAAGGCTTTCTCTCACCCTCCCTCCCCGCTTCCTATAAGAGCCTGTCTCACCACATTTCTGAGTGATTGCCATGGATTATTTTGTCTCTAAGAATGGCCCTCATGCCGGCGTGGCGGCGCACGCTTGGAATCCTAACATTCACGAGAATGAGAAGGAGGACCAGCCTCAGCTACTCAGTGAGGCCCTCAGCAACTTAGTGAGACCCTGTTTCAAAAATAAGGAATAAGCCAGGCGTGGGTGGCATATGCTTGTAATCCCAGCATTTGGGAGGCTGAGACAGGAGGACCGCGGTTCGCAGACAGCCTCAGCTACTAGTGAGATTCTGTTTCAAAATAAAGAATAATTAAAAAAAAAATAAGGCTGGTGGTATATCTTGGAGGTAGAATGCTCCTGGGTTCCAGTCACAGTACTGAAAAAAAAAAATTACCACAGGGCGTGGTGGTGCACTAGTGAGGGCCTCTGCAACTCAGTGAGACCCTGTTTCAAAATAAAGACTAAAAAATAGGGCTGGAGGTGCAGCTCAAAGGAAGAATGTCCCTGGGTTCCATTCACAGTACCTCAAAATAAATAAATAAATATATATATATAAATTAAATAAAAATAAATAAAAACAAGATTACCACCATTTTATCTCACTTTATCTGTTTTTTCCCCCCAGCTGTTGCAATGGGATGTGGGTTGGCCCGCAGAGACCTACCACGGCCTACCCAGAGACAGAAGTTCTTTAGTTCTGTTTTTTTAACCACTTCATTGGGAAATTAGTATTTTCCTTTTTATTTTTACATTGGTGATTGAATCGAGGGGAGCATTCTACCTCTGAGCTATACCCCCAGCCCAATTTTATTTTTTTTTAAACAGGGTCTCACCAGGTTGGTGAGAGTCTCACTACTTGCTAAGGCTGTTCTTGAACCTGTGATCCTCCTGTTTCAGCCTCCCAAGTACTGGGATTACAAGCATGCATGCCCAGCTTCACTTAATATTTTAATTTAATCACACTCAACTTTTTTTTCCTTTCTCCTTCCTTCCTTCATCAGAGGTTGAACCAGGAATATTCTACTTCCAAGTAGCAACCCCAGCCCTGTGTATGTGTGTGTGTGTATTCTGTGGTACTGGGAATTGAACCCAGGGGCATTTTACCTCTGAGCTACACCTCCAGGATTATTTATTTATTTATTTATTTATTTATTTATTATTTTGGTGATACTGGGGTTCCTGGAAGCCCTTCTACCTCCGGGCTACACTCCCAGACCTATTTTTACATTTTTATTTGGAAACAGGGTCTCCTAAGCCAGCGCGTGCGGCTGGCTTTGAACCTGCGTGATCCTCCTGTCTCTGCCTCCCAAGCGCGGGGATTACCAGTGTGCACCACCACGCCTGGCCTATTTGTTTGTTTGTTTGTTTGTTTGTTTGTTTTTGTGGTCTTGGGATGGAACCCAGGGGCCTCTATCTCCATGCTACACCCCCGACCTATTTTATTTTGAAACGGGGTCTCACTAAGTTACTGAGGCTGATTTTGAACCTGTGTGATCTTCCTGTCTCAGCCTTCCAAGTACCGCCACCATGCCCAACTCTCCAGCCTTATTTTGTTTTTATTTTAAAACAGGGTTTTAGCCGGGCGTGGTGGCGCACGCTGGTAATTCCAGCGCTTGGGAGACAGAGACAGGAGGATCACGCAGGTTCGAAGCCAGCCATGCGCTGGCTTAGGAGACCCTGTTTCCAAATAAAAATGTAAAAATAGGTCTGGGAGTGTAGCCTGGAGGTAGAAGGGCTTCCAGGAACCCCAGTACCACCAAAAAAATAAAAATAAATAAATAAATAAATACAGGGTTTTAGCCTGGCTTGGTGGTGCACGCTTGTAATCCCAGCACTTAGGAGGCTGAGACAGGAGGATGCAGGTTGGCAGACAGCCTCAGCTACTTAGTGAGGCTTTTTGCAACTCAATAAAACCCTGTTTCAAAATAATGAATAAAAAAAATAGGGCTAGGGGTGTAGCTTGGAGGTAGAATGCCCCTGGCTGGATTCCATCCCCAATACTGCAAAACAAACAAACAAAAACAACAACAACAAAAAAAAAAAACACAGTTTTGCTTGGTTGCTGAGAGTCTATTTGCTGAGGCTGTCCTTGAACGTGCGATCCTCCTGTCTCAGCCTTCCAAGTACTGGGATTACAAGGGTGTACCACCACATCTGGCCCCCATCTCTAATTTTGAAACAGGATCTCACTATGTTGCTGAGAGAACTTGCTAAATTGATGCTGGCCTCAAACCTTCGAACCTTCAATCCTCTTGTCTCAGCTTTCCAAGTGCTGGGATTACAAGCATGCACCACCATGTCCAGTTTATTATTCAATCTCTTATTTTTTATTTATATTATTGAGCTACACCCTCAGCCCCCAATTTCCTCTTTTTATTTTTAACTTTTAAATTTTTTTTTAATTTCCTCTTTTTAAACAAGTTATAGGACTTTCTTTGAAACCTAACATCAACAATTTCCTGAACTTCATTGAGGATGGCTGTTTTACTTCTTGGTTCTTGCAGTGCTGGGGATGGAACCCAGGGCCGTGTGCACACTAAGCCAGTCCTCTACCACTGAGCTACACCCCCAGCCCTACTGGTTCTGTGTGTGTGTGTGTGTGTGTGTGTGTGTGTGTGTGCACGCACGCGGGTGTGTGTGTGTGTATGTGTGTATGTTTTACTGGGGATGGAACTCAGGGGCATTCTACCTCCGAACTATACCCCCAGCCCTATTTTTTATTCTTTATTTTGAAACAGGGTCTCACTGAGTTGCAGAGGGCCTCTCTAAGTAGCTGAGGCTGTCCATGAACCGGATCCTCCTGTCTCATCCTTCCGAATGCTGGGATTACAAGCGTGCGCCACCACACGCGGCTCTCTTATCTTCTCGGCCTTGGCTGTTTCTGCTGGGAATGTCTCAGATAACCACAGATACAGTGAGGCTTAGGGAAGGAAGTGAGGACTCCCCTACCTCTCAGCATATTGCACAGGAAACTCAATTTATGGACCAAACTCCTTGGAAAAGCCCTTTCCTTTTCCCCTCCATACCTCCATCCCCTCTCCCTTTTTTCATTTCTTCGAATTGAACCTAGGGGCATTCTACCTCTGAGCTCCACCTCCAGCCCTGTTTTTGTTTTGAAACAGGGTTTCACTAGGTTGGTGAGAGTCTCCCTATTTGCTGAGGCTGGACTCAAACCTGTGACTTTTCTGTCTTAGCCTCCCAAGTACTGAGATTACAGGTGTGGCCACTGCACCTGGCTTAGAAAAGCACTTTCTATAAATAAATAAATGTATGATAGTTTCACCTAAAAAAGAAAAAAAAGAAAAAAATATTCTGTTAAGAAAGAAAGCAAAAAGAAATATTGAAATGTTATCTTTAAGTCATCAAAAGCTTGGTATCAGACAAATGAAACTGTTATGTGAGATTATCATCGTTAACATTGGATAAATTGCTATAAAACTAGATGTCAACCACTAAGCCAAGCATGGGAAGGAGGGATGGGGAGGGAACGGGGTGGGGATTGGGTAGGGGCTAACTGGGCGATGTGTGCATGTATGTCTACAAAAGTATTTTCTTTTTTTTTTTTTTTTAAGGTGTGCACTTTATTGAACTGGTCTCAAGTCAGTGTAACAGGTAAGCCCTGGCTGCCTCCACACCTCAGCCCACTCCCAGGGAAACCAAAAGCCTTCATACATCTCAAGTTGGGGGACAAAAAGTTGGAAAAATATGGAACGCTTCACGAATTTGCGTGTCATCCTTGCGCAGGGGCCATGCTAATCTTCTCTGTATCGTTCCAATTTTAGTATATGTGCTGCCGAAGCGAGGACTACAAAAGTATTTTCTTTATACCATTATGATGTATGAATACAGTGCACCAATAAAAAAATAAATAAATTTAAAAAAAAGAAAAAAAAAGAAAAGCACTTTCTTCCAAGCGGGACCCTAACCTCCCCTCCCCTCTCCTCCCCTCCTGACCTGTGACTGCTGCACACAACCCCAGTGTCAGCCACTCTCCCTTTTTTTTTTAAAGTACTGGGGATTGAACACAGGGACATTCTACTGCCAAGCTCTACCCCCAGCCCGGTTTTCTTGCTTGCTTGCTTGCTCGCTTTTATTTTTTCTTTTGTGCTACTGGTGATGGAACCCAGGTGCATTCTGTTTCTGAGCTATACCCCCAGCCCTATTTTTTTATTCTTTATTTTGAAACAGGGCCTCACTGAGTTGCAAAGGGCCTAAGTAGTAGCTGAGGCTGGCCACGAACCGCGATCCTCCCATCTCAGACTCCCGATATTCTTTATTTTTGAAACAGGATCTCACTAAGTTGCGGAGAGCCACACCAAGTAGCTGAGGCTGACTGTGAACCTGCGAGCCTCCCATCTCGGCCTCCCAAGAACTGGGGTTACAAGCGTGCGCCACCCCGCCCGGCTTACTCTCCCATTTGTAAGTGGGTGACTTTCACACCTGTCACCAGCCTTAGGGGCTAGCCATTTGGGCTTCCAGATCCGCACACTTTTCATCTCCACGGACTTCTTGAACAAACATCTCTAACCCTCTATCTTCACAGCTCCTCTTGCTGTGACCCTGTTGGGGAAAACAACGCCATCGTCCAGCTTAAAGCTTGTATATCACCCTGCGCTGCGTCCCATATTCGGCTGATTCGGCTGCTACCAAATGCCAGCTCTGCTCCATGGGCCTGTCCTCCCCCTTCCCATGGCGACTCCGTAGGCCCCACAGGCCTTCCAGGACCAGCCCTTCGGAGGCACACACGTATCAGGAGCACTGGAGAGGCACAAGTGTTTTATTATTCCTGCCAGGGAGAGGAAGCCCTGCAGGAGCAGAGACACAGAGGTGACAGGGCTGGTGACGGAGCCTGGGGCTGGGGAGCGCCATCCAGCAGTGTGAAGGGCGCAGAGGAGGCGCGCTCTTGGGGCCTCAGGGCAGCTCCCAGCCTCACCGATGGCGCTTCCGGATGCTTTGCAGTTCCTGGGAGATGGCGCCAAAGTTGGGCCGCTGCCCTGGCTCGTAGGCCCAGCATTGCTCCATGAGCCGGAACACAGCGTCAGGGCACAGCTCCGGGCAGGGCAGGCGGCCCCCTGCGAGGCACAGCACGAGGGGCGCCAATGAGGAGGGGGTCCCCTTGGGCTGACTGAGCAATGGGCGCTGCCTAAGATGTACTGTCCCGGGATCCACGCTCGTTCACCCAGGACCCAAGACACTTTTTTTTTTTTTTTTTTTGCAGTACTGGGGATTGAACCCAGGGGTATTTTATATCTGAGCTACACCTCCAACCCTATTTTTAAAATTTTATTTATTTACTTATTTATTTGCAGTATGGTACTGGGGATAGAAAACAGGGGCATTCTACCTCTGAGCTATACCCCCAGCCCGATTTTTGCATTCTTTATTTTGAAACAGGGTCTCACTGAGTTGCAGAGGGCCTCACTAAGTAGCTGAGGCTGGCCGTGAACTACGATTCTCCTGACTCAGCCTCCCGAATGCTGGGATTACAAGAGTGCGCCACAACGCCTGGCTTTTTTTTTTTTTTTTTTTTTGGTGGTACTGGGGTTCCTGGAAGCCCTTCTACCTCCGGGCTACACTCCCAGACCTATTTTATATTTTTGAAACAGGGTCTCCTAAGCCAGCGCGCGCAGCTGGCTTCGAACCTGCGCGATCCTCCTGTCTCTGCCTCCCAAGCGCGGGGATTACAAGCGTGCGCCACCACGCCCGGCGCCTGGCTTATTTTTTATTTTGAAACAGGGTCACACTATTTTGCGGAGGGCTTCTCCTCCTGTTTCGGCCTCCAATACTGGGCTTACAGGCGTGAGCCATCATGCCCAGCTGGGGTTAACCTTGTTTTGCTCGTGGGATGGCTGGGAGGTTGAGAGAGGGGCCCTGGGAAGAGATAACTTGCAGGACACTCACCCTTTTCCACGAACTCCCTTGTCTGCTGGTTGCTGAGGTTGGGGTAGGGTGAGGCTCCCAGGCTGAAGGTCTCCCAGAGCAAGATGCCAAAGCTCCACACGTCACTCTCAGAGGAGTAGCGGCCTGCAGAGGCGGCGAGGTAATGGAAGAGAACTGGCCCTGGCCCTAGAGCGAAAGCCCCCCGGCCCCGCACCCCGGCTCAGCGAGGACCAGGTACCGTAGTTGAGGGCCTCGGGTGCGGTCCACTTGACGGGGACCTGTCTGAGGCCCCCGGAGGCTGCGTAGATGCCATCGGCTTCCTCCCGGGACATTCCGAAGTCGCTGATCTTCAGCACGTTCTTCTCCGTCACCAGGCAGTTCCGAGCAGCCAGGTCGCTGGGGGGGCAGCAGGGCAGGGGTCTCCTTCAGCCAATGTCACCTACCCGGCCTCTGCCAAGCACTCCACACAAAGCCACCAACAGTGCCCTTGCCCCGGGCATGCCTGCTCCCCACTGCCGGCTGGCAGGAGAGGCCTACGGGCCAGCGCCCCTGACTGCGGCTGCACCCGGCTCACCCACCGATGGATACAGCACTTGCTTTCCAGGTACTCCATGCCGGCGGCCGCGTCCCCCACCATCTGCAGCAGGGTCTTCACCCGCAGCCGGGCTCCTTCCGTTCGCAGGAAGGTCAGGAAGTCGCCGCCTGGAGGTGGGGGCAGATTGGAGCCTCCTGGGTGGAGGCCGCCGGGGCCAGGCTGGGTCCCCCCGGGGGCTGCACCTCGCTCACCCTGCACCAGCTCCATGACGATGTAGATGGGCTGCTTCTGCGTGCACACGCCGATGAGACGCACAATGTTGGGGTGGCTGTACTGCTTCAGGATCCTGAGGGGCGCTGCTGCTCAGGCTCCAGGGCCCGGACCCACCTCCCTCCTCCCTCCAGGAGCCCCAGGGAAGACAGAAGAGGAGAGCTTGGCCTTCAGAGGCCAGCAGCCCCGATGTGTGACCTGGCAGCCAGCCTCTGCCCCTTGGTGCTGTGGAGAGAGGTGCTGCCCTGGTATGAGGACCCCCGGAAGATTCAAGGACAGGGGACCGTTTACATGTCACCTTTATTATTATGCCACCCACCTTGCTTCTTGCAGAAACTTGGCCTTGAGATCAGGTGGAAGTGTCTCTCGACAGGATTTCACAGCCACCAGGGTGTTGTCGGCTCGCAGGCGGCCGCTGAACACTTCGCCAAAGTTCCCCTGAAATGGTCCTGGGCTCCAACCAGAGCTTCCCCTACTCAGAGACGGCCCACCTTGTCCCCACCCCCAGGCACAGCACCCTTGCTCTCTGGGAGCTTGCCCCCTAGTTAGGGAAGCAAGAGGATGGGCAGGGAAAGTGACATGGAGAATCCAAAGCTACTTTTCTTTGGGTGTGAAAAGCATTCTGATTTCTAGGCATGTGACTTCCTTCCCCAGCAGGCATTTCACAGCTCACAGTAATGGGGTGCCTCTTCAAATACACCCAAGAGCCCTCTGAGGGGGCAGGAGCTGGGGCAAGGGGGTGCCGGTGGCAGAACTGTCTCCTGGGGAGCAGAGCGCAGAGTCCTCTGTTTCCTGGAGGACAGTGCCTGGCAGAGGCTGGGCAAGGAATTGGGTAGAGCTGGGAATTGGAGAGGCAGAACGGGTAGGTGCGGGGGAGGCTGGCTGGGCCTCCGCCTGGGGGAGGCCACACTCACCCGCCCAATCTGCTCGCCCAGCACTAGGTCCTCGTGATTCAGCACCCACTTGTCCTAGGGAAGAGAAACCAGTGAAGAGAAGGGTCACTGGTCACCACACCCGGGGAGGGATAAATGGCTCTCCCATGATGGATGCTTTTTTTGTGTGTGGGGGCGTCTGGGGATGAAACCCAGGGGCATTCTACCTCCAAGCTACACCACAGCCCTATTTTTTATTCTTTTTTTTTTTTTTTTTTTTTTTTTTTTGCGGGTCTGGGGATGAAACCCAGAGGCATTTGACCTCCGAGCTACACCCCCTGCCCTATTTTTTTATTCATTATTTTGAACCGGGTCTCACTGAGTTGCAGAGGGCCTCACTAAGTAGCTGAGGCTGTCCGCGAACTGCGATCCTCCGGGTCTCAGCCTCCCAAATGCTGGGTTTACAAGCGTGTGCCACCACTCCCTGCTTATTCTTTCTTTTGAAACAGGGTCTCACTGAGTTGCAAAGGGCCTCGCTAAGTAGCAGAGGCTGGCTGGGAACCTGTGACCCTCCTGTCTCAGCCTCCCAAGTACTGGGATTACAAGCATCCGCCACCACCATCCTGTCTTTTCTTGGAGTCTCAGTGTGTCAGTCCATCTCATGGGATTGGGTGATATCGGGGTCACTGTTCAATGACAGGCAGGTGCCCTGGCTGGGTGAGCCCCAGCCCTGTGTGCACAGCCCATGGAACCAGAGTGGCTTTGATGTTCCAAACCCTGAAGGAGGTGTTGCAAGGGCGCACCCCAGGCTCTGCACATGGACAGGGGTCACAGGAAGCCTTTCCTGCTCCGATTCAGGGGGCCGACCCTCGGTGCCCACAGGCTCACCTTGGGCACGGCCCTATACAGGACTACACCGCTCTTCCTGGTGAGAGGCTGCTGGGAGCACAGCAGGTGGTCGATGAGGAGGGGGATGCTGGGAAAGCCGTCCCCTTCTAGCCGGTACAGGTTCTGCAGGGGAGCAGGACTAGGATCAGCCTCCTCCATGCCGGGGGTGGGGGTGGGGGACCTGGGCCTGGGAGGACAGGAGGAGCAGCAGGGGCAGAGAGGAGGGAGATCTGGAGAAAAGGCACCGTGTGTGGCACAGGGCACCTCCAGGGAGCTGGGGGGACGTAGGTGATCTCTGGCTGCTTCCAGCTGACTTGGAAGGCATCCATGACAGGGCAGCCACTTCCTAACCTGAGGTCACCATCTCTAGGTTCTCCCCCTGGGAGAAGGGGCAGGAATGGAGGGGAGGCTTGGGTCCTGGCCCACTCACGTCCAGGGACTGGATGATGAAGTGGCGTGGCTGGCCGTCCCACAGCACCGACAGCACGTACTCCTGCTTGCCCTGGCTCTCCCGCACCAGGAAGTCTCCCGAGTGCGTCAGCAGCTCGGCCACCTCTGCCCGCGGGATGGCCCCGTGGTACCACAGCTGCTCGTGCAGGGGCTTCTGCACCTCGGGGACTAGCTGCAGCGGCGGGGGGAGCTGGGCAGGGCAGGAAGGGACAAGCAGGTCACTCAGAGGCTCCTGGGGGAGGCCACCAGGCTCCCCCCTTCGGCTCTCAGTCCTCAAAACCACCAGACAGGCACCTAGCAGCACCTAGGGGCCCAAGCCGGGCAGTGGACTGGCCGGGCTCCCTCTGGGCAGAGCTGAGATGGGGATCCTGGGCTGGCCGACCCAACCAGGCTAGTGCTCTCTCCTGCAGGCTCCAGGCCCCTAACTACTTCTTCTTCTTCTTCTTTTTTTTTTTTTTTTTAGTATTGGAGATGGAACCCTGGAGCATTCCATCTCTAAGTGACACCCTTAGCCCTATTTTTTATTCTTTATTTTGAAACAGGGTCTCACTGAGTTGCAAAGGGCCTAAGTAGTAGTTAAGGCTGCCCACGGACCGCGATCCTCTGGTCTCAGCTTCCCAAATGCTGGGATTACAAGCATGCGCCACCACGCCCGGCCCCTAACTACTTCTGGAACAGGACAAGCCACAGAGTGGCCAAAGCTGTAGCAGGTAGGGGGCAGAGGGGCACTGCAAAGTCTGGGGGCATCTGCATCCTGGAATCCTACAGAAAAGAGGGACACCCCAATGAAAGCAAGCTGAGCAGGGCTTCCTCCCTCAGAGACTGGCCCGGAGCACAAAAATGGGGCCTGGGGAGCATAGCTGGGCCCCTGGTGTGGGTACCTATCCGCGACATGCCTAGGCTGAGCGCCACTTACCGAGAACTTGGGGCGGAAGATTCCAGAGAAGTGGCTCTTGAGGAGCTCCAGCGTGGGCGTCCTTCCCCCCTCTCGCTCCTGCTCCTGAGGCCAGGGACAGACGTCAGCAGGTGGCCAGGCTTGGGGAGGGGGAGGGCGAAAATGAGGAGCACAGCCCCTGCGGGCGGGCACTGCTGGCGGGCAGGGGCAGCGGGGGGCGGCTCACTGAGGACGACGTGGAGTGCCGGTCGTCCTGCAGGAGCCGCACGGCTGGGGGCTCGCCGGGGCCCAGCTGCTCCAGCTTGGTCTGCAGCAGCTCCTGCTGGGCGTGCAGCTTGGCCTGGCTGCACAGTGCCACCTGCAGCCCCTGCAGCGCCTCCTGCAGTTCCTGCCTCTTGCCCAGCAGCTGCACCCTGCGGGCAGGAGGCACGGAGGAGGGCGGGAGAGACACCTGGACTCACTTTCCTGCCACGGGACAGGACGGGCAGATCAGAGCGGGCCCCCGAGGCCGCGATGGGTGGGCCCACTCACCGCTCCCGGGGGTGGGTGCTCTGCTCCTCACTCTGGAGCTCCTGCTGCAGCTGACAGACCACCTCCTGCCGGCTCAGGACGGCTTCGGTGGCCACTGCCAGTTCGTCTGTCACAGAGGTCAGCCTGCACCCAAGAAAAGGGCCCTATGAGAGCCATGCCCACCATAGGCATCCCTGCAGAGCCGAGCAAGCCCACCCTGCCCACATAGACACCCGAGATCTGCCACAGCCCGCCTGGCCCCATGCCACGCCACCACACACGTGTGCTGCACGCTCTCCACCGTGAGCTCGTTCAGCTGCAGCTCTCCGGGCTCCAGCTGTTCACCCTCCTCAAGCAGCGACTCATCAAAGGAGACACAGGGTGGGACATCCGGGGCAGACCTGCAGGTGGGCAGGGCGCTGTCAGCACAGGCCAGCACCCTGGAACAGGTCCCGGCGCCCAGCAGGTGTGGGGACGGGCTTACCCATACTGTCGCAGGAAGCCCTGGTACTCGGCCTTGGGCTGAATGCGGGCAGCAGCTGCAGCCATCTCCCGGTGAATGGCTAGCACCTCCTCCTGGACTAGGCTGCTAATCTCCAGGTACTCCTGCAGAATCTCCTTCCTGCCCAGAGGAGTCCCCCGTCATGGAGACCTTAGGCTGACCAGGCAGGGCAGGGCAAGCAGCTGACCTAGGATACTAGGTTTGGGGCAGTGCCAAGCTGGCCTCCACCTCATCTCCTGTGTGAACTTAGGGAAATTGTTTAACCTCTTCCTGACCCTTTACTTCCTGGTATGTGTGCCAGCCGGCCATGCTGGCAATTATTTCTGTTTTAATGGGCTGGGTTACTAGGGGTTAAACCCAGTGGCAGGCTCCCCCCCACCCAGTACTGGGAATTGAACCTAGGGGAATACTACCTCTGAGCTATATACCCCCAGCACTATTTTTTTTTTAATTACTTTGTTGTGTGTGTGGTGCTGTGGATTGAACCCAGGGGCATTCTTCCTCTGAGCTATACCTCAGCTCTATTTTTATTTCGAAACAGGGTCTTACTAAGTTGCGGAGAGCCTCACTAAGTACCTGAGGCTGACTGCGAATCCAGATCCTCCTGTCTCAGTCTCCCAAGTATTGGGATATCAAGCATGCGCCACCAGGCCTGGCTTTTTTTTTTTTTTTTTTTTTTGCGGGTCTGGGGATTGAACCCAGGGGCATTTGACCTCAGAGCAACACCCCCTGCCCCTGCTCTATTTTTTATTCTTTATTTTGAAACCAGGTCTCACTGAGTTGCAGAGGACCTCACGCTGAGGCTGTCCACGAAACGCGATCCTCTGGTCTCAGCCTCCCGAATGCTGGGATTACAAGCGTGCGCCACCATGCCGGGCTTCAAGCCTGGCTTTTTATTACTTGTTTTATTAACTTTTTTTTTTTTTTTTGCAGGTCTGAGGATGGAACACAGGAGCATACAACCTCTGAGCTACACCTTCGGCCCTGTTTTTTATTCTTTATTTTGAAACAGAGTCTCACTGAGTTGCAAAGGGCCTCACTAAGTAGCTGAAGCTGTCTGCGAACCGCGATCCTACTGTCTCAGCCTCCCGAATGCTGGGATTACAAGCGTGCGCCACCACGCCCGGCTCTATTACTTATTTTAAAACAAGGTCTGACTAAGTTGTGGAGAACCTCACTAAGTAGCTGAAGCTACCTGTGATCCTCCTGTCTCAGCCTCCAAAGTACTTATTTTGTATTTTGTATTTTTTTTTTTTTTTGGTGTGTGTGTGTGTGTGTGTGGTAGTGAGGATGGAACCCAGGAGCATTCTACCTCTGACCTATACCCCCAGCCCTATTTTTTATTCTTTATTTTGAAACAAAGTCTCACTGATTTGCAAAGGGCCTCACTAAGTAGCTGAGCTGGCTGTGAACCATAACCCTCCTGTCTCAGACTCCCAAATGCTGGGATTACAAGTGCGCCACCACGTCTGGCTCTTATTTTGTATCCTGAAACAGAGTCTTGCTGATGGTCTCCCTAAATTGCTGAGGCTGGCCTCAAACCTGCTATCCTCCTGTCTCAGTCTCCTAAGTCCTGGGGTTACAGGTGTGTGCCACCATGTCCAGCCATTCTCATCCTCTTACAGGACTGAATATTCTGGGCCTGGGGAGGGGGTCAGGGATGCTGTGGGTGGGGCAGGGGGCTTACAGGACTCGCGCCATCTCCTCGTGCAGGTCCTGAAGCGATTGCAGCAGGCCAGGCAGCATGAGCTGATGGTGGTGCTGGTGGTGCAGCTGCGCGGCCCGCACACCCAGCACGTAGCGGTTGTGGTGCGCGAAGAGCTTCCAGAGGCTGCGCACATACTTGTCCTTGGCCTTGTCACGGTCCTTGTCTGCAGGGGGTTGGCGAGGGAGGTGCGTGCGTATGCACCCAGGCACATGCGTGCAGGCAGTCCCCACTCCCTGGATGCGGGCGGGCAGGTAGCACCAGTGTGGGATTCCCTCCCTGCCAGCAAGGGGAGCCACAGACCTTTGCTGGCTTCCTGGTACTTGCGCCTGGCCTGGGCGCTGTCCCGTGCCAGGGTTCGGTATTGACTCTTCAGCTTCTCAATGTCCTGGCTGTGGGCCTGGGGAGAGAGGTGACCATTATGGGCAGGCAGGTCCCCAAGCACAGGAGACTGCTGCTCAAGGTGAAGCCCTGGGAAGGGCCTCCCGTCTAGGCAGACAGGACGCTCCAGCCCATCTTCCTGGGAGGATCTGGAGCCTCGTGGAGAAGCTGGCTGTCCAGGTTAGGCTCAGAGGAATTGAGCTACAGACAGGCCGCTGGGGAGGCTGAGTGGTACCCTGGGTGGGCTACAGGTGTCTCTCCGTAGCCTGACAGTGGTCCCGGAGAGGCAGGAGGGGCCACTTCAGGTACATACAGCCTGTGTGGTTGCATGGGGCTCCACACACAGAAGGGCCTTGTACTTGGTTTCACACTTGGCTGCTGCCATTCTGAAACTCCTTTTCTTTTCTTTTTCAGTCTGGGGATGACACCTAGGACCTCGCACATGCTAGGAAAGTGCTCTACCACTGAGCTACATCCGCAGACCCCGCCTCGCTTTTTTGTGGTTCTGGGGATTGAATCCAGGGCACTCTACCTCTGAGCTACATCCCCAACCCAATTTTATTTTTTATTTAGAAACTGGTCTCACTAGGTTGCTGAGGGCCTAAGTTACCGAGGCAGTCCACAAACCTGGTATCCTCTGTCTCAGCCTCCCAAGTACTGGGATAATGAGCGTGTGTTACCACTACTGGCTCCTTTTTGTTTTTTCAAAATTAATTTGGAAACAGGGTCTTGCTAAGTTGTACAGCCCAGCCTTGAACTTGAAAAAAAGGCCCACATTTCCATATTGCACTGAATTGGCAAATTATGTTCCTGGCAACAGGAAGGATAGATGGCAGCCTGAAACCAGAGTTCTCATTCCATTTATCTGTTTAGGTGCTGGAATGTGCCTGGCAAGCTTCATCTTGCTCCTCTGAACTTCAGAAACTGAGTTAAATGTGGAGACTACAGCAGTCTTTTTTCTTTTCTTTTCTTTTGTTTTTTTTTTTTTTTTTTGCAGTACTGGGGATGGAACCCAGGGGCATTCTACCAACAAGCTACACCCCCAGTCCTATTTTTTATTCTTTTATTTTTGGTGATACTGGGGGTGGAACCCAGGGGCTTTTCTACCTCCGGGCTATACTCCCAGACCTATTTTATACTTTATTTGGAAACATGGTCTCACTAAGTTGCTGAGAGCCTCACTAAGTAGCTGAGGCTGGCTTTGAACCTTTGCAATCCTCCTGTCTCGGCCTTCCAAGCGCTGGGATTACAAGTGTGCGCCACCACGCCTAGGTTTATTTTTTATTTTGAAACAGGTCTCACTAAGTTGCAAAGGGCCTCACTAAGTAGCTGAGGCTGTCCATGAACCCCAGTCCTTCTGTCTCAGCCTCCCAAATGCTGGGATTACAAGCGTGTGCCACCACACCCGGCTACAGCAGTCTTCTTAAAGGGCCAGATAGTAAACATTTTAGATCTGCAGACCACAAGATCTTTGTCACAACTACCCAGTTAATCACTGCTGTTCTAGATGATATAACAGCAAATAGGTAAGGTTGTGTTCCGGTAAAACTATCTTCTAAGAGAGTGAGGGCCGACTGGCCACCAGGGGTCGCTGTGGGTCCGTGGCTAGGGCTTCCACCTGGGGACTGGTGAAGGCTGCCAGGAGGCTGGCTGAAGCAGAAATAGCAGCTCCAAATAGCACAGCCTCTAACTGAGGAGCTGGTGGAATTCAGATCCTGGCCGGCCAACCTCACCTGTCGGGTGTCACACCGCTGCCAGGTGGTGGGGCCGTGGCGGGGCGCATGCCTCTCGCTGTCTCTGAGACCCAGAGCTAGGCACTGCTTTGCGGGAGCAGGGCTCAGATCCTGAGCTCCAGGGAGGCATGATGGGCCTCACCCATCCTTGCACTCTGTGACCAGCCCAGACAATGCATGGACAGGCCCGGTTGCAGGCCAGCCCAAGAGGGGCGGGAGGAAGTGGCAGTGGGAGGCTGCTATCAGGAACTTCCACTTCCCCTGTGAACCTAGGGGCTCTTGTGCAAAACCACCGCTAGTAGGCTGCCCATTGCAACAGAAGTGACCGGCGCCCCTCGGCCCGCACCCACCTTCGTCAGCTCCTGCTGCAGCTGCTGCCACTGCTCGCTGTAGGTCTTGCGCAGCTGCTGCCGCTCCCGGATCAGCAGGCTCAGCTTGCTCAGGGGCCCCGAGTTCAGGTCTTCTGCGTGCTGCCGCAGCACCCGGCTCAGGCCCTCGGTCTGGCTGGTGATCTCCACCCAGGACTATGGCACAGGATGGGGTAAGCAGGGAAGAGGAGTCTGTGGCTCCCACACCGAGGCCTGCCAAATCTACAGCCTCGCCCAGACGGCCTTGGGAGAGAAGGGCCGGGAGCCCCATAGAAGCCCACCTGGCTGATGGGGCTGTCGGGGACGCCACTCCGGCTCTGGCCACTGCTGTCCTGCACGGACATGTGGTGAAGCAACCCTGCGTACTCCCGGTCACTCTTGACCCGCTGGGCCATCCACTTCCTCATGCCCTCCAGCAGGCGAAGCTCGGCTTCCTGCATCTGCTGCAGGGCGCCATGGCCCTGGGGGCTACACAGCTCCGAAGAGAAGCCCATAGCGTCTTGGGGACAGAGAAGAGCCCATGACTGGGGGCAAAGCAGCAGCTAGAGGCGGAGGGGTGGGTGGGGCAGAGGCTGGCTGCAGGGCAGGAGGAGCTGCACACTGGTGGGAGGCGGTGGAAAAGCAACTGGATCGGGATAGCAGCCTGGCCCTGGATGAGAGCCCCAGAGCGTCCCAGGCCCCAGCCCAAGCCCTAGTGCTCTACATCCCCTTTCCAGTCCTGGGCCTGGGTTCTTTCCCCCAGCACCCCTTAGAGGGTGCGCCAGGGCCCTCGACGGGTCCAAGGCCCAGGCTGGAGCTTCAGGGGCCCCCACCATTGCTCCACCGTGGCCTTCCCCACCAGGACGGGTGTGGGGCTCCCAAGACCAGGCCCACCCACTGCACCCCGGCTCCCCGCGTGGTCGTTGCCTCCTGGGCCTCGAGTTACCAGCACAGGTAGCTGCTCCCCGGGACGGGCGGCCGTGGACCGACTCAGGCCCTGAGCCCCCCGGCCAGTTCCTGATTCCGGGCTTCCTCCTCCCGCGGTTTCAGTTGGCCCAGGCCCTGGGGCGGGCCCGCAGAGGGGAAGGGGCGGGCAGGACGGCCCCCTGCTCGCGCTGGGCCGCAGGCTCCGGCCACGGAAACGGAAGGGAGGGGGAGCTGGGGAAGAATGGCTGTGCGGAGGGCGGCCTGCGCACCAGGCTTCCCCAGGGTCAGCGGAGTCCTGGGAGCGCAGGGAGGGGCCTGGAGCTGGGAAGCACATGGGGTGAGACCCCAGGCAGGTGTCCAGCCCAGGGGGCCAGGGCGGCCCCCAAGAGGAAGGGGGAAAAGCCCAGTACAGCCCACCCCACCCCACGGATTCCCTAAGGAGAGCCACACCAGCCTCCATTTGAATAAAATTCCCAAGTAAATGTCCTGAGAGGCCTGTTCTCAGGCCTGGTTTCATGGTCTCCAGCCCCTTCCTCTGGGCAAGGGCTGACAAGGAACAGGGCTGGGAGTGGAGGTATCGTTTCTTACGTGGGACATAATCCCCCAACACACACACACACACACGCGTGCACATGTGTCATCCAGGTTCAGTCAGGACCCACCTTAGGCCTCAGTCCTGTAGCTGGTAGTCAGGACATAGGACACTTCAGGCCAGGGAGAGATTGGGTAATGGACACTGGCTCACTCACTGTCCACCCTGGTCAGCTTCAGGTCCAGGGTAACTCGCCTCACCCTGGGGCTTGTCTGCAGCTGCTGTCTTTTTCCACGGGGGCTGGGGCATGCGCACCCTGCGGGAGGCCCTAGAACCCCTGGACACTGACTTTGGCTTTCTGACAGGCAGCCAGGACAAAACCAGGCTTAACCAGCCCCAGTCCCTACCCCTGTTCCCAAGAAGTTTCACCACACTGGAGACCAGGCCTGGTTTGCATAGTCTGCACGTTTAATCACTTTAAAACCTCTAACATCATCTCGTGTCCATTAAATAGAACCAACAATTCTGGGCCTGTTTAAATTACAAGGAAAAAAAACTCACTGTGTACCAACCCAGTATCTTACAAAACCAGCTGGGCTGGCCACGAAGTGGAGGGGCGGAGGAGGGGGCGCCCCTGGGCCGGTGGATGGAAGGGATAGGGTAGGGGGAAGGAAGGGGGCTCCCGGGTGGGAGGGGACTGATTGTCCTAATGGGAGGGGTGCAAAGGCACGTCAGAAGAGGGGCTTGGGCATAACGGGTCAGTGCTTTCTCCACCAGGGCACAGTGTTGGAAGGGCTTGGTGCCACCACCTGCCCACCCCTGGCATGTGGAGAACTGGAGACCCATCAGCCCTTGGCACAAACCCCATTTGAAACGCAGATGCCAGCCTGCCCCTCTCAGCGTGACCCCCTTCCTAGAGCCCGCCTGGCTGGGCTGGCTCATGAGGGCCTGGGGCTCAGTTACTTCTCACTCCAGAACGACTGCAGCCCCACGCCTCAGGGCTGGGCAGCCGGGGAAGAGCAGGGTGGACATGGATGTCGGAAGGTAAGTGGTCCAGCTGCTACCCCCATTAAAAATACAAAAAAAAAAAAAAAAAAAAACCCAAAGACCAGCATCTAAAGTGAAATAATCACAAAGTGAAAATATATCCTCAAACAGCTCCTGAGATCCCCACAGGGGAAAGCAGCACGGGTGGGGGCGGGAGAGGCTGTCCGGGCCGTGGCCCCCACCACCACCCAGGGGCTCTGGGACTGAGCGCCAGCAGCCCAGGCGGCCCCGGGCTCAGAAAACAGGGACTTGGGCCCTGGCGGGCGGGGAGGTGCTGGAGAGGAGTGGTCAGGATGCCAGCATGGGCTCCGCAGAGCCTGGGCCGTGCCAGCCTGGCGGGCCTGGCAGCGGCTGTGCTGGGCCTGCAGCTGGAGGCAGGCAGGGGTGCGTGTGCCCCTGGAGGCACCTGCCTTGCCTTGGTCCTTCCTGTGATTGCCACTTCTGCCAAGGCTCCCAGAGGAGCAGGACCGGGTTAGGAATGCCAAAGCCCTTAGTGAGGTGGCCGCCGCCTCCGAATGCCGCCGAGGCCAGCCTCCCTGCTGCCTGATGGGGCCATTATTGCTTTAGAGGGACAGGGCAGGGCAGGGCTGCCACCCGGGCCGGCCTGGGGACCGAGCAGGGCTGCCCCTCTTCACTCCTTGGAACTGGCCTGGCCGAGGCTGTAGCTGCCCTAAAGGTCTCACTCCTCCCCACGTGGAGGGGCGCTTGGTGAGGTGAGGCCCATCCCTGCCTGTCCTGGGGCTCCACCTCGGGCAGCCAGGTGGGCCCAAGGATGGGGGGGAGTGGTTTCTGCCCCTCACCCACCAGCTGGGTCCAAACCCAGTCCCGAGATAAAAAAATACTTTGGTGAGTTAAAAAGTGCCCAAGGAAGGGATTGGCTTGTGGGGCGGGCAGTGGGCGCATCAAAGGGCGCTCTGGTCTTTGATAAAGGCGGTCCTCTCGCCCCGGCCCTCGTCCTCTTCCGAGTCAGACAGGCACTCCTCCTGCCAGGCTTCAGGGAGCAGCCCCTTGTAGGAGATGAGGCCGCGGTCCATGGTGTACACCTTCACCCCCCGGAAGCTGAAGCCTGAGCGCAGCTGCAGGACCAGGAAGACGGTGACAAAGACTAGCACAATGAAGGCGCAGCTGAGGCCGGCCACCACCTCGGGCAGGTGCGAGGGCAGCAGGCCGGCCTGCAGCCGGGGCTCGGCCTCCACCTGGGCAGGCCGCGGCTGCTCCGGGGACTCGCGGCTGCTCTGGCTCTGCCGGGAGCACGTCTGCTCCACGGGGTCCAGCGAGGCATGGCTGGGGCAGCTGAGGCAGTCTGTGGGGGCTGGGCCCTGGCATGTGGCACATGAGGCGTGGCAGGGGGCGCAGACGCTGGCGCGGATGGTCTCTACGTCGTTCTCGGTGCTATAGTGTGTGTCGAGGACTTGGGGCGTGAAGCCTGGCGGGCAGTGCTGGACACAGGTCTTCTGGTGCAGGGAGAAGCCTTCCTCGCACACTGTGGGCAGGAAAAGGCGGGCGAGGGTGGGCTGAGCGCCCCGCGGCAGGTCTGCAGCAGCCCACAGTGCCCACGTCTCCAGAGACTCCTTTTTCTCCTAGAGCTAGGCTTCAGACAGGCACCCACTGCCCCCCGCCCCCAAGCCCCAACAGCACCCACTGTGCACTGACCCACACAGGCCTGGCTGGATGCCAAGGTCTTGCAGCCGCTGCTCTCGGGTGGCGTGGGGAACCCCTCAGAGGCAGTGCCATATAGAACAAGGGTGAATTTAGTCAGCGTCCCTGTTGCAGAGTGGGGGAAGAGCAAGTGTTAGAGGGCACCCACACTTCACCTGGCCTCCCAGATCCTGCGGCCTTCCTCACCCACCCCCGCTGAAGGACCCCCGGTACCATAGTTGTTGGCTTCACTGGTGTTTTCAATCTCCAGGACCCACTCGCCAGAGGGGTCCTCATCCCAGGAATGGGTTGTCATGAAGGCCCAGTCATTAAACCCATCTGCGGAATAGTCGTGTGGCCTGGGGGAGGGGTTAAGCGTGTCCAGCTGACCAATGACACAAGGCACACACCCTCCCTACCACGCAGCCCCGGCCCCGCTGCACTGGAAACGCCTACTGGCTCGGCTGTTTCCCAGGGGAACAAACATTCCCAACCAGGGCACTCAGAGGCACAAGGGTAATTCACACAGAGACACACACTGCCAGCATTAAACTAGGGGCCGGGATTCCTGCGGTCTGAACAGTCCCACAGGATCACGCCACCCTCCAAGAACACCAACAGGGCCTCCGAGGTGTTCCATGATGACTGTCAGGGTGTGTGGGTAAAGGACAGAATGATGTAGGCTGAGGGCCAGAAAGGGGGCAGGGCAAGCACCTGGCGGCCAGCAGGGTGGAACGAGTGCCCATGGGGCTGACCAGGTAGATGGCCAGGTCACCACGACGATTGTAGGACAGGGTGAGCCGTGCCTGAGCGTGCTCCAGCCGGGTGATGTGGCTGGGCTCGCCCAGACACGCGGCCACAGTCTTGCGCACCTCCAGCCGCTTGCCGATGTCCCTGGGTAGAGAGCATCATGTCGGCACGTCAGCCTGGCTCAGAGCAGCCGGCAGCCCCCTGCGGCCCCGGCCCTGTCCTCACCTGGGCTCTGTGAGGACGTCGATGATGCACTTCCGCTGGGGGGCCACCGTGGTCCAGTTCTGGGCCAGGGCCACCATGGCCCCTGCATCCAGGAGCCCGTAGCCATAGGAGTGGCTCACTGTGCGTCGGGAGAAGGCAGGGTTAGCGGGGTGGGGCGGGGGAGCCGCCCGCCCGCCTCAGGGCCCAGCCACGGCCTCACCTTTGCGGCCCACACCATTGGTGGCCCAGTCGTTGGCATTGAGATGGGCTGGCTTTGAGGTCTGCACCACCAGATGCTGCATGTCTCGCCAGGTGAGGTTCTTACTGCCAAGGAGGAAGGGAGAGGCCAGGGTTTGATGTTTCTGGGGAGGGGCCACCCTGCAGAGTGCTGGTGGGCACGGGGCTGCCCCTCACCCACGTACTTGGCCTCCAGGGTGAGAGCGATGATGCCGGCTGCCAAGGGGGCAGAGGCCGAGGTACCCGTGTGAGACTCCGTGCACTTCTGCCGCAGGTCCGTGGTCACCTGCCAGGGGATGATGGTGCACAGGCCTGAGTCGGGGGAGGGGGCCGGAGGGCAACCCTTCCGCTGTCCCTCGGCCGGCGGGCTCTGGGTGCCGCAGATGGCAAGGTGAGCCAGGGTCCAGACACCTGGGTCCCAGCCTCTTGGGCCCTCAGCCTCCCAAGGAATAGGGGCTTCGATTAGAGGTGGGAGAGAAGGCATGCCTTTAGGGAGAGTCGAGTTCTCCAGGCTCAGGAGTCTTAGCGTCCAGCTCGCATTCCACAAGGCCCGAGATCGCCGCCCCAGTGCGCAGCCCCAGGGGACTCACAATCTGCTTCTCATTCTGGTTGCCGCTGCTGTAGGTGGTGGCCAGCGTGGACGAGCAGGCCTCGCTGTACCAGGGCACGTTGCCGAGCTGTGTGGCGCTGCTGATGGACAGCGTGTAGATGCTGTTGGTGTAGCCGTCGCAGTTGCAGCTGTCATGTTCCCGGCCCCCGTTCCCTGAGGCCCAGACAAAGATGGAGCCCAGCCCTCCGCGGCCCTGTGGACAGTGGGCTGGGGTCACTCGGGATAGGGACTCAGGAGAGGCCCAGTGGAAGATACTGCTGCGGACTGGGAAGCCTGGAGCCTCGTTCTCTGGGGACTCTGTGTCTGCCTCTTAGATTTCTATGCACAAAATCAAGATAGGTCAGGATCTCCCACCAAAATGCTCAGAATGGTGATCTCTGGGGAGCGAGGTTATAGGCAATCTTTATTTTACTCTTTCTGTCCCTTAATTTTTTTGGGGAGGGGGCTGGCATCAAATCAGGGCCTTGTTCATGCAAACCATATGCTGAGCTACACCCCAACCCTCATTCCTTGATGTTTTAGTACACATGCTTTATGTAAAATTAAATACAAGAGCAAATAAAACAGAAAAACACCAGGGAGAGAGCTAGGAGAGGACAGTGACCAGTCAGCCCTCGGAGGCCGGCCTGGGCCAGGCCCCCACCTCACCTGACTAACGCCCCGGAAGAAGGCCTCCTCCGCGAGGCGGGCTGGCCCGTCCACTGTCTTGCCGTCGTCCTCGGGACCCCAGCTGGCGCTGTAGATGTGGATGTGGTTGGGGTTCAGGCCGAGCGAGCGTGCCTCCACCGCATCTGTCACCTCGCCATCCAGCATGCGCACCCCTGGCCAGAGGGGGCCGAAGAGGGATGCTTATGGGCCCCGCTGCCAGGGCCCTTCTGGGGACATGCCCAGCCCTGCACCCCAAGGGAGGGTGGAAGCTGGTGCAGGGAAACCCTGAGCCCCTAAGTATTGCCTGTCTCTGCCTTCCCAGGACAAGACCCAGAGGGGAAAAGAGGCAACACCTTCTGCCCCAGCCACACATCCTGAACTAGAAAGTCTCAGGTCCCCAAGGAATGAGCTGGTCAAGACACAGACAAGGACACGGACGGGGTTGTAGGACTTAGGGAGACTTCTCTAAGACACACGCACCCCACGCCACGGCGTCAGCACCAGGGGCCAGCCCTCTGAGTCGCTAAGGACACCCTACAGAACATCCTCGTGGCACACAGTGGGAAGCAGGTAGGGAGAGCTCCCCCACCCAGGGGCGCCCACTCCACCCCAGCTGGAGGGGCTAAGGGCCACACCCACCTCCAATGCGGGCGTTGTAGGCCACGCCCACGCCACAGACGCCGTTGTTGGCCACGGCAGCCACTTCACCCGCACACCGTGTGCCGTGCCTGCAGGACCAGGAGCAGAGCATCAGTGGGTGGACAGAGCCCAGCAGATGCGCCCGACGCTGCCCAGCGGCCCACCCACGCACGAGCCCCTCCTGTGCACACACTCCCCAGGGCTGGCGGCCAGCTCGGCTCTGAGTCCAGCCGAACCAGGACTGCAGGAAGAGACCTGATCCCTTTGGGGGCCTCCAGATCAGCCCCGTGTCCCTGCAGGAAGAGAGGGAAGGGAGAAGCAGCCGGGCCCCACTTCTTACCTGTTGTCATTCATCTGTGTGTACCGCGGCTGGGGGTCAGGGTCCTGGTCGTTGACATCAAAACTAGCCCCAGGATCCTGAGAAGAATGTGGCCGTTGTCAGGAGTGGCATTACCCCGGCAGGACAGGACGGCCCTTGGACACCCACACCAGGGGCCACGGCCCCTCCCCCACCTCCTCACATAATTGCCTGCCAAGTCCGGGTGGTTCTTCTCGATGCCGTCGTCCAGGATGGAGACCACGATACCGTGCCCCGTGAAGCCCTGGGCCCAGGCCTCCTTCACATTCAGGTCCCGCTGAGTGATGCCAGACTGCAGACACACCACCCCGTGCGTCACATCACGAGCTGCACGAGCTTAGGGCACCCCTCCCCACCCCAAAGCTCTTCACCCACCCATCCCACCCCTTGAAGTGCCACCACTGTTATCTGGCCTCTGTGGACATGTAAAGGCCTCTGGGAGATCAGCCCCGGGCTTGGCAGAACGGTAGAGACTGTTCAGCAGGAGAGAAGGGTTCCAAGTCAGCCCCACCCACCCACCCGCAGGACCTCAGAGTGGGCGGTGCAGGTGCAGCGGAAGCTGGGCCCACAGAGGCCACATACCAGGTACCACTGCTGGGGAAACTTGGGGTCTGTAGGCTCCTGGTATATGTCCCGCTTGGTCCGCCGCTTTGCCACCTGCTGCTCTAGCCACTGCACCTGGGGGGAGGGGGAGGTGAGCAGGAGGGGCCCGAGGGCAGGGGAGGCAGCGGCATGGGGTCACAGCCACACTCACTTGAGGTTCCCTCTGCAGCCGGCTGTGCCTCGAGCGGTGAGGCGACAAGGACCGCTTTGTCACCGCTCGATGCCGAAAGTGGTAATAGTCACCGAAGATCTGCAATGGAGCAGGAGGAGAGATGGGCTTTCCACCTGCCGGTCCCCGGGAGGCCAGCCACGAGGGAAGGCTCCTGACGGCAGGGTGGGGCATCTGCTCCTTCTCCCACCCCAGAGAAACATATGGGCACAGAGGGGCACTCGCCCGCAGGCCAACGAGCAGGACAAGCCAACCACTCCTGTCCCTCTGGCCACTCAGCACCTGCTTCCTACCCAGGCCCGGGGGCCAGCCCAACAGCTTCTGCTCTCTGGTGCCAGAATACCTGCCCTCGCTGGCCCCGCCCCAGGTGATGTCCTGGGTTCGGCCAGGGTGCACACATACCTGGCCCAGGTTGTGGAACCCATGCTTTCGGGCCACGCTGTCAGCCACGGCAGGGCCTCCGGCGATGCGCACGGCCCACGTGTTGGTGAAGACCTTCTGGCCACAGGCGTCAGCTGCCAGCAGGACCAAGGCCCCCACTGTGGCTACCACCCATGGCAACCAGGGCCTCAGCTCCATGGGGGGGCAGGCAGCCGGGACCCCGGAGCTCCCGCGTCCTTGGCCTTGTCACAGGGCCTCGGCTTCCACGTGCTTGCTCACCGCCTGTGGCCCCGGGCTGACTGGTGGGGGCATGGAGCCAGGCGGGCAGGGCTGGAGAGGGAGAATGTGAGCTGCCAGCTCTGAGAGGAAACAGACGGGGAGAGTCAGTCTCCCACAAGCTATGCGCAGAAGCTGCCCCTTTCTTCCCGCACCCCTTAGTCAGGGCCCAAAGATGCTCTGAGGAGGGAGTGAAGGGGGGAAAAGCTGGGAGTGCTGGCACATGCCTATATTCCCAGTTCTTGGGAGGCTGAGACAGGAGGATCTCAGGTTTGAGGACAACCTCAGTGAATAGTTAAACTCTCATCAACCTAGTAAGACCCTGTTTCAAAATAAAAAATAAAATAGAACTGGGAGTATAGCTCAGAGGTAGTCTGCCCCTGGGTTCAATCCCCAGTACCACACACACAGGCAAAAAAATAATAAGGTCAAGTATAATGGCCTATGCCTATAATCCCAGCTACTCAGAAGATTGAGTAGGAGGACTGCAGGTTTGAGGCCAAACTTGGCAACTCAGTGAGGCCCTGACTTGAAATAAACAATAAAAAGTCTGGGAGTGTAGCTCAGTGGTAGAGCACTTGCCTAGCAAGCACAAGGCACTGGGCTAAATCCCCAGTATCGAGAAAAAAAAAAGTCTAGCCTCCACAGTCAGCAGGATGGATGGACACACACACCTGACACCTCCCTCCTCAGCCTTCAACCAGGGAGGCAAGTGTAACAGACATAGGATGAAGAAATTCAAGGCTTGAGCCCCTTCATATCAGAAACAACAAATCTAAATCACTGCCATCAAAGTAAAAAAAAAGCATTATAAAACAGTATGTATATATGTCCCATTAAAAAATCTATTTACATATGTATGTTTATACATAACCCAAAACAAAATCTGGAAGGACACACGCTAAAATGTTAACAATGGTTCTCTCAAGATAGTGACAGTTACAAGTAATTATTTCCTTTTTTGTATCATTGTACATTGTTTATGATACTAGGTATGTTTTATAAAGGAATAAAATGTTGGCTTGTGTGTGTGTTACTGAGGTGGAACCCAGGGGCTTTTCTACCTCCAGGCTATACTCCTAGACCAATATATATATATATATATATATATATATATATATATATATATGTATATATATATTTTTTTTGTGGTACTGGGGGTGGAACCCAGAGGCTTTCTACCTCCGGGCTATACTCCCAAACCTTTTTTATATTTTATTTGGAGACAGGGTCTCACTAAGTTGCTGAAAGCCTCACTAAGTAGCTGAGGCTGGCTTCGAACCCGTACAATCCTCCTGTCTCAGCCTCCCAAGCGCGGGAATTACAAGCGTGCGCCACCACGCCCGGCTTCCAGACCTATTTTTTATACTTTATTTGGAAACAGGGTATCACTAAGTTGCTGAGAGCCTCACTCAGTAGCTGAGGCTGGCTTTGAACCTGTGAGATCCTCCTGTCTCAGCCTCCCAAGCGCGGGGATTACAAGCCTGCGCCACCACGCCCGGCTAAATGTTGGCTTTTTAAAAGGCTTTCAAGTGAGCAGGGTCTACCCAACTCAGGAGTTTCCTGATTCAGCAAAACAGGTTCAGCCACACAGAGTGATCTGCAAAGCCCGCTGCCCTGGGAGGAAAGAGCCGGCCGCGGCTTGGTGTCCATGCGCTGAGCACAGTGGACCCAGGGCTTCCCCCCTCTAGGGCTGGTAGAGCTGCCATCTGCAGAGTCAGGGCCCAGGCCCTCTTCGCAGGCCCACCTTTCGTAATCTGAGCTGGGCAACCAGGGCAAACAGGGCTGCTGAGCCAGGAGCACCAAGGTGAGGCTGAATCAATAGTCTGTGTTGTTATTCCTCCTTCAGCAAACAGACACGGAGACCTCTCTGCCTGGGGCCACATAACTGTCCCCACAAAGGGCCCCTGATTAGCCAGAAGCCAAGCACCTGGAGTGGGTGGTATTGGGGTGTCCCAGCCTGGGTGCTGCAGGTATCCTGCCTCCGTGCCAAACTTCTCCAGCCACTTTCAAGCCGCCCACAGAGCCCCGAGGACCCCCCCAATATTCTTGGCCCAGGCTCAGAGGAGGCCACTGTGCTGATGGCAAAATGAAGGCACCCCATTTTACTAAGCCCAGGGCTGCCTGGCAGGCAGGCCGGTGCAGGCCCCCCTCATTTCTCCAGGATGCCCTCAGCCACAACCAGCCTCCTTGGCAGCCCCGGCCCCGCCCTTCAGCCGGTGGGGGGGGCATAATTCCTGGAGTATTTTCAGTTTACACCAAAATAACCTGACAGCTGATGGCGAAGACGTCCACCCACTCCCCCACGCTCCGATGGGCAGATCCACGGGGCGCCAGGCCGGCTGGGGATGGGCAGCCAGATGCACCAGCCCTAGGGGACAAAGGGACCCTAAGTCCCACTTTTGGGGCCCAGAGCCATATGGGAACAGGGCCTCTCCTCCTTCCCCTCCACCTTTTTCTTTTCTTTTCTTTTTTGCAGTACTAGAGATGGAACCCAGGGGCGCTCTATCACTGAGCCATTTTTGTTTTGAGATAGAGTCTTACGAAGTTGCCCAGGCTGGCTTCAAACTTGTGATCCTTCAGCCTCAGCTCCCCAAAGAGCTGGGATCTCTTCCCCTTCCTGCCACACTACTATCTCCTGGGCTCAGATGTTATCCACACAGCCCCTGACCACAGTGCTCTGAGCCTCCAGATCAAGGCAGGTTTCCTCTGAGTCTAGCCCAGGTTCCAAGACACTCGATGGAACCACAGCTGCCTGGCATTGAAAATGATTAACCAACTATTTAATTACCATGCAGCACCCAGAAAGAAAGCGGACTTCAGGCACAACAGAACAGTCCCCCAAGAAAGAAGGCCCGCCTCCCCTACCCAGTGTCCCAAGCCATGGTGAGAGGTGCTTCCAGAGCCCCATGATACCCCTTGGACAGCTCTGCTTCAGCATCCAGGACAGAGGGAGCACCCCAACACCCCCCCACACACACACACAAAGAACAGGAGGGGAGAACAATGAATGAATGGGATGGGCTTCTCCCCACCCCCATCCCAGACTCTGACTCACCCTCTGAGTCCCAGTTGTCGTAAACCCCAAGGCTTGCTGTACCTCTAGCCTCCTGTGATGGCTCTTACACAGGACTCGGCTCCCGGCTCCCGGCAGCCAGGCAGGGAGCTCTGAGTGCTCTTCCTGCCAGAGTTCTGGGGCAAAACTCTTTTTTTAGCCCCAGACCCTTTGGACACAGACACCCCATGACACCCAAACTGTACCTACCCCAGGTGAGGCAGTTTTCCCGGGCACCGCGCCGGGCTTTGAGACAGCCACAGAGCAAGCCACTGAGGGCCTCTGGGAAGTCCGGCCAGGTCTCTCTCTCGGGCAGAGACCCGAAGCCAGGTCCTGTTACAGGCTCTGGGAGGCTCCCACGAAATTCTGACTCCTAGTTCCTGCTCGGCTACTATCTGCTGTGTGATCTTACACGAGTCACTTCCTCTCTGGGCCTCAGTTTCCTCGGTGGTCAGAACTGTTAGACCAGCGGTTTGCAAACTTTTTCCCCCGCCACAGAAGCCTCTTCCAGAGCACAGCAGATCTCGGTGGAGGCCCCGGGACCGGAGAGCCGGCGCGGGGCCTGGCCGCCGGTCCGCACCTGGCCGGCAGCGCGGCCGCCCCGGCCACGTCACGTGGGCCCGGCCGCGCCGCTCCGCCGCAGGTAGCGCGGGCCCGGGGCCCGGGGCGGCGCTCCCGCCCCCGCCCCCGGCCGCCGGCCCCGGCCTCCCCGGCCCGCCGCGCAGGTGCCGACCCGGCCGGCGCCCCTCCTCCGCCCGCGGCCCCGGGCCGGGCGCCCGGCCGGGCAGGGGGCGCCCTTCCGGCCCGCCGCCCGCGCCCCGCGCTTACCGAGCGGCCGGCGGCCACGCTTCCCGGGCGGCGGCGCGGCCTGGCCGGCGGGACCGCGGCCTGGCCGGCGGGCGGAGCGCGGCCTCTGTCGCGGCGGGGGCAGCGCCGGCCGCGGCGCGGGCTTGTTTACTCGGCCGCTGTCACGGCGGCGGCGCCCGGCCCGGCTCCTCCTCCGCGCCGCCCCTCCCCCGGCGCCTCCTCCCGCCGCCGCCGCCGCCGCCGCCGCAGGCCCGGGCTCGGCTCGGGCGCCGCGAGCTCCGGGCCGCCGGGCGCTGGAGGCCTGGCCTGGGCGCCGCGGAGGGGGAGGGAGGCCCGAGGCGTCCCTGCCCGGCCCGAGGCGTCCCAGCCCGGCCCGAGGCGTCCCTGCCCGGCCCGAGGCGTCCCAGCCCGCCCCGCCGCCCCGCCGCCCGAGTTTGGGCATGGCCGGCTTCGAGCCCTGGGACGGCCCACCTGGGGTACCCGCTCCGAGGTCCAAGGCACAGCCGCCGGGAAGCTCCTGGCCTCCTGTAGGGTGCCAGGAGTCTCGGTCTTATTTGCTTCCGTGGACACAGGTGGCTATATATCAGCAGAAGTAGCCCCCTCCTTTTAATTTCTTAAATGCACCCCCCCCCTCCCCCGAGCCAACCAAATGCCAGGCACCTGGCCGGTCGCCCGACGTTATCTCCTCCTTTACGTACATTTTTTAAGCCACATAATCCTTTCGGGTTAACATCTTTAATCCCATTTTTCAGATAAGGAAACTGAGGTGCATTAAGTTTAAATAATTTGTCGCAGGCCTCAGAGCCTGCAAGAGACCTGGGTTTTGGCAGAGGCTGAATCCAAGCTACTTGCAGTGTACCAGCCCAGGCGCTCTCCCTCCCTGGGTCCCTGCCCTAGAAAACGTCTGTGCTACTTGGCCGAGGTCACCGCTTCAACTGAGAAAGAAAAGAGGGAAAACGTGGCCAAGGGCTTCACAGGCTGGGTTATTCCAAGGTCGCCGAGCAGCCTCTGCCCGTCCCTTCCCGCTCCCCGTGAGACCTGGCAGCGTCATGCCATCCCGGCACCTTAAAGGTTCCCGGATAATGATTAAAAACAAATGCGCTAGGTGCTTCCTAGGACCCGGGCACCCTCCTGAGCCCGTCTGTGTGTTAGCTCATTTCATCCTCACCACAGACCCCGTGAGATGGGTACAGGACGTCTTCCAATAGGAGCTTTTGTTTAAGAATGCTGGAGATTGAACCCAGGCCTTGAACGTGCTAGGCAAGAGTTCTACCACTGAGCTACCACCCAAGCCCTTTCTATTTTATTTGATCCTCTTCCCTCGGCCTTTTGAGCAGCTGTGATGACAGGCGTGTGCCACTGTGTCCGGCTGCCATTTAGGTAGCTTTTATGCATCGTCTATATTTTACAAAGGAGGAAACAGGCCCAGAGAGGCTCTGAAAGGTCAGCGGCGAGCCTGGATTCAAGCCCCTTCGGCACTGTTTGTATCGTGCCTCCTTGATGTCCCAGAGCCTCCATTACCTCTGTGTCAAATGGAGATAATATCCAATTTGTGGGATCCAGTACTTTTGGGGGACCTTTATAAACCCAGCAGAAGCTGGAAGAATGCGGGGTCCTCCAAGTTGAGAGGTAAGTCCATTAAGTCGAGCTGGCCACCCCCAGACCGGGCACTTTCCCCCACAAAGAGCCAGGTCTGGGAGGTATCTCCCGGGGTGGCCCCTACAGTCCCAACCACATTGGAGTATAGAACAATACTGCCCTGAGACTGAGGCCGGAAGTGAGTCAGGGCTCTTCCTAGGCTGTGAGCAAGAGAACCCACTGAGGGGAAATAGGGACAGGGCTGGCCCCACCTTGCCTGGAGCCCCGTGGCTCCTCCCACCTGTCCTCTGGCCCAGAAGAAAGGTCAGCCCAGGAAAAGGAAAAAAAAAAAAAAAAAAAAAGCAAGGCTGCGGACCCACCCATGGCTGGAGGCTGGCCCCAGGGGAGCCCCTGGGGGCTTTGGAGGGAGCTGGAGGCGGGGCTGTGCAACTTCCTAATTCCGTCAGCCGGCCCCTCACGAGGATCGAGCCTTTGGAATAAGGGCAGAATTCCTTAAACTGCGTGCTCAGAGGTGCCTCACTGAGGGGGCGGGAAAGGGAGGGGCCACGCAGGTGAGCACCTGTCTGCTTGGCCCAGAGCGTCATCCCTCAGCACACTATGGGGTTCCCAGAAGATTGCATTTGCAACAGTTCTGCTATAAAGAACTTGGAAGCCTCTCTCTTTCTCTCCTCTCTGAGACACCTCTGGAGAGAATCCAACTGCCCCAGCTCAGGACTTCAGCCTTTATCTCTTTGAAACAAGTCTTGTGGGCAGGTATTGTCCTCTTTATCTCCACAACGATTGAAGTGAGGCCTAAGGGCTTAGAAAGTTAAACTACCTCTGAGGCCCAGGACTCTGAGGACCCAGCGCCTTAGTTGCCCAGGGTCCTCTGCTTGGGCATTAACAGTCGTACTCAGCCTTTCCTGGGACTCTGGAAGCCGGATATGGGAGAAGCAGAGTCTGGTGGGTACAGCCTGGGCAGGAGGTTCCCTGGTTTTCCCACAGGTATCTAGAATGAAGGGACCAGCCTGCTAGACTTTTCTTTATCCTTGATTTGGGGCTAATCTATGGGGCTCCTTAGAGTAACCAAGGCCCTAAATTCACCCAGTTGCATTGTCCCCTTGGGGTGCTGTGACAGCCCCCATCCCTCCAACCTCTTGCCCACCTCAAACAAATCCTTCAGCAGCAGCAGCAGCACACTTGGCATTAGTCAAAATGTCCGTGCAGGCAGAGAAGGGTGCAGGACAAAGTTTGGAGGGTGCTTTTCTGAGGACGAGCATCGAGAGCTTTGTGTTGTCTTCCTCTCAGCTAACCTGCATTTCCAGGAACATCTACAGTAGCTCTTTAATGCGACAACCAAGCCTTCAAGTCATGGAAAATTGAATAAAGCATGTCCATACGTCACCATCTAGCTCCAGAACACCTGGGGTCCATCCTGACCGCCGTGCTTCCCCCTCTGGCTACGGTGCCTCTGGCGGACTCCTGTCCCTTCCAGTTCTGGCTAAAGGACTTCAGGAAAGCCTCCTTTATATGACAGGCACCCAGGGCGGCTGTGGGTGGGGGGAGGAGCTGGAGACCAGAATGATTTGGTGGTGACATATTGGGTCATGCTGGGACTGGATCCCAACAGGGCCCGTTTATTGGGGTGGGTCCGCACTTACCTTTCACCATCTGGCTCCACCGCATCCCAGGCGCTTGTTGGTTTAATGGCGTTCCTTGGCCAGCTCCGTGTCTTCTGCAGTGTTTTTAATACTCGGGCAAGCTACCCACAATTAGGCACCTAATAAATGCTCCGGGCACAGTCTTGTCTGGCAGACATTTGTGGAGCAGCAGCTGAATGTTGGGCCCTGGTTCCCCGGTCCCTTAGGGCTTGTCCTCAGGAAGCCAGAGCCTGCCTCTGGTAGAGGTGGAAGGAAGGACCCTGTATCTGTGACCTCCATAACCTTGAGTTGCAACAGCCTGCAGCCCCTCCAGAGAGGATGGCCAGCCATCGTGCCTTCTTGTCCAGTTTCCCAATCAGCTGGTCACCTGGAACAGGGCTTTTCAACCTGGAGGTTTGTGACATCTTGAGCTGGGTCAGTCTCTGTTCTAGGACCATCCTGTGTCCTGTGGGATGCTCGGCCACCTCCCGGTCTCTAAACCCTCGCACCCCCACTCCCATGGCAACAACCCAAAAGGTCCCCAGACATTGCCAACATTCTGAGTGACGACCTCACTCCTAGCGGAGGGCCAGCGATACAGCGAGGAGCAGGACGTCACCGGGCGGAGGCAGATGTGTCAGAGTTGGGGGCAGCAGGAGTGGAGGGCTGAGGACCGCAGCAAGACAGTGCCCAAGCCCCGAACCGCCTCAACATGGCAGTACCACCCGGGCCCTTGGTGCCGAGGGCAGTCATGCGCATCTCATGACATCCGAGGACATCACTTTCAGAATATCAATGATAATGCTGACTCAAGGGTAATCCAAGTAGCCTGCGTACCTGTGGTCCTAGAACCAGGGAGGCAGAGGCAGGAGGGCCTCTGGAGTCCCTCAGTTTGAGGCCAGCCTGGGCAACATAGTGAGACCTCCATCTCAAAAATAATACACACACACACACACACACACACACACACACACACACACACACACCAGCACAGTGGTATACACCTGTTACCCCAGCTACTCCAGAGGCTGAGGCTGGAGGACTGCAAGTTGAAGACCAATCTGGTCAACTAAGTGAGACCCTGTCTCCAAATTAAAAATAAATAAATGAATAAAGCCGGATGTGGTGGCACACACTTGTAACCCTAGTACTTGGGAGGCTGAGACAGGAGGATCATAGGTTCACAGACAGACTCAGCTATTTAGTGAGGCTCTCTGCAACTTAGTGAGATCCTGTTTCAAAATAAAGAATAAAAGCCGGGCGTGGTGGTGCACGCTTGTAATCCCTGCACTTGGGAGGCTGAGACAGGAGGATCACGCAGGTTCGAAGCCAGCCTCAGCTACTTAGTGAGGCTCTCAGCAATTTAGTGAAACCCTGTTTCCAAATAAAATATAAAATAGGTCTGGGAGTATAGCCCAGAGGTAGAAAAACCCCTGGGTTCCACCCCCAGTACCACCAAAAAATAAAAAATAAAGAATAAAAATAGGGCTGGGGGTGTAGCTCAGAGGTAGAATGACCCTGAGTTCAATCCTGTCCCACAAGAAAATAAAAATAAATAAATAAATGAAAATAACTGGGCATGTAGCTCAGTGATAGAGCACCCTTGGGTTCAGTTACTGGTACAGTGAAATTGAATTGAAGGCAGACATGGTGGCAGATGCCTGTCATCCCAGTACTTGGGAAGCCGAGACAGGATGACCACAGGCTTGAACCTCAGCACAGCCTCAGCAACCTGGACCCTCAGCAACTGAGCAGGACCCTGTTTCAAGATAAGAGAAGAGGGGAGCTGGGAGTGTAGAATGCCCTTGGGTTCAGTCCTCAGTACAAAAAAATTAATCATTTAATTAATTTAATTATAAGGGCTGAGGGTATGGCTCCGTGGTAGAGAGCTTGCCTGGAATGAGTGAGGTCGTGGGTTCAATCCCTAGTCCCACAAAATAAGTTAACAGAACAAAAAAAAGCACCATCCTCGAGCCGGGCGTGGTGGCGCACGCTTGCGGTCCTCGTGCTTGGGAGGCTGAGACAGGAGGATCACAGGTCCGCAGCCAGCCTCAGCGACCTTGTGAGGCCGTCTGCAACTGAGTGAGACCCTGTTTCCAAATAGGGCTGGGGGGTAGCTCGGAGGTAGAATGCCCCTGGGTTCCATCCCTAAACCCGCCAAAAAAAAAAAAAAATACTTGCAGTTTATGGTGCGTTAAATATTATGCCTCATATGAAGCTGTTTTTGTTTTGTGTTGTTTTGTGGCATTGAACCCAGGGGCATCCTACCTCTGAGTTATTTCCCAGCCCTATTTTATTTATTATTATCATTATTATTAGTGGTATTGGGGATAGAACCCAAGGACATTCTACCTCCAAGCTACAGCCCCAGCCCTATTTTTTATTCTTTATTTTGAAACAGGGTAGCCGGGCATGGTGGCACACACTTGCAATCCTAGCGCTTCGGAGGCTGAGACAGGAGGATCGCACAGGTTCGAAGCCAGCCTCAGGTACTTAGTGAGGCTCTCAGCAACTTAGTGAGACCCTGTTTCCAAATAAAGTATGAAAATAGGTCTGGGAGTATAGCCCGGGAGGTAGAAAAGCCTCCGGGTTCCACCCCCAGTACCACAAAAAATTAAATTAAATTAAACAGGGTCTCACTGAGTTGCAAAAGGCCTCACTAAGTGGCTGAGGCTGTCTGTGAACCGCAATCCTCCTGTCTCAGCCTCCCAAATGCTGGGATTACAAGAGTGCGCCACCACACATGGCTAGTTATTTTATTCTTTATTTTGAAGTAGGGTCACACTAAGTTTCAGAGGGCCTCACAAGTTGCTGAGGCTGGCCTCAACCCTGCCATCCTCCTGTCTCAGCCTCCCAAGTACTGGGATTACATGAGTGTGCCACCAGGCCCGGCTATTCTTTATTTTGAAACAGGGTCTCACAGAGTTTCAGAAAGCCTCACTAAATTGCTCAGACTGGCTATGAACTTGAGATCCTCCTGTCTCAGCCTCCCAAGCACTGGGATTACAGGAATGTGCCATCATGCCTGTCTGATAGGTTTTTCAAATGTTGTTATTTATTTATTGTTTTGGAAAGAGTCTTGCTAGGTTGCCAGGAGCCTTGCTAAATTGCTGAGGCTGGCCTTGAACCTGTGATCCTCCTGTCTCAGCTTCCCAAATACTGGGATTTCATGTGTGTGCCACCATGCCTGGCTTACAGTGTATTTAATTATTTAAAGTATTAGTGCTTGAAGGGCATTATTCTGGAGATTCTTGTGGAGTAGCCCATTTCTTGACTGTGCTACGTAAATGAGTAGTCATTATAAATCCTTAAAAAGGGAGAGAGCGCCGGGCGTGGTGGCGCACGCTTGTCATCCCCGCGCTTGGGAGGCGGAGACAGGAGGATCGCGCAGGTTCGAAGCCAGCCTCGCTGGCTTAAGAGACCCTGTTTCCAAATAAAAAATATAAAATGGTCTTGGATGTAGCTCGGAGGTAGAAAGGTTCCATCCCCAGTAAAAAAATAATAATAATAATAATAAGATCCAGGAGTGGTGGTCCACGCCTATCATCTCAGTACTAGGAAGGCTGAGACAGGAGGATCGCAGGTTCAAGACCAGCCTCAGCAACTTAGCGAGGCCCTCTCCAATTTAGTCAGACCCTGTTTCAAAATTTAAAAAAAAGTAAAATAGGGTTGGAGGTTTAGATAAGAGATAAGAGATGTTCCTGGGTTCAATCTCCAGTACCACAAGAAAGAAAGAAAGAAAGAAAGAAAGAAAGAAAGAAAGAAAGAGAAAGAAAGGGAGAGAAACAACCATGAGTGCAGGGTTAGCCTAAAGGACAGAACAGCAGGCTCCGTGTCCGTCCAGCAGCAGCCTGTCCTCAGCTTAGGAGAGCACTGGAGAGTCTTTCCATTGGGTGATGCTATCAAAACATGTCTAGAACGGCATTATCAGGGGCTTGAGAAAGTAAAATAACAAATGGAGTGCTAGCTGCCAGGAAGGGAACAGATGATTCTGGAAATTACAGGCTCCTCCACTAACTTTAATCCCTAAAACAAACATTGCTGGGGAAAGAGTTACCTAATACCTGGAGGCGGGCAGGCGGGCACAGAGCACCTGGGAATGATGCGCACCTCCGGGAGCAGGTGCCGTCGCCGGCGCCGGCCTGCTCGTCACAGGCTGCCCGAGGGGCCACACTGGCAGGGAGGGATGCCTGAGACAGCCGGGAGGGACAGCTCCGGGAGGCGACAGCCAGGGCCCTCCGCAGGGCCCACCAGGTCCTCAGAGGCCGAGCTGGGCCGGGACCAAGGAGGGGGTGGTGGTAGGGATGTTACACGTGGGAACACAAACCTCTGCCCTGGAAGCCTGAGTGTGTACCAGCGCGTCACGCATTCGTTTGGGGGGTACCAGTTGAGCACCTACTGGATGCAAGACCTCTCCCAAGGCCCCGGTGTGGTGAGAGGGACTGACAATGCACGCGCGCACGCTCCAGTTAATAAGGGAGGTTCAGATTGCCACGAGTCCACGGGACAGCAAGAATACAGAGGGCGATGTGGCTGGTGGCGCACACCTGTTGACCCAGAGGATTGCACGTTCAAGGTCAGTCTGCGTAACTTGGTGCGACCCTGTCACTACGGTTCTCACTAATAAAAAGGGCTACAGGTGTAGCTCGGTGGTAGAACACGAATCCAGCATGGGTGAGGCCCTGGGTTCAACCCCAACACCACAGTCACAAAAAGAAGGAGTTAGCCGGGCGTGGTGGCGCACCCTTGTAATCCCCGCGCTTGGGAGGCTGAGGCTGAGACAGGAGGATCGCACGGGTTCGAAGCCAGCCTCAGCTACTTAGGCTCTCAGCAACTTAGTGAGACCCTGTTTCCAAATAAAATATAAAAAAGGTTTGGGAGTATAGCCCGGAGGTAGAAAGCCTCTGGGTTCCACCCCCAGTACCACCAAAAAAAAAAAAAAAAAAAAAAAAGGGGTTAATATGGGGTACTGGGGGAAGGAAGGGCGACTGTCCTTGGGGGTATCAGGGACAGCCTCTGGAAGGAAGTGATTATATATATATATATATATATATATATATATATATTTTTTTTTTTGCGGTACTGGGGATGAAACTCAGGGGCATTCTACCTCCGAGCTATACCCCCAGCCCTATTTTTTATTCTTTATTTTGAAACAGGGTCTTACTGAGTTGCAAAGGGCCTCACTAAATAGCTGAGGCTGTCTGTGAACCCCATGATCCTCCAGTCTCAGCCTCCCAAATGCTGGGATTACAACCGTGCACCACCATGCCCGGATCAGGAAGTAATATTTGAACTGAAGCTCCAGAAAGAGGCAAAGACAAAGATCTAGAGGGCGGGGCCTCCCAGGGCAAGGATGGGCCAGCGATTGGGCTCGTGCACCTGCAGTGCAGACACTGCTCGGAGCAGCACCAAGAGAGGCCAAGAGAGGGAGAGACAAATGAGGGGTGACAGGGGCTAGATCGGGGTGCACTTGGCAGGCTGCTAAGATGATGGGCAGTGTTTGGAGAATTTTACTGATTTACCTTTTTTGTGTGGTAGTGGAGATTGAACCCAGTGGGCATTTTGCCAATCTCAGCCCTATTTTTAAAATGTTTATTTTGAAACAGGGTCTTACTAGGTTGAAGAGAGTCTGCTGTCCCTGATCCTGAGATGTTCCTGTCTCCGCCTCCTGAGTACTGGGGTAACGGGTGTACACCACCACGGCCGGCTTAACTTTTTTTTTTCAGTGCTGGAGATTGAACGTAGGACTACAAACATGCTAAGCAAGTGCTCTACCCGAGCTGCACTCCCAGCCCTTTTAATTTTATTTTGAGATAGGGTCTAAGTTACCCAGGCTGGCCTTAAACTTGCAGTCATCCTGCCTCAGACTCCCAAATATCTGGGATTATGGTGTGGGCCACCACATCTGGCTAATTTACCCCCACTCTTTTTTTTTTGTACTGGGGATTGAACATATATGTCCAAGCTACACCCCAGCTCTTTTTATTTTGAAACAGGACCTCACAGACATGTGGTGGCACACACTTGTAATATCAGTATTTGGGAAGCTGAGACAGGAGGATCACAGGTTCGCAGCCAGTCTCAGCTAATTTTGAGGCCCTACACAACTTAGTGAGACTCTGTTTCAAAATAAAGAATAAAGCCGGGCATGGTGGCGCACACTTATTACAGTGATCCCGGTACTTGGTAGGCTGAGACAGGAGGATCTCAGGTTTGCAGCCAGACTCAGTAACTTGTGAAGTCCTCTGCAATTTACTGAGACCCTGTTTCAAAATAAATAATAAAATAGGACTTGAGGTTTAGTTCAGAGGTAGAATGCCCCTGAGTTCAATCCCCAGTACTGCAAAATAAAAAATACATAATAAATAAACAAACAAATAAAATCTCTCCAAGTTGTTGAAGGCCTCACTAAACTGCTGAGGCTGGTCTGGACCCTGCAATCTTCCTTCCTCAGCCTCCCAAGTATGTGGGTTACAAGCATGTGCCACTGTGCCTGGCTAAATTATGCTTTTTAAGGGACTCTGTTTACTGTGGAAAAAAAGAGATATAGGGAGAAAGAGTGGGAATCCACGACAGCCCTACGCAGAATGCACGCCAGGTGACCCTTCCCCGGTGTTGTATATTGGGAGCCTGGCTTGGGGGCCGAGTGACTGTCAACAACCAGTAGAGCAGGTGTTGGGGCCTAAGTAGGGCTGGGAAAAAAGGTCAGCAAGTCGGCACACGTTTCTCCTGGGAGAGGGGGTTTCTGCAGAGCACGAGGTGGTGAGGGAGCCGGGCCTGGGGTCCTGCCACCCAACTGATGCTTCTCCCTAAACCACAGCCCATGGGTATAGTTGTCAACTTGGCAACAAAGAGATGCTTTGAATTAAAAGCATCTGGGGCAGGGGTGCCACCATTGTCAGCTCTATTTTACAGACTCGGACACCGAGGCCTAGAGCGTTACTGGGAGAGCACTAGGAGGAGGAAGCCTCGGGATGGACGTGGAGGCACGCGAGTGGGAAGCCCACGCACAGGCCACGCTGCGGCTGACAGGCAGATCCGCTCAGGCGGGGCCACGTGGGAGACGAGCCTGTGAGTCACGCGGCCTGGCTCACCTGCCTTCTCACAATGGTCCACGGTGGGTTTCCTATTAGGTCTGTGATGAGTCATCACTGAAGTGCGCCCCCACCCCAACCCCACCCACGAAACCCGATGGCGTGCGGGTGGGCAGCCCAGTCTTGGATTCAAATTCAGCTCTAAAACACTCTTGAATGCCTACCCTCCCAGGGCCTCAGTCTCCTGTGAAACAGGACACCACGGTAGCCAGCTCATCAGGTGACAACCTGAAGTGGCTGGCACGACCCGGGCCAGCACCGGAGGCTGCCACACCTGCGTGACCTCCTCCTTCCTGCCGGACCCAGAGCTCTTCCAGCTGGCTGGCCCACGAGATTTTGCCAGTCTTTCTACTTTGACCTGAACCCAGACCTCCTGGGTGGTTTCCACCCCCCCCCCCCTCGGCAGTTCTTTTCCTTTGGTTTCTTTTGTGATACTGGGGTTTGAATGCAGGGGCGTTCTACTTTTGAGAAACCCTCAGCCCCCCCCCCTTTTTTTTTGCAGTACTGGAGATGGAACCCAGGGGCATTGTACCTCCGAGCTACACCCCCTGCCCTATTTTTATTCTTATTTTGAAACCGGGTCTCACTGAGCTGCGGAGGGCCTCACTAAGTAGCTGAGGCTGTCCGTGAACCACGATCCTCCGGTCTCATCCTCCCGAATGCTGGGATTACAAGCGTGTGCCACCACGCCCGGCTCTTTTTATTTTTGAAACAGGGTCTCACTGAGTTGCAGAGGGCCTCACTAAGTAGCCGAGGCTGTCCGCAAACTGTGATCCTCCGATGTCCGCCTCTGGAATGCTGGTATTACAAGCGTGTGCCACCATGCCCAGCTCCCTTTTTATTTTTTATTTTGAAACAGGGTCTTGCTAAGTTCCTGAGGCTGGCCTCCAGACCCTTGGTCCTCCTGTCTTAGCCTCCCAACTACTGGGATTCCAGAAGAGCCGGCACCGCCCTTCTTTTGGCGCTGTGGGCGGCTTCTTTTCCTAGGCAGGCGAGCTGCCAGACTCCTAGCACAGTGTGTACCCTCACTGCAGCCTTTGTGTGGCCTGGCGCCTGGCTAGCTCATGAAGTGCCCTGTGCCCCTTTTGCAAGCCACTTGACCCTTTGCCCCTGAGGTCAAAGGCCAACAAACAGTTCTCTGAGGCAGCACCTCCCCACTTGTTCACCTCTCCGCACATGGACCATGGCGCGGGTGGGTGCACAGGCCGGGCTGGTGGGGCCTGTAGGTGGCGCTGGGCCTGGGGCCTGCGTGGGGCGAGACGGAGGGACCTAGAGTGCATGTGAGGGACACTGGTGGGCAGGGCTCTCTGAGGGACAGTGGCTATTGCTAGCTTCTTTCCTCATGGGGTCTCAGCAGCTCCATCTTCCTGACCTGGATTTGGAGAGGAGTAACTTGCAGATAGGGCCTAGGGAGAGTGTTTTCCGGGAAGGAGACAGGGCTTGTTCTTACCAGGACAGTGGGTCTCAGGAAGGGGATTCTCGAAGCCTCCCAGTGCCAACATAATTTTTTTTAATGTTATGTATATATTCCTTTTTCTTTTCTTTTCTTTCTTTCTTTCTTTCTTTCTTTTTTTTTTTTTTTGGTGAAACCCAGGGCCCTTCTACCTCCAGACTTTATACCCAGTCCTATTTTCTTTCTTTTTTTTTATTTTATTTTTTTATTTTTATTTTTATTTTATTTTTTATTTTTATTTTTATTTTTATTTATTTATTTATTTATTTTTTGGTGGTACTGGGGTTCCTGGAAGCCCTTCTACCTCCGGGCTACACTCCCAGACCTATTTTTACATTTTTATTTGGAAACAGGGTCTCCTAAACCAGCACGCGCGGCTGGCTTCGAACCTGCGCGATCCTCCTGTCTCAGCCTCCCAAGTACTGGGGTTATAGGCATGTGCCACCATTTCTGGCTTATATATTCCTTCTTACTGCTTTTATACAACAATTAATGTAAGATGTACAGATAATACATGATTCAGAGGTCAAAATTACCTAGAAAAACACAGCCAGGCATGGTGACACATGCCTGTAATCCCAGTACTTGGGAGGCTGAGACAGGAGGATTGTGGGTTCACGGTCAGCCTCAGCTACTTGGTGAGGCCCTCCGCAACTTAGTGAGACCCTGTTTCAAAATAAAGAATAAAAAATAGGGCAGAGGGTGTAGCTCGGAGGTCAAATGCCCCTGGGTTCCATCCCCAGACCCGCAAAAAAAAAAAAAGAAAGAAATAAAAAACCCAGGCATAGTGATGCATGCTTGCAATCCCAGCATTCGGGACTGAGACAGGAGGATCGCACGCTTGTAATCCCTGCGCTTGGGAGGCGGAGACAGGAGGATCGCGCAGGTTCGAAGCCAGCCATGCGGGCTTAAGAGACCCTGTTTCCAAAATAAAAAGTATAAAAAATAGGTCTGGGAGTGTAGCCTGGAGGTAGAAGGGCTTCCAGGAACCCCAGTACCACACACACACAAAAAAAAATTATTTGGAGACAGGATCTCACTAAATTGCTAAGGGTGACTTCAAACTTGTAAACCTCCTGTCTCCGCCTCTGAAGTGTGAGCCACCATGCCTGGCTTTTTGGATTTAATTTATACATTCAGTGTTGCTTTTTGCGAGGAAAAAAAAGTAGGCACATCACAAATCATAACACATTTATCTTTTTTTTTTTTTTTTCAGAACTGGGGGTTGAACTCAACCACCATACCTGGATTTCTTTTCTTTCTTTCTTTCTTTCTTCCTTTTCTTTTCTTTTCTTTCTTTCTGTACTGGGATATTCTACACTCCCAGCCTGATTTTTTTCCCCATAACTGGGGTTTGAAGCCAGAATCATGTTACCTTTGAGCCATACTCCCAGCCCTATTTTTTTTTTTATTCTTTATTTTGAAATAGGGTCTTACTAAGTTGCAGAGAGCCTCACTAAGTAGCTAAGGGTGGTAGTGACCCTGCGTTCCTCCCATCTCAGCCTTCTAAATACTGGAATTACAAGCAAGCGCCACCACCCCCAGCTTTGATTTAAAATTTTTTTTTAAATTTTATTTTGGTACCGGGAACTGAACCCAGGGGCATTTTACCCCCAAGAGAAACCCTCAGCCCTTTTCTATTTTTATTTTTATTTTTTATGGTACTGGAAATTGAACCCAGGGGCATTCTACCTCTGAGCTACATTCACAGCCCTATTTTATTATTTATTAATTTATTTATTGAAGTACTAGGGATGGAACCCAGGGGTATTCTACCTCTGAGCGACACCCCTAGCCCTACTTTTTATTCTTTATTTTGAAACAGGGTCTCACTGAGTTGCAAAGGGTCTTACTAAGTAGCTGAGGCTGTCTGCAAACTGTGATCCTCCTGTCTCGGCCTCCCCCCAGAGTGCTGGGATTACAAGTGCATTTTTTATTTTGATACAGGATCTCACTAAGTTGCAAAGGGCCTCACTAAGTTACTGAGGCTGGCCTCAAATTTTCTATTACCCTGTCTTTGCCTTCCAAGGTCTGGGATTACAAGTGTGCACCACCATGCCTGACATATACATACATATATATATATATATATATATATATATATTTTTTTTTTTTTTTTTTTTTTTTCGGGTCTGGGGGTGGAACCCAGGGGCATTCGACCTCTGAGCTACACCCCCTGCCCTATTTTTTATTCTTTATTTTGAAACTGGGTCTCACTGAGTTGGAGAGGGCCTCACTAGGTAGCTGAGGCTGTCCACGAACGGCGATCCTCTGGTCTCAGCCTCCCAAATGCTGGAATTACAAGCGTGCGCCATCACGCCTGGCTCCTGGCTTATATTTTTACTTTTAAAAATTGTCTTGTTATGCCAGGCATGGTGGCACATGCCTGTAACCTCAGTACTTGGGAGACTTAGACAGGAGGATCACAGGTTCCAGGCCAGCCTTAGCATTTTAGTGAGACCCTGTTTCAAAATAACAAAAGGGCTTTGGATGTAGTTTACTCTTTTTTTTTTTTTTTTCGGGTCTGGGGGTGGAACCCAGGGGCATTTGACCTCCAAGCTACACCCCCTGCCCAATTTTTTATTCTTTATTCTGAAACAGGGTCTCACTGAGTTGCGAAGGTCCTCACTAAGTAGCTGAGGCTGTCCGCGAACCGCGATACTCTGGTCTCAGCCTCCCGAATGCTGGGATGACAAGCGTGCGCCACCGCGCCCGGCTTGGATGCAGTTTAGAGGTAGAATGTTTCTGGGCTTAATCACCAGCACAAAAAAAAAAAAAAAAAAAAAGAAAGAAAGAAAGAAAAAGGAAAGTCTCCCTAAATTTCTGAGGCTGTCCTCAGATGATCCTCCTGTCTCAGCCTCCCAATCACTGGGATTACAGGTGTGTGCCATCATGCCTGGCCTTATTTCCTATTTTGAAACAGCGTCTCACTAACTTGCTGAAACTGACCTTGAATCTGCGGTCCTCCTGTCTTAGCTTCCCAAGTACGGGGACTACGGGTGTCTGCCACCACACCTGGCGTCTGTCTTTCTATTCTTATACTCTCCCTTTTTTTAATAGGTGACATAATTAGTTTTTTCATTTAGCAACACATCTGCATGAGAGAACTGTGTAGTCTTCATGAAAACAGGGCCAATGCGTAGCTCAGGGGTAGCGATGCCAGCATCCGTGAGGCCCAGGTTTAGCCCCAGCGCCACAAACTGTTAACCAGTAAAATACAAAGCAGTAGCGTCCGGTTTTGCTCTCCCCACCTCCGCGGGCTAAGGACCGAAGGACTGAATTCAGGTTTATTTATTTTTATTATTATTATTTTTTTTTATTTGTGGTACTGTGAATGGAACCCAGGGGCCTTCTACCTCTTGGCTATACTCCCAAACCTTTAAAAAAAAAAGTTTTAAACTTGGAAACAGGGTCTCGCTGTGTTGCTAAGAGTCTCACTAGGTTAAGGAGGCTGGCTTTAAACCCGCCATCCTCCTGTCTCAGCCTCCCAAGTACTGAGGTTACAAGTGTGTGTCACCACACTCAGCAGCCTTCCTATCCATTTATTTATTTATTTATTTACTTACTTATTTTTTATTTATTTATTTATTTAATTATACTGGGGATTGAACCCAGGGACATTCTACCTCTCAGCTACACCCCCAGTACTATTTTATTTATTATTTATTTATTTATTTATTTATTTATTGGAACTGGGGATTGAATTTAGGGGTGTTCTACCTCTGAGCTACACCCTCAGACCTATTTTTTCTTTTTTTTTTTTTGCGGGTCTGGGGGTGGAACTCAGGGGCATTCAACCTTCGAGCTACATCCCCTGCCCTATTTTTTATTCTTTATTTTGAAACAGGGTCTCACTGAGTTGCAGAGGGCCTCACTAAATAGCTGAGGCTGTCCGTGAACCACGATCCTCCTGTCTCAGCCTCCCGAATGCTGGGATTACAACCATGCACCAGTACACCCGGCTTCAGAACTATTTTTTATTCTTTATTTTGAAACAGGGCCTCACTAAGTAGCTAAGGCTGGCTGCGAACCTGCAACCCTCCTGTCTCAGCCTCCCAAATACTGGAATTACAAGTATTAACCACCACGCCTGGCTATTTATTTATTTATTTATTTATTTATTTATTGTTTTCTGTGGTACTACGGATTTAATTCAGGGACATTCTACCTCCAAGCTACCCCCCCCTCAGCTATTTTTAATTCTTTATTTTGAAACAGGGTCTCACTAAGTTGCAGAGGGCCTCACTAGGTAGCTGAGGCTGTCTGCAAACCTGCGATCCTCCTGTCTCAGCCTCCCAAGTACTGGGATTACAAGCCTGCACCAATATGCCTGGCCTGTTTATTTTTGAGACAGGATCTAGCTAAATTGCCAGGCTGGTCTTGAACTTGTGATCCTCTGGCCTTAGCCTCCCAAGTCCCTGGAATCACAGGCCTGTGCCACTGGGCCCGACAGCAATACCAGTTTAATAGGAAGATGATGTTTGACGGATGCCAAATTGCTACTCACGGGAGACAGGCCTAACCCACGGCAGCGGGTCCCTCCTGGCTCGCCGTGCCGTGGAGGCTGACGGGTACCGGGAGTGACTCAGTCCCCCCGTCCTCTCTATTTGAATTACCGCAATAGTTCTGTTTGCACAGTGGGCTGTTACATCATTTGGTCTTCTCTTGGCTTCAACGCATCATTTACGCATTAAATCCGCCTCTGTTCTTTTCTTGTCAGCCAGCAGCAATTAAAAAGGACTGCTTGATGCCAACACAATCATAAACACAAACGCAAACTTGGGCAGTGAAATCCTGTGTCAACAGTAAATTGTAAGGTGGTCACGCGGACAGGAACGATAATGAAAATAACCGTAGCGGCTGGCTTGCCGTGAGCTGGCACCAGGCTGAGCGCTTTCCGTGTGGGTCTTATTTCGAAATAGCCTCCTGACATCCCTGTAAAGTAATCACAGCCTATTTTACATGAGAACATTTAGAGCTGGGCGTGGTGGCACCCGCTTGTAATCCCAGTACTTGGGAGGCTGAGACAGGAGGATCACAGGTTCAAAGCCAGCCTCAGCAACCGAGTAAGGCACTCAGCAACCTAGTGAGACCCTATTTCCAAATAAGAAATAAAATCAAGCTAGAAGCCGGGCGTGGTGGCGCACGCTTGTAGTCCCAGCATTCGGGAGGCTGAGACCTGGAGGATCGCGGTTCGCGGACAGCCTCAGCTACTTAGTGAGGCCCTCTGCAACTCAGTGAGACTCGGTTTCAAAGTAAAGAATAAAAAATAGGGCAGGGGGTGTGGCTCAGAGGTCAACTGCCCCTGCGTTCCATCCCCAGACCTGCAAAAAAAAAAAAAAAAAGAAAAAGAAAAAAGAAAAAATCAAGCTAGAGGTGTAGCTTGGAAGTAGAATGCCCCTGGGTTCAATCTCCAGTATCAAAAAATGAGAGAACATTTAGAAGCCGGGTGTGGTGGCACACAACTGTAATCCCAGTACTTGGGAGGCTGAGACAGGAGGGTCACAGGTTTGAAGCCAGCCTCAGCAATTCAATGAGGCTCTCAGCAACTTAGCGAGACCCTGTTTCAAATAAAAAAATAAAATAGGTCTGGGAGCGTATCCTGAAGGTAGAAGACCCCGGGGTCCCAGCCCCAGGGCAACAATAAATAAAAAAGGCTAGAGGTATAGTTTGAAAAAGTCAGGCGTGGTAGCACACACTTGTAATCCCAGCATTTGGGAGGCTGAAACAGGAGGATTGAGGTTCGGGGACATCCTCACCTAATTAGTGAGGCTCTTTGCAACTCAGTGAGACCCTGTTTCAAAATAAAGAATAAAAAAATAGGGCTGGCGATATAGCTTGGAAGTTGAATGCTCCTGGGTTCTACTCCAATTACTGCAGAAAGAAAGAAAGAAGAAAGAAAGAAAGAAAGAAAGAAAGAAAGAAAGAAAGAAAGAAAGAAAGAAAGAAAGGAAGAAAGAAAGAAGAAAGAAAGAAAATAAAAAATAGGGCTGGGGGTGTAGCTCAAAGGCAGAATGCCCCTGGGTTCCATTCCCAGTATCTCAAACAAACAGAATCCTCTGAGCAGATAAGTGACCTGCCCCAGGCCACGTGTTTGGGAAGTGGTAGAAGGGGCTGTAGGCCTGTGTCTGACTGACTTGGGGACCACCAAGGTTGGTGGCCACGAAGGCACCAGGCTGTGGTCTTTGCCCTCCGTCCCCAGCTGTGACTACTGCCCTTGACCAGGCTCTGCTGGGCCCAAGCCAGAGGCTGGGAGAGAAATGGCTCCGTCCCAGTCCCTGCTGGGGCCCAGACTCTGCGGAACCTTCTCCCCGGAGTCCTGGATGACAGAGTGCCAAGCCCGGCCACGTGTCCCTGAGTCCTCTTGCCCAGTATCAAAGTGAATAAACACACGCACACGCCAAAATACCATTTAGAAGATAATGGTCTGTGTCTGTGAGTGGAACAGTGACACCCTGTCAGGTCCTGGCGGAGGCCTCAGGGCTCCTCAGGAGGTGTGGCTCGGCGGTGGAGAGCTTCTGTGGGAGGCCCTGGAGTCCACCCCAGCACAGCGGGAAAGAAGCACACCCTCGGGCCGGGTCTCCTCCCCCCCACCTCCCGCCCCCTGCGCACCCCTGTTCTGGGCCGCCCCTCGTCCAGGTTGGAGCCTGAACCCCGAGCTGCATTCCGAGCCCGCAGGCAGGCCAGCCTGGAGTCGGAGGCCATGCTAGAGCCTAGTTCGGAGGCCCGACGGGTCTGAGCTCATGTGCTTTCTGGACACCAGGTGACCGTCCTGTCTGAAGACCACCCATGGTGTGTCCTATGGCAGGGGAAAGCCGCGGCCTGGAGAGCAGCCCCAGGGTGGAGGCGCCCTCCAGGGTCAGGACACTGGGTGGACCCCCTCTGGGTGTGACTCACACAGGCTCAGGCTAGCACAGGCGCTCTGTTCTAGGGTTCAAAATAAAATAAAAATAGAGCTGGGGGTATAGCTTGGAGGTGGAATGCTTCTGAGCTCAATTCCCAGTAACACACACACACACACATTAGTTTTTTGTAACTGGGCGCACACTTGTAATCCCAGCATTCGGGAGACTGAGACAGGAGGATCGCAGTTTGAGGACAGGCTCAGCTACTTAGTGAGGCCCTTTGCAACTCAGTGAGATCCTGTTTCAAAATAAAGAATAAAAAATAGGGCTGGGGGTGTAGCTGTAGCTGGGAGGTAGAATGCCCCTGGGTTCCATCCCCACTACTGAAAAAAAATAGATTTTTTGCATTACAAACAATGTACACTTTTTAAACTGGGTCTCTCTAGGTTGTTGAGAGTCTGACTTCTTGCTGAGACTGTCATGGAACCTCCATCTTCCTGTCTCGGTCTCCCAAGCACTAGGATTACAAGTGTGCACCACCACGCCCAGCCATCGCACATCTTTTATAAAGACGCTGTTGCAGAAACTCTGGACTAATTGGCCCAACACTAATTCGGGCGGAAAAGAGGAAGTTTATTACACCGGGGGTCCAAGTTAGGATCCTCCTGAAAGACTCTGGCCCTGATCTCTAGGTGAACACTCATTTTATAGAATAAAGGGGCAGTGGGCAGGCGGACTTGCAGCGATTGCATGTGTAACGCCTGCAAGGGGTCTCAGGTGTGATGATGTCACTGACTAGATGCGCTTCTCACCCTGTCCGCAGAATGACGATCTCTCAGATGGTCAGATCCTGTGAGTTCTTGTTCTGAAGGCAGGTGATACATACGTAGGAAATTAACTTTTCACCACAATACCACCCCCAGCCTCTCACCTCATGTCCCAGGGCCCACCACTGGCTCATTATTACCAACTCCTCTGGCCTCCTGCTGTTCCTCTCACCCTCTACCTCAGGGCATTTGCACTGGCCACACAGCTGCCCAGACCTTTCCCCTCCCACACCCAGTAATTTATCCCCATCATGTCTTTCAGGACTTTTTTTGTGTGATACTGGGGTTGGAACCCAAGGGCATTCTACCTCCGAACTACACTCCCAGCCCTATTTTTATTTTATTCTATTTTTATCTTGATAAAGTGCTAAGAGTCTCCTTAAATTGCTGAGGTTGGTCTCAAACCTGTGATTCTCTGGTCTCGGTGTCCCAAGTACTGGGATCACAGGCATGCACCACCACGCCGACCTTTCAGGACTTTTGAACATCACTTTTGGTGACTGTCATGTGTGAACGCACACGTGTGGCACCTCTACTTCCCTTTATTTATTTTAATTTTAATTTTTTTTTTTTTAGTACCGAGGACTGAACCCAGGGGCATTCTGCCTCCAAGCTACATCCCTATTTTTTTTTTATCTTTTATTATTTTGAAACAGGGTCTCACTCAGTTGCAGAGGACCTCACTAACTAGCTGAGGCTGGCTACGAACCTGTGATCCTCTTGTCTCGGCCTCTTGTCTTGGGATCGCAATCATGCACCACCACGCTGGCTCCTTCATTTTCCTTTAAAGCAGTCTCCACCACCGGACATCTTCTGTCTTCTCATTTTTGCTTATTGTCTGTCTCTCTTCCCCCACTAGAATGCCAGGGCTTTGGGGGCAGGCAGGGATTTCTGCCTGTTTTGCTTGCTGCCGTATCTCCCACGGCTAGAAAAGTGCCTGGCACACAGTAAATGTTCCATCAAAATATTTGCTGAGAAAATTATTTCCCTGTTGAAAACCTGATTCTATGTGAAAACAGAAAGAAGAAATAGAAGCTGCCTAGAAATAGAAGACCGCCATTCTTTCCAAGCGAGCTCCCTGACTCTGGAGGTCTGGAGGCGTCTAAGCAGAAGCCAAACAACCTTTGGGCGAGGGCTTTATGAAGGGCGTCTGCATGGGATTATGGGTCTCCAATTTTCCTCCTTTCAGGAAAATTCTGGAAGCTTGAAAAAAAACGCTCTCCCCTTCCCAGGTCATAGACTGGGAATCTTGGGCATGCAGACAGATCCCTCCAGCACAGGCCTTTCCCCAGGCCCTCATCCTGGGTGGGGAGACCTGCGACCCAGAAGCCTGGGCAACAGGGTGGAGAACAGTCACCTATCAGAGCCAACAAGGCTATCCTGGGAGGAAGTGCCGGAGACCTGCTTGGTTCTGCAAACAGTGACAGAGGTCGGTGAGGCCAGCCTGGACACTGACCACCCGGCGGACTTGAGGAACGGCAGGCAGTTCCCATGTCCCCAGGTGTGTCCCTCTAACCCCCCGCCACCGTGCCTGGAATTCCACAGTTAGGAACACTTGGGTTTCTGTTCTTAAAATGCACTCCTGAGCCGGGCGTGGTGGCGCACACTTGTAATCCCAGTATTTAGGAGGCGGAGACAGGAGGATTGTGGTTCCTGGACAGTCTCAGCTACTTAGCCGGACCCCTCGCAACTCAGTGAGACCCTGTTTCAAAAATAAAAAGACAAAAAAAAAAAAATAGGACTGGGGGTGTAGCTTGGAGGTAGAATGCTTCTGGGTTCCATCCCAGTACCGCAAAATAAATAAATAAATAAACTAAAAAATAGGACTGGGGGTATAGCTTGGAGGTAGAATGCCCCTGGGTTCCATCCCAGTACTGCAAAATAAATAAATAAATAAACTAAAAAATAGGTCTGGGGGTGTAGCTTGGAGGTAGAGTGCCCCTGGGTTCCATCCCCAGTACTGCAAAAAAAAAAAAAGGAGGATCTCAGATTTGTGGCCAGCCTCAACTACTTAGTGAGGCTCTCAGCAACTTAGTGAGACCCTAGTTCATAATAAAGAATAAAAAATAGGGCTGGAGGTGTAACTTGGAGGTAGAATGCCCCTGGGTTCAGTCTCTAGTAAACACACACACACACACACACACACACAACTGCGTTCCTGAGCCAAGCGTGGTGGCACACACCTTAGAATATTTGGAAGGCTGAGACAGGAGGATTGAAGGTTCAAGGGCAGCCTCAGTTACTCAACAAGTTAGCAAGACCCTGTTTCAAATCGCATGGTACTGGCACAGAAACAGATACATAGACCAATGGAGCAGAATAGAAGACCCAGAAACAAGTCCACACACTTTCAGCCAACTGATTTTTGACAAAGGGGCTAAAACATACACTGGAGAAAAGATAGCCTGTTCAACAAATGCTGTTGGCAAAACTGGTTAACCATATGCAGAAAATTGGAAATTAATCCCACTTTCTCACCCTGCACAAGACTCAGTTCAAAATGGATCAAAGACATGGAAATCAAACCAGAGACCTTGAAGCTCCTTGAAGAGGGCATAGGTCCAACACTGTAACACATAGGCACAGATAAACACTTTCTCAACAAGACCCCAAAGGCACAACAAATTAAAAGGCAAATCAACACGTGGGATTGCACGAAACTGAAGAGCTTCTGTTCAGCAAAGGAAACTGTCAAGAACCTCAATCGAGAGCCAACAGAATGGGAGAAGGTTTTCGCCACCTACACCTCCGATAGAGGACTAATATCTAGAATGTACAGAGAACTGAAGAAACTCCACACTAAGAAAACAAAGCATCCAATAACAAAATGGGCAAATGAACTAAATAGACACTTCACAAAAGAAGAAATTCAAATGGCCAATAAATGCATGAAAAAATGCTCAACATCACTGGCAATCAGAGAGATGCAAATCAAAACTACCCTGAGATTTCACCTAACTACAACTAGAATGGCCATCATTCAAAACACAAACAACAACAGATGCTGGCGAGGATGTGGAGAAGTGGGAACTCTAAAACATTGTTGGTGGGATTGCAAATTAGTGCAACCACTTTGGAAAACAGTATGGAGAATCCTCAGAAGAATGGGAACAAATCTACCATTTGATCCAGCAATACCACTGTTGGGTATCTACCCAAAAGAAAAGAAACCAAACTACCAAACTAATGCATGTGTATCTATGTTCATAGCTGCACAATTCACCGTAGCCAAACTATGGAACCAGCCAAGATGTCCATCAACAGATGAATGGATTACAAAACTGTGGGATATGTACACAATGGAATTTTACTCAGCCATCAAAAAAAACTCAATTACATCATTTTCAGGGAAATGGATGGAACTGGAGGACATTATGCTAAGTGAGATTAGTCAGTCACGAAAAATAAGAAATCAGATGCTTTCCCTAATATGTGAGAGTTAGGGAGAAAAGGGTCATAGGAGGAACTCTAGATGAAAAAGGAAATCCTATAGAGGAGCAAACAAGACAACCTAAATAAAGGGATGGGAGGGGTTAGAGGAAATTCTCTAAAACACACAATGTACTTAAACATATCGAAGTCAACCACTAAGCCAAGCAAGGGAAGGAGGGACGGGGAGGGAATGGGGTGGGAATTGGGTAGGGGTTAAATCGGTGATGTGTACATGTATGTCCACACAAGTTTTTTACCCCAATATGATGTATGAATATAATGCAACAATGAAAATTTTGAAAAAAGACCCCGTTTCAAAATTTAAAAAAATAGCCAGGCGCATGCTTGTAATCCAAGTACGTGGGAGGCTGAGACAGGAGGATCGCAGGTTCACAGCCAGCCTCAGCTACTTAGTGAGGCCCTCCGCAACTTAGTAAAATCCTGTTTCAAAATAAAAGAATAAAAAATAGGTCTGGGGTGTAGCTCAGAGGTAGAATGCCCCTGGGTTCAATCCCAGTACTGCAAATACATTAATTAATAAAAAAATAAAAGGCTTGGGGTATAGCTTGGAGGTAGAATGTCCTTAGGTTCAATCTTCAGTAACAACAACAACAACAACAACAACAACAAAAACACAACAAAAAACAAAACAAAACTAATCTTGGAGCTGGGGTGTAGCTTAGTGGTAGAGCGCTTGCCTGGCATGTAGAAATTCCTGGGTTCCACCTTGAGCACACCCAAACAAACAAATAAAATGCACTCCCAGAGGGTCAGATGACCCACCATGGCAGCCAGAGGAGCCAGGTCTGAATTTGCATCATCTCTGACTGGCCCAAGGGCGTCTGGGTTTTGGCACTGGGAGCATTCAGAAACAGGGCGCCAAAGCCGGGCGTGGTGCGCACACTTGTAATCCCAGCATTCGGAGGCTGAGACAGGAGAATCGGGGTTCACACACAGCCTCAGCTATGACTTAGTGAGGCCCTCTGCAACTCAGTGAGACCCTGTTTCAAAATAAAGAATAAAAAATTGGGCTGGGGGTGTAGCTCGGAGGTAGGATGCCCCTGGGTTCCATCCCCAATACAAAAAAAAAGAAAGAAAAGAGAAAAGAAACAGGGCACCTACAGGAAATGAGCCAGCTCTTCTCCATGACTGGAATCCTCAGAATGGAAGGCCTCAGATCACAATCGTGACCTCACAGGTGAACCCAGCGCGGGCCCTGGAGTGGTATCTGGGACAGGAAGTGGCTTCAAGAAGCAACGGAAAATTCCCCTCACTGGACAGCAGTCTTTTCCCCATGGCAGTCTGCACAGAAATGGGTCATGGGGACACCTCACCTCTGGGGAACTCCTTGAGGGTCGGCTGGGGTTACAGTCTGACAAACACAACACAGGTACATCCCCTTCTTTGGCCCAGCCCATGGCAGACATCGCTAATCCATCCCGCACAGCCCTGCTCTCCTCACAGGTGAATTCTGACAGAGGCTGGGGCAAAAAACCTGTGAGGTGAATTTGCCTGAGGCTGGGGCGAAAGAAGTGGTGGGCGTGGTGGCCTCTCAAGTACTTGGGAGGCAGAGACTGGAGGATTGCAGGTTTGCTGCCAGCCTCAGCTACTTAGTGAGGCCTGCTGCAATTTAGGGAGGCCCCGTTTCAAAAATAAACAATTAAGACAGGAGGATCGCGCAGGTTCGAAGCCAGCCGCGCTGGTTTAAGAGACCCTGTTTCAAAAATATAAAAAATAAGTCTGGGAGTGTAGCCCGGAGGTAGACGGGTTTCCAGGAACCCCGGTACCACCAAAAAAAAAAAAAAAAAAAGGGCTGGGGTGTAGCCCCTGGGTTCCATCCCCAGTATTGCAAAAAAAAAAAAAAAAAAAAAGTTGGGCATGGTGGCACACGCTTGTAATTCCAGTACTTGGGAGGCTGAGACAGGAGGATCACAGGTTCACAGCCACTTAGTGAGGCTCTCAACAACTTAGTGAGACCCTGCTTCCAAATAAAATATAAAATAGTTTTGGGGGTATAGTCCAGAAGCAGAAGGCCCCTGAGTTCCATCCCCAGTACCACAAAATAAAAAAAAAAAAAAGAAAGAAAAAGAATTTTAAGAATGAGGGCTTGGAGGTAGAATGTCCCTGGATTCAGTCCCCAGTTCTAAAAGTGTGTCTCCACCATCCGTGGCCTGTGGGAATCCTGAGGCTGGGATTCCACAGGAGAGAAGACCCACTGAGACTCAGGACGCAGTGAGGCTGGGCTGAGGTCACATGGAGCGCGAAGGGTGAAGGGGAGGACTGGTGGGGAGGAGCCTGCACCCGGAGGGCCCACCCAAGAGCTGGGAGATGGGAGTGCCCGTGCCCCACACCCAGCCAGAGACACCTTCTAGGCCCATGTGTCAACAGAGTGGGAAGCCCCAGGGTGCCTGGATGACCTTCTAAAGTTCAGACTTTCTGGGCTCCATGAGTCAGCCGGGCAGCAGAGGACAGAGGCCTGGGGCGAGGATGTGGCTTCTGATCCTACATGTCCATCGGAACCTTTTACCTGGGCCTGTATCCAAGGGCCGACTCCCAGTGCCAGCGCTGCCCAGCATGTGGGCACAGGGGCACACGTGTGCACTGTCTCCCAGGCGAGCTGTCCAGGCACAGGCCGCAGAGCCAGGGGCAGAGATGGGAAGACCAACGGCTCACAGGGGCAGCCAGGATGGCCTGGTGGACATGCTCACCCAGGACGACACTTTCTAGACGGGTCCACTACCTAGGAAGCTGACCTGATGCTTAATTTTCTGTTTTGCTTCTTGAGATGGAACCCAGGGGCATTCTACATCTAAATTACACCTCCAGTCCTATTTTTTATTCTTTTTTTTGGGGGGGGGTTGGAATCCAGGGGCATTTTACCTCTGATTTACACCCCCTGCCCTGTTTTTTATTATTTATTTATTTATTGGCAGGTCTGGGCATGGAACCCAGGGGCATTTGACCTCCGGGCTACACCCCCTGCCCTATTTTTTATTCTTTGTTTTGAAACCAGGTCTCACTGAGTTGCAGAGGGCCTCACTAAGTAGCTGAGGCTGTCCGCGAACCGCGATTCTCTGGTCTCAGCCTCCCGAATGCTGGGATGACAAGCATCATTCTTTATTTTGAAACAGGGTCTCAGTCAGTTGCAGAGGGCCTCACTAAGTAGCAGAAGTTGGCCATGAACCTGCAATTCTCCTGTGTCAGCCTCCCAAGTACTGGGATTACAAGCCTGTGCCTCCACACCCAGCTTATTCTTTTGTTTTGAAACAGGATCTCACTAAATTGCGGAGGCTGGCCTTGAACCTGAGGTCCTTCTGTCTCAGCCTCCCAAGTACTGGCATTGCAAACGTGCGCCACCACGCCTGGCCACCTGACACTTAATTTTGTGGAGCTGCAGTGTCTCCGTCCATCAAACGGAGCAATGATCCCTCCTCTGCTAAGATGTCACAAGAACAGGACGAAGTAATTCCATAAAAGGACTTTTCCAGCAGTGGGTGCCTGGCCCGCGCCTGCGCCTTGCCGTGAGTACCGGGCACCTCGCTCCTCTGTAGTAGCCGGGGCTGAGACGGGTCGGTCCAGCCTAGGGCTGAGAGATTCGGGCCATTGAATTCACGAGGGAAGGTGTGGGGGGGCCTCTCCTGCTCAGATTCCAGGTTGCCTGAAGCTGCGGGGGTCCGTTTGAGACTCTCCTGCTTGGCAACGGGAGGGAGGTGTAACTGCGCCCACTCTGGCTCCCCCAGGCCTGCTCCCAGATTCCCAGCCTTAAAACCACTGTCCACAGCGTAGCAGAGGGGACAGGGCCAGAACAGTTGGGCAGTTGGATTTGCCTGGTTGATACTGTGTGTGTGTGTGTGTGTGTGTGTGTGTGTGTGTGTATGTATGTGTGTGTATGTGTGTGCGTATATATGTGTGTATGTGTGTGCGTATATATGTGTGTATGTGTGTGCGTATATATGTGTGTGTGTATGTGTGTGTATGTGTGTATGTGTGTATGTGTGTGTATGTGTGTATGTGTGTGTATGTGTGTGTATGTGTGTGTATGTGTGTGTATGTGTGTGTGTGTGTGTGTGTGTGTGTTTGTGTGTGGTATTGAGAATTGAACCCCAGGGTATTCTACCTCTGAGCTATACCCCAAGCGTTAATTTATTTTTATTTTGAAACAGGGTCTTGCTAAGTTGATGAAAATGTTAGCCAGGCGTGGTGGCGCACGCTTGTAAGCCCAGCATCCGGGAGGCTGAGACCTGGAGGATCGTGGTTCGCAGACAGCCTCAGCTACTTAGTGAGGCCCTCTGCAACTCAGTGAGACCCAGTTTAAAAAAAAAAAAGGGCAGGAGGTGTAGCTCGGAGGTCGAATGCCCCTGGGTTCCATCCCCAGACCCGCAAAAAAAAAAAAAGAAAGAAAGAAAATGTTTCTGAGGGTGTTCTCAAACCTGTGATCCTCCTGTCTCAGATTCCCAAGTACTGGGATTATAAGCGTGTGCCACCATGCTCAGCTCTGGTTGATACTGTTTTAAAACAGAAAGTGGCCCACCATGTGAAATTAAAAGAAGCAGCTGCCCAGGCGTGGTGGCGCACGCTTGTCATCCCCGCGCTTGGGAGGCGGAGACAGGAGGATCGCACGGGTTCGAAGCCAGCCTCAGCTACTTAGTGAGGCTCTCAGCAACTTAGCGAGACCCTGTTTCCAAATAAAATATAAAATGGGTCTGGGAGTATAGCCCGGAGGTACAAAGCCCCTGGGTTCCATCCCCAGTACCACCAAAAAGAAAAAGAAAAAGAAAAGAAAAGAAGCAGCTGGAGCAGCTGTGATGGTGCAGGCCTATAATCCCAGTACTGGGACGATCACAGGTTTGAGGCCAGCCTCAGAAATTTAGTGACCCCTTAATAATTTAGTGAGACCCTATCCCCAACTGCAAAGTAAAATAGGGTTTGAGGTGTAGCTTAGAAATAAATTGCCCATGTATGACTATAATGCACCAATTAAAAAAAATTAAAAATACCCCTGGGTTCAGTTCCAGTACTACCAAAAAAAAAAAAAAAAAAAAAAAAAGCAGTTTGTGATACAATAAGATGTGTGAATAAAGTTTAAATCCACACAGAGAAAAATACCTGAAATAAAGATCCCAAGGGACTAATAGTAGTTGGTTGCTATTGGTAAAGGGCTGAGGACATGGTGGCCCGTGCCTGTAATCCCAGGACATGGGAAACTGAGATAGGAGGACTGCAGGTTCAAGACCAGCATCCGCAACTTATTCGGGATAGTCTATTTTTTGTATGTATGTGAGACTGCAGATGGAACCCAGGGGCATTCTACCTCCGAGCCACACCTCCAGCCCTATTTTTTTGGTTGTTTTACAGTACTGGGGATTGAACCCAGGGGCATACTACCTCCGAGCTACACGCCCAGCCCCATTTTTTATTCCTTATTTTGAAACAGGGTCTCACTGAGTTGCAAGGGCCTCACTAAGTAGCTGAGGCTGGCTTTGAACCCCAATCCTCCTGTCTCAGCCTCCCAAGTACTAGGATTACAAGCGTGTGCCACCACGCCTGGCTTCCAGCCCTATTTTTTTTTTTTTTTTAAATTGGTGGTACTGGGGGTGGAACCCAGAGGCTTTCTACTTCTGGGCTATACTCCCAGACCCATTTTATATTTTTATTTGGAAACAGGGTCTCACTGAGTTGCAGAGGGCCTCACTAAGTAGCTGAGGCTGGCTTTGAGCCTGTGCGATCCTCCTGTCTCAGCCTCCCAAGTACTGGGATTACAGGTGTGCACCACCGCGCCCCACTTAGATAGTCCGTGTATATGATCATTCTGAGCCCGGCATGATAGCTCCTGCCTGAAATCCCAATACTCGGGAGGCTGAGAGTCTGTCAGCAACCTAGCAGGACCCTGTTTCAAAACAAAAAATAAAAAGACCTCCTAAGTACCGGGATGCACCACACTTGGCCCTTTTATTTTTTATTTTAAAACAAGTGTCTTAGCCGGGCGTGGTGGCGCGCCCTTGTAATCTCAGTACTTGGGAGGCTGAGACGGGAGGATCTGGGTTTGCTGCCAGCCTCATTTGCTTAGTGAGGCCCTCTGCAACTCAGTGAGACCCTGTTTTAAAATGAAGAATAAGAAACAGGGCTGGGGGTAGAGCTCAGAGGTAGACTGCCCCCTGGGCTCCATCCCCAGCGCGAAAGAAAGAAAAAAAAAGAAGAAAGAAGGAAAGAAAGAAAGAAAGAAAGAAAGAGAAAGAAAGGCCTTGCTAAATTGCTGAGGCGGTTGTGATCCTTCTGTGTGCTCAACTCCAGCAAACACAGTCTTGAAACAAGAATGGAGGGGCCTCAGGTTTGGGTCCAGCTGTGAATCTGAGACTCCTTCACCGGGTCCCTTGGGTGTGGCCCTGGGGCTCAGGAGGGGCCAGGTCCACCGCTGGGAGGTGAGATCTAGAGCTCCTTCTCCCTCTGCCGGGGGCCCCGGGAGGAGCTGCGGCTCAGGACGCCCACAGGAGCCGACTCCCTGCCGGGAACTGGGTCTGGCGGGCGGACAGACGTGACCAGCAAGTGACGTTTCCCACATCCTTCACCAGCCCTCCCGTGTCTGCTGCTGAGTCAGGGTCCTTTTGGGCACAGTCGGTGGTGATGTGACATGACTCACCGGGCAGCCCCTGAGGGCCATGCGGGCTAGAGAGAAGGGGAGGTCAGAGGAAAGGCAGCTCCCTCCAGCAGACACTGCACGCGCGCGCACACACACACACACACACACACACACACACACACACACACGAAAACATTATAAGTTTTCAACATTGGAACAAAAAATCTGCATAATATTTTAATATATATTTATTTAATATGTAATTATTTTTTGTGGTACTGGGATTGAACCCAGGGACATTCTACCTCTGAGCTATACCTCCAGCCCCATTATTTGTTTGTTTGTTTAGTTAGTTTTGTGTAGTATGGGGGATGGAAACTTGGGGCATTCTACCTCCAAACTACATCCCTAGCCCTATTTTATTCTTTTATTTGGCAACAGGGCCTCGCTAAGTAGCTGAGGCTGGCTGCGAACCTGTGATCCTCCTGTCTCAGCCTCCCAAGCACTGGGATTACAAGCGTGTGCCACCACGCCTAGCTTATTTTTTTATTTTGAAAAAGGGTCTTACTAAATTGCAGGTTTGAGACCAGCCCTGGCAATTTAGTGATACCCTGTCTTAACATAAAAAATAAAATCAGATTGGGGGTGTATCTCAGAGATAGAATGCCCCTGGGTTCAATCCCCAGTAACACACACACACACACACACACACACACACACACACACGGTGTTGTTTTCCCCATGGCCAGATCTCTCTGTTTCAGGATGCTTGACCTTTGAACCCCTCTGCCATGTTGTGAGGAAGCACAGGCCACAGGTCAGGGTCACACGTAGAACAGCTGCACCCAGCTGAGGGCTCTGCTCATCTTTTGCTAGAACCAGCCTGTATAACACGGGGTCTCAGGACTCCGGCCCCAGCCTGCAGGTCTTTCAGGCCCTGTGGGGCTCCTCTCTAAAGTATAGACCTAACTCAAAGCCCCAGTATTTGGGAGGCCAAGACAGGAAGATTGTAGGTTCAAGGCCAGCTTCAGCAACTTAGCGAGGCCCTCAGCAACTCAGCAAGACTCTATCTCAAAATAAAAAGTAAAATAGGACTGGGGGTGTAGCCTCAGTCTCCTGACTCACTGAGCTCAAATTTGGCTTTATAGCTGATACTTTTTGTGCCTGTCCCAGTACTTGGGAGGCTGAGACAGGAGGATTGCTGGTTCAAGGACAGCCTCAACAAGTAGTGAGACTCTCATCAACCTAGTGAGACCCATTTTCAACTAAGAAATGCAATAGGGCTGGAGGTGTTACTTGAAGGTAGAATCCCTCTGGGTTCAATTCCTATTACCACAGGGGGGAAAAAAAAGAAAAAGAAAAATAGGGCTCAGGGTACAGCTCAGAGGTAGAATGCTCCTGGCTTCAATCTTCAGTACCAAAAATGAAAAAGAAAAGGCACAAAAAGTATCAGCTATAAAGCAAAGTTTGATCTAAGAGGTGAGGCAGAAGGATCACATGTTCAAGGCCAGCCTAGGCAACTTAGTAAAACTGTCTCACACTTTTTTTTTTGTTTGTTTTTTGTGGTACTGGGGATGGAACCCAGGGGCATTCTACCTCTGAGCTATACCCCCATCCCTATTTTTTATTCTTTTGTTTCACAGGGTCTCACTGAGTTGCAAAGGACCTCACTAAGTAGTAGTTGAGGCTGTCCTCGAATAGTGATCCTCCTGTCTCAGCCCCCCAAATGCTGGGGTTATAAGCCTGTGCCACCATGCCCGGCTTGTCTCAAATGTTAAAAAAAAAAAAAAAGCCTGGCATGGTGGTACATGCTTGTAATCCCACTTCTTGGGAAGCTGAGACAGGAAAATCACAGTTCGTAGACAGCCTCAGCTACTTAGTGAGGCCTTTTTTTTGCGGTACTGGGGATGGAACCCAGGGGCATTCTACCTCCGAGCTACACCCCCTGCCCTATTTTTTATTCTTTGTTTTGAAACAGGGTCTCACTGAGTTGCAAAGGCCTCACCAAGTAGCTGAGACTGGCTGCGAACCATGATCCTCTGGTCTTAGCCTCCCAAATGCTGGGAATACAAGCGTGCGCCACCACGCCTGGCTATTTTTTAATTCTTTATTTTGCAACAGGGTCTCACTGAGTTGCAAAAGGCTTTACTAAATACCAAAGACTGGTCAGGAACCCAGATCCTCCTATTTCAGCCTCCCAAATGCTGAGATTATGCCCAGGTCAGCGAAGCCCTTTGCAACTCAGTGAGACCCTGTTGCAAAATAAAGAATAAAAAGTAGAAAGGGCTGGGAGTGTAGCTCAGAGGTAGAATGCCCCCGAGTTCCACCCCCAGTACCGAAAAAAAAAAAAAAAATAAGGAAACGAGGGCTGGCTGTGGGTAGAAGACTCTAGGCCCCAGCAGCAAAAAAACAAGAAGTAAATAAACTGAATAGAAGTGAGTTATCTCTAATAAGGTGCCCAGAGGAGCTGTGTGGAGGCAGGACGGGCCTCTGTTAGATGGGCTCCAGGAGGGGCCTCCTGTGGTACCCTTCATCCCCATTCTGCTCCCTCCTCACAAAGGCCAAGGTGCAGCGGCCTCCTCAGCGGCCTCCCCGCCTCTCCTCCACTCTTGCTCGAGGCCTCGGACCAACGGCGCGGTGGCCACGTGTTCCTGTGGTGCAAAGCTTCTGCAGCTCCCCTGGCCGCTCACTTAGGTGGAAACCCTTAGCAGCTTCCTAGTCACCAGCGCAAAACAGCTTTATTGGGCTCACACTTGTGTGTGTGTGTGTGTGTGTGTGTGTGTTACTGGGATTGAACTCAGGGGCCTTCTACCTCTGGGTTATACCCCAAGCCCTATTTTTTTTTAATTTTTTTTTAATTTTTATTTATTTATTTATTATTTATTTATTTATTTTTATTTTTTTTTTTTTTGGTGGTACTGGGGTTCCTGGAAGCCCTTCTACCTCCGGGCTACACTCCCAGACCTATTTTTTATACTTTTTTATTTGGAAACAGGGTCTCCTAAGCCAGCGGCGCGCGGCTGGCTTCGAACCTGCGCGATCCTCCTGTCTCTGCCTCCCAAGCGCGGGGATTACAAGCGTGCGCCACCACGCCCGGCATTTTTTTTTAATTTAGAAACAGGGTCTTGCTAAGTTGCTGACAGTCTCACTATTTGGCTAAGGCTGTCTTTGAACCTGCGATCCTCCCATCTCAGCCTCCCAATTACTGGAATTACAAGCAAGTGCCACTACACCTGACCATATTTAATTAATTCATTAATTAATTATTATGAATTAATTAATTATTTTGCGGTATGGAATCCAGCGAGACTGTACCTCTGAGCATTCTATCTCCGAGCTACACCCCCTGAACTATTTTTGTGTGTGTGGTACTGTAGATTGAACCCAGGGGCATCCTACCTGTGAGTTATACCACCAGCCTGATTTTTTTTATTCTTTATTTTGAAATAGAGTCTCATTGCCGGGCGTGGTGGCGCATGCTTGTAATCCCTGTGCTTGGGAGGCTGAGACAGGAGGATAGCACAGGTTCGAAGCCAGCCTCGGCTACTTAGTGAGACCCTGTTTCCAAATAAAATACAAAAAAAATAGGTCTAGGTAGAAAGCCTCTGGGTTCCACCCCTAGTACCACCAAAAAAAAAAAAAAAAAAAAAGAAATAGAGTCTCACGAAGTTGTGGAGAGCCTTACTAAGCAGCTGAGGCTGGCTGGGAACCTGTTATTCTCCTGTCTCAGCCTTCAAAGTAATGGAATCACAAGTGTTTACCACCATACCCAGCTTCATTTTTTTAAATTTTGAAGCAGGGTCTTATAAATTGCTGATGAGGCAGGATGTGGTGGCGCACGCCTGTAATCTCAGTCCTTGGAAGGCTGAGACAGGAGGATTGCAGGTTCCCAGCCAGCCTCAGCGACTTAGGCCCTCTGAAACTTAGTGAGACACTGTTTCAAAATAAAGAATAAGATAGGGCTGGGGCATAGCTCTGTGGTAGAAGGTTCCTGAGTTCTGTCCTTAGTACCACACACACACTTAAAAAAAAAATTTTAAATAGCCAGGTGTGGTACCGCATGCTCGCAATCCCAGCATTCAGGAGGCTGTGACCGAAGGATCACGGTTTACGGACAGCCTCAGCTACTTAGTGAGGCCTTTTGCAACTTACTGAGACCCTGTTTCAAAATAAAGAATAAAAAATAGGGCTGGGGTTGTAGCTCAGAGGTCAATACCCCTGGGTTCCATCCTTAAACCTGCACACACACACACAAAACCCCTCAAATTAAAGTTAAAATAAAAAGACTAAACAATAGGGAGGGCTGGGGGTGTGGCTCAGAGGTATAATGCCCCTGGGTTCCATCCCCAGTTTTGAAATAAATAAATAAATAAATAAATAAATAAATAAATAAATAAATAGGGCTGGGGCTGTGGGGGTGTAGCTCAGAGATGGAATGCCCCTGTGTTCAATCCCCAGTACAGCAAAAAAAAAAAAAAAGATTAACTAATGGAAACTAAAATAAAATTATTGAGGAAGCTGGGCGTGGCGGCCCATGCTTGTAATCCCAGTGCTTGGGAGGCTGAGGCAGAAGGATCAGTTTTGCAACCAGCCTCAGCTACTTAGTGAGGCTGTTCTCAACTTAGACCCTGTTTCAAAATAAAGAATAAAACGCTGGGCGTGGTGGCGCACGCTTGTACCCGCGCTTGGGAGGCTGAGAGAGGAGGATCGCACAGGTTCAAAGCCAGCCTCAGCTACTTAGTGAGGCTCTCAGCAACTTAGTGAGACCCTGTTTCAAAATAAAATATAAAATAGGGCTGGGAGTATAGCCCGGAGGTAGAAAGCCTCTGGGTTCCATCCCCAGTACCACATACACACACACACAAAAAAAAAGAATAAAAAATAGGGCTGGGATTATAGATCAGAGGTAGAATGTCCCTGGGTTCAGTTTCCCATACCACAAAATAAAAGAAGGAAAAAAAAGGGAGAAAGAAAGTTAGTTGCTGAGGGTCTTACAAAATTGCTGAGTACTAGGATTACAACCACATCGGCTACAGGTTGAAATTTTGAAGTTCACTTAAAAGAAATTGTTCTTTACCCCGAGGTCATAAAAATACCCTCCTATATTTTCTTCTCAATATGTTAAAGTTTTGTTATTTGCTTGTGAGCCCTGAATCCACCTGGAGTGGCGGGTGCCGTGCTGGTGAGGAGCTAATTTTATTTTCCCATATGGATCCCCACTTGTCCCACTACATTTAGAAAAGAGTCTGTCTCTTCCCCACGGGTTGGTGATGCTTCTCTGTCACATGGCAGCGTCTCCTGTAGACGCAGTCCCATCTCTGGGACATTCTTTTGTCCACTAATTCTCATTAGAGCCGGATGCCAAAACTAGGGGCATTCTTCCTCTGAGCTACACCCCCAGCCCTATTTTTTCATTTTTTATCTTGAGACGGTCTCATTAAGTTGTGGAGGCCTCACTAAGTAGCTGAGACCAGCCACAAACCTGCGATCCTCCAGTCTTGGCCTCCCAAATACAGTGATTACAAGTGTGCACCTCCACGCCTGCTCTTTCTGTCTTCATATCTGTAAAAAGGTTTTCTAACCAGATGTGATGGTGCCCGCCTGTAATCTTAGTACTTGGGAGGCTCAGACAGGAAGACTGCAGTTTCAAGTCGGCCTCAGCAAGTCCTGAGGCTCTCATCAACCTAGTGAGACACTGTTTCAAAATAAAAATAAAGTAGGGCTGGGGGTATGGCTCAGAGGTAGAATGCCCCTGGGTTCAGTTCAGTACCACACACACACACACACACACACACACACACACACACACAAGCCAGGCGTGGTGGTGCACGTTTGTAATCCCAGCATTCGGGAGGCTGAGACAGGAGGAGCATGGTTTGCAGACAGCCTCAGCTACTTAGTGAGACCCTGTTTCAAAATAAAGAATAACAAGTAGGGCTGAGGTTGTAGCTCCGAGTTAGAATGTCCCTGGGTTCCATCCCTGGTATCATAAAAAAAGAAAGAGAGAGAGAGAGAGAGAGAGAGAGAGAGAGAGAGAGAGAGAGAGAGAAAAGAAAGAAGGAAGGAAAGAAGGAAGGAAGGAAGGAAGGAAGGAAGGAAGGAAGGAAGGAAGGAAGGAAGGAAATGCCTTTAGTTCCTAAGACATGGCATCTGGGCCTGCAGACGACTGGCCCTCTGGCACGCCTGCAGCCGGCGGGTGTCTTGGCTGGGCCCGGGCGGGGCTCTGTGTGGGTCTGTTTACCCTGTGGGCGGCCACAGGTGGCTTACGTATCCACGCAAGTCCAGGGCATCACCTACCTTCAGTCGCTTACTTACTGAATCATGAACCATTTGTAACTGGGTGTGATGGTGCACCCTGTAATCCCAGCTACCCAGGAGGTTGAAGCATGGAGAGGTCGCAGGTTCAAGGCCAGGCTGGGTAACTTTTCAAGATGCCTGGTTTAAAAATAAGAAAGAAAACCTGGGTGTGGTGGAGCACACCTGTAATCCCAGTACTTGGAAGGCGAAGACAGGATCATCCCAGGTTCCAGACCAGCCTCCGCAATTTAGAAAGGCCCCTAGCAACTTAGTGAGACCCTGTTTCCAAATAAAAAATAAAATGTTTTATTTTATTTAGAAATAAATTGGGCTGGACTTCAGAGGTAGAATGCCCCTGATTCAATCCCCAGCACCACAAATATATATATATATATAAAGAGCCTTTCTGCCAGGTGTGGTGGTTTATATCTGTAATCCTAGTATTTAGGAGGCTAACACAGGAGGTTTGAGGATAGCCTTAGCAACATAGCCAAGTAACTTAATGAGATCCTGCTTCATTTATTTTATTTATTTGTTGTGGGGGACTGAACCCAGGGACATTCTACCTTTGAGATATATCCCCAGGCTTATTTTTTTATATTTATTTATTTGTTTATTTATTTATTTATTTATTTATTTATTGCAGTACTTAGGAAGGAACCCAGGGGCATTCTACCTCTGAGCTACACCCCCTGCCCTATTTTTTATTCTTTATTTGAAACAGGGTCTCACTGAGTTGCGGAGGGCCTCCCTAACTAACTGAGGCTGTCCGTGAACCTTGATCCTCCGGTCTCAGCCTCCCGAATGCTGGGATTACAAGCGTGCGCCCCCATGCCCAGCGCTTTATCTTTATTTTGAAACAGGGTCTCTCTAGGTTGCTGAGAGTTTCACTCCTGGATGAGGCTGTCTTTGAACCTGCGATACTTCTGTCTCAGGATTACAGGCATGTGGCACAATGCCCGGCTGAACACATTTTTTTTTTGGTATTCAATATTGAACCCAGGGGCATTCTACCTCTGAGATATATGACTAGCTCCTTTTTTAAAAATCTTTATTTTGAAACAGAGTCTCGCTAATTTGTGGAGGATGTCACTAAATTGCTGAGGTTGGCCTCAAACCTGCAATCTTCCTGTCTCGGCCTCCCAAGTACTGAGATTATACATATGGACCACCACACCTGACTTTGAACAAAATCTTTAATTTTGTGTATTCTTTAAAAAAAAAAAATCTCTGCCAGGCATGGTGGCACACGCTTGTAATTCTAACATTTGTGAGATTGAGACAGGAGGATTGCAGTTTACAGCCTCAGCTACTTAGTGAGGCCCTTTGCAACTCAATGAGACCCTGTTTCAAAATGAAGAATAAAAACTAGGGCTGGGGGTGTAGCTCAGAGGTAGAAAGCCCCTGGGTTCCATCCCTAGTACCACACACACAAAAAAAGTCTTTGATGAGCATGGTGGTGTGTGCCTTTAATCTCAGTACTTAGTAGGCTGAGATAGGAGGATCATAGATTCAAAGCCAGCCTCAGTAATTTAGCAAGACCAACTTAATAAGACCTTGTTTCAAAATAAAATATAACCCCTAAAGCTGGGCATGGTGGCACACGTTGTAATCTCAGTACTTGGGAGGCCAAAAGGAGGATCACAGGTTCTTGGTCAGCCTCAGTAATTTATCGGGAGCCTCAGCAACTTAGCCAAAATAAAAAATAAAAGGGCTAATGGGATAACATCGAGGTAGAATGCCTCTGCTTTCAATCCACAGTACCAAAAACAACAGCAACAAAAATGTCCCCCAAACCTCATGTGTAGCTAATATAGCCAGGTCCAAAGGTGGGGAATGGCTGGAGGAGTCACTGGGACGGGCCTTGGGGACCGTCTGTCCCTAGCCCCCCTCTCTCTGGCTGTCTGTCCTGCTGGCAGGAGGTGGCAGCAGCTTTTCTTCCCTCCATGCCCGAAAGCCCAGCCACTGTGGCTTCTGCCCTGGAAGCAGCGGACAATGGACTAGAACCTTTGAAACCTCCGAAACCTGGAGCCCCCATAAAGCTCTCCTCCTCTGAGTTGCGCTCATCAGGTATCTTGGCTATAGCAACAATACCAAAACAAAAACCCAAACCGACTAAAAACAGGCCACCAGCATGTCCAGCCCCGGTTGCTTTCTGTAAGGGTTAAGACAGAAGGGTTATGCTGACTCAGGCCAACTGGAATCTTGTTTTCAGGAAAAACTGGTCTGTTTGGGGATCTGTCTGTCTTCTCAAAGCTTCGGTCTGACTGCGTGGCATTTAGTGTGGATGATTCCATTTTGGTTTGCTCTAGTCTGCTGGGCCCCGTGTTGGCGCTCAGTCCAAAACGATGGCCTCTTGTCATCTCGTTCCACTCCAGGGAGAGTCTGCGCGCACTCATTTGAATTCCTAGTCCTGGGTACAAGAGCCCTTGAATCAGTTAACTAAAAAAATTCCCTAAAGCCAGGTGTGATGGTGCATACCTATACATCCCAGTATTGGGAGTCTGAGACAGGAGGATCACAGGTTCAAGGCCAGCCTCAGCAACTTAGCGAGAACCTCTGTACCTTAGTGAGATCTTATTTCAAAAAAATAAAAATAAAAAGGGCTGGGGTGTGTAGCCCTGGGTTCAATCCTCAGTATCAGCATCATCAACAACAAAAACAACAAAATTCTCTGAAATGCACACACACACACACACACACACACACACACACACACACACACACACACCAAACAGATCGGACTCTCGTAGGAATACCCTGTGCTATCTGCAGCCTTGAGGGAATGGGTACTAGGTCCCTCCAGCCTGGCCCGGGTGGGCTTCGGGCTCAGGAGGCAGGCAGCTGGCTTCTCTTCTCTCTCCCTGTCCTTGCTGGGTGGGGGCAGAGGTCCCGAGGGCGGTCCACACATGGTTCTCAGGAGGTCTCGTCAGGGAGGCAGCACACTGGGGTGCAGCCTGGCGGGATGAGGTGCCCTGGGCAGCTGTGGACACAGAGGAAGCCCCAGGGGACGTCCCTGCCGCCAGAACTGGAGAAGGGGAAAAGCGGGACCATCTCCGCCCGGCCCCATTGAGACAGGCCTTCTGAGGGCCTGGGTGGGGCTTCTTCCCTGGCAGACAGGGGGGGACCCGCTGCTCTGACTCCCCAGCTCTGTTTCCTCATTTGATTTGCATAACAATCTGCCCAGACCAGCTGTGTACCTTTGTACTCAGGGCTGGTACCTAGCACTGACCTCAAACAAGGGAAAATAAATAAAAAGCTCTTACCTTGAGCAAAGCCACTGGTGCCCCGGGCAGCCTTCTCCAAGAATCAGCAAAGTTGAGCTGGGCCAGTCCCAGGTGAGGGGCCCTCTTCAAATCTGCCCCTCCTGGCATGGGCCCAGAGTCCCTTCCCTGGGGCTTGCTAGAGCCTGGCTCCTATAGAGTTTTCCCTGATACTCACAGCCCAAGGATGTGGTCACCACAGCATCACTAGTCTTAGCAGAACACTAGAAGTCACCTGTGTGGCCACCAGGCAGGGGACCAGGACTCTGGGCATCCCTGTGACAGAGCAGAGCCCTTAAGAAGAATGACGTAGCTGGATGTGGTGGCACTTGCCTGTAATCTTGGAAGGCTGAGACCGGAGGATTGCAGGTTGGAGGACAGCTTCAACAACTTAGTGAGGTCCCCTTTGGCAATTTAGTGAGACCCTATTTCAAAAATTAAAAAATAGGCCGGGCGTGGTGGTGCATGCTTTTAATCCCAGTATTTGGGAGGCTGAGACAGGAGGATTGCAGTTCATGGACAGCCTCAGCTACTACTTAGTGAGGCCCTTTGCAACTCAGTGAGACTCTGTTTCAAAATAAAGAATAAAAAATAGGGCTGGGGGTATAGCTCAGAGGTTGAATGCCCCTGGGTTCCATCCCCAGACCCGCAATAAATAAATAAATTAATTAATTAATATTTAAAAAATTAAAAATAGTGCTGGGGGCATAGCTCAGAGATTGAGCACCTCTGGGTTCAGTCCCCAGTACCAAAAAAGAAAACACAAACAAAGGAAGAGGTTCCCCTGGATGTAATGGCGCACACCTGTAATCCCAGTACTTGAAAAGCTGAGACGGGAGTGTAAGGGCAGCCTCCACAATTTAAAGAGGCCCTATTTCAAAATAAAAGGAAGCTGGGCATGGTGGCGCATGCTTGTAATCCCAGCATTCGGGAGGCTGAGACAGGAGGATCTGGGTTCAAAGACAGCCTCAGCTACTTAGTGAGGCCCTCTGCAACTCAGTGAGACCCTGTTTTAAAATAAAGAATAAAAAATAGGGCTGGGGGTGTAGCTAAGAGGTAGAATGCCACTGGGTTCTACCCCCGTGCTCCAAAATAAATAAATAAAATAAAAAGGGCTGGGGGTGTAGCTCAGAGGGAGAAGGGCCCTGGGTTCAACCCCGGTACCACCTCTAAAGCAATGAGGCCCACTGGAGGTCGTCACGCGGCAGTGGCAGCTGTTGTGCCCATGGTGTTCCATGCTCCGGGGAAGCCTTAGCTGGGGTGCCCACGGGCTTCGGGCACAGCCCCTGCTTGGCACGGCGCCAGGCCTTCCTGGCCTGTTGGGCAGACGCAGATGGCAGAGCTTTGGGGCTGGCGGGATCCTTCAGTGCCAGCACTGTGACCTTGAGTGACTCCGCCCCACGTAGCCTCAGTTTCCCCTCTCTGAAGCGAAGGCAGTTTAAGCAGCTGGCGGGTGAGGTGCGCACAGGTGGGCGGGTCGGCGGGGAGGGCCATGGCTCCAGAGGCACCTGGTGCTGCGGGCGCTGAGCTGCTCCTGTCGACTGCAGCCCAGAAGGGAAAGTTCGTACCGAGGGTGCACCTGGCCTGCGGCCCCTGCCCTCCCCTGCTGCCTGGAATAGCCTGCTGCAGCTGGGAGGTGACCTCAGTTCACCTGCGGGGACTGCTGAGGTGCTTAGGGGTGTGGGGGCCCTGCCCCCTGGCACCGCAGAGCCCTGGGGCTCCCCAGGAAGCACGCCTGCACTTCTGTTTAAACTCCCCCACCTCCTTCCCCTCTGACTTGATTTCCCCTCACTTTCCTCCCCCTCTCCTCCAGCTCATATCTCCAGTAGCTCATTAGCATTCTCTCAACAAACCTCAAACTAAAAATAGCTAACATTTCACACATTATTTCCTTTATTCTCTGGAAGGAACTTCTCAGGTCCCTGACTCTCCTCTGAGGACGCAGATGTGGGAGGGCACTGGGTGAGGTGGCCCGGCTGGACCCCGGCTCTGAGCCACCCAGGAAGGCCGAGCCAGGGGTCTCAGCCAGAGGGGCCTGGGCTGGCAGATCCAGGGGAGGGGGCTTCTTGGGGAAGGGAGCCGGGTAGAAAGGGATCATGGGAGGGGAGAGCATGTGCAAAGGCCAGGTGGTCTTGGGAGGGCTCGGCCCAAGGCTGACTGAGGTGCAGGAGGCCCAGCGGGCTGCGCTCTGTCTAAAGGTGGCCCCAGTCTGCCAGAGGCCCAGGGCTCAGTGTGCTCACCCCATGGCGGCCTGGGCACTGGCCTGGAGGCTCAGGACCCCGCATGGGGCCTGGCCCTCTGCCAAGAGGGGCTCAGTGGTTCTTCCTCCTGGGGCGGGGGCCAGTACCCTGAGGACCAGCTTACCTTCAGGGCTCTTTCCAGGGACTCAGCTGCCCACAAGGGAATCTTTTTTTTTTTTTTTCCCTCTCTTGAGACACAGTCTCCCTGTGTGGCCCAGGGTGGCCTCCAACTGGACTCAAGAGAGCCACAGTCATGATAGATGGTACGGGCTCTGGCAGGAAAACTGTGTGTGTGTGTGTGTGTGTGTGTGTGTGTGTGTGTGTGTGTGTGTTACTGGGGATTGAACCCAGAGAGCATTCTACTTCTTCTTCTTCTTCTTCTTCTTTTTTTTTTTTTTTTTTTTTTGGTGGTACTGGGGTTCCTGAAAGCCCTTCTACCTCCGTGCTACACTCCCAGACCTATTTTTTTTTTTTTTTTTTGGTGGTAATGGGTGTGGAACCCAGAGGCTTTCTACCTCCGGGCTATACTCCCAGACCTTTTTTATATTTTATTTGGAAACAGGGTCTCACTAAGTTGCTGAGAGCCTCACTAAGTAACTGAGGCTGGCTTTGAACCCATGTGATCCTCCTGTCTCAGCCTCCCAAGCACGGGGGATTACAAGTGGCGCCACCACGCCCGGATTTAAAAAAAAAAAAAAGATTTACCGTTATTTTTTATACTTTTTATTTGGAAACAGGGTCACTTAAGCCAGCGCAGCTGGCTTCAAACCTATGAGATCCTCCTGTCTCCGCCTCCCAAGCGCAGGGATTATAAGCATGCGCCACCACGCCCGGCGGAGAGGCATTCTACTTCTGAGCTATACCCTCAACCCTTTTTTTTGTGCTTTGAAACACAGTCTTGCTAGGTTGCTGAGAATCTCACTATTTACTGAGGCTGTCCATGAACCTGTGACCCTCCTAGCTCAGACTCCCAAGTACAGGTTTATAAACCTGCACTACCACACTTGGCAGGAAATCTTACCTTTTTTTTTTTTTTAGGTAGTACTGGGGATTCAATCTAGGGGTATTCTATTTCTGAGCTACACCCCCAGCCCTATATTATTATTACTGTTTTATTTTGAAACAGGGTCTGGCTAAGTTGCAGAAGGCCTCCCCAAGTTGATGAGGCTGGCCACAAACCTTTAGTCCTCCTGTCTTCGCCTCCCAGATACTCGGATCATAGCATGTGTCTCCAAGCCCGGCGAGGAAATCTTATCTTTAGCTGAGACTTCCAAAGACTTTGAGTCCTCACACAGTCTTCCTGAAAACATTATTCACGCAGAATTGTCAATGACTCAGCAGATTAAAATGTAATGTTTTTCAACTCAGAGGGTTCAGAAGGATCATCTGAGGGTGTGTGTGTGTGTGCGCGCGCGCGTGCGCTCGTGCACGCACATGCACAAGAGCGTGTATGGAAAGGTGATAACCCTTGTTTATGTGTGTGCTCGTGGTTCCCAGGGCCTCACGGGAGTTAAGTAAGTGTTCTACTACTGAGCTGCCCCTCAGCCCTTACGGTCTCACTGAGCCAGCAAGTCTGGCCTTGAACTTGCAATCCTCTTGCCTTAGTCTCTTATTGTACTGGGGCACCCAGCCTACAATTGTTTATTTATTTTGGTACTGGGGATTTAGCCCAGAGGCATACTACCTCTGAGCTCTACTCCCGGCCCTTTTTATTTTTATTTTGGAACAAGTTCTCGCTAATTTGCTGAGTCTTGCTGAGTTGCTGAGGCTGGCCTTGAACCTCCCATCTCAACCTCCCAACTATTAGGATTACAGGAACATGCCACCTGCTGGGATTGATCATTGTGTTTATAAAGATGACGAATGCTCAAGAGCTTCCAGCACAGGGCAGGTGCCACCACAGGCCTGAGCTGGCATTTGGTATCATGTCACCTCCACACCGAGGTGTCTGGAGAGAGAGAGACGGACAGGGAGAGAGAAAGGTTAACTTGTCCAATATTTTTTTTTTCAGTACTGAGAAAGAAACCCAGGGGATTCTACCTCTGAGCTATACCCCCAGCCCTATATTTTATTCTTATTTTTGAAACAGGATCTCACTACGTTGTGGAGGACCTCACTAAGTAGCTGAGGCTGGGCATGAACCCCAATCCTCCTGTCTCAGCCTCCCAAGTACCAAGATTACAAGCATATGCCACCATGCCAGGTAAATTGTCCAATTATTATTTTTATTATTTGCTGGGGATTGAACCCAGGGGCATTCTATCTCCAAGCTACACCTCCAGCCCTACTTAAAAAATTTGTTTTATTTTTAAACAGGTCTGACTAAGTTGCAGAGGGCCTAAGTAGCTGAGGCTTGCTATAAACCTGCGATCCTCCTGTCTCAGCCTCCCAAGTACTGGGATTACAAGTGTGCACCACCACGCCCTGAAAATTTGTCCAATAATTTTATTTATGTATTTATTTTGCGGGTCTGGGGATGAAACCCAGGAGCATTCGACCTCTGAGCTATACCCCCTGCTCTATTTTTTTAGTCTTTATTTTGAAACCGGGTCTCACTGAGTTGCAGAGGGCCTCACTAAGTAGCTGAGGCTGTCCACGAACCGCGATCCTCCGGTCTCAGCTTCCTGAATGCTGGGATGACAAGCTTGCGCCACCACACCCACCTGTCCAATAATTTTAAAATCTGGTAAGTCAGCAGACTCTACTGACGCGTACTCATGTTTAAAGCAGCACAACTGACATTAGCCAAGTCCTGGAACCAGCCGAGGTGCCCGTTCACAGGTGGAAGGCTAGAGAAATGCAGCGTGTACACCCAGTGGAGTCTTACTTAGCCATAAAAGGATCGAAATCATGCCATTTGCAGGTAAATGGATGAAACTGGAGGATATCATGCTAAATGAGATCAGCCAGACTCAGAAAAGCGAGGGTTGTATGTTCCCTCTCTTATGTGGCAACTAGAGGCAAAGAAGGAAAGAAAGAAGCGTGACCTCAAGAAAATAGGAAGGGGGTGGGCAGGGAGGGAGTGGAGGAGGGAGGGGAGCACGGGGAACGAAGCCAGGACATTGTTATGTCATACACGGATGTATCACAATGAATCCCACCATTGTGTATAATTATAATGTACGATTAAAAAAACAGAAGAAAAGATGGGACTGGTGCCAGGGGTGTAGCTCAGGGGTAGAGCGCCTGCCCAGCATGTGCGGGGCCCTGGGTTTGAGCCCCCGCACTAAAACAAAGTGTAAGGAGGAGAGTGGGACTGTGCCATACCTGCTCTATTTTTTTTTTTTTTTTTTTTTTGGTGTGGTACTGGGGATGGAACCCAGGGGCTTTCTATCTCCGAGCTACACCCCCAGCCCTATTTTTTATTCTTTAATTTGAAACAAGGTCTCACTGAGTTACAAAGGGCCTCACTAAGTAGATGAGGCTGGCCGCGAACCAAGGTCCTCCTGTCTCAGCCTCCTGAATGCTGAGGTTACAAGCGTGCGCCACCAGGCCCAACTTACCCGCTCTATTTAAAACTAAAAAGATTGACTTTTACTTGAGTTTATCAGAAAAAATTAAGCATCCACCAGGCATGGTGGCACATACTTGCAATCCTACTACTTGGGAGGCTGAGGCAGGAGGCTCACAGGTTCAAGGCCACCCTCAGCATTTAGTGAGTGCCCCTGGGTTCAATCCCTAGTAACACACACACACACACACACACACACACACACACACACACACACACACCATGATTATGAAACTCGTTGAGATTGGGGTCTTGGAGGAGTGAGCAAACCTTCACTTAGAGCAGGAATGGTCACTCACTTCCTGGGACAGATGGACCAGCCCCTCACATCCTCCCTCCTCCCCACCCACCCCTGCTCCTGAGGTCAATGCTGATGTTTTTACTTCATGAGGTTTCTAACACCAATCTCCTTTGCAACTGTAACTCTCCTAGTACTTGGTTTTAGTCATATGTATATGTATATGTATGTATATATGTATGTATGTATATATATATGGTGTGTGTGTGGGGGGGGTCTGGGGATGGAACCCAGGGGCATTCTACCTCTGAGCTACATCCCCTGCCCTATTTTTTATTCTTTATTTTGAAACCGGTCTCACTGAGTTGCAGAGGGCCTCACTACATAGCTGAGGCTGTTCGCGAACCACAATTCTCTGGTCTCAGCCTCCCGAATGCTGGGATTACAAGCGTGCGCCACCACGCCCGGCTTTAGTCCTATATTTAAGTAAATTCCATTCTGTTTTTCACATTTTGTCCCCAAGTTTTGCATTTGAGTCGTCTTTTGGTTGTATAAGAAGAAATTGTAGCTGGGTGTGGTGGCGGCACACCTTCCCAATGCTTGGGAGCTGAGGCAGGAGGACTGAAGGTAGAAGGCTGGCCTCAACAATTTAGCGAGACCCCATCTCAAAATAAAAATAAAAAGAACTGGGGCTTTTTTTTTTTTTTTTTTGGCAGTACTGGGGAAGGAACCCAGGGGCATTGTACCTCTGAGCTACACCCCCAGCCCTAGTTCTTGGTCTTTTTTTTTTTTTTTAACAGGGTCTCACTAAGTTCTTCTCTGCCTCCCAAATGCTGGGATTACAAGCGTGCGCCACCACACCCACACCTGGGGGCTTTTTAGTCACTGGTGCTCAGCGATAGAGCACCCTGAATTCAACCTCCCCGCCATACAGACGCACAGAGCTGGAAACAGAAAGTATGTAGCCGGGCTCAGGGGCGCACGCTTGTAATCCCCGTAATCCCCGTGCTTGGGAGGCGGAGACAGGAGGATCGCGCAGGTTCAAAGCCAGCCTCTCTGGCTTAAGAGACCCTGTTTCCAAAAATAAAAATGTATAAAATAGGTCTGGGAGTGTAGCCCGGAGGTAGAAGGGCTTCCAGGAACCCCAGTACCACCAAAAAGAAAGAAAGAAAGAAAGAAAGAAAGAAAGAAAGAAAGAAAGAAAGAAAGAAAGAGAGAAAGTGTGTAAAAGACTTTGCAATGCTCCTCCCCAACACACTCCAAAATGATACCCTGTCTGGGTCATTAGTTTTCCTTTTTTATTTTTAGCTGTGCTGGGGTTCACACTTGCTAAGCAAGCACTCTCCCACTGAGTCCTATCCCCAGCCCTGGTTACCTGACTCTAGTGTGTCTGTGTCTTTTAGCAAATCTGTCATAGAACATACTTGTCATAGAAATGCAAATGAACCATGTCCCCAGGGCTGCAATTGGTTGTCGCCCTGTGGGTCCGGATCTACTTTGCATATATATGTAAATCCATCCCAGCAATCCTACTTTGCCTATAAACATGTGTGTTCCAATTTTCCTTCGAACCACCTGTCATGCGTTGCTTATTCTCTAATTACTTAATGATTTAAGTAAAATTTTTGACGTGTTCATTTTATATTTGTATAACAGTCATGATTTTACCTCTTAAAAAAAAAGGACCCTTTTATTTATTTATTTTTGTTTCTTTATTTTTTATGGTACTGGGGGTTGAACCCGGGGCATTCTACCTCCAAGCTACATCCCCAGCCCTATTTTTATTTACTTATTTATTTTGCAGTACTGTGAATTGAACCCAGAGAAATTCTATCTCCTAGCTACACACCCAACCCTATTTTTTATTCTGTATTTTAAAACAGGGTCTCACTAAGTTGCAGAGGGCCTCACAAGTTGCTGAGGCTGGCCATGAACCTGCGACTTTCCTGCCTCAGCCTCCCAAGTACTGGGATTACAAGTGTGTGCCACCATACTTGGCTTATTGTTTATTTTGAAACAGGGTCTTATTAAGTTGCAGAGGCTGGCCTTGAACCCACGGTCCTCCTGCCTCAGCCTCCCAAGTACTGGGTGTAGTATTCTGGTCTTTTTCTTTTCCACAACTTTGACGGCTCAGGCTCAGCTGTCTTGTCTTCTGGTATCAAAAGTTGCTTGTGGAAAAATTTGAGGCCAGATGTTTTCTTCTCCCCTTTTTGGGGACATGCTTTTTCTTTCTTTCTTTTGGTTTGTCCTCCTGGGTGCTAAAGACTTTTCTTCTTTAACCTTAAAAATACAGTAACTAACTAGGTATGGTGGTGCACAGTTGGAATACCAGGCCTTGGGAGGCTGAGATAGGAGGATCACAGGTTCAAGGCCAGTCTCAGCAACTTAGAGAGACCTTGTTTTATAATAAAAAAATAAAATAAGGCTGGGGTGTAGCTCAGAGCTGGAAAGCCCCTAGGTTCAATCCTTAGTACACCCCCCCCCCCCAAAAAAAAAGTTCAGTCCTCAGCCGTGCGGCCTGAGGCTGCCATTCTAAACCCGCTTCCTAGGTGGCTCTCCATCCCCCGCTGGTTCCTTCTTCCTCCATCTCAGGAGTTTCTCGAGATCTTTGTGCGTGTGCGCGCGCGTGTTGCTGGGGATGGAGCCCAGGGCCCGGGCCTGCTCGCCGGCGCTCCACCCCTGAGCCGCGTTCTGGCTGAGGGAGACTCTGCCAGGGTGGGAGCCGTTGCCTCAGAAGGGCCTGCTGTGGACCCGGGGTGGCCGTGCTGGCGCCGCCTGCCAGGCCTCTTCAGTGTCTCCCAGGCAGGGTCTCTAAACTTCTTCGGGGTGCTGGCTCCTTTGACAATCAGACAATCATAATCTCTCTTCCAAAAGTTTCCAGAGACAGGAAAATGGTTTACACTGTGTGTGTGTGTGTGTGTGTGTGTGTGTGTGTGTGTGTGTGTGTGTGTGTGGTACTGGGGGTGGAACCCAGAGGCTTTCTACCTTCGGGCTATACTCCCAGACCCATTTTATATTTAATTGGAAACAGGGTCTCACTACATTGCTGAGAGCCTCACTAAGTAGCTGAGGCTGGCTTCCAACCTGTGTGATCCTCCTTTCTCAGCCCCCCAGAGGCTGGGATTACAAGCGTGTGTCACCACGCCTGGCTAGAAAAATGGTTTATACAGTGGAGGAGCTTATGGGTCCTCTGGGTCTTCCAGCGGTTCCTGGAGTCTGGATAGAGGCTCCTATGCTATGGGCTGCTGTGCACCTGTTCTGCCAACCTCCAGGACTCTGGAACCTTTTCGCTTAGAATGGCTGGGCAGATGGACGTAGCCATGCTGCTAGGTTTTGTTATTTATTTTTATATTTAGTATTTATATTTAGTATATTTATATATTTTATATTTAGTATAGGGCTATACTCCCAGACTTATTTTATATTTTATTTGTAAATTGGGTCTCACTAAGTTGCTGAGAGCCTCACTAAATAGCTGAGGCTGGCTTTGAACCTGTGCGATCCTCCTGTCTCAGCCTCCCTAGCGCGGGGATTACAAGCGTGCGCCACCGTGCCCGGCTGGAATGGTTCTTGATCGGTGTGCTCAGTCAGTCTCAACCTGGTTTTGTTCCTTTTCTTAGTGGTGGTAGTGCAAATTGAACCAGGAACATTCTACCACTGAGCTGCATCCCCAGCCCTCTTTATTTTTTTATTTTGAAACAGGGTCTCGCTAAATTGTTGAGGTTGGCCTTGAAACTGCAACTCTCCTATCTCAACCTCCCAAGCACTGGGATTACAGGTGTGTACTATTGCGCCTGGCTTCAACCTAGAACTTTTATGAAACCGCTGTCAAAAAACAAAAACAAAAACCTTGGGCCAGGCGTGGTGGCGCACGCTTGTAATCCCAGCATCTGGGAGGCTGAGACAGGAGGATGGCAGTTTGTGGACAGTCTCAGGTACTACTTAGTGAGGCCCTCTGCAACTCAGTGAGACCCTGTTTCAAAATAAAGAATAAAAAATAGGGCTGGGGGTGTAACTCGAGGTAGAATGCCCCTGGGTTCTATCCCCAGTACCACCAAAAAAAAAAAAAACAAAAAAAAAACAAAAAAAACAACCTATTCCAGTTTATCTGCTGGTCAGTGTCTGTACAAATCTATACAAACTCACAACTCAGGTCTAAACGTGCTGAACAACAGCCATGTTCTGTGAGCGCTGGCCTGTGCTACAGTGTGGTTAGTGTTCGTGACAATGGAGACCACAGGGTTAGGCCGCTGTGATCTCTTTGGGACCCAGATAAGCTAAGTAACTCACTTAAGGTCACACAGAAAACAACACAGAAAACATTATAAGTAGCAAAATTGGCATTTAACATCAAGTAATCTGACTCAGGAGCCTTTTTTATTTTTCTTTTCTTTTTTTATTGTACTTAGGATTGAACTCAAGGCATTCGACCTCTGAACTACAACCCTAGTCTTTTTATTTTTTTGTTTTGAAAAAGGGTCCTACAAGCCGGGCGTGGTGGCGCACACTTGTAATCCCAGCATTTGGGAGGCTGAGACCTGGAGGATCATGGTTCGTGGACAGCCTCAGCTACTTAGTGAGGTCCTCTGCAACTCAGTGAGACCCGGTTTCAAAAATAAAGAATAAAATGTAGGGCAGGGGTTAGAGCTCAGAGATCAAATGCCCCTGGGTTTCATCCCCAGACCTGCAAAAAAAAAAAAAAAAAAAAAAAAAAAAAAAAAAGAAAAAAAGAAAGAAAAAGAGAAAGAAAAAGAAAAAGAAAAAGAAAAAAGGGTCCTACAAAGCCAGGCGTGGTGGTACACACCTGTAATCCCAGTACTTGGCAGGCTGAGACAGGAGGATCGCGGGGTTGAAACCAGCCTCAGCAACTTAGTGGTTGCACATGCTTGTATCCCAGCATTCGGGAGGCTGAGACAGGAGGATCACGGTTTGCAGACAGCCTCAGCTACTTAGTGAGGCTCTTTGCAAGTCAGCGAGATCCTGTTTCAAAATAAAAAATAGGGCTGTGGGTGTAGCTCAGAGGTAGAATGCCCCTGGGTTCCACCCCCAGTACTGTAAAGAAAAAAAAAAGGAAAAAGGGTATTGCTAAGTGGCTGAGGGTCTTGCTACATTGATGAGGCTGGCCTTGAATCTGTGATCCTCCTGTCTCAGCCTCCCAAATACTAAGATTATAGGCCTGTGCTGTCTTGTAGTTCAGGAGCCTTTCAATAGTCTATCTCTTGGCAGGGGGCTGGACCCTGTCCTGTGCAGAGACTGGAATCTGTTCCTAACCCAGCCGGTGGCTCTTAGCAAACACTGAAATGGCGGGTTTTTTTTGTTTCTTTTTTTTTTTTCTCTAGAAAGCCTGGGTCACACTTGGTGCCTAGGGTCCCTGTCAGGTTCTGGCCTGTGAGCACGGGGTCAGAACTCGGCTCTCAGGCAGTCACGTGACCCCTTGACCTGCAGGCTGGCGAGGCCTGGGAAATGTCAGCTGGCACCCTCCACGGTCCTGGGTCCTTGCCTCCAGGCTGCGCTGCAACGGGCCTGCTGGGAATGGCCTCTGCTCCCCTCCCCAGCCAAGTCTCTTCAAGGTGGAAGGGTTCACAGCCGCTCTCCCACGGCCCCTGGCCTCCACATCCGCATCCACATCCGTCAGCGCCACTGGCCACCTTGACGGCCGTCACGGCGGCTGGCATTGAGGACAAAGGTTTAGCCTGGCGGGGCCCCACGCCTTCACTGCCACAGCTGAGGAGTGAAGAAGGAACGAGAGGTGTGGCGGTGTGGGTCTGTCCTCCCAGCACTCGGGAGGTCGAGGCAGGAGGATCGCTCAAACCCAGGAGCACAGCTATCCAGACAGTCCCTGTCTTAAAAAGGAAAAAAAAAAAAAAAAAAAAAAAAAAGTGGGGGCATGGTGGGGAACGCTTGTAATCTCAGTACTTGGGAGGCAGAGACAGGAAGATCACAGGTTCACAGACAGACTCAGCTACTTAGTGAGGCCCTCCACAACTTAGTGAGACCCCGTTTCAAAATTAAGAATAAAAAGTAGGGCTGGCCAGGCGTGGTGGCGCACACTTGTAATTCCTGCGCTTGGGAGGCTGAGGCAGGTGGATCACGCAGGTTTGAAGCCAGCCTCAGCTACTTAGTGAGGCTCTCAGCAACTTAGTGAGACCCTGTTTCCAGATAAAATATAAAAATAGGTCTGGGAGTATAGCCTGGACGTAGAAAGCCTCTGGGTTTGATTTCCAGTACTGCAAAAACAATCAAACAAAAACAAAGTGGGGTTATAGCTCAGTGGTAGAGCGCTTGCTAAGTATGCACAAGGCCCTGAGTTCCATCTCCAGCACTGCCAAAATAAAGAAAAAAAAATCTTAAAAAATGGAAGAGAGGAGAAAGCTTGGCTGGGGCCACGCAGCTGATTCCGGCCGCTGTCCTCTGTGCGCCCTGGGGCCGCCCCTGGCGCCCCTTCCTCCGCAGGAGCCCGCCCGGTGTTCTCCAAACGCAGCGCAGCCGCTTAACGCAGACCCGGCCCCTCCACACTTGCCCTCAGTGGCTGTTCTCACCAGCGCCCTGGGACTGACGCCGCGCAGGCGGTTCTCCCAGCCCCTCAGCCGGGGCTCCAGACGCTGCGCGGGCAGGAGCCTGTGACCGTGTGGAAACCTCGCCCCGCCAAGCCTCCGCACATCCAGGTAACTCCAGATGCACAGGATGGAAAGGGAGCTGGACGCAGGGGCTGGGGACGCTTGTCCGTGCCGAGGAGCTTCGCACACGATAAACGAGGCAGGGCCCAGTCTAAGCAGGGGAACTGACTCGCTATGAGAACAAATAAGACGCTAATCAAAGACATCAGTTCACACACACAAAAGAGATTCCGTGTGAATACTGAGAGCAACTGGAAGACAGCTTCACTCGTCTTGGTGAAGCCAGCAAAACCAACAAGGAGAGACGGCTCGGTGACCCATGCCACCACCCACAGACCGCCAGGGCCCCAGCCCAGCCTCTGCCTTATCCTCTCCTGGGAGGGTAGTCTAGAAATATTCCTTCTCCATTCATCCATCCATCCATCCATCCATCCATCCATCCATCCATCCATCCTCTTACCCACCCACCCATTTATCCATCCATCCATCCATCCATCCATCCATCCATCCATCCATCCATCCGTCCATCCGCTCATCTGCCACCCATCCACTCAATCATCTACGAAACAAACCATTAACAGGCGTCTGCTGTGCACTAGTCTTCTGGGACAGACCTAGATCTGGGAGGAAGGGTGGGTGTCTCGGCGTTGGCAGGTGGAGGGTGTGGCGGGGCCTGTGGGTAGCGGTCTGACTTGGCCTGTTTGCTGTTGCTCTAATAGAGTACCTGAGACGAGGCGATTCAAAGAGAAAGCTTCTTCAGCTCCCAGCTCTGAAGGCTGGGAAGTCCCAGATTCTGGAGCGGGGCCCTGTGCTGCTTCACTCATGGCAGAGCCTGGAAAGGCAGGCAGGGGCCTGAGGAAGAGATGAAACCTGAGGGGCAGACTTGCTTCCTCACAGCCTGCTCTTGAGGTAACCAAGCCAGTCCTGCAAGAATGACCCTCACCTCCCAAGAAAGGTCTTCACCCCCCGTAAGGCCCCGGTCCCTGCTCAGAGGCTGCACCTCCCAGCACCAGTGCACTGCAAGCAAGTTTCAGCAAGTTCCTGAGGGGGCAGACCATTACAGGAGACCCTTGATGAGGCCCCGCCCCAGCCCGCTCTGCGCCCAAGCTCCTGCGCTGCCCAGGCCAACCATGCGGCCTCCCGGGCAGGAGCCTGGCCCACGCGTGTCCTCTGGGCGAGGGGGCCAGGATGGAAGGATGGAGGCCAGGAGAGGCAGGGATGGGGTGGCCCGGAGGCGGCACGGCTGCCTGAGGCTCCTGTGCCTGGCTGGCTGCGGAGCCCCCCCACTCCATGCTCCCATCCTGGTCTCATTTCTGGGGGGCTTCTGCACTGTGCGCAGCCTTGCGAGGCCTGGGTCCTTAATGCACACTGCTCTGTGCTCTGGCCATGAGTCTACTCTACTATGACTACAGGACGTCCCTGCACCTCGGGAGGCGGTGGGCGGGCTTCTGCTGACTGCAGACAAGAGGGTGAGGCTGGGGCGGCCAGGAAGCTCGCTGAGCGAGGGGTGGGGTCCTGCAGGCTTGCGAGCAGCTCTTGCTGGGCGCAAAGACCCGGTGCTGAGGACACACAGCTCGGTGCTTTGCCATGCTGGTGCAGTTGTGTGTCTGAATGGGGCTCCGGTGGGCGCCTCCAGTGGGTCTCTGGTGCTGTTGACCTCCTGCTCAGCATTGGCCAGACACTGGCCTCCTCTGACCTCAGCAGGCGCCGCCTCTCCTGCCGTGGGAGGCTCAAGGCGCCTCCCAGGAAAGGCCTGAGCGGGCCAGGGCTCACTCTCCTGGGGCCCACGGCTCCGGCAGGACTAGGGCGTGGAGCAGGCATGTGGGCACCTGCAGCCCCGTGGGGTGAGCTCCCACAGCCCGAGTAGATCTCAGCCAGTGGTCCATCTGAGTGCCGTCCTGGTATGGCCACCAAGCCCCCTATGGGGTGGAGGAACTGTGCCATTGAGCCTTGAGGATCCCAAACTCTCCAAACCTGGCTGCCAGCAGAGACCCAGTCCCGGGAGCATCGCTGGGGCTCTGTGGACTCCAGCCGGCTTCTGCTCTTCCCTTTCTGTGGTCATCAAACAGGGCCCACGGGCCACCCGGCTGTCATGGGGACCTTGCTCCAGCTCCTCGCCTGCCGACCAGAACATGGTCCAGCCAGGCAGAGCCTTCCTGGGGGCGGCCAGGGGCTGCGGTGCCTGGTGCTGCCCAGCATGGCTGCAGGAGTCCAGCCCCAGGAGCCCAGTCTGTGGGCTGTGGCACCTAGCACGGTCTGGCAGGGCTCGGGTCCCGGTGTACCCCATTGGCCTGATTCTCGGCCCTGGCAGCCAGCCACGCGGGGGCTGTGGCCTGCCCCGAGGCAGCTGTTGGAACTTCAAGAGGACTCCACCCTGGCCACCGCAGGGCACCCCAAAGGCCTCTGCCAGGATGGGACCCAGGACAGCGAGGCACAGCTGCCTCCTCACCCAGAAAGCTGCTCAGAGCTGGAGGAAAAACCAGGGTTGGGCCTCCGGGGACAGGCAGGCCTCAGGGGATTGGTGCAGCTCCAGGCTGCCCTGTGAGGTAGGAGGAGAAGACAGTTTCTCAAGAAAATCGAGTGGGCCTGGACCGCAGCCTCCGCTTCCTCTTCTGGAGAAACGCCACAGCTCAGCTGTGCATCCACGGCCTCCGTCCCTGAAGCCTGCAGTTTGGAGCAGAGTAGGTCAGAGCAGGTGGTCTCTGAGGCTCTGGAGAAATAGTTGGGAGAGAAGGATGCTGGATCATCCAGCACAAACTCGGATCCCATCTAATTTACTGTTCTAATTGGAACACTTTTGATAATGAAAGGGCTGTGTTAATTATTATACCAGGACAACAGATGCAAACTGGGACTCTTAGGGCAAGCTGCTGTGTGTCACCCTACTCACCACCACTTCCTAGCCGTGTGGGTTTGGGCACGTTGCATAACCTCTCTGAATTCTGCTTTCCGTTTAAAAGGGGCGCTGATGTGCGTGCGGCCTCCCAGGCTGTGGGGGAAATGAGGAGTGGGCTTCCTCATGGGAGTTCCTTGAACAGCCCTGGCATGGCTTGGTCCTGGTGTTTGTCCCTTGTGAGTTACCCACCCTTGGCGTGAGCAAGGGGCTACCAATCTGCATCCAGCCTCAGGGGGTGTGCGCACAGCTGGCAGAGTCCAATGTTTCCTTTGCCCAGGGGCCAGGGGGTGGTGTGCCAGTGATTGTCTTGGGCTGGAACCCCAGGTGGCCCTGCCCCCGCCCCGCAGAGGGCCGCAGCCCGGAGCTTTGCTCTCGCCGCTGTGCTTGCTTGCCTGCGCCTGCCCTCCCGGGGTTACCGCAGTGGAACACCTGTGCTGGCCAGGTGTCTGGAGAGCTGGGGCCAAGCAGGAGGCAGCTTGTGTTTTCTGGGCTCACTCCTGGAGCGAGCCTGTCCCACCTAGAACTGTTTTGCTGAGCAGGGCACGGGGCTGGCGCCGCTGCTTGTGGCTTTTAGGTCCCGCGGAAGTCAAAGGTCCCCGGGCTTTGGGCTCGGTCGGGAGAGCGCCCTACTCGAGGCTGTGGTTAAGAGGTGGGGGCCCACGCACGCTACTGAACCTGTGTCTCCCTGGCCCCCCTGCAAGCAGAGCTCGCCGTCCTGAGAGCACAAGCCACATCTCCGGTGCCCACTGGAGTGTGTAGGAATCATGAAATTGAACTGTGGCCGCACGCGGGACCCTGGGGCCTGCCAGGCACCTCCATGCCAGGACATCACCTGGGGGCTCAGCTGCCACTTTTTACCCCTAAAGGTCTTTCTAGCCCCTCAAGTGAGGGCTTGCCAGACAGGGGGGTTCTCTAAATTTAGGTGATGGAGTCGGCCGTCAGCAACCTTAGCCCTCGATGCAGCTCGGGCAGCAGGAAGTAGGCTCTGGGTGCAGGGCCCACCTCAGTCCTGAGGCCCCAGGCGTGGCCTGGGCTTCTGGCCAACCTTCACAACACCTGCGGCCCAGGCAGGGCCTCCCGGCCATCCTCCTGATGAGGCCGCGCCACGGGACAGCAAACAAAAGGCGAAGCAAGAGGTGCGTCAATATTTAATATACTCACTCACAGAACCTCTCTCCCAGTGTTGACATTTTCTTTCTTTTGGTGCTGGGGAAACTCAGGGCCTCCTGCGAGCTGGTCAAGCACTCTGCCTCCAAGATATTCTGTCCTCAGCCCTTTTGCTTTTGAAATAGGGTCTTGCCAAGTTCCTCCGGCTGGCCTCCACCCTGCAATCCTCCTGTCTCAGCCTCCCAAACACTGAGATTACAGGCATGTGCCACCACGCCTGGCCAGTTTAGATTTCTATTTGTGGGCCGTTGGTATTTCTTTTTCTGAAACTAGCCCACTACTTATATCCTTTATTAGCTGTTTTCTGTGCTGACGTTTTCGTAGATTTCTAGGAACTTTTTTATATTACGGCTACTGATCCTTTGTACCATTTTTTTCTGTCGTTTGTCTTTTAATTTTGTTGATATTGTCTTATTCAGTAAGTTCCAGTTTCACAGTGGAGTTCATGTTCTGCTTAGAATTCCTCCGAGGGGTGTGGTGTCAAGCGCCTGTAGAAGCTGAGACAGGAGGATCACAGAGCTTACCCTTGGCAACTCAGCGAGATCTTGTTTTCCAATTAGAAAAAAAAAAAAAGATTTTCTCCTTCTGAGAGATGATTCAGCTACCACTTAGACATTCTGAGAAAAAAATGGCCACAATGTTTGTGGCAGCAAAACACGCTATTCAAAAGAAGTTGTTTATTTAAAAAAAGAATGATCACTCCCAAGCATTTATTTAACTATTAACAGATACGAGTAAAAACTCCAAATAGTCTACTAAGACTAGCAGCTCTGTGTCCACAGATGGTCAGATGCCGAGAGCAGGCTGGCTCTGCGTACACCGAGGCGGTTAGGAAAGGGCGTACGAAGGCCTGAGAAACGGTCTATTTACAGGCTTTGGCGGAGCCATGATCCCCAGTCTTCTACCGGCTCCTGAAGCTGTCTGAGAACCATACGAGGCTGAACTGCACCCGATGTTAGAGGACTTACTTCTAGAAGATGCCTTTCTGCCTGTGATAGGTCCCCTAAAATGTGACAAAGAAAAAAATTAAAATGGTAAATAACAACAGTGAATGGTCTCCTAACCTCCACAGCGCTACAGTCCATGATTTTCCTGGCCTCCTGCCTGTGCATTTTCTGCCTATAAACCCCAGGGTAAGGTAAAGGACTGCGGTCTACCACACAAATTTGCCCTTCTAAAATGTCAAGGGGTAGGGTGGGTGGCACAGGCCTGTAATTCCAGTACCTGAGAGACTGAGACAAGATTGCAGGTTCAAGGACAGCCTCAGCCAGGAGTGAGACTCTCATCAACCAAAGGAGACCCTGTTTCCAAACAAAAAGTAAAACAGGGCCCGGATGTAACCCAGAGGTAGAAAGCCTCCCCTCTTCCAAAATGTCAAGGATTGTCTTAAAATTCTGTGACTTGTCAGGAACCCATATCATCAGCAGCCCACAAAGTACCCCAGCCCAGCCCCCAGGGACACAGTTGAGATCCACACGCCCAGATAAAGGGAGAGAAAGAACAACAAAAAAATCAAATACAAAGCCGGGCGTGGTAGGCTGACACCCGAGGATCGAGGATCGAAGGATCGCGGTTCGCGGACAGCCTCAGCTACTTAGGCCCTCTGCAACTCAGTGAGACCCGGTTTCAAAATAAAGAATAAAAAATAGGGCAGGGGTTGTAGCTTGGCGGTCAGATGCCTCTGGGTTCCATCCCCAGGCCTGCAAAAAAAAAAAAAAAAAAAAAAAAAAAAAAATTATATAAAACAATTTTTTTCTTTTTCCTTTTTTGGTTTTAACCTGGGGACATTTTATCTTCAAGCCCTATTTTATTTTTAAGTTACTACTATTTTTTTTGTGGTATTGGGGATAGAACCCAGAGGCATTCTACGTCTGAGCTATACCCTCAGCCCTATTTCATTCTTTTATTTTGAAACAGGGTCTTGCTAAGTTGTGAAAGGCCTCACTAAGCTGCTAAGGCTGACCCTGAACCTGTGATCCTCCTGTCTCAGCCTCCCAAGTGCTGGAATTATGTGTGCCACCACCGGCTTGTCCTTGACTTTGTGATCCTTCTACATCAGCCTACTGAGTACCTGAGAATACAGGGGTGCCATGCTGAGCCAGGTGAAAATATCTGAAGGCCCAAGCCCCTGGCCAAGAGACAAGCTGGAATTAGTGTACCTGCACAGTGCCGGAGCAGGCAGCTTCATGGGCAAGTGGAGACGGGGCAGAGCTGGTTCCTTCTGGTTCTGACCCTGCTGCCACAGCCCCCGGGGTGGCCAGGCGGAGCAGGGCTGAGCCTCCTCCTGGGCAGGCCTGGCCGGGGCACTCAGCAGCGATGTGGCCCATACCCACAGACCAGCCAGCTCCCTCGCCCTGCCGCTGCCTTTTAAAAGCAGGAAAGAAGCCCCTGCACTGGCTGGTTACAAGTCCTCCCAGCACGACTTCCCATGCCGCTGACCTCAGGATTCTTCTCCCATCAGATCACCATGCCAAGGCAGGCGGAACCCCCTCGGGCCCTCCTGCTGCTCTGAAGGCCCAGACTCCAGGGCGACAATGCTTCCCCAGCTCTGATCTGGGGTCCAGGAAAAAAGGGCCACCGCCTCTAGGCAATGGCATTCTGCTAGGCTGGAGGAGTGGCTTTCCAATACTTTAAAAACTCTTGCTCTAGGGCAATTTTACTGCAGATCTGGCGAAGACCTGCTGGAGAGGCAGAGGAGCAGCCTCAAGTTTCCCTATGCTGATTTCCCGCTGAGAAATTAAGCCCCAAGCGAAACCCTGCTGTTTATGTTGATTTACAGGATGCCTCTGCCAACAGCAGCCTCCATTTCAATGGGGCCATCCATTTTCCTCCCACTCGGCGAGCCTAGAACACAACTGGCTCATTGTGCGTGCTGGAGCCAAGGTCTCAGAGGAGAGCCGAGGTCTCAGAGGAGAGCCGAGGTCTCAGAGGAGAGCCGTCGCCCCGCACTGCAGGACGCTCCACCAGGGGAGCGGCCCGGAGCGGCCAGTGGGAACCTGGAGAATGGCATGAGACGTAAAGAGGCCACGGCAGGGTGCAAAGTTAGGAAACTTACTGTTTCAGCCAGTGGGGATTAGACGAGAATCCCACGGCAAACACACAGGCTAATTAAAACCTGGCATGGAAGCTGGCACTGGCTCCTGGACAGGTATACGCTTCGCCACTTATTAATGAGGTTCTTGGTGATACAGCAAAGCACTTCACTCTCCACAAACAAATACTGTGAAAATTAAACAGGGAGCCGCAGTGGCCAGCACCGCAGCTGCTTTGCTCGTTTCTCTTTTCCTTGGCACTAGGGATTGAACCCAGGGGCATCCTACCTCCCAGCTATAGCCCCTGTGCTTTTTAATTTTTATTTGGAAACAGCGTCTTGCCGAGTTGTTGATGCTGTCTTCGAACCTGTGATTCTCCTGCCTCAGCCTCCCAAGTACTGGGATTACAGGCGTGTGCCGCTGCACCTAGCCATGGTTTCCTTTGTTCATTCCCCAGGGTTGGGGACGCCAAGGCAACCTGCGGACGTGGGCGCGCTCTGGGCAGGCCAGGGTCTGACCAGAGGCTAGGCTGGAGCGGGGACTAGCCTCCAGTACAGCCGGCTGCAGCTTCCCCACAGAGGCCTTTTAAGGTCTGCTCGGCCTGAGCGACCGAGGAAACGAGTGTTTCCCAAGGCGGAGGAATAAATGAGGGAAATAAGAAAATGTTCTCTCTGAGGGATATCTGCCGGTCACTTGCGCACTAAAACCCACAAAATTAAACTAACAATTACTAATGCCTTTCATTTCTGTACTCTGGCAGAAGGCTTAGCACACACAAGATGTTTGTTTATGGACTTAACGAGAACTGACAATTTGGTAACGTTTGCCTTCCTTTCTCTTCCCCCACTCAACTTTTGTTTTTCATTACCCAGAAGGAAAAGAGGTAGAAAACTGTAGAAGCAAACACGACAGCTTGCAGAGTTGCCTACAGACTCATTTCCCTGTTTCTTTCTTTTTTTTTTTTTTTTGCAGTACTAGGGATGGAACCCAGGGGTATTTTACCTCCAAGCTATACCCCCAGTCTTATTTTTCATTCTTTATTTTGAAACAGGGTCTCACTAAGTTGCTGAGGGCCTCACTAAGTAGCTGAGGCTGGCTGAGAACCTGGGATCCTCCCGTCTCAGCCTCTCAAATACTGGGATAATAAGTGTGCGCCACCATGCCTGGCTTCATTTCCCTATTTCTACAAGCAATTCTGTTACCGTATGCTGTAATTTGGGGGCCACATTCTCCAGACAGATGGGGTGGTCCCTATTCTGCCAGGCCTCACCTACAAGACACAGGTCAGGACAGAGAATATTATTAGAGGCACTTGAGTTAGGAAAAATAAGCACAAAGCCAGGTGTGGTAGCTCATATCTGTAATCCCAGTACTTGGGAGGCTGAGACAGGAGGATCACAGGTTCAAGGCCAGCCTCAGCAACATAGCAAGAACTTCTGCAACTTAGTGATAATTCCAACAACTAAAAAATAAAGTAGCCTGGGGTTGTAGCTTGGAGGTAGAATGCCTCTGGGTTCACTTACAGAACCAAAAAGGGAAAAAATGAAAACCAAAAACCAAAGAAAAAGCAGCACGCTGTCACTGCTCTTCCAATGATGACTGCCCCAGACGGACACATCCCGGCCCAGAGTACATTTATTTCTGCAGCCCCCAAGCCTGGTGTGCTGACCTTTGGCTTCCCGTGACCTCTTCTCTGCAGAGGCTGGGAAGGTCTCCTGGCCACTGCCCGTTCACTCCTGAATGCACGGAGGGCACCCAGTGTCCAGGTGGCCGTGCACAGAATTCTGCAGCCATAAAAGAACCGTAGCAAGCACTGGCAGAACCGTAAGAGCCAGGAAGACAACGCAACCCTTTTGTTAATTGTTCAGCTAGTGCATGATTTATAGTATTGTTGAAGGAAAAGTCGCTTAAGAAAAACAATTATTCCACACTAAAAAAACTTTCCAAGGTAAGGTCAAAATTGGAGAAGCTTTAAAAATTAGACAAGTTTAGTCATAATCAACTTAGGAGTAGATTGTTTGAAAGTCTGAAGCAATGTTTTTGTTTTGGGTCAGACCCTAATTATTGGTCCATTAACTGGAGAGGCACTATTTAATAATGGCTAATTTTAATAAAGGCTTCAAAGCAGGCCAGAGGAGCTCTGCGTCCTCTTGTCCGTCCCTCCCTTTACCCTATATTGCAAAAGACATACCCCTTCGCCTTGAAGCCGCCGAAACTAGTCTTTCTCCTCTTAGACCTCTGGGAGGCTGGCATCTTCTTCCTCTTCCTTTCACTTCTGGCTTTATTCGCAAAGTAGTGAGAAGACACCGGCATCTCCTCGTCCAGCCCTTCCGGGGCATTCTTCCCAGTGTGTCTGCAGCCCGACAGGCTCAGCCCAGGGGAACTGTCCTCAGCTACGAATGAGAAACGCAGACACTGACAGGTGGCCCGGCGCTGGGGCTCAAGTCCACACGGTTTGTGTGGAGACACGTGGCGCGGCCGAGGCAGTCGACCCTCGGTGCCGCCTGGCGCCTGCCAAATGTATGCGCCTTAACGATTCAGCAAGAACCACACATTCTGTCAAAAAGTCCCACCGTGCTTAATGGCAATTGATTTTTAATGAAAGGGAATCAGAATTCCCTATTTAATAGAAAACTGATCATCTTTAACTCAGCCAGAGAGGTCAGGCTTAACTCATACGTGGCTGTTATGACCTGTTCTCCTGGCGAGTGATCTAAAAAGTGCAAGCAGTTTATTTATCATTGTAAACATGCTGAAAAGTTAAGCTTGATATACGGGAAACATACACTGTGTTCTGCCTCATCCTCATCCTTAAACACTACTTTCTTTCTCTTTGGTACTAGGGATTGAACCCAGGGGCATTCTACCTCTGAGCTACACCCCTAGTCCTATTTTATTTTCAAACAGGGTCTCACTAAGTTGCTGAAGGTCTTGCTAAACTGCTGAGACTGGCCTTGAACCTGCCATCTTCCTGTCTCAGCCTCCCCAGTACGGGGATTACAGTGTATGCCACTGTGCTGGCTGAACACTCATTTCTTCATAAATGAGTATCAAAAAGTTCTAGGCCATATTGTACTCTTCGGAGACAAAGCTGCTTCTTTGTATAACTGTTATGAACATTTCATACCTTATGCAGGAGAAAGTCTGTATGAAAGCTTGTGTTTGCAAAGAGGATAGTCATTTCCACATATATTTTCACCTCAAGTCAGGGAACCTCCCTGTGGGTCTCAGCGGTCTGGCTCCATTGCCTGGTGGCCCCGCATGTCCTTGGGCACCCTGACGCCTGGAGGAGGGACAGCTCGGAGGGCCCGGATTCTACCACGGCTCAGGGGGAAGTGATCTGGTCGGGAAATTGACAGGCTGCCCCTCACCTGCAGACTGGGGGGCTGTGAGGGTGAGGGCTTAGGGCAGGCCGCTCCACGCCCTGGCCCTGTGAGGCTGCGCCCCCAGAGCAGCCCTGTCTAAGTCAGCAGAAGCCCCCCCCCCCAACCAGTTACTATGCTAAATGTACTCAGAACATGGAATTGAATGGAATAATTATCATATAAAGGAATTTGTGAAAACCTGGCTTTTCAGCACTGTATTAACAAATAAGTGCTGTGGAGCGAGAGCTGCCCTTTCAGCCCGGAGCAGGCGCCCACCCGCCTGCGCGGCTGGAGATGCGGCCTGGCTGCTCTTGGCCTCCCTGCCTGGCAGCCTGGCAGCGGAGGGCAGACTCCTGCGCTCTCACTATTTCCCTTGCTCACAGTTTCCCCTTGGTTGGTGAGGCTGGCGATGGCGCCGCAGGACAGGCCTTGGTGGCCTTTGGAGACCCTGCCCGTCGTCCTCCCTCGGCAGGTTCTCTCAGTGACTAATCGGGACAGCATTCTAAAGACATTCATTTTTCCAAAAGAGTTAAACCCTTGGCTTTTATCTTTAGACATGCTTGTTAGATAACATGTTCCCTCCTCAGATAAGGACTCTGAAGCACAGAGAAGTTGCTGGAAGCCTGCCAAGGATCACACAGGGGAGATGGCGGCAGATAGGACTTGGGCGCGGGGCTCCTGACTCCTACTCACATGCTTCACCAGGGGCAGCAATGACCTGTGGGCCCTCTGCAGGCTTAGCCACTGGCTTTCCTGGGGAGCTAAGCCCAGCGTCTTCTCCGAGGCGCTGGACACACTGCTGGGGTGCTAAGAACTTGAACTTCAATGTGACAGGTGCGGGGCATCATATAACCCACTAGTGACATGAGTCTAGTCCTAATTCTTATGGTGCATCTCAGCATACTACAGTTTCATGTTGAGGTGCGTCGCTCAACGTGAAAAACAGGCCTTTACAAAACACGTCTGGCTGAATACTAAACCTGGCAAGGTCCACTCCGAGTACTTCTGTAATATTGGAATCACTTCTGCGCCGTATTTTTCAAGCTTGTCTTCAGTAACACCATCAATTTGGAGCAAAACCTCAGGATCGGAAGATAAAGATTCTGTGCATGGGTATAAAATCAGGAATTTAGATTACCACCCGTGGAAGATCCACTGACTTCTTGCTCGGTCACTCATTCAGCTGGTGTTTGCTAAGTGCCAACCGACTGCAAAGCACCGGGTACACAGGCCAACTTTCTAAAGGACAGAACTAGCACCGCAAAGGCAGCGGACAGACCCCGAGCGCAGGAGCTCACCACGGAGCACCAGCAGGAAAGGGGCGGCAGCCAGGGCAGCCAGGGGGAGCGCGGGCCTGGGAGCCAAGGCTGGACCCGCGGGCATGCGCAGACTTCAAGCTGACTGGACTGCCTTGGTCCCCACTGCCAAGACTCGTCTAGCTGCAAGACCCTGGCTGCTGGGATGCCCGCATCTCTACTTCCAGCTCCTGTCCAGCCAGGGAGGCACTGCTGAATCGCCGCCGCCCAGCCTGGCTGCTCTTGCTCCAGCCTTGCCTGTTATGGACTGGGAGAATATGGTTTGGGAAACTGTTCCCCGGGAACCCCTGCTAGGGTCCCGGACACCCTTTCCCCAACCCATAACAAAAGCCAAAATGACCAAAAACAGAAAAATTACAGTGGGTTCTTGTCCTAAGCTAAGAATAAATATGATTAGCTTGGACAGTTGCTGAAGATTTAAAGAAGTTTATTAGAAAGATAGAAATACAGAAAATAGAAATACAACCCCATGACAAATGGCATGGGGGGGGCAGTGACTCGAAATGAATACACCAAAGGGATTACACGTGGACCAGACTTTTACACCCATGACCTCCATCTTGTTTGCGTGACTCTGATGTAGTGAACATCCCTGTAAGGTACCTCCCCCAGCAAGGTGTCTTCTTTCATGAAGGGCAAGGTCAAACCCTGTTCCATCCTCCCTAGATCATCATGTAGATCTGTCTTTAGATAAAAGCTTAGTTCTCTTCTTAAGATCTGGCTTTAGATAGAGAAAGGCCTAGTTCTCCTCTCCTATTGACTGGTTAATTACTTTGAGCTAGGTTAATTTACATTGAAATAGCTGCCTGTTTTAGGCAGAAATCAAGTCCTTTCTTTACCCATGACTGCCGCCATTTTGACACAACTTTTTAAAATATATCAATTATTTTCTTTTGAAATATATTAATAATCAGAGCTTTCCCAAATCTTCCTAGGCAATTCCAATACTGGTACATTGCCCACCTGGGGTACGGCAGGAAGTGGGCAGTTCAGGGTCATTTGCAGAGAGATGGCACATCGGCTTGCAACTGGACAGGCCTGCCATCTCAGGGGTCAGCCTGGCTGCTAAGGGAGAGTGGGACCCGGGGCCTGGGGGAGGCCACCGCAGCGGCGTGAGGAGAGCTGGGATGCAGGAGTGGAGGCGGGGAGAGCCCGCATGAGCTTGGAGGCGAGGGGGCAATAATCCTGTGTCTGACTTGAGCAAAGGGCAGATTCCAGATCTTTTCCAATCTGTGATTTTCACATCATTCCTATGTTTAGAGGAAAAGCGGCAGACTGTGGGACAGAACAGAAGGTTTATGAAAGGGGCCAGTGGAAGATGAAGAGGGAGAGACGAGCAGAAATGTAGACCCTCGACAGAATTTATAACTTATCCAGAGAGCTGTTGTGGTTTTTTAGTGGTTTTGGAAAGATTAAAATGTACCAGTTAGGAAACTACACTACTAGCCTTGGGAAAAATTACTGTTTTTCATTGATTCTAAGTCACATAGCCTTTTCACGTATTAGCGTTCCTGAAGTCAGGATGCGTCCTACAAGGAGTGGCTATACGGCAGATGTCCTGCGGCTGTTACTGCCTGTGCGTGAGAACCTAGTCACAGCTACTAATACTGCCGGCAGTCCACAGAGACTGCGTTACTGGTACAGTACATATTCACTTTAACTGCCACATAAAATGTCTTCAAAAAGACTGTGCAGTGATCAACATTGAAAAAGGAACTGTGCATGTACAAAAGCTCTGAGACACAGTAATGGTGAATAAATGTGGCATTAAGAAGATACTATCTGTCTTTAAGGAAATGACCACAATTTCATAGTTTCTTTCAAGCAACAATCAAGTGTTTTGCATGACCTAAAAAAAAAGATGCCCAGAGTAGAAAATTGCCCAGAGTATTGCATTTTCGTTACTGAGAGACATGCAACCTTCTGTTGACACCTTCTGGTGCCATTCAGAAAGCACCACCAGGGAAGGAGCACGGGCGGGCTGGCGGTGCGGCTCAGTGGTAGAATACAGTCTGGCACTCGGGAGGCCCTGGTTCACTCCCCAGCACCGTTAGTGAAGCCAAGGAAACACAAAGACGTGGGGGTAGAAAAGAGAGGAGGTGATTAGGAGACTTCATGAAGGGGGAGCACAAGGGAACGTACACCAGGCAACTAATAAACGTATTTTCTAGAGACTTGACTACTGAAATTCTGAGGTAAGCTATCTTGTACTTAGAAATCACTTCAATCAGCAAGTCCTTCCTTCCTCCCTCGCTCCCTCCCTCCCGCCTTCCCTCCCTTTTTTCCTTCTGTGCTGGGGATTGAACCCAGAGGTATTCTACCTCTGAGGTATATTCCTAGCCTTATTTAATTTTTTATTTGGAAAAAGTCTCACTAAGTTGCTGAGGATGACTTTGAATCCACGATCCTATCTCAGCCTCTCAAGTACTGGGACTCCAGACCTGTGCTACCACGCCAGGGTCAGCAAGCACCTACCTACCTACCTACCTACCTACCTACCTACCTTCCTTCCTTCCTTCCTTCCTCCCTCTCTCCCTTTTCTTTTCTTTTCTTTCTTGTACTGGGGATGGAGCCCAGGGACATTCTACCCCTGAGCTACACCCCCAGCCCTATTTTATTTTGAAAGAGAGTTTCACTGGGCTAAGTAGCTGAGGATAGCTGGGAACCTGTGATCTTCTGTCTCAACCTCCCAAGTACTAAGATTTCAGGCATGCATCACACCTTACAAGTCTTTTTTTTTTTTCCTTCCTTCCTTCCTTTCTTTTGGCATTGGGGATTGAACCCAGAGGCATTCTACCTCTGAGCTAAACCCCCAGCCCAATTTTATTTCTTATTTGGAAACAGTGTTTCACTAGGTTACAGAGGGTCATGCTAAATTGTCAAGGCCAGCTTCAAACCTGTGATCCTCCTGTCTCAGCGTCCCAAGCACTGGGATTACTAGTGTGCATCACCATGCCAGGCTACTATTTCCTAACTAAAAACACAGCAGTATGCTATATCCAGATTTAAATAAACAGAAAGCATAACCTCTTTTCATAGGGAACTTAGCTTTTCATAGTAAAGACATTTGTACAGAAATATAGCTAAACATTATATAAGGCATGTAAATAATCAGTATGAATAATTAAGTGACATCTGGTTTTTTAGATTACTGTTATCTTTTAACATTCAGCTTTAGAGCAAAGCATAAAATTAAAATCATACCACATATATGAAATTCCAATTATCTGTCTACCTTTTTTTTTTTTTTTTTGTGGTACTGGGGATGGAACCCAGGGGCATTCTACCTCTGAGCTACACTCCCAGCCCTATTTTTTATTCTTTATTTTTTGAAACAGGGTTTCACTGAGTTGCTGGGGCTGTTTTTGAACCGCAATCCTCCTGTTTCAGCCTCCCAAATGCTGGGATTACAAGCATGCGCCACCAGGCCCGGCTCTTATCTACCTATCTTGCTGTGCTGGGGATTGAACCCAGGGCCTTGTGCATGCTAGGCAAGCACTCTATCACTGAGCCCCATACCTTAAAACTGGAATATACCTTAAAGAATTATATTTTTATCTCAAGAATGAGTTTAAATGGATCCACTGAGCTACTGAGCTTTCAATCTAGATAAATAAAAACACTTAAGTAGACTATATAAACATACACACACACACACATATATCTATCTATCTATCTATCTATCTATCTATCTATCTATCTATCTATCTGTTTTTTGTGGTACTAGGGATGGAACCAAGGGGCATTCTACCTCCAAGCCACACCCCAGTGTTATTATTTTTTTTATTATCTTTATTTTGAAACAGTCTCACTGAGTTGCAAAGGACCTCACTAAGTAGCCGAGGCTGTCTGAGAACCACATTTCTCCTGTCTCAGCCTCCCAAATGCTGGGATCACAAGCGTGCGCCACCATGTCCGGCAGACTGAGATATATCTACTACTTTAAAAGTTCCTTAGCAGCTGGGCACGGTGGTGCAAATCTGTAATTCCCATACTTCGGGCTGAGAGGAGGACCACAGTGGTAGTGAGACTCATCAACTTAGTTTTAAACATAAAATAACCGGGCGTGGTGGCACACACTTGTAATCCCCGCGCTTGGGAGGCTGAGACAGGAGGATCGCACAGGTTCGAAGCCAGCCTCAGCTACTTAGTGAGGCTCTCAGCAACTTAGTGAGACCCTGTTTCCTAACAAAGTATAAAATAGGTCTGGGAATATAGCCCGGAGACAGAAAAGCCCCTGGGCTCCACTCCCAGTACCCCCTCACCAATAACCCCCCCAAAAATAAATAGGGCTGGGGGTAAAGCTGGGAGGTAAAATGGCCCTGGGTGCAATCCCCAGTGCCAAAAAAAAAAAAAAAAAAAAAAAAAAAAAAAGAAAACAAAATAAAAGTTCTTAGCAAGATGAACGCCTGGCTACTCGATCTGTGACGGCACAGAAGGTGCCACGTACCTACCTGCAAGCTTCTTGAGAGTGGCAGTGTTAAAAATATTGAAGTAGTGGACCCCAAAAACTTTCCCTAGAGATTTGCAGACCTCCGTAAGTTCCCCAAGGCATTTCTTAACCATTTCTTCCCTTTGAGATACTTTGGCCACCAAAGCTTTTTGTTTCTTCATACTGCTCGAATTTTCCGTTTCCATGAAGTCTACCTTAGTGAGAAAAAGGAAAAAACCACAAGAGTGAGGATATTTATGTTCTGCCAATAGCGACAAAGCCCCTTGGGGATGGGGGCTATGCATTCCCCATCTTCCCATCAGGATGGTTCCATCCTCAGTACCCCCCCCCCCCAAAAAAAAAGATTTAGTAACCAAAAACCCATTACATTAATGTTGACAGACACCACTTTCCTTGGGTTCAATGTGAAGATCTCTTTCCAAGTAAGGAGATCAGAATATGCGCATGTAGACAGTATATATAAATCCAGACCTGTGAGCTTTGGAAAGGAAATCGCACTTTATGGTAATATATGTTGATGCACTCACTGTGGACAGCTATAAATTTTTAAAAATACCGTACCTTTAAATACCCACTCAACACAGCTTGGGCTTTAGCTCCCGGCGTCAGGTAGGCGATCGCCTGGTCATTGGCATTGATATATAAGTCTTCATCCAAAATCTTGTCAAGTATTAGTTTTTTAAAAAGTCTCTCTGCGTTGTGTCGTGAATAAGCAGACCCCTTTCCAAATATACCTGTCTGAAGTTTTGCACTTTTACTCCCTAATAAGGTACAAAACGTTAGGTAAGTCAATACAGGTGTATCATGAATTCCATAGAGAAGAGGCTAGAAAGGCACTGATGGCTGTTTAGACAATAGATCATCTTTCCCGTGGCAAGAAGACAACTGTTTAATGAGCATCTGAGTAGAATTCTAAAATTCCTCTAGTTGCAGCTTTTTACGTGGTGGGTGCCGGGCCTGCAGCTGGGCCTGTGCTCGCTAAGCCTGCGGGGCTCCACCCCGTCCCCGGCTATCTCCACTTTTCCTCATTTCTCCCTCCTTGGTGGTAGCAGGGATAGAACCCAGGGGCATTCTGCCACTGAGCTACATCCCAGCCCTTTTCTTTCTTTCTTTCTTTTTTTTTGGTGGTACTGGGGATGGAGCCCAGGGGCATTCTACCTCCGAGCTATACTGCCAGCCTTATTTTTTAGTCTTTTATTTATTTTTCTTCTTCTTCTTTTTTTTTTTGTGGTACTGGAACCCAGGGGCATTCTACTTCTGAGCTATACCCCAGCCCTTCCCTCCCTCCCCCCACCCCCCTTTCTCTTTCTTTGTGCTACTGAAGGTAGAACCCAGGGGCTTTTCTACCTCCGGTCTATACTCCCAAGAGCTGGGATTACAAGCATGCGCCACCACACGCAGCCTTATTATTTTGAAACATGGTCGCACTAAGTTGCAGAGGGCCTCACTAAGTAGCTGAAGCTGTCTGTGAACTGCAATCCTCCTGTCTCAGCCGCCCAAGTACTGGGATTACAAGCCTGTGCCACCACACTGGGCTCTAGTCTTTTATTTTTTGAAACAGGGTCTCACTGAGTTGCGAAAGGCCTTGTTAAGTAGCTGAGGGTGTCCGTGAACTGAACGACATCCTCTGTCCTCTGCCTCCTGAATGCTGGGATTACAAGCGTGCACCTTCACGCCTGGCCCTCAGCCCTTTTTAAAATTTTACTCTGAGAAGGGATCTTGCTAAATTGCTTGGGTTGGCTTGGAACTTGTGATCCTCCTGTCTCAGCCTCCCAAGCAGCTGGGATTACAGATGTGTGCCACTGAACCTGGCTTCTTTTTGCAACACACATTTGACCAAAAACCACTGAAAATAAACCAGGCATGGTGCCACCTGCTTGTAATCCCAGCATTTGGGAGGCTGAGACAGGAGGATCGTAGTTTGTAGACAGTCTCAGCTACTGCTTAGTGAGGCCCTTTGCAACTCACTGAAAACCTGTTTTAAAATAAAGACTAACAAAATAGGGCTAGCCGGGTGTGGTGGCGCACGCTTGTAATCCCCGCGCTTGGGAAGCTAAAACAGGAGGATCGCGCAGGTTCGAAGCCAGCCTTAGCTGGTTTAAGAGACCCTGTTTCCAAATAAAATATAAAATAGATCTGAAAATGTAGCCCGGAGGTAGAAGGCCCTGGGTTCCATCCCTATTACCACCACCACCACCAAAAAAAAAAAAAAAAAAAAAAAAAAAAGTTCATCTTTTTTTTTTTTTTGTATTAATGGCAATGGAAGCCAGGGACATTCTATCTCTAAGCTACACCTCTAGCCCTATTTTTTATTGTTTAGTTTGAAACAGGGTCTCATTGAGTTGCAGAGGGCCTCACTGAGTAACTGAGGCTGGCCAAGTACTGGGATTACAAGCCTGCGCCACCACGCCTGGTTTAAGTTCATCATTTTAAAGCTTAGTATTTCCAGCTTATAAAATCAAGCTAGAGCAAAGAAATCAAAGAAAGGGATTATGTAAGTAGTAACAGCTTCATAACACTGTGCTATTTAGGACAACTGTGTTACCAATGCAGTTACAAAACACTTGTGTCCAGTTCTGTGTGTGAGTGGTGCTCAGGATCAAGCCCAGCACCTCACACAAGCTGGCAAGCACTCTAGCACTCAGTCACAATGGCAAGCACTCTAGCACTCAGTCACAATGGCAAGCACTCTAGCACTCAGTCACAATGGCAAGCACTCTAGCACTCAGTCACAATGGCAAGCACTCTAGCACTCAGTCACAATGGCAAGCACTCTAGCACTCAGTCACAATGGCAAGCACTCTAGCCCTCAGTTACAACCCCACACTCTGGTGACGTTTTGTTCTTTTTGTGGTACTGGGGATAGAACCCAGGAGTATTTTACCTCTGAGCTATGCCCCCAGCCCTATTTTTTGTTCTTTATTTTGCCAAGGGCCTCACTAAATAGCTGGGGCTGGCTACAAACCTGTGATCCTCCTGTCTCAGTCTCCAAAGTACTGGGATTACAGCATGTACCACCATGTCCAGCTATGGCAATATTTTATTTTATTTTATTTTTGGTGATACTGGGGTTCCTGGAAGCCCTTCTACCTCAGGGCTACACTCCCAGACCTATTTTTACATTTTTATTTGGAAACAGGGTCTCCTAAGCCAGTGCACGTGGCTGGCTTCGAACCTGCGCGATCCTCCTGTCTCTGCCTCCCAAGCGCAGGGGCTATGGCAATATTTTATAAATACTATCTCTGGCTGAGCATGGTGCTGTACTCCTGTAATCCCAGGACTTGGGAGGCTGAGATAGAAGAATCCCAGGTCTGAGGACAGCCTCAGCAAGTAGTGACACTTTCATCCACCTAGTGAGACCCTGTGTCAAAATAAAAATAAAAAAAGGGCTGGGGTGTAGCTTAGTAATTGATGCCTCTGGGTTCAATCCTCAACACACACACACACACACACACACACCCCTCTGGTTTGGGTCCCTGAAGTTGCTGCTAGTTTCTACCCCAGGTATTTAAGTCTGCACCTACCGCCACCCTCCCTGACAAAGCCAATACAAATTCCAAAGCCAAAGCGCTACACCTGAGAGACGCCCCAGGACAGGGCTGAGGACAGCAATGTGCCCGCGGCCCTCTCCTGCCCGCGGACAGCACTGCGCAGGACGCTTTGTTTCTTACCCCGGCTGCCACAGCCCTAGTGTCTTCATAGGATACAGATTTATCATAACAATTCTACTTAAGAAAGAAGCCTGCAACACTGATGATAACGAGGATTAGCTTTGGAAAGCTTTCTTGTAAATTTCAGATGCTTTGCTCACACAAGCTCAGTTATTCAAGGTTTTTCTTTCTTCAAGTGATCTGTATGGAGATCCTGATTAGAATCCTGCTCTGTCCTGGTGGCTTGGGTACGGAGCTGTCCTGCGGCTGAGGATAACCAAAACACAACCCCTTTGAACACACGTGAAGCACACTGGAATGTGTGAGGACACGTTTGATCTCATTATCTTTCTTTTTTTGGTGTGTTTAGTACTGGGATTGAACCAAGCGGCATTCTACCTCTGAGCTATGCCCACCAGCCCTATTTTTTATTCTTTATTTTGAAACAGGGCCTAAGTAGCTGAGGCTGTCTATGAACTGCGATCCTCCTGGTTTCACTGATTGCAGAGGGCCTTGCTAAGTAGCTGAGGCTGGCTGTGAATGAACCAAACCTCGATCCTCAGTCTCAGCCTCCCAAATGCTGGGATCACAAGCCTACGCCTGGTACCCGGTGTATGTATTGTAACGTAGAGCAGTTGAGCATAGAGCGCTCTGAGGAACTGAGTAAATCATCTTCCCACTCCAGTCTAGGCTACTGTTATTATTTTATTATTATTACAGGACTAGGGATTGAACCCAGGGGGATTCTACCACTCAGCTATATCCCCAGTCCTTCTTATTTTTTTAAATTTTGAGACAGGGTCTGGTTAAGCTGTACAGGCTGGCCTCGAACTCTTGGTCCTCTGTCTCCACCTCCTGAGTGGCTGGGGTACAGGAGCACCGCAGTGGTGACAAACACTCTTTGGAGGTTTTATCGTCAGCTCCTCTGCGGCCACCTCCACACAGACCTGGACTCCGACGTCCTTGTCCCGGCAGGTTGAGCACTTGACTGACCTGCTTACACCACCCTTCACTGCCCTCTTCCCAAGATTTGCTAGCTAGCCCTGTACCCTCAGGCAGAACCCCTGGCACCTCTTCCACATTCTCGGAGAGGGCATGTGTCTTCCCACACTGCGTTCTTCCCACTTTTACTTTCAAATCATTGAGGTTAGCACTGACATGTGGCCTGTGTGTACCATGGCTAGATCTATACGTGGATGGATTCCAACTACTTAGGACACATTTCCTTCCCGACGTGGAATAATGTCCTCTTATGCAACTCTTGTACGTGTGTGTGTGTGTGTGTGTGTGTGTGTGTGTGTGTGTGAGAGAGAGAGAGAGAGAGAGAGAGAGAGAGAGACAGACAGACAGACAGACAGACAGACAGACAGCCTGATTTTATTTTTTATTTTGAAACTGGGTCTTGCTAAGTTGCTGAGGCTGGTATCAAACCTGTGATCCTCCTGTCTCAGAATCCCAAGTACTGGGATTATAAATGTGCACCACCACGCCTGCCTTAACCTTTGTACATTATGTCAATTACTCAAAATCATGTTAAGAATTATTTTATTTTATTTATTATTTTATTTTTTTGGAGGTACTGAGGTTCCTGGAAGCCCTTCTATCTCCGGGCTACACTCCCAGACCTATTTTATATTTTTTTATTTAGAAACAGGGCCTCTTAAGCCAGCGGGGCTGGCTCCGAACCAGCGCGATCCTCCTGTCTCCGCCTCCCAAGTGCGGGGATTACAAGCGTGCACCACCACGCCCGGCAAGAATTATTTTATTTTTGTATGATACTGGGGATTGAACCCACGAACATTCTACCTCTGAGCTATGCCCCCAGCCCTTTTAATTTTGAAAGAGGGTCTTTCTAAGTTGCTGAGGCTGGGTTTGAACCCGTGATTCTCCTGTCTCAGCCTCCCAAGTTCTGGGATTACAAGCATGTTTCACCACACATCCCACTGATTTCATTTGACCTTGGGTCTCTTTTATAATCTTTTCCCTGGAGTTTCTAAGTGCCTCTCTCCCTTTCTGATTGAGAAGTAATATTTTGCATTATTCACAGATACCAATAAGAAATCTGTTTCTTATTCTTTCTAAATCTGGCCGTGCCTGTTCTTGACTGTTACGCGCAGCATCGTAAGGCTGCAGTGCCACAGGCGGCGCCGGGCCACGGCAGGTGCGCACCACCGCTCCCTGCATCACGACAGGGCTCTCTTGGCCTTCCAGTCTCCAGAACCGCTCAAATTAATCTGATGTCAGTTGGTTTTAGCTCCTGTTTTTCTTTCCAAAGCTTTCAAGAACATCTCTGAAGGGGTCCAGAATACGCCACTGTGGCATAAAAATTATCCTGAGCAGAAGGCATTTTAAGTTCCTGAAATCCTTTTCTGCCAAAAGGCAGAGCCTGCTCAAAAAACCTCATCTGACATCTTTTTCCTCCTGGGACAACCCGGGAAGGCCTATCTTCTAAGTGGAGCGAGCCGCTCCGCACCACACTCAAGCCTTCCTACCGCCCATCTGGCCCCGCGAGGGCCCACTTGGCTTCCCTCTCAGAAGTCACTGCCTCCCCGGTCCCTGTCAGGATGGCCTGTAAGCGCCAAGTTCTACCTGCCCCCGAGCCACAGTTCTGGAACTCCAGGTCACCGCGGTTAAATCTGCCTTTTCTTTTGCTAACCTGCCTTTTGTCACTTCAATCTGCAGGCTGCGTCACAGAAGCTAAGAGAACAGAGAACAGTTGTCTTCCCTGACATGTCTTTACTCTTGGTACTGTCAAATCTCAGGGAAATTTATTTATTTACCTTATTTATTTTTTTGCGCGGTACTAGGTATGGAACCCAGGGGCATTCTACCTCGAAGCTCTACCTCCAGCCCTTTTTACTTTTAATTTACAAACTGGCTCTTACTAAGTTGCCACGGATCTTGCTAAACTGCTGAAGCTGGCCTTGAACTCGCGATCCTCCTGTCTGGCCTCCCAAGTACTGAGATTACGGGTGTGTGTCACCATACTCAGTTTTCTTTTTGTTTTGAGATAAGGTCTTGCTAAATTGCCTAGATAGGCCTCAAACTTGTGATCCTCCTGCCTCCCCAAATCTCTAGGATAATAGGTGTGTACCACTGTACCTGGCTGATTCTTTATATATTTATCTATCTTTCTTTCTGCTCTGTTTTATTTTTATTTTGAAACAGGGTCTCACGAAGCTGTTGGACGTTCTCACTACTTGGTTGGATAAAAAATGGCCCTTTAAAGAGCTCATAAATTGGAGTTGAAATAATTGAGTCTTGAGGGTTATGATTCCAGCAATGAATAAATCCACTGTAATGGTTTACCTGGGCGCAGCTGGTAGCCGGGGCTGGATCCCGGGCGTGCGGCCTTGGGGATTATACTTGGCTCCTCTTTCCCCTGCTCTCTTCTTCTGGCCTCCTCCATGATGTGAAGAGCACAGCCCACGTGCTCTCCTACTCTATCTGCCTTCTACCACCATGCCCTGAGATCTGTGGTCCCTGGTCTCACACGGATTGAACCCCAAACCCTAAAAACATATAAATCTTTTCTCTAAGATACATGATCAGTCTTTTAGATTATAGCTGCAAGAATGCTGAACAAAACACTCAATGTCTGAGGCTGGCCTCTAACCTGGGATCCTCCTGTTTCAGCCTCCCAAATACTGGGATTTTAGGTGTGTGCCATCCCACCCAACTAGATATTTAATTTCAATGGATATAATTCAAGCAACAGAAGAGATGACTTACCTAGAAAGATGTCAACCAGCATGTTCATAGTGAATCTTCCAGAAGGACCTATGTGTTTTATTCTTCCTGTTCCTTGTGATGAACTATGTTCTTGAACAAAACTTACAATATTTTTGACATCATCAGTCACATCTCTTGTTTTGTAATCCTATAAATAAAAAGATTGCCTTCTGCTATAATTAAGAAATGATAAGCCAGATTATCAGAGCTTAATATTAACTGTGGTAGATTTATAACTTATTTCCAGACCAAAACCAAGACTAAAATTAAGGAAGTTACCCCCAATTTTTTTTTTTGGGTCAAAATTCTAGAACAATTAGTACTCTACGATCTACTTTATTACTATTACACAGACATGTCTGTCTTTCAACATTCTGATAGCATTCTGTAGGTAGAAAAAAAAAAAAAAGAGAGAAACCCTTCGTATCTTCTGGGCCAGTACTCTATTACTTATGGGACAGGGACTTGTGATCAGAAGCGCTGTCCAGTCATGGGAACGCGTGAGTTCCAGTTTCTTTCAGGACGTGGTGATACAGTCAATTCTTTGCTTTGTACTGTGAACTGAACCCAGGGGAATTCTACCTCCAAGCTCCGCCCACAGCCCTTTTTATTTTGAAACAGGGTCCTACTAAATTGCTGATGCTGGCATAGAAACAATAATCCTCCTGCCTCAGGCTCTCAAGTAGCTGGAATTACAGGTGTGTGCCACTAAGCCCGGCTCTCTTCTGCCTAAATTTATACCTCTGAAGATTTTATGTTCTTATGGCCTTAAATATCACCTGTGTGCCAACAATTCCTAACTCTACACAACTTCTTTTCAGATTTCTTTTATTTTTGTGGTACTGGGATTGAAGCCAGGGGCATTTTACCTCTGAGCTACACTCCCAGCTCTATTTTATTTTTTAATTAAAAAAATTTTTTTTGCAGTGCTGGGGAATCAAACTTGGGACCTTGTACATGCTACACAAGCTCTCTACCACTGAGCTACACCCCCAGCCCTCTTATTTTTTAAAACACAGTATCACTAAGTTGCAGAAGACTTCACTAAGTTGCTGAGACCTGCTGCTAACCTGTGATCATCCTGTCTCAGCCTCCCAAATACTGGGATTATGGTGTGTACCATCTGCTCACGAAAGAGAGAGGAGAGAGGAGAGAGGAAAGAGGAGAGAGGAGAGAGGAGAGGAGAGGAGAGGAGAGGAGAGGAGAGAGAGAGAGAGAGAGAGAGAGAGAGAGAGAGAGTGTGTGTGTGTGTGTGTGTGTGTGTGTGTGTGTTGCTGGGGATAGAACTCAGAGACATTCAACCTTTGACCTAAACCCCTAGCCTATTTTATTATTTTGTGGAGGGCCTCACTAAGTAGCTGAGGCTGGCCGAGAACCTGTGATCCTCCTGTCTCAGCCTTCCAAGTACTGGGATTACAAGTGTTTATCACCATACCTGGCTTTCAGAATTCTTGAATCAAACAGACCTGCACCACTCACGCCTCACCCGCAGCTCTTCCCCGCCAAACGGCCCTCTGCACTTTGGCTAAAGGTAACTCTGTCTTCCTTTACTCCAGTCCCTTAGCCCTCCTGCAACTGCTCTGGCCTCCATCACCTCTCCCCCTGACAGAGCGGCCCTGTGTGCTGGTTACCCCTCAAGTATTTTTATTTATTTTGTTCAATGATAAATCCTAAACTCTAGCTGGGTTTGGTGGTGCATGCTTGTAATCCCGGTATTTGGGAGGCTGAGACAGGAGGATCATATATATGTTCTTGGCCAGCTTCAGCTACTAAGTGAGGCCCTCCACAACATAGTAAGACTTTATTTCAAAATAAAATAGGGCTAGGGGTTTAGCTCAAAGGTTGAATGTTAAGCCGGGAGTGGTGGAGCACGCTTGTAATGCCTGCGCTTGGAGGCTGAGATAGGAGGATTGCACAGGTTCGAAGCCAGCCTCAGTTACTTAGGCTCTCAGCAACCTAGTGAGACCCTGTTTCCAAATAAAATATATAAAATAGGCCTGGGAGTATAGCCCGGAGGTAGAAAGCCTCTGGGTTCCACCACCAGTACCATCGAAACAAAAAACAAAAAGTTGAATGTCTCTGGGTTCTATCCCCAGCACCACACACACACACACACACACACACTAACAAAAAAACTGAAAAGAAGCGAGCAGATGGTATACACCTATAATCCTATAATCCCAGTATTGGGGAGACTGAGACAGGATGATCAGAGGTTAGCAGCAGGTCTCAGCAACGCTAGTGAAGTCTTCTGCGACTTAGTGATACTGTTTTTTTTTTTACATTTATTATTTATTTATTTATTTTTGGTGGTACTAGGGGTGGAACCCAGAGGCTTTCTACCTCCGGGCTATACTCCCAGACCTATTTTACATTTTATTTGGAAACAGGGTCTCACTAAGTTGCTGAGAGCCTCACTAAGTAGCTGAGGCTGGCTTCGAACCTGTGCGATCCTCCTGTCTCAGCCTCCCAAGCGCAGGGATTACAAGCCTGCGCCACCACGCCTGGCTTTGATACTGTGTTTTAAAAAATAAAATAGAGGGCTGGGGGTGTAGCTCAGAGGTAGAGACCTTGTGTAGCATGCGCAAGGTCCCAAGTTTGATTCCCCAGCACTGCAAAAAAAAAAAAAAAAAAAAAAATTAGAAAATAAAGCAGACGTAGGAGTATAGCTCAGAGGTAGAATGCCTTTGGGTTTAATCCCTAGTATGCCCCCCCCCCAATCCTACTTTCTCAGGTACTCAATAAATCTCTGTTGACTGAGTGAGCAGAAAACAGCCACCAACCCGCAGGCGCCACACCGAGCACATCACCCTCTGCTCTGACCAGTGCTGCATCTTTGAAGAGCACACAGCACCACACTTATATAAACAGGTGTGTCTCTCCACTCGAGCCTGGCCCACACCAGTGCATTTAGGAGTATCTAGCACCTTAAGGGCATTTGAAATAATATACTGAATGCGAAAATTCTCTATAAATAGTAAAGTACTACAGATACTAAAATGTAAAATAGCCACGATAGGTAAAATAAGTACCTAATGACTGAATTTAACAACCTCTCCCCAAGCTACGTGAGGACAGGTAATATTAAACTCACTCAGAAGCCACTGTCATTATTCTTTATACTTTTTTTCTTCTCGCAGTACTGGGGATGGAACCCAGGGGCATTCTACCTTGAGCTACACCCCCAGCCCTATTTTTTATTCTTTATTTTGAAACAGGGTCTCACTAAGGTTGCAGAGGGCCTCACTAAGTAGCTGAGGCTGGCCACGAACCTGTGATCCTCCTGTCTCAGCCTCCCAAGTACTGGGATTACAAACAAGTGCCCAGCGTCTTTATACTTTTTTTTCTTTTTTAGAACTGGGAGTTGAACCCAGGGACATTTTACCTCCAGCTATACTTTTTATTTTTCTCACTAACTTTCTGAGGCTGGGTGTGGACCTGAGATCCTCCTGGCTCAGCTTCCCAAGTACTGGGATTATGCTTTACCACTGACCCCACCCCAATCTATTTGTTACATTTCATCATGAGATAGGGTCTTGCTAAATTAACTACTTGGCTCCAAAGTTGTCATCTTCCTGCTTCAAGTCTCCTAGTCACTGGGATTACAGGTGTGTGTATACCACACTGCCTGGCTGAATGAGATCTTTAACTATAGGTTATAAAGTGGTGCAGTGTGTATAAGTCTATAATCCCAATACTTGGGAGGCTTAGACAGAAGGATCTTGGGGTTGAAGCCAGCACACCATAACTTAGTAAGATACTGTTTCAAAATTAAAAATAAATTAAGCCAAGCGTGGTGGCGGCGCATGCTTGTAATCTCAGCATTCGGTAGGCTGAGATCGGAGGATCGCGGTTCGTGGACAGCCTCAGATACTTAGTGAGGCTCTCCGTAACTTAGTGAGACCCCGTTTCAAAATAAAGTATAAAAAATAGGGCAGGGGTGTAGCTCAGAGGTCGAATGTCCTTGGGTTCCATCTCCAGACCCGCAAAAATAAATAAATAAATAAATAAATAAATAAATAAATAAATAAATAGTGCTGGGGTAGCTCAGTGGTAAAATGCCACTTGGTTCACTCTCTCGTAACCCCTGCCACATATTTTTGCATAGGCTATAGTTTGCATATGTTGGATTTTTTTTTTTACATGTTTGTATACTAATATTTATTTATTTATTTATTTATGTACTAAGGATTGAACCCAGGGGCATTCTACCTCCAAGCTACACCCCTTGCCCTATTTTATTTTTTATTCTGAAAGAGGGTCTCACTAAGTTGCAGAGGAACTCACGAGGTTGCTCAGGCTGGCTGTGAGCCTGGGATCCTCCTGTCTCGGCTTCCCAAGTACTGAGATTAGAGGTGTAAGCCACCACGCCCAGCTCATGATATTTCCAAAATATCCAGAAAGCACCAGTGCACACATGGCACCTCAATATTTTAGACGGACGGATGTCTCATGTGTTTTTTATAGGCTTCTAAATCACAAAAGAAGGTATGTCACAAAATACTTTAAGGCTGTTTCTATTCCAGTGACAACAGGGAGGATAATTCCTTTCCCTTGTTGAGTCTCTTGTGGCCACAGCCTGGGATCTAACTTGTATCTACTTTTTTTTGTGGTCCTGGAGACTGAACTCAGGGACGTTCCACCACTGAGCCACACACGCACACTCTTATGCAGGCTGTATCTAACATTCTTATTTTTTTAAATTTTTATTTTTGTGGTACTAGGTATGGGATTCAGGGGCCTTCGACCTCCAGGCTATACCCCTAGCCCTATTTTATTTTATTTTTTTGTGGCACTGGGGATTGAATCCAGGGGCATTCTACCTCCGAGCTACTCCCCTAGCCCTATTTTGAAAATAGGTCTCTTGTTTATTTTGAAACACGGTCTCACTGAGTTGAAGTGGGCCTCACTAGTTGCCGAGGCTGGCCACGAACCTGTGATCCTCCTGTCTCAGCCTCCTAAGTACTGGGATTACAAGCGTGCACCACTACGCTGGGATTTGTTACATGGGGCTTTGTATCTAACTTTTTAAAGTAGAGAAGAAAAAATCATGTTTGCAATTTACTTAATCATTAAAGAATTTTAAAAATTAATAATTTTACCTTTTGTTTACAGCAATTATCGCAAGAAACTTCTGGGTATTTTTTACAAAAATCAGGGTTAAATCCATTTTCACCAAAGTAAGCCAAAAGCTGTATTCTCCTGCATTCCGTTATATTTTCACAATAATGCACCATGCTATACAAGTTATTGAAGTGAGTCTCTCTTGTATGATGGTTGCCGTCTTTTTCCACTAAAAGACAAGAAAAACAGAAAAATATACTTATTGCGGTAGGAAACTTGGGAATATCATAGAAATATATCTATATCTATATCTATATATATATATATATATATATTTTTGGTGTGTGTAGTAGTGGAGACTGAGCCCAAGGGTGCTCTACCGCTGAGCTATACCCGTCAGCCCCTTCTATTTTCTATTTTGAAACAGTTTCACAACATGCTGAGGCTGGCCTCAAACTTGTGATCCTTCTGTTGTAGCCTCAGAAACAGTGGAATAACAGGTGTACCCCACCATGCCCAGCTTCAGAAATATTTAAGAACAGACTCATAGATCGTTAAATAATAAGTAAGAAAATTACATTAACAGCACTATATCAAAATAGCATAATTTTACACAATTATCTGGGTGTTTTTTATTTTCAAGGGTAATTTTTGTGTGTGTGGTACTGGGGATGGAACCTAGGGGCATTGTACCTCTGAGCTACACCTCCAGCCTTATTTTTTATTCTTTTCTTTTGAAACAGGGTCTAAGTTGAGGAGGGCCTCACTAAGTAGCTGAGGCTGTCTGTGAACCACGATCCTCCTGTCAGCCTCCCGAACTCTGGGATTACAAGCGTGTGCCACCACGCCCAGCCTTCAAGGTTAATTTTATAGGAGTAAATTTTATATTAATTTTTTCCAAGCAGAAAGAAATTATTTTGGGGGGCTGGAGACTGAAGCCAGGGTCTTGCACATGTCATCTTATCACTGAACTATAGCCCTAGTCCCTGAAGTAAAATTTTTTTTCATACATTTTCCTTATTTATCAGCTAGGCATGTGGAAACTGAGTATCCAAAGGAAAGATGGCGTGGAACTAGGGCAGTGGGTTGTGTACCTTCCCGAGTCTGAGGTCAAGGTAGTGCAGCCAGTCGTTCCAAAACTATGTTCCAGGGCTGGGGCGTGGCTCAGTGGTGGCTTGCCTAGAATGCCCGAGGCCCTGGGTTCTGTCTCCAGCACCACAAAACCCAACCAGCCAACCAACTAACAACCACAAGAAAACTGGTGTCCTCCGGTGAATTCACAGGGGCAGGTTATTTTATTTTTGTGGTACTGATGATTGTATCCAGGGGTGTTCTACATCTGAGCTATACCCCTGGCCCTTCTGACTTTGAAAGAAGGTCTCACGAAGTTGCCAAGGGCCTCACTAAGTTTCTGAGGCTGTCCTGGCACCTGCAATCCTACTGTATCTGCCTCCCAAGTATTAGGATTACAGGCATACACCACCACACTCAGCTGGGGAAGGTTGTTTTATTTTTATTTATTTTATTTTTGGTGGTAATGGGGTTCCTGGAAACCCTTCTACCTCCAGGCTACACTCCCAGACCCATTTTTATATTTTTATTTGGAAACAGGGTCTCTTAAACCAGCGAGGCTGGCTTCGAACCTGCGCGATCCTCCTGTCTCCGCCTCCCAAGCGCGGGGATTACAAGCGTGCGCCACCACGCCTGGCTCAGGTTATTTTAAATTTAAGGGAAACAGCAGTAACTGAACACCACACAAACTAATAGTCTGAGGTAGTTCACAGTTTTAACATTAGACTGTACTTTACTTTTCAGTTGTCATGGTCCTTAGGAAGCTGAGCCGTACCCCTGTACTTTTGCATTATTGTGGTGCTGGGGATGGAAGCCAGGGGCATGCTACACCTCCAAGCTATATCCCCAGCCCCATTTTGTATTCTTTATTTTTTTTTTTTACAAATATTTTGTTGAACATATTTGGTTTACATTTAAACTATACTTGGTGCCCCCCCTGCCAGTGTATTCTTTATTTTTAAACAGGGTCTCACTGAGTTGCAGAGGGCTTCACTAAGTAGCTGAGGCTGTCCGCGAACCGTGATCCTCCAGTCTCAGCCTCCCAAATGCTGGGATTATAAGCATGTGCCACCACACTCAGCTTGAAGTACTCTCTTTTTTTTTTAGTACTGGGGATGGAACCCAGGGGCATTCTACCTCCTAGCTATACCCCCAGCCCTATTCTTTATTTCTCATTTTGAAATAGTCTCCCTGAGTTGCAAAGGGCCTCACTAAGTAGCTGAGGCTGTCCTCAAACTGCAATCCTCCTGTCTCAGCCTCCCAAATGCTGGGATTACAGGCATGTGCCACCACGCCCAGCTTGAAGTACTTATGTTTATCATAGCAAATGGCCAAAATTCCAGTTTCCCAAGGATAATAACATGACTGAAAAGTAAAGTATAACCTAATGTTAAAACTGTGAACTACCTCAAACTGTAGTTTGTGTGGTGCTCAACAATGTCAGTTACTGCTGTTTCCCTTAAATTTAAAATAACCTGCCCCAGCTGAGTGTGGTGACGTTTGCCTGTGATCCTTTTTGTTTGAGACCAAGTGTTGACCATGTTGCCAAGGCTGCTTCACACTCTTCTCCACTCCTTCCGCCTCGGGCTCCCCAGGGGCTGGGCTACGGGAGCTTGCTACTGTACCTGGCCTTGCTGCATTTTTTAAACTGGATGGCGGTACATAAGAGTTCATTATTGTCTGCTTTTTATCTTTCTTTGAAATATGTGTGATATGCAAAGATGCATGAGAAAATTGGGTCTGGAAAGATACAAAAGAAATCAAGAACTTGGGTAGAGGTCTCTTGGGGGTAAAGGTCTGAGGACTTTCTGCTTTACACGTGTTTGTATTACATGAGTTTACGTAACAAGCATGCACCACTTTTATAATAAAAATAAACTAAAATGAAATTTGCAATCTATACAAACACCTCTATTTTTCTATGACAATTTAAGGAAAACCAGACCCAAATACCACTACAGAAAAGTAGAGCAGCCCGTGGGGCCGAGCGTGCCGGAGGCTCGCGGGACTGAGCGTGAGGGAGGCCCGGTGGGGCCGAGCGTGCCGGAGGCCCGCGGGACCGAGCGTGAGGGAGGCCCACGGGACTGAGCATGAGGGAGGCCCGGCGGGGCCGAGCGTGCCGGAGGCCCGCGGGGCCGAACTTACTCATGATCAGTCTCTTCAGTCTGGTCACATCATGGTAGGTATAGAACAGCAGGCAGTGAGACATTTCCCCATCCCGTCCAGCTCTGCCAGATTCTTGGTAGTAACCCTCCACAGACTTAGGCAGAGATGCATGGATCACAAATCGCACGTCGGGTTTGTCAATCCCCATTCCAAAGGCAATTGTCGCGCAGATGACCTGATGTAAAAGCAGGCCTATTAGACTCAGAATGCATTTAAAGGAACATCTTAATATTGGCCGTCTCTAGAAGCTCTATCCCTTATTTTACTTTCAAACGCAGTCTATACAACAAGCTGAAGTCTTAGCTTGGTCCTGCCATTTAGTAAGACTAACGTGAGATTTTCATATTGATAACCGGCAATTCTATTAAGCTCACAAAGATAAGGAGACGCTTCACGTGGCAGGCACTTTCTTGCACGATTCGGCATGAGCTCCTGTTGCTGGAGGTGTGGGGGTGTTGCTAGCTCACGCTGAGATCCAGGTCAGCGCACACCCGCAAGGTGTTGATCGGGAGCCCAGGGCGTTCCGTGGCTCCAGCTCCTTGGGTGACTCAGGCACAAAGGCATTCTCACCTGCTCCAGCGCTTACACTGGGTTTCCCCCATCGCAGCAGCTGATCACCACCACCACCTTTACTCATCAGCTGATTTCAGAGTCAAGCTTGTGAAATTTTAATTGAAACTCAGGTGGTTAGTAAAAGTCTGAGAGTGGCTTAAATTAAAAAAAAAAAAAAAAAGTCCAGGAACTATGGCTCTTGGCCTATGTAAACTCCTTAGTGGAAGCAAGGTGATCGTTAAATTTTAGAAGCTTGACAAATCAGTTTTCAAGAACACCCATTTTGGCTGCAAATTTGGGATCAATTTAACCCAGACCAAAATGCTCTATCTCCAGGAAAAATTACATTATACAAATAAAGCTGCAAGTCTTTTTTTTTTTTTTTTTTAGTGCTTAAAAAAATGAATTGCTACTGCAAGAATAGTATTTCAAAAGCAACGGAAATATCTGGCAGCTGTTGAGGCTAATGACTCGATTCGAGTAACCGTGAGTGCCAGAGAAGGAACTGCAAGCTACGAGACGAGGCTACGTACCGACACTGTCAACAGTAGCCCGGCTCTAGCTCAGCTGTGCATCTCGGTTTATGGCACTTTGGTCAAGAGAAATCTAGGAAGGAGGAAATGGCCCCTGGTGACGGAGAGCAGGTGGGGAGGCTGGGCAGTGAGGTGTGCTGGCCCACAGCTTGGCAAGCGCGGCCTGCAGGCTTCCTGAGGCCCAGCAACGCCTCCCACGGCTGGATGGGCTCATGGCTGTGAAGACTCCCCAGGCTTTGAGGGAGGCCGTCATGATGACGACTCTTTCTGAAGCTTTTATTTAACTGGAAAAACTGGCTTTGTCGAATTGTAACTGCTATTTCGGTGTTGTTTTAAATTTTAGGCAATCACTCTTTGTGAAGAAAAACAACCTAGTTTCATCTTTCTTTTTTTTTCTTTCCCAGTACTGGGGATTGAACCTAGGGATATTCTATCACTGAGCTATAACTCCAGCCCTTTTTCTTTGTTCTGCTTTGAGAGAGGGTCTTGCTAAGTTGCCCAGAGTGGCCTCGAAATTGTGATCCTCTTGTCTCAGCCTCCTGCTTCACCGAGGTTTCAAGTGTGCACCACTGTGCCCCATGCGTGTTTTATTCTAAATCACAAATCTACCAAGATTGAGCCTGTCCACCTGGCATAAACTAACATACCTTGATGATAAGGATTAGCATGTTTGAGAGTAGAAACAGTAAGATAAGTTGGGGAAAATCTGTTTTTGTTTTTCTTTTTCTATTCAAGTTTCTTTCTGTATGCTTGAGATTTTGCACTTTTTTTTGTGTGTGTGGTTCTGGGAATTAAACACAGGGGTGTCCTAGCACTGAGCTCTATCCTCAGCCCTTCTTATTTTGAGACAGTCTTATGCAGTTGACCAGGCCAGCCTCAAACTTATCATCTTCCTGCCTCGGCCTCCCGAGTCATGGGGAAATAGGTGTGCACCACCACACCTGCCAGTTCCCTCTTCTGATTTTGAAAACCGTCCTATTTCTGATGTCTATCATATATTTGATGGTTATATCCTCTCAGCCAGCCTGCTGTCTTCCTTAGGTACTTAATCTTAGGTTAGATTCTTATTTCCTATTGCTAATAAATGAATAACATATTCTTTTTCCCCCCTCAATTTTTGTCTTTCGCTCAACATTCTCAAGTTATGACTGATTATTTTCAGTCTTTTGGTCCTGGGGATAGAACCCAGGGGCATTCTTCCTCCAAGCCACACCCCCAGTCCTATTTTATTTTTATTTGGAAACAGGGTCTCGCTAGGTTGATGAGAGTTCCACTCCTTGCTGAGGCTATCCTCGAACCCACGACCCTCCTGCCTCAGCCTCCCAAGTACTGGGATTATAAACCACCATGCCCAGCTCAATTTCAGCCTCATTTTGGTGTTTGTTAGCTTTTAAGATGAAACATCTTGCATTCTCTATGTACAAGTTTGCTTATATCCTCTAAAAGCGTGTTCCTTGTTTGCTGATTTGTGAGCGTCACCTGGCAGCCATCCTGATTGATCCACTTGTGCTGCACCTCGTCTCTGGCGGAGTCGCTGAGGCCGGCGTGGTACGAGAGAGCGGCAAGCCCGTCTCTCTGCAACGTGTCAGCCATGGTGTCACATTCGCGCCGGGAGAGGCAGTAAATTATCCCTGAGTCATCTGCCAAGAAACCAAAACAGTATTGAGAAATGAGGACTTTTAGCATAAATAACAACACAATTTACATTATGTTCTTAGAAATATATAAACCACAAATAGAACTCTGTGGTGTGCTTACTGTATGGAATGATCACCCACACAGAATAATTCGAGCTCTGGAAATCAGATTTGACTTTTAATCCTGTACCCGTTAATGCCTGGTGAGGTGGACCTGGACAAAGCCTGGGCTCTATTTCACACAGGCTCTAAAATGGGACGGTTCCCTTATACAAATGTTGCAGAAAACATACGGCAAAGTGTTTATCCAGAGTGTTAGAAACACCTTTGATTCAGTTTCCTTCTAGAAACTAACCTATGAAATAGTGGTCTAAGGACTTATGCAAAAGTTTCCTTAATAATTTTCAAAGTTGTAACTGTTTCATGAACATTATGGAAATAACTAAGACAGAAGATTGTGAAGTAAAATATACTGTAACTATTAAAAGTGTTTTCTAAAATTGTAAAAGTCATGGAAAACTGCTCAAGATGTAGAAAAGGGGCTACATGGAAACTGCTATGAATTTCAGAATCTCATCTTAGTTAATATAACTCAAAGACAAATACACTTAGCAGAAGGCACTAAAACAACAGGCTGTATTATTCACACACCGTGGAAGCCAGAGGAAAGATATTAAAACCAAGAATTATAATACAGGTGTGTAGGAGGGAGTATTAAACACATTTTTTGTTAGCGCTTATTGTTTTCTAACCAAATGAGGTTTTATAATTTTCAGAATTGAAAGAGTTACAATATTCTGCTCTATAAATAGGTGAGTGGTATCATAATGCAAAAAGAAATATTTAATATGTCATTTTCTGTCTTCTACTGTGGTTCTAAAAAGACTTTATTCCGTTTAGACACAATTAATCATATGATTGTACTTACATGGGTGATGCTTTCGGATCCATTCTAAGCAATCAAATGCCACCTTTTTAGGCTTCTTTGGTAATACATAGTATTTCAGATTGTGTCTGTTAAAGCTCATGCTAAACCTAAAAGAAGTGCCAAACATAATACAGGGTTAGCCACTGTCACCAACTGGACGCGTCTCCCAAGCCGCACCCCCACGTGATGGCATAGGTCACCACGAGGCCTGTGCAAATATGGCCTTATCCCCCCTCCAATTTTAAACTACATTTAAATTTCAGAAAAGTATTTTAATTATGAAAAAAAATGCTTTGGCCAAAAAAAGTACAAAGCTGGTGTTGGGAAGGACGTAGAGAAATAGGACCCTCATATGTCAGCTGGTGGGAATGCAAACTGGCGCTGTTGCTTTGAAAACAACAGAGCCTGGCAGTCCTTCAAAAGGTGAAAGACAGTTACCACACACCCCTACAACCCCTCTCCTGGATATATAAATACCCAAGAGAAACAAAAACATTTAACCACACAAAACCTTGTACATGTATGCTCAGAAAGAAGCCTATTACCCATCAATTGATAAGCAGATAAGAGGTGGCACATCTACACAATGGAATGTTATTCAGAAACAAACCCTGAAAACATTACACTAAGCCAGGTATGGTGGTGCACACTTGTAATCCCAGTACTTGGGAGGCTGAGACAGGAGGATGGCAGGTTTGTGGCCAGCCTCAATTACTTAAGTGAGGCCCTTGTCAACTTAGTGAGACCCTGTTTCAAAATAAAGAATAAAAAATAGGCCTGGGGAGTAGCTTGGAGGTAGACTGTCCCTGGGTCCAATCCCCAGTATTGCAAAACAAAACAAAACAAAACAAAACAAAACAACAACAACAAAAAACTAAGTAAAAGCAGTTAGTCACAAAAGATCACATGTTAAATGACTGTTTACATGAGAGACTGAAAATAATTCTCTACACAGAAGGTACATTAGTGGTTGTCTAGGGCCGATAGGGAGATGAGAAGGAAAAGGAGATGGGACCGCTAATGGGTAAGGTTTAAGGTTTTCTTTTTTGGGTGGAGGTGATACTGGAGATTGAACCTAGAGGCATTCAACTCCAAGCTACAAATTTCAGGCTTTTTTTTTTAGGTTTTTTTTTTTTTTTTCGGTACTGGGAATGGAACCCAGGGGCATTATACCTCTGAGCTACACCCCCAGACCCTATATTTTTGGGGGGCAGTCTGGGGATGAAACCCAGGGGCATTAGATCTCTTAGCTACACCCTGTCCTATTTTTTTTATTCTTTGAGACAGGGTCTCACTAAGTTGTGGAGGGCCTAAGTAGCTGAGGCTGTCTGTGAACCATGATCCCCTCTAGTCTCAGACTCCCGAATGCTCGGATTACAAGCGTGTGCCACCACGCCCAGCTTTATTTTTTATTCTTTATTTTGAAACAGCGTCTCACTGAGTTGTGTAGGGCCTCACTAAGTAGCTGAGGCTGGCCGGGAACCAAGATCCTCCGTCTCAGCCTCCCAAATGCTGGGATTACAAGTGTGCCTCCGCCGGGCGTGGTGGCGCACACTTGTAATCCCCGCGCTTGGGAGGCGGAGACAGGAGGTTCGCGCAGGTTCAAAGCCAGCCGTGCTGGCGTAAGAGACCCTGTTTCAAAAAATATAAAATAGGTCTGGGAGTGTAGCCCGGAGGAAGGAGGGCTTCCAGGAACCCCAGTACCACCAAAAAAAAAACAAAAACAAAAACAAAAAAAACAAGTGTGCCTCACCACGCCTGGCTGTCCCTTCCAGCCTTTTTAAACTTTTACTTTGAAACAGTGTCTCACTAGGTTGCTAGGTATCTTGTTGAGTTGCTGGGCTGTCCTCCTGGAACTTGTAATCTTCCTGTCTTAGCCTGAAATTACAGAAGCGTGGCTAAACGGGTGTTTCTGGAGGGTGATAAAATGTTCTAAAACTGTAGTGATGGTGCACAACTCTAAATATAACAAAACCCACTAGATTGTACACTTATGTGAACTATATGGTATGTGCATTACATCTCAATAAAACTCTTATTAAAAACATCTGGAACATAATCTGAATTTTTTTGATTTGTGACATAATTAAAAAACTTAAAACTGTTTGCTAGTTAATTTAGTCAAATAAATTACTTTTACTAGAAGTAATAAAGCGAGATGAGATTAGAACACAAAAGTCATAGATCTCAAATCTAATTAAAGCCAAGAAAAATAGCTCTTCAACAAGAGGACGGTGGGTAACTAATTAAGAGCAACATTCACAGTTTGTTAGAGTGGAAGAGCAGACAGACCCCCAGACTTTATTACAAGTACCAAGTCTTACACTGCGTGTTAGAATAGAGTGTTAGGAATTACCAAACATCAAGTTAGAGACAGTTCCCATCATAAACAGAATGTGAAAGATCTGTAAAAGAAAAAAAAGATTATTCAAATATAAAAACCAAGTGTGTGTGGAGGTCTGAACATGCAGCTCAGTGGCAAGTGCCTGGCTGGCATTTGTGAGCTGTGGCTTTGACCCTCAGCGCCACACATAAAAGAATCCAGATCAGCGCTTCCACACAGATGGTCCCTGCAAACACCATGCTCGGGGAAAGGAAGCAGGCACAGCTGAGAAGGGGGAGAAGAGCCACACTGACGAGCACCAGAATCCTAGCTGGGCCTGGTGGCACACGCCTGTGATCCCAGTGCTTCAGAGGCTGGGACGGGAGGGCTGCAGGTTCAAGGACAACCTCAGCAAGTAGTGAGCTCTCATCAACCTAGTGAGACCCTCTTTCAAAAAAAAAAAAAAAAAAAAAAAAAGCTGGTGTAGCGCAGAGGTGGAATGCCCCTGGGTTCAATCCCCAGAACTACACAAAAAGAAAAAGAAAGTGTTCTAAATTTAGACTGTGGGAATGTGTATATGCTTCTGTGAAAATAATAAAACCCACTAAACGGTATCTTATAAAGTAATGGGTTTTATGGTATGTGAATGACATGCCTTCTTTTGGTGTGTGGTACTGGGAATGGAACCCAGGGGCATTCTGCCTTTGAGCTACACCTCTAGCCCTAGTTTTTATTCTTTATTTTTTGAAACAGAGTCTCACTAAGTTGCAGAGGGCCTAAGTAGCCAAGGCTGTCCACAAACCCCGATCCCTCCCGTCTCAGCCTCCCAAATGCTGGCACTACAAGGATGGGCCACCACGCCTGGCTTCTATGAATTATATCTCAATGAAGTTTTTTCTTTTTTTTTTTTTTGTGGTACTGGGGATTGAACCCAGGGCTTTCTACCTCCAAGGTACACCCCAGACCTATTTTTATTCTTTATTTTATTTTTGGTGGTACTGGGGTTCCTGGAAACCCTTCTACCTCTGGGCTACACTCCCAGACCTATTTTTATACTTTTTTTAAATTTGGAAACAGGGTCTCTTAAGCCAAGCGCGGCTGGCTTCAAACCTACGCGATTCTCCTGTCTCTGCCTCCCAAGCGCGGGATTACAAGCGTGCGCCACCATGCCTGGCTTATTCTTTATTTTGAAACAGGATTTTGCCAAATTGCGAAAGTTGGCCAGCAACCTGTGATTCTCCTGTCTCAGCCTCCCAAGTATTGAGATTACATGCGTGCCACACTATATTCGGTCTTATTTTTATTTTAAAACAGGGTCTGCTAGGTTGACTAGAGTCTCATTACTTGCTGAAGCTGCTCTTGAACTCGTGATCTTCTTGTCTCAGCCTCCCAAATACTGGGATTACAGGTGTGAGCCACCACACCACCTTCAATGAAGACTTTTTTTTTTTCTTTTTGCAGTACTGGGGATGGAACCCAGGGGCATTCTACCGCCAAGATATACCCCCAGCCCTATTTTTAAAATTCTTTATTTTTTATTTTTTAAACTGATTATAATTTTTATTATTGTTTTTATGTGGATCATATTGAAAATGGCACACATTCAAACTGTACTTGGTGTCCTCTCTCCTCCCCGCTTCCCCTTCTCCCCCAACAATGCGTGTCCAGGTTGACCATGCTACATTCATACTTCTACACATATTCGGATGTAGCTCCTCCATCAATCAACCTCGGCCTTCTTCCTCTCCTACTCTTCCATTTCAGCTTTGCTGAGGTCTCCCCTCCATCATCTGGAGTCCCTCTGGTATTCCTAATACTCCTTACTTTGGGCGTATTAAACATATGTCCCTGCTCTCGCTGTGCCTGCTGATCCCACTTTCCATCATCTGCTGATGGATCTAGGTTGGTTCCAGAGTTTGGCTATGACAAATTGTGCTGCTATGAACATGGGTGTGCATATATTACTGTAGTTCTCTCATTTCAGCCCCTTTGGAAAGATACCCAGGAGTGGTATAGCTGGATCATATGGTGGATCTATCCCCAGTTTTCTAAGGAATCTCCCCACTGATCCCCATAGTGGCTGAACTACTTTGCACTTCTACCAACAGCGTAAAAGAGCTCCCCTTTCCCCTCATCCTCGCCAGCATTTGTCGTTTGATTTCTTTATGCTTGCCACTCTGGCTGGAGTTAGATGGAATCTCAGCGTAGTTCTGATTGTATCTCTCTAATAGCTAATGACATTGAACATCATCAATTCTTTATTTTGAAGCAGGTCCTCACTGAGTTGCAGAGGGCCTCACTAAGCAGCAGAGGCTGTCTGCAAACCACGATCCTGTCTCAGCCTCCCTAATGCTGGGATTATGAGCGTGCGCCACCACGGCCGACTTCAATGAAGATTTCTAAAAAATCAATTCTGGCGAGATGCAGTGGTGCAAACCTAAAATCCCAGCACTTGGACGGTTTAAACAAGAGGACTGCAGGTTTGAGACTAGCCTCAGTAACTTAGTGAGACCTTGTTTCAAAATAAAATAGGGCTAGGGGTATAGCTCAGAGGTACTAATGCCTCTGTGCTCCATCCTCAGTACCAAAAACAAAAACCAATTCTGGGCTTGGTGTGGCTCGGCGGCACAGGGCTTTCCTAGCACATATGAGGCCCTAAATCCAATCCCTCGCCCTGCAAAACAATCACGATAACAATTCTGAGTTCCATTGTATTGTGAATAAGGCTGTGCTGGATGCTGCAGCTAAAAATAATACCAGGTGCAGGGAGTCCAATAGGGTCAATTGAAAGTGACGTGTGAGCTGGACATGGTGGTTCATGTTTGTAGTCCCAGTACCTGGGAGGCCAAGATAGGAGTGCAGGTTCCTGGCCAGCTGCAGCAACTTAGAGACCATCTGCAACTTAGTGAGACCCTGTTTCCAAATAAAAAAATAAAATAGGTCTCGGGGTGTAGCTTAAAGGTCGAATGCCCCTGGGTTCTATCCCAAGCTCCACAATAAATAAATAAATAAATTAAAGTGACGTGAGAAATGAATTCTTTTGTTCCCAGAATTGAGACAGTTGTTGTAGAGATGTTTACTAAGTAGTTTATGTGAATTAAAAAAAGAAGACAGAAGTTTTTTTATATAAGGAAATAAATTTTAGCTGGCCAGCTGGTTTTTCAGTGAAGACTGACATTGCTAATTAGGTTATATATATATCAGTCTCTTCCCATCGTGTGGAAGATCTTATCTATGGCCACAAAGTTTTGACAATTTTTTTTTTTTTTTGGTACTGGAGATGGAACCCAAGGGTTTTTCTACCTTTGGGCTATACTCCCAGACCTATTTTATATATTTTATTTGAAGAAAGGATCTCACTAAGTTGCTGAGAGCCTCACTAAGTAGCTGAGGCTGGCTTCGAACCTGTGCAATCCTCCTGTCTCAGCCTCCCAAGCACGGGGATTACAAGCGTGCACCACCACGCCCGGCTTGACAATGTTTTAAAAAAGCATATCACACAATAAAAACATCATTTGAAAAGGTGTACTGAAACTAACAAGATTTTTATTTCCCCCAAGTCTTTCAAATACACTGGATACATGGTACAGGGTTCTTGTTGAAAGAGTAACAAGAATACTTAGTAATCACTAAACAAGTCCTTACTAAGGCCTTTTTAAGGACCTATTTCCCAGAAATATAAAGTGAATAGCTAATGACTGTGCTTATTTTGCCAGTCAAATCATTTCCAATTCTTTGCCTCCCACAAAATTTGGCGGCCTAATTGAGCTGTCAGTTGATAGATCATTAAAAATAATTTTTGATGACAGATCATGATGTAATTTTGGCATATACTTTAGAAGAAATTCAAATAATTGAGTGTTACTGCTACAATAAAATGCCTTCCATTCCCATCTACGTGTTTACGTAAGCAACATTTCTCAGTGCTTACATCTATAAAAATAAGAAACACAAACCGATCCAGTTCATCTGTAGATTTACGAATTGAAAAACAAAACAAAAAAATCTTATCTCATTAGGAGACACTTTATTTATTTTGGGGGTACTGGAGATTGAGCCCAAGGGCATTCTACCTCCGAGCTATATCCCCAGCCCTATTTTCATTCTTTATTTTGAAACAATCTCACTGGTTGCAAAGGGCCTCACTAAGTAGCTGAGGCTGTCTGTGAAAAGTGATCCTCTTGTCTCAGCCGCCCAAATGCTAGGTTTACATTTACAAGCGTGCACCCCACACCTGGCTACTTTAATTTTGAAAAAGGGTGTTCCTAGGTTGATGAGTCTGACTACTTGCTGAAGCTGTCCTTGAACCTAGGATCCTCCTGTCTAACCTCCCAAGTACTGAGATTACATGCATATGCCATCACGCCCAGCTAGAATTACTTTTAAAATACATTAGCCAAGCACAGTGGCACACTTTTTGTAATCTCGATACTTGGGAGGCTAAGATAGGAGAATCGCAGGTTCAGGACCAGCCTCAGGAGGCGGGGCCAGGAGCCAGTGAGGCGGGGCCAGGAGCCTGTCCTGCAACGGGGCTGGGACCGGGCCTGCTCCACAGCAAAGGGCCAGCGGGTCCCTGCAACCATGCGGCCAGGAAGCACTGGAAGCTGCTGCTGCCTCACCTCATCTCTCAGCAGATCCCCAGATCCAAGTGATCTCTATTAAAAAAAAAATTGGTTGTGAGTGGATCATCTTGTCAAAGTTACTCGCCTAGCTTTCAGGATTTCAGTAAGTGTGAATAAGTGTGAAAACTAAAAGAAGGACTTCCAAGGAAGAAAGAAATTGTAATTGATCGATGTAGAGAAACAGAAGCTCTAATACATTGTTGGTGGGATTGTGAGTTGGTGCAACCACTTTGGAGAACAGTATGGAAGATCCCCAGAAGAAGGAAAATGATCTTACCATATGATCCAGCAATACCACTTCTGGGTAGCTACCAGAAAGAATGAAAACCAAAATATCAAACTAATGCATGAGCAACCAGGTTCATAGCTGCACAGTTCACCATTGCCAAACTGTGGGACCAGCCAAGATGTCCTTCAACGAATGAGCGGATTACAAAACTATGGGATGTGTACACAATGGAATTTTGCCCAGCCATAAGGGAGAACAAAATTATGGCATTTACAGTGAGATGCCACAAAGGTAAGAAATCAGATGATTTTCCTAATGTGCAAAAACTAGGAAGAAATGGATAACAGGAGGAACTCTAGATGAAAAAGGGATCCTCTAGAGGAGCAATGAAGGGGACAGATCTGAGATGGGAGGGGGAAGAGGGAAACTCTTTAAAAAGCACATGATGTGCTTAAACATCAAAGTTAATCAGGAAACCAGGCACGGGAAGGAGGGAGGGGGAGGGACTGGGTAGGGGCTGATTGGGTGATGTGTGCATGTGTATCTCCACAAGGTTTTTATCCCATTAAGATGTATGACTACACTGCACCAATAAAATTTTATTAAAAAAAAATAAAAAGACCAGCCTCAGCAACTTGGCAAGACCTTGTTTCAAAATAAAAAGAGCTGGGTGTAGTTTGGAGGCATATACCCAGTACCACCAAAACAAACAACCGACCCGCCCCAAGCCAAAAATATTACCTTTGGGCAAAATTCTGTGGGAGAAATGAAAGGGAATTCAAAGAGAAAAGAGGAAAATGTAAATGGTCTGACAGTTAAAGAGTTAAACTATCTGACTCTTTATTGGGGGTGCTAGATATTTTGCCCGGGGCTTCCCGCAGGTCAGGTGCTCTGCCCCTGAGCTACATCCCCGGCCTGAGAGTTAAACTTGAAAACTGTGTTTGCCAGTGCACATGCTATTATACTGTACGCTACTAGACATGTGTTAAGGAGCCAGGTGACAGTTTTATTTTAAAATGTTGATATTTAGAATGGACCATATTCTCTATCTAAACTTATGTTGAAGAATTATAGGTGTCAGGTTGAAAACATGCGTGTGGCCGGGCGTGGTGGCGCACGCTTGTAATCCCCGCACTTGGGAGGTGGAGACAGGAGGATCGCACAGGTTCAAAGCCAGCCATGCTGGCTTAAGAGAGCCTGTTTCCAAAAATAAAAAAGTATAAAATAGGTCTGGGAGTGTAGCCCGGAGGTAGAAGGGCTTCCAGGAACCCCAGTACCACCAAACAAAACAAAACAAAACAAAAACCCAAACATGCGTGTGGTTCAGGCTTCTCCTAGGAGGCATGGTGGCCAAGGGTGTGCTCGGCTCCAGGCACCCCCACGGAGCCCCAACACCGCGTGCCTAACCCCAGCCCTCTCTGCTCTTCCCCTCCTACCTTCCAAACAGGTCACTGGGTAACTGGCAGCAGCCACCTGCCCCGGAAACCTGTATAAACTTCAAGCCCTGCCCCTTTGGGTCATGCTGGTTCCGCTCTGCCTCTCTTTTGACTTGTTCCCTCCTTCCTGTTACCACCACCATTTACAGTTTCAGCAACCTTTATCTGGAGATCTGAACTGCTCCAAAATTCAAAACACTCTGAGCAACAATGCGATGCCACAGGTGTAAAACTCCATGCCTGGCCTCCCAAGAAGGGAGGGCAACACATATAGGCATAATGAAACAGCACACAAACTTATTTTCAGGTACCTCACAAGGTATGGTGTTTAGACCTAGATACTATCCCCAAGATATTTCACTGTATATATGCAAATATCCCCAAATCTGGACAGCCCCACATTTCTGTATTTCAGGATATTCAAAATCTATTTATTAAATGTAGACAAAAAGCTATGGAGCCAAAAAGTAATGTGATGGGTGATTGGTTGCCTAAGGCAGAAGGGGAAAGGCATTGGCTGTTGGTGAGCAAGGAGTGTGTGTGTGTGTGTTACTAGGGATTGAACCCAGAGGCATTCTATCTCCAAATCACACCCTCACCCTCATTTTTTTTTATTATTATTTTGAAACAGGATCTCACTAGGTTGATGAGAGTCTCACTCCTTGTTGAGGCTGTCCTTGAACCTGCGATTCTTCTATCTCAGGCTCCCAAGTACTGGGATTATAGGCATGTGCTATCACACTTGGCTGTAAGAAGCCCCCCCCCCCCCCTTTGGTAATTACTAGAGATTGAACCCAGGGGCATTCTACCTCCAAGTCCTCTACACCTCTAGCCCTATTTTTAATTCTTGACTTTGAAACAGGGTCTCACTAAGTTGTGAAGGGCCTCACTACGTAGCTGAGGCTGTCCACGAACCCGTGATCCTCCTATCTCAGCCTCCCAAGCACTGGGCTTACAAGAGCATGCCACCATGCCCAGCAAGAAGTCTCTTTTATGGAAGACAAAAATGTTCTAAAACTAGAGAGTGGTGTTAATTACGCAATCCTATCAACAAACTTATAAAACAAATCACTGAATTGTACGCCTTTTGTCTTTTGAGGTACTGGGGATGGAACCCAGGGGCATTTTACCTCTGAGCTACATTCCCAGCCCGATTTTATTCTTTTATTTTGAAACAGGGTCTCACTAAGCTGCATAGGGTCTCACTAAATTGCTGAGGCTGGCTGAGAACTTGCAATCCTCCTGTCCCTGTCTCCCAAGGACTGGGGTTACAAGGTGCACCACCACACCCACTTGAATTGTATACCTTAAATAGCTAAGCTTAGCCAGGCGTGGTGGCGCACGCTTGTAATCCCAGCATTCAGGAGGCTGAGACTGGAGGATCGCAGTTCGCGGACAGCCTCAGCTACTTAGTGAGGCCCTCTGAAACTCAGTGAGACCCGGTTTCAAAATAAAAAATAAAAATTAGGGCAGGGGGTGTAGCTTGGAGGTCGAATGCCTCTGGGTTCCAGCTCCAGTCCCACAAAAATAAATAAATAAATAAATAAATAAATAAATAGCTGAGGTTAATGGTATGTAAAATTATTTCTCAATATGGCTGATTAAATTTTTTAGAAAACTACTCCTTCTACAATACCTGTTTCGTCACTATTATTATTATTATTATTATTATTATTATTATTATAATACATTTGTATGAGTGTGTTTGTGTATATAACTAAGGATTGAAGCCAGGGCATTTTACCTCCAAGCTACATCCCCAGCAATTTTTCTTTTTCTTTTTGCAGTACTGGGGTTGGAACCCAGGGACATTCTACCTCTGAGCTACACCCCCAGCCCTATTTTTTATTCTTTATTTTGAATTAGGTTCTCACTGAGTTGCAAAGGGCCTCACTAAGTAGTTGAGGCTGTCTGCAAACCCGAATCCTCCTATCTCAGCCTCCAAAATGCTGGGATTACAAGCGTGTGACACTCCGCCTGGCCTCTTTTTGTTGTTCTGAAACAGTCTTGCTAAGTTGTTGAAGCCAGCTTTGAAACCTGTGATCTTCCTGTTTCAGCCTCCCAAGCACTGGGATTATAGGTGTGAGCCTCCCTGCCTGATTTGTTGTACTTGAGTTTTTTGTTGTTTTTGTTTTTTAATCTTTGGGATGGGGAAAGAGAGGACTGCCTACCTCATAAGACTTTTGTGTGCTGAGTTAATACTCATAAGATGCTAAGAGCAGTGCCTGGCGTACTGCAGGTGCTAACTATGTAAGTGTCAGCTCTCATCATAGTTGTATCCTAGCTGGCTCTGTATGTCTCTTTGCTCTCTCCTTCTTTCTTTCTTTCTTTCTTTCTTTTTGTGCTAGAGATTGGACCCAGGGTCTTGCATGCTAGGCATGTGTTCCACATCTCAGCCATATTCCCAGCAATCCCAGTTCAACTTTAAAGATCCTAAAGGAATGGCATATGTACCTCCCAAGGAGAGATTATTACCACAGACTGGCAGGAGGAGAGCAAGGGACCGTGGCTCCAGCTGGAGGGACAGTCGCAGGGCTGCGACACAGCAGCAGTTGGGCAAGTCAAATCCCAACAAGCGGACCATCGGCAGAAAAAGATCGGGAAACAGTGTACCAGAAAGTGGGCCTAAAAATCTAGTTCCACGACAGGATCTATGCCCTCCCAAATGCAAAAGCACCAAATATATTAAGGAGTCAACAGACGTATCCAAACTCACACGTTTCCTCCAACTCCTCCATATGTCTCGTTTATTCATTCTCACCGAGTGCCAGTTACGCACGCAGCGCCACACGCTAGAGAGACGAGAGCGTTTCTCCCAAACACGTCTCCTCTCCAGGCACCAGGGAAAGGGATTCAAGGTGCTGGTCTCTAAACAAATATGTGCGCTGTTTACTCAAACAGAAACCACAGAGCCTACTCTTACAAAAAGTTATTCAAATGTAAAAGGAATTGGCATATATAATTTCTTTTAGCTTTGCTTTTTTCAATTAATATAATTAACAAAAAAAAGGGGGCCTGGGGGTGTAGCTCAGTGGAGAGCACTTGCCTGGCATGTGTAATGCCTCAGGTTCAATCTCTAGCACGGCAAAAAGACAAAAAACAAAAACAAAAAGAAACAAGAACCCCCCAGTAGATTGTATCTGGCATAAGCAGATGGAAAAAAAGCTAAAAACAGTGCCCGTTAGAGAAAGGGAAAATTTTACAGATCAATGTAGTACTTATAAAACAAATCTGCAGCATAGTTATTTATTAGAATCTAGGATATAAAGTCTTAAGCAGTTTTTTCTAAATACATACCAATTATGGAAGCAAAAGCTCTTCCCCCACAAATTTTACACAAACACTTCTCTGCAAGTGAAATTAAATTAAGATATTTAATTATAAATTTTGTGATCACACACACAAAATTCTGAGGACTCTAAAATTCTTGCTTTTGAGTGTGGTTATTAGTGCTATAAAAAGTGCTATCAGCAACAAGATACTTTGGGCTGGACCCAAACAACTTAAAGACTGGAAGAAACTCAAAAGTTTCTAAAACAAAGTGTCTAAACCAAAGTTCCTTGTTTTAGATCAGATAACTCAGGAGTCAACTCAATCTGCAAAGGCCTTATAGTTACCTTAATCCCGTGTCCCTCCAGGAAACTTTCAATTCTGTTCATAACCCTGAGAGATCCTATTGTCGTTTTTGCTTCTTACACTATTTGTAGAGCCGAGCTGCCCTTCTGTCCTACACACACACAGAGATGGGGCTTCACTTCCCTGTGTTCCTCAGGCTGGACTTGAACTCACGGTTCGTGACCCTCCTGTCACAGCTTCTTGAGCGCTGCCACTACGAACATGTGCCACCCTGTCTAACTTGTCACTGAAGTGAACAGAAGCTGTGCTTTAAAGTTTACCACATTGGGTCGGGCGTGGTGGCGCACGCTTGTAATCCCCGCGCTTGGGAGGCAGAGACAGGAGGATCGTGCAGGTTCGAAGCCAGCTGCGCGCGCTGGCTTATGAGACCCTGTTTCGAAATAAAAAAGTATAAAAAATAGGTCTGGGAGTGTAGCCCGGAGGTAGAAGGGCTTCCAGGAACCCCAGTACCACCAAAAATAAATAAATAAATAAATAAATAAAGTTTACCACATTATTCTCTCTTCTCCCTCCAAGATATACCCCTAGCTCACGTTTTTTATTTTGAAACACAGTCTAAGTTGATAAGGCCTCAAACATTTGACCCTCCTGTCGTGGCTCCCAAATACTATCCACTCTAATATTCTGTTTCATTATTGTCCCTTTGGGTCTTCCATGTTAGTGATGGCTAGACTTCAAATTCACAGAGCCTGCTAAAGCAGGAGGAGGAGGAGGAGCAGGAGGGGGAGGGAGAAAGAGAGAGTTTTTGTGTGTGTGTTTTATTTATTCTTTGTGTTACTGAGAGGATGGAACCCAGGGGTCTTCTACCTCTGGGCTACATGCCCCAGACCTGTTTAATTAATTAATTTATTATTATTTCTTTTTGGTGGTACTGGGGTTCCTGGAAACCCTTCTACCCTGGGTTACACTCCCAGGCACATATTTTTTATATTTTTATTTGGAAACAGGGTCTCTTAAGCCAGCGAGGCTGGCTTCGAACCTGCGTGATCCCCATCTCCGCCTCCCAAGCGTGGGGATTACAAGTGTGCGCCACCATGCCCGGCTAACTTATTATTTTTTTTTTTGGTGGTACTGGGGTTCCTGGAAGCCCTTCTACCTCCGGGTTACACTCCTAGACCTATTTTTACATTTTTTTAAATTTGGAAACAGGGTCTCCTAAGCCAACGCGCGCGGCTGGCTTCGAACCTGCGCGATCCTCCTGTCTCTGCCTCCCAAGCGTGTAACTTATTTTTTAATGAAAACAAGGTCTCACTAAGTTGCTAAGAGCCTTACTAAGTTGCTGAGGCTGGCGTTGAACCTACAATCCTCCTGTCTCAGCCTCCCAAGTATTTGGATTTTAAGCGTGTGCCATCACACGAGGCTTAGCTCTATTTTAATATTATTTTGAAATAGGGTCTCACTAAGTTGCAGAGGAATTCACTACGTAGCTGAGGCTGGCTACGAACTTGACATCCTCTCATCTCAGCCTCCCAAGTACTGGGATTATAGGGATGTGCCACCATGCCCAGCTAGAAAAAAAAAAAAAAAGATATTTTAACCTTGGTTCACAAACACAGTAAATAAAATAAATATATACTAAATGAATAAACCTAATAGAGAATGAATGTCTCTACAAACTCAGGGAGAGGAATAAAATAATCCAGTACAACCTGGATACACATGTGGGAATGATTTTTACAGAGGTTTTTGTTACTTAATAATTATGAACTTGATGCAACAAGAAGGAGGTTGCTGCTGAGGTGAGGACCGCAGAATATGAGAGGCTTTCAGAGAAAATGACCCGGTGTGGTCACGTGACTTTTCTGTGACCTATACCCTGCGATACACGGAAGCCCAAAAGAGAAAAGTAAAAGGTAATTTATTACTGGGACGATACCAGCACCCATAGGTGCAGTGTGCGACTTGCCCCCCTTTCCAAGGAAGTGCTGGAATAGAGTTTTAACTTTGGTAATGCAGAAAAAAGTGCCAGGGCCCTGGCTTTTTTCCACGCTGCTGCACGCCCGCCTCATTTGCCCGCGGCCCCAGGCGGCGTGAGCTGGCTGCGTCAGGCCCGCCCCGCGCACTGGGATGTGCGCTCCAGAGGTGCCTCTAACGCGCAGCAGCTCTGCCCCGGGTTTGGAGGACACGCGACTTGGAGGGACTTACACCTGCGGTCTGAGGATCTTCAGCTGCGTGAGGATGTCCTTCTGGACCCTGGGATTCGCTGTGGCCGTCAGAGCCATCACTGGAACAGAGGGGAACTTCTGGCGAAGCATGTTCATTCTCTTGTAATCCTGACGAAAATCATGTCCCCACTAATTGAAAGAAATGCCACTTTCAGATTATTTGGATCCTTCTTACAGGAAAAGCCAACACTGGCGTACCTAATCGGAACCCCTTGTTCTTCAGTGAAACAGCACAGCAGCTCACTCAGCGAGTTTCCTCAGTACTGGACATTGCGTACACGTCACTGGCAGCATACGTTTACTGATATTCCACGGTATAAACGCAGGACTCACCTGACTCACACAGTGAGCTTCGTCAATAACGAAACGCGCCAGGAGCTTGCGCTCATACAGATTCTCCAGAGTGGAAATCAGCCGGTTGCTCGCACAGACCTAGACCAGAGGCACGGGAGACGTTAGACGCATCGCCCGAGCGAGCCTGCTGTCCTTGTGTTCCATGACAAGTACACTGTCTTAAATGTTAACACGGAACTGGCTTGTGCTTCAGTTTAGGGAGGGAACACAGGAAGTAACAGAAAACAGCAAGTCGGACATTTTAGAATGTTCTCCCACGTTCAGCAATTTATTTACTAGGCAAGTGATTCTAAAACTTTTTTATGCCTCAGTATATCTGAAGCCCACCATATGTAATAGGGTTAGAGAGTATGTTTATGTATGCATAAGTCATTCAGGAAAATGACATATGTGTATATACATATTACATATATCGATGTATGTATGAACGTATGTCTTTTAGAGCTTTGTCCATGGCAGGCCTAGGAACAATGAGATTCCAGTAGCACCAAGCATACCGGGCAGCCATTTCCTGACTGGGACATAAAGAAATAGCACAGGAGCCAGCATGATGGAGCCCTTTAACTGGTCAAATCTAGGATCAGTAGAAAGTCAAAAACAGAACGAGGCCAGGCGTGGTGGTGCACGCTTATAATCCCAGTACTTGGGAGGCTGAGACAGGAGGATTGCACAGGTTCAAAGCCAGCCCCAGGAGCTTAGTGAGGCTCTCAGCAACTTAGTGAGTCTCTGTTTCCAAATAAAATGTTAAATAGGTCTGGGGGTATAGCCCGGAGGTAGAAGGTCTCTGGGTTCCATCCCCAGTACCGCAAACACACACACACCCCCCACAACACACCAACACACAAAAAAAAAACAACTTTCGGGAAAACTTTGGTGCCTAACAGGTTATGTATGTGGTGAGTAGCCACAGGAGTGGCCTGGCCAGTATTGCTGCGACCACATGCTCAGTTACTTAGCACATCGACATCAGGTCGCCTCCCAAGGACGTGCGGACACCCACCAACTCGCCTGTGGTAGTCCTGCCAGCATGAGAAATGGAATCCAGTCAGGAGCAAACCTCAGATAAACTGAGGGATGGTTCTCAAAACAACTGACCTTTATATTTCAAAAATGTCAAACTCATGGAAGAGAAAACAGAAACTGCTTAGATGAAAGAAGATTAATTTGAGGTTTTCTTTTGCTACAAAAGAAGCTATCAGGGCTGGGCATGGTGGTGCAGGTTTGTAATCCCAGTACTTTACTTGGGAGGCTGAGATAGGAGGATCATAGGTTTGTGGCCAGCCTCAGCAACTTAGGTCCCCGCAACTTATACAATAGTGAGACACTATTTCAAAGTAAAAAACCAACCAACCAACCAAACAAAAAGAAATAAAATAGGTCTGGGGGTATAGCTCAGAGGTAAAATGTCCCAGGGTTCAATCCCCAGGAAACACACACACACACACACACACACACACACACGATTCTATGATTCTAGTTGCTTTTAACACTACATTTGAAAAAATGACAGAAATACACAAACCTTCTCTGGAGTAACATACAGAAGTTTTATGATTGGGTCTTTCTTTGATAACTGTAGGTAAATACTTGTAGCTTCTGAGTCAGTCTTATCACCTGTCAGATATGTAGCTGGAATCTAAGGGCAAAAGTAACAAAAAATTTAAACTTTATATACTAATCTGATAAGATTACATTTATCTTTAGGCTTTATAAACACTTAATATATTAAGCCTATCAAAGGAAAATTATCTCATCCTAATAACAAATAATCTGTACACATATTTTTTAAAATCCTTTGTTAAGCATAACTCAAAATAGCCCTCTCATTGTTTCCTTTCTTTTCTTGCTTTACTTTTCATATCTGTAAATAAGATAAGTATGAATTTAGCATCCAAGAGAGCTGAGTGCTAATGTACGGCTATATTTTGTTTTCCCAGGTAAACGTATCTTTCTAATGCACAGTGTGATAAAAGGGTCATAACAATGGCTACCACCTGACTTCCCCGGAAAAACAATCACACGAGCGGTCCTGGAGAGTGGAGACTCATACCCTGCAACCGGTTCTGTGATAACAACATAAAGAACTTAGCAGCATAGTCATATGCTTCCTTAAACTCAGCCACAAGGAAACAGGACCTCTGTATGTGGACACGCACATGTGTATGCAATTTAAGACTTACAGGAAACAGAACTATGCTGATCTGACAGTAGCGAAAAACGAAAGCCCTTTTACGTTACCGAAATGTAGGTTAAAAGTTCTTACTCAGAGACATTCTTGTAGAAGAAAAAAAGCAGACAGAATTACAGTTATCTGGTTCAGAATTTTTGAACTTGTGCTTCACTGTACAAGTTAAACTTAATTTAACTGCTATGCTTGATTCAAATAATTCACGAACTTTTTAGTGAAAAAAAATACTAAAATATAATTGCTTCAAAGGCACATTTTTATTAGTGCTTTGATGTTAAAACTTACATCCAAGGAAGTTAGCTTCTGGACTTGATCTACTATTAGTGATCTCAAGGGAGAAATGACGATGGTGACCCCCGGAGAAACACAGGCGGGTAGCTGGTAGCACAAGCTTTTCCCACCGCCTGCAAGAGACGTGATGAAAGAGCCCTGTCAGCGTCTAGCTTGAGTGCATGAAGGCAAACGTCACACCGGAAATCACAAAAACATTCAAAATAATCAACAGGACACCAACTGATGCCACCTATGGTGTCAACAATTTGCAATACTGAATGAGCCAAACTTTTGATTCTGTTTTGTTTTTGGGTGCTGGGGATTAAACCCAGGAGCATTCTGCCTCTCAGCTATACCCCTAAGTCAATTTTATTTTGAAACAGGGCCTCTCTGAGCCACTGAGGCTGGCCTTGAATCTGTGTCCTCCTGTCTTGGGCCCCCAAGTCCCAAGTACTCCTGGGACTGCAGGTGCGTGTCACCATGCCCGGCTACACCCTACTTTTGCTTACCTAATATTGTTATGTGGAGACTACCAACCACAGCTGTTTCAAGCTTTAAGTGGCACAATGAAAAGTCCGGGGCTCCTCAGAACTGGGTCCAAGACAGAGCTGTGCCAAATGCTTTCTGTTTAATCCCCACCACACTCTGTGAAGCAGGCCCTTTATTACCATCCCCATGATTGCTCACGAAGGAAACGGGCCCGGGTGCCTTGCCCGTGACCACACCGCTGCTAAGTGGCAGAGCCGCACACAGCCAGGCTACTGCTCTGGAGCTAAAGATTTTACCCATCAGGCAACATGAGACTGTATCCAAGAAACTGCTGGAAATGGTCATGATCTCTGACAGTGATTTTTTTGTTTGCTTTCCAGGCTTATTTAGATTAGAAAAAAAGGAAAATTCCAGAACAAGCCAACACAATGAGCTTTGAGTTAAAATGCTTAAAGGGCTATAAACTCCATCATGAAAACAACTAGAACAGAGAATATGGGGTGATGTGCTTTCTTTCTGTGGCACCGGAGGCTTAAGAGGTCCCTCAACAATAGAGATACAGTGTAGGTATTCTTTTTATTTCTATTAAAGGGCTTTCATTTAACATCTGCCAATGGATTCCTGCCAATTCCTATCTAAAAATACATACCAGTGGGCATCAGGATAAAGCAGTCTTCACCAAGCAGTGCAGCATTGATCGCTTCTAGCTGATTAGTTCTAAAATTATGCAGGCCAAATTTTTTATGAAAAATCTTCATCATTTCTTTTGTATGAGGAAAACTAAGACCTTGGAAACGCTCATGTTTCAGATTTCTAGATGCCAAATTTTGCGTCAACTTGTCTACAAAAAAAAAAAATTAACGTTAAGAAAAATCCATGCATTAATGTAACAAGTTTCAGCACTGACCCTCTCCCTGCAGAATCACCAGCACACCATTTTCTACGGCACACTTGGCTGTCCAAGGGGTTTCCTTCCCTCCAGTCTTAAGGCCACCAGAGAATCCCTAAGGGTCCAGTGAAGTCTTCCATCAGCTTCTGCAGCCCAAACCAACATTATTTATTCCCCCTTCCTGTTCTTCCTTGACTTTTAAGACAATCATAGATTTTCTTGCTTTAATTTTATTTATTTTTTTCAGGTTCTATCGCAAGATAGGCCCAAACTCTACCACTGAGCTACATCCTAGTCCTCCACTTACTTTACATGCATGCATGTCTGTCTGTCTGTCTGGGGATTGAACCTAGGGTCTCCTACAGGCTAGGAGGAGCTACACTCTGAGCCTCTCTACTGATCTATTGGCTTTAGATTCCCTTTTCTAGCTCCATTTTTCCTCTGTATCTTAAATTTGAGAGTCTTCCAGATACCTAGAAACACAGTTTTCTGGAATTTTCCTAGCCCTGGGATCCTAAACATAACCCATGCTCAGAAAATGCCTAGATCGCTCCTGACAGCCCCCTCTGTCCCTATCCTGTCCACACCTCCACTTGCCTGCAAGATGGTACCTGGACTCACCCACACGTTAAGGTGGACAAGGCTTCCGATAGCCTCCTCGGCCCTCCTCCAGGCCGGCTGCCTCCCAGCGCCTGTTCCTGCGGTGCGGCTGCAGTTTTCCCAGTCACCTGGACTGCTCAGACCCCTCCTCCACGGGGCCTCTCACATTTGCCCTGCTCTGCATCCTTGCAGGGGCAGTGCCAGCTCAGCAGGAACAGAGACCCTCACGCCAGCGCTGGGGCTACGCTCCCCCAACACTCAACGGGCTCGAAGACAATTGCAAACATCAAGTATGACACATTCTAACATGATACCAAAATAAATCCATTGACGACTATTTTAAAGGTCAACGGCGTAACTGTGAGAACAACCTCTGAGGTATGAAGTCATCAATGGCAAAAATAGGGAGAGCTGTAGTTTATAAAACTTCGCACATGTGCACTTGTTTCAGCTAAAAACACTTTATGATAACTTTATAGGGCTGATGTAAGGTTTTAAAATTAATTTGGCTTTACTTTATTTTTATTTATTCATTTTTTTTGTGTGGTACCGGGGATGGAACCCAAGTGGCATTGTACCTCTGTGCTTCACCCCCAGCCCTAGTTTTTAGTCTCTTTATTTTTTTATTTTTTATTTTATTTTATTTTATTTGCGGGTCTGGGGATGGAACCCAGGGGCATTTGACCTCCGGGCTACACCCCCTGCCCTATTTTTTTATTCTTTATTTTGAAACCGGGTCTCACTGAGTTGCAAAGGGCCTCACTAAGTAGCTGAGGCTGTCCGCGAACTGCGATCCTCCAGGTCTCAGCCTCCCGAATGCTGGGATTACAAGCGTGCGCCACCACGCCCGGCTCTAGTCTCTTTATTTTTGAAACAGGGTCTCACCAAGTTGTGTAGGGCCTCGCTAAGTAGCTGAGGCTGTCTGCGAGCCACGATCCTCGGGTCTCCACCTCCCGAGTGCTGGGATTACAAGCGAGCGCCCCCACGCCCGGCGCTGGCTTACTTTATATCCTTTACAGTAGATAAATTCACGCCTCTAAACTTGCATCTCACTAAACTGTGAGCTCCAAGAGGGCAGGAACTACTTCTTATTCATCTTTAGAGTTGTGTGTGTGGGTGTGGGCTAGAGATTGAACCCAGGGGCATTTTGCCTCTGAGCTACACACTCAAGCTTTTTTTTTTTTTTTTGGTGGTACTGGGGGTTGAACCCGGGGGGCATTCTACCTCCAAGCTACACCGCAGCCCTATTTTGTTTTTATTTTGAAATAAGGTCTCACTAGGTTGATGGGGATTTCACTACTTGCTGAAGCTGCCATGGAACCTGTGATCCTCTGTCTCAGCCTCCCAAGTAATGGGATTAAAAGCATGCGCTAATCACACCTAGCTCCTCAGACCTGTCTTATTGTTTATTTTGAAACCTGGTCTTGCTAGGTTGCTGAAGGTCTCACTAAGTTGCCAAGGCCAGTCTTGAACCTGTAGTCCTTTTGTCTCAGCCTTCGAAAGTACTGAGACAGGCACGTACCACCACACCCAGCATTTGTACAGCATTAGTATCACCCAGCACAGTACACAGCTCACAGGGAGCACTCAATTAGTAGCTGATGAATGGATGAAAGGAATCCACAGCCCAGAGAGGTTCTGTGGATGAAAGGAATCCACAGCCCAGAGAGGTTCTGTGATTGCTTTTAAGAATTTTTTTTTTTTTTCGGTACTGGGGGTGGAACCCAGGGACATTCTACCTCCGAGCTTTCTCTCCAGCCCTATTTTATTATTATTTATTTTGTAAAAAGGTCTCACTAAGTTGCAATGACCTCACTAAGTAGCTGAGGCTGCCCACGGACCCACGGAACTCCTGTCTCACCCTCCCAAGTACTGGGATTACAATTATGCACCACCACGCCTGGCTTGCTTTAAGAAAATTTTGACTTCAAAGCCTCCTTAGCTTGCCCTATATTTTAAGACATAAAATGTATTTCCCTATTTCACAAATTAATTATTTCTCATCAATCCAGAATTCTAAAATATAAGCACATTTCTCTCTCCCTCTCTCTCTTTTCTCTCTCTCTCTCTCTCTCTCTCTCTCTCTCTCTCTCCAAATAAACATTTTTGTGTGTAGTACTGGGGATTGAACACAGGGGAATTCTACCTCTGAGCCAGGCGTGGTGGCGCACATTTGTAAACCCAGCATTCGGAAGCCTGAGACTGGATGATCGTGTTGAGGCCCTCTGTAACTAAGGTGAGGCCCTCTGCAACTCAGTGAGACCCTGTTTCAAAATAAAGAATAAAAAAATCAGGCTGCATGTGTAGTTCTGAGGAAGAATGTCCCTGGGTTCCATATCCAATACTGCAAAAGAAAGAAAGAAAGAAAGAAAGCAAGCAAGCAAGCAAGCAAGCAAGCAGGCAAGAAAAAGAAGAAAAAGAAAAAAAGAAAAGAAAGGGTCTCACTGGGTTGATAAAAGTCTCACTACCTGCTGAAGCTGTCCTCGAACCTGTGATCTTCCTATCTCAGCCTCTCAAGTACTGGGATTACAGGCATGTGCCACCATGCCCACCACTATTAAACACACATTTAATACATAAATTCTTTATGCCCATCTCAACTTCATTAAAAACTTGACTTTCATGACCGTGATTGTTTGGGAGACTAAAACATGCTAATTTAAAGGCAAAGCACATTTCTAATGACTTTAGAGCTTTAGTACAATAGATTATAATTACACATTTTATAAAACTACAGCTGTTACAGAGACAAAAGAGCAACTTGCTTTTGAAATTGTGATTTGTAATTCATATTATCAGTAGAAATTTGCATAGAAACAATGTGGTTTTCAGGCAGTGATGGCTTGCTGTGCTCATTCTTATACAATCCCTATTTAGACGGTTTTGTTTTCCTATAATATTTAAGCATTCGATTTACTTTAAACTTACCAGAGCAATTGTGAATTGACTCTGAGGCGCGTTTATTCTGTGCAGTAGACACCACTGGAGGAAGGTCTGTCGTGGCGGAAGAGCTCCTCTCCGGTGCTGCCGTGAGCGGCCAGCCCTCCTTGGCGGGTTGGCAGGCAGCTGTGGAGGACTTGCTGGCTGCTAAGCTGTGCATTATATTTTCCCAGTCATCATCATCATCATCGAAGTCATCGATGTCAAAATTATCAATATCATGGGAAGCCTCGAGTTCTAAGTCACTTATGGAAGTGGTAGGTTTTTTCTGATCTTTCACAGCAGTGCTTGTAAGAATGTTTCCTTGGAAATAAGAGCTTTCATTTCTTTTTTCTATCCTTGGGGTTTCAGCCTTACTTACAAAGGACTTTTGAGAATGGAAATTGAATAAAGGTTTTTCAAGGAGATTCTTGGTGGTGGCTGAGAATCCTGTCTTCTCTGGGGTGGCAGCCAGTAAATATGCCCCAGTGGAAAGAGAATTTGAGGGAAGGTATGAAACATTTAATTCCTTAGCAGAACTCCCTGTAGGGCTGGAATCACCCTCCGTGAAGCTACCAAGTAGAGCCGGCCTGTGACGGTGCGTTAAACCAGAGAGATGAGCAGTGTTTCTATCAAAATTTGCTTCAGCTAGGAGCTTCCTTCTGAAGAGAGAAAACATCAAACACCAATAGCCCACCATGGTCAGGTCAAACAGAAATGGTAGCAAAATATATCCTTTTTCCAAGTCTCAAAAATGTGAATAGCAATGCTGAAGGGATGGTTTAAAAATTAAAAGTTTAAACACCGTGACATGACGTTATACTCACGCAATTTCCAGGCCGGTAAGCCTGGACATTCTGCTCTGTACATTTTTGGACTCAGAGTTGTGGAAGTGCATTCAGATATATTCCAGAAGGAGAAAAATCAAGATACCTTATGCTCAGCTGTTGAAGCAATTCATTCCCACAGTCCAAAGCTTTCAGTTCATCAACAGGAATGGCATCCACTAGTTTACAGATGCGGTCCATCACGTGAAAAAGCTGCTGCTGCGAATTTATCTGTATGGCTGTAGAGCAGTTATGCTGTTAATAGTTTTTCCTTGAAAACAACAGACTTAAGGCTTTGAAAGTCATGAGTGTAAAATGTGAAGCGGTTATGAAAGCAAGGGCACATGGGCACACACCACTACATGTTGTCCTATTTTCTGCCTGGGAGTTACCTTGAGGTCCTATTATTTCTGCCTGTGTCATGGGAGCTCATAACTGTGCTGTCGTTCAGTTCCACGACAGCAGTTCCAAGGTCACAGGAGGGCATGAAGGTTTACCAACTGACTGGTTTTTCCTCACCGCGTGTGTGAATGTCACCGTGCGTGCTCCCCCGGCACGGTTCCTCCTCCCTCGGAGGCCTCCTTGCCCTCACTCCCTCCGTGGACATCTGGTAAGACAGCTCATTGGAAGCAGCTCTGGAAGTTTTTCCACTGACAGGAAAAGAGTATCTTTCCTTTTGGTTCTGGGGATTGAACCCAGAGGCTTTCTACCTCCAAGTTGTACTCCCAACCCATTTTTATTTTGAAACAGGGTCTTGCTAAGTGGCTAAGGGTCTCAGTAAATTGCTGAGGCTGGCTTCCAGCCTCTGATTCCCCTGCTTCAGCCTCACGAGTACTGGGATCACAGGCGTGCACCACCATGCCCGGCTGTCATTTCTGTATCCTATATAGGAGACCAGGGACTACACCGGGAAGAGAATGCAATGTTTGAGGGAAGTGAGTCAAGGCAGGCTCAGAGCGCCTCAGGTCCCCAGCTCCCGGGAAGCTCAGGTCTCCCTGCCAGACTACAAAGGAAGCTCACAGACGAGATCCAGAGCCCCTGCCACGGAGGCGAGACACAAGGCGTCTAGTGGCTCAGAGAGTGGATGGAAAGTGAAGGCAGACAAATGCTCTAAGAAAAAAAAATTTGATTGCCAAAAGGTGGTGACTTAATGTCAATTCAAGGTAAAATTCTAGAACAAGTTATCAAATGGCTGCTTTGTGAGCTGCAAAAAGAGGAAACAAGAGTTCGTTAAAAACAAAGCAGGCATCTGAAAGCATTTCCTTCTTTGAAAGAATTACTAGACTGGCAGGTAACAATTGCTACCATTTATAAAAGGCCTACAGTGAGTCTGGAAACCTGACAAGTCTCCAGTAAGGTAGATATTACTCTCCTTATTTTGCACAAAAAAAGCCCGCGGTCCAGAGTGGTCTAACCACTTTGCCACAGTCACCGTCAGGGGCAGGAGAGGTTTCTACTGCAGCTCTGCCTTGCTCTGGAGCTGACGCCCAGCCGGGCCTCACAGCTCACACCCTGAGCTTCCTGAGCCAAGACTCCGAGTCTTCCGGATCCTCCTGCAGAAGAGAAATATAATCTGAAGGCAGGTCACAACTAGCCAAAACAGGAAGTGGTGATGAATGACCTGGTGTCAGCTAAGACGGAGCCTCTACTGACACTCAGTAGGACACTGTCCATGCCTGTCCTAGGAATGATTTTATCAGTGGAACTTCATGACACAGAGACAGCATAACGCAGCGGTTATCAATGTCAACAAGAGCCTCCGACTGCTAGGTCTGAATCCCAGTTCTGCTGCAGATTCTGTGAATGTGTGTCATTATTTAGTTCTCCTGGACTTCAGACTCCTTATTTGTAAGATGGTGATAAGAGAAACAACCTTCGAGAGCTGGCACGGGGCTGACTGAGTGAACACCGTAGAGCGTGTGGAGAACGCCCGGGGCGCCAGGCATTTCAGGAACATCTCTAACAATTCAGGGCCAGAAAAAAGGGGGAAATACGGAAAAAACCAAAAACAACACACAGGAAACACTTCACCATGTGCATGTGCACACGTACAGCAGAAGAAAAGTCCAGCATCTGGCAAACAAAAATAGATGCTTATAGAAATCTTGGGAGGACAAGAGAGCTCTTGGAAAATGAATGACTAAAAATGGAAAAGTTTAAGCCAAGTATGGTGGTGAACGCTTGTAAACCCAGTACTTGGAGGCTGAGACAGGAGGATCGAAAGCTTGAGGCCAGCCTCAGACACTCAGCGAGGCTTGCATCAACCTAGAGAGACCCTGTTTCCAAATAAAATTAAAGAGCGCTGGGAGTGCATCTTGTAGGTAGAATGCTCCTGGGCTCAGTGCCCAGAACCACACACAATAAAAAAATCAAGGGTGGGAAAGAGGACTGCTTCTTCAAAGTCATAGAGAACTGTTTTGTGTTTGTTTTCCTTTGTTTTTGACAGGGCTAGGGATTGAATCCAGGAGCATTCTACCTCTGAGCTACACCATCAACCCTAATTTGAAACAGGGTCTCAGTAAGTTGCTGAGGGCTTCACTAAAATTGCTGAGGCTGCCCACAAATCTGCGATCCTCCTTAGCCCTCCAAGGACTGGGAGTAAAAGGATTTTGCTAGCACGACCAGCTTTTTTTTTTCCCTTTCCTTTTCTTCTCACTCACTATCTCTCTTTCCTTTTTGTGGTAAAGGGGAATGAACCAGTGGCATTCTACCTCTGAACCACACCCCCAGCCCTATTTTATTTTATTTTTATTTTACAGTACTGGGGATCGAACCCGCTTGACTATTTTATTTTTTTATTTTGATGAAGGGTTTCACTAAGTTGCAGAGGGCCTCACTAAATAGCTGAGGCTGGCCATAAACCTGCAATCCTCCTGTCTCAGCCTCCCAAGTACCGGGATTACAAGCATGTACCACCACACCCGGCTTATAGTAGATATTTAATAGAAAAATCCAAGCATAGCTGGACCTGATGGCACATCCTTGTAATCCCAGTACTTGGGAGGCTGAGACAGGAGGATCGCAGGTTCACATCCAGCTTCAGCTGATTAGTGAGGCCCTCTGCAGCATAGTGAGACCCTGTTTCAAAATAAAGAATAAAAAATAGGGCAGGGGTGTAGCTCAGAGGTTGAATGCCCCTGGGTTCTATCCCAGACCCGCAAAAAATATAAAGAATAAAAAATAGAGTTGGGGGTGTAGCTTGGAGGTAGAATGCCCCTGGGTTCCATCCTCGGTACTTCAAAAACAACAACAAAAAATAGGAATAGGGATGCAGTTCAACACCTGCCGAGCATGCACACGGTATTGGGTTCAACTCCCAGTACCACAGAAGAGGAGGAAAAGGACAAACGAATCAGAAGCAACTGAATCAATCAAGAAAAACTTATTAAAATTTCAATGGCTATCAACGCCCAGACCCTGACCGATGTAAGGGAGAAGCAAGAAGAAAAGGTCTAGAGACCAGTATCTCCAGAGGAGAGTTAAAGGCCAACAACAGTTACTGCAGAGCAGGACTTCTAGATTCTTTTTTAGTTATAGAAAAGTAAATTCTGAGTGAATATGTTAAATAATTTTCTTTTTTCTTTTTTTTTCAGTCTCACTGGGTTGCAAAGGGCCTCACTAAGTAGCCGCGGCTGGAACCTCCTGCCTCAGTATCCCAAATGCTGGGATTTTAAGCGCAAGCCACCAGCCCGGCGTAAAATGATTTCCTAACAAGAAACATTTTCAAGATAGAGAATGAATCCTGAGACCAGGAGTTTATGAGATCTTTTTTGGTAGTGGGGGTTGGGGGGAGTACTTGGGATTGAACCTAGGAGCATTCTATCTCCAAGCTATACCCCCAGCCTTTTTTTATTTTTAAATTGAAACAGGGTCTCACTAGGCTGCTGAGAGTCTCATTATTTGCTAAGGCTGTCCTTAAACCTGCGCTCCTCCTGTTTCAGCCTCCTAAGAACTGGGATTATAGGCATGTGTCACCACACCTGGGTAACAGAATCTTATTTTGTTTACAAAATGCAAGTAGTTGAATCAACTTAGGGAGACCATGTTACAAATAAAAAATAAAATTGGGCTGGGGGTGTAATTTGAAGACAGAATGCCTCTGGACTCAATCCCCAATTCCACAAAAAATTAAAAAACAAAAACCAAGTAGTTGAAATATGTGATAAGTAAAATATTTTTTGTACCTTTACAGTTTGCAGTGGTTTCTGCATCAGGCTCCTGCGCAGTTGTCTCTGGTTTTGATAAGGAGTACCCTGGTGTGTCAAGAGCATTCTTCTCTCTGTCAGAGGTATCAAGAGCCTTTAACATACTGCAGATAAGGAATGTTAAACCAGGAACACTGGAGACTACATGTAAAATGTAAAAATTCCCCCCTAATATATTTCTACAATTGGTCACACAATGTTCCAAATGAATAACATTTCCCTCTCATCAATCTCCTCCATTCTTTTTGTTTGTTTTGCGGGGCTGGGGATGGAACCCAGGGGCATTCAACCTCTGAGCTACACCCACTGCCCTATTTTTTATTCTTTATTTTGAGACAGGGTCTCACTAAATTGTGGAGGGCCTCACTAAGTAGCTGAGGCTGTCCAAGAACCGCGATCCTCTGGTCTCAGCCTCCCAAATGCTGGGATTGCAAGCATGCGCCACCATGCCCGGCTAATCTCCTCCATTCTAAAACCTCTTCGGCTGGCTCTTAAAGTCTTCTATCTTTTCGTTCTGAAATACTTTTTTTCTTTTCTTTCTTTTTTTTTCAGTACTGGGGATAGATCCCAGAGGCATCTTACCTCTGAGCCATACCCCCAGCCTTATTTTTTATTCTTTATTTTGAAACCAGGTCTCACTGAGTTGCAGAGGGCCTCACTAAGTAGCTGCAGCTGTCCACAAATGAGATCCTCCTTTCTCAGCCTCCCAAATGCTGGGATTACAAGCGTGTGCCACCTCACCTGGCTCTGAGATCTTTTTCAACTTTCTTTTCTTTTTTGTGGCACTGAGGGTGGAACTCAGGGGCTTTTCTACCTCCAGACTATACTCCCAGACCTATTTTTATACTCTATTTGGAAACAGGGTCTCACCAAGTTGCTGAGAGCCTCACTCAGCAGCTGAGGCTGGCTTCAAACCTCTGCGATCCTCCAGTCTCAGCCTCCCAAGCACTGGGATTACAAGCGTGCACCACCACGCCCAGCTACTTTTTCAACTTTCATCTCCAACAATGCTCTTTCAGTGACATAGGCTCTGCTCACATGCACCACTTACATTCCTCCTAAGCCCTGCATGGTGTATTTTAGGAAATTTTTTTCTCTGTTCTCTCAATATGGAAAACCTATCATCCTAAACTCCTATACCCAAATCACACCTGCACTCACAGGTCCAGCCGAAGCATTACCGCTCTGCTGTTTCCAGCAAGTAACTACTAACATCTTTTTGAAACTCCAAAGCATTTTATCTGTACTTTTTTTTTTTTTTAAACTCAGGGACATTCTATTCCTGAGCTACACACTTACCCCCCCTTTTTTGTGTGTGGTACTGGGGATTGAATCCAGAGGCATTCTACCTCTGAGCTATACCTCTAGTACTCTTTTATTTTTTTATTTTAAAACAGGATCTCACTAAGTTGCAGAGGGCCTCACGGGGTTGAGGCTGACCCAAACGTGCAACCCTCTTATCTCAGCCTCCTAAGCACCAGGATTACAAGGCTGCTCCACCATGCTTGGCTCTGCCAGTTTCAGTATTGAAATAGAGTCTCACTAAGCTGCTGAGGCTGCTCTCAAATCTATGATCCTTCAGTCTTAGCTTCCCAAGTACTGGGATTACATGCATTTACCACCATGCCTGGCTACCTATACTTCTGTATTATACCAATATATATGTGCATGCTTCTCTATATATAATTAACTCCTACAGGACAAAAATATATTAACTATAAACATGGTCAGTCTGATAAGATAGAAAAATACTATAGTAAAAGTAAAAAAAAAAAATAAGCTGGGTGTGGTGACACAGGCTTGTAAGCCCAGCACTCGGGAGGCTGAGACAGGAGGACTGTAGATTCACAGCCGGTCTCAGTAATTTAGTGAGAGCCTGCTTCAAAATAAAGAGCAGGAGCCAGGTGTGGTGGTACACACTTGTAATCCTAGCATTTGGGAGGCTGAGATAGGAGGATCGCGGTGCTCAGACAGCCTCAGCTACTTAGTGAGGTCCTCTGCAACTTAGTGAGACCCTGTTTCAAAATAAAGAATAAAAAAAAAATAGGGCTGGGAGTGTCCCCATTATTAAAAAAAAAAAAAAAAAAAAAAGCTGGGCATGGCAGTGCACGCTTGTAATCCCAGTACTTGGGAGGCTGAGACAGGAGGATCGCACAGGTTCAAAGCTGGCCTCAGCTACTTAGCGAGGCTCTCAGCAGCTTAGTGAGACTCTCTTTTCAAATAAAATATAAAATAGGTCTGGGAGTAGAGCCTGGAGGTAGAAGCCCCTGGGTTTCATCCCTAGTAACACACACACACACACACACATACACACTGAATGAATGAATGAATGAATAAATAAAGCAGGGCTGGGTGTGTAGTTCAGAGGTAAAATGCTCCAGGGTTCAATCCCCACTATCTCACACACACACAAAAATAAATAAACATAAAAGCAACAAATAAATTAGAACTGAATGAGTATTAAAGAGAGGGTATTGGGGAAAGCCAATGATAGCACTTTTGTGTGTGTGTGGTACTGGGGATGGAACCTAGGGGCCTTCTACAGCTGGGCTACAATCCCAGATGTAGTTTTATATTTTGTTTGGAAACAGGCTCTCACTAAGTTGCTGAGAGCCTCACTAGGTACCTGAGTCTGGCTTTGAACCTACTCGATCCTCCTGTCTCTGCCTCCCACGTACTGGGATTACAAGCGTGCGCCACCACGCCCAGCCTATGATAGCACTTTTTGAAGTCTGAGAAGGCTTCTCCAAGGACATAGGATCTGAGGATACTTTCAGTGATAGGCTAGGGAGAGGGACAAGTTATGAAGGAAACATAAAAAAGACACTTCTATTGTTTGATAGCTAGGAATCAGCTGTATTTTCCTAAAGCAAGATTTTGAAATGCAATTTTCTAACTAAATAAAAAACGAGTAACTATTTTTATATTGTTTTTTATTTTTTATATTTTTTTATTTTAATTTTTTGGTGGTACTGGGGATGGAACCCAGAGGCTTTCTACCTCCAGGCTATACTCCCAGACCTATTTTTATATTTTTATTTGGAAACAGGGTCTCACTAAGCTGCTGAGAGCCTCACTAAGTGGCTGAGGCTGGCTTCGAACCTGTGCAATCCTCCTGTCTCAGCCTCCCAAGCGCAGGGATTACAGGCGTGTGCCACCACGCCCGGCTTTATATTTTTTTAAAATAATACCATATAGTAGGGCATGCTGGCACATGCTTGTAATCCCAGTACTTGGGAGACTGAGACAGAAGGATCACAGGTTCAAGTCCAGCTTCAGCTACTGAGGCCTAAGCAACTTAGCGAGGCCCTGTTTCAAAATAAAGAACGAAAAATAGGGCTAGGGGTGTAACTTGAAGGTAGAATGCCCTGGGTTCAATCCCCAGTACTGCAAAAAAAAGGGGGAGGCGGGGGGTCACACAACCTAGAGCTCTGGGTTATTTACTGCAAGGACATAATTGAAGACGAAGCTAAGAAGGGGAACCGGGCATGCAGGCGTGCTCTTGCTAACGCGTCTGCCCAGGAGGCTCGGGGAGGAGAGTTCCTGAGTCCAGGAGTTAAAGGGCAGCCTGGACAACGCAGCAACCCCCCCTCCCTCCAAAACAGGTGATTCAGGCCAGAAAGTGAAGAATTCTGAAGGCCAGCTAAAGAGGTTTTAAAATAAAGGAGATAGATACATCTCTCTTTCTGTTATATAATGCCTAACCATCCAATCTTGGAAATTCGGAGGTTACAATTAGCATTTAGTTTTATTAATTTATGTATTTTGGTACTGGAGATTGAATCCAAGGGCACCTGCCTCCAAGCCACATCCTCCATTATAATTTTGGAATCAGGGTCTTGCTAAGTTACTTAAGGTCTCACTATACTGCTGAAGCTGGCCTCAAACCTGTGATCCTCCTTAGTCTTCTAAATACTAAGATTACAGGCATGTACCGCTGTGCCCAGCTTGCATTTCTTTCCTTCTCTCTCGCTCCCCCCTTTCTTTTTCTTTTTGGTATTGGAAATTAAACCAAGGGCCAACTCACATTTTCACTTTTTTTTTTGGCGGTACTAGATGCAACCCAGGGGCATTCTACCTCTGAGCTACACCCCCAGCCCTATTTTTTATTCTTTATTTTTGAAACAGGGTCTCAGTGAGTTGCAAAAAACGTTACTAAGTAGCTGAGACTGTCTGCGAACCACAATCCTCCCGTCTCAGCCTCTCAAATGCTGGGATTACAAGTATGCACCACCACACCAAGTGGCTCACTTTTTTTTTTTTTTTTTTTTTGGTCGTACTGGGGTTCCTGGAAGCCCTTCTACCTCCAGGCTACACTCCCAGACCTATTTTTACATTTTTTAAAATTTGGAAACAGGGTCTCCTAAGCCAGCGCGCGCAGCTGGCTTCGAACCTGCGTGATCCTCCTGTCTCTGCCTCCCAAGCGCGGGGATTACAAGCGTGTGCCAACACGCCCGGCTCACATTTTTTAATAAAAACAAAAGCAAGGCATTCAACAATGAGTCAGGATGGCAGAGGAAAAACCACTATACTGGATTTTAGTCCCTCTGCTGAGGGATTAAGCTTCACATCTTAAGAGTAATACTAATTTCTTTTATTTTAATGAATTAATTTTTTGTGTGTGTGGTTCTGGAGATGGAACCTAGGGGCTTTCTAGCTCTGAGCTATATTCCCAGACCTATTTTATATATTATTTGGAAACAGGGTCTAAGTTGCTGAGACCTTCACTAAGTAGGGGAGGCAGGCTTTGAACCTGTGTGATTCTTCTGTCTCAGCCTCCCAAGTACTGGGATTACAAGCGTGTGCCACCAAGCCCAATTTATAATCTTAATTTCAAAACATGTATAAAAAAAAAAATGTATAAAGAAGGCTTTTCTGGTGCCTTCACTGAGATGTAAAATAAACCATATAGAGGCACAAAATAAATTTATGAAGAAATAATGCCACAGAGCTCTATTATATTAAAGTATCCTAGAAACAGTGTTTATTAATTATTCTAGTTTACCTGAAGCTTTTCAAAGAGGAAGAAGTGGCAGAAATAACTTCTTCTGGAGAAGGTGGAACAAAGTCTAGATCATAATCCTCACCATGAATCTCAGCACATGGAACCTTCTCAGTTGAATCAAATCCAACTTCTTCCGCATTTTCCTTCTTTTCGCTGTTGTCTGAAGTAAAGCAGTTGATAAACATAGGCTATGCTAATAATTAATGAGTCAGACAAAACAGGGTGTGAGCACAGGAGTCTGCTCCTTCACATGGGGATAGCTGGCGGCTGACTTCTTCAGCACGATGACTCGCTGGATTAAGTGCAGTGAATGCTGGACTCAGGCCGAGGAGCGCTCAGGGACTTCCACGCGCGTCTCCCGTTACGTCACGAAGCCCCGGCTTAGCTTCAGCATCTACATCTTTCTGCTTTTCACTCATTTAAATAAAAGCAATGCGTGACAAATAAATCTAAAAGCACAAATACCATTCCCAAAGCTAATATGTGTGTTTGTGCTTTAGGTTTTTTTTTTTTTTTTTTGGTGGTACTGGGGTTCCTGGAAGCCCTTCTACCTCCGGGCTACACTCCCAGACCTATTTTTACATTTTTATTTGGAAACAGGGTCTCCTAAGCCAGCGCGCGCGGCTGGCTTCGAACCTGTGCGATCCTCCTGTCTCTGCCTCCCAAGTGCGGGGATTACAAGTGTGCGCCACCACGCCCGGCTGTGCTTTAGTTTTTAACAAAAATGTCCCAAAAGAAAAAAAAAAAAAAAAGGAACGTTTATAAAGATATAAGAAAACAGTACAGCAATACAATGTGCTCTGTTTTAAGCTAAGTGTGGTTGTAAGAGTCAAAAAGTTAAAAAACTGAAAAGTTTATAAAATAAAAAAGTTCCAGTGAGTTAAGATTAATTTACTACTACTCTTTTTCTCCTTTCTGTGGTGCTGGGGGTGGAACCCAGAGGCCTTCTACCTCTAGCTATACCCCAGACCGATTTTCTTTTTTATTTTGAAACAGGGCCTCACTAGGCGGCTGAGAGTCTTGCTGAATCTGTGGCTGGTCTTGAACCTGTGACCCTCCTGTCTCAGCCTCCCAAGTACTGAGGTTACAGATGTGCACCACTACATCTGGCTTTAGATTGCTTATTACAGAAATGCTTTATGGCTGTCTTGGAGCCCAAGTGCAGTGCTTATACTGTAGTGAGATGTCTTGGGCCTTCAGAGTCGCTCTCGACTCACTCACAGACTCACCCAGAGCATCTTCCGGTCCTGTCCGCTCCATTCAGGGCAGGTCCTAGGCAGGCCTACCATCTCTCTTATTCTCTCTCCTTTGTGTGTGTGTGGTTCTGGGCCCTCGGCTCTTTGGTTAATTGAGCGGGGTCTCACTAAGTTGCTGGCATCATGCCTGTGATCCACTTGTGTCAGCCTCCCAAGTACTGTGGGTATAGGCCTATCTCGCTGCGCCCAGCTCATCTGAAATCTTTTCTACCGTACCTTTACTATATTCTCTTTGGATACACAAGTATTTATCACTGTGCTACAAATGCCTACAGTACCCAGTACTTAACATGCTGTACTGGTCTGTAATCTAGGAGCCACAGGCTACGCCACAGAGCTTAGGTGTGCAGTAGGCTCTGCCGTCCAGGTTGCATAAGTGTCCTCTATGTCTGCCCTGTGATGAAATCGCCACATTAACAACATATCATCATTCGGCAGTGCCTCACTGTACTTAAAAACATGATTATATCATTGGCCCATCAATATTTCCTGTAGAGTTTATGGCAAGAAGCCATTAAGGAATTATGTATGTATAAAGGCTTAGTTTCACTTTCCCGTTCTATAGTAACCAGCACATTTACCCTCTGTGGCCCTTATTTTCCTCACATATAAAAACCAGAGCTATCCTTGGTGTTAACATAAAAATATTAGCAGAATAAAATCTTCCACTTCATCAGTACGCCCTGCCTCAAGAATGTGGCCTCAAGATTATTCAATAAGCATCGCAACAGGTCCTAAAATCCTTAAGAATAAAGGCTGTATCATACTACGGTTCCCAATGCTTAGCTTTAAGTTAAAATATGCAGTCAGCACACTGGAATGACGATCACGTAATTTTTACCTCTTTCGTCTCCCAAGTGAGTTTTCAAAGACTGACTTTCCCGAGCCTCTTCGTTTGCGAGCACGTCAGAACTGGGGTCCCCGTCGATGCAAATCACACCGCCGCCGACCCACTCCACGTCATCCCCGTCCTTAGTCAAATCCACCTGCTGACTGTCAGAGGAGGAAAGAGTCAAATCTACCTTTACTGCACTTGTTTTATGAGGCTGTGATTTTAAAAGGTTTCTCTGAGCCTTTTTTGACTTCTGGGCAGTGCTCACTCTCACAAAGTGACTTTTGTGGGGCGCCGCAAATGCTTTTGAGGTTGCCGAAGTCTCGAAGTCATCCATGTCACCCCAGTCATTGGCAGTGCTCAAAGAACCTGATGAAGAACTAAATTCTAGTTTCTTGAAAGCAGAGCTGCAAGCTTTCTTTGTAGCTGGCGTGTTTCGGGGGGTACACAAGACTTCCTGAGGAATATGCGACGATTCTGGCAACAGTGGCGTTGTGCCAGCCCCCCTCGCTTGCTGTCCTGCTGGAATATTCTTAAAGAAGCCATCGATCCTTGCCTGCCGAGGCGGCAGAGACTCGCTGAGGGAAAAGGCCTCCAGCACATTCACATCTTTGTCACTTAACACAGGTGTTTTTGCTACTGACACACTCGTTATAGATGCGCTGTTGTCTGAAGAAGTTTTCTTTTTAAAAGTAAAACCTCTGGAAAATGATGGAAAAACTGAATTAGATGGATTAACTTGTTTTTGGTGCTGGGACAGAACCCAGGTCCTTACGCGTGCTAAGCAGGCGCCACGCCATTGAACTAACGTCCATGGCCCCGAAATGAAATCATTTAAACACATTCACCAGCTCTACAATTCATTTCTCAAGTTAATGTAACTATCTTACAAATGGGCAGAGAATCTACTTTTACTAATTCATATGTCAAGTTATATTCATTGTACTCCAAATGGGCAAATAATCTGAGATTTAAGAATTTATTAGGTAACTTAAATTATATTTTGTATGCTCAGATCCTTCTGATTCAGAGGCTAATTATTCCATTCTGAGTACCCGAACCATTCCTTTTCTTTCTCTTTTGTTACTTACTTATTTATTTATCTGTGGTGCTACAGATTAAACCTGAGGCACTCTAACTCAGCTACATGTCCAGCCTTTTAAATGTTTTGCTTTTAATTCCTAGGTTACTGAGCATCTTGCTGAGCTGCTGAGGCTGCCCTTGAACTCGTGACCCTCCTGTCTCAGCCTCCCAAGTACTGGGATTACAGGTGTGCACCACCATGCCTGGGTCCATTCCTGCTATATTTCTAAGGCTGGTAGTCCTTAATAAATAGCACCTACAGACAGAAGCAGTAACAGATGCAAAAAAAAAAAAAAAAAAAAAAAAGAAAGACTCAAATGTGGCTACTTTTTCTTAATCTGAGGAGAATTTTAAGGGCAAAGAGTCCAAAACTGCTAACTCTGCTAAGATTTTTTTTTTTTTTTTTTTTTGGTGGTACTGGGGTTCCTGGAAACCCTTCTACCTCTGGGCTACACTCCCAGACACACACACACACGTACGTGTGTGTGTGTGTGTGTGTGTGTGTGTGTATATATATATATATATATATATATATATATTTTTTTTTTTTTTTTTTAATTTGGAAACAAGGTCTCTTAAGCCAGCGCGATCCTCCTGTCTCCGCCTCCCAAGCATGGGGATTACAAGCGTGCGCCACCACGCCCGGCTCTCTGCTAAGATTTGAAGGACAAATAAAGGAGGCAGGAGTCCTGGCTATCTGCTGGATTTAATCGCGAAGGTCCGTGGTGCCTTAAAGTCAAGCACCCAGGATAGCGTCTGCAACCTGGTAATGACACAGTACATAAGACGGATTATTATTAGATACCATTAGGAGCTCAGGGTACAGCCTGCACGAAAGGGCAGAATTGGAGAGTCACATTTGAAAATGATATAAACTTGTATTAAAGTATAACAAATACATATTTGCCCACATTTATAAAAATTTCATTATTCATCTACTCAACAAATCTTTATTGAACAAGTATGATATTCTTGTTCAGTTACCTGATTTTGCTAAATCATTAACTTGCAAAACGAGGGCATCGCTGCACCTCTCAGCTTGAGCCCTCACATACACCACGAGCAGGAGACGAGCGCTCATCCCTGCGGCAGGCGAGTCGGTGCCCATGCCACCCAACCACCAAGGTACTCACGAGGATTTTGGCTTTGAAAGACTTAATTTATTACTAAGTTTTCTGGCTGAGTGACGCTCCAGTTGTTCTTGTAGATTATTAACAGGAACAGCAGCCATTGTCCTAAAAGGTGAGGAAGGAAAATATCAGTGAAGCCAGGTACTTTATACTAACCCCGGTATTTACTAGGAAGAGGAGGGACTCAATTCAAAGACACTGTTCCAACTGTGCCCAGGAAGTGAGATTTTCTGGTCAATGGATTGTTCTAATATTTGCATTTGGTGACGTTAAAAATAAACCATTTTGACTACCTGAATACGTGCTTGAGTAACAGCCTCTCAAGCACTGGAATTAAAGTGTACGCCACCACACCCAGCTTTTATACTGAAACAGGACCTCGCGAAGTTGCTGAGGCTGGCCAGGAGCCTGCGATCTTCCTGTCTCGGCCTCTCAAATACTGGAACGACAAGCGTGTGCCACCACTCCAGGCTCTATTCCCTACGGCTGAGATCAACTTTAGCTTCTGCACACACGTGAGAACATTTGGCATTCGCCTTTCTATGAAGGACATGAGTGTGTGTGTGTGTGTGTGTGTGTGTGTGTTAGAGATAGAAAGAGAGACATACTAGGGAACCTAGGAGCCTTCTACCTAGGAATAAAAAATAGGGCAGGGGGTATACCTCAGAAGTAGAATGCCCCTGGGTTCCATCCCCAGACCCGGAAAAAAAAAAAAAAAAAAAAAAAAAAAAAGAAAGAAAGAAACAGGGTCTAAGTTGCTGAACGCCTCACTGTTGCTGACTCTGGATTCAAACCTGTGATCCTCCTGTCTCAGCCTTCCAAGTACCGGAACTACAAGGGTGTGCCCCCATGCCTGGCTACCCGACTTCTTTCGCTATGCCCTCTAATTCCAACCATGTTGCTGCATATGACAGGATTTCATTTTCTATGGCTGAATAATATTCATTGTACACACATCACACCTTATCCACCCACCCACTAATGAACAGCTAAGCTGACTTCACTTGGCTACTGTCAACAGTGCTACAATAAACAGACGCAAAAGATCCTTCGACCTCAATGAAAATGACTTCCCTTCCTGCGGCTGTAGGTCCAGCGGTGGGATCCGCGCCGCGTCGTAGTTCTACTTCTAGTGTTCGGAGGAACCGCCTGCTGGTTTCCATGGTGGCTGTGCTAGTCTACATTCCAATGACCATACGTGAGAGCATCTCTGCGCTCCCTAGCATGCCACTCTTGCCTTGATGAGAGGCAGTTCATCTGGAGTGAGGAGCTAGAGCACTGCACTTTAGATCCGCATTTCCTTGACAAGTAATGACGTTGTGCATCATTTCATATACTGACTGGCTAGTTGTATATCTTCTTTCTTTTGAAAAATGTTTATTCGGGTAATTTGCCCATTTTTAAAAGTGGGATTGTTTTTCCTTCTTGTTAAGTACCTTATATATTCTGGAAACAAGGCCTTTGTCAGAGCTGGGTGTGGTGGCAGCACTTGGGAGGCTGAGACAGGGTGATAACAAGTCCACAGCCAGCCTCAGCAACTTAGCCAGGCCCTCTGCAACATAGTGAGACTCTGTTTCAAAAATTAAAAAAAAATAAACATAAAAAAAGAGGCCTGGAGGTGTAGCTCAGAGGCACAGGTTTCAATCCCAGTACTACCTCCTCCCCCCAAAAATCCTTTGTCAGCTGTATAGCTTGCAAATATCTTCTCCCATTCTAAAAGCTGTCTTTCACTCTGTTGATTATTTCCTTTGCTGTACAGAAACTTTTTAGTCTGATGTCATTTCATTTGTCAATTTTTGCTTTTGCTTTTGGGAATACCTTTGCCCATACCCATGTACTGAAGTATTTCCCTTATATTTTCTTCTAGTAGTTTCAAAGTTTCGAGTCTCACATTTAAGTCTTTGGTCTATTTTGAGTTGCTTTCTACATAGTGAGGGATGGGATCTAATTTCTGTCTTCTGTAAAATGAATACCCAGGAGCTGGGCGTGGGGCACATGCCTGTGATCCAAGTACTTGGGAGGCTGAGATAGGAGGATTCAGGTCTGAGGCCAGCCTAAGCAATTTAGGGAGGCTCTTTGCAATTTAGCGAGACCTATATCAAAAGAAAAGAAAAAAAAAAAAGAAAAAAGGAGGGCTGAGGGTGTAACTCAGAGGTAGAATGCCCTGGGTTTAATCCCCAGTACCACAAAAAAATTTAAAAAATGGATACCCAGTTTTTCTAGCACCATTTATTGAGCCTTTTCTTTCTTTACACACACACACACACACACACACACACACACACACACACACGCACATTTATATGCTGCTTTTTTTGTTAAAACCCAGTTGGCTGTAATTTTATGAATTTAGTTCTAGGTTCTTTATTCTGTTACACTGAACTATACATTTGTGCTTATGCCAGGCTGTGCAGGAGCCGGGCTTCTGTGTTAATTTTGTGGTTGTCTTTTCTAGGTCTATGAAGAATGTCACTGAAGTTTTGTTAGGAATTAAAGTGAATCTATAGATTGTTCTGAATAGTATAACAATAACATCGAGCTATCTTACCATTTCTTGTGGGTGTGTTCTCTAAAATTGACTTCCTCAAGCTGGGCGTGATGGCGCATACCTGTCATCCCAGTACTTGGGAGGCTGAGACAGGAGGATCACAGGCTCATGCCCAGCCTCGGCTACTTACGTGAGTCCCTCCACAACTTACTGAAACCCTGTTTCAAAAAATAAGGAATTAAAAAAACAGGGCTGGGTGTTCTCGGGTATAAAGATGATAACTAATCCTGAATAAAGTTGGTCTCGTGTGTCAGTCTTCTCTCACCAACACCTGACCCCTGACTCCGCTGGCTGGCCCCGGCAGCTGGGGTGGCACAGTTCGAATATCCCTGGGCTCAAATCCCAGTACAGAAAAAGAAATGTCTTTCCTCGGTGTTGTGTAACTTGACGATCACTCACTTTCATGTTTAAATTTATTCTGTGCATGTGCATTTTAGCTCTTGTGGGTGAGACTGCTTTCTTGATTTCTTTCTCTGCAATTTTGTTATTAATAAATTTTAAAGGCTACTGATTTTATTTTTGTGGTACTGGGGTTCCTGGAAGCCCCTCTCCGTCCGGGCTACACTCCCAGACCTATTTTTATGTTTTTATTTGGAAACAGGGTCTCTTCAGCCAGCGAGGCTGGCTCCGAACCAACGCGATCCTCCTGTCTCCGCCTCCCAAGCGCGGGATTACAAGCGTGCGCCCCCACGCCCGGCTAAAGGCTACTGATTTAAAATCCCATGACCTCACTGAATCCGCTCCTCAGGTCTAACACTCTTTTGGCATCGTCCCCTTTTGAGATACAGTTGTGCCGTGCTGCCCAGGTTGAAGCGATCCTACCACCTGAGTCTCGTGAGTGGCTGGGCCTATGGGTGTGCACCACTGACCCTAACTCCCTTCCACATTTTTAATCCACTTTCAAAATACTGGTCTTTTATTGAAGTGTGCTCTCCAACTTCTTATCCAATACAAAAGTCTTTCGCAATAAGAATGATTAAAAAATGAACTGAGAATACTGTCCTCAGAATTTCATCTGAACAGACCGCTGCCAAGGAGGCCAAGGTACACTTTCAACCTCCAGACACGAAGCAGAACGTGGTCCATGGATGATTACTCACTGTTCACTAAGATCCTTCCATATCTTATATTGCTGGATCAAAATCAGCTATGGTATCCTTTTTGTGTATGTGTGTGGTTCTGGGGATGGAACCCAGGGGTATTCTACCTCTGAATTACACCCCCAGCCCTATTTTTTACTCTTTAGTTTGAAACAGGGTCTCTCTGAGTTGCAAAGGACCTCACTAAGTAGCTGAGGCTGTCTGAACCGCGATCGCTCTGTTTCAGCCTCCCAAATGCTGGGATTACAAGCGTGCACAACCATGCCCAGCTTAGCTACGATATTTTTTTTTCTTTTTTTTTGGTGGTATTGGGGTTCCTGGAAGCTACCTCCGGGCTACACTCCCAGACCTATTTTACATTTTTTTAAATTTGGAAACAGGGTCTCTTAAACCAGTGAGGCTGGCTCCGAACCAGTGCGATCCTCCTGTCTCTGCCTCCCAAACTCGGGGATTACAAATGTGCGCCACCACACCCGGCTTAGCTATGATATTCTAATAAAGATTTTCTACATTGTCAGACGGCATAATTTTACATGTATATTTAGCTATTCCAATATTACATAGTTTGATTAACTATTTCCTAACAGCAGTGATTCACTGCGTATTCATGGCTGGCATGTAGTCCACCTTAATAATCCTGGGTACCTCTCCTGAGTTTGTTTGTTTGTTTGTTTGTTTGTTTGTTTTGCGGGTCTGGGGATGGAACCCCAAGGGGCATTCGACCTCCGAGCTACACCCCCTGCCCTATTTTTTATTCTTTATTTTGAAACTGGGTCTCACTGAGTTGCAGAGGGTCTCACTAAGTAGCTGAGGCTGCCTGCGAACCGCGATCCTCCCGTCTCAGCTTCCTGAATGCTGGGATTACAAGCGTGCGCCACCATGCCCGGCTTCTCCTGACTTTTAAAATACACTATTTTTGATTATTCCTCCAGCCAGGTTCATACTCCAAAGCATGATAATAAGGATGCCATTTTCCTAATCAAAATCCCCCAGTGGGTTTTTTTTTTGGACGGGTCTGGGGTATTTTTTTGGGGGTAGGGGCATTCGACCTCCAAGCGACACCCCCTGCCTTATTTTTTATTCTTTATTTTGAAATAGGGTCTCACTAAGTTGTGGAGGGCCTCACTAAGTAGCTGAGGCTGGGCGCGAACTGCGATTCTCTAGTCTCAGCCTCCCAAATGTGGGATTACAAGTGTGCACCACCACGCCTGGTGGGGATGTTCTTAAGAAGTTGATGAGCTGGGTACAGTGGTGCGCGCCTGTAATCCCAGTACTTGGTAGGCGGAGACAGGAGGATCACAGGTTTGCAGCCAGCCTCAGCAACTTATCCAGACCTTCCACAATCTAGTGAGACTCTGTTTCCAAATAAATAATAAAACAAGCCTGGGGTAGCTCAGAGGTAGAATGCTCCTGGGTTCTATCCCCAGGTAGAAGGAAGGAAGGAAGGAAGGAAGGAAGGAAGGAAGGAAGGGAGGGGGGAGAAGGCCTGAGGGTATAGCTCAGAGGGAAGATGCCTCTAGGTTCAATTCCCAATGCAAGGAAGGAAGGAAGGAAAAGGAAGAAAAGGGAAGGGAGGAGAAGGGAGGGAGGAAAGGGAAGAGAAAACAGGGAGGCAAAGATTCAGGGAGGGAGGGCAGGACTACTAGTATAGCTCAGATGTAGGATGCCTCTGGGTTAGGGAGGGTACTGAAAAGTCAGAGGGTATATCCACTGAGCATAGTCCATTAAAATAGCAAAATTATTTATTGCTTTTTCTGTGTATGGTACCAGTGATTGAACCTATGGTATTCTACCTCTGAGCTACACCCCCAGCCCTATTTTATGCTTTCATTTTGAAACAAGGGTCTCACTAAATCCTCAAGCCTGTGATTCTCAGCCTCCCAAGTACTAGGATTTCAAACGTGCACCACCATGGCCGGCTCAATAAAATTACTCGACACATAAGTTTTACAGCAGCTGGACGTGGTGGTGCATACTTGTAATCCCAGCATTTGGGAGTCTGAGACAGGAGGATAGTTTGCAGACAGCTTTAGCTACTTAGTGAGGCCCTTTGCAAATCAGTGAGATCTGGTTTTAACATAAAGAATAAAAAATAGGGCTGGGGTGGACCTCGGAGGAAGAATGCCCCTGGGTTCCATCCCCAGTACTGAAGAAAAAAAAAAGTTTTACAGCAACCGTGACAACTATCAGTGATAAAATTAAAGAAGAAAATTTAACTAAAAGCACTTAAATTAACAGTAATGAGAAATTTTACAATGCCAAAGAAAAGGAACAAAGAGAGCCCAGAAACTTAAAAAAAAAAAAAAAAAAGCCTCTGAGTTAGATTCACCACAAGAACCACAAGTACAATTTGGAAAATAATTTAAATTTTTTTTACACTCAGAAAAGTTATTATGCGATTGTAACAGGCTATAAATAAGCAAAATCTGATTCAACAGTACGAAAAATGTAATAAGTAAACAAAATGAACTAGAAAAACATACCCATGCATAGAAAGAATAAATAAATCAGCAAAAAGATAAAAGCACATCCAGCACAGAGAGTGCAAGGACCCACAGCCAGGAATAAATGGTGAAAGGATTCTACCAACAGTGTCTTGAACCAGTAAAGACCCTAGGCCAGAAATGGAGACCACCTACACTCACCAACTAGATACAATACTGGGAGGTATACCCGGCGAAGTGACCTGTGCCTGTAAGCCCAGTACTTGGGAGGCTGAGACAAGAGGATTGCAGGTTTGAGGCCAGCCGCAGCAACGCAGTGAGGATTTCAGCAATCTGGTGAGACCCTGTTTCCAAACCAAAAAATAAGAAGGGCTGGGGTATAGTTTGGAGGTATAGTGCCCCTGGACTCAAACCCCAGTACCCACCACATACACACATACACACACGAAGAGGTAGCCTGATGAAATTAAAAGGCAAAACTGATTTGTTTATTGTGGTACTGGGGATGGAATGAAGCTGGGGCATTCTACCTCTGAGCTACACCCTCAGCCCTTTTTAAAATTTTTATTTTGAAACAGAGTCTAAGTCTAACTAGGTTGCTGAGAGGCTCACTTAAGTGGGTGAGACTGGTCTTGAACCTACAGTCCTCCTGTTTCAGCCTCTCAAGTACTGGGATTACAGGCACGTGCCAGTCTAAACTTAATATTTTCTGATCTAACAAAATTAGAGCGACCTGCCCTCTCTGGGTCAAACTTTTCCTTTTCCTTTTTGTGGTCATAAAATGGCTATTTCGGGACATCAAGTGATAGACTGCCAAAAAGACTATTCTTAGACATTTGGTGACGAGAAATGTTCAGATGTCCGTTTCCAGTACTCTGCTCAAAGCAGAGGTCTTCATAGGTGCTCCCTAAAAAATAGAGCCAAACTCTGCCAGCCTCACGAGATGACCGTCCGAAGGGGTGAGTCACCTCCCGGGGCCACAGGTGAAGCCCAAAGCAGAGCAGTACGGCAAGGGCCTCAGCTCCACCGCCCCGCGCACCAGGGCGGCAGCTCTGCTCCCTGCGCAGGCACAACTCTACACCGGGACCTGGCCAGGGATTTCATAAATGGTCTGTATTCTCTTTATTATTATTTATTTTTGCAGTACTGGGGATTGAACCCAGGGGCATTCTACTTCTGAGCTATAACCCCAGCCCTATTTTTTTTATTCTTTTTTTAAATTTTTAAAAATTTTTTATTGGTGCACTGTATTCATACATCATAGTGGGATACAAACTTTTGTAGACATACATGCACACAACGCCCAGTCAGCCCCCACCCGATCCCCACCCCATTCCCTCCCCATCCCTCCTTCCCATGCTTGGCTTAGTGGTTGACATCTAGTATTATAGCAATTTATCCAAAATTAAAAATGATAATCTCACATAACAGTTTCATTCGTCTGATACCAAGCTTTTGATAACTTAAAGATAACATTTCAATATTTCTTTTTGCTTTCTTTCTTACCAGAGAATATTTTTTTCTTTTTTTTTTTTTTTTAGGTAAAACTATCATATATTTTTATTCTTTATTTTGAGAGAGTCTCACAAAATTATGTAGGACCAATCCACTACCCAGAAAGCTGACCTGATGCTTAATTTTCTCTTTTGGTTCTTGGGATTGAATCCAGAGGCATCCTACCTCCGAGCTACACCTCCAGCTCTATTTTTTATTCTTTATTTTGAAACAGGGTCTCACTGAGTTGCAGAGGGCCTCACTAAGTAGCTGAGGCTGGCTGCGAACCTGCGATCCTCCTGTCTCAGCTTCCCAAGTACTGGGATTACAAGCATGCGCCACCACGCCTGGCTTCTTTATTATTGTTTTATACATGTAATTTTACATATACATGCATTTATGTATATGTAGTTTATATTCTGGAAGGAACATATTACTATCTATGTGGTTTACTGCTATAAAAATGTGTACTCTATTTCCTACATGAAAGACAACTGTATTCATTACTGGGTGTCTACCCAGCCTATTTTTCCAAAGATCACAGCTCGTATCACATTTTGCTGCTGTTGGTCCTATGGACTGAATCCGGAGGCATCCTACCTGAGTTCTACCCCCAGCCCTTTCTATTTTGATTTTGAAATAGGGTCTCCCTAAATTCCTCAGGATGGCTTTGAACTCCTATCTCAGCCTCCCAAGTACTGGCATTACAGCTGTGAGCCACCGTGCCAGGCTTGTCACACCGGTTTTGAGATTCTCTCTCTCTGCAGTGCTGGGGAGTGAATCCTGGGCCTCGTGTAGGCTCTTTCACTAAGCTACAATCCCACCCAAGATTTTACTTTTTTTTTTGGCAATACTGGGTATTGAACCCAGGGTCTAGCAGTTGCTATGCAAACACTCTACTACAGACCTCCATCCTCAGCTTGCTTATTTATTTATTTATTTATTTATTTATTTATTTATTTATTTATTATGTGCTGGGGATTGAATCCAGGGGCATTCTACCTATCATCTATACTCCTAGCCCTATTTATATTTCTTAATTTTGAAACAAGGTCTCACTAGGTTGATGAAAGTCTCACTACTTGCTAAGGCTGTCCTCAAGTCTATGATCTCTCTAAACCTTCCAAGTACTAGGATTACTACAGACATGCACCACCACACCCAGTTCAATCCCAGCTCTACCTTTTTTTTTTTTTTTGCAGGTCTGGGGATGGAACCCAGAGGCATTTGACCTCCGAGCCACACCTCCTGCCCTTTTTTTATTCTTTATTTTGAAACAGCGTCTCACTGAGTTGCGGAGGGCCTCACTAAGTAGCTGAGCCTGTCCGCGAACCACGATCCTCCGGTCTCAGCCTCCCAAATGCTGGGATTACAAGTGTGCGCTACCGCGTCTGGCCCCAGCTCTTCCTTCCTTCTTTCCTTCCTTTTTTGTTTTGTGGTACTGGAGATGGAACCCATGGGCATTCTACCTCCAGGTTATACCCCCAGCCCTATTTTTTATTACTTGTCAAGGGCTTCACTAAGCAGATGAGGCTGGCTACAAACCTACGCTCCTCCTACCTCAGCCTCCCCAAGTACTGAGATTACAAGTGTATGCCACCACACCCAGCTCTGGTCCCCAGTGCTTTTAAAATATTATTTTGAAGCTGAACATAGTGGCTGTAATCCCTGTAATCTCAGTACTTGGGAAACTGAGACAGGAGTATTGCAGATTTGAGGCTACCCTCAGCAACTTAGACCACTTAAAAATAAAAAATAAAAAGAACTGGGGGGGTGCCTTCTCTCACAGGGTCCTGACAGGTTCATTCCTCCTCCCCCCAGGCCCATCTAAGCATCGCTTCCTTAAGAGAATCGTGCTATTGACCGTGGTTAGGAGCCTGGCTTGGCCAGACCACGGCTGTGTGTCCTGGTTAAGTGTCCATGAACATCATTTAACCTCTCTGTACCTCATCCTCATCTAAAATATCTAACCATCTCAAATGGTTGTGATGCAAATTAAATAAATATTTATGGATACCAAGAATGGTATCTGGCAGATAGTAAGCACTATTAGGTGTTTAGTAAAGAAGAGCTCCCTCCTGCCGGGCATGGTACACGCTTTTTAATCCCAGTACTTGGGAGGCTAAGACAGGAAGATCACAGGTTCGCAGCCAGCCTCCGCTACTTAATGAGGCCCTTTGCAACTTAGTGAGGCACAATTTAAAATTAAGAATAAAAAACAGGGCTGGGGTGTAGCTCGAAGATAGAATGCCCCTAGGTTCAATCCCTAGTTCCACAAAAAAAGAAGTTACCCTATAATACACTAATAATAACAAATAGCTCTTAACTGCAAGACTTCACAGTTGCATTTCAGCATTCATTTTCGTAATTTTCCACTCGATTATTAATTATCATGGAACTACAGACCAATAATTGGTCTTCTAACCCAGAGCGTCTCTAAATGCCTGGCACTCAATAGATATTTATTGACTAAGAATTAAAAACAATATTTTGTGTGTGTGTGGTATGGGGATAGAACCCAGGGGCATTCTGAGTTACGCCCCAGCCCTACTTTTTTATTCCTTAATTTTGAAACAGAGTCTCACTAAGTTGCGGAGGGCCTAAGTAGTTGAGGCTAGTAGCAAACCTGTGATCCTCCTGTCTTAGCCTCCCAAATACTGGGATTACAAGCATATGCCATTACACCCAGCTTAGTTCTTTTTGTTTTGAAAAAGGGTACCATTAAATTGCTGAAGGTCTAAGATTGTTGCGGGGTTTTTTAGCCCCCCCCCCTTTTTTGAAAGAGGGTCTGTCTAAGTTGCGAAGGGCCTAGCTAAGTAGCTGGGGCTGTCCGCAAACCACAATCTTCTGGTCTCCTGAATGCTGCCATCCATTACAAGCATGTACCACCACACCAGCTTACACTGCTGAGGTTCTGCATTGCCAAGGCTAACCCTGAACTTGAGATCCTCCGGTCTCAGCTTCCCACGTGCTGGGATTACAGGTTCGCACCACCACGCCTAGTTTAAGAGTAATTTTGCTGCTCTTGAACTTCCGACTCCTATGTATGGAATCACATAGTGCATATTATCAATGCATTTTTGAAAAGGGGTCTGATGCCAGGCATGGTGGTGCATACCTGTAATCCCATGACTTGGGAGGCTGAGACAGGAGGATCACAAGTTCAAGTCCAGCCTCAGAAGCTCAATGAGGTTGTATCAACTTAACAAGACTATTTTCAAATACAAAAGAAAATAGGGCTGGGGGTGTAGCTCAGAGGTAGAATGCTCCTGGGTTCTATCCCCAGTACCATTCAAAAAAGAAAAGGCTTTTTTAAAATGAAACTGATAAAACTCAAACCCTTTTTTATTTTGTAACAGTGCTGGGGAATGACCAGGGCTTCACACGCTGGGCAGGGGCGCTGCGCTGAGCTTCATCCTGTCAAAGCTTCAACATCTGACTTGTTGACTGACTGACTGATGGCACTGGGGGTGGAACCCAGGGGCTTTCGACCTCCGAGCTGTACTTCCAGACCTGTTTTTTTATATTTTTATTTGGAAACAGGGTTCACTAAGCTGCTGAGAGCCTCATTAAGTAGCTGAGGCTGGCTTCGAACCTGCACGATCCTCCTGTCTCTGCCTCCCAAGCACTGGGATTATAAGCGTGCACCACCACACCCGGCTTAAAACTTCAACCATTTTAACAAATACATTAAAACACAGAATTGGCAGGACGTGGTGGCGGCGCAGGCCTGTAATCCCCGCGCTTGGGAGGCGGAGACAGGAGGATCACGCAGGTTTGAAACCAGCAGTTCTGGCTTAAGAGAGCCTGTTTCCAAAAATAAAAAAGTATAAAATAGGTCTGGGAGTGTAGCCCGGAGGTAGAAGGGCTTCCAGGAACCCCAGTACCACCAAACACACACACACACACACACACACACACACACACACACACACACACACAATTGGACATATTTAAAATTAAGAGCCATATAATGTCATGTGTTCTATACTGGGGTGAATTCATTAAAAACGGGAGTAGAAAGAAGTCTGTTTTTTCATTTTTGCTCTCATATTGGACACCTTTGCCATGCACAAATATTCAAAAAAGAAAATACCAGGAAAGACAAGATTATCATTACATGTAGACAACTTAATTATACACCAACACAGCCAAAAGAAATCAGTCATAACAATAGGTAATTAAAACTTCAGGAGGGTAAAATAAAAGATAAATATAAATTCTCAAAAGCCAAGAGCATTTTTGTGCACTAGTAATAACTAACTAGAAAATGTAATTTTTAAAAGGCATTCACTTAGCAATAGCAATGAAAAATATTAAACAACTAGCAATTATTCTACAAAGGACACAAATAACTGATAGAAAGAAACTGACAAAATATTACTAGGAGAAAGAAGATCTGGACAGAGGAACATTTCATAATCTTAAATGAAAGGTCTAAATATCATAGAGATAACACTTCTTGGTGAATTAATCTACAGAATAACAAAATGCCAATTAAAACACAAGAATATTCCACAAAACTCAACAAAAATACCTCAAATTCATCTGACAAAAGCATGAGGCAGAAATACTAAGTAACACGGAGTGGGAACTAGGCTTTGAAATATTATAATCATAAACAGAACAATAACTTATTTATTTTTGCGGGTCTGGGGATGGAACCCAGAGGCATTCAACCTCCGAGCTACACCCCCTGCCCTATTTTTTATTCTTTATTTTGAACAAGGTCTCACTGAGTTGCGGAGGGCCTCACTAAGTAGCTGAGGCTTTCCGCGAACCGCGATCCTCCTGTCTCAGCCTCCCAAATGCTGGGATTACAAGTGTGCGCCACCAAGCCCGGCTAATAAACATAACAATAATTTAAATGTTAGAGTACACATCTTTAAAAAAAGAAGAAGAACTTAGTCCCTCAAATATAAGAGAAACAACAAAATAGGGGAAGGAATCAGTAATGATCAAATATTATTAGAATAAGTAAGCAATATATGCTAGGTCAGGAAGGGGCAAGCTCTGGTTCTTAAGCCACATCTGGACTGCTGCCTGTTTTGGTAAATAAAGTTGTACATTTGTTCCCATACTGCCTATGGCTACTTTTGCACCATAACAGAATAGTTATCATAGAGATTGGTCCACAAAGCCTAAAATATTTACTATCTGAGCTGGGTATGGTTGTGCACGCCTATAATTCCAGTACTTGGGAGGCTGAAACAGGAGGCTCTCAGGTTCGAGACCAACCAACAATTTAGTGAGACTGTCAACAACCTAGTAAGACCCCGTTTCAAGTAGAGCTGAAGATGTAGCTCAGAGGTAGAACACTCCTGGGTTCACTCTATAGTACCCCCCACCCCCAAATTTACTATCTGACTTAAAATTTTTTTTGCGGGTTTGGGGATGGAACCCAGGGGCATTCAAGCTCCGAGTTACAAAAAATAGTTCCCCAGCCCTATTTTTTATTCTTTATTTTGAAACAGGGTCTGAGTTGCAGAGGGCCAAAGTAGCTAAGGCTGGCCACAAACTGCAATCCTCTGGTCTCAGCCTCAGGAATGCTGGGATTACAAGTGTGCACCACCACACCTGGCCTCTATTTGACTTTTAATGCCTTAGATTACTGCTAGATAAAACAAGAAATTTCACAAATACATCAAATCTTTGAAAAAAAAAGGTAAAAAATTCCTCAAGCCAAAATCTAAATAAAGCTGGGAACCCAGACAGAGAGTTCAGGAGAGCTCAGAAGCTGCTTCTGCTCTGAGGACTCTGATCCTGAGAGCTGGAACCCGGGTTTTATTAGAGTTGAAAGAAAAGGATCGACAGAAAGTCAAAGTTAAAGCTCACCCAAGGTGAGAAGTCTTCCCCTGCAAACTAGCGTTCCAAGAAGCACGTCTTTGGGCAAGACCAAACCAAAATCAAACCCCACTTCTACTCCCAAGAAACTATAAAGAAAAGTAACCCACTGCTGCAGATTGAGTATGGGAGGTGCTGACACCACAAAACTAGAACTACAGGCAGCACCACCATACTTGACACTAGTCTCACTTTAAAGTTTTGTGTTTTTTTTTTTGGTGGTACTGGGGGTGGAACCCAGGGGCTTTCTACCTCCGGGCTATACTCCCAGACCTATTTTATATTTTATTTGGAAACAGGGTCTCACTAAGTTGCTGAGAGCCTCACTAAGTAGCTGGCTTTGAACCTGCGCAATCCTCCTGTCTCAGCCTCCCAAGTGCGGGGATTTTAAGCATGCACCACCACACCACCACTCCCGGTTCTAAGAAACTTTCAAATCAATCTTCATCACCTGCTCAGGAATAATAATAATGAACCTAAGTTATGAATTTAGATTACAGTGAGGTTTTTTGTTTTTGTTTTTGTTTTTTTGGTGGTACTGGGGATGAAACCCTTCTGCATCCAGGTTACACTCCAGACCTATTTTATATTTTTATTTGGAAACAAGGTCTCTCAAACCAGCCAGGCTGGCTTCGAACCTGCGAGATTCTCCTGTCTCGCCCCCCAAGCACAGGAATTACAAGCGTGCACCACCATGCCCGGCTAGATTACAGTGAGTTTAATTAACTCCAGGGTACTTGGCAAATGCAAAACCCTCTCTGGAGGAACATACCTTTATCCTAGCCTTAATTAATTACCACAAATAACTTTTCAAGGACAGTGCATAGCAACATAGCCAAGCATGTAGACACGTGGAAATGAGGCCCCAGGAATGAAAAAGAACTAGTAAAGAGAGATAGACACCACCAGACAGGAAAGTATAAAATAACTGTATAAACCGGGCGTGGTGGCGCACACTTGTAATCCCAGCATTCGGGAGGCTGAGACTGGAGGATTGTGGTTCGCGGACAGCCTCAGCTACTTAGTGGGACCCTCTGCAACTCAGTGAGGCTCAGTTTCAAAATAAAGAATAAAAAATAGGGCTGGAAGTGTAGCTCGGAGGTCAAATCCCCCTGGGTTCCATCCCCAGACCTGCAAAAAGTAAAAAATAAAAAACAACAACTGTATATACTGTGCTGAGAAAATAAAAGGCAAACTTGGAAGTATCCACAAGAAACAGAAAGCTATGAAGAATTACCACGCCAAAAGAACTTCTAAGAATGAAAAATACAATAACCAAAATCAGACTTACCAGATTACACAAAGCTAAAGGAATAATCAGCAAACCGTAGACAAAGTGAAAAGGAAGTGTTTAGGGCCCATCTTCAAGGACATCTCTCATTCCCTCGAGGTGGTCCCAGCTTACAAGTACAGTATAATTTTAGACCTTTCAGTTTCTGACTTGATAGATGCACACACAGAGACGGTAAAAAAAAAAAAAAAAAAATGAGAGTAGAAATGGAAGATAAAGTAAGAAAGTCTAACATAATTCTAGCCAGTTCCAGAAAGCAAACAGGGGAGTAGAATGAATATATGAGAGTATAATACCTGGGACTTTTCCAGAACTAATTAATATGGTGGATTTAAGAAAGCCAACAAATTCCAAACAGCAGATACAAACACTGTTGGGTAATATTTGGACAAAATGTTGAGTTCTCACCTGGGACAATAGTGCCATAGTAGAGCATGTTCTCAGCATGTGTAAGACTCTGGGTCTAAGCCCTAGCATCCCCCTCCAAGGGAAAAAAAGAAAAAGAACTTGAATTTGATTTTTCTTCAACAAAAATGGAAATTAGAAGACAAGGGAATGAATGGTATCTTCAATATGCTGACAGAAAATAACCTACAATCCTTTCCCAGCAAAAATATCCTTTAAAAAATTAAGGATACATTGAATGGTACACTTTATGTTTTTTCAGTAGTGCTGGAGATCAAACCCAGTACCTTGTTCGTGTTAGGCAAGTGCTGTACCACTGAGCTATACCTTCAGGTTGCCGACTTGTGTTCTTTAAAAAGGTGAACTTCAGCCAGGAATGGTGGTGCACACTTGTAATTCCAGTACCTGGGAGGCTAAAACAGGAGGATCGCAGGCTCATGGGCAGCCTCAGATACTTAGTGAGGCCCTTGGCAACTTAGTGAGACCCTGTTTCAAAATAAGGAATAAAAAAATAGGGCTGGGGTAGAATGTCCCTGGGTTCAATTCTCAGTACTGCAAACATAAATAAATAATAAGGTGTATTTCATGACATATGAATTACATGACAGTAAGCTATTTTTTTTTAACTGGCTATAAAAAAATCAACAGATAGTAAGTATTAGTGAGTATATGGGGAAATCACTGCTGGTAAGAAACATCTTGGAAAAGTGTAGTGCTGCGGAGTTATCACTGGACAGCGATTTCGCTCCTAGGTACATACCCAGAAGAATGGCAAACAAGCTGTGATGGTTAATCTTGACTGCCAACATGACTGTTCTGAGAAATGCCTAGGACATCAGTAAAGCACACATCTACAGGGTGTCTCCAGCAACCTCGGCATGTGGGACAGCAATGGGAGACCTGCGCTGACTGTGGGTGGCACAGTCCTACAGGCTGGGGCTGGGTAAGACAGGCCGGAGGCGGCAGCCCGCCGGTAGGAGCTCGAATCTTCCTGAGCCCCGTGTCTACTGCCCATCCCCGCTAGACTCCAGCTTCTGCGGCCCCTCTAGGTGGCCCACACCAGCCACCTCCAAGAGGCTTCCAGGCCTGCAGCTGAGGCCTGGGCCTTCCAGCGCAGACTGAACAGCCACTGGTTTCTCTGGCTCTCCAGTGCACAGCCAGCTTTGGGACTAAGACAGCCTCTTAGCTGTGTAAACCAACGGAACATATCCCTTTTTGTAATGTTACACATATACATTTGTTTATGGTGATAATGGCAGAACTCCATGAATATACTAAAAGCCACTGAACTGTACACATTACATGGGTAAATTTTATATGTGAAATATGTATCAATAAAGCTGTTATTTTATTTATTTTTTATAGTACTGGGGGTGGAACCCAGTGGCTTTCTTCCTCCAGGCTATACTCCCAGACCTATTTTATTCTTCATTTGTAAACAGGGTCTCACTAAGTTGCTGAGAGCCTCACTCAGTAGCTGAGGCTGCTGGCTTTGAACCTGTGTGATCCTCCTGTCTCAGCCTCCCAAGCGCTGGGATTACAAGCGTGCGCCACCACGCCCAGCTCTAAAGCTGTTATTTTAAAAAGTAGTAAAAATAAACACTGGCCGGGCATGGTGGCGCACGCTTGTAATCCCAGCACTAGGGAGGCTGAGACAGGAGGATGGTAGGCTCAAAGCCAGCCTCAACTACTGAGTGAGGCTCGCCACAACTTAGTGAGACCCTGTTTCAAAAATCAAAAATAAATAAAAAATAAGGCTGGGGGTGTAGCTCAGAGGTAGAATGCCCCTGGGCTCTATCTGCAGTACTGCAAAATAAAAGAAACGCAATTTCAGATGATCAAAATAAACCCCAATACAGATTTATTTTATGTTAGCCTCTTGTCACTGTGACAACACATGAGAAAATCAACAGAGTAAAGATTCGTTCTGGCTCATGGTCTGAGGTTTCAGCCTCAGTCGCTGGGCCCGATCGCTGTGGCTGGGGTGGGGCAGATCTGCAGTGGGAGGGCGTGGCAGAGCAGAGCCACTCACCTCCAGGCAGCCGTCCATTCGGTCACCGGCCCATCCGTGGACTAACCCGCTGCTGAGGGCAGGGCCTCCGGATCCAGTCATTTTCCAAACCCACCTCTCAACGCCGCTGCTGCACTGGGGACCAAGCCCTCGACACAGGCGCCTTTGGGGACATTCCAGAGCCAATCCACAGCACAAGTATTCAAAACAAGTGTGTGAATGTTTGCAGAAGCATTATTCATAATTCAAAGTGAACACAACACAAACAGTGGCCCTCAACTGATTAAGTTAAACGTATATATACATACAATGGGTTACTTTGCCATACAAAGGAATGTAGTACTGAGAAACACTACAGTAATGACGCACCTCAAAGACGTTTATTCTGTCACAAAAGAGCCACACATTGTAAGACTCCACTGGCGCGAAGTGTACAAAAGCCGACAGAAGGTAGATGGGGCCTGCCCAGGGCTCACAGGGATGAGGGGGTCTGGGGACAAAGCCAAGGAGCGCGGCGTGTCCCCTGGGCCGATGACAGCGCTCTAACTCTAACGTGGGCGGAGCTCCACAAATATGCTAAAAGCCACTAAGGGTATATATTACATGGGTAAAGTTTATGATATGAAATATATGTCAATGAAGCTACTATTTACTTTTTTAAAATTTTTATTGGTGCAATAAAGCTATTGTTTAAAAAGTAATAAAAATAAACACAATTTCAGACGATCAAAAACCAGTAGTTTGCTGGACGTGGCGGTACACACCTGTAACTCCAGTACCTGAGGGGCTACACAGGAGGATGGCAGGTTTGAGGCCAATTTTAACAATTTAGCAAAACCCTGTTTCAAAATAAACAATAAAAGGGACTAGGGGCATAGTTTGGAATTAGAATGCCACTGGGTTCAATTCCCAGTACCACAGAACACACACACACACACACACACACCAGTCCCTTTTTTTCTTTTGGTAGTACTAGGGATGGAACTTAGAGGCTTTCTACCTCCGGGCTATACTCCCAGACCTTTTTCTATTTTATTTGGAGAGAGGGTCTCACTAAGTAGCTGAGCCTGGCTTTGAACCTGTGCAATCCTCCTGTCTCAGCCTCCCAAGCGCAGGGATTACAAGCGTGCACCACCCTGCCCAATTTTTACTCTTTATTTTGAAACAGAGTCTCACTGAGTTGCAGAGGGCCTCACTAAGTAGCTGAGGCTGTCCACGAACCATGATCCTCCGGTCTCAGCCTCCCAAATGCTGGGATTACAAGCCTGTGCCACCACGCCCGGCTCACCAGTCCATTTTTATATACAGGATTTAAGCATCCTTGGACTCTGATGTCAAAGGAGTGTCCTAAAAACAATTCCCCATGAATATCAAAGGAAAAATATATTATGATGCTCAAAGTATTTCACATTTGGTCAGGGAAAGTAGTTCACTCAAGCTGCATCTTTTGCATCCCTTTTCATTGTGGTAAAATACACAAAACACATAATTTAGTCGGGCGTGGTGGCACACCCTTAATAATCCCAGCATCTGGGAGGCTGAGACAGGAGGATTATGGTTTATGGACAGCCTCAGCTACTTAGTGAGGTCCTTTGCAACTTAGTGAGACCGTTTCAAAATAAAAAATAAAAAAAATAGAGCTGGGAGCATAGCTTGGAGGTAAAATGCCCCTGGGTTCCATCCCCAGTACCACAAAAAAAAAAAAAAAAAAGAAAAAAAAACCCACAAAAACCTTATCCTCATTTTTAAGTGTTCAATTTGGTAGTGTTAAACATATTCAGATTATTAACAACCAATCTCCAGAAGTTTTTTATTTTGCAACACTGAAAATACTGATTAAACAACTAGTTCTCCTTGCCCCTCCTTTTGGTCCCCAGCAACCACCATCTGCTTCCTATTCCTGAGTTTTGAATTCTTTAGATACCTCGTGAATCATACCATATTTGTCTTTTTTTAGTGTGTGTGGGTCTGGGGATGGAACCCAGGGGCATTCAACTTCCAAGCTACACCCCAGCCTGATTTTTTATTCTTTATTTTGAAACAGAGCCTCACTAAGTAGCTGAGGCTGCCCGCGAATCATGATCCTTCTGTCTTAGCCTCCCAAATGCTGGGATTACAAGCGTGTGCCACCGTGTCTGGCCCATATTTGTCTTTTACTAACTAGTTTTTTACTTAGCACAGTATCTACAGCGTTCATCCAAGGCATGGCATGTGTCAGAATTTCTCTCCTTTTTAAAGATCTTGTCTATAAAAGAACCTTTGGCTGATTCTGCCTCTTGGTTACTGTGTAAAATACTGCTGTGAACATCAGTCTACCAATATGTCTTTGAGACCCTTTCAGTTTGAGTATCTATACATCTTTTTGGAGAACTACTCAATGGTTTTCCAGTGACTATACCATTTTATACTGCAAGCAATAGTAAACAAGGCATCTAAGTTCTATACATTCTCAGCAAAATTTACTGGTTTTATTTTTGGGGTTGGTTGTTTGCAGTACTGGGAATTGAGCCCAGTGCCTCATGCATACTAAACAAGTGCTCTGCCACTGGGCTATATAATACCTATAATGGGATACGGTCTCCCTAAGTTTCCCACACTGGCCTTGAATTTGTGATCCTCTTGTTTCAGCCTCCCAAGTAGCTGGGGTTATAGACATGTACCACTAGGCCTTTTTTTTTCTCTTAAACAATAGATATCCAAATGGAAGTGAGGTCAAATCTCTTGATTTTTTTTTTTCCTTCTTTTTGGTACTGGGAACTGAATTCAGGGGCATTCTACCTCTGAGCTATACCGTTAGCATGGCTTGAAACAGGGTCTCATTAGGTTGTTGAGGCTGTCCACAAACCTACAATCCTCCTGTCTGGGATCACAAAAGTGTGCCACCATGCCTGAGATACCTCCTGGTTTTGATTGGCTGTGTGTGTGTGTGTGTGTGTGTGTGTGTGTGTGTGTGTGTGTGTGTGGTGCTGGGGATTAAACTCAGAGGCACTCTAAGATCCACCCCAGCCCTAGTTTTATTTTGAAACGGGGTCTTGCTAAATTGCTAAGGCTGGTCTCGAACCTGCAATCCTCGTGTCTCAGCAGCCCAAGTATTGGGATTACAGGTGTGTGTCACCACATCAGGCTGGCATTTAATGAACAATGGATATGGTTTTTTTTTTCCATGTGCTCATTGGCCACTGTCTATCTTCTTTGGAGAAATGTCTGTGCAAGTTCTTTGTTCTTTTGTTCTTTTCTTTTTCTTTCTTATTTTTCTTCTTCTTCCTTTTTTTCCTTGTGTTACACTGGGGACTGAACTCAGGGGCACTCTAACTCCAAGCTACACCTCAAACCCACTATATTTTTACTTGGAAACAGGGTCTCACCAAGTGCTGAGAGCCTCACTTAATAGCTGCAGCTGGCTTTAAACCCGCAATCCTCCTGTCTCAGCCTCTCAAGAACCAAGATTACAGGCACCATCATGCCTGGCTCATTCTTCATTGTTTAATGTGAAGTGTTTTTTTTGGTTTGTTTTATTTGTGCAGCATTGGGAATGGAACCCAAGGGCATTATACCTCTGAGCTATATCCCCAGCTCTATTTTTTTTTTTTTTTTTTTTTTTGCAGGTCTGGAGATGGAACCCAGGGGCATTTGACCTCCGAGCTATACCCCCTGCCCTATTTTTTATTCTTTATTTTGAAACAGGGTCTCACTAAGTTGTGAAGGGCCTCACTAAGTAGTGGAGGCTGGCTGCAAACCTGCAATCCTCCTGCTTTAGCCTCAGAAATACTGAGATTACATGTGTGCGCCACCACACCCAGCAAGTCTGGGTGATGTGTAAAGAAAAGGTTTATTCTGCCCCATGGTTCCAGAATCTGGAGGCCTCAGAGCATGGTGCCAGCGTCTGCTCGGTCTCTGACGGGGCCCTTGTGGTAGAAGGGCGAGGAGGCAAGTGCAGGAGAGAATGTGGGGCAGTCCCGTGACGGTTGGCCCATTCCCACAAAAAAGGGCTTAAGGAGAGCTCTGCCCCCACCAACACGTCCCACTGGACCCCACTTCTCAACAGGCTGCTGCAAACCAACTTTTAGGGACCCACTAGAGCCACAGCAGCTGGTATTCGCCTGCTCTTGTAAACGTTTTCATTTCTATAAACTCAGTTGTAACGTCGCTTTCATTTTTCACTTGGTGGCTTGGATCCTTTTTCCCCTGTGTACCTACTCCAGGTTTGTCAGTATTTTTAATTACTCCAAAAAGCCAACCCTGGTCTCATTAGTGTCTCCTCACTTCATCTGTCTCTGCCCTGGTCCTCATCGCTGCCTTACTGCCACTAGCTTTGGTTTTAGGTATTCGTGTTCTAGTCCCAGTCAAGTCTAAGTTACATTGCTGACTTAAGACCTTTTTATTGTTGCCTTTTAATTTTAATTTTTTATTTATTTATTTTTTAAAGAAACAGGGTCTTGCCGGGCGTGGTGGCGCACGCTTGTAATCCCAGCATTTGGGAGGCTGAGACTGGAGGATCACGGTTCGCGGACAGCCTCAGCTACTTAGTGAGGCCCTCTGCAACTCAGTGAGACCCTGTTTCAAAATAAAGAATAAAAAATAGGGCAGGGGTGTAGCTTGGAGGTCAAATGCCTCTGGGTTCCATCCCCAGACCCGCAAAAAAATAAAAAAATAAAAGAAACAGGGTCTTGCTATTATCGCCCAGGCCAGTCTCAAACTTCTAGGTTCAAGGAATTCATCTGCCTCAGCCTCTGGAGTATCTCAAACTACAGGCATGTACCACCACGCTTCACCTTTTTATTTTTTATTTTTTTGGTACTGGGGGTGGAACCCAGAGGCTTTCTACCTCCGGGCTATACTCCCAGACCTTTTTTATATTTTATTTGGAAACAGGGTCTCACTAAGTAGCTGAGGCTGGCTTCGAACCCGTGCGATCCTCCTGTCTCAGCCTCCCAAGTGCGGGGATTACAAGCGTGCGCCACCACGCCCAGCTTTTTTAAAATTTTTTTAATGTAAGCATTTCTAGCAAGAATTCTTTCCTCGCACTGTGTTTTTGCTGTATCACATAAGTTTTGGCACGTTAATTTCCCTTGTGGTTTTTAACTTGACCCATTGGTCCTTCCGTCCTTTGACATGTTCCCATCACTTACTGGGAACTCTCTTCTTTCCTGGAATAAGATGTTCATAGTCTGTGTACTTTCTCTGCCTCATAGAACTACTTTCTCCAAAAAGCTGCAGCTTCTTTTAATGGGAAAAAAGTATTTGAAATGTAGTATCTGGGGACTAGGTATAGTCATTGGTTTTTGAATATCAATTGTTCCTAGGCCTTCTCAGTAGACAGAAGAAAAAAAATATAAACAGATCTATTTGCATATTAACACCTATCTACACATAGATTCATCCACCTATCGTGTGTGTGTGTGTGTGTGTGTGTGTGTGTGTGTGTGTGTGTGTACACTAAGGATTAAATTCAGCGGCATTCTAAGCCGTGCGTGGTGGTGCACGCTTGTAATCCCAGCATTAGGGAGGCTGAGACAGGAGGATCGTGGTTTTCGGACAGCCTCAGCTACTCAGTGAGATGCACTGCAACTCAGTGAGACCCTGTTTCAAAATAAAGAATAAAAAAATAGGGCAGGGGGTGTAGCTTGGAGGTCAAATGCCCCTGGGTTCCATCCCCAGACCCGCAAAAAAAGAAAAAAAAAAATCAGTGGCAGGCATTCTACCTCCCAGACACACCCCCAGCCATATATATGTATTTTTTCCCAACATTCACAACTGTATCAACAGGCATTTTTTCAGAGAACAGGGCTTTCCATTCCATCCCTGTCTTCTACATCCTCTTTAATTTCTGGTTTAGCCTTGAAGCTCTTTATCCAGGGGGGTAGCATAATGTATAAACTCTTTCTGCTTATAATACACACTGGAAAACTCTTCATACCCACTTAGAAGCATTCTCCTAACTTCTCCTTGAGGCTGTGCAGTACTTCACGGGTGGACATTTACCAACATATTTCCTGCCTGGGCACTTAGGTACTCTGCAGTGTTTTACAGTGACACACAACGATGGGAAAAACAGCCTGAAGTATTCACACTTTCCTATTACTGACAGTGTGTGTGTGAGCCAGGCGTGGTGGCGCACGCTTGTAATCCCAGCACTTGGGAGGCTAAGTCAAGAGGACTCAGGTTCCTGCCAGCCTCAGCTAGTTAGTGAGGCCCTCTGCAACTTGGTGAGACCCTGTCTCAAAAATAAAGAATAAAAAATTGTTCTGGAGGTGTAGTTGGAGGTAGAATGCCCCTGGGTTCCATCCCCGGCACTACGTACATGCACACACGTGTGTGTGTGTGTGTGTGTGTGTGTGTGTGTGTGTGTGTGGTGCTGGGGATGGAACCCAGAGCATTCCACCTCTGAACTATACCCTCAGCCCTCTTTTATTTTTTATTTGGAAGCAGGCTCTCGCTAAGTAGATGCAAGCCTCACAGAGTTGCTGAGGCTGGCTTTGAACCTGAGATCCTCCTGCCTCCCCTCTCAAATACTAGGATGATGGGCATATGCTACCAGGTCCAGCTGAAAATATATCTTTAAGAAATATTCCTGCCAGGCGTAGTGGCACACGCTTATAATTCCAGCATCTCGGAGGCGGAGACAGGAGAATCGCTGTTCACAGACAGCCTCAGCTACTTAGTGATGCCCTTTGTTACTCAATGAGACTGTTTCAAAATAAAGAATAAAAAATTGGGCTGGGGGTGTACCTCAGAAGTAGAATGCCCCTGGGTTCCATCCTAGTACTGCAAAATAAATAAATAAATTAATTAATTAATTAAATAGGGCTGGGATGTCCCAATATTTAATAGGAAGACTGCAGGTTTGCAGCCAGCATCAGCTACTTGGTGAGGCCCTCCGAATCTTAGTGAGAACCTGCTTCAAAATAAAGAAAAAGAGGCTGAGACAGGAGGATCATGGTTCTCAGTCAGCCTCAGCTACTTAGTGAGGCCCTCCGCAACTTAGTGAGACCCTGTTTCAAACAAATAATAAAAAATCAAGCTGGGGGTATAGTTCAGAGGTAGAATGCCCTTGGGTTCAGTCCCCAGCACCACATACATACATACATATATACATACATACATACATACATACGTAAAAAACAGGGGTGGGGATGTGGCTTGGAGCTAGAAAGCCACTGGGTTCAATCTTCAGTACTGCAATGTGTGTGTGTGTGTGTGTGTGTGTGTGTGTGTGTGTGTGTGTGTAGATAGATAGATAGATAGATAGATAGATAGAGATTGATTTGCTGGATGGCAGATGGGGTATGGCTGTGGGGCTGGTGCTTGTGACCCTTTTATGCTCTCTCTTGCTTCCAGCCTTGCAGGCTTTCTCTGCTCCCACACCACATATGGGTTCTGCAGACTTCATCTAGGCTAACATGGACTGGACTTCTGAAATCTCCAGAAGCGTGAGCAGTAAATCTCCTCCTCTAAGTTGACGACATAAAGTTTTTTGGGTTACAATAGTGAGAATACTAACTGAAACAGACATATATTTAAAGAATAAATCTTCAGTAAGGCAAAATTTGGAAAGCTTTTCCTTTTAGATTAATAACAGTTTAAGAATTCCCACTGGCTGCCGGGCGTGGTGGCGCACGCTTGTAATCCCCGCGCTTGGGAGGCAGAGACAGGAGGATGGCGCAGGTTCGAAGCCAGCCGCGCGCGCTGGCTTAGGAGACCCTGTTTCCAAATAAAAATGTAAAAATAGGTCTGGGAGTGTAGCCCGGAGGTAGAAGGGCTTCCAGGAACCCCAGTACCACCAAAAAAAAAAAAAAAAGAATTCCCACTGGCACTTTTATATGATATACACTGGAGCCCCAGCCAGAGTAAAGCAAGAACAAACAAAAGGTACAATAACTGGAAAGAAGCAAGGCCATTAATATCCACAAATGATGATTGTGTGTATATAACACGTAAAAATTAAATTATTAGCCAAACTGGGTGTGATGGTGCATGCTTGTAATCCCAGTACTTGGGAAGCTGAGACAGGAAGATTGCAAGTTCTCAGCCAGCTTTAGCAACTTGGGAGGTCCTCCACAACTTAGTGAGACCCTGTTTCAAAATAAAGAATGAAAATTAGGGGCCAGGCATGGTGGCGCATGCTTGTAATCCCAGTACTTGGAAAGCTGAGACAGAAGAATTACAGGTCTGTGGCTAACCTCATCTACTTAGTGAGGTCACCTGCAACATAGTGAGACCCTGTTTCAAAGTAAAGAATAGCCAGGCATGGTGGTGCATGCTGGTAATCCCAGCATTGGGAGGCTGAGACTGGAGGATCCTGGTTCTGGACAGCCTCAGCTACTTAGTGAGGCCCTTTGCAACTTAGCTGCAAACCTGTTTCAAAATAAATAATAAAAAAAATAGATCAGAGGTCTAATGCCCCTGGGTTCCATCCTCAGACCCCCCCCAAAAAAAAAATAAAAATAAAAATAAAGAATAGGGCTGTGGAGTTCAGAGGTAAAATGCCCCTGGGGTTTTGTCATCTGTCTGTCTGTCTTCTCCCTCCCTCCCTCCCTCCCTCTCCCTCCCTCTCTCTCCCTCTCTCTCTCTCTCTCTCTCTCTCTCTCTCTCTCACACACACACACACACACACACACACACACACACACACACAATTAGTGCTGGAGGTTGAGGGTGTAAGTGAGGTAGAACACCCCTGGTTCCTTCCCCAGTACCACAATAAATAAATAAATAAATAAATAAATAAATAATAAATAAATAGTTACTGGAAATCTATACTTTGTAGAGTTCTTTTCATTATTTCCACAAACCTCCTTGGAAACACAACCCTTTAAGGTTCCAGTTGCTTGCAAAAAGCTTCCAGAAAAGCAGGAGAATAAACTTTTAATTAATTTGTGTGTGTGTATGTGGTACTGGGGATAAAACCCAGGGGCTTTCTACCTCCGAGCTATACCTCCAGACCTATTTTATATTTTATTTGGAAACAGAGTCTCACTAAGTTGAGGACAGCCTCACTAAGCTGCTGAGGCTGGCTTCGAACCTGCAATCCTCCTGTCTCAGCCTCCCAAGTACTGAGATTACTAGTGTGAGCCACCCCCCCAGCTGCATTCATATATTTAAAGTCCCATTTACTTTCCTTGTCTCTTTCCTTCCTTTCTTCCCATACGTGACACTGATTACTATAAGGCACACATGTATTATTCTCCTGTATATTATCCTTTTACTACACATCCAACAAGATGCTCTTCATCTTATTTATTTATTGTGGTGCTGAGGATTAGACCCAGGGACATTCTACCTCTGAGCTACACCTCCAGCCCAGTTTTATTTTTTATTTGGAAACAGGGTCTCACCAATTTGCCAAGGCTGGCTTCAAACCTGCGGTCCTCATGTCCCAGCCTTCCAAGTACTAGGATAACAGGTGTGTGCCACCATCCCCAGCCTAATTTTCAACTCGTTTCCTTATGAGTAAAATGAAAGCCACAGGCCGGGCGTGGTGGTGCACTCTTGTACTCCCAGCATTCAGGAGGCTGAGATCAGAGGATCACGGTTCGCAGACAGCCTCTGCAACTTAGTGAGACCCTGTTTCAAAATAAAGAATAAAAAACAGGGCAGGGGGTGTAGCTCGGAGGTCAAATGCCCTTGGGTTCCATACCCAGACCCGCAAAAAAAAAAATAAATAAATAAATAAAATAAAGCAATAGCTCTCTCTCTCTGGGTTACTGTTAAGGCTGCAAATTATATGTGCAAGGTGCCTATCATGGTGACTGACATTGAAAGTGCCTCCAGACCTAGAAGTCTCATTTCCTCCAAATAAACCATAAGCTACTTTCTGACAGCATAGCAGTCCAGCTAACAAAATAGTGATTCGTCTGAATCTATTCCCCACACTTCTGCCTGCCCCGTACCCCATCTCTCACCCATTCTCTTCCCTGCACCCTAATCTAACTGTGGCACAGGAGTGCTACTTATCTACAGTGGTGGCGTCGGGGGCTGTCAAGTGTCTACTCCAACTCACACGAACGTTTAACGTCCTGTAAAACCTAAGGGCAAGGGTTATGGAAGGAAATCTGATACTGGGTGTGAAGCTTGGAGTCAGGCAGCTCCAGCTTAGTTCAAATCTCTAGCACTGAATCATCAAATGCTTCGGCACCCGGAGAACTTTGTGCTTCCAAGTCTCATGTCTGAAATGAGGACAATTTTACCGATTTCTCTGAATACTAAGAGAACCCGTACCAGGTAGGTACCAGGTACTCTCTGAAGCATTTGCTGTACATGTGGGGTCACGTGGTCCTAATCAAACACCAGAAAGTAGAGAAGATCGCTCTTCGCGGAGGACAGAAGAGAATCGAGGCAGCTAAGAGTTTAGGAAAGTGGAGAGTCAAAGAACCAGTGCGGCGAGAGCCCGGATTCACACCCAAGCAATGCGATGCTGTCCGGCCTGAAACACGCCGCTCTGATGGAAGTGCTGGGATTACAGTCGTAAGACGACGGGCGCCGGGCCCGGGGCACACAGCAGACCCTCAGAAAGGCACAGAGTCCCGTCTGGCCTCGGGAGGCACGGGGGCAGCGCCAGCGGCGGGGCCGGCTCGGCCCGCGGCCACGGGCGCCAGGTCCGGTGTCAGACGCCGGAGCCCGCGGGGCCGGACGGCTTGCGGCCGCCGAGCGGGCTGGGCGGCTCCCGGGCCCGTCTCCCGCGCCGGGGCACCGGTGTCTTTCACCCAGTCGCTCGCCCCCGTAGGGCCCGGGGCGGGCTGGAGGAACCGCCGAGGCCTCGGGCGCCGGGCCGCCGGGGAGGGCCTGGGCCCGGGCGCACCGGCCCGCAGCTCCGCGAGCGGCGCACTCACCTCTCCGCCGGGCTCGGGCCGGGCCAGGCAGAAGCCGGATCCAAACTCCGCGCGCCAAAACCACGACCCCGACGCGGCGCGCCAGCTCATTCCGCGCGGCAAGCCCAGAGGCCCGGATTGGCTGCGTCCCGAGGCAGCCGACCAATACCGTGGCGGCTAGCGCTATTCCAGAGGAGGCGGGGCTGACGCACGACGCAGGGAGGGGCACGTGCTCCCAAAGTCCAATCAGAGGCTGGAGCGGAAGGTCAGGTGACCGGGGCCAGATACCCGGCTTCCGGTGCTGGCGGGGTTTTGTTTTTCTGTGGTTTCTTAGGGTTGATGAAGGGTTTAAATGGCTCAAGCGCCCGGAACCCTGACTGTGGCAGGATTGGAAATCTCTAGCGTCAGGCGGAAGCCGAGGCCGACTGCCCGCGACTCCATCCTCTGGTTCTGACCACCTGGCGGTCTTTTCTCCTCGCTCCCATTAATAACACTGACCAGCGTCCCTTTACTCCTCTACGAGATCAGCCAGTTGTCATTGACGAGAAAAGGGTTGCAAGCTCAGGTGCTCAGGAGACGTGTGCAGCACCTGAGTGACGTTTCAGTCCCTGCTGATTACTACCACCTGGAATGTGGGCCTGGCGATGACAGTTTTCCCCCCGTCCCTCTCTTCTTCGTACACTGTCTTACTGTCTTCCTTCCTTTTTACCTTTTAAGATTAAAAAACAGAGCCGGGCGTGGTGACGCACGCTTGTAATGCCAGCATTTGGGAGGCTGAGACCGGAGGATCACGGTTGGAGGACAGCCTCAGCTACTTGGGCCCTCTGCAACTCAGACCCTGTTTCAAAAAAAAAAAAAAAAGGGCAGAGGGTGTAGCTCGGAGAACGAATGCCCCTGGGTTCCATCCCCAGACCCGCAACAAATAAATAAATAAATAAATAAATGTTAGGGCGGGGGGTGTAGCTCGGAAGTAGAATGCCCCTGGATTCCATCCCCAGTATCGTAAATAAATAAATCAATAAATAAATAAAAATGAGAAAAAAAATCCGGAGGCAGGGTTCGATCCCCAGTGCAAGGTGAGCAGGTGTGTGTGTTGGGGGGGGGGTAAATTATCCTTGTTCATTACCTCAGTAAGGATTATAGCCAAGCAAACAAGTTATTTGCATGCCTGTTCTCCCACCTGGGAGGCTGATACAAGAGAATCACAAGTTCGAGGCTAGCCTCTGCAATTTAGCAAGCCCCTCAGCAACACACGAAGACCCTGTTTCAAAATAAAAAGGGCAGGAGTGTAGCTCAGAGGTAGAATCCCCAGTACCAAAAAATAAAAAAGATCTGAGCCGGGTGTGGTGGCGCACGCTTGTAATCCCAGCATTGGGGAGGCTGAGACTGGAGAATTGCAGTTCGAGGACAGCCTCAGCTCCTTAGTGAGGGCCTTTGCAACTCAGTGAGACCCTGTTTCAAAATAAAGAAAAAAAATTGGGCAGGGGGTGGAGCTCAGAGGTCAAATGCCCCTGGGTTCCATCCCCATCCTGCATGAGTTTGATCCTCAGCATAAACAAAAATGTAAAAAGTCTATATGGCTCTTTTCCTAACACTGAGAAAATGTTAGGAAAGTGGGGAGAATGGAGAGGTGAGTGTGAGGGGAAAGCGGACGCCATCTGGACTTGGACTTCGCCCTGTAGCTGAGCAGGAGCTATTGGGAGGATTTGGTGGGTGTGAGGCTGGGGTGCTGGGAGGCTCAATGATAATCGTGTGTGTGTGTGTGTGTGTGTGTGTGTGTGTGTGTGTGTGTGTCTGCTATTAAATCCAGAGGCATTCTACCTTTGAGCTATACTCTTACCCCTATTCCATTTTTCATTTTGAAAAAGGATCCCAGGCCGGGCGTGGTGGCGCACGCTTGTAATCCCCGCGCTTGGGAGGCGGAGACAGGAGGATCGCACGGGTTCGAAGCCAGCCTCAGCTACTTAGTGAGGCTCTCAGCAACCTACTGTGACCCTGTTTCCAAACAAAATATAAAATAGGTCTGGGAGTATAGCCCGGAGGTAGAAAGCCTCTGGGATCCACCCCCAGTACCACCAGAAAAATAAAAGAGAGAGAGAGAGAGAAAAGAAAAGAAAAAGGTTCTCAGTGACTGAGGTGTGATATGGTAGCCTAGGCCTCAGCTTCAGTAACGCCACGACGTTACCCTCGGTGACCCCCAGGCACTAATGTGCGTCACCAGGTACCTCGCTAGTCACCACAACTGCCTGCTTGGCTTCTGTAGCTCCTGCTTGGCTTACACCTGCGGAGCAACAAAGGCCGTTAGGAACTTTCTATCTTTAAAACAACCAGGAGGTGGACAGTAGGAGGAACAGACATGGGTTGCTGCGGCCCTGCACGATGCTGCTCCTGGCTTCTGTACTTTCCGCTGGACTTGCACACCCACTAAAGAAACAAAAAATAAAAAAACTGTTGATTGTCCATTCTGTGGGAACCCAAACTCTTCTCTCCTGAGCTTGTGATTTTGATATATAAAAAGAGCCCTGATGGGTATCTTACCCAAAAGAAAGTAAACCCAACTACCAAACTAATGCATGTGTATCTATGTTCATAGCTGCACAATTCGCCATAGCCAAACTATGGAACCAGCCAAGATGTCCATCAACAGATGAATGGATTAAAAAAACTGTAGGATATGTACACAATGGAATTTTACTCAGCCATTAAAAAAAACTCAATTACATCATTTTCAGAGAAATGGATGGAACTGGAGGACATTATGCTAAGTGAGATTAGTCAGTCACAAAAAAATAAGAAATCAGATGCTTTCCCTAATATGTGAGAGTTAGGGAGAAATGGGTCATAGGAGGAACTCCAGATGAAAAAGGAAATCCTACAGAGGAGCAAACAAGGCAACCTAAATAAAGGGATGGGAGGGGGGAAGAGGAAAATCTCTAAAACACACAATGTACCTGAACATATCGAAGTCAACCACTAAGCCAAGCAAGGGAGGGAGCGAAGGGGAGGAAATGGGGTTGGAATTGGGTAGGGGCTAAATGGGTGATGTGTACATGTATGTCCACACAAAGTTTTTTACCCCAATTTGATGTATGAATATAATGTACCAATAAAAAATAAAATAAATAAAAAGAGCCCTGAGAAATGGCTGGGGTCTGCATTCAGGAATAAACACCCTGCAGTGTAGTCACCAGTTGACTAAGACTTTCTATTCAGCTTAAACTAAGTCTGAGGAGTCTTCTCTGGTGGTCGCCCTGTAAGGGAGTATCTTGCTACATTGCTGGAGCTGACCTTGAGCCTGAGCTCTTCTTTCGGCCTCCCAAGTAGTGGGATGACAGGCAGGTGCAGCAGGCTCAGCTAATCTTAATCTTCACGAAAGCCTCAAGGGTACTCAGACACACATGCGCATGATTCAGTCTACCCTAACTGCAGGTTCCACATCCATGGATTCAACCAACCTTGAATCAAAAACATGTTTAAAGAGCATTTGCCAGCTGGGCATGGCAGCACAAATTTGTAATCCCAATATTTGTGATCCCAGACTGAAATAGGAGGATCACAGGTCCCCAGCCAGCCCCAGCTACTTAGTGAGGCCCTCTGCAACATAGTGAGACCCTGTTTCAAAATAAAGAGTCTGGCCTGGTGGTGCACGCTTGTAATCCCAGCATTCCGGAGGCTAAGACAGGAAGATCCGGGTTTGAGGCCAGCCTCCGCTACTTAGTGAGGCCCTCTGCAACTTAATTTGAAACCCTGTTTCAAAATAAAGAATAAAAAATAAGGCTGGAGGTGTAACTCGGAGGAAGAATGCTCCTGGGTTCCAAACCCAGTACTGCAAAAAAAAAGAATAAAAATAAGGCTGGGGGTGTAGCTCAGAGGTACAATGCCCCTAGGTTCCATCTCCAGTACCACACACGTAATAAAAGCATTTACATTGTATTAGTTTTTTGGGGAAAGGGGGAATTGGGTATTGAATCCAGGAGCATTCTACCCCTGAGCCACACACCCCCAGCCTCTTTTTCATTCTTTTTTTTTTTTTTTTTTGGTGGTACTGGGGGTGGAACCCAGAGGCTTTCTACTTCTGGGCTATACTCCCAGACCTATTTTATATTTTATTTGGAAACAGGGTCTCACTAAGTTGCTGAGAGCCTCACTAAATAGCTGAGGCTGGCTTTGAACCTGTGCGATCCTCCTGTCTCAGCCTCCAAAGCGCAGGGATTACAAGCGTGAGCCACCACGCCCGGCTTTTCATTCTTTATTTTGAAACAGGGTCTCACTAAGTTGTAGAGGGCCTCACTAAGTATAAATTAGGTATTATAAGCTACCTAGAGATGTCAGAGTACACAGGAGGGGCTGAGAGTGTAGCTCAGTGGCAGAACACTTGTCTAGTATATGTGACCCCTATTTTTTTATGTTTTTATTTTTAAACAGGGTCTTGCTAAGTTGCTGAGGTCTAAGTTACAGAGGCTGGCTCTGAACCTATGATCTTTCTGTCTCAGCCTCCAAGTACTGGGATTACAGGCATGTGCCACTATATCTGGCTATTGGTTTTTTTTTTTTAACTTTTTAAGGTAAAAATTTCAGTCCACAACAACACACACATACACAGAGTCCTGGAGAGTATGTGTTTTATGGGATGAGAGTAAGACTAAAAAATGTATAAAGAAAGGTTAATACCTACAGAAAGATAGGGGTTCATTTGCAGACTGGAATTTTAAAAGGATTTGAAGAGACTCTTATGCTTCTCTGTTAAAATGGCTATTTGGGATGTATGAGGGACATGAAAGTTCTGCTAAATGTCTTTCAAGAACCTCACATTGTGTATTTTGAAAAGAGAAGGGAATGTCTTGCTTACTACCAGTAATGTAACCCCAGAGGGGACATGGAGAGCTTTGTCAAGGGCTTGTATTGTGACCTCCTCGTGTTTTGAGTATGCCTGAGACAAGAATCCCCAGTGGCCTTTACATTGAAGGCAACAATTTTAAGGTAATGGTCCAGTCATTTATAAAAATGTGAAATGGAGCCAGATTTGGTGACACAGACCTGTAATCTCAGTACTTGGGAGGTTGAGACAGGAGGATCATAGGTTCAAGCCCAACCTCAGCAACTTAACCTTCAGCAACTTAGCAAGACTCTGTTTCTAAAAAAAAATAAAATTTTAAGTCGGGTGTGGTGGCGCACGCTTGTAATCCCTGCGCTTGGGAGGCAGAGACGGGAGGATCGCGCAGGTTCGAAGCCAGTCACGCTTGCTTAAGAGACCCTGTTTCCAAATAAAAAGTATAAAATAAGTCTGGGAGTGTAGCCCAGAGGCAGAAGGGCTTCCAGGAACCCCAGTACCACCCCCCAAAATTTTTTTTTTGTTTTTTTTTTTTTTGAAGATTTAAAGAAGTTTATTAAAAAGACAGAAATACAGAAAATAGAAATACAGCCCCATGCCAGAGTGGCATGGAGGGGTGACTCGAATAAATACATCCCCAACATTTTTTTTTTAAGATTTAGATTTAGGTTTAGTTGGACAAGGTAATCATGCCTGTAACCCCAGTACTTGGGAAGGTGAGACATGAGGATTATAGGTATAAGGCCAACTTCAGCAATTTAGTGAGGGTCTCAACAATCTAGTGAGACCCTGTTTCAAAATAAAAAATAAAATAGGACTAGAATCCAAGCCTGGTGGCTCAGGCTTGTAATCCCAGTACTTGAGAGGCTGAGATAGGAGGATTGCAGGTTCGTGGCCAGCCTCTGCTACTTAGTGAGGCTCTCAAAAATTAATGAGACCGGGGCTTTTCCCTTTCGGGGACCCTCTCCCCTTTTGGGGAGCTGTTCTCTCTCTCGCAGGTCGTGTTAGCCCTGAGAGAAGGCAGAGTGCAACTGATGGCACATGGCCCGGGATGCTCTTGGGTAGTGACCTGAAGGCCTCTGCTGGACATCAAGGCTGACCAGGGCCCCTAGCGGTGACCTGCACCTCTTTTCTGGCAGATTGTGTGGACTCTGGGAGAAAGCAGTTTGCAACTGACGGCACTTGGCTCGGGCGACACTCAGGTAGTGACCTAAAAGCAGCTACTGGACACCAGGGACCTGACAGCCCGAGTGGTATTATGCCACTTTCCTATTCCTTTCTGGCAGATCGCGTGGACTCTGGAAGAAAGCAGCCTGCAACTTAAGGCAATTCAGCTTGGACTACTCTCAAGTATTGTCCTGAAGGCAGCTGCTGGACCCCAAGAGTTCTGACAGCCCCTTTGGGGTGTTCAGCCATCTTTCCTCATTCCCTGCTGCTTCCAATAAACCTACTATTCCCCTTGAAAAAAATTAATGAGACCATGTTTCAAAATAAAAAAAATAAAAAATAGGGCTGGGGGTAGCTGGGCATGGTGGCACATGCTTGTAATCCCAGCATTTGGGAGGCTGAGACAGGAGGATCACAGTTCGCGGAAAACTTCAGCTATTTAGTGAGGCTCTTTGCAACTCAGTGAGACCCTGTTTCAAAATAAAGAATAAAAAAAAATAGGACTGGGGATGTAGCTCGGAGGTAGAATGCCCCTGTGTTCCATCCCCAGTTCCACAAAAATAATAAAATAAAGAAAGGACAACGGGTGTAGTTCAGAGGTACAATGCCCCTGTGTTTAATCCCCAGGCCAAAAATAAAAAGTGAAGCCAGGCATGGTGATGCATGCTTGTAACTCCAGTACTTGGAAGGCTGAAACAGGAGGATCACAGGTTCATGGCCAGCCTTAGCTACTTAGGCCCTCTACAACTTAGTGAAACCCTGTTCCAAAATAAAGAATAATGCCAGGTGTGGTGTTACATACTTGTAATCCTAGTGCTTGGAAGGCTGAGACAGGAGGATTGTAGATTCTCAGCCAGCCTCAGCAACTTAGTGAGGCTCTCCACAACTTAGTGAAACCCTGTTTCAAAATAAAAGGATAAAATAGGGCTGAGGGTATAGCTCAGAGGTAGAATGTCCCTGAGTTCTATCCTTAGGATAAAAAAAAGATAATAAAAATAAGCTGGGCATGGTGGCACATACTTGTAATCCAAGCATTTGGAGGCTGAGACTGGAGGATAATAGTTCACAGACAGCCTCAGCTACTTAGTGAGGCCCTTTGCAACTCAGTGAGACCCTGTTTTATTTTATTTTTATTTTATTTTTAATTTTTTTGGTGGTACTGGGGTGGAACCCAGAGGCTTTCTACCTCCAGGCTATACTCCCAGATCTATTTTATATTTTTATTTGGAAACAGGGTCTCACTAAGTTGCTGAGAGCCTCCTTAAGTAGCTGAGGCTGGCTTCGAACCTGTGTGATCCTCCTGTCTCAGCCTCCCAAGTGCGGGGATTACAAGCGTGCACCACCAAACCCGGCTGAGGCCATGTTTTAAAAAATAAAGAATAGACTTCCGGGAAGATGGCGACCGAGAAAAGTGGGGCTTAAGAGCCCAGCTAACAACCAATCTCCATTACCACAAAATCAGTGCCTTTCATAGCCAGAAAACACCATCACCAGAGAAACAAAAAAATCACCAGGCTCCAGAGAGGAGGGGGACTCAGAACGGAGCTCAGAGCCACAGAGGAGATACGCTGGCCTCACACCCAGGGACGCGGCAGCAGCGCCTTACTGCCGGCAGCAGCGGCGAATTCACCGGACTGCTACGGCTACAGACCAACACACTCAACAGCCCACCAGGCTCCAGAGAGGAGCGTCGGACAGTGAGCCAAGGGACTCAGCGCGGAGCTCAAAACCAGAGAAGAAATACGCCAGCCTCACGGCCGAGGGCATAGCAGCGGCGCCGTATTGCCACCGGCGGCAGCAGCAGCAAATTCACCGAGTCCACTACAGTTCCATCTGCGTACTCAACAACAGTGAGTCAAATTGCGGGCCCCAGAGGAGAAATCCCAGTACTGCACTCCCTGGGACTTGACCCAGAGGGGGAGTGGCAGTGGCAGAGATATCACACCATAGGAGAACGCCCAACCTGGCACCCCCCATAGTCTAAAGCAGCCTCTATCGACTCCCTGGGTCTGAGACTCTGTGATACAACCTAGTAAAGGAGTAGTGGGGTCCGAGATACCACAGATTCGAAATCCAGAGCACCTTAAGTGAAGTCATAGTGACCCAAGGGAAGAACCCAGAGAAGGCACAAACTTCCGAAATCATGGGAAAGAGGAATAACAATGGAGCAATGAATGCCCACAACCTCACAACATCAGAACCCGATAAAACAGAAATTCAGAGATTTCTAGAAGATCAAATCAGGAAAATAACTGTAGAAATAATAGAGGTGTTTCTAAAAGAATTCAGAGAGAAAGCCAAAAAGAGATAAAGGATGCAATTAATGAAGTAAAGGCCTCAATTCAAAGCACAAACAACCGATTAGACCACATGGAGAACAGAATCTCGCTCTTAGAAGATGATCATTCCAAAAATGAACGCATAGTTTCTAATCTAGGAAAAAATATCCGACAGCAGGAATCTGATATTGAAGAAATATGGGCCCATTTTAAGAGAGCTAACCTAAGAATAACTGGAATAGAGGAGGGAAAAGAAAGTGAAACCAAGGGGATCAACAATCTCTTCAAGGAAGTAATAGCAGAAAATTTTCCAAACATAGAGCAAGAGGTTGATACACAGATCCAGGAAACTTATAGAACTCCCTTTAGACAGGATCGGAGAAGAGGATCCCCACGCCACATAATTGTCAAAATGACCAATGTGGAAGCCAAGCAGAGAATCTTAAAGGCAACAAAAACAAAGGGCCAACTGACATTCAGAGGCAAACCAATTAGAATCACTCCAGACTTCCCAAACCAAGTCATGAGAGCCAGAAGGGCTTGGAGTAACATATTCCAAACTCTGAAAGAAAACAACTTCCAGCCAAAAATTTCCTACCCAGCAAAACTTTCTATCAAATTAGATGGAAAAATAAGAAGCTTCCATGACAAACAGAAACTGAAGGAATTTATGTCTTCAAAACCAGCGCTAGAGAAAATACTCAAAGAGATTAACTACAAAGAAGAAATAGGTAACACACACCAGAACCAGAGAAACAAGAGTTTCCATCCAACAGTCAACTAAGATTGGTTATCTGTGGAGATTCATTACTTATGTTAGTCTTTTACCTATCTCTAAATGGTATTGTTTGCCTTTATTGTTGTTAATTTTTAGGATTTCTAGTTGGAATATCAATATACCTTCAGATATAGCATTTGGAAATATTTTATCCCATTCTATTAGTAACTTTTAACTCTGTTTACATTGTCTTTGGATATACAATATTTTTTTTTATTTTTTAGGGAGTTTGTATACTCTTCTGTTGCCTGTGCCATTGAAATCATATCCAAGAAATCACTGCCAATTTCAATGTTGTGAGGTTTTATGACCCAGATTTTCTCCTAAAAGTTTATAGTCTTAAGATTTATATTTAGGTCTTTTATCTATTTTGAGTTAATATTTGTATATGGGATTAGGTAAGGGTCCAACTTTATTCTTTTCCATGTAATTATTATGTTTCAACAATATTTAGTTAAAAGATTATTATTTCCACCACCAAATGTTCGTGGAAACCTTGTCAAAAAAAAACTTGACAATATAGGGAAGAATTTAGCTCTAGGCTTTTATTTAACTCCAGTGGTTTATATATCTGCCTTTAGAATAGTGCTATACTGTTACAATTATTGTAGCTTTATATGGTTTGAAATCAGAAAATATATATCTTCTAGCTTTGTTCTTTTTCAAGATCGTTTTGGGTATCTAGAGTCCATATTCCATATTAGGATAGATTTTTTTTCTGAAAAATAAATATATAAATATATGATAGTTTCACCTAAAAAAATAGAAAAAAAATATTCTCTGGTAAGAAAGAAAGTAAAAAAAAATTGAAATGTTATCTTTAAGTCATCAAAAGCTTGGTATCAGACAAATGAAACTGTTATGTGATATTATCATTTTTAATTTTGGATAAATTGCTATAATACTAGATGTCAACCACTAAGCCAAGCATGGGAGGGAGGGATGGGGAGGGAATGGGGTGGGGATCGGGTGGGGGCTGACTGGGCGGAAAAAAAAATAAAGATATATAAAAGATAAAAAATAAATAAAGAAAGAAAAACTGCTGGGCGTGGTGGCCCATGCTTATAATCCCAGAATTCAAGAGGCTGAGACAGAAGGATCGCAGTTTACGGACAGCTTCAGCTACTACTTCGTGAGTCCCTTTGCAATTTAGCAAGACCCTGTTTCAAAGTAAAGAATAAAAAATAGGGTTTGGGGTGTAACTCAAAGGTAGAATGCCCCTGGGTTCCATCCTTAGTACCTCAAAGTGAAATGGGATCTCTTGTTGACCAAATCGCGCAGTGCTCAGAGGGCTGCAGAAGTTTGGCCCAGCGTGTTGATCTGAGAGTCCAGGGCACTGAGCTCTACCACCACGACCGCTGGAAGTCACATAATCTCTGGATTCCCATTGCTGTTCCATCCATGAATCCCAAGGGGCTTCCCAGGGGCCATGTGGCCTGGGGTGGGGGGCTTCCTCCAGCATCACATCATCTGGCAGGGGGCTAAGGCCAGGGGAGCCAGCCCTGCTGCAGGTGGGAGGTACTGCCAGGCCCAGGTGTAGCTCCATCTTGTCAAGGCCGCCTCAAGTACAGTTTTCGTGGCAGCCAGGTAAGGATGGTCACAGGCCCAGGTAAGGATGGTCACAGGCCCAGGTAAGGATGGTCCCAGGCCCAGGTAAGGATGGTCACAGGCCCAGGTAAGGATGGTCACAGGCCCAGGTAAGGATGGTCACAGGCCCAGGTAAGGATGGTCACAGGCCCAGGTCTGCAAAAGCACCGTTTCCACGACAGCCAGTTGTTTTGTTTTTTAATGGCTACAGATGAGGCTAAGAGTTTTAGGGATTTCTTGCATCAGAAGCCCCTGACAACTCCTGGTTATCATAAGTGAACTAGAGACCGCAGGAGGCAGAAGAGGTTCCCAAGGCTCCTCAGTAAAGGATTTTCTAAGGGTAGTAATGGGATGGATTGCCTGTTGCTTTTAATTTGGAAATAAAACTTAGAGATGAGCTATATGTTGCCACCAGGACCCAAAAAGGACTAATAAAAGACGTTGAATTTATAGGTCTATAATGAATGTGCCAGATGAGTCTCCTTGTAGGAGGATGTCATCACTACAGTGCCACACCGTGCTCCTGGTAAAGACCTTGACTGCAGAGCCTGGCCGCAGTGGCGCAGCCGTGGAGCCCCGAGGAGCAAGGTCTACCGAGTTCCCTCCGAGAGGCAGGCGAATTGCAGCTGAGAACTGGCTGAAACGGGAACTGAACACATAACACGTTAACCAAATCTATATGAACAAATCACTGACCAGTTGTTCACTGGATATATTCATTAATCTTAATATTGGAGTTTTGAATTAGATACTTGGTGTGGGAGCGCTAACGAACGGGGCACAACCTTAAGGCTGTAGTGATCCACTGGGAGGCACCTGCTATGAACTGTGTCCCCCACAACTCAGGTGTCAAATATATGAAACAATAGAGGAGTTACTGATTAGTTAACATCTGCCGACTTCAGATTACTTTTTATAAGGATCGAAGGATTTAAGGATTAAAGCAGAGGGAACTTTATTGTCATGCCAATTTAAATTTGCTTGTTTAGGAAACTTGGCTGTTTCTCTCCCTCTCCCTCTCCCTCTCTGTCTTAATCTCTCTGGATTTCTAGGAAGGTCAGACATGGAACCTTAGCATGAGTGACTCCATTTTTATGGAGGCCCAGTGTTAGTCCCAGCCAGGCACGGTGGAACACACCTGTAATCCCAGTACTTGGGGCTGCTAAGATAGGAGGATCAAAGGTTTGAGGCCAGCCTCAGAAATTTACAGAGACCCTAGAAACTTGGCAAGACCCTGTTTCAAAATAAAAAATAAAAAGAACTGTGCCAGGCATGGTAGCACATGCCTGTAATCCCAGTACTTGGGAGGCTGAGACGGGAGGATTATAAATTTGAAGCCAGCCTCAGCACCTCAGCAATTTAGGCTGTCAGCAATTTATTTCCAAATAAAAAATAAAATAAGGCTGGGTGTGGTGGTGCACAATCCCAGTAATTGGGAGACTGAGACAGGAGGATCACAGGTTCACAGCCAGCCTCAGCTACTTAGTGAAGCTCTCCACAACTCAGTGAGATCCTGTTTCAAAATAAAAATTAGGGCTGAGGGTGTAGCTTGGAGGTAGAATGTCCCTGGGTTCAATCCCCAGTACCAGAAAAAAAAAAAAAAGACAGCAAATTTAGAAATTTAGTTTTATCTCTACTTGGCTTTTTGGTTGTTATTGTAGTGGGGATTGAACCCAGTGGCATTCTTCCTCTGAGCTACACCCCCATATCTCTTTAGTTAGTTTGTTTGTTTTTGTTGGTACTGGAGGTTGAAGTGTAGGCATTTTATCTCTAAGCTCTACCCCCAGCCCTATTTTAGTTGGCACGAGAGATGAGGGGCAGTCCACCTCCACACTGCATCCCTAACCTCTTTAATTTTTTATTTTGAAACAGGGTCTCAATAAGTTGCTAAGGATTTTGCTAAGTTGCTGAGATTGGCCTCAAAACTGCAATTTTCCTGTCTCAGCCTCCCAAGTTGAGGATTATAGAAGTGCACAACCATGCCCAACTTGGTGAGTCCCCCCCCCTTCTTGCCCAACTTGGTGGTTTCCTCCTCCTCCTCCTCCTCCTCCTCCTCCTCCTCCTCCTCCTCCTCCTCCTCCTTCTTCTTCTTCTTCTCCTTCTTCTTCTTTTTTTTTGTGGTACTGGGGTTCCTGGAAGCCCTTCTACCTCTAGGCTACACTCCCAGACCTATTTTTTTATATTTTTATTTGGAAACAGGGTCTCTTAAACCAGTGAGGCTGGCTTTGAACCTGCGCAATCCTCCTGTCTCTGCCTCCCAAGTGCAGGGATTACAAGCGTGAGCCACCACGCCCGGCCTCCTTCTCCTTCTCCTTCTCCTTCTCCTTCTCCTTCTCCTTCTCCTTCTTCTTCTTCTCAACCATGCCTAACTTGGTGTTCCTCCTCTTCCTCTTCCTCCTCCTCCTCCTCCTCCTCCTCCTTCTCCTCCTCCTCCTCCTTCTTCTTCCAGGTCTAGGGATGGAACCCAGGGGCATTTGATCTCCGAGCTACACCCCTGTTCTATTTTTTAATCTTTATTTTGAAACAGGGTTTCAATTGAGGAGGGCCTCACTAAGTAGCTGAGGCTGTCTGCAAACCTCGATTGTCCAGTCTCAGCCTCACAAATCCTGGGATTACAAGTGTGCACCACCACGCCTGGCTGGTTCTTGTTTTGAAACAGGATCTTGCTAAATTGCTGAGGCTGGCCTGGAACCTGTGATCCTCCTGTCTCAGCCTTCCAAGTGCTGGAATTGCAGGCATGCAACACCATTCCAGGCCCTCTCTTTCTCTTTCTTCCTTCTTTTCTTTCTACCCAGGGGCATTCTGCCTCTGAGCTGCACTCCCAGCCCTATTTTTATTTTTATTTTGAAACAAGATCTCACTAGGTTGGTGAGAGTCTCACTACTTGCTGAGGCTGTCCTCTCTAATCTACAATCTCTCTGTCTCAGCTTTCCAGGTACTGGGATTACAGCCATTTGCCACCACGCCAGGCTTTATTGTAGTTTTTACAAAATCAGGGTGAGGTGTGGTAATACATGCCTAAAATCCCAGTACTTGGGAGGCTAAGACAGAAGAAACAGGTTCCAAGCTAGCCCTAGCAACATAACAAGACTCTTAGCAACCTAGTAGGACCCTATTTCAAAACAAAAAATTTTAAAAAGGGTTTGGGGTGTGAAATTGTAGCTCAGAGGTAAAATATCCCTGGGTTCAATCCTCAATACCACAAAAATAAATGAATAAGGCTGGGCATGGCAGCGCATGCTTGTAATCCCAGTACTTGGGAGACTGAGACAGGAGGATCGCAGGTTTGTGACCAGCCTCAGCTACTTAGGCTCTACTTCAAAATAAGGAATAAAAAATAGAGCTGGAGGTGAATCTCAGAGGTAAAATGTTTCTGGGTTCAATCCTCAGTACTGCAAAAAATAATTAGTTAATTAAAAATACAAAATAAATAAAAATAATAATTGGTTTAGTATAGCTTAACAGGAACAATGAATCTAGATGTCCGTGTTTAATCTGCGATTTCAGCACAGAACTCCTGCACTGCCTAGTTCTTAAAGATGATTTAAATAGTGTTTCCTGGAAACTCTGTTCTCATCCAACATGTAAGCAGCCTTCTGTTGGCCGGCCTCCTCTTCATTAGAAGTCCTCAAAAGAGATTTCTCAATTTCCCTTTCTTGTGTCCTTAATGGCCATAAAGCTAAATTAAATGATAATTTGCCTGTCCCAAACCTGTGATCAATCCGCGAAGTGACACACTTTTTCTGGGGGCGCAGCCGCCCCCCAGGACCGGGCTCGCCATCATCGCACAAGTGCGCACCCTCTTGGATGTGCCTGGCCTCTGTGAACAGTCAAATTAAAATATGCTTCAAATATAAAACCTCTGTTCCGTCAAACTCAAGCAAACAACATTAAATAATTACCTTGCTCTCAAAAAACGACAAGGCGTTTTCTTCCCAAAGTCCTGGCGATCTGAGCATTAGGTATCCATGATTACAGGAAGCACTTTGCTCTTTTCTACCATTAAAATAAAAAAGATAATTGACCTTGATCATACAAACCCAGACTGCCCACGGTCATGATGAGCCACCAGCCTGTGCTCAGGCAGGAGTCCACGCCTCCCTGTGTCCAGGGCCCCACACCTTTGTTTGGTGTGGGGCAGAGCTGCCCTCCGCCTCAGGCCGAGGTCAGAGGTCGGCAGGCCTCGTATCCTTGCGTGCCTCTTCTCCCTTTATTTCTTTCCCCCGTTCCTTTCATTGTTCCTCCTGGGAGCACTGTGCTGGTATTGGAAAATTGCTCCAGTATTAATTTCCAAAATGTTAAAAAAGAAGTCAGAGCCTGGGTGCTGGACAGGCACTCAGACAGGGAGGGCCGGCAGCTGTTACACTGCCGAGACCCCCCCACGCCCTTTGTCCCAATATTTACCCACAGTAGAGCCTTTAGCCCTAAAAATATGTAAAGACGACGGAAACCCTAAGGTCACGGTGACTCTCCTGGTGCACTGCAGAGCTGTAAAGATAACAAAAGCTGTATGCGCTGCTCTTGGGGATCACACACGGCTGCTCTGGCTGTACTTTGGGCCTCTATTTCCTTCCTATTCTTTGGGACCCGTAAAGGTAAACTCTGGGTGTTGCTTCAAAGCACCCATAGCTGATGGGCAACCAATACAGCCCAGTACGACAGAGGTGAAAGCAAGGTAGATTACTGACTCCTGCACTTCGTAGGTGCACTATCCAGAGACAAAGAGGCGCCACTGGCGAAGAAATAAGTTACGAGCTCGTTGCCTTGGTAACGCTGATAATTACACACCAATACAAAATCTGTATTTAAAGGCCAGGGCTGGAGAGGGGGACAGAGTTCCACTTGGGGGCTCTCCAGCATGTCTGCCAGGCACACTGCTTTTCTTCTCTTCCTGTTTCCTACTGATTTTGTAATAAAGAATTGTTAAAGCTGCAACTGAGCTATTAGTTTTAATTTCCCACTTCAACAAATCTAAGTTGAATTGAGGAAAAGAGCCCTCAGCACCATGACAACCTTAACGTCCCATTCATTCAGGAAGTAACAGCACTTCCTCAATAAGTCAACTTGCACATGATTTCTGTCTCCATCGTTGCTCTTAGGAACCCAGCCTGAGAAACCCCATCCCCAGGCCAGGCACACTTGAATCTCACTGAATCTCACTTGAATCTCAGGTCTTGGGAGGCTGAGACAGGAGGTTTGTGGCCAGCCTCATCTTCTTCCTGAGGCCCTCTGCAACTTAGTGAGACTTTGTTAAAAAAAAAAAAAAGAATAAAAAATAGAGCTGGGGGTATAGCTTGGAGGTAGAATGCCCCTGGTTCAATCCCCAGTACTGAAAAAAAAAAAAAAAATCCCATCCCTGATAAACGTTGTGGCTGTGTACAGCCTAAGGCTGGTAGACACTGCAAAGCTCACTAGGAGAAGAATGTCCCCACAGGGAGGGACCACTGGCCTGGAATCCAGTATTGCAAAGGGACTTCTACTGGAGTGGAAGGAGGGAGGGAGCAGAGGCAGCCTGCTGACGCTTATGGCTTTGCCCTTAATGAACACAACCAAAACAAAAAAGAGCCTCAGGAGATCACCCGCAGTCACTTGAGCTCGGTGAGGGTCACTCGCCAAGGACCGTATCTCGTGACTCTGTTTATCCTGATTGCTGTGCAAGGGTCCCCGATCTCTACTACTGCTTCCTGTCCAGTTTGTGAGAACCCACCGTCTCCTGCAGTCCTGGCCGCCCACGTGGTCACTCCAGTCTCACTCCCCGCCTCACCAGAAAAAGGAAATGGTGCCTTGTTTTGCCGCAGACATCTCTCCTCCCATGCGGTGCTCACGCGGGACCCACAGCTCTTGAAGCCGTGGCATGAAACACAGATGTTTTCAGATACATAAACACCGAAGAGTTCATCCTCATCAGACCAGCACTGCAAGAAATGCTATAGGCAGGTCATCAGGCCGAAGGGCAGAGACATTGCAAAACAGCCTTCAGGAATGAAAAGCATTATGTAGAGGTAAATACCAAACATTATGGCTTTTGTTATTTTTTATCTTTTTCTTTTTTACCATAGGAGGATTGAACCCAGGGGCATCCTACCACCATGCCTGACTTTATTTTTTATAATTTTTTTTTTTTTTTTTTTGGTGGTGGTACTGGGGTTCCTGGAAGCCCTTCTACCTCCGGGCTACACTCCCAGACCTATTTTTACATTTTTATTTGGAAACAGGGTCTCCTAAGCCAGCGCGTGCGGCTGGCTTTGAACCTGCGCGATCCTCCTGTCTCTCTGCCTCCCAAGTGCGGGGATTACAAGCGTGCGCCAAAACACCCGGCTTTTATCATTTCTTTAAAAGGCACTTCTTAAACCAGGCATGGTGGTGCACGCTTGTATCCCCGTAATCCCAGCATTTGGGAGGCTGAGACAGGAGGATCCCAGTTCACAGCCAGCCTCAGCTACTTAGTGAGGCCCTCTGCAACTTAGTGAGACCCTGTTTCAAAATAAAGAATATAAAATAGGGCTAGAGCTGGGCGTGATGGCGCACACTTGTAATCCCTGCACTTGGGAGGTGGAGACAGGAGGATTGTGCAGGTTCGAAGCCAGCCTCGCTGGTTTAAGAGACCCTGTTTCCAAATAAAAACATAAAATAGGTCTGGGAGTGTAGCCCAGAGCTAGAAGGGATTCCAGGAACCCCAGTACCACCAAATAAATAAATAAAATAAAATAGGGCTAGAGGTACAGCTTGGAGATAGAATGCCCCTGGGTTTCATCCTTAGTACCAATACCAATACCAATAACAGTAACAATAAATAAATAATAAATAAATAAAAGGCATTCCTTAACTGGGCATGGTGACCCACCATTGTAATTCCAGTACTTGGGAAGATGAGATAAAAGGATTAAATCAAATTAAAAATAAAACAGAGGTAGAATGCCCCTAGGGTCAATCCCCAGTACCAGAAAAAAAATAATATAACAATTTTTTTTTTGGTTCTGGGGGTGGAACCCAGAGGCTTTCTAGCTTCGGGCTATGCTCTCAGACCTATTTTATTTTATTTGGAAACAGTAGCTGAGGCTGGCTTCGAACCTGTGCGATCCTCCTGTCTCAGCCTCCCAAGCGCAGGGATTACAAGCGTTCTTCACCACGCCCGGCAATAACAAAAATTTTAAAAGGGCTGGGAAAACAAGCATGGTGGCACATGCCTGTAATCCCAGTACTTGGGAAGCTGAGACAGGAGGAGCATAGGTTTGAGGCCAGTGTTAGCAAGTAGTGAGACTCATCAACCTAGAGAGACCTTTTTTCAAAATAAAAATAAAATAGGGCCAAAATTGTCACCAAGGGAGATTGTCTTATTCTGCTGAGGTAGAAGGGAATGGGAGAAATGTGTGGTTGAAACGAGAGGCTGATTCCTCCCTGCATGTTGGCCCTGGCTGATGGTGCCGCGCCTCATCTCCTGACCCCAGAAGCCCTGGAGCTGTGTGCGGCCTCCTGTCCCTGGGGTTTTCTGGGCTGCATCTGGCTTCCAGGCCAGCTTGTCTTCTCTCCTTGAAGTTTTTTTGTTGTACTGGGCATTGAACCCAGGTACATTCCCTCTGAGCTATACCCCCAGTCCTATTTTTTATTCTTTTTTTTTTTTTTTTTTTTTTTTTTGCGGGTTTGGGGATGGAACCCAGGGGCATTTGACCTCCAAGCTACATCCCCTGCCCTATTTTTTATTATTTATTTTGAAACAGGTTCTCACTAAGTTGCAGAGGGCCTAAGTAGCTGAGGCTGTCCGCGAACCGCGATCCTCTGGTCTCAGCCTCCCGAATGCTGGGATTACAAGCGTGCGCCACCACACCCGGCTTTATTCTTTATTTTGAAACAGGGTCTCATTGAGTTGCAAAGACCCTCAATAAGTAGCTGAGGCTGTCCGTGAACCTCCTGACTCAGCCTCCCAAATGCTGGGATTGCAAGCGAGTACCAACACACCTGGCTTCCTAGAAGTTTCTTTCTTTCTTTCTTTCTTTCTTTCTTTCTTTCTTTCTCTCTCTCTCTCTCTCTCTCTTTCTTTCTTTTTTTTGTGGTACTAGGGGTGGAACCCAGGGGCTTTTGTACCTCCGGGCTACACTCCCAGACCTATTTTATACTTTATTTAGAAATAGGGTCTCACTAAGTTGCTGAGAGCCTCACTAAGTAGCTGAGGCTGGCTTCGAACCCGTGCGATCCTCCTGTCTCAGCCTCCTAAGCGCGGGGGTTACAAGCGTGCGCCACCACGCCCAGTTCCTTGAAGTTTCTTAATACTCAAGTTCCTCTGGCATTTCTAACCTAAACACCACATACAGCGAAGCCCCCCCGCCCCCCACCCCGTGATCTTACAGAGGAAGAAGACTAAGTTTTGCAGGGGAAGAAGGCAGACATTGGAATATAGACTTTGTAGTTGATAGCAAGCCTCATGCTGCACATGAACCAGGACAAGGAAGAGCCGCTTCTTTATTCTAAAAGCCAACAGCTGCTAGAGATGAGCAGACGGAGACACTTCCGCCCTGCTCGGGAATTCTGAGAGTACACATGCACACGCTTACATACACTTATGGTTAGAAGAACAAAGAAAAGGAGAAAAAGAGGAAGCAATTCACTGATGACATCATATATCTCTGGTCACCTGACCGACCGCCTGAATCCAGGCATCTCTCTCAAAGCAGGAAGTTAAGGATTATAGTGCAGCTGAGCATTAATCAATGAGTCAAGGTGGCCTGATTATTGGGGGATAAAGGAAGAAATATTTTTATATTAATTTTTATTATGAAAATGTTCAAACAGGCACAGAAGAACCATCACCGAGACCGGACAATCCCATTCCACTGAGTGGGAGGGAAGTCTAAAAGAGGAAGTCTGCAGCTTGGGATCTGGAGCAGGGCAGAGTTAAATTTAGCTTTCCTGGGAGCTTGCTTCCACTTGATTAGTCAGCTAATCAAAGTGCTTTGTTTAAGTCAGTTTCCTTATCGGTACAGAGAGAGGCCGTTCTCAGCTCACCAGCATACAGAATTCCTCAGTGCAGATCACACACGGGGTCCTGTGCAAGAACCTTTGTTTTAGTCGATCCTTTTTTTTCTTTTTTCTTTTTTTTCCTTTGGTGGTACTGGGAATGGAACCCTTCTACCTCCGGGCCACACTCCCAGACCTATTTTATATTTTTATTTGGAAACAGGGTCTCTTAAGTCAGCGCGGCTGGCTTCGAACCTGCGCGATCCTCCTGTCTCCGCCTCCCAAGCGCGGGGATGACAAGCGTGCGCCACCGCGCCCGGCTTAGTCAATCCCTTTGAAATCAAGGAGAAAAGAAGACTTTGTATTCAAAAGCGAAATGTTTTCCAATCCTACAGCCGGCTGTGTCTCAGATGGTGAGCGGGTATCCACGTGGAGATGACCAGGGGCAAACAGATCTAGAGAGCCAGACCTCAGGGGGGCGCTATGGAGCTGCCCAGCTGCTAGAAGTGACAGTCCACGCTCCCAGGACACAGATGGGACGGTGTCAAGCACCAGAGAGTCGCACCAGCGCAAGGCCTGGGCAGGCCTGTGGACACTCACCTGCAGGTTAGAGGAGGAGAGGCAGAAGCTGCTGTGCTGTGGACATGGTGCTGGGGAAGGGAGCTAAAGAGGCTAGACTGAGGAGGCGGCGCGGGAGCCGCTCGAGAGGCAGGAGGGCCTGGCACGCAGGATGGGCACAGATGAGACAGAACTTACTTATTTATTTCCCTCTTTGTTTTTTCTTTCTCTCTCTCCTTCTCTCTCTCGAGAATTTACTGGGGACTGAACTTTTTGGTACTGGGGATTGAACCCAAGGGCATTCTACCTCCAAGCTACACCCCAGCCCTATTTTTTATTCTTTATTTTGAAACAGGGTCTCACTGAGTTGCAAAGGGCCTCACTCAGTAGCTGCGACTGGCCACAAAGCTGCAATTATCCTGTCTCAGCCTCCTAAGTACTGGGATTACAAGTGAGCACCACCACTCACTGCTCATGTTTTGTTTTTATTTTATTTATTTATTTATTTATTTGGTGGTATACTGGGGTTCCTGAAAACCCTCTACCTCCGGGCTACACTCCTAGACGTATTTTATATTTTTATTTGGAAACAGGGTCTCTTAAGCCAGCAAGGGGCTTCGAACCTGCACGATCCTCCTGTCTCCGCCTCCCAAGTGTGGGGATTACAAGCGTGCGCCACCACGCCCTGCTTTCGTGTTTTATTTTTAAATTGTCTCGCTAGGTTGCTGAGAGTCTAACTAAGTTGCTGAGGCTGTCCTCAAACCTGCGATCCTCCTGTCTCAGCCTCCCAAGTACTGGGATTACAGGCATGTGCCAGTACCCCTGGCTTTCTGATTTTTTTTCCTTATTTATTTATTTATTTATTTGTATTGGGGATTGAACCTAGGAGCATGCTATCTTTAAGGTTCACCTTAGCCCTTTTTATTTTTAACATTTATTTATTCATTTTGGTACTGGGATTAAACCTCAAGGCATTCAACCTCGGAGCCACTCCCCCAGCCCCATTTCATTTCTTTTTTGGAAACAGTCTCACTAAGTTGTGGAGGGCCTCCCTAAGTTGTCAAGGCTGGCTTGGAATCTGAGATGCTCCTGTCTCAGCCTTCCACATACTGGGATTACAAGTGCACACCACCATGCCAGGCATCATTTTTTATTTTATTTATTTATTTATTATTATTTTTTTTGGGGTGGTACTGGGGTTCCTGGAAGCCCTTCTACCTCCGGGCTACACTCCCAGACCTATTTTATATTTTTGAAACAGGGTCTCTTACGCCAGCGCGGCTGGCTTCGAACCCGCGCGATCCTCCTGTCTCCGCCTCCCAAGCGCGGGGATGACGAGCGCGCCCACCACGCCCGGCCATCATTTTTTATTTTAAAGTAGAGTCTCAAAGTTGAGGTTGACCTCGAACCTGCAATCCTGTTTTATCCTCTAAGTACTGAAATGGTAGGTGTGCATCGTGACATCTGGTTCAGAAACCTAATTTCTTTTCTTTTCTTTTCTTTTTCTTTTCTTTTTTTTTTTTTCTTTTTTGGTGGTACTGGGGTTCCTGGAAGCCCTCCTACCTCCGGGCTACACTCCCAGACCTATTTTATACATTTTTATTTTTGGAAACAGGGTCTCTTACGCCAGCGCGGCTGGCCTCGAACCCGCGCGATGCTCCTGTCTCCGCCTCCCAAGCGCGGGATGACGAGCGCGCCCACGGCGCCCGGCTGGAAACCTGATTTCTACCCAGCTTGCCTCACCGCTTCTTGCTGGCTGCTGGTCCTTCTACTTCCAGGGCCCCTTCCCCACTCCTTTCCTCATTTCCTCCCACCACTCTCCCTCTAGACTAGCTAATACCGATTTATTAGTCACCTCTGAACTCCCTGAGGAGTTCAGACTCCACTGCCAATTCTCTGTACGTTTCCTCCATTAAACGTCTGGTTGAGCCGGGCGTGGTGGCGCACACCTGAAATCCCCGCGCTTGGGAGGCGGAGACAGGAGGACCACAGGTTCAAGGACAGCAACCTAGTGAGACACTCGGCAACTTAGCAAGGCCCTGTTTCAAAAGAAAAAGGGCTGGAGTTGTAGCTTGGAGGTAGAAGGTCCCAGGGTTCAATCCCCAGTACAACAAAAACCACACACACACACACACACACACACACACACACACACACACACACACGTGTCTAGGTTCTACAGAACAACCTTAATCCCTCCCAAAGGCAGCACCTCCGATGACTTGCTGGCTTCCCATAGGTACCACTTCCGAAAAGTCCTATCACTTCTAATGTCGCCACCCTGGGGACCAAGCTTCCCACCCAGGAACCCCTGAGAGACAAACCCCATTCAAACCATAATGGGAAACTTCTAAACTTCTCTCAGTCCCAGATACCCTGGAGGCTCGGAGGAGAGCAGGACTGCACAGGTTTCAGGGGTCCCTGGACCCTCGTCTGTCCGGACTCCGCCTCTCGGGCTAAGCTGCGGCCCCCCACTCCGGGAACCCGCGGTTGACTCTTTCCTACTCGGTGGCACATGTAAGGATCACACCAGCAGGGCCCTGAGCCTCTTCTTAACCTTGTAAAGTTTGTTCTAAAAGGGCAAAACACTATTTTAGTCACTGTTTTGCAGGGAGAAAGAAAACAATCTGTCCTCATGATTCATGTTGGTGGCTCTGGGGTGATGCTGGATTGATTCATGAGCGCTCGCTCAGCATCTGGTATGAATTAAATGGTACTTTCTCTTGATGATGGTGAAATGAAAGACTTTTAAACAGGGCTGACATTCAGAGGAGGCCTGGGTGGGAATACCGGCTCTTGAGCAATCTTTAAGACCTGAGTCAGTTCAGGCAGAGGCCGTCTCGTCCCAGCAAAGTTAGCGCTGAGCACCGTGTGGCTTCAGGGTGGTGCCGCTCATGACGTGACGTAATGTCTGCTCCTCACCCTACACCGTTGACTCCTTGCAGGTCAAACAGCTTGTCGCGATGAGGTGGTATATTCTGGAGCCATTATCCCAACTAGGTAAATGGGGAAACCGAGACAGGAAGCTGTTGCAAAGTTCACATGGGGAGCCAGATTCTCTCTGGTTTGTTCCAGGAAGTCTTCCACAGCATCCCAGAGGACGTCGGTGGTTTTTAATGGCGGATGGTTTTGCCACCCCGCAGGGTACGTCCATTGCCTCTTAGACCTCGGGGCAATGTTTAGAGACATTTCTGGTAGCCACAGCTCGGGAGGTGCGGCCAGCGTGGACTGTGGTGTGGAGGGCAGGGGTGCTGCCGGACCTCCAGCAGACTCAAGCAGTCCCCACAACCAAGAATTACCCAGCCCACATGCTGAGCACGCTGGGGTTGGGAAAGCCTGCTCTAACCCGAAGTGACACCCAGTCTCAAGTGGCCTGACAGCTGTCAGGCCACTGACTGACTTCCATGAAGAGGCCTCTAGATATGGTAGAAACATGAAGCATCATGTAATTTTTTGTTTGTTTAAAAAAGAGTATGTCTCTTACCTATCTCTCAGTCTACAAATACCGTTCTTCACTACACGGAATCAGGGCTCCCGAGAAATGGCTAATGCAAGCTTGGAACAGATGAACAAGGGCGGTCACGGGGCTTGACAGGCCACAGAAACCAACATGAAGGGCTCTGGTTACGGGCTGGACCTGGAATGGCCCCTCAAAAGCTCACGTGTCGAAAGCATGGTCCCCAGCATGGCACGCTCAGAACCCATCAGCAGATGAACCATTTGATGAATTCGTAATTCAGATGGACTCATTGGGTGCTATCCATGGGCAGCTAGGGCGTATCTGGAGGAAGTAGGTATTGGGGGTGTGCTCTTGAAGGACTTATCTGATTCCTGCTTCCTTCCTTCCTTTCTTTCTTTCTTTTCTTTTTTTTCTTTTTTTTTTTTTTGCAGGTCTGGGGATGGAACCCAGGGGCATTCAACCTCCGAGCTACACCCCCTGCCCTATTTTTTTATTCTTTATTTTGAAACTGGGTCTCACTGAGTTGCAGAGCGCCTCACTAAGTAGCTGAAGCTGTCTGAGAAACGTGATCCTCCGGTGTCAGCCTCCTGAATGCTGGGATTACAAGCGTACGCCATCAAGCCCGGCTTCTCTCTGTCTTTCTCTCCCTGCTTCCCAGCTGCCATGAGCGGAGCAGACCATGACAACATCATGTTTCTGTCTTGGAGCTGGCTGACCATGGACTGAACCTCTGCAACTGTGAACCAAATAGCCCTTTCCTCCTCTCAGTTCTCCTCCCACCTAAGTTATTCTTGTCAGGTACTTTGATCATAGCTAAAAAAAAAAAAAAGTGACTAACACACTTCTCTGGTCAAACACAGGATGATTCAAGCAGCAAGAAAAATAATGCAAATATGTTAAAAACCTATGGCTGCAAGTTAAAAGAGGAGCTTGAGATCAAAGGGTGAAAAGCTCCCTGGGGATCACGTGACTCGCTGAGGTTTCCTTTAGGACAAACAAAATGGTACTTCCATTGCCTCTGAGACAGAGGCAGTCTCGTTTTGCTCTAGGATGACCGACAACAGAGAGAGGGAAGTTTCTCCCATTGCCTGAAATCCCGTATTAAGCCTCTCTGGAAAGGGAGACAGAACGGGAGCTACATGCAGTGACACGTGGTCACCATCAGGCGTGCCTGCCTGAGCACACACACCCGGACCGACCGTTGCAGCGCTCCTGTGGGAAAGAGGGCGAGAGACACACACAGCCCAGGGAACAGATGATCGCAGCGCAGATGGACACCCTGCGATAGGCTGCTGCAATTAGAACCTTCCCTTTATAACAAAAAGCCTGGCTCAATTAACCTAGACAATAAAAAAAAGTCATGAATCCAAACAGTTGAAGAATTCAGATAGTTCCCTCAAAGCCTGGTCCTCAGACTAGAGGGGTCCACAAACCGTTACTCCTCCGCAGTGAGATAACTATATTACTGAAATGTCCAAGCCGGGCGTGGTGGCTCATGCTTGTAATCCCCGTGCTTGGGAGGCTGAGACAGGAGGATTGCACAGGTTCGAAGCCAGCCTCAGCTATGTAGTGAGGCTTTCAGCAACTTTAGTGAGACCCTGTTTCCAAATAAAATATAAAATAGGTCTGGGAGTGAGCTGGGCATGGTGGCGCACGCTTGTAATCCCAGCATTCGGGAGGCTGAAACCAAAGGATCACGGTTTGCGGACAGCCTCAGCTACTTAGTGAGGCCCTGTTTCAAAATAAAGAATAAAAATAGGGCAGGGGGTGTGACTCGGAGGTCAAATGCCCCTGGGTTCCATCCCCAGACCCACCCCCCCCAAATAAAAAGTCTGGGAGTATAGCATGAGTGTAGAAAGCCCCTGGGTTCCATCCCAGTACCTCACACACACACACACACAAAAAGAAAGAATAGAAATTTCCAGATGCATGATCATTTTTCTACAAACTTCCTTTCCTCCACAGTTGATAATACTAAAGAATAATTAGAAGCTGGGTGGGGTGGCACGTGCCTGTAATTCTAGTACTTGGGAGGCCGAGACAGGAGGATCACAGGTTTGAAGCCAACTTCAGCAACTTAGTGAGGCTGTCAGTAACTTAGCAAGACTCTGTTCCAAAATAAAAAATAAGCCAGGTGTGGTGGCGCACACTTATAATTCCAGTGTTGAGACAGATGAACTACGAGGACATGGCCATCCTCAGCAACTTGGCAAGGCCCTCTACAACCTAGTGAGACTCTGTTTCAAAATAAAGTAGGGCTGGGGTATAGCTCAGAGGCAGGATGCCCCTGGGTTCAATCCCAAACACCAAAATAATAATAATAATAATAATAATAATAATACCATATAATAGATGATAGAGCCGGGTGTGGTGGTGCACACTTGTAATCCCCATGCTTGGGAGGCAGAGACAGGAGGATTGTGCTGGCTTAAGAGACCCTGTTTCCAAATAAAATAAAATAAAATAGGTCTGGGAGTGTAACCCGGAGGTTTCCAGGAAACTGTATTGTGTGTGTGTGTGTGTGTGTGTGTGTGTGTGTGTGTGTGTGTGTTTTCCTGGGAACTGAATCCAGAAACATTCTCTGAGCTATATTCCAAGTCCTTTTTATTTTTTGTTTTTGGGGTACTGGGGATTGAACCCAGGGGCATTCTACCTCCAAGCTACACCTCTAGCCCTATCTTTTATTCTTTATTTCTGAAACAGGATTGTGGAGGGCCTCTCTCAAGCTGGCCGTGAACCTGCAATCTTGCTGTCACAGCCTCCCGAGTACTGAGAGATTAAGCGTGCGCCACCATGCCAGGCCATTTTTTTTTTTTTTAAACAGGATCTCATTAGGTTTCTAAACATCTCGCTAAATTGCTGAGGCTGGCTTCAAAACTGTGATCCTCCTGTCTCAGCCTCCCAAGTATTAGGATTAGAGGCATGTGGCATTGCACCTGGCTAGTATATTATTTCTAGCCTTATTTTATTTTTTGTTTTGAAACAGGCCTCACTAAGTTGCCGAGACTGACCTTGAACCTGCAATCTTCCTGTCTTGGCCTCCCAAGTACGGGGATTGCAGGCATGTGCCACCACACTTGGACCACAGTGGTCATTCTCAATTCTGGCTGCACATTTGTATCTCCTGGGGAGCTTTGGCGACTGCTAATGCCACGGCTCATTCCCAAAGATTACGGTTTACCTGGCCTAGGCTGGGGGCGAGGCACAGCTGCTTCAGCCGCTCCCCAGGTGGTTCTAAGACGTGGCTAGAGCTGAGGACAGCTGGTCTCAATGAGGCTGCCTCGATGAGCCTTGAGCCAATGCTCAGGGATGTCACAACCCAGTGTTCTCACAGCATTAAATGTGTATACCAGAAAAGAAGATCTGAAATTAATGTTCAGCTTCTACCTTAAGAAACTAGAAAGAGAAGAGCAAATGAAATCTAAAGTAAACAAACCAAAAATAAAGGTCAAAGAAGTCAATGGAATGAAAATCAACGAGACTGGTGATAAACCTCTTGACAGACGGAAGAGGGAGAGAAAGAGATCACTATCAGGAACTGTGTTGGTCAGCTTTCTGTTACTGTGACAAAATACCTGGGATAATGGACTTGAAGAAAGAAAAGGTTGCTTCTGGCTCAGAGTTTCCTAGTCCAGTCCAGGGTTGCTTGGCTCCACTGTTTGGCGCAGTGGCGAGGTAGAGCTTCCTGGCCAGGGCAAGGCTGCTCACCAAGGGCAGCCAGGAAGCAGGGCAGGAGCAGGCCCGGCCGCTGCCTCCAGGGCTGCCCAGCACTGCCTGTGGGTTCCTCCGCCTCCCAGCAGCACCGCAGGCTGGGGCCTCTGGGAAACTTTTTTTTTTTCGGTACTGGGGATGGAACCCAGGGGCTTTCTACTTCCGAGCTACAGCCCCTCCCCTATTTTTTATTCTTTATTTTGAAACCGGGTCTCACTGAGTTGCAGAGGGCCTCACTAAGTAGCTGAGGTTGTCCTGAACTGCGATCCTCCTGTCTCCGCCTCCCGAATGCTGGGATTACAAGTGTGCGCCACCACACCCCGCTTTATTCTTTATTTTGAAACAGGGTCTCACTGAGATACAAAGTGCTTCACTAAGTAGCTGAGGCTATCTATAAACAGAGATCCTCCTGTCTAAGCCTTCCAAATGATGGGATTATAAACCTGTGCCACCACACCCGGCTTCTGGGGAACTTTTTTGTTTTTCGGTACTGGGGATGGAACCCAGGGACAATCTACCTCTGAGCTACACCCCCTGCCCTATTTTTTATTCTTTATTTTGAAATAGGGTCTCATTGAGTTGCAGAGGGCCTCACAAAGTAGCTGGAGCTGTCTGTGAACCACAATCCTCCTGCCTCAGCCTCTCAAATGCTGGGATTACAAGCGTGTGTCACCACGCCCAGCTTCTGGGAATCTTTTAAGCCACAAGCCATCACAGGACTGATAGAGAGCTAACACCACCGAGTCTATAGATATTGAAAGGATAATAAGGGAACATAAACCACTTGATGTCATCAGATCAAATAACTTAGATGACTTGGATACATTCCTTGAAAGATTAAGTGACAGAGCACTTGCTCAGGCTGTGTGAGGCCCTGGGCTTAACAGACAGACAGACAGACAGACAGCCGTGGGGGGGGGGGCGGCAGATAAATGCCTTTATCTGCCGCCCCAGCATGATCCCAGCATTTGGGAGGCTGGGACAGGAGGATCACAGGTTTGAGGATAGCCTCAGCAAGTAGTGAGACTCTCACCAACCTAGCGAGACCCTGTTTCAAAAATAAAAATAAGCCGGGTGTGGTGGCGCACGCTTGTAATCCCAGCATTCGGGAGACTGACCAGAGGATCGCGGTTCACAGCCTCAGCTACTTAGTGAGGCCCTCTGCAATTTAGTGAAACCCTGTTTCAAAATAAAGAATAAAAAATAAGGCAGGGGGTATATCTCGGAGATCAAATGCCCCTGAGTTCCATCCCCAGACCCGCAAAAATAAATAAATAAATAAATAAATAAAATAAAAATAAAAATAAACTAGGGCTGGGGGTGTAGCTTGGTGGTAGAATGCCCCTGAGTTCAATCTCTAGTACAAAAAAAAAAAAAAAAAAAGACTCAAACTAACAAAGTGCATTCAAGAAGCAGTAGGTAACCCAAATAGCCATCTATTTTTAAAGGAAATTGAACATGTAGCTTAAGAACCTTCCTACAAAGAAAAACCCAGGCCCAGATGGCTTTACTTATGAATTTAATTAAACATTAAAAGAGGAAATAATGCCACTTCTGCACAAACTCTTCAAGAGAATTGAAGGGAGAGTATGTCCCGACCCATCCACTGAGATCAGCATTACCATTATACCAAAATCAAAGACATTACGAGGAAATAGAGAGACATTCTTAGAAGCCCACCACCTGCTGGAATGGTAGCGATTTTAAGGCATTTATCTGCCCCCCCCCCACGGCTGTCTGTCTGTCTGTCTGTCTGTTAAGCCCAGGGCCTCACACAGCCTGAGCAAGTGCTCTGTCACTGAGCTAGTCTGAAAAACAGTTGTTCTCACTCAGAACCGAGCCTTTGTTTTTTTTCTAATTTTTTAAAATTTTTTTCCGTACTGGAGATGAGCCCAGGGGCATTCTACCTCTGAGCTACACCCCTGGACCTATTTTTTTTAGTCTTTTAATTTTTTTTTCAGGTCTGGGGGTGGAACCCAGGGGCATTTGTCCTTTGAGCTACACCCCCTGCCCTGTTTTTTATTCTTTATTTTGAAACCGGGTCTCACTGAGTTGCAAAGGGCCTCACTAAGTAGCTGAGGCTGTCTACGAACCGCGATCCTCCGGTCTCAGCCTCCTGAATGCTGGGATTCCAAGCGTGCACCACCACGCCCGGCTCACAGGACACTTAAGATCAATGTACTTTAGTATATATGTTACAGCTACACTGTAAAGACTTTCCTACAGCCCAAACCAGCTGATAGGCCACATGCTCAATAAGAGTTAAGTTCTTTTAATTCCTGCAAACTAAGTCTGGGACTCACTTCTTATTCTAAAGATACCTTCTAGCTGGGCGTGGTGTTGCACACTTGCAATTCTAGTACTTGGAGGCTGAGATAGGATCACAGGTTCATGACCCACCTCTGCAACTTATTTGAGGCCCTGTTTCCAAATAAAGAATAAAATAGGGCTGGGGCATAGCTTAGAGGTAGAATACCTCTAGGTTCAATCCTCAGTACTATGGAAGAAAGAAAAGATAAGAAAAGAAAAGAAAAGAAAAGAAAAAAGAAAAGAAAAGAAAAGAAAAGGAGAAAGCAAGCTACATTTCTGAAGGCCTTAGAGATACAATTGGTCCCCTCCTCCTCCTCCTCCTCCTCCTCCTCCTCCTCCTCCTCCTCCTCCTCCTTCTTCTTCTTCTTCTTCTTCTTCTTCTTCTTCTTTTTCTTCTTCTTTTTGGTCCTAGGGATTGAACACAGGGGCATTCTACCTCCAAGCCTTTTGTTTTGAAACAGAAAACAAGGTCTTGCTAGGTTCCTGAGAATCTCTACATTACTGAGACTGGCCTTGAACCTGCGATCCTCCTTTCTGAGTCTCAAGCACTGGGATTACAGGTGTGCACTACCATGCCTGGCTTGCTCTGCCTTCCTTTCCTTTCCTTTCCTTTCCTTTCCTTTCCTTTCCTTCTATACTAGAGATCGAATCCAGGGACATTCTACTCCAAGCTACACCCAGCCCTTTTTTCATTTATTTTGAAATAGAATCTTGCTAAATTGCCAAGGCTAGCCTCCCATTACTGGAATTACAGTTATGTGCCACTATGTCCAATCCATCCATCCTTCCTTCCTTCCTCCGTCTCCCTCCCTCTCTCTCTCTTTCTTATAAGTATATGTGTATTTGTTCATTTAAAAAATTTAAGTGGGTTGGTGTGGCATCACACACCTGTACTCCTGGTACTTGGGAGGCTGAGACCCAAGGATCACGGTTCGTGGACAGCCTCAGCTACTTAGTGAGGCCCTCTGCAACTCAGTGAGACACGGTTTCAAAATAAAGAATAAAAAACAGGGCAGGGGGTGTAGTTTGGAGGTCGAATGCCCCTGGGTTCCATCTCCAGACCTGAAAAAAAAAAAAAAAAAAAGGAATTTTCACATGCACACACTGCAACCCAGACTCAGTGAGTAGCTACCACCCAGGCAGAACGTCCCAGTCCACCCAGGAGCTCCCCTTCCTATCTCCTTGGAGCTGCAGACAGGCTGTGCCCAGTTGGTTTGTTGTCCATTTGCTGGAGACTGAATCTGGTTGCCCAGAACTTGACGTGCTGCCTTTGGTGTGGCTTTAGCTGGAGACAGGGTCTTTAGCAAATAGCTAAAGCTAATGAAGTCCTAAGGGCGGGACCCTAACCCAACAGGACTGGAGTCCTTATGAGAAGAAAAGGGGCCAGAGCTCAGTCTAGGAGCACACAGGAAGCCGGGAGCACACGGGAAGCCCGGAGCACACGGGAAGCGGGGGAGCATGCGGGAAGCCGGGGGCACACGGTGAGGCGGGCCGTCCGCGCGCCAGGGCACCTCAGAACACAACCAGCCTGCCCACACCCTCATCTCAGGTGTCCCTGCCCTGGACCTGCCGGGGAATGCACTTCTGTTATTTAAGCCAGTCCCTTTAGATATGTTGTTATGGCAGCGTGAGCAGACTAATACACCACGTGGCCTTACCAAGAACATAGAGAGAAGAAATAGTCAACAGCGAAGCAGCGCTGGTGGGATCTGAGCCACCAACCATGCCAGTGACCTGTGCCAGCCTGGGGATGGCGCTATCAGGGGCCTGGGGGTCAGCCTGGCGTGGACAGACCACAAGGAGACGCTTGATCTGTTTGGAACTGTAGTTAAATGTCAGCCGACAGCCTCTTACCCACCTGTCTCTGAGGAAGCCTCCTAGGCCCCGCCACCGCAGCCTCTTCCTCTCCTCTGATCTTGAGATCACTAACGCCAGGCCCTTGGCGCGCGAGTGGGAGTTTCACCTTCTAACACAAGCTTGGGGCTTCACATTTTCCCAATTTCTTCCTTCCTTCTTTCCTTCCTCCCTCCCTTCCTCTTTCTTTCTTTCTTTCTTTCTTTCTTTCTTTCTTTCTTTCTTTCTTTCTTTCTTTCTTTTCTTTCTCTCTCCTCTCTTTCTTTCTCTCCTCTCTTTCTTTCTTTTCTTTCTTTCTCTCTTCTTTCTATCTTTCTTTCTTTTCTTTCTGCAGTACTGGAGACGGAACCCAGAGGCATTCTTCTTCCAAGCTACACCCCCAGCCCTATGTTTTATTCTTTATTTTGACACAGGGTCTCACTGAGTTAAAGGGTTTCACTAAGTAGCTAAGGCTGGCCACAAACTGCAATTCTCCTGTTTCAGCCTCCCAAATGCTGGGATTACAAGCGTGTACCACCACGCCCGGACTCCAACTTAATAGAAATGCTGAAGCCACCTTTTAACACACACACACACACACACACACACACACACACACACACACCCTTCCCCACCTTGTTTCAGCCCTGCTTTTTTCTTTTCAGCTCCAGCCCCACCTCTCCCACAGGGACCTCAAACTCAAAGGTGAGAATTCACCCTCCTCCGCCCAAGCCCTGGGCAGCGCCAGGCTCACCTCCTACCCAGTTAACTGCTCCCAGGTGGCCCTGCCACCCACCCTCTGGGTACCACAGCATCTTCCCAGAGCAAATCTCGTCTCCACACTCTGCATTCCGCTCCCTGGCTCCCACTGTCCTGGGGTGCAGGCGGCTCCTACTGATGTCTAGCAGTGGCCCACTGCACCCCAGCTGGCATCTTCCTCTAGCCTCTGGGCCTCAGCGCTTGCTGTCTCTTCTCTGGCCCCTTCTCCACCCCATCCTCCTGTTCCCCTAGGCTGGTTTTCCTATCTCACTCTCTCTAGCAACTCCTCTGTGTCCCTAACCCCTCACTAAGAGAGGGGTGCCCATCACCCATGAGTTGGGCAGCGTGCTAATAGAGTCTTCAGATGGATGCTGTTGAAGCCAGGCGTGGTGATGCCAGCCTGTAATCCCAGTACTTGAAGGGCTGAGACAGGGAGATCACAGGTTTAAGGATAGACTCGGCAACTTAATGAGACCCTGTTACCAAATAAAAACTAAGAGGAGCCAGGTGTGGTGGCACATGCTTGTAATCCCTGCGCTTGGGAGGCTGAGACAGGAGGATCGCACAGGTTCAAAGCCAGCCTCAGCTACTGAGTGAGGCTCTCAGCAACTTAGTGAGATCCTGTTTCCAAATAAAGTATAAAATAGGTCTGGGAGTATAGCCTGGAGGTAGAAAGCCTCTGGGTTCCACCTCCAGTACCACACACACAAAAAAATAAATAAATAAAATAAATAAATAAATAAAAAACTAAGAGGGCTGGGGTGTAGAAATAGAATTTTTGGAAATAGAATGCCCCTGTGTTCAATCACACACACACACACACACACACACACACACACACAGCAAAAAGCAAAAAAAAAAAAAAAAAAAGAAAAACAATGATAGTTAAGCTGACTGTGAGGCTGAGACAAGAGGATCACAGTTCAAACAGCCTTGGCAATTTAGCAAACCTCTCATCAATATAGCAAGATCTTGTTAAAAAATCAAAAGGAAGCCAGGCATGGTGGCACATACTTGTAATCCCAGTACTTGGGAGGCTGAAACAGGAGGATCGTAGGTTCGAAGCCAGCCTCAGCAGCTTAGTGAGGTTCTCAGCAATTTAGTGAGACCCTGTTTCCAAATAAAATATAAAATAGAGCGGGGGTATAGTCCAGAGGTAGAAGGCCGTTGGTTCCACCCAGTACCACATACATACACACACACACAAAAAAAAAAAAAAAAAAAAATTCAAAAGAGCTGGGGTTATAGCTTAGAGGTAGAATTCCTCTGGGTTCAATATTCAGTACTACAAAAAAAAAAATCAATAGTTACATAAGCGGAGTATTTAGAACTACAGAAATAAACACTGACATACAACTTAGAATGGGCCCGTCACAGGACTGCACGAGGGAACTATTACCACTGAACTAATGTTTAGAGCACAGTTAACGAATAACAATTAAATTAGGGAAATAAGTCAAGCACATCAAATTAGGGCTGCTTTGCAGTGGGCAGGAGGGCAGACCCACCCCGAGCATCCCTGGGACCTCGGAGCACAGTCTGAGACTGGAAAATCATGCTCTCAAGCACGTCCTGCGATCCCAATAATGGGAGGCTGAGACAGGAGGGTCACAGGTTCTGTTTCAAATAAAATAAAATAGGGCTGAGTGTAGCTCAGAGGCAGAACACCCCTGGGTTTCCTCTTCAGTTCCACAAAACAGACAAAAAAAAAAAAAAAAAACCCAAAACAAAAAATTTCTCTGGAAACAGCAAGAATCATCGAACACTGTGGCTGAGAAATCACCACTTGGACAAGAGCACTCTGTGACTTCTCTGTGTTGTGGTTCAGTCGATCCCGGGAGGGCGGCAGGGCCTGAGCTCTGAGGCCCCCTGGTCCCCCGGGAGGGCCCTCCATAGAGATTCAGAGAGGGTGTCCCTGGAAGAAGTCAAAGAAAAAGCTCTGCTCCCACAGCCGTCTCTGACAACATGTCAAAAATCTTGGCCATATTAAATCACAGAAACTACACATTTTGATTCAGTTCATCCTGGGCCAAATTTTTCCAAAGTCTCAGCGGTGTCGGGGCCTGATGCATATTCTAGCATCTTCAGATTGGGAAGAGGCTGTGCAGAGACGCTAGCACAGCGCCTGCGCCGGCAAAGCCTTTCTCGCGAGCCATGGAGAACAGGGACATCTTTTTACCATCCTGTTTCACAGCCACAGGTGAAACTAATCTTTGGTAAGCCAGGAGAGGGCTGTGTGCAGGAGCTTCCCCGGGGATTTCTGGGAAGAACTCTTTTTGTGGGGCTCCTAACAGGGATGCTTTATAAACATAGTTTTCTTTTTCATTTCATTTCATTTATTTGTGTGTGTGTGTGTCTGTGTGTGTGTGTGTGTGTGTGTGTGTGTGTGTGTGTGTGTGTGGTACTGGGATTGAACCAAGAGGCATTCTACCTCCCTGCTACACCCCCAGTCTTTCTTATTTATTTACTTATTTATTTATTTATTTATTTTATTTTTTTTGCGGGTCTGGGGATGGAACCCAGAGGCATTTGACCTCCGAGCTACACCCCCTGCCCTATTTTTTATTTATTTATTTATTTATTTTTATTGGTGCACTGTATTCATACATCATAGTGGGATACAAACTTTTGTAGACATACATGCACACATCGCCCAGTCAGCCCCCACCCGATCCCCACCCCATTCTCTCCCCATCCCTCCCTCCCATGCTTGGTTTAGTGGTTGACATCTAGTATTATAGCAATTTATCCATAATTAAAAATGATAATCTCACATAACAGTTTCATTTGTCTGATACCAAGCTTTTGATGACTTAAACATAACATTTCAATATTTCTTTTTACTTTCTTTCTTACCAGAGAATATTTTTTTTCTATTTTTTAGGTGAAACTATCATATATTTATATATTTATTTTTCAGAAAAAAAATCTATCCTAATATGGAATATGGACTCTAGATACCCAAAATGATCTCGAAAAAGAACAAAGCTAGAAGATATATATTTTCTGATTTCAAACCATATAAAGCTACAATAATTGAAACAGTGTAGCACTATTCTAAAGGCAGATATATAAACCATTGGAGTTAAATACAAGCCTAGAGCTAAATTCTTCCCTATATTGTCAAGTTTTTTTTTGACAAGGTTTCCACGAACATTTGGTGGTGGAAATAATAATCTTTTAACTAAATATTGTTGAAACATAATAATTACATGGAAAAGAATAAAGTTGGACCCTTACCTAATCCCATATACAAATATTAACTCAAAATAGATAAAAGACCTAAATATAAATCTTAAGACTATAAACTTTTAGGAGAAAATCTGGGTCATAAAACCTCACAACATTGAAATTGGCAGTGATTTCTTGGATATGATTTCAATGGCACAGGCAACAGAAGAGTATACAAACTCCCTAAAAAATAAAAAAAAAATATTGTATATCCAAAGACAATGTAAACAGAGTTAAAAGTTACTAATAGAATTGGATAAAATATTTCCAAATGCTATATCTGAAGGTATATTGATATTCCAACTAGAAATCCTAAAAATTAACAACAATAAAGGCAAACAATACCATTTAGAGATAGGTAAAAGACTAACATAAGTAATGAATCTCCACAGATAACCAATCTTAGTTGACTGTTGGATGGAAACTCTTGTTTCTCTGGTTCTGGTGTGTGTTACCTATTTCTTCTTTGTAGATAATCTCTTTGAGTATTTTCTCTAGTGCTGGGTTTTGTTGTTTTTTTTTTTTTTTAGTGGTACTGGGGTTCCTGGAAGCCCTTCTACCTCCGGGCTACACTCCCAGACCTCTTTTTACATTTTATATTTGGAAACAGGGTCTCCTAAGCCAGCGCGCACGGCTGGCTTCGAACCTGTGAGATCCTCCTGTCTCTGCCTCCCAAGCACGGGGATTACAAGCGTGCGCCACCACGCCCGGCTCTAGTGCTGGTTTTGAAGACATAAATTCCTTCAGTTTCTGTTTGTCATGGAAGCTTCTTATTTCTCCATCTAATTTGATAGAAAGTTTTGCTGGGTAGGAAATTTTTGGCTGGAAGTTGTTTTCTTTCAGAGTTTGGAATATGTTACTCCAAGCCCTTCTGGCTCTCATGACTTGGTTTGGGAAGTCTGGAGTGATTCTAATTGGTTTGCCTCTGAATGTCACTTGGCCCTTTGTTTTTGTTGCCTTTAAGATTCTCTGCTTGGCTTCCACATTGGTCATTTTGACAATTATGTGGCGTGGGGATCCTCTTCTCCGATCCTGTCTAAAGGGAGTTCTATAAGTTTCCTGGATCTGTGTATCAACCTCTTGCTCTATGTTTGGAAAATTTTCTGCTATTACTTCCTTGAAGAGATTGTTGATCCCTTTGGTATCACTTTCTTTTCCCTCCTCTATTCCAATTATTCTTAGGTTAGCTCTCTTAAAATGGGCCCATATTTCTTCAATATCAGATTCCTGCTGTCGGATATTTTTTCCTAGATTAGAAACTATGCATTCATTTTTGGAATGATCATCTTCTAAGAGCGAGATTCTGTTCTCCATGTGGTCTAATCGGTTGTTTGTGCTTTGAATTGAGGCCTTTACTTCATTAATTGCATCCTTTATCTCTTTTTGGCTCTCTCTGAGTTCTTTTCGAAGCACCTCTATTATTTCTACAGTTATTTTCCTGATTTGATCTTCTAGAAATCTCTGATTTTCTGTTTTATCGGGTTCTGATGTTGTGGGGTTGTGGGCGTTCATTGCTCTAGTATTATTCCTCTTTCCCATGATTTCGGAAGTTTGTGCCTTCTCTGGGTTCTTCCCTTGGGTCACTATGACTTCACTTAAGGTGCTCTGGATCTCGAGTCAGTAGTATCTCAGACCCCACTCCTCCTTTACTGGGTTGTATCACAGAGTCTCCGACCCAGAGAGTCGATAGAGGCTGCTTTAGACTGTGGGGGGTGCCAGGTTGCACGTTCTCTTATGGTGTGATATATCTGCCCGCCACTCCCCCACTGGGTCAAGTCCCTTTGACTCACTGTTCTTGAGTACGCAGATGTAGCTGTACTGGATTCAGTGAATTCTCTGCTGCTGCTGTCGGTGGCAATACGGCGCCGCTGCTACGCCCTCGGTCGTGAGGCTGACGTATTTTTCTTGGTTTTGATTTCCACTCTGAATCCCTGCAGTGTGTGCTGAGCTCAGCCACTGAGAGCTTTAGATTTTACCTGCGGCGAGAAATCCCGCCTGGCTGTTCCGCAGCGGCTCACCTCGGCTTGCTGTAGCCGTCTGGTGAATTTGCCGCTGCCGCCGGCAATATGGCGCTGCTGCCACGTGTTCGGGCGTGAGGCCGGTGTATCTCCTCTGTGGCTCTGAGCTCTGTTCTCAGTCCGCTTTCTCTCTGGAGCCTGGTGATTTTTTTGTTTCTCTGGTGATGGTGTTTTCTGGCTATGAAAGGCGCTGATTGGACTTCCGGGAAGATGGCGACCGAGAAAAGCGGGGCTTAAGAGTCCCGCTAACAACCAATCTCCATTACCACAAAAAGAGCGCCTTTCATAGCCAGAAAGCACCATCACCAGAAAAACAAAAAAAACCACCAGGCTCCAGAGAGAAAGCGGACTGAGAACAGAGCTCAGGGCCACAGAGGAGACACACGTGCCCGAGGACGCAGCAGCAGCGCCATACTGCCGGCGGCAGCGGCGAACTCAACGGACGGCTACAGCAAGCCAGGTGAGCCGCTGCGGAACAGCCAGGCGGGATCTTTCAGCGCAGACAGCATTTAAAGCTCCCAGTGGCTGAGCTCAGCACACGCTGCAGGGATTCAGAGTGGAAATCAAAACCAGAGAAGAAAAATACGCCAGCCTCATGGCCGAGGGCGTGGCAGAGGCGCCATATTGCCACCGGCGGCGGCAGCAGCAGTGAATTCACCGAGTCCAGTACAGCTACATCTGCGTACTCAAGAACAGTGAGTCAAATTGCGGGCCACAGAGGAGAAATCGCAGTATTGGGCCTCCTGGGACTTGACCCAGTGAGGGAGTGGTGGTGGCAGAGATATCACACCATAGGAGAACGTGCAACCTGCCCCCCCCCCATAGTTTAAAGCAGCCTCTATCGACTACCTGGGTCGGAGACTCTGTGATACAACCCAGTAAAAGAGTAGTGGGGTCTGAGATAATACAGACTCGAGATCCAGAGCACCTTAAGTGAAGCCATAGTGACCCAAGGGAAGAACCCAGAGAAGGCACAAACCTCCGAAATCATGGGAAAGAGGAATAACACTGGAGTAATGAATGTGCACAACCCCACAACATCAGAACCTGATAAAACAGAAAATCAGAGATTTCTAGAAGATCAAATCAGGAAAATAACTGTAGAAATAATAGAGGTGCTTTGAAAAGAACTCAGAGAGAGCCAAAAAGAGATAAAGGATGCAATTAATGAAGTAAAGGCTTCAATTCAAAGCACAAACAAACGATTAGACCACATGGAGAACAGAATCTCGCTCTTAGAAGATGAGCAATCCAAAAATGAACTCATAGTTTCTAATCTAGAAAAAAATATCCAACAGCAGGAATCTGACATTGAAGAAATATGGGCCCATCTTAAGAGAGCTAACCTAAGAATAATTGGAATAGAGGAGGGAAAAGAAAGTGATACCAAAGGGATCAACAATCTCTTCAAGGAAGTAATAGCAGAAAATTTTCCAAATATAGAGCAAGAGGTTGATACACAGATCCAGGAAACTTATAGAACTCCCTTTAGACAGGATCGGAGAAGAGGATCCCCACGCCATATAATTGTCAAAATGACCAATGTGGAAGCCAAGCAGAGAATCTTAAAGGCAACAAAAACAAAGGGCCAACTGACATTCAGAGGCAAACCAATTAGAATCACTCCAGACTTCCCAAACCAAGTCATGAGAGCCAGAAGGGCTTGGAGTAACATATTCCAAACTCTGAAAGAAAACAACTTCCAGCCAAAAATTTCCTATCCAGCAAAACTTTCTATCAAATTAGATGGAGAAATAAGAAGCTTCCATGACAAACAGAAACTGAAGGAATTTATGTCTTCAAAACCAGCGCTAGAGAAAATACTCAAAGAGATTAACTACAAAGAAGAAATAGGTAACACACTCACCAGAACCAGAGAAACAAGAGTTTCCATCCAACAGACAACTAAGATTGGTTATCTGTGGAGATTCATTATTTATGTTAGTCTTTTACCTATCTCTAAGTTGTATTGTTTGCCTTTATTGTTGTTAATTTTTAGGATTTCTAGTTGGAATATTAATATACCTTCAGATATAGCATTTGGAAATATTTTATCCAATTCTATTAGTAACTTTTAACTCTGTTTACATTGTCTTTGGATATACAATATTTTCTTTTATTTTTTAGGGAGTTTGTATATTCTTCTGTTGCCTGTGCCATTGAAATCATATCCAAGAAATCACTGCCAATTTCAATGTTGTGAGGTTTTATGACCCAGATTTTCTCCTAAAAGTTTATAGTCTTAAGATTTATATTTAGGTCTTTTATCTATTTTGAGTTAATACTTGTATATGGGATTAGGTAAAGGTCCAATTTTATTCTTTTCCATGTAATTATTATTTTTCAACAATATTTAGTTAAAAGATTATTATTTCCACCACCAAATGTTCGTGGAAACCTTGTCAAAAATAACTTGACAATATAGGGAAGAATTTAGCTCTAGGCTTGTATTTAACTCCAATGGTCTATATATCTGCCTTTAGAACCGTACTACACTGTTTCAATTATTGTAGCTTTATATGGTTTGAAATCAGAAAATATATATCTGCTAGCTTTGTTCTTTTTCAAGATCGTTTTGGGTATCTAGAATTCATATTCCATATTAGGATAGATTTTTTTCTGAAAAATAAATATATAAATATATGATAGTTTCACCTAAAAAAACAGAAAAAAATATGCTCTAGTAAGAAAGAAAGCAAAAAGAAATATTGAAATGCTATCTTTAAATCATCAAACGCTTGGTATCAGACAAATGAAACTGTTATGTGAGATTATCATTTTTAATTTTGGATAAATTGCTATAATACTAGATGTCAACCACTAAGCCAAGCATGGGAAGGAGGGATGGGGAGAGAATGGGGTGGGGATCGGGTGGGGGCTGACTGGGCGATGTGTGCATGTATGTCTACAAAAGTTTGTATCCCACTATGATATATGAATACAGTGCACCAATAAAATAAAATTAAAAAAAAAAAAAGAAAGGCGCTGATTTTGTGGTAATGGAGATTGGTTGTTAGTGGGGCTCTTAAGCCCCGCTTTTCTCAGTCGCCATCTTCCCAGAAGTGTCCTATTTTTTATTCTTTATTTTGAAACCAGGTCTCACTGAGTTGCAGAGGTCTCACTAAGTAGCTGAGGCTGTCCGTGAACCTCGATCCTCTTATTTATTTATTTATTTATTTATTTATTTATTTATTGGTACTGGGGATGGAACCCAGAGACATTCTACCTCTGAGCTACACCTCCAGCCCTATTTTTCATTCTTTATTTTGAAACAGGGTCTCACTGAGTTGCAAAGTGCCTCACTGAGGCTGTTTGCAAACTGCGATCCTCTAGTCTCAGCCTCCCAAATCTATTTTTTATTCTTTATTCTTTATTTTGAAACAGGGTCTCACTAAACTGCAGAGAGCCTAAGTAGCTGAGGTTGACTGTGAACCTGTGATCCTCCTGTCTCAGCCTCCCAAGTACTAGGATTATAGGCATGTGCAACTGTGGCCAGCATTAATTTATTTTTATAAATTTGGTGGTACTAGGGATGGAACCCAGGGGCCTTCTACCTCTGGGCTACACTCCCAGACCTATTTTATTTCTTATTTGGAAACAGGGTCTCACTAAATTGCTGAGGCTGGCCTTGACTCTGCAATCTGCCTCTTTTAGCCTCACAATACTAGGATTATAAATGTGTACCACCATGCCCAGCTTAATTTTTTTTGTGTGTGGTACTGGGGGTGGAACCCAGGGGCCTTCTACCTCTGGGCTATACTCCCAGACCTATTTTATATTTTATTTGGAAACAGGGTCTCACTAAGTTGCTGAGAGCCTCACTGAGTAGCTGAGGCCGGCTTCAAACCCGTGTGATCCTTCTGTCTCAGCCTCCCAAGCGTGGGGATTACAAGCGTGCGCCACCATGCTCAGATAATTATTTTTTTGTGTGTGTTTGCGGTACTGGGGATGAAACTTGGGGGCATTTTACCTCTGAGCTACTTCCTCAGACTTACAGTTTTTTTTATTCTTTATTTTGAAATAGGGTCTCACTAGGTGCAGAGGGCCTCACTAAGTAGCTGAGGCTGGCAGCAAACCTGTGATCCTCCTGTCTCAGCCTCCCGAGTACCAGGGTTACAAGTGTGTGCCACCACACCCAGCTTTAATTTAATTTTTAAGACTGTTTAGAATAGTTTTTGGTTCACAGCAGAATAAAGAGGCAGGTATAGGAGTTCCCATCCACCCCTGCAGCCTCCCCCACAGGCGGTCTGTGTGTTCTGTTCAGTGAACCACACTGACAGGTCATTTTGCAAGCCCATAGTTTACGTGTGGGTTCGTGCTCCGTGTATTTCCCATGGGCTTACACAGATGTATCCTGCCATGTGCACCCCTGTAATATCACACATATGTTCACTGCCCTCGATAGACACTGCTTTTGAGGCTGTGGAATGGGGACACCTAGAGATGGGTCAGTTAGTGTGGGCGGGCACCACAGTTGTCCGGGACATGAACAGACCGGCTGGTCTGTGTGCGGGGGTGGTGTGAGCAGATGGGGAGAGCGGATGTTGGGGGAGACAAGGATGAGAGGTCTCTGTCCTGAGAGACAGAGACAGCTGGAGGCAGAGTCAGAACGAGAGAAGACGGAGGGCGAGAGGCAGGGGCACAGGGGGAGAGGGCCGGGGGGAGGCTGAGGGAGATACGAAGCCCCTGCTCTGGCTGCCCCGTGTCTGGTTCTCAGCCCAGGAGGATGGCGCCTGGCCCTGCCACCATCAGACAGCACCCACAAAAGTGTGTGTGGTACTAGGGGTTGAATCCGGGAGCATGCTTAGCCCCAGACCTATTTTTAAATTTTGCAACAGGGTCTCACGAAGTTGCTGAAACTGGTCTCCAACCTGTGACCCTCCTGCCTCAGCCTCCCAAACACTAGGACTACAGGCCTGTAACACTGCCCAATGCACACCCATCCTTCCTTCCCCTCCTCCCTCCTTTCTTTCTTTCTTTCTTTCTTTCTTTCTTTCTTTCTTTCTTTCTTTCTTTCTTTCTTTCTTTCTCTTCCTCCTCCTCTTCCTCCTCCTCCTCTTCTCCTTTTCCTTCTTCTCCTTCTTCTGTTTTTGTGGTGCTGGGGGTTGAACCCAGGGGCCTTCTACCTCCAAGTTACACCCCCAGTCTGATTTTTTTTTCAGTACTGGGGATGAAACCCAGGGGCCTTCTACCTCTGAGCTACACTCTCAGCCCTATTTTCCATATTTTTTTTTTTTTGAAACAGGGTCTCACTGAGCTGTGAAGGGCTTCGCTAATTAGCTGAGGCTGTCCACGAACTGCGATCCTACAGTCTCCACCTCCTGAATGTTGGGATTGCAAGAGGGCATCACCACGCCCAGCCTATTCTTTATTTTGAAACAGAATCTCCTAAGTTGCAGAGGGCCTCACTAAGTAGCTAAGGCTGTCTAGAACCCAGATCCTCCTTTCTTAGCCTCCCAAGTACTGGGATTACAAGCATGAGCCACCACACCCGGCTCCCTCTCCCTCCCTCCCTCCCTCCCTCCCTCCCTCCCTTCCTTCCTTTTTCTTTCTTTCTTTTTGTATGTGTATGATACTGGAGACTGAACCCAGAAGCATTCTGTCTTTGAGCTACACCTCCCAGTTCTATTTTATTTTTACTTTGAAACAAGGTCTTGCTAGATTGATGAGAGTCTCACTACTTGCTGAGGCTGTCCTCGAACCTGCAATCCTCCTATCTTAGCCTTCCAAGTACTAGAATGATAGGCCTGCACACCACACCCAGCTGCAAATCCCCCTTTCTTATCCTGGAGGAAGGACTCTGCCCCTTGCGTCTGCCACTCCTGGGTGAGTCAGCTGCCAGACACAGCACAGGCTCTGGGGGCTGGGGCTGCTGTTTTGTGTCTGTTCCGGTAATTTATTTTTATCCTTTTTTGGGGCTGGGGTGGGCACCCAGTGCTTTTCCCCCACAAAGGGATGTGAACTGGCAAGTCAGCCAGGATAATAAACTTGTTAAGCAGGTCTCTTTGTTCAGATCCCTATTTTCCCCTCTCTCCAGTCATGGAGTCAACGCTGCTGTGGGAGTGACACTGAAGTGACTGGGTTTTTATTTTTGTCCCCAAGGTACAAGAAGTACTGCCTACCTCCCGGGGTGCACAGGGACACGGGGCGCAGGGCCGTGTCTCTGCAGCGACAGCCCCGACAGCCCCGCCGGGGTGGGTGGCTGATCCCGCCCCTCAACTTGCTTCACAGTAGCTGCTCCATGGGGCAGTTGAGCTGCTGTTCCCTGGCGGTGGGTCCCAGGCGCAGGGTGGTGGCACCGAGCGGGACTGAGGCCTGGCGAGGGGCTCCTCCGCCTCCTCCATGAGGCTGCTGTGACAGCACTGGGAGAGGCTGGGCTGGGCGGCAGGCTCTGCGCTGGGCTAAGGAGGAGGGGATGGGTCGCTGTGGGCTCAGAGGAGCCCAGCTTACAATGTTGGAGCCAGAAAGACCTGAGACTGGGGCCAGGGCAGCCCTTCCCGTCACAGGGAGCCTGCCATGGGCCAAAAGGCCTCCTCTCCCCCCTTCCCACCCTCTCCCTTCACTTCTGGGGCTGCTGTACCCTCAAGTCCCTGAACTGCTTGTGCTGGTGCAGCGTCCACCCAAGCCCCGCCCAGCGGCCCTTAGGGATGCAGGGCCCCCAAGGACCTGCTGGTCCTGCAGCAGAGGCTGAGCTGCCCTCTGGCTGCGGACGCAGCCATCTCCCCGCATCCCAGGGGGAGAGCGCAGGCCGTCAGTGGTGGTGGGTGCGGGTGCGGGTGCAGTCTCTCCTTGGGTCTCTGCATGCCATGGAGGGTTGCGAGGCCGTCTCTTGAGTTCTCAGGCCACAGGCTTCCTTCCATCCTCTCCCCTGGGGCTGACATCACCCCTGGCCTTGAGAGTCCCCACGACATGTTTCCTTGAGATTTGATGGTTTTCACTTCACCATCTGAGGCATCAACTCCTCTGTGAGAGACAGTCAAGGCTGTCTCAGTCATTAACATCTTTAAAAGTTGTCTAAGTTTTTTTTTCTTTGTTTCTTTTGTGTTTGAAATGTGAGAGAAGTCTTTATTTTTATACTATGCTCAAACATTTCACCAAGCTAGCTGGGCCTGGTGGCTCACACCTATAATCCCAGGATTTAGGAGACTGAGACAAGGAGGATCACAGGTTCACAGCCAGCCCCAGCAACTTAGAGAGGCTTTCGGCAAATTACTGAGATCTTGTTTCTCTTTCTTTCTTTCTTTCTTTCTTTCTTTCTTTCTTTCTTTCTTTTTCTTTTTCAGTACTGCGGATAGAACCCAAGGGCATTGTACCTCTAAGCTACACCCCCAGCCCTATTTTTTAGTCTTTATTTTATTTTATTTATTTATTTTTGGTGGTAATGGGGATAGAACCCTTCTACCTCCAAGCTACACTCCCAGACCTATTTTATATTTTATTTGGAAACAGTGTCTCTTAAGCCAGCGAGGCTGGCTTCAAACCTGCGCCATCCTCCTGTCTCTGCCCCCCAAGCATGGAGATTACAAGCGTGCGCCACCACACCAGGCTAGTCTTTATTTTTGAAACAGGGTCTTACTGAGTTGCAAAGGGCCTCACCAAGTAGCTGAGGCTGGACGTGAACCTGTGATCCTCTGGTCTCCACCTCCCGAATGCTGGAATTACAAGTGTGCACCACCACGCCTGGCCTGAGATCTTGTTTCTAAATTAAAAATAAAATAGAGCTGGGAGTGTACTTGGAGGTAGCACGGCCCTGCGTTCAATCCCCAGCACCACAAAAATATATATAGAAAGGAAGGAAAGAAGAAAAGAAAAGAAAGAAGGCATCTCACTAAGTTTCTGGGGGTCTCAGACATTAAGTTGCTGAGGCTGGCCTTGAACTTGTGATCCTCCTGTCCTGGCCTCCCAAGTCCTGGGGTTCCAGGCCCCCATGCCTGGCTCCTGACAGCCTGGCACTGCCCTGATTTCTCCTAATCTCTTCATTATTGTCCCCACCATTTGCCACAGAGGTTCCTCTTGTCTGTCTTCTGTTGAGTAATCCAATTTCCTGCGAGCCTGTTGGCAATGGCTCCGGGGAGCTCACCTGATGAAGCACCCACTTCTCCCCAACCGCGCTTCTCTTGTCTCCTTGAGAATAGGTAATACTGAGCCCTAGAATCTTCTTGTCCTTCGTGGGAGAGCTCTGTCTCCGAGTGTAGGACTATCGATAGGCTTCTGCTGCTTTCTTCTTTTACATCTGTGCTCAGGGCTTTCACGCTGGGATCAGATTAATTTTCTTCCTCTTTTATTTAGACTTCCCTGCAATTCATGTGTAAATCAAATACGAGCAAGTGGATGCTTTAAAACGCCGCTTAACCTTGCAGTGTATATGTGTTCAAAAGAGAGGCGTGGGGAGGAGAGAGGAGCGGAGGGAGGAGAGGGGATGGGGACGGACTCTGGCTGTCCCGAAGCCCGCAGACAACGGGGTGGCGGGACCCTCCTCCCTCGGCGGCCTCACGTGGGCCCACGCGCCTCGGAGCACCTCGTCAGGAGACGCGTGACTCCAATCGCTGAGGATCTGCATTTTTCAAACAACATGACCCATAAAGCACACCATCTACTTCATCTGGTGCCCAACCATAGAAACAGCCATCTGTCCCCTTTTTGGAATTAAAAAAACAAAACAAAACTAGCTGAGCTGGATTCTTGACTGGTGGTACTGTATAGTACAGAAGTTTTGGGGACAATTTAAGGAATTTTAATATGAGTAGTTCTTACCAGATGGGATGAAGTCTTACAGAGATGTTCAAATCAGTCCTCACTAAGATGTGACCCCGTAGCCAGACGTGGTGTCACATACTTGTAATCCCAGTACTTGGGAAGCTGAGACAGGAGGATCGCAGGTTCAAAGCCAGCCTTGGCAGCTTAGTGAGGCTCTCCGCAACTTAGCAAGACTCTGTTCCCAAATAAAAAACAAAATCGGGGGCTGGGCATGCTGGTGCACACTTGTAATTCCAGCATTCGGGAGGCTGAGACTGGAGGACTGCAGTTCAAGGACAGCCTCAGCTACTTAGTGAGGCCCTCCGTAACTCAGTGAGACCCTGTTTCAAAAAAAAAATTAAAAAAAATTGGGCTGGGGGTGTAGCTCGGAGGTAGAATGCGCCTGGGTTCCATCCTCAGTACCACAAAAATAAAATAAAATAAAAATAAAATAAAATTGGTCTGGGATATATAGCCCAAAGGTAGAAGGCCCCTGGGTTCCACCGCCAGTACCCCCCCCCCCCACACACACACACAGATGTGACTCCATTGCTCCAGATTGGCTGCACCGCTCTGACTGGCTAAGGAGACTGGCACCTCTACTCAGCCTCCAGCATATAGACCCCTGACAATCGGTGGCATGGCTTGGTGCTAACAGAAGAGACAAGACAAACAGGTTCTTCTTTCCTAGGACAGGAACTTGAAAATAGCTAAAGAATGAGACAGCCGCAGGAGCTGGGGCTTGACCGTCACGCGCTGTCATTCTGTGCTCTGCTGCGGGTTACTGTTCCATCGTGCGTGCGTGTGTGTGTGCTGCTGGGGATTGAACCCAGGGGTGTTCTACCTGCAAGTTATACCCCCAGCCCGATTTTATTTTTTATTTGGAAACGGCCTGAGTTGCCTGACGTCTTCAAACCTGAGAACCTTTTGTCTCAGCCTCCCAAGTCCTGGGATTACAGGAAGCTCCTTTGCCTGTGCACGCCCCACTGATGGGACTCTTCACCCTCTTTTAATCTATGGGGCCACGGTGATGCCACGGTCCGTCACTGACCCACGCCTCCTTCTGTGCCCGTGGCTCTTTTCTGATGCTGTTGGTAAGTCGAAGGACGAAAGAAGCGGATGATGGCGCTAAGCAGCTCTCGCTGCAGCCTGCAGAGGGTTTTTAACGGGTGCGTTACAGTCTCACGTCATAACGTGCATGGTGTTGACAATGGCGTACATTCACACAGTCCTCGCGCCCGCCCCATTCCCTCCCTCCCGACACCGGAGTCCAGGTTCACAATGTCATATTCACATGTATACACACAGTCGCGGGTAGCATGTCCACGAATGAACCTCAGCCTTCTTCTCCCCTCCCCTTCCTCCCTGGCTCCACTGAGGAGCTCCTCCATTATCTGGGGTCCCTCTGGTTTCCCAAATACAGCCTAGCTCGAGCATATCAGAGAAAATCCATGTCCCTTCTCTTTCTGTGCCTGGCTGATCTCACTTAACATAATGTCCTCCAGGTCTTCCCATCTTCTTACGAATGACATGGTTTTGTTCTTTATTGCTGTGGAGGCTTTACACATCCTCCACCCTCTTCGGCTCCCCTAGGCACGGAACACACGTCCTGTGCTGAGAATTCCCCACTGGTGAGCTCACGCCCCCCTGTGGTGGACACCGGGATCGCTCCCTTATCTTGCAGCGATGCCCATAGGTGGTGGACTTCTCTGTGCTCAGGACAGGGCCCATCTGGGCGCAGGCATCCCTCGGAGGCTCCACCACGGCAAGAACTGCTCCAGTAACCGGCCTCCAAGCCTGCCCTCAGGGCGTCCCAAGGTTACATGAGGCACCTTATGTCTTTTTTTTTTTTTTTTCCAGTACCAGGGATTGAACTCAGCGGCATTCTACCTCTGACCTGTACCCCAGTTCTATTTTTTATTCTTTATTTTGAAACATTAAAACAGGGTCTCACTGAGTTGCAGAGGGCCTCACTAAGTAGCCGAGGCTATCTGCAAACCAAGATCTTCTGTCTCAGCCTCCGAAATGCTGGGATTACACGCGTGCACCAACATGCCAGACTAGAACTTTTCCATTTTTATGAGGTAAGATCTGTTTTTCCGTTAGGGCTTCTACATTTTTCTTAGAAAAGTTTTCTCTACTCCAGAAATATAATAATATTATATCATACTGTTTCTAGGACCTCAAGAATTCTGTTGGGTAGTGATGCCAAATTGTCTTTCAGAAAGGCTGTACCAATTTACACCCCACTGACAGCATCCCCGCAGCCAGTGCCCCACACCCTCACCAGCCCTGAGCAGAGGTGGCCTTTTAGAACCTTTGCTGCGGAGCCGGGCGTGGTGGTGCGTGCTTGTAACCTCAGTACTCGGGAGGCTGAGACAGAAGGGTCACAGGTTCTCAGCCAGCCTCCGCTACTTAGGCCTTTTGTAACTTAACGAGAGCCTGTTTCAAAATAAAGAATAAAAAACAGGGCTGGGGATGTAGCTTGGAGGTAGATGCCCCTGGGTTAAGTCCCCAGTATCACAAAATAAATAAATAAGTAATCAATCGATCAAACCTTTGCTGAGTTGGGTGTGGCGGCACATGCCTGTCCTCCCAGTGTTTGGGAGGCTGAGCAAGGAGAAGCTCGGGTTCAAAATCATTCTCAGCAACTTAATGAGACCCTGAGCAACTTAGCAAGACTCTGTTTCAAAATAAAAAAAGAAAATAGGGATGGGGGTAGCTCTGAGGCACAATGCTTCATATGAGAATCTTCTTATATGGTTATTAGTTGGTTGTTTTTTTTGTTTTTTGTTTTTCGGGTCTGGGGATGGAATCCAGAGGCAGTTAACCTCTGAGCTACACCCCCTGCCCAATTTTTTATTCTTATTTTGAAACAGGGCCTCACTAAGTATCTGAGGCTGGCCACGAACCACGATCCTCCGGTCTCAGCCTCCCAAGTGCTGGGATTATAAGCGTGCCCACCGCGCCCGGCTGGTTATTAGTTATGTGCATTTCTTTCTCTATACTTGCCCTCTACTTAGTGAGGCCCTTTGCAACTCAGTAAGACCCTGTTTTAATGTTTCAAAATAAAGAATAAAAAATAGAACTGGGGTACAGGTCAGAGGTAGAATGCCGCTGAGTTCAATCCCTGGTACTGAAAAAAAAAGACATAAGGTGCCTCATGTTGTTGTTGTTGTTGTTGTTGTTGTTGTTGTTGTTGTTGTTGTTGTTCTTCTTCTTCTTCTTCTTCTTCTTCTTCTTCTTCTTCTTCTTCTTCTTCTTCTTCTTCTCCTCCTCCTCCTCCTCCTCCTCCTCCTCCTTCTCCTCCTCCTTCTCTTCCTCCTCCTCCTCCTCCTCCTCCTCCTCCTCCTCCTCCTCCTCCTTCTCCTCCTCCTTCTCTTCCTTCTCCTCCTCCTCCTCCTCCTCCTTCTCCTTCTTCTCTTGTTGTGTGTGTGCTACTGGGATTGAACCCAGGCACATTCTACCTCCAAGAGATATTCAGGACCTATTTTATTTTGCATTTGAAGCAGGTCTCACCAAGCTATGAGAGCCTAAGTTGCGGAGGCTGGTGTCCAACCTGAATCCTCCTGTGTCACCCTCTCAAATGCTGGGATTACAAGTATGTGCCACCTCACCTGGCTGCCCTTTTCTTTTTTTTACTGTTTGTGTGTGTGTTATAGGGGCTTGAACTCAGGAGTGCTCCATCTTCAGGATCCATCTTCACCACCAGCCTCCCATTTTTAGTGGTACTGGGGATGGAACCCAGAGGCATTATACCTCTGAGCTATACCCCCAACGCTAGTTTTTAGTCTTTTAATTTTTTTTTTTTTTGGGTGTAATGCTAGGATTGAAACTAGGGACATTCAACCTCTGAGCTACACCCTTGCCCTGAGTTTTTAGTCCTTTTTTTATATTTGAAACAGGGTCTCACTGAGTTGTGAAGGGCCTCTCTAAATAGCTGAGGCTGTCCACGAACTGCGATCCTCCTGTCTCTGCCTCTCAAATACTGGGATTACAAGCGTGCCACCACGCCTGGCCAGAGCCCTATTTTTTATTCTTTATTTTGAAACAGGGTCTCACTGAGTTGCAGAGGGTGTCACTAAGTAGCTGAGGCTGGCTGCAAACCACAATCCTCCTGTCTCAGCCTCCCAAATGCTGGGATTGCAAGTGTATGCCACCACGCCCGGCTTTCCCCTTTCTTTCTTTCTTTCTTTCTTTTTTTCTTTCTTTCTTCCTTCCTTTCTTTTTCTTTCTTTCTACTTACTTACTAACTTACTTACTTACTTACTTACTTAAATTTGCTGAGGCTGGCTTCAAACCTGTGATCCTCCAGTCTCAGACTCCCAAGTACTGGGACTGCAGAAAGCTTTTGCCCAAGCTTCCTACCTTCTTCTGTTGGCCGGTTAGGTGTTATTTTACTGATAAAGGGCTCCTTGTTTACAGGGCGATGCGCCCTAGCCCTCTCCTGGTGGCAAAAAATCTTCCCCAAGTTGGTTCTTATGTCTCTGCATTTCTGGCTGCCTCTGTGGCCAGCTGCTGGGCACAGCGGGGTGAGCCAGGCGTGGCCCAGCCAGCCAGCTGCCTGGAGCAGAGCCTCCCCGCCTCCTGAAGCCCTGCAGCCTCTGCAGGAGTCTGCTTCTGAACAGAGCAAGGGCTGGGTTCTGGTTTCTTTTTTAACCTTCACTTTAATCCCATCAGTTTGCCTGCCTTGCCTTTCTCTTCCCTCCCCTCCCCTCTTCTCCCCTTCTCCCCTTCTCCTCTCTCTCTCTCTCTCTCTCTCTCTCTCTCTCTCTCTCTCTCTCTCTCTCTCTCTCTAGGGTTGAATCCAGAGGCACTCTACCTCCAGGCTATAACTCCAACCCTATTTGTTTTATTCTTATTTTTTTTCTTTTTGGTGGTACTGGGGTTCCTGGAAACCCTTCTACCTCCAGGCTACACTCCCAGACCTATTTTTATACTTTTTTAAATTTGGAAACAGGGTCTCTTAAGCCAGAGCAGCTGGCTTCGAACCTATGTGATCCTCCTGTCTCCACCTCCCAAGCACGGGGATTACAAGCGTGTGCCACCACGCCTGGCCTTTATTCTTTATTTTGAAACAGGGTCTCACTGAGTTGCAAAGGGTCTCACTAAGTAGCTGAGGCTGTCTGTGAACCAAGATCCTCCTGTCTCAGTCTCCCAAATGCTGGGATTACAAGTGTGCACCACCACGCCCAGTTCTACTCTGCATAATTTCTGATAATAAAGACATTGCACTGTAGTTTCTAGCCCTATTGCAGTTCCCCCCTTTTGTGTGTGTGTGTGGTACTAGGGGTTGAACTCAGGAGTGTTATACCTTCAAACTACACCTATAGCACTTTTTATTTTTTTGGTTTTGAAACAGGGTCTAAGTAGCTGAGAATTTGGCTAAATTGCTGAGACTGGCCTCCACCTGAAACCCTTCTGTCTCAACCTCTCAAGTACTGGAGTTACAGGAGTGCATCACCACACTTGGCTAGATTTTTAAAAATTATATTACTTATTTATTGGGGTACTAGGAATTGAACCCAGGGGCATTCTACTTTTTTGAGCTACATTCCTATCCCTATTTTATTTTTATTTGGAAACAGAGTCTCCCTAGGTTGATGAGAGTCTCACGACTTGCTGAGGCTGTCCTTGAAGCTTCAATCCTCCTGTCTTAGCCTCCCAAGTACTGGGATTATAAGTGTGCGCCATCACGCCCGGCTCTGGCTAAATTTTTTAAATACATACTTTTGGTCATGTTTTGAGAAAGTTAGAACAAGTGCCCATAATGCTGTCTTGATTCACTCTCTCTCCGTCGTTAATTTTTATATACTTGTATAACTGATTTCATGCTTCTTGCGGTTTTAAATTCGATTTTCTCCAAACTTTCAGCACTAGAGTCGTGTCATCTGCAAATAATGATAATTTTACCAGGCATCTGACATTTTAACAAGCTCGAGTTTGTGAGTCACACAAACGAGATGACCAGAAAGACACTTCTGAATAAAAAAACAAAACTCCAGCTTCCAGCACAAGCCTGCAGGGAAAGCAAGCAGTGGTGAGCTGGGTGCCTGGCAAGGGTTGCTGCGAGGCCGGGAGAGACCCCCGGGGGCGCGCTCCACAGTTAGTATGTCTCAATCAAGCCTTCATGGCAACCTGCCTCTTGTAATACCGGTAACCAATAGAGGTAATGAGAACCTTTGTGGATTGGCCCTGGAGACCAGCCCTGTGTGGCTCCCCACATTGGAAATTTGGTCTTTTTTTTTTTTTTTTGCCCATTTTCTCCATTTTTGTCCCATTTTTTTCTCTTTCTGCTGATCCCCCTACACACACACTGGAGATTGAATCCAGGGGCATCCTACCTCTGAGCTACACCCTCAGCCCTATTTTTGCAGTACTGGGGATGGAACCCAGCGGCATTCTACCTCCATTCCCAGTACCACACACACACACACACACACACACACACACACACACACACACACACACTCTGTTTCATTAGTAGCTGTTCATCTCTTATGGTGCTCTTTATCATGATGTATAGATAGGGATAAACAGCTATACAGGGTGTGGTACTGTCTTTGTTTTCAGGAATCGGGAGCATCTTAGAACGCAGCCCTGGTGGATGAGAGGGGACTACTGCGTGTAAGGAAGTCTTCTCCCTGTTTTCAAGCTTTACCTTGGACAAAAAGCAGTCACTGAGGTCCCTGGTGCCCTTGGTGAAGAGGCCCCGCACTGGCTGTTTTCCTGAGTGGTGGTGCCTAAGCTTGGAGCTTTTGAACCCGCTTATCCAAATGTGCAGGCGAGTCCTGCAGGCGAGGCTGGGTGGCGAGGCAGGCTGGGTGGCGAAGCAGGCAGGGTGGCGAGGATGGCAGTGGCGCCCTTGTGTGCAGGATTGAATCCTACAGTCCTTGCTCGCAGACCAGCAGGAGGCGGACTCACCACGGCAAGAGCAGCTCCACAGCTCCACAGTTAAGAAGGAAAAGCCACGAGAACAAAGAGGGGGCCGCCAGACAAGGGGCAGCAGTCAACTTTTTGTGTGTGTTTGGTACTGGAGATTGAACCCAGGGGCATCTTACCTTCAAGCTAAATGCAGAGCACTTTATTTTTTTATTTTTTGTTTTGAAACAGGGTCTTGTTAGGTTGTTGAGAGTCTCACCAAGTTGCTGAGAGCATGGTCTCAAACCTGCAGTCCTCCTATCTCAGCCTCCCAAATAATCAGAAAGCTATTTGCCACAGCAAATGGCCCCATAACTCAATGGATTACGTGTGTGTGTGTGTGTGTGTGTGTGTGTGTATGTGTGTGTGTTACTGGGGATTCAACCCAGGGACATTCTACCTCTGAGCTATATTTTCAACCCTATTTTACTTTTGATTTTGAAACAGGGTCTTGGTAGGTGTTAATGAGGGTCTTACTAACTTGCTGAGGCTGGTCTCAAATCTTCCTGTCTCAGCCTCCTAAGTACTGGGATTACAGACGTGTGCCACCATGCCTGGTTATCAGTCCTTCTTCCTTTCTTGACAAGACTCCTCTGTGGCAAAGCTGGAAACCCATTCTAGAAGGACAGACAGCGAGCAGGGGACCACACACAGACCCAGGCCGAACAAAGGCAGGGACGATGGTTACAGGACAGGGTGTGAAGAGTGTAAACCTGGACATGTAGAAATATAAGCTCACCACTTGGGAGGCGGAGGAGCTAAGAAGCGGTGGTGAGCTCATTTCCTCCTCCTAAGCCGCAGGTTGTCGGAGATGCCATCTGCAGCCGAAACCTGCTGAAAGAACGAACCAGCCACTTCATACTCTTTTCTTTCCTGTAAAGAAATGATTTAGAAACAGAAGAAGCGGCATAATTATTTGTGGCGTGGCAATTTCTTCAGTTACATTGAGGTCTCCTTTTGTTAAGTTTGAATACTTTTTCTAAGAAAGCACATGTATGGTCTGAGTCTATTTTTGTACAAATTTCCAGAATACATGTGGAGAGAGGTCTCTAGGGATGTTCTCTCAGTGTCAGCCATGATTATTTCTGGGGTGCTGGGTCTCTGGATCACTCAAAAATGTTTGTTTCTGGTACTGCTGTGAGTACTACTTGCATTTCTTATAATAATAGCAAGGCTTTTTCTTCCCCCCAGTGTTGGGGATCCAACCCAGGGCTCCCTGCCAACTAAACAAGCCTTCTACCACTGAACTACAGTCCAATCCAAGCCCACCAAAGCTTTTTTTTTTTTTTTTTTTTTTTTTTGGTGGTACTGGGGATTAAACCCAGGGGCATTCTACCTCTGAGCTACATCCGCAGATCTTTTTATTATTTGAAACAGGGTCCCACTAAGTTGCTTACTATTTAGCTGAGGCTGGCCCCAAACCTGCGATCCTCCTGGCTCAGCCTCCCAAGTACTGGGATAACAAGCGTGCACCACCACGCCTGGCTTCAAAGCCTTTTTTTCTTTTTTAATTAACTGGGCGTGGTGGGGCATGTTTGTAACCCCAGTACTTGGGAGGCTAAGCCAGAAGGATCAAAAGTTCCAAGCCAGTCTCAGCAGCCTACCTGACCCTTTTTCAAAATAAAAAGGACTAGGAGTGTATCTTGGAGGTAGAATGCCCCTGGGTTCAATTCCCAGTATCCCCCTTTCCACATGCACACACTTAAAATATGTTTCTGAAAAAGTTCTGACCCCAACCCACTAGCGCAGACTGCCCTGTCCAGTGCCTGGTCCAAGGCACCTGGGATTGTTTCCAGGGGCTTCTGGAGGCCTCGTCTGCAGGTTGAGGAGTACGTTCACTCAGGCAGTGCCTCCGGGGGACTCAGTGCAGAGGGGGCTGGAGGGACTGGCCCCACCCAGCCTTCCTCTCAAGATAGCTCACGGTGGTCATGAAGACGCTCGCCAGCTGTCACCACAGGATTCACTCCTCACCGTTGCCACAGGCCACAGGGTCTTGAGAGGGTCAGGTGGCTCTGTCCGGCCTGGGGAGGCCTATGGGCCACCTCCTTGTATCTCAGCTCCGCCTAGTGTCCACACCGGGACACCAGCATATTGCAAATCTTACTTCCACACACACATTCCAGGCAGTACTCACTAAGCAGACAAGACCAGATAAGACCAGTTAGCATTCTTCCAGGTACTAAGATCTGGCATTTCAATGCAAGTATGGTACACATTCAGTTTTTCTAAACTGGGCATGGTGGCGCTCGCCTGTAATCCCAGTACTTGGGAGGCTGAGACAGAATCACAGGTTTGAAGACATCCTCAGCCAAGTAACTCTTGTTAACCCAGCAAGACCTTGTTTCAAAATAAAAATAAAATAGGACTGGGGGTGTAGCTCAGAGGTAGAATGCCCCTGGGTTCAATCCCCAGTAAAACACACACACACACACACACACACACACACACACACACACACACATTTCTAAGAATTGGTGTATATAGTCTTTGAAAGAATGAGATTTGTGCAACAGAGAATTGTTAAATGCTTACAATATTGACATCTGCTGAGCACCCATTAGGTGCTGGGCACACTTCTAAGTGTGTGAATTGCGCACGTCCATTGTACATCCTGAGATGAGGTGTTTATTGTCCTAATTTAGAGATAAGGACACAGGCACACAGACATTAATGTTACTCTGCTAACTCCCGAGAGGAGGCGGACACTGCCTAGTGGGAGACTGAGGAAGTGGGGATAACGGGGCCTGAGGCAGCCGGCGGGCCGGACTGGACCTGAGAGGCGGGAGAGCGTGGACCGTGGCTTGCTCTCTGGCTCGGGCATCAGGTGAGGCTGGATCCCAGAGGGAGTGTTTATGGAGCAGCTGCAGGTGCCAGGGCTGGGGTGTGCGGGCGTGTGGCCCTGCCCCTGCAGATGCAGAGCCCTGTGCAAGGCGGACGCGGAGGGCTGCTGACCATTGGCTGTGGCTCCAGACCCACAGAGCCAAGAGCAGGGCAAGTGGGGCGAGAGCTGGAGGTGAGGCTGGACACCTTGGAGGGCAGATGGGGCAGACTGGAGATGGGGGCGGTGTCCAAAGATGGATGAGGATGCACATGTGACCCATGGCGGAAGAAGAGGAAAAGGCTTCCTGGAGACAAAGGGAAAGGGAGCAGCCAAAGGGCTGCAGTGCCCAGGAGCGGGGCAGGCTGGCACTGAAACTCCACGGACATGGACGGGCCGGTGGGACTTGGAATCGTGCTGGGCACAGGGAGTCTGCAGATGGGGTGTGGGCGAGCAGAGACGAGAATGGAGTGGAGCCTGAGCTCCTCTTCCAGGAAAGGAAGGAGACAGCTTGTGGTCAGGAAAAGCCGGGGTAGAGGACAGGGCTGTTTTGTTTCTTTAGAAAGGAGGAGACTAGGTGCCCTTGTAGGCTGCTGGGGAGCTGGGAGAGCTGAGCAGAAGGCTGGGGAGCAGCTCACCCCTGGAGGAGGGTCAGACCAGTGGGGCAGAGCGGGGGAGGCTGAGCAGGATGGGAGCAGGCCCTGATGGCTGGGATTGGCTGGATGAGAACCCAAAGGAGAGGGCGAGGGTGCCCTGGCAGGCAGGCGGCTGGGCTAGCGGGCACAGGGCATTGCTCCTGCAAGGAGCAGCTGGGTATGATGGGGAGCAGGTGGGGCCGAGGTGGCTAGAGAAGGGGCAAGGACCAACAAATGGGGTGTGTGGAGCAGAGCAGAAAGGGGGGCTAGGGAAATCGGGCCAGAGGGGATTCACAAGCTTCCAGGAGTCGCCTTTACAAATGCTGGGTGTGGCCCAGGGAGTCTCTGAAAGAAATGAGGCCACTTACTGTGAAGCCTCCTGTGACAGGGGAAGGCAGGCAGGGCACTCAGGGAGCTTGGGGTCTAGACAGCAGCTGAGGAGGAAGGGAAGGAGCTCCAGGTGAGGGAAGGCGGGAGGCACACGGCTAGGCAGCTGTCAGGGTGCTGTCTGTCCCTGGCACCCAGTTTCAGGGGAACCGTGCCCTGCATATGTAATAAGATAGCTTGGCAAGTGGGCTGGCGAAGGGCCTGCCTGTCCAAGCGCCAGAAGACAGTAACTGAGGCTGAGCTAGGCAGAAGGCAAGAGGCCAGGCATGGCGGCATACACCTGTAATCCCAGTACTTGGGAGGCAAAGACAAGACTGCAGATTTGAGGCCAGCCTCAGCCAACTTAGTAAGACCCTGTTTTCAAAACAGAAACAGAGCCAGGCATGGTGGCGCATGCTTGTAATCCCAGCATTTGGGAGGCTGAGACCGGAGACTCGCGGTTCGCGGACAGCCTCAGCTACTTAGTGAGGCCCTCTGCAACTCAGTGAGACCCGGTTTTAGAATAAAAAATAGGGCAGGGGGTGTAGCTCGGAGGTTGGATGCCCCTGGTCTCCATCCCTAGACCCGCAAACAAACAAACAAACAAACAAACAAAAAAATAGAAATAGAGAAGACTGGGGTGTACCTCAGAGGCAGATGCCCTGGATTCAATCCCTAGTACCAAAAAGAAAAAAAAGACAGTGAGAGAGAGGCTTGTCAGCTCGTCACACCCTAGACAGAAGAAAAACACTGAGTGCAGATACAACCTTATTGTGCTGCTTTTAATTATGAAAGATGTAAAATGATGCATTATAAAACTTGGAAGCTACTTTATAAAATTCCGATCTTTAAATATTGCTTGACAAGGGGCCTTGGGAGTTAGGCCACTGGCAGGAAGTCTGATTAGTTGCCGTGATGGTTCTGTCCACAAAGCAATGGAGATGCGCTGGGGACCGCCTGCACACACATCAGGAGGGCTGGACGGGCAGTGTCTTCAGATGTGCGTCGTGGCCTTGAATACACAGCCTTTCAGCTCCGGTGATACGCAGCACACTTAGAAGAAACGAACCAGGACAAAGGAGAACTGATCCTGATCTTGACGTGACCAAGAAAATTTTCTCCTAACACCCTCTCTCCTAAAAACCACAACCATACAGAAAGAAAAAACGGAAATGCAGACGTTTTTAGTACTGTATTTAACTGCTAGTAAATGAGAGTAGTATGATTGATGTGAAAAAAAGTAATATTAACAGATAGTTTTTCTAAAGTCTGGAACCACTTCCAACGCCATGGGCCATGACTGGCTTGTCATGAAGGCAGCGGTGAGCAGAGGCTGACGCACCCGGGCACAGCGCCATTGCCCCGCCACCCTGGAGTGTCCCCAACGGCATGGGGCAAGGTGGGCTATTAAACGCCCAAGCCTTCGCAGAAGAAAAGGTCAGACGATGGAACCAAAGGCCAATCCCATCTAGTGCTAGGCCGCCTCACTGCTACGGAGGAGGGGGGGAGGGGGAAGGGAAGGGGAGGGGAGGAGCTGTCATCACCTGGAGCAGCCTGCCGCAGTGCAGGGCTGCTGCTGAGGGGCCAGGGCCCTGGCACAACTGTCCTCTGGGTAAGGCACTATGGAAAGGGCAGGCCATCTAGGACTCCTAATAACACCCCTGTAAAGTCAGCTAGGCTCCCTGCCCGAAGGCGGCCTGACGTGGGGGCCCTGGCGGGGAGCTTGCTTCTGGGGGCACACTGTGGTGCCCGGAGCTTTGCAGTGAAGGCCCCTCACGCAACAGAGGGCCACCTCCTCCAGATCTCGAGCACAAGGCTTGCAAGGGGAGGCCGACAACCCCTTCTTGAGGCAGAAATCGGGCGACGAGGATGCTGACTTTCTGATCCAACAGCAGAGATGCAAAGGAAGTGGGAAAAGCACAATTCCCGGGTTCCAGGAGGTGAAGGCGGGCCAGGTAGTCTGGGGCTCAGAGGGCCTCAGCCTGGAGGAGAGGCTACCCAGCGCCGGCGCGCCCTCATGGCACAGGCACAGGCGTCAGGTTCACACCCTCCTCCCTGCCCCTCTGGTCCTTTGGGTGCCAATGGGCTTCTCGTTCAGGGGTTAAGCTCTAGAGGAGCCAGGCAGGTGGCAATGGAAATGTGGCCAAACTCTTGGATAAGGCGTTAGTGAATCCTGATGGCTCCGTGAGTTAAGTCTTCCTTTACTCTAAGCTTATTTCTACCGCCTGGAAGCATTTTGGAGCAAAACATGGACTGAGAGGGAACTCGAAGCAGAGGCCTAGCAGGGTCCCTGCGGGCCAGCTTTGGAGGCCTCAGTGGCTGGGAAGGCGGCCCACCAGCGCGCCTGGAGCACAACCCCTGGAGGCACCGCTCTAGCGTGGACCTGGCCCTCTAGTGCTGCAGCGCATGCAGTGGAGAGGCTAAGGCTGTGAGAAGGTGTGCAGGTAACGGGGAAGCTACACGGCGGGCTGCCGAGCACAGCGGGCGCAATCATTTGCGTGAGCACACACCGACACGTGGCTCTGCAGCACTTATCTGTGCCAGGCACTTGGGTACCAGGGTTCAGTGAGGAGGAAGGCACAGCCCCGCCCTCTGGGAGCTGCGGTCAGCGGGTTTGCACCACCTCCTGATCCGCAGGGCAGCGTCTGCAGGGGCAGCAGGCTCCTGGGTGGGGCTGACAGGACCGCCACAGCTGGGCTCGTGGCCCCACAGCCCCTCTCCTCCCCGCCTCCTAGAGTGCGCACAGCTCCTTTCAGGCTCAGGAAACTTCTCAGTGACTGAATGAAACGGTCCTCCTTTTCCTCCTGTCTGTAGGAAAAGGTTACTAAAGCAGCAGAAAGAGATTACAAACTGGACAGAACCAAGCTAGCATTCAGCTGGTCTAGCTCAAGCCTGTCCTCGGACTTGTGGCTAAACTTCTTCATATGTAACCGAGGCCTCTGAGGAGCCCGGGAGGCCAGGCCGGGGCGGCAGCGTGGTGCTCAGGTACCTCGCAAGGAGCCTCACACGCCGGTTCTGTCTTCAGTATGGACTGAGATCAGTGGTTCTGAGCACCACAAGACGTGAGGCCTCAGGGTCCGTGACACTTTCTACTTTATACACTGACTGACTAAAAGGCTAATAAAAGATGGAAGGCCCCAGGGCCGGCTTTCTTTTCCAGTCCATCAAGCTCTGAAGCAGCTTGCCTGCGGCAATACAACCTGAGCCGCGGGCCTGAGAGGCAGGGCGTAGCCGTGTCTAGGAAAAGCTGTGGCATCCGAGACGGCGCCTCCCGTGCTCAGCAAACCCGTCCCGGCGGGCGCTGGTTCTGTCTCATTGCTGTACTGTGGTGTTTCAGAAGCTCTCCGGTCCCTGTGTTCTGCTCACAGCCGGTCAGCACGGAACGTCTCTTCCACAGAGGGGTCGAGCAGGCCCATGCTGGAGTCGCTCAACATGCTGAGTCCATCCAGGCTCAGGGGCTCAATCTGCAGCTCCTCCTCCAGCGGAAACGCGGCGTCCACGTCCAGGCCGACCTCAGGCATGCCTGCCAGCGCGCTGCTGAGGTCCTTGAACAGGCCGGTGCTTGCGCCTTCTGAAAGAAACAGCGAGAAGGGAACAGAGCGCCCTGGGAGGCCCGGGCTCCAGGGTTCCAGAAGGTGCTGCCCAAACGCCATCCTGCCACCTGCCAGCCAGGCCGCTGAGCCCAGGCCCAGCCCCAGGCCCACTCTTCCCCTGGAGCCTGCATTCTTTTGGGGGGGCTGAGTACTAGGGGTTGAACCTAAGACATTCCATCTCTGAGCTACACCCCGACCCTATTTTATTTCTTGTGATACTAGGGACTGAACCCAAGGACATTCTACCTCTGTAAATATACCCCCAGCCCTATTTTATTTTTATTTTGAAACAAGGTCTTACTATGTTGATGAGAGCCTCACTACTTGCTGAGGCCATCCTCAAACCTGCCATTCTCCTGCCTCAGCCTCCCAAGTCCTGGACTGCATATGTGTGCCTGGGATCACAGGGTTCCAGCTAGATTCTTTCTTTCTTTTTCTTTGGTCCTGAGAATGGAACCCGGGGCATTCTACCTCCGAGTTACACTCCCAGCCCTATTTTTTAAATTATTCTTTATTTTGAAACAAGGTCTCACGGAGTTGTAAAGGGCCTAAGTAGCTGAGGCTGTCTGCGAACCACAATCCTCCTGTCTCAGCCTCCGAAATACTGGGATTACAAGTGTGTACCACACGCCTGGCTCCAGCTAGATTCTGGACAGTCAACTCCACAACGTCCTATTCTTACAGTTTTGGGTTTTTTTTCCAGTACTGGAGATGGAACCCAGTGGCATTCTACCTCTGAGCTACACCCCCAGCCCTATTTTTTTAATTCTTTATTTTGAAACAGCATCTCACTAAGTTGCAGAGAGCCTAAGTATTTGAGGCTGGCCTCGAACCTATGATCCTCCTGCCTCAGCCTCCCAAGTACTGGGATTACAAGCAAGCACTACCATGCCTGGCTTTATGGTTTTCTTTGTTTCAATGGTGTTCAATCACCTGAGACTAAATATTTCAGAAAAACTTTGACCATCAGGCCCTTTCCCTACTTCCTTCCTGTCTCTGGGGCTGAACACACATACTTCAAAAAGTAAAGATGAGTCAAGGGACTTTCACTGTTATTTATTTATTTATTTACTAATTTATTTAGTTGCACTGGGGATTGAACCAACCCAGGGGTATTCTACCTCTGAGCTACACCCTCAGGCCTATTTTATTTATTTTTTTCTTACAGTACTAGGGATTGAAATCAGGGGCATTCTACTTCTGAGCTAAACCCCAAGCCCTATTTTTTATTCTTTATTTTGAAAAAGAGTCTCACTAAATTGTGGAGGGCCTCACTTAAGTAGCTGAGGCTGGATGTGAACCTACGATCCTCCTGCCTCAGCCTTCCAAGTACTGGGATTATGAGCATGCACAACCATGCCTGGTCCTATTATATTTTTATTTTGAAACAAAGTCTCCTTAGGCTGATGAGCATCTCACTAGTTGGTGAGGCTGTCCTGGATCCTTCTGTCTCGGCCTCCCAAGTGCTGGAATCACAGGTATGCACCATGCCAGACTACTGTTTGCTTATGATACAGTTCTGTGGTTTAAACTGTCTTACAAAGGCATCTAGAAGAGAGGCAAAATGAAGCCAGCAGAGAGGTCGGGGCAGCCTATGCTCACCTGTCAGGACGGTGTTTGGGAAGTTCCCGCAGTTGGAATACAGGTTTGGTCTCAGGTGGAACGGGTCCTGTGGCTCTCGATGGCCTTGTTGCACGAGGGGCGCCTGGGGGCATCAAAGTCACATTGTAAGAGGCAGTCTGCTTCTCAGAGCAAGGTCACACTGCGGTGTGCTCCCAGGGCAGAGCCAGACACACAGACTGGCCCTCACTCCTCCTTCTAGGGCCCCAGAGTGCTCTTCTGCCCTGTTATTCTGGGCAAAAGATTTCTGTCAGGCAGGCAGACCCGGGGGAGGTGGCTGGGCCCTGAGGTCAACAGGGTGGGTGTTTGTCCCTTTCACAAGTTGTCCAGCGCACCACATGGTCCCAACAGACACCAATGGTCATGGTCATGGTTCCAAAGCCCCTCTGTGTCTCAGACATGCTCCTCCTCTTCAGTCTCACCTCCACAAACCACCATCTGTGGAAACCCTCTGGGGGCTCCATCTGTAACTAAGGAAGCGGTAAGGGCTCTTTACCGCTGTGTTTTTTTTTTTTTTTTTTTTTTTAAAGAAAATAGAATATGGAGTTTCTCCTTTTCACACTCAGAGGGAGAGAGCTCAGGCCAGTGCCTCTCCATGATAGTCTCTACAAGGGAATAAAAACAGCTAAGGCCGCCGGGCAGGGTGGCGCAGGCTTGTAATCCCCGCGCTTGGGAGGTGGAGACAGGATGATCTCACAGGTTCGAAGCCAGTCTTGCTGGCTTAAGAGACCTTGTTTTCAAATAAAATATAAAATAGGTCTGGGAGTGTAGCCTGGAGGTAGAAGGGTTCCATCACTAGTACCGCCACCACCACCAAAAAAAAAAAAAAAGAGTTAGGGCCTATTTTAGGTTCCTCTCCATTTTTTTTTTTTTTTTTTTTTTGTGGCACTGGGGTTCCTGGAAACCCTTCTATCTAGGGCTACACTCCCAGACCTATTTTATATATTTATTTGGAAACAGGGTCTCTGTTTCCAAATAAACAGAAGCGCGGCTGGCTTCGAACCTACGCGATCCTCCTGTCTCCGCCTCCCAAGCTTGGGGATTACAAGCCTGCGCCACCACACCTGGCTACTTCTCCCAATATTATATAAATAATTTTTATTATTTTTTAATGTCTCAAAAGAAGAAGTTTCCATCATTTTTTAGGGAAATAGATTTTGCATCTAGACTGAAATGGGCTCTTTTTTTGTGTGATGTACTAGGGATGGAACCCAGAAACATTTTACCTCCCAGCTACACCCTCAGCCCTATTTTTTATTGTTTATTTTGAAACAGGATCTCACTAAGTTGCAGAGGGCCTCATTAAGGAGCTGAGGCTGTCCGCGAACTGCGATCCTCCTGTCTCAGCCTTCTAAATGCTGGAATTACAAGCGTGTACCACCACGCCCAGCTTGAAATGGACTCTTTAATTTTTCTTATTTTACTTATTTGGTGGTACTGGGGATTGAACCCAGGGGCATTCTACCTCCAAGTTAAACTCCCAGCCCTATTTTTTATTTTTATTTTGAATAAGGTTTTGCTAGATTAATGAGAATTTTGCTAGATTGATGAGAATCTCACTACTTGCTGAGGCTGTCCTCGATCTGTGATCCTTCTGTCTCAGCTCCTAAATACCAGGATTACAGATGTGCACCACCACGTGGTGCACTAACGTGTTCCTAATGAACTCTTTAGAAAACAGGAAGGCAGGGCCATGTTGTAGCTCAGTGCTCAGTGGTAGGGTGCTTGCCTAGCCCTGGATTCAATCCCAGTACCACCAAAATGAAACAGATTAAACAAAACCACCCTCAAATTGGGAAGGCAAGGACCACTGGTTCTTCCCACATACTCCACCATTGTCTACTCAGGAAATAGCTTTCTTTATCTGATGATGATGATGATTTGCAGTACTGGGATTGAACTCAAGGGCATTCTACCTCTCAGGTACATTCCCAGCCCTACTTTTTTATTCTTTATTTTGAAACAGTCTTACTAAGGTGCTGAGGGCCTCACTAAGTAGCTGAGGCTGGTTATGAACCTATGATCCCCCATCTCAGCCTCCCAAGTACTGGGATTATAAATACACACCACCACGCCTGGCTGCTATATCATTATTAAGTTCTGGAAGCTGCTCCGCTCTTCCTTCACGCCTTAATCCATCCTGGAGCCTGACCCATACTTATTGAACACTAAAATCTAGGGATAATAAAAATGATCAGTGCTGGAGAGAAACAAAAGAGCAAAAGAAAGTGGCTGAAAAGAAGTATCTTAGCCAGGCGTGGTGGCGCACACTTGTAATCCTGGTACTTTGGAGGCTGAGACCAGGAGGATCGCGGTTTGCAGCCAGCCTCAGTACTTAGTGAGGCCCTCTGCAATTCAGGGAGACACTGTTTCAAAATAAAAAATAAAAAATAGGGCTGAAGGTATAGCTCGGAGGTAGAATGCCCCTGGGTTCCATCCCCAGTATGGAAAAAAAGAAAAAAAAATCTTGCAGAAGGAGGTGGCCCTCCACTGCCCGGGCGAGCTCTCCTGGGATCGTGGGAGGCAGCACTTTGCTGGTGCCCTAGCCTGGCCTGCAGCACCCCCTCCTGCCTGCGCCTGAGTTTCCTTAACGTGAGGGGACTGAGCAGGGCTGCGAGGTTCCCTTCCAGTACTGATCATTCTACAACTCCATGCCTGGAGAGTCTCCAGAAGGCCTCTGCTGTGCCGGACACTGAGCACACGGCAGCACTGGCCTCTAGGCTGGGAGGACTCACTCCCCTGAGAACAGTGGGGGAGCTCCAGAGGCCTGCTGTGGGGTCCACCCGCTGAGCAGTCTGAATCTACCAGGAGGGAGGTGGGTGGTCACCCACCTGTGGAGGAAAGGCTGGGCCTGGCCTCAGAGACTGCTGGTCAAAGCCCACATCTGGGAAGAAGTTGGTCAAAGATGAGCCCTTAAGAGAAGAAGGTGACCATTTAGCACGGTGCTCAGGACAACATAAGCATTTCCTCCTCACAATATTCCGGCTAGGACTTGCCTGGGACGCGAGGAGCTGGAAGTCTGACTGAGGCAGGGATGGGGCCACCTGGGGCTGCTGAGCAGGGGGGTCCTGGGTGTGGGGCTGCTGCAGGGGAGGCTGGGAGAGATCCTGGGATGTGGGGTAAGGAGGCGGCGGTGACACTTGGGCTTGAGCTTCTGTGGGCAGAAAGGAAAGTGGGCTTCTCTCTGAGGAAACCATCTGTAAAACAAACAACACCACTCATTAGCTTCTGAGTGTCTTAGCAGTTGAGACTCTCTCCTAGAAAGCAGAAAAAGAGGTAAAAAAAAGAGGACAAAGAGGAGTGAGAAGAAAATAAGGACTTTAAGGACATTAGAGGAAAATGATATTCAGTATCCATATAATAGGGGTTCCAGAAAGAGAGAACAAAGAAAACTGAAGGGAAGAAATCATTAAAGAAATAATTAAAGAAAATTTCCTACAAACAAAGGACATGTTTCTAGAGTGAAGAAACCCACCAAAAACCTCGATTTAGTCTTACATTTTCTTGAAGTTTCAGAGCACTGGGGACAAAAAGAAGATCCTATAAATCTACTCTCTCCAGAAGAAAAGGAGATTTCATTCTAAGTATCAAGACTCAGCCTGGCATTTGATTTCTCAGTAACAACTCCAGAAAACTAAAAAGCAGTGGACTAAGACCTTCAAAATTCCAGGGGAAAATTTATTTCAAACTTAGAATTCAATATCCAGTCAAATATTAACTAGCAGATAGAATAAAGACATTTTAAATTCATGCAAAATCACATGTACTCTTTCTTATAAATAGATGATTTGTCTTTAAATGTGTTGAGATCAACTCAACATTAAGAGTTTGAGACTCAGATAGTAATGCATACACAGAACACCAGACAGACAGCAACAGCTACAACAAAAATGTTCATCTTATTACTTCACAATACGCTGCATGGCTCAGCTCCGACTACATTATTATAACTACAGAAACACTAAACACTGAGTGTTGTTCTAGTCAAAATTATACTACTAAGGAGGGTGAGCAGGAAGTATGTGTGTGAGGGGAATTACGGGAGAGTTGAAAGAGAACTAAATCCTAATCTTTTATTTTCCTTTTTGTTACTGGAATTTGAATGCAGAGGTGTTCTACCTCTGAGCTACAGCCTGAGCCTGATTTTTTAATTTTTGAAACAGGGTCTTGTTAAATTGCTAAGGGTCTTGCTTAGTTGCTGAGATTGGCCTTGAATATGTGATTCTCCTGTCTCCAGCTAAGTACTGGGATTACGGGCATGTGCCACCATTCTTGGCCTAAATTTTCATCTTTTGATAGTAAAATGTCATGAGATAATTCCTAACACCAAAAATTTAAAACAAAATAACACAAAACAGCATGGTTATACTAAAGAGATTAGCTAAAATAGTTGAAAGTAGCCATCTCTAAGCTCTGAAGAATACAGTTAGCCAAGTTTGGTGGCACAAGTTTGTAATCCCAGTACTTAGGAGGCTGAGCTAGAAGGATGAGGCCAGCCTTAGCTACTTAGTGAGGCCCTCCACAGCTTAGTAAAAACTTATTTCAAAATAAGGAATAAAACAGGACTGGGGTGTGTAGCTCAGAGGCAGAATGCCCTGGGTTCCATCCCCAGTACCCCCACCCCCAAAATTACAGTTAACAGTAGAGAGAAGACAGCTGTTCGTGTTCCCCCCTTCTTCTTCTTCTTCTTCTCCTCCTCCTCCTCCTCCTCCTCCTCCTCCTCCCATTCTTCTTCTTCTCCTTCTTCTTCTTCTTCTTCTTCTTCTTCTTCTTCTTCTTCTTCTTCTTCTTCTTCTTCTTCTTCTTCTTCTCTCTCTCTCTCTCTCTCTCTCTCTCTCTCTCTCTCTCTCTTTCTTTTTTTGGTGGTACTAGGGTTCCTGGAAGCCCTTCTACCTCTGGGCTACACTCCCAGACCTATTTTATACTTTTTTTAATTTTTGGAAACAGGGTCTTTTAAGCCAGAGCGGCTGGCTTCGAACCTGCGCGATCCTCCTGTCTCCGCCTCCCAAGCGTGGGGATTACAAGCGTGCGCCACCACACCTGGCGACAGCTGTTATTTCAAAGCAAGCCCTTTAGAATTATTTGCCTTTTTAAAGTATGTTCATGTATAACACTGACTTAAAAAAAATTTTTATTTTGCCAGTCTGGGATGGAACCCAGGGACATTCCACCTTTGAGCTACACTCCCAGCCCTATTTTTCTTCCTTTATTTTGAAATAGGGTCTCACTAATTTTCAGAGGGCCTCACTAAGTAGCTGAGACTATCTGCGAACTGCGATCCTCTAGTCTCAGCCTCCTGAATATTGGGATTATGAGCATGTGTCACCACACCCAGCTCAGCCCAATTATTTATTTATTTATTTATTTATTTATTTATTTATTTATTTATTTATTTATTTATTTATTTTTGTGATAGTGGGGGTGGAACCCAGGACCCAGGGGTTTTCTACCTCCAGGCTATACTCCCAGACTTATTTTTATACTTTTTTTTTTTTTTTTTTTTTTGCGGGTCTGGGGATGGAACCCAGGGGCATTCGACCTACAAGATACACCCCCTGCCCTAATTTTTATTATTTTATTTTGAAACCCGGTCTCACTGAGTTGCAAAGAGCCTCACTAAGTAGCTGAGGCTGTCTGAGAACCGCGATCCTCCGGTCTCAGCCTCCCAAATGCTGGGATTACAAGCTGCTACACCACGCCCAGCTTATTTTTATACTTTATTTGGAAACAGGGTCTCCCTAAAGTTGCTGAGAGCCTCACTAAGTAGCTGAGGCTGGCTTTGAACCTGTGTGATCCTCCTGTCTCAGCCTCCCAAGCACTGGGATTATAAGTGTGTGCCAACACGCCCGGGTCAGCCCTATTTTTTATTCTTTATTTTGTAACATGGTCTCACTGAGTTGCAGAGGGCCTCACCAAGTAGCTAAGGCTGGCTGCAAATCCATATCCTCCTGTCTCAGCCTCCTAAATACTGGGATTACCACCACGCCCAGCAACATTGATTAAAAAAAAAATCAAAATATTAAATAAAAAAATGAAAATATCTGCAAGAGAATGTTCTCTACCTATAGTCTCCTTAAAATGCAGGTAGTAAGCAATAATACTTTTATATCCTATAAAATAATGTTGTAAAATAAAACTAATGACAATCTAATAATATAAAAATAATCAAAATACAATTATGAAATCTCCTCTCACCTCCCCCAAAAGGGATTAATATGATAGTGTAACTCCTCTTGTTCTCTACCAACTCCTTCTTGCTAAACTATTTATGGTTTAGAAGTGGAGCAGTTAATGATGTTATAATGTACCTAAGGTGTGACCAATAGGCAGGAAGTTAAAAACATATTCACTGATGATTATGGTAAGGAGCACCACCCTAAGAGTTTAGAATGAAAACAGCATCAGCAAGTAACCTCCTGTATTTTTGGTTTTTATTTATTTTTTATGGTACTGGGGACTAAAATCAGCACCTTCTAGCTCTATATTTTATTTTATTTATTTTTATTTTTTTATTTTTTGGTGGTACTGGGGTTCCTGGAAGCCCTTCTACCTCCAGGCTACACTCCCAGACCTATTTTAATTTTGGAAACAGGGTCTCTTAAGCCAGCGCAGCTGGCTTTGAACCTGCACGATCCTCCTGTCTCAGCCTCCCAAGTGAGGGGATTACAAGTGTGCGCCACCACACCTGGCTTCTATATTTTATTTTGAAATAGAGTCATGCTAGGTTGATGAGAATCTCACTACTTGCTGAGCCTGTCTTCAAACCTGTGAACTTCCTGTCTCAATCTCCTAAATACTGAGATTATAGACACATGCCACCACACTCACTGTTCAACTCCTATATATATATATTTTTTTTTTTTGGTGGTACTGGGGTTCCTGGAAGCCCTTTTACCTCCGGACTACACTCCCACAGGCTACACTCCCAGACCTATTTTTTAACTTTTTTATTTGGAAACAGGGTCTCTTAAGCCTGCGTGGCTGACTCCGAACCAGCGCGATCCTCCTGTCTCCGCCTCCCAAGTGCGGGGATTACAAGCGTGCGCCACCACGCCCGGCTCAACTCCTATATTTTTATAACAGGCTGCACCGTCAAAAATACGCCTCTTAGCTGGGTGTGGTGGTGCATCTCTGTAATCCCAGTACTTAGGAGGCTGAGACACAAGGATTGCACATTCAAGGACAACCTCAGCAAGTAATAAGACTCAAATCAACCTAGTGAGACCCTGTTTCCACAATAATAAGTAAAATTGGGCTAGGGGGTGTAGCTTGAAAGTAGAATGCCTCTGGGTTCAATCCCCACTACGAGAGAGAGAGAGAGAGAGAGAGAGAGAGAGAGAGAGAGAAGAGAAGAGAAGAGAAGAGAAGAGAAGAGAAGAGAGAAGAGAGAAGGAGAGAGAGGAGGAGAGAGGAGAGAGAGAATATACACCTTTTTTTTTTTTGTGGTACTGGGGATGGAACCCAGGCGCCCTCTACCTCTGGGCTATACTCCCAGACCTATTTTATATTTTATTTGGAAACAGGGTCTCTTAAACCAGCTGAGGCTGGCTTCGAACCTGCATGATCCTCCTGTCTCAGCCTCCCAAGTGCGGGGATTATACAAATGTGCGCCACCACGCCTGGCTCAAAATACACTTCTTTCTAAGTAGACTTTTTTTCTTTCTTTGTGGTACTGGGGATGGAACCCAGGGGCTTTCTACCTCTGGGTTATATTCTCAGACTTGAGGCTGGCTTGAAACCTGCAGGATCCTCCATCTTCCTGTCTCAACCTCCCAAATACTGGGATTACAAGAGTGTGCCACCATGCCTAGCTTTTTTTTTTTTTTTTTTTTTTTTTTTTTTTTTTTTTTTTTTTGCGGGTCTGGGGATGGAACCCAGGGGCATTTGATCTCTGAGCTACACCCCCTGCCCTATTTTTATTCTTTATTTTGAAACAGGGTTTCATTAAGTTGCGGAGGGCCTCCCTAAGTAGCTGAGGCTGTCCGCAAACCGTGATCCTCCGGTCTCACCTCCTGAATGCTGGAATTACAAGTGTGCGCCACCACGCCCGGCTCACACCTAGCTTCTAAGTAGACTTTTTAGTCTACTTTTAAGTCCTCACATAGCTAGTATTTCATGAAGAATAAAAGCATTATTTCTTAAATTTGCAGTTGTGACTAGGGGAGAGGTCTAATACAGTAGCACAATTTCAGGAAGGCATCAGATGTGTTCATTTGCTTTACTCTGTGGTTTAACATATTTAGAGTCAAGAACTGATTTTCCACATCAATTTGAAATCCTAAGCTGGTTTCCCTGAGCTGCCTTAGACATATCTGAATTGCATTCTCTACATCCTCCCCTTTCCTCAAACTTCAAGTTCATGAATTTGTGATTGCAAATTATTCAATATTTGCTTACGAGTAATCAACACAGCAAATCTGCTATTAGATAATAATGCATTCTGAATTATTCACACTTCTGTTCTTTCTCATTTCACAAATAAGACACAACTTACTGCCTCTGTGATCTCATGGACACTTGGTGCAATAATGGGCCTAACCCAAGAAAGCCCAGAAAAAGCCAGCCACTCCTACGTGCTTAAGCCTCGCACTGTGGTTTGGGTGTGCGTTACCTGGGAAGCAGGATATGGGTTCAGTGGGCTGGTTGCAGAGAGTTGTCTGCTGAAACCTTGATGTGCCTCAGGGCCAGGAGAAAGTGTGAGAGGGCTGACTGGAGGCTGCCTGCGTCGAGAGGGGCCACTCAGGTTGGTAGTGGAAAGAGATGGGTTGCTCAGGGAAAACAGACGGAGCGAAGGGTGAAGAGCAGAGGCACTGGCAGCAGATGTCTGCGGGTGGCTATTTAGGGAAGAGGAAAGCGCTATCTTATTGAGCGTGGCTTGGATGGAAGGGTTACTCCGAGAACTCTGGAGACCTGAAAGACAACAAATTCACAAGTTACTTGTTATAATTTCAGACCCAACTTTTTGTTTGGTCCAAAGATTAAAGTTTCCTTCCTACGATCCACATGTGATGCTGATTCTGTATGTACAGGAGTTTCTGGGTGACTCTCCTACAGGAAATGTCTCTGATGTACCAATGGCAAGGAAAAGGTGCATCCACACCAAAAGAGGCAGAGCCAACCACCTGGTATGAGCAAGATGGGAACTACTGTTTCCAAAGTAAACAAACTTTGGACTCAAGCCCACACAGGACACCCAAGTCACATTATGGGTACCATTTTAACACGGCTAATGCCACATCTTTAAGCACCTCTGAAAACTTGACTGAATAATTTTAAACTGTAGATTCCTACTATATACATGTTAAGTATAGATTTATTTGTCTCCACTGTAAATTTTCTAAAATTCAAAACATTCTCTCTTGAAGTTCAATGGGGAATTAAAGCACTCTAGACAGATGGCTTGGGCTGGGATGTAGCTCAGTGGCAAAGTGCTCACTCTGCAAGCCCAGCACCCTGGGTCAACCCCCAGTGCCAAAAAGACAAAAAAATAAATAAATAAAAATCAACTAAAGAGATGACTTAAATGATAACATCAACAAACACTGATGAGAACTGCTAATATTGTCCAGTCGGCATAAAATGAATGCTTAGTTCTTCATTACCAAATCTTTTCTTCCAAATCCCCTGGGTAACATGGGCTGGTGACAAGAATGAGGTTCAGCAGAGCTGCCCCCACAGCCTATCGGAAGAGCAGAAACAGAACCCCAAAGCAAGATGCCAGCTGGGTCAGCAGATAGGCACACTCTTCTCCCCTGGAGGCATGGTCACCCTTCTGCGATGCACTCAACAGGCCACCTGACGGGGACTGCTTGTGAACGAGCGGGCAGGGAGGCTGCCAAGGCCTGTCCTAAGCAGGGAGCGCTTACCAGAGGAGCCTCTGATCCCCAGGTGGGTCATCGCAGCCGGGAGGTTGCCCACACTATTCCCCACACTCATGCTCCCAAAGAGGTGGTCACTGGTATCCAGGGAGGTTGGCAGGGGCGCTGAGTAGTGGAGGTTGGTGAGATCTGGTAATGACCCTCCAGTGTTCAGGGTACCCAGAAAGGGTGAGAGGCCTATATTTTGTCCATTATGTGGGAAAGCACTGAAAGAAAAAAAGGTAAGTATTACTTTCTACACTGCATGTGGATGTTGGGATATGGGACACACATGATACATTTTCCTTGTCAAATAGGAGCAGCAAATGTCAAAGACCAAAGTCCTAATATAGGCTCTGTGCTCCCCTCGCTCTGAGAACCTGGATAATTGCCTCAACTTCTCTGTGCTACAATTTTCTTTCCTCCTAAGTTGGACTACTGATGTCACCTATGGCTATTTCACAGGGATGTGTGTGTGGGTGGGGTGGGTACTAGGGATGGAACCCAGGGGCATTCTACCTTTGAGCTACACTCCAGCCCTATATTTTATTCTTTATTTTTATTTTGAAACAGGGTCTCACTGAGTTGCAAAGAGCCTCACTAAGTAGCTGAGGCTGTCTGCAAACAGTGATCCTTCGGTCTCAGCTTCCCGTAAGCTGCGATTACACGTGTGTCCCATCACGCCTGACTCTATTTTTATTTTTGAAAAAGGGTCTCAATAGGCTGATGATAGTTATGCTACTTGTTGAGCCTATTTTCAAACCTGTGATTTTCTTGTCTTACCCTCCTGAACATTGGAATTATAGGCATGTGCCACCACACCCGGCTTCCAGGAATATTTTGAAGACGAGACTAGATACAAAAGTACTTTTCCAATTTTTTGGAGTACTAGAGGTTGAACCCAGGGGCATTCTATCTCTGAGATACACCCCAGTCCTATTTTTTATTCTGTATTTTGAAACATGGTCTCACTAAGTTGCAGAGGGCCTCATTAAGTATCTGAAGCTGACCACAAACCTAAGATCCTCTTGTCTCAGCCTCCCAAGTACTGGAATTACAAGTGTAATCCAGGTGCTACCATGGCTGGCTTGTACTTCTGAAATTATAAGCCACTATACAAAATGTGAGGTACTACTTTATATTTATACAGGTCTTTTTTTTTTTTTTTTTTTGTTCTTGGAAGCCCTTCTACCGCTGGGCTACACTCACAGACCTATTTTATATTTTTTTGAAACAGGGTCTCTTAAGCCAGCCCGGCTGGCTTTGACCTGCACGATCCTCCTGTCTCTGCCTCCCAAGCGCGGGGATTACAAGCATGCACCACCATGCCTGGCATACAGTTCTTTTGATGAGATTTCTAAATTATCTTTCTCCCCCCCCCAACAAAAAAAGTATCTCTGAGCAACTTGATACCTTCAAGATAACCTGTTTTAATTACAGCTTATTTTTTATTATTATTTTGTGTGTGTGTATGTGGTACTGGGAAATGAACCTAAGAGCATTCTACCTTTGAGCTATATCGCCAGCCCAATTTTATTTCTTATTTGGAAATAGGGTCTCACTAGGTTACTGAGAACCTTGCTAAATTATATAACAGCTTTTATTTATTTTGGTGGTACTGGGGTTCCTGGAAGCCCTTCTACCTCCGGGCTACACTCCCAGACCTACTTTTTTGTATTTTTTATTTGAAAACAGGGTCTCTTAAGTCAGCGTGGCTGGCTTCGAACCTGTGCAATCCTCCTGTCTCTGCCTCCTAAGCACAGGGATTACAAGCGTGTGCCACCACACTCGGCCATATAACAGCTTTTATAAGTTTTTTTTTTTTTTTTTTTTTGAGGTACTGGGGATTGAACCCAGGGCATTCTAACTCTGAGCTACACTACCGGCTCTATTTTATTTTTATTTTGAAACAGAGTCTTGCTGGTTGATGAGAGTCTCACTACTAGCCGAGGCTGTCCTCAAACCTGTGATCCTCATGTCCTAGCCTCCCAAGTACTGGGATTACTCTCATAGACTTTTTTTTTTAATTGGTGCATTGTAGTCATATATCAATCACATTGGAGTACAAGACTTGAGAGGATATATAAGCACACATCATCCAATTAGCCCTCATCCAGCCCCCATCCCATTCCCTCCCCATCCCTCGATCCCATGCTTGTTTGGTGATTAACTTTGACATATTTGTTTATGTACCTCCTGCTTTTTAAAGAGGCTCCATCCTCCCCTATTCCATACCCTCTGATTGGTCACCTTAGTTGCTTCACTATAGGGCCCTTTCTATAGCTCGACCTCTTCCTGTTGCCCCTTTCCTCCTAGTTATTGCTGATTAGGGGAAGCATCTGATTTTTATTTTCTGCGATATTTCTCTGTGCATGCCACGTTGCAAGTACCGATCCCACTCTTGATGGCCCCAGTAGTGGCCTGGCTACGCGGTGGATGGATCCAGACCTCACTGGCTCAAGCAGTGGCCTTGCCTCATGGGAGGCCCCGATTCTGGTCTCGCTAGCCCCAACATTGGCCTAACCCCTTAGCTGGCTCTGATCCCGACCTCGGAGGCCCCAGTAGTGGCCTTGCCTCACGGCAGGCTCTGATGCTGGCCATTGGCCCCGGCACCAGCCTAACCCCTCAGCAGGCTCTGATCCCGGCCTCGGAGGCCCCAGCACCGGCCTAGCCTCACGGCAGGCTCCGATGCCGGCTGCTGGTCCCAGCACTGGCCTAACCCCTCGGCAGGCTCTGATCCGGGCCTTGGAGGCCTCAGCACCGGCCTTGCCTCATGGCAGGCTCCAATGCCGGCCATTGGCCCCGGCACCAGCCTAACGCCTCTCATAGACTTTAATGTGAGAAAAACATCTTGCCATCCGCTTGTCAAAATCTGCTGGCCTGTCACTGTGCAGCCAGGAGGCTGCCTTCTGGAGGGCTGAGGAGTGTGTACTCACGTCCAGCAGCCCGCTTGCAGGCCTGGGGCAAGAATATGAATGGAGGCTGCATGCCATCTGTTTCCGTTTCTAAAGTTATAAATCAAATGTACAACCCTTAAATGAACTTGGTTCTGTTTGTGTCTTGACAAATTGTATCTTCTTGATAGCCTGGAAGGCGAGAAGCAAATGCAGACTTCGCAGACTTCTTTTTTTTTTTTTTTATGAGGTTTTCTTTTGGAGGGGCTTCTTGAGTTGGGGCTGCAGCCCATGGATGGCTTGGGGTATTGGTATGCACTCAACACCAGACCAATTTTTTTATGGTACTGGGGACTGAACCCAGGGGCATTCTACCTCTGAGCTATACCCCCATCCCTTAAAAAATTAATTTTTTTTAAAAATTTTATTTTATTGGTGCACTGTATTCATACATCATAGTGGGATACAAACTTTTGTAGACATACATGCACACATTGCCCAGTCAGTCCCCACCCGATCCCCACCCCATTCTCTCCCCATCCCTCCCTCCCATGCTTGGCTTAGTGGTTGACATCTAGTATTATAGCAATATCCAAAATTAAAAATGATAATCTCACATAACAGTTTCATTTGTCTGATGCCAAGCTTTTGATGATTTAAAGATAACATTTCAATATTTCTTTTTGCTTCCTTTCTTACCAGAGCATATTTTTTTCTGTTTTTTTGGTGAAACTATCATATATTTATATATTTATTTTTCAGAAAAAAATCTATCCTAATATGGAATATGAATTCTAGATACCCAAAACGATCTTGAAGAAGAACAAAGCTAGCAGATATATATTTTCTGATTTCAAACCATATAAAGCTACAATAATTGAAACAGTATAGTACTGTTCTAAAGGCAGATATATAAACCATTGGAGTTAAATACAAGCCTAGAGCTAAATTCTTCCCTATATTGTCAAGTTATTTTTGACAAGGTTTCCACGAACATTTGGTGGTGGAAATAATATTCTTTTAACTAAATATTGTTGAAAAATAATAATTACATGGAAAAGAATAAAATTGGACCCTTACCTAATCCCACATACAAGTATTAACTCAAAATAGATAAAAGACCTAAATATAAATCTTAAGACTATAAACTTTTAGGAGAAAATCCGGGTCATAAAACCTCACAACATTGAAATTGGCAGTGATTTCTTGGATATGATTTCAATGGCACAGGCAACAGAAGAATATATAAACTCCCTAAAAAATAAAAAAAAATATTGTATATCCAAAGACAATGTAAACAGAGTTAAAAGTTACTAATAGAATTGGATAAAATATTTCCAAATGCTATATCTGAAGGTATATTAATATCCCAACTAGAAATCCTAAAAATTAACAACAATAAAGGCAAACAATACAATTTAGAGATAGGTAAAAGCCTGACATAAATAATGAATCTCCACAGATAACCAATCTTAGTTGTCTGTTGGATGGAAAATCTTGTTTCTCTGGTTCTGGTGTGTGTTACCTATTTCTTCTTTGTAGTTAATCTCTTTGAGTATTTTCTCTAGCGCTGGTTTTGAAGACATAAATTCCTTCAGTTTCTGTTTGTCATGGAAGCTTCTTATTTCTCCATCTAATTTGATAGAAAGTTTTGCTGGATAGGAAATTTTTGGCTGGAAGTTGTTTTCTTTCAGAGTTTGGAATATGTTACTCCAAGCCCTTCTGGCTCTCATGACTTGGTTTGGGAAGTCTGGAGTGATTCTAATTGGTTTGCCTCTGAATGTCACTTGGCCCTTTGTTTTTGTTGCCTTTAAGATTCTCTGCTTGGCTTCCACATTGGTCATTTTGACAATTATGTGGCGTGGGGATCCTCTTCTCCGATCCTGTCTAAAGGGAGTTCTATAAGTTTCCTGGACCTGTGTATCAACCTCTTGCTCTATGTTTGGAAAATTTTCTGCTATTACTTCCTTGAAGAGATTGTTGATCCCTTTGGTTTCACTTTCTTTTCCCTCCTCTATTCCAATTATTCTTAGGTTAGCTCTCTTAAGATGGGCCCATATTTCTTCAATGTCAGATTCCTGCTGTCGGATATTTTTTTCTAGATTAGAAACTATGCGTTCATTTTTGGATTGCTCATCTTCTAAGAGCGAGATTCTGTTCTCCATGTGTTCTAATCGGTTGTTTGTGCTTTTAATTGAGGCCTTTACTTCATTAATTGCATCCTTTATCTCTTTTTGGCTCTCTCTGAGTTCTTTTCGAAGCACCTCTATTATTTCTACAGTTATTTTCCTGATTTGATCTTCTAGAAATCTCTGATTTTCTGTTTTATCAGGTTCTGATGTTGTGGGGTTGTGGGCGGTATTCATTGCTCCAGTATTATTCCTCTTTCCCATGATTTCGGATGCTTGTGCCTTCTCTGGATTCTTCCCTTGGGTCACTATGACTTCACTTAAGGTGTTCTGGATCTCGAGTCAGTAGTATCTCAGACCCCACTACTCCTTTACTGGGTTTTATCACAGAGTCTCCGACCCAGGGAGTCGATAGAGGCTGCTTTAAACTATGGGGGGTGCCAGGTTGCACGTTCTCCTATGGTGTGATATCTCTGCCACCACCACTCCCTCACTGGGTACAGTGAGGTACAGTACTGGTATTTCTCCTCTGTGGCCCGCAATTTGACTCACTGTTCTTGAGTACACAGATGTAGCTGTACTGGATTCGGCAAATTCACTGCTGCTGCCGCCGCCGGTGGCAATATGGCGCCGCAGCCACGCCCTCGGCCATGAGGCTGGCGTATTTTTTCTTCTCTGGTTTTGATTTCCACTCTGAATCCCTGCAGCGTGTGCTGAGCTCAGCCACTGGGAGCTTTAAATCCTCTCTGCGCCGAAAGATCCTGCCTGGCTGTTCCGCAGCAGCTCACCTTGGCTTGCTGTAGCCGTCCAATGAGTTCGCCGCTGCCGCCGGCAGTATGGCGCTGCTGCCGCATCCTCGGGCGCGTGTGTCTCCTCTGTGGCCCTGAGCTCTGTTCTCAGTCCGCTTTCTCTCTGGAGCCTGGTGGTTTTTTTTTTTTTTTCTGGTGATGGTGTTTTCTGGCTATGAAAGGCGCTGGTTTTGTGGTAATGGAGATTGGTTGTTAGCAGGGCTCTTAAGCCCCGCTTTTCTCGGTCGCCATCTTCCCGGAAGTCCGCAGACTTCTTAAGGTCTCTGCACTAGAACGTACAGGGAGGCAGCCGGTCCTCAGCCCACCTGCCCCTTCCCGCCCCAGCCTGTCTGCACTGGGGGCACGTGTATGGCGACCCCAGCCTACGAGGCCAAGCTCCGGCCACGCCAGCACCCGAGGATGAGGAATGGTCAGGGGCACTGGCGTGGCCGGAGCTTGGCCTCGTAGGCTGGGGTCGCCATACACGTGCCCACAGTGCAGGGTCCTGATGACTGATGCTATCAAGGGCACCCCCACTGCAACAATGAGGGGAGTCAGGTCATGGAGAACAAGGAGTAGTCCAATGGGAAGACTACTCTTCAGGAAGTGTGAGCCGAGTGTGGTGGCACACGCTTCTAATCCCTGTACTTGGGAGGCTGAGAGAGGAGAATCGCACCTTCGAGAACAACCTCAGCAAGTAATGAGACTCCCATCAACCTAGTAAGACCCAAGATAAGAAATAAAATTGGGCTGGGGGTGTAGCTTGAAGGTAGAATGCCTCTGGGTTCAATCCCCAGTAACCACACACACACACACACACACACTGTGACTGAGCCGAGCATGGTGGCACACACCTGTAATCCCAGTACTTGAGAGGCTGAGACAGGAGGATTGCAGGTTTGAGGACAGCCTCAGGAAGCAGTGATACTCTCATCAACCTAGTGAGAACTTGTTTCAAAAATAAAACTAAAAATAGGACTGGGGTGTAGAATTCCCTATATTTAATCCCTAGTAACCCCCCCATACATGTGGCTAAGAATTCTGGAAACTAGAGGGAAGGTAAGTAGTGGAGCAATGCCTTGGAGGGGCCAGGGCGTGGAGAAAGCCATCCTGGCATAGAAAGGACCCTGCACCCCTGACAAGAGGATGTTGAGAGGGGAATCAGTGGCAGGAGAAAGGAGGTTCGCTCCTATGGCCTCTCTTTTCTTTTAAGAGGAGCAGAAAGAGGCAAAATGTGGATACTCACAGAGAAATGAGATAGTAGAAAGGGGTCTAATTGGGCAGATGAGGAAGGATAATTTTAGTTGTAGAGAAACTGAATATGAATCTTATCTTTCAGATGACTAGATGTTTGCAACTGGTTATAGGGTGAAAATTCAAGGACTAGAAAAATCTGAGACTACAGAGCTGCTCACTAACAGAAAGGCTCTCAGCCGGGCGTGGTGGCGCACGCTTGTAATCCCCGCGCTTGGGAGGCAGAGACAGGAGGATCACGCAGGCTTGAGAGACCCTGTTTCCAAATAAAAATATAAAATAGGTCTGGGAGTGTAGCCCAGAGCTAGAAGGGTTTCCAGGAACCCCAGTACCACCAAAAAGTAAGTAAGTAAGTAAGTAAGTAAGTAAGTAAGTGAGTGAGTGAGTGAGTGAAGGAGGGAGGGAGGGAGGGAAGGAAGGAAGGAAGGAAGGAAGGAAGGAAGGAAGCAGGCAGGCTCGCTCGCTGGCTGAGGACAGATCCTGAGCAATGAAGTGGGAATGCAGAGAGAAAGGGGAAGGCAGGAACAGTGTCCAGCAGAACCGGGTGAGGATGGAAAAGCTGATGTCACCAGGGACATCCAGAACACCCCTTGCAGCTGAGAGAAATACAAGTGGTCGCTTTCCATATCTATTGGGGTCATCGTTGGATCTGCCGTAATGAAGGCGACGCTCTCCCTGGCTGGAAGCCCTCCAACGATTCCAGGTCTTCTCTGAGTAAGACTCAAGCCACGCCAGTCTCCTTGCACTCTGGCCCTTACTGCCTCAGGTCCCTGCACTCGCTGTTCCCTCTGCCTGAACCCCGTTCCCCACTTCCCTCTGTATTCTGGTTGCATGTCATCCTGTTAGAAAGGCCTTCCTCAACTCCCACCACTGCCCATCTCCTTATTTTGCTTGCTTTTTAAAAGCTCATTTTCCAACACATGACATTCTATTGATTTGCTGATTTAGTTTTGCTTATCTTGCTCCACTAGAATATTAGCTCCTTATAAGTGGAGACTTGATCTGTTTTGTTGTTCTACCTGGTACCTAGAATTAGAGTCTAAATATCTGCAATGGGTAGGAGTAACTGAATGGAATGGCACTGGTAACAGAAGAGCAAGCGAGCTATTGTCTTTACCTAAGCAACACTGGCTTGAAAACTCTCCAAGGTTAACGAATTGTAGCCCAGTTCCATGATGTAGGCCTTTGGAGCCTGCAAGGGCTCTCTTTGTCTGAGGGTTCAGCCAAAACTGGTTCTTGAGGGAAATCTTGGCCTTATCTTACCCTGCACCTCTGGGTGGGCCAGGCTCCTTGGCCCGCTGTGTGCCTGGCAGGCTTTCTGACTTTCTGAGGAGGTCAACCCTCTCCTCAGCTCAGTGGGCTGTTAGTTACTTGAGTTTATATTTAACCAGCCGGAAAGAATGTCTAAGATGCAGGTGCTTTGTAGGGAGTGCTCTGAATGCACTGCTGTGCAATACTCCTCGGAAGCCTTGCGGGGGAAAGACCATACAGAAGGATGGCCTGAAGTCCAGTTCATTCACCCACAGACCCTCTAAAGTGGGTGCCAAACCAGATCATGTGAAAGTCCCATTTTCTTTTTTCTGGTGATACTGGGGATTGACACCAGAGGCGTGCTACCTCTGAGCTACACCCCCTGCCCTATTTTATTTTGAAACTGGGCCTCACTAGGTTAATAATCTCACTACTTGCTTAGGCTATCCTGGAAATCTGTGATCCCCTTCTCTCAGCCTCCCAAGTAGCGGGATTAAAGGTGTGCACCACCACACCCAGCTTAATAGTTCCATTTTCAAATCCCATTAGCTTGGCCCTGGGAAGACTTTCTGTTTCTGTTGTTGAGTTTGTTTACTTTTTTTTTCTTTAATGGTGCTGGGGATGGAACCTAGGCCTCATACATGGTAGATGGTTACTCCACCACCCAGCTACATCCCAGCCCAAGCCTTGCTGTTTCTTAACTGGCTTTGGTTCCACATGTGGGTCAGCACTGAGAGGTGCTGGGACTGACAAACCCGTGCAGCTCTCACACTGTCTCAGAAGGTGCCCTGAGACCCACAGCAGAGAGCTCTTCCAGCAGGCGATGTGGTACGGGTGGCTGTGCCTCCCCGGCAGGCGATGTGGTACGGGTGGCTGTGCCTCCCTGGCAGCTGTCTGTCGTCAGCTGAGACCCGGTGGGCCTCCTCCAAGCGTTGATTATTTCTTTCATCTCCATGCTCTCCCTATTCTCAACTTCCTCATTAACTTCTTTTTTTTTTTCATCTTTTTGTACTATCTGTATTTTTGTAAGCTGCCTCTAATCTAATTTTAGGGAATAAAGTGGTATATACCATAAAATCCATTAATTAACTAGCGGTGTTATAGAAACTATTCTTTCATTTGCAGATCTTCCCATTTATTCATCTTCAATTTTTAAAAATGGTGGTAATTTATATATCATTATATACCATGAATTTTATTGTTTCAACCTTTTTTTTTTTTTTTTTTTTGGTGGTACTGGGGTTCCTGGAAGCCCTTCTTCCTCCGGGCTACACTCCCAGACCTATTTTATATTTTTGAAACAGGGTCTCTTACGCCAGCGCGGCTGGCTTCGAACCTGCGCGATCCTCCTGTCTCCGCCTCCCAAGCGCGGGGATTACAAGCGTGCGCCACCACGCCCGGCTGTTTCAACCATTTTTATGGCGACAGTTCAGTGGTATTAAGTACATTCACAGAAACATATGTGTGTGTGTGCATGCGTACTGAGAATTAAACCCAAGGATGTTCTGACTCATCTATGTTGATTTTGAAATGGGGTCTTGCTATGTTGATGAGTCTCGCTGCTTCCTGAGGCTGGCTTTGAACCTGTAATCCTCCTGTCTCAGCCTACCAAGTACTGGATTACAAGTGTGTGCTATGCCCAGCTACCCCTATTTTTCATTTTTTGAATGAGGGGCTCACTAAGTTGCTGAGGCTGTTCTCAAACCTGTGATCCTCCAGTCTCAGCCTCCCAGGTACTGAGATTCCAGGTGTGCACCACCATGTCCAGCCCAGAAACTCTCTTCATCAACTTCTACATGACCAAGTGTCACACTGACAGGTGTTTTCCTTTCTCTAGCCAATGTGTCAAGGGCACCCAGGAGGCTGGAGGGCTCCTGTCAGCCCCTGCAGGCTTTTAATGCTGCTGGGTAGACTAGGCATTTTTCCAGGCTCAACTGTGTTTATGGAAATTTATTTTTCTGTTGCAATTTTGGAATTGAATTACATTAAGTACATGAAATATGAGTACCAAAGAGAAGGGCTGTTCCTGTGAACATGCAGCTAACTTCAAATGGCATGCAGGAGCAATTCCATCAGTTCTGCAGCAGAGACTGTCCCCTCTGGCAAACCCTCAGCAGAAGACTTTACTTACCTGCCACCTCCCACATCACAGGATCGAGGGCGCCCTGTAAGGGACTGGACCTAGAAAGAATAAAGAAAGCTGGGCTTACATACTGGGAAGCCAAGTTCTTATTTATTTATAATTCTGGGAATTGAACTCAGGGCATTCTACCTCTGAGCTACACTCTCAGCCCTGTTTTATTATTATTATTTTTTTTGTGTCTGTGTGGTGCTGGGGATTGAACCCAGGGGCATTCTACCTCCAAGCTACAACCCCAGCTTTCACTAAGTTGAAGAGAGCCTCAGTAAGTAGCTGAGGCTGGCTGTGAACCGTGATCCTCCTGTCTCAGCCTCCCGAATACTGGGATTACAAGTGTGCACCACCATGCCTGGCTTTTTATTCTCCTTTATTTATTTATTTTGGTGGCACAGGGGGTGGAACCCAGGGGCTTTCTACCTCTGGGCTATACTCCCAGACCCATTTTACATTTTATTTGGAAACAGGGTCTCACTAAGTTGCTGAGAGCCTCACTAAGTAGCTGAGGCTGGCTTCGAACCTGTGCGATCCTCCTGTCTCAGCCTCCCAAGTGCGGGGATTACAGGCGTGCGCCACCACGCCTGGCTTTTTATTCTTATTTTAAAACAGTCTCACTAGGTTGATGAGAATCTCACTACTTGCTAAGACTGTCCTTGAACCCGAGCTCCTCCTATCTCAGCCTTCCAAATCCTAGGATTACAAGTGTGCATCACCATGCCTGGTTAACATTTTTATTTTTATTTTTTGCATTAGGAATTGACCCTAGAGGCATTCTCCCTCCAAGCTACACGCCCAATTTTATTTCTTATTTGGAAACAGGGTCTTACTAGGTTGCTGAGAGCTTCCCTAAATTGCTGAGGCTGGCTTTCAACCTGTGATCCTCTTGTCTTAACCTCCCAAGTGCTGGGATTACAAACGTGTACCACCACACCCAGTTCCAGCTCACATTTTTAAACCGTGTCTTCCTAGGGATCTGGGAGTTTCAGCCAGCATAAATGAGAGCCAGCACATGTCACCAGCATCTTCACAGAGTGGCTATACAAGTTTTGATGAGACTTTTAAAATTCTTATATTTCCAGGAATAAGAGAGGTATAAGATTAATATTTTTTTAAAATTGGGGCTTTATTCATTTATCTTCTAAATGAATATGATTTCCTTCAAAAAAGGCCAGTGCTTTACAAGCAGAGCTTTGAAGTAAACATTCCTATTTCAATTGGCCTGAGAGAAAAAGAAGACAACTGAAAAGCAAAGCAGGGCAAAGAAAGAGGAAATTAACATTAAGAGAAAAAATAACTCAACTAGAATATAAGCTCTGGGGGCAAGAATGGGTGCTACAAATCTCCAAGAACTGAGGGAGAAAAGCACCTCTCTCCAGAGAAAGCCGCCCTAGTACCAGGAGAAAGCGGGCGTCCACACCCTCTCTGCTGAACATGGAGCTGTCCTTCAATGGAAGCCTCCAAAGCCACTAGTGCTTCTCACAGTTGCAAAGATACAGCCTGGTGCTTCTATGCTTAAATGTGTGTGTGTCACTGGGGATCAAAACTAGAGGCATTCTACCTCTGAGCTACACCCCCAGCCCCAATTTATATATTTTTAAAATTTTGAAACAGGATCATATTAGGTTGTCGAGGGCCTGAGTTACTGAGGTGGCCTCAAACCTATGATCCCGCTGTCTCGGCCTCTCAAATACTGGCATTACAGGTGTGCAACACAATAAGCAAACATATGGATTTAAAATCAGTTCTTTGGGCCGGGCGTGGTGGCGCACGCTTGTAATCCGGCACTTGGGAGGCGGAGACAGGAGGATGGTACAGGTTTGAAGCCAGCCTCACTGGCTTAAGAGACACTGTTTCCAAATAAAAAAATATAAAATAGGTCTGGGAGTGTAGCCTGGAGGTAGAAGGGTTTCCAGGAACCCCAGTACCACCAAATAAATAAATAAATAAAGAAAGAAAGAAAGAAAGAAAGAAAGAAAGAAAGAAAGAAAGAAATATCAGTTCTTTTGGTTGGGCGTGGTGGTGCACTCTTGTAATCCCAGAATTCAGGAGGCTGAGACTGGAAGATGGCGGTTCATAGACAGCCTCAGCTACTTACTGAGACCCTTGGAAACACAGTGAGATCTTGTTTCAAAAATAAAAAGAAAGGGCCAGGCGTGGTGGCGCACACTTGTAATCCCCATGCTTGGGAGGCTGAGACAAGGAGGATCGCACGGGTTCGAAGCCAGCCTCAGCTACTTAGTGAGGCTCTCAACAACTTAGTGAGACCCTGTTTCCAAATGAAATATAAAATAGGTCTGGGAGTATAGCCCAGAGGTAGAAAGCCTCTGGGTTCCACCCCCAGTACCACAAAAATAAATAAGTAAATAAAAATAAAAAGACTAGCCAGGCGTGGTGGCACACGCTTGTAATCCCTGTGCTTGGGAGGCCGAGACAGGAGGATTACACTGGTTCAAAGCCAGCCATGCTGGCTTAAGAGACACTGTTTCCAAATAAAAAAATATAAAATAGGTCTGGGAGTATAGCCTGGAGTAGAAGGGTTTCTAGGAACCTCAGTACCAAAAAAAAAAAAAAAAAAAAAAAGACTAAAAGATAGGGCTGATGGTGTAGCTCAGAAGTACAATGCCCCTGGGTTCCATCCCTGGTACAGCAAAAAGTAAACAAACAAAAACCAAAAAACAAAAAAAACCAGTTATTTTTATCCCCCAAAGATCAAACATAAAATACATTTTGATTTTTTGTTGTTGTTTTGTTTTTGCAGTCTGGGGATGGAACCCAGGGGCACTGTACCTCTAGCTTTAGTTTTTAGTCTTTTTTTATTTTTGAAACAGGGTCTCACTGAATTGTGAAGGGCCTCACTAAGTAGCTGAGGCTGTCCATGAACCATGATCCTCCCATCTCAGCCTCCCAAATGCTGGGATTACAAGCATGCGCCACGATGCCTGGCGATACATTTTAATTTTATTAAAAACCCTTTGATTCCAGTGTGGTGGTGCACGCTTGTAATCCCAGTAATTGGGAGGCTGAGACAGGAGGACCGTGCAGGTTTGAACTCAGCCTCAGCTACTTAGTGAGGCTCTCATTAACTTAGTGAGACCCTGTTTCCAAATGAAATATAAAAAATAGCTGGGAGTATAGCCCGGAGGTAAAAAGCCCCTGGGTTCTATCCCCAGTAACACACACACACACACACACACACACATACACACACACACACAACATTTAAGACTACCCTAATGCTAGGCAGAGACTGGCAGAGTTGGCAGAAGAAAATGGAGCTGGACTATAGAGCTTCTAATAGGTGGGGCAGTTCAGTACAGCAACAATACAAGTATCTCAGAGCATCATTAAGGGATGGAAGTATTCAGTCTTTCGAAACTGGGCCAGCTTCTCTGAAGGAAGAAAGTCCAAGATAGTACTGTGGGGCATCCCTCCCACCTCCTAGGGCCAGCAGGGTAGAGGTCAGCTCAAATAAGTTAGATACAAAACACAAAGGTGGTGCATACTTGTAATCCCAGTACTCGAGAGGCGGAGACAGGAGGATGGCAGGTTCGCAGCCAGCTTCAGCTACTTAGTGAGACCCCGTTTCAAAATAAAGAACAAAAAAGAGCTGGGTTGTAGCTTGGAGATAGAATGCCCCTGGGTTCCATTCTCAGTTCTGCAAAAACAAAACTAAATTAAACAAAACCCACACAGGCTGGCAGAAATAGCAAAACAGATGACTCGTTTACTGACTCCTGGGTCTCAGGTCAAGGCCCTTGACTTCAGAGAGGGCTACCTGCTGCCACGTGGTTCTGGACAGAAGCTGGTAGAGGTGGTACAAACCACTAAGGACTGGTGACCAGATTTCAGAGCTTTTAACAATTTGAATAAGATATGGGAGTTAAAGCCTTTATTTATTTATTTTTTTTTTTTTTTTGTGGTACTGGGGGTGGAACCCAGGGGCTTTAAATCAGGAAGTCAAGAGATCACTACACTAATTCATCAATACTGTGATAGTTTCTCCTGAGACATCACCCCTAGTATGTTTTTTCTATCTCTGTCCTCAGACAAATCCTCTTTTCCCTTTCCCCAATTCTCTGTTTCTGCCCTGCAGGATCTTACAACACCTCTGAAGTGTAAAAATGCAGTGACGGCAAGCATGGTTAGGTGAGGCTCACCTACCTCCTTGGTTTCCCATAGCTGTTTCGGCAGTGGCTTCGGAACAGTAAGCAAATTCTCTTCTTTTGATGGGCCAGGGAAAGACATTGCTGAAGGGGGAAAAGTAGCACATACATTGCATTAGAAGGCACCCATCCTACCTTTGGCCAAATTATCTCTATTAAAAAAAAGATTTATTTTAGCCGGGCATGGTGGCGCACGCTTGTAATCCCCGCGCTTGGGAGGCGGAGACAGGAGGATCGCGTTGGTTCGGAGCCAGCCTCGCTGGCTTGAGACCCTGTTTCCAAATTTAAAAAAATATATATTTTATATATATATATATATATATATATGTATGTATGTCTGGGAGTGTAGCCTGGAGGTAGAAGGGCTTCCAGGAACCCCAGTACCACACACACAAAAAAATGCTTAGCCACAAAATAAACAAAAGCTTTGTGTTATGAGAAACAGGCCAGAAGATGAGGGCCAGACTTAAGAAAGTATGTGACCAGTCGGGCGTGGTGGCGCACGCTTGCTTGGGAGGCAGAGACAGGAGGATCGCGCAGGTTCGAAGCCAGCCACGTGCACTGGCTTAGGAGACCCTGTTTCCAAATAAAAATGTAAAAATAGGTCTGGGAGTGTAGCCCAGAGGTAGAAGGGCTTCCAGGAACCCCAGTACCACCCTCCCCGCAAAAAAGTATGTGACCTGATGTTAGAAAGGGGACTCAACATCAGACACTGGCAAATTAGAAATGCTATGAAGCAAGCTGGGTGTGGTGGCACACACTTTTAATCCCAGTACTTGGGAGGCTGAGACAGGAGGATCTGGGTTCATGGCCAGCCTCAGCTACTTAGTGAGACCTTGTTTCAAAATAAAGAATAAAAAATCAGTCTGGGGGTGATTGTCATGATTTTCTATCCTAGCCCCAGAGAGGATGGTAACAGTCCCCAGAAAGTCACTACAAACAAGAACCAAAAACTCATACAAGACTGAGAAAAGGGCTTGAAAAAGAAGTTTATTTTATCTTCTATTTAATGAAACAATATAATTGATTGTAACTGTGGATTCCTAGAATGAATTAAGCATGGATGGGGGTATCATTTCTCTGACTGCAAATTAAGAGCATGATTATTAAAGTTCTAGGTTTCTCTCAATTCTAATATTCTCTCTTTTTGTAGTATTAGGGATTGAACCCAAGGCCTCACATATGCAAAACACACTGTACCACTGATTCATAACCCCACTTCAAATCACTACCTTCTGAAGACAGTTTATTTTGTCAACATTCTTGACGGCTGTTGATTTTCGTCTTTCCTGGTCTAATCATTCACAGAGACTGCTTCAGAAAGGTGCCCACGAGGGCGAGGCTTTCTGTTTCACTTGCTGCTGGGGATGCGTAAAACAGGGCTGGGAAAATCTGGACCTTGGAGCTGATTCTCCATAAACTGGAGGGCAGGAGCAATGGGCCTGGCGAGCCTTTATAAACCAACACAAGAGGAGATCCAGAAGGGAAACCCTCCTGTTTTCAGGCTCCCAAGTGCTGGGATTACAAGTGTAAAAAGCCCAGCTTTTTTTTATATAAAGAACCTCAGTATCTTCTACAAAACTTATAATTCCATTTGCCATCAATTTACACTTTCCTTTCATTGTTTATTTAAATCTATCAATTACTGACCCACAAAGGCCGGCCTGCCGGCCTGCCCGCCCGCCCGCCTGCCTGCCCGCCTGCCTGCCTGCCTGCCTTCTGTGGTACTGGGGATTGAACCTGGGCATTCTACCTCCAATCTATACTCCCAACCCTATTTTTAATTCTTTATTTTGAAACAAGATCACACTAAGTTGTGGAGGGCCTCTCTAAGTAGCTGAGGCTGGCCACAAAATTGCAATCCTCCTGTCTCACCCACTGGATCTTGGGATTGCAAGAGTGCACCACTAAGCTCAGCTTGACTCACAAAGACTTTCTTTTCTTTCTTTCTTTTATTTTTATTTTATTTATTTATTATTTTTTTTTGCGGTACTGGGGATGGAATCCAGAGGCATTCTACCTCCAAGCTACATCCCCAGCCCTACTTTTAATTCTTTATTTTGAAACAGGGTCTCACTGAGTTGCAAAGGGCCTCACTAAGTAGCTGAGGCTGTCCTCAAATCATGATCCTCCTGTTTCAGCCTCCCGAATGCAGGGATTACAAGTGTAGGCCACCAAGCCTGGTTGACTCACAAAGATTTTCTAAGTGGGCAGATAGTACTGAGAAAAGGACAGCGAATTTACTTATTGTCTAAGTGATCGATTTATTCATATTTTCATGCAGTTACAACTTTTGATTCCCTGCACAACCTTGGGACTCTGGAGACCTGACTATCAAGGAAAAAAATGTTGTAATAACACATTTTGTTTCTCATAACCTTGATCATGGCTAGCCTTCATTTTCTAGAACATCTCAGAAAAGCAATCCAATCGACAGTTAGCAGCCTTTTGTGGGAGTCTTGAAAATGTATGCGTCAAACCACTGAAATGTGGTTACATTGTGGGGTCGGCCTCCCCCCCAAGGTAAGTGAAGCAGCTCATACCTTCCCCGTGTCCATCGTTCTCACCACAGAAACCTGGCAGGGAAGAAAAGACACTTTCATGAGGTGCTTTCATTTCCATTAATTCAAGAATTAGTGACTTTTTTATTTAAAATACAATTTTGAAAGTCCAAAAGCAGTTTTTATACATCAAAGCTCATCCAATGTGCTTTATCATTTAAAAAGCTAAAAAACAGATGTTGAGTCTAAAGTTGGTGCCTGTATCTACTTTTCTTTGCTTTTAAAATTGTTTGTGTTAAATTTCCTTACTGCCTCTGTTTTGAGAGAATAATTTTTTTACAAAGCCTGAAAATTTCTCTTTAAATAAAAAAAAATATGGCTTGCAACTCTCATCTAAATCCTCTCCCTGGGGGAGGAGGGGTAACTCAGAAAGTCCAGATCTCCATCATACACTTATCAGGGATGCTTATAAGAACAAAGAGGAAGTTCCATGCTGGACATTGTTACATATTTTTCTTTTTGTTTCAGTACTGGAGATGGAACCCAGGGGTTATTCTACCTCCAAGCTACACTCCCAACCCTATTTTTTATTCTTTTATTTTGAAACAGGGTCTCACTGAGTTGCAAAGGGCCTCACTAAGTAGCTGAGGCTGGCTGCGAACTCCGATCCTCCTGTTTCAGCCTCCCAAATGTTGGGATTATAAATGTGTGCCATCATGCCTAGCTCATATATTTCTTACATACTAAATTATTTTTAAAAATTAATCTGCCCCCGGCATGGTGGCACATGCGTGTAATCCCAGCACTTGGGAGGCTGAGACAGGAGGATTGCATAGGTTCAAAGCCAGCCTCAGCTACTTAGTGAGGCTCTCAGCAACTTAGTGAGACCCTGTTTCCAAATAAATTATAAAAATAGACCTGGCCGTGTAGCCCAGAGGCAGAAAGCCCCTGGGTTCCATCCCCCAGTACCACACACACACACATTAATAATAAATAGGGCATGGTGGTGCACGCTTATAATCCCAGCATTTGGGAGGCTGAGACAGGAGGATCCGGTTCACGGACAGCCTCAGCTACTTAGTGAGGCCCTTTGCAACTCAGTGAGACCTTGTCTCAAAAATAAAGAATAAAAAATAGGGCTGGAGGTGCAACTTGAAGGTAGAATGCCCTTGGGTTCCATACCTACCACCACAAAAGAAAAAGAAAAAATAGGGCTGGGGTGTAGCTCAGAGCTAGAATATCCCTGGGTTCAAACCCCAGTATGGCACAAAAATAAAATAAAATTAATTAATGTGAAGTCTAAGTCAATTTAAAGGGTATATGTATGATAGCTATTTAGGAAGTTTTAAAATTCTGATGTAGAGCTGGATGTGGTGGCACATACCTATAATCCCAGTCCTTGGGAGGTTGAGACAGGAGGATCACAGGTTAGAGGACAGCCTTGGTGATAATAGACTCTCAGCAACCTTGTGAGACCCTGTTTCAAAACACAAATAAAAAGGGCTGGGATAGCCAGGCGTGGTAGTGCGACACTTGTAATCCCCACACTTGGGAGGCTGAGATGGGAAGGTCGCAGGTTCACGGATAGCCTCAGCTACTTAATGAGGCCACCTGCAACTTAGTGAGACCCTGTTTCTAAATAAAGAATAAAAACAGGGCTGGGGGTAGAATGCAAAAAGAAAAAAAAAGGCTGGGGTGTAGCTCAGAGGTAGAATACTCTTGGGTTCAATTCCCAGTACAAAATAACAATAACAACAACAATAATAATGATAATAATTCATGTAATAATAATTATTAAGTTGGAGTAAGTTGCAAATGACAAAGCACCTTTTATGCTTCTAAGCTAAAGCTAAAGAATGTAGTATTTTACCATTCTTCTTAAGGAAATAACTGACCCAAATGAGTTTTCAGAATCAGGACCAATTTTTAAGCTAAACCTTTAAATACAGTTTTCTTAGGGTTTAGGTAAGTCTCTGGATAAGTTTAACTTCTGGATGAACCTGATTAGTCTATAAAAGTTACTTATTATCATTCATTCAATATGTATTTACTAAGCTTCTATACTAAGTGTCAGCGGAAGACTGGTGACAGTGTAAGTGAGAAGACAGAACAGGAAAGACTGCAAATTCTGCAGCACAGGTAGAAGATGGAAAATGCAAGTGGAGCCTCGGGCAGGAGTGACACTGCGAGTCCAAGAAATTAAGTCATCTGTAAGTTAAGCACACTCAGCCAGGCCTGGAGGTTCACACCTGTAATCCTAGGACTTGGAGGTCAAGAGAGGAAGATCAGCGGTTAGAGGCCAACCTCAACAACTTAGCAAGTCCCTGTTTCAAAATACAAAATAAAACGGCGAGGGCTGTAGCTCAGCTGTAGGCCGACCCTGGGCTTAAATCCTAGTACAAAAGCAAAACATAAGCATGAAAGCATGCTCACAAAGACTTTCTCTCCAGCTCACAGGAACAGAATCCAAATGAGTGACTGGAAAAGCTTATTTATTTATTTATTTATTTAGGTGTTCTCTCTTTTTTTTCCTTTAAAATTTTTTTATTGGTGCATTATATTCAAACATCATATTGGGGTAAAAAATTTGTGTGTACAAACATGTACACATCGCTGATTTAACCCCTACCCAATTCCCACCCCATTCCCTCCCTTTCCCTCCTTCCCTTGCTTGGCTTAGTGATTGACTTCGATATGTTTAAGTACATTGTGTGTTTTAGAGAATTTCCTCTTCCCCCTCCCATCCCTTTATTTAGGTTGTCTTGTTTGCTCCTCTATAGGATCTCCTTTTTCAAGAGTTCCTCCTATGACCCATTTCTCCCTAACTCTCACATATTAGGGAAAGCATCTGATTTCTTATTTTTTGTGACTGACTAATAATCTCACTTAGCATAATGTCCTCCAGTCCTATCCATTTCCCTGAAAATGATGTAATTGAGTTTTTTTAAATGGCTGAGTAAAATTCCATTGTGTACATATCCCACAGTTTTGTAATCCATTCATCTGTCTGAAAAGCTTATTTTAATACACACAAAGGCCTTTGGATAAGCTTGTTAAATGCAGGTTCTTGGGCCTGACCCTCAGATGTTGTCTCAGAAGGCGTGAGAACTGGCTGGGTACCTCCATCTTCAGCAGTCGCTCTGGGGCCTCTCCTGCTCTCCTGAAGATGGCCTGTGGTCCCCTCTTTTGAGGGACTTGGTCTAGGTGGCCGCTCACTTCATCAGTGATCTAGCTCTCTAAAGGAAGAGTACTTTCAGAATGAGAGAAAAGAAGCCTCTGATGCATGCTCTGGCTTCTTGGGTAGATGGGGATGCAACCACTCTGATCAGAAAAATGAAATTATCTGTGGGGCATGTGTTACACACTTGTAATCCCAGCTATTCAGAAAGCTAAGGCAGGGGATTACAAATTCAAGGCCAGCCTGGGCAACTTAGTAAAACCCTGTCTCAAAATAAAAAGTGAAAAGGGCTGGGGGTAGAGCTCAGTGAGTAGAGCGCCTTTGGGTTCAATCCCCCCCAAAAAAACCCCCCAAGTTATCCTATGTAAGAACTAAGTTTTAAACTGGATGTGGTGGCACACACTTGTAATCCCAGCATTCAGGAGGCTGAGACCAGAGGATCATGGTTCGAGGACAGCCTCTCCTACTCAGTGAGTCCCTCTGCAACTTAGTGAGACCCAGTTTCAAAAATAAAGAATAAAAAATAGGGCAGGTGTAGCTCAGAAGTCGAGGGCCCCTGGGTTCCATCCCTAGACCCGCAAAAACAAAAATAAAAACAAAAAACTAAGTTTTATACAGTAATTTAGTATGGGATGTTGAAGTACCTCTTCATTGTTAAGGCACCAATCCCTCCAGGTTTAATTGCTAAGGTTGACCTGTCCTTGGAACATGAAGACTCAGTTGAGGGCCACTCCATGAAACTGCCTGGGGGGCTGGCAAAGTTCTCACATGGTGCCCCTTGAGCACCATCCCCTTCATCAAACTGGAACAGAGGAGGGCTTTATGTCAGAGTGAGGCCTTGAAGGATAATGATGGAGGTGATAACAATGGCCAGCATTACTCTCTGCTTACTGTGTGTGGAAAGCTTCCTCTAGACAATCTCACGAAGCCCTCACAGCAACGCTACAAGGCAGGTGCTGGTTCTAGGACTAGTGTCTTCAGAACGCCCTGCCCCTAACCAGTGCTGCACCTGCAGAGACTTAGGCAATGGGAAGTAAGGTTGATGGGGACGCCCCAGGGAAAAGACAAGAGAAGGAGGAGTGGGGAGGGTACAGAGGACAGCGAGGAGAGGAGGAGATGTGCACAGCAGCCACAGGCAGAGGGATCTGGCTGCAGCACCAGAGGGGAGGCGTGTGAGACAGGCTGGATGGAGGGTCGGCCAGTGATCTGGATGAAGCGTGGGGTAGAAGGGTAGAGTTAGAGCTGAACTCCTGAGGCCACTCTTGCAGAAGAGCATGAGATAGCTTGAAAAGGGAGAGCCTCAAGGCAGGGAGGCCAGGCAGGAAACCAACACAACAGGTCAGGGGAGAAGGAACAAGGCACGGCCTGATAGGACAGACGCGAGGCGTTGTGGCATACAGCGAGCAGACCCTGGCTTCGGACTGAGGCAGCCGACCATGGTGGTTATAACCATAAGTCTCCGGTGTCACGCTCAGGTGACCAGAGGATGATGGTGGTCACAACAGATATTAGCACTAGGTTAGCATATAAATAAAATATCTAAGTCTCGATTTTTACTACTAAGTAAAAAATACCAGAATATAGCTATACACAAAAGGTTAAAAATTAAAAAAAAAAGGAACAAGATATAACTGTGTTGGAAACAGAAGGAACTGATTTGCTTCAGTCCCACTGGGGATGGAACAGTGATGACCAAGGCCAAGTCTGTGTTCCAGGGAGCTAGCAGCCCCGGCCCAGGGCTGACCTGACTGTGTACATCTGAGACCATTCCTGTGTGTGCCCACGCCTGGGGGATCTAAGTAACTGCTCACATGGTCTTGAAATGAAGTATAGAAGGTAAGGGGGAAACCCCTTAACCAGAGTGTGTCCTAAAAGAAGCTTGTGAAATTTTAGCCCCCCACTCCTGGGCCCACCTGCCAGCCCAGTAACAATCCCTTTTACCCCTCTTTAGACCTATGGTGCATGCACCAGACAATCAAGTGCCATAGACAGGCTTATATCTCTGGATTATTTGCATTTTAAGCCTTCTCCTTAACTCTACAGAACAAAGCTTAATGCCGGCTGTAAAGTCACTGAGGTACAAAAAATACACTTGTTCCTTAGAGTAGGAGCTGAGGGCTGTAGTCCCCAAAGACGGCGATGTTCAGCACCTACAGCTCTGGGTGTGAAGACAGCCTTCACATACTCTTCTGCCATTACCCCTAGACCACTCCCTGAAGGATCACAGACCATGCCTCCACGTGAGGCCAGGTGAGGAGGGGCCAAGGGAGGGCCCCAGACTACAGAGCAGGGCTGACCGCAGAGACCCCTGGTTCTTGTCCGCCTGCATGTATGTGCAAAATGGCTGCACACGCTGCCATGGAAATGGTCAACATTTCCCTTTACAGATTCTGGGTAATTAAACAAGAAGAGACAAAGTATAAAAATTCATTTGGTTGTATAAAAGTTTATTTCTATCATTTACAACTGCTAATCATTTATGCTTAATTCTCAAGCAACTCGATAACTATTATGGAAATAACTAAACATGTATCACACCAATGGCTTTATTTTCTGGGGACACAGACCTCTGCTCATGACGTATCTCAGTTTACACCCGTGTAGTTAAGCTATGAGAAGATGCCTCCTTAACATCTGCTCCCCTACAACAACAACAATGAAATAGGGCCCCAGCACTACGCTTAGGAAAGATTCCCAGGGAAACAACGGTTATTACTACTCCTACTATCGAACCTACTCCTGGGCTTCAATTATATTTTCCCATCATTTTTTTTAATCTTATTTGGTCAGTTATATAAAAAGAAATACCTTTTGGTGAAGCTATTTGATATTTTTAAAATCCAGAAGGAAAGAAAATGAAAAACTTTAATGAATTACAGGAGGAAAACATATAAAACTATTTAAAATAGCTCCCACCAACAAATATAATTCTCCAGAAATAATTCTCATCCTTGGAGACTTGAATAATATTTTAAACACTCTGGCTTTCCCATGTAAACACATCCATATTTGGATGTGTTTCTGGGTTCTGCTGTACTTTGAGGCGACTGCAGGAGCAGGCACAGGGTTCAGGCATCTGAGCTGGAGGGCAGCCCACCTTCCATGGCTGTCAGAAGTCAGGCCCAGTGATTTCTAACTGCTAACCTGAAAAAGGATGGGCCATCATGGTGCTCCAGTCACCTCAGGAGCCTGTGCCAAGATTTCCCCGCTTCTTCTCTTCTTTTCTGATGGCTCTGCCAACCTGGGTTCACATTTATACTTTCCTCACTCCTCCTCACAATGGCATCTCTCACCTCTCCCCAGAGGCCACATCACCTGCAGCATAAATACTTCAATCCAGGCCATCACGTTCTTTAGTTACTTTCTTTTCTCTTTACATGCCAGCCTCAAAAATTCCTTGAATTAGCTATGGCTCTCTCGTGCTCTCTAGGGCTCTGGCCTCTTCCAGAGAAACATAAACTTTCAGGGGCAATGCAGATGCAGAAATACAAGAGTGCAGGGAAAAATCTATCAGCTGGTTTGCTCCCAGTTCAGAGAGATGAGGATCAGCTGCACCAATGGGCACCTCCACTGGTTTCAGTTTCTGCTGTTTTAGGCTCTTTTTTATGTATTTCCATCTTTACCTACCCTGAAGCCAAACTACTCCATCTTCCCACACGCCCCACTTCTGTAAGCAGTAAGCAGTTGACCCATATCCAATTTCAATGCTCCTGCCAACTTTACTCTCATATTCCCATGTGTAGAAACATGGTAGATGTCCCTAACCAATTCTGAAAGCTCTCCTGCTTTATAAGCCAACAAGCATTTAGGCAAATGATTCAGTCTTCTCTAAACTACACCAAGGAAACAAATATAGCAGCAATCATTATTAAATCCTAGCTTTACTATATGCAAAGAAATAAGACCCTGAGTGTATTCCTTGGAAGGAAGAGAGACTATTTAGACTTTAAATAGTCCAAAAACCAGAAAAGCTAGTATCTTAGCCAAAGGTAATTCCCGATCCTCTTTCTCAGAGTCAATGTGTATATGGATGGATAATTCAAGACAGTAGTTCTTTCTAGTTTGCAAACCCCATAAAGGCAGGCTTAGAATGTGCCTGAAGGGGCCAGCCTGTTTCAGGTACAAGTCGCTGAATGCCAGCACCTGGCCTGCTAATGAGGGCTCTGCACACGTAGCCTCGGGCGCTCTCCTTGCTCTTCTGTCAGTGAGGGCTCCTTTGTGCACTGTGTTAAGTGTTGGAGAGAACAAGGTCGTTAGGATGCTGCCTCCAAGAACTTTAGCCTGAGCAGAGGAAGAGAAGCATGTCTACGTAAAGAAGCAGTCGAGTCACAGGTGCTAAGAGCACCTGTAGCAGGAGCTTTGGGATTAGAAGGACATGGGTAGTTCAGGGCCAACAGAGGAAGGAAGGCCATGGAACGCTCCCTAGAACTGCAGGCAGGAGCTGAGGCTCACAGGTCAAGAGGGTGTTGGCCAGGTGGGCCAGGACTGAGTTATAAGAAGAAAAGGGAAAAAGATACAACAGAAGAACCTCAAGTGGGTCCCACTGCTGCCTCCTCAGGGAGTGGGGAGGGAAAGAGAGAGGCAGGCGGGGGCCAGAGGCTGGGGCTCAGGTCCCTCCACACCGAGAGCTTGGGCTCTTTACTCTGGGAGTGAAGGGGTGTGCCGAGGGAGTTCATCAGGAGCAAGAGCTGGACCTGGCTTTGCTGTAGAAGCAGAAGCCTAAGCCTCAGGAGTCTGCCTTTTCCCACTCCTGGCTCAAGTGAGGAAGCATGGTGATCTGAGCAGCAAACGGGGTGGGGGCAGGTGAGGCCAGGCTCCCTCTCCTCCTCCTCGGGGCATGCCCTCCCACAGACAGCAGGCCTTCCCTGCCTCTCTCACCCCACCCCGCCTCAGCACTCCTCCACGGGCACCCTGCACAAGCACTGCTGGCCTGGGGAGCTGGCCTCATACAGTGCTTCAGTCAGGGACCCGCAGAGAGAGCCACTTCCTCCAGAACAAGGGAGCCCAACATGAAACTGGACTGAAGGGCTAAGATGGAAATAGAGACCAGTTAGGAAGTTATTACAAGAGTCCATGGAAAAGATGATTAGTGCCTAGAAAAGGGCCAGGGCCACTGGGGAGGAGGAAGCTCAAGGGCCAAGAGATGAGCCTGAGGGAGCGTTTGCCAGGGAAGAAGTGCAAAGAGGTGCAGTACATGCCCAAGGAGCTTCTCTCCTCAGTTCCTACAGGACAGGACAGAAAGCAGGTGCTGTTAGCAGGGCCTGTGTGTCTTACCCATGTATGGGGCAGGCCAGGCTGACTGGCCCCCTCCTCCATAGGGGTCCTGGGGCTTGGTGCTCAGAGCACTTGTGTGAAGAGCAGAGTCAGAATTGGTCCTAAGGAGGGGAGGAGAGAGTCTGGCTGAAATGCAGTATTCTTTGCTGAATATTACCAACAGGAGAGAAGGCAAGAATAATCGACTTAAAAACCACCCATAAAATGAAGTCAGGACCTACCTGCAGTCCCTTACATCAGTAACAGCCTCTGAGGACCACCACATCCAAAAAGAGACTTCAGTTTGTTCTTGTACAGCCTTGCACTTTGGAGCTGAAGGCAATGGACAGATCTTGGACTCACTGCTTCTCCCTAAGATTTTCCTGTTTTCTTTTGCAACTCAGAAGTTGGCTGTGACCAGTATGGTCCGTGGCCAAGCTAGGTTTTCTGCACCAGACAGTTCCTATGTGAAGGAGCACCCAGAGCACTGGTGCTCACACCTTTTGAATGCAAGGTCAGCTATTTTCAAAATACTGCTGGCTGTCCTCTTCCCTTCTTTCTCCTGTCTGCACAGTGGGCTCTGCAGCAGACACCTGATGTGTGATGCCACCACAGGCCAAAGAGCAGCAGATTCCGCTGCCTTCGAGAGCGTCATCGAAGGTGTAAAGATAACAACTATTTTCAGTAATATTTTTGCTTTGGAAATATGACTAGGGTTCTTTAGAAATAATATTACTTATGTTAGTGTGTAATGAGCTTATTGTTATTGTTAAATGCAGTAATAGGTTTTTTTTTTGTTTTTTTTTTTTTGTTTTTTTTGCAGTACTGGGGATGGAAGCCAGGGGCATTCTACCTCCGAACTACACCTCTAGCCCTATTTTTTATTCTTTATTTTGAAACAGGTCTCACTGAGTTGCAAAGAGCCTCACTAAGTAGCTGAGGCTGTCCATGAACCTGGATCCTCCCATCTCAGTCTCCCAAATGCTGAGATTATAAGCGTGCACCACCATGCCCAGCTTAATAGGTTGTTTTATAACCCCAGTCCCTTTATATATTAACTGAGGGGCTGTGGACAAATCATTTAGCCTCTTAAAAATTCTTTTTTTTTTTTTTTGCGGGTCTGGGGACAGAACCCAGGGGAATTCGACCTCCAAGCTATACCCCCTGCCCTATTTTTTATTCTTTATTTTGAAACCGGGTCTCACTGAGTTGCAGATGGCCTCATTAAGTAGCTGAGGCTGTCTATGAACTGCGATCCTCCGGTCTCTGCCTCCCAAATGCTGGGATTATAAGCGTGCGCCACCACGCCCGGCTCAAAAATTCATTCTTGTAGTATATCATCAGGACTGAATAAATAACCTGGACGGAACACTTACTTCAGCAGTATGAACACTTGAGGTTTATTGACCACTTGTGCTTTCCAAGTATTGTCATTTCAACCCCATGACTACGCCATGACAGGTACAATTATCTCCACTTTTCAGATGGGCAAACAGAGGTACACAGAACTCATGGCTCCAGGTCACAGTATAAGAGGCAAACCCTGGCGGTCCCTCTCCAGACCTCAGGGTCTCATAGTGTGCCATCCTCTCCCCTGCACACTCGGTGAATGGTGGGGCTTTTAACATTTCTACAAACACAAATAACATACACATTCTTGGCAGCCAAGTAAAGAATGTCAGGACAATCATGAGAAACTGCCCACGTACCTGTTAAGTGCAGACGTTAGCCTGAACCCAGGATGCTTTTCTTCTTTCCAAGGAGGCTGCTGCCTTTAAAAATCAGAACAACAGAAAAAGAAGTTCAATCAATGGAAGCAAAGGAGAACCTGAGACCGGGGCCGAGAACTTGCTTCAACTCACCTGCCGCATAACCTGAGCCCTAAAAACACCCACACCTCACTCATCTTGCTCATCACTGTTACCATGGGACCAGGCCGAGTGGTCCCGCAGTGCCTAAGACCTCTGCTCTCCAGTAGAGCTACCCAAACCCACAGGAACAGGATTAGCTTAACAAAAGGGCAAACACAATCCTTTTACTGCCTTCTGAAGTCAATGCTACAACCAACTCTTCTCTAGGGGATACATTCTTCAGGCAGATGTGTAAAAAATTGGCCTTCATCACATACCTTCAGTATGTGTAGGGGGTGTGTTGGCAACCAGAATGCGAAAATTTTGCATTCCCATAAAAAAAGAGGAATATAATTGTGACAGTTACCTAGGTTATGAAAATATCAATCTGACTAGTCCTGTGCTCCACAAAGCACAAGACACTTTTTATTGGATACATATAAGAAAAATAGTTTGGAGATATGTTATTTCTGATTTAAAATGTTTATCCTCGCCAGGCGTGGTGGTGCACACTTGTAATCCCTGTGCTTGGGAGGCAGAGACAGGAGGATTGCGCAGGTTCGAAGCCAGCCGCGTGCTCTGGCTTAGGAGACCCTGTTTCCAAATTTAAAAAATGTAAAAATAGCCGGGCGTGGTGGCGCACGCTTGTAATCCCCGCGCTTGGGAGGCAGAGACAGGAGGATCGTGCAGGTTCGAAGCCAGCCACGCGCGCTGGCTTAGGAGACCCTGTTTCCAAATAAAAATGTAAAAATAGGTCTGGGAGTGTAGCCCGGAGGTAGAAGGGCTTCCAGGAACCCCAGTACCACAAAAAAAAAAAAAAAAAGTAAAAATAGGTCTAGGAGTGTAGCCTGGAGGTAGAAGGGCTTCCAGGAACCCCAGTACCACCAAAAAATAAATAAATAAATAAATAAAATAAAATGTTTATCCAAATTTGATTTTTTTTTTCTTACAGTGCCAAGGGTTAAACACAGAGCCTTCTATATGCTAGGCAAAGACTACCACTGAGCCACGTCTCCAACCTAATCCCGGGATTCTTGAAGTTAGCTGAAAACCTATGTGAGGGCAGCACCAGCTATTCCCGTCTTTATGTCTTTTCCTGGATGCAGATTCCATTACCTGTGTTAAGCGCTCAGTCAGTATTTGCCCAGAGAATGGGTCAAAAGGAGACCTCAAACACACACACACACACACACACACACACACACACACACACACACTTCAAACCTCCTAAATCTGCCTTAGTAACCTTAATATGATACAAGGCTGGCGTTTAGCATAGTGATAAAGCACTTTGCCTAGCATGTGTAAAGCCCTCAGTTCAATTTCCAGTATCACAGTGTGTGTGTGTGTGTGTGTGTGTGTGTGTGTGTGTGTAATTTGAAAGCTACCACACATACAGCAGATGTAGCAGTCCTTTTCAGTTAACTTTATAAACTTTCACTCCATATACTGGGTGTAAGAATACTCAGGGACCCAAGTCAAACACACTGAAAACGACCATTTTAGGACTTTCATTCCTTTCAGTAGCTTAATAAGACACTTTGAGAAAAGGCATTTATTTTTCCATGTCTCAAATATAATACCAAATCTGAATTTGGTATATTCTGTTGGTAACTATATTCCAAATATATTTCTATTTAAAGTATGAAGATCTATTGGAATAAGTTTTCTTTTTATACTTTCATATAAACCCAAGATTATACAACACAAGACTTAAATTCTATAAGAGAAAACAAGTCTGGCCGGGCGTGGTGGCGCACGCTTGTAATCCCCGCGCTTGGGAGGCTGAGACGGGAGGATCGCACAGGTTCGAAGCCAGCCTCAGCTACTTAGTGAGACCCTGTTTCCAAATAAAATATAAAATGAGTCTGGGAGTATAGCCCAGAGGTAGAAAGCTTCTGGGTTCAACCCCCAGTACCACTACACACACAAAAAAGAAAACAAGTCTGTTTTATCTAAAAATTTCTAAAGCCACATTCAAAGTAGATAAGGTAAAAATCACCTAAAAATAATAGCACGTGTTCATATATTTAAAAATCTTTCAAATACAAGCTTGCTTACCTTGGCCAACTCTCATCCAGGGGCTGTGAAGAGTAACTGGCTGCAAAAGTACCACCATCAAAGTAGAATATTTAGTAAAGGAAAAGTAAAATGGAAAGTTGAAGTGGAATTAAGAAGCCGAAATACGGAGAGTTAGACAACAAAGTTTCTTGTTACCTGTAGCTTTACACCTCACAGCTCTTCCTCAGGCCTTATCAACCTCCTCAAGGGGTCCACCTCTATCTTCTGACCAGTATGCCTTTGCATGATTTATTTGGGGTGTTCCTTTCAGAGTCAATCAACCAATCTCTCCCCCCTCTCTCTCTTCTCTCCCTTCCTCCCCCTCTCCCCTCTCCCTCTCCCTCTCTCATGGGTAGGCTGTGCAGGCATCCCTGTCCCAGGGGATGGCATTCATGAGACCCCGAGTTCCATCTACAGCACCACAAAAAAAAACAAAAAAAACAAACACAGAACTCAAAAACAAGCCACCCTGTGTCCTGCGCTTCTCCTCTGTGTGCATGCTAGCAGAGAAGGCACTCCAGAACTGCTTATTTTTCTGACTTTAGGTTATTCTTTAGGACATACCAGCTGTGAGGAGTACTTTAAGCTGCCTCAATGTAGTGTCCTAATATATATATATATATATATATATATATATATATATATATATATATATATATATATTATTTAGTGGTACTGGGAATGGACCCAGAGGCTTTCTACTTACAGGCTATACTCCCAGACCTATTTTATCCCCGCACTTGGGAGGCTGGGACAGGAGCATCGATCGCACAGGTTCAAAGCCAGCCTCGATGCTCCTGTCCCAGCCTCCCAAGTGCGGGGATTACAAGCATGTGCCACCACGCCTAGCTTGTCCTAAAATCTTTAAAAGAACAGTTAAAGTTGGACGATGGGATTGGCTCAGGACACAAAGGACCAAGGAAGAGAGCTTTCTATTTTTTTTATTTTTTGGCAGTACTAGGAATAGAACCTAGGGGCATTTCACCTTTAAGCTACACCCACAGCCCCATTTTTAAATTATTTATTTTGAAACAAGATCTCACAAAGTTGCAGGGGACTTTACTAATTAGCTGAGGCTGGCCACGAAACTGAGATCCTTCTGTCTCAGCCTTCCAAGTACTGGGATTACAAGCATACGCCACCACTCCCGCCACCACTCCCGGCTTGGGAAAGAGCTTTCAAAAGGGGACAAGAAGTGCCACCCACTGAGGCGGGAGCCTGTCCTGTCTGTAGTGTGGTTGGCTCCCCCTGGAGAAAGCCTGCCGATGCATGAAGTCAGCACAGCACCACAGAAGCACAGTGTCGATATCACACCACTCCCTGGGTCCAGCCCGTGGGCTTCCAGTCATATAAGCCAATAAATTTCGTTTTTCCAAGGTAAGGTAAGTTTCTGTGTTTGACTTATGGAGAAATGTCAGTTTCCCAGTTGACATTATGAGAGTCCCAAAACTTACACGTTCTCTATCTCCCCTTAGGTCTAGCATGTCTTAGATCAAGTTCCAGATGCATGGAGAAACTCATGAGATGAGCACCAGACACACGAATGCAGCATGCTGCTTCTGTCAGTCTAACTCCTTGCACCCAGAGGACTGTCTTAAGACATTTCCCACTGTATTATTCTCCTGCATTGAAAATCTTTGATCATTCTCTTCATCAGAAGCATACCTTATCAGCTGGGTGTGGTGGCACACTCTTGTAATCCCAGCATTTGGGAGGCTGAGACAGGAGGATCATGGTTCACTGACAACCTTGGCTACTTAGTGAGGCCCTTTGCAACTCAGTGAGACTCTGTTTCAAAATAAAGAATAAAAAATAAGGCTTAGGGTGTAGCTCAGAGGTAGAATGTCCCTGGGTTCTGTCTCCAGTACCAGAAAAAAAAAAAATCAGACTTTATCAGCTTGGTAATTGTGGCATGCCACAATTTGGTTGCAAGGTACATGTCTGTTCTCATCTCTACTCCAGTTGTCAGGGTCCTAAAATGCAGCCTACCTTCCCCTGCCTCTGCATCCGCAGACACCATTCCCCTCTCCTTCCCTCCTTTGCCCTCCCTCTTTACCTGTGTAGAACACAGCCTCCTCGAAGGCCTGGCTCACCTCATGTCACCTCATCAAATCTAAGCCACTGCTCTGTTCCCTACATTACCAATGATCCCCAAAAATGTCCCATAGGGGCATTCTACCTATGAGCTACACCCTTGAACCTATTTTAGTGTGTGTGTGTGTGTGTGTGTGTAGTACTGGAGATTGAACCCAGGGCAATGCTACCTCTGAGCTACACTTACAGCCTATTTCATTTTTTATTTTGAAACAAGATCTCACTAAGTTGCAGAGGGCCTCACTAAGTAGCTGAGGCTGGCCACAAACCTGAGATCCTCCTGGCTCAGCCTCCCAAGTACTAGGATGACAAGTGTGTGCCACCAGGCCCAGCTAATTTTATTCTCTCTTTTTTTTTTTTTTTTTTTTTTTTTTTTTTTTTACCAAAACAGGGTCTCACTAAGTTATGGAGGGCCACACTAGGCTATAAGGAAGGCCATGAACCTGTGATCTTCCTGCCTTAGCCTCCTAAGTATTGGGACTGTAAGCAGGTGCTACTATATCCAGCTCTAAAACTTTACTTTTTAAGGTGGAAATAATAAAGAAGATATAAGGTGTGCATTAAGACATCAGAAATGTGAAAATGAATATAAGCATCTATGTGTCGGGCCTGTGCTGAGTTAGTATACTCTCATTTAATCCTAACAATCCTAGGAGGCAGATGATATTGCCCCCATTTTACAGCTGAAGAAACCGAGTCTCAGTCCTAGAGGAGTTGAGAAATCTGAGACAACTGGCATGGCAGGTCAGGGGTCAAACCCACAGCTCACTGGCTCCAAAGTTTAAGAGCCCTGTACTAAGGCATGCTGCCTCTTGGGACACAGTGAACTATTACCAAGTGCCCCAGAAAACAGAACACATGTACCTGGAGCATTCTGGGAAGAAGGACAGAGGTTAGAAAAGAAAGTATCACTGGCTTACACTCTCAGTAGAGGGGACTATCCTGCAGGCTGGGGCTAGGCATCTCAAGCAAATGCAGAATCTGGAATTAGGAAAAAGCACAAACTAAGGAGCTATTAGTACTCAGTATAAAACACTTCCTTTTCCAGAAGCATTATGATTGCACATTTATCTTCTACGTGTTCATTTCCTTTGTCATGTCTCAGTTTCTTATTTTTTAATCTGACCCTGAGCCATACAATAAGACGTGTTTTCAAAAGAGACATTTGTTTAACTTATGTAAGTACAGATCAGAATGGATCACAGTAGAAAACAGACAAGGCCATGGTGATAAAGAGGAAAGCGGGCCCTGTGGGACCCACGCACGCCAGTACTCCGCAGGCGAAGCCACTGGGAAGAAGCGCGAGTCCTGCAACCTGTGCTTACTGGTCTTTCTCTTTTCTGCAGGATTTGATTAACTCTGCCCAGGAAAGCTTAATTTCAGAAAGCAGATGTTGACCATTTTTCTCAATATGCTGCCATCCTTAAAACCATTAAGTCCAGTTACATAGCAATGATAATTCAAATTAGAGTGCAGTGTTATAATAGTAATGTAATGGCCAAACACTGGTTATTTAAATGCTGGGGTGTAAATTAGTATTTTAACCTTCCTGAAGTATACTAAACAAATGGAAAGGTAGTAAATTCCTCGATTTTTCACAAGATTAGGCTGGGGTATCAAAAGTTAAAAGATATGACCTCTGAGCTTTCCTTTTTCTTACTGTGCCACCTACTTTGATGCAATTTAAATCCCCAAAACTGGGCACCAAGAGATCCACTAATGTTACAGCTTACAGTTAAATTCAACCACTAATGTTACAAGCTTACAGTTAAACTTACTTTAAAACAAAACAAACCATAAAAGATTTAACTGTCCTTTTGAAGATTTTAGGAAACTGCGTCCAGGAAGCTTAAATTACTCCTTAACAACAGTATGTCTAAAGAACCTAAAGGCAGAAAAAAACACCTTCCTTTTGTAAACTTGGATTTGTGGTTTAATTCAGTAACAGTTCTGGATGGCCGGCTTTTTGCCAGCATACAAACAGAAGAGAAGCACAGGACTCAGGGTGGGAGTTTGGGGTCTTTTTTCTTTTTTAATTTGGCGCTATGTATGGAACCCACGGCACTTCATGCATGCCAGGCAAGCACTCTGCCACCAACCCACATCTCTAGGCCACAGGGTTTTATTTATTTACTTATGTTTTAGGTAGTGCTTGTGGTTGTACTAGGAATTGAACACAAGAGTATTCTACCTCTGGGCTACACCTCCAGCCCTATTTTACTTTTGATTTTGAATCGGGTCTTACTAGGTTACAGACAGTTTCATTCATTGCTAAGACTGTCCTCAAATTTGCGATCCTCTGGCTTCAGCCCCCCACATACTGGGATTACAGGTGTGTGCCACTACACTCAGCTGGATGGGGGTTAACAAGCCACGGCATTCCTTCTCCATTACCTCCTCACGGAGTTAAGCTTAGCTAGTTAAGCCTAACAAGTAAGGAAGATGTGGCTATGATGGACGGAAACAGAAATGAAGTTTGAAGAACATCCCCACACTGTCCTGGGCCTCCTCTCTCTGTGCACTCCTCTTCAGTTCCTTTTTGGGCTCCACCTCCGTGGTCTGCCATCCGGGCATTTCCTGGAGTCCTGTGATTCACAGCCTCAGTCTACATCTGGAATTACTCTCCTAGGATAGGACAGGGAAAGGCACTCAGAGTCATGGTGCCAGAGGGATAGGCAGGCAGAAGCCGGGCCTCAGTGACTGCTCGTGTGGCCAGTCCCATCCTTGCCTTGCCTCCAGCCCAGCCCCCCTCAATCCACATCTCCAGCTCCAAACAGTTCTTGTGAACCCCAAGTCCATATTTCCAACTGCCTACTCAAGCTCTCCTCCAAAAGTACCCCAGATACCTCAAATTCTACCTAAAATCCAACTCACTACTCCCCACCCTCTCCTGCCTGCCATCTACCGTCGTCTCCCTCTCCCTTCTCCTTCTTCTTCTTCTGTACTGAGGATGGAACCTATTTTTTATTTTTAAACAGGGTTTCACCAAGTTGCGAAGGACCTCACTAAGTAGCTGAGGCTGGCCACGAACTCAATCCTCCTGTCTCAGCCTCCCGAATGCCAGGAGTACAAGTGTGTGCCACCACGCCTGGCTGCCCTTCTTCTTTATTTACTGGCAGTTCTTTTTTTGCAGTACTGAGGATGGAACCCAGGGGCATTCTACCTCCAAGCTACACACTCAACCCCATTTTGTATTCTTCATTTTGAAACAGAGTCTCTGAGTTGCAAAGGGCCTCAGTAAGTGGCTGAGACTGTCCATGAACTGTGATCCTCCGGTCTCTGCCTCCCAAATTCTTGTACAAGTGTGCACCACCACAACTGGCATTTACTGGCAGTTCTGAGACTGAACCCAGGGGTGCTCTACCACTGAGCCTCATTCCCAGCCCATTTATTTAGGTATTTATTTTTGTTTTGAGACAGGGTCTCACTAAGTTGACACGGTTGGCCTCCTCACCCAGTCCCTGGGATTACAGTTGTGTGCTATGGCCCTGGGCTCTCTAACCCCTTCTCATTTAATGAGGTGCCATCCACCCTGACAGTCAAGTTGGGGTGTCAGAGTCATCGCAGTCTCTCCCTCCCCAAGTCCCTGCAGTCAACAGAGGAAAACACTTCTGGAGTCCAATACATAGACAAGGGCCTCCACTCTTCACAGTTCACCACCGGGGAGTGTTGAGATCTTCTGGGAAGGAGGAGAGTATTCTACTTCCTGTTGATAAGGGAGGACATGTGCTGGCCACTTACCAGCAGTGGGTGGGGTTACTGAGCCACAAACGCTCAAAACAAGTTCCACCATGCCTTTTTCTGTGCTGCCTGACTCGCCAAGTTCTGGCTTCCGGTCTTCAGAAGATGACTACCTGGGCAGGCGTGGGAACCACCTCAGAGAGATGCCCTGGAGGCAGTCATTTTTTTCTCCTACCCTCTGGAACTCTGTGTTCTGCCAGGAGAGTTTGCAGGGCAGGCCTGTGACCTTCGGTGCAGCTGGCAGAGTAAGTGGACTGAGTCTGCTTAAGAGAACCCACCCACCAAGACCAAGTTCAGAGTCAGATTTAACATACAAAACTGGTCACAATTTGGTTCCTTCCTCATTTCTCAGCCATATCTTTACTGCTACTCTTCTTTCTTTTTTCTTTCTTTCTTTTTTTTTTTTGTGGATCTGGGGATGGAACCCAGAGGTATCTGACCTCCGAGCTACACCCCCTGCCCAATTTTTTATTCTTTATTTTTGAAACAGGGTCTCACTGAGTTGCAGAGGGCTTCACTGAGTAGCTGAGGCTGTCTGTGAACCACGATCCTCCTGTCTCAGCCTCCCGAATGCTGGGATTACAAGCGTGCGCCACCACGCCCAGCTTACTCTTCTTATAATACATCTTTTTTCTTTCTTTCTTTTTGTGGTACTGGGGGTTGAACCCAAGGAGATTCTTCCTCTGAGTCACACCTCCAGCCCTACTTTATTTTATTTATTTTTCAGGTCTGGGGATGGAACCCAGGGGCATTCTACCTCTGAGCTATACCCCTGCCCTATTTTTTATTCTTTTTCATTTGAAACAGGGTCTCACTAAGTTGCAGAGGGCCTCACTAATTAGTTGAGGCTGTCCGTGAACCACAATCCTCCTGCCTCAGCCTCCCGAATGCTGGGATTACAAGCGTGCACCACCATGCCCGGCTCTCTATTTTATTTTTTATGTTAAAGCAGGATCTAACGCGGTTGATGAGAGTCTCATTTAAGTTGCTGATACTGGTCTCAAACCTGTGATTATCCTGTGTCAATATCCCAAGTACTGGGACTACAGGTACGCACCACCATGCCCATATGCCTAGCAGAGATAGACACTGGGATGAAGAGACAGGGAGGGGGTGAAGAGAGAGAGAGGAAAGGAGGGAGGGAGGGAGCAAGGGAGAGAGGGAGAGAGAGAGAGAGAGAGAGAGAGAGAGAGAGAGAGAGAGAGAGAGAATATGAATGTGTGTATGTGTGTGTGTGTGTATGGTTCTGGGGATTGAACCCAAAGGCATTCTACCTCTGAGCTATACCACCAGCCCTATTTTTTAATCTTCATTTTGAAACAGGGTCTCACTAAATTGTGGAGGGCCTCACTAAGCAGCTGAGGCTGGCCTTGAACATGGGCTCTTTCTGTCTCAGCCTCCCAAGTACTGGGATTACAAGCATACGCCACCACACTTGGCTTAGAATACATCTTGAAGTCAAACTTCAAGGGAGGTATACAAGTGGAATCCTATTTATTTATTTATTTGTATTGGTAATTTAACAGAGGAGCATTCTACCTCTGAGCTACACTCCCATCCTTTTTTATTTTTTATGATAAGGCAGGGTGTCACTGATTTGCTGAAACTGGCCTCAAACCTGTGATCCTCCTGTCTCAGCCTCCCAAGTACTGGGATTATATTGTTCTTGAATGAGATATTTTTGAGTCTGTATCTTTCTGTTTCTCTCAGTCTGAGAGTGGCAAAAAAGTCACATGAAGAATTTTATGGTCAGAATATTTTCCCCACAAAACTCTAAAGACTACTGTTTTCTTGTCCTTTGAGATGATATGGGTTATAGGTAAAAAGTGAATTTTGTGATAACATAGGATTTGAAAACCCTGGGTTAAAGATAATAATTTTCTTAACTCCAGGGCTTTTTTGAGTCCTACCATGTACTGTGTGTACTGTGAGGTTCTAAGAGGGGAGAGGGAGCATGGTGTTTCTCAATTTTAGTGACCATTTTTTCCCTCTTGGTACTAGGTATGAAACCCAGGAGGACATTTTACCTCCAAGGGACACCCCAGCCTTATTTTATTTTGAAACAGGGTTTCACTAATTTGCGGAGGGCCTCACTAAGTATCTGAGGCTGGCTGTGAACCAATAATCCTCCTGCCTCAGCCTTGCAAGTACTGGGATAACAAGCTTGCACCACCATGCCCAGCTCAGACGATGCATTTTAAAAAAAAAAGTGTCCTATAAATCTGTGCTTTAAATTTTCCATCTTGTTGTGATACCTACTCAGAGGAGAGCCCATCCTAACTCAGCAGGTCTGAGGTCTCTCTTCAGTACCACTCACACTGGTGAGCTCTCCACTCTGTTTGAAAACTTTATAAACATTTGTTCTCCTTTTCAAAAGGAGATCTCCTTTAGAAGATATTTTCTATGATTCGCTCGTGTATCCTCTTCTTTCTCGATGCATTATCCATAGGACAAAAAGAATATGCGATTTGTTTAAATGTATGGCAATAGTACAGACACTCAACAAGATGGCACCTGGGGTGCAGCACATCTGCTGCCCTGGAGAAGCGAGGCTTGAGGAGCGGCCGGAGGAGCAGACAGCTGCAGAAAGGGGGAAGAATTTCTAGCCGGAGCTGGCTCCCCAGGCCTCTAGCCAGGCCCCAGCCGTTGCTTGTAAAAGCCGCCGTGCCAGCAGCACAGCCTACAGCTCCAGCCTCTCTGCAGCGGCCGCCCACTGCAGAAGGAATCTCTTCTGAGACCTCCTGTTGTGCTGCCCACTCTGGGATGAAACGAGGGCATTTGTTTGTTGGTCAATGTTCTTTTCTGTGTGTGTGGTACTGGGATTAAACCTAGAGGCATTCTACCTCTGAACCACACCTACAGCCCTATTTTTCATTTATTTTTATATTTATTTATTGATTGCTTGATTGTAGTACTGGGGATAGAACTCAGGGGCATTCTACCTCCGAGCTATACCACTAGCCTTATTTTTTATTCTTTATTTTGAAACAGGGTCTCACTGAGTTGCAAAGAGCCTCACTAGGTAGTAGCTGAGGCTGTCCTCGAACTGCGATCCTCCAGTCTCAGCCTCCCCAATGCTGAGATTCAAGCATGGGCCTCCATGCCTGGCTTATTTTTACTTTTTTGAAACATGTTCTTACTAAGTTGATGAGTCTATTTGCTGAGACTGTCCTTGAACCTGCAATCGCCCTGTCTCATTCTCCCAAGTACTAGGATTATAGGTGTATGCCACCATGCTCAGCCTCAAAGTTTGTTTCATTTGGGACCACTGTATCTCTGGATTAAACCCTTATCTAAGCCAATCTGCCTCTCCTTAAATAACACCAACACAAAACACAACTGAAAATTCTGAATACATCTGTCTGTATCAACAAATGTTCAAACCAATTTTCATACTTTAAAATAATAAAATTCATTAAAAAGGCAATACACAAATATGAAAAAAATAATTTAAATGAATTATTTCACAATCAACATAATGCAATCCATGAAAAAACAGGCTTCAGTTCCCCCTCCACGTTCTCCTGAATCAACTAACACATTTGATGTAAAACCATCATCCCACTTTTATGTTTCACTTGGGGCTCATGGTCCCCTGACTAATCAAAAGAGACTCATTTCTTCTCTAGCGGGTAACCATAGAATAAGTCTTTTTTTGCATTAGCAAATGTTCAGTCCCAGCTGGGCGTGGTTGCGAATGCTTGTTATCCCTGCATTTAGGAGGCTGAGACAGGAGGACTGCAGCTTACAGCCAGCCTCAGTTACTTAATGAGGCCCTCTGCAACTCATTGAGACCCTGTTTCAAAATAAAGAATAAAAAATGGGGCTGGGGGTGTAGCTCAGAGGTAAAATACCCTTGGGTTCCATCCCCAGTACTGTAAAAAAAAAAAAAAAATTTAAAAATGTTCAGTCCCAGGACCCCAAATTAGGGGCTTTGGAGGAGCCCAGAAAGAGAGAACTCCTGGACAGTGACAAGGCTCATGCCGGCTAGTGAATAACTCCATCAGTATACTGAATTGGTTTTGCTTCTTCCCTTAATAGCTGATGAGATTTGCTCATGTTCCCATAAGTTGACTCCTAGATAGGATCAAGTTATTTCCTAGGATACACTGCCAGAAAAAGATGGGGTGGCCTCAACACACAACATAGTTCCTCTTTCTCTATTTTTTGTGGTACTGAGGATATTTTTGTGGGTATCAGGGGCATTTTCCAAGCTACACCCCCAGCCCTGTTTTTTTTTTTTTTTAATTTGAAACAGGGTCTGGCTAGGTTACTGAAGGTCTTGCTGCGTTGTTGAGGCTGGCCTCAAACCTTCAATCCTTCTGTCTCAGCATCCCCGGCACTGGGATCACAGGCGTGCGCCACCACGCCTGGCTCTGCACACTCTCTTACAACGTACTTCAACATCCGAAGTCACTTCCCTTCGTTATTTCTGCCTCTTTGCAGTCTGTCATCTCCCAAAGGACTGTAGGCCCAACAGGGCGGGGACGATGTTTACTCATCACTGCCCCGTGCTTGAGACGGGGCTCTGTCACTAGCATCCCTTACTTCTGGCCTATCCTTTGAGTCTCACACTTCCTCCAGGACACCTCTGTTCCTGCAAGACTGGTTTGTGCTGCCCCCACCCCCTGCCCAGTGTGCTCACACCACTCAGATGCCATACTGTGCTCAGCCCTAGGGCCTTGCCCATGAGACAGGACACTGGAGAACAGGGGTGACCATGTGCCCACTGTTCCACAGACTACTGCTTCTAACACAGTTCCTGTTGGCTTCCAAAGAAATGTCACGAGTCGTTTCTAAGTGAATAAATATTCTCCTTAGCCGGGTGTGGTGGCGAACACTTGTAATTCCAACATTCAGGAGGCTGAGACAGGAGGATTGCAGGTTTGTGACCAGCCTTAGCCTCTTAGTGAGGCCCTCCGCAACTTAGTGAGACCCTGTTTCAAAATAAAGAATAAAAACTAGGGCTGGGGTGTAGCTCTGCAGTAGAATGCCCTGGGTTCCATCCCCAGCACCACTTAAAAAAAAAAAAAAATCTCCTCTTTTTTTCAATCTCATCTTTGATTCCTTTAGGTAATAAAGCTATGTATGCATGTGTGTATGTGTGAAAAAATATATATATATGGGGAAAGAGAGATCACATTCGCTTCAAAAAGTATCTGAGATCAACACACACACAAAGTAAAATGTATAATGTGAGCTGGGCATGGTGGTGCACATTTGTAATCCCAGCATTCAGAAGGCTGAGACCGGAGACAGTCTCAGCTACTTAGTGAGGCCCTTCACAACCCAGTGAGACCTTGTTTCAACAATAAAAAGACTAAAAGATAAGGCTGAGGGTGTACCTTGGAGGTACAATGCCCCTGGGTTCCGTCTCCAGTACTGCAAAAAAAAAAAGTATTATGTCATATACATAAAGAGCACCAACAAGAGAGAGAGGGAATTGAAAGATTAGATATGATATACTGTTCTATTAATCAAGCAAAGTAACAGGGTTTTTTTTATCGGGGGTGGTACTGAGGATTGAACCCAGGGGCATTCTACCTCTAGGCTACACACCCAATATCCTTTTTAAATTTTGAAACAAGCTGGGTGTGGTGGCTCACACTTGTAATCCCAGCGCTTGAGAGGCTGAGACATGAGGATTGCGCAGGTTCGAAGCCAGCCTCAGCTACTTAGTAAGGCTTTCAGCAACTTAATGAGACCCTGTTTCCAAATAAAGTAGGAAATAGGTCTGGGAGTATAGCCTGGAGGTAGAAAAGTCCCTGGATTCCATCCCCAGTACCACCAAAAAAAAATTTGAAACAAGTTCTCACTAATTGTTGAGATTAATCTTGCTAAAATTGCCGAGGTTGTCCTCAAACCTGGGCTTCTCCTGTCTCAGCCTCCCAAGTATTGGGATTACAGCTCTGCTACCACACCTGGCTGACACTCAGTCTTTTCCTTGAAAATTCCAAGCAGCTGGACAATGGTTGGATTGCCCACATGTGAGTCAGCTAAGCTGCCTTAATTCTCTTTTACCTTTTGCATTGTGTGTCAAAGTAATCACACATTCCAGAAAGAAATTCTCAAAAGCATTCATCATGTCCATTTCCCCTGTTCATGGCCACATGATGTATAAAGCCAGGAGTCAGGGCGGTCCTGTGGACCAAATGCAGTGTCTGGGGGGGAGAGAAAACAAGGTTCCCTGGAGTCCTCACCCTCCCAAACAAATTAAAGACTGAGAGAATCAAGAACAAGAAAGTGGGGGATCTCTCTGTGTGCCCACGACTCCCACAGGGTCTCTGCCGCAGGCCCCCCTGCTACCCAGTGAGCAAACGCGGGGCAGGGAGGGCAGGAGCGTGGGCCCCCGGGCTCCAGCCACAGCAGTGGGATCCTGGCAAGTCAGTCACTCTGGCACTCCACGTTCTCATGGGAAGTGAGGTTAAAAACTCAATGACCCACTGCGTTGTGAGGGCTAAGTGACATCACACTTGCCCAGCACAGCGCCGAGCAGGGGCAGGGGCTCGGTCAACATGCGTGCCCTCCCCCACTTCCTGGTGTCTAGGCTTCTACAGCCAGCTCTTCCCTCTCTGCTAGGAATCAGCTCCCTGCAGGGAGACGCGTGTGCCGAGCAGAGTGAAGGAAGACAAGCCCCTCCTGGCTTGCTGCCACGTCCTCAGCGCTGGCTGGTCACGCATGGCACCCCAGGGCCCTGCACCCTGAGCACTGGTTGGGAAGACTGGGTCCAACTCACCAGCTCCTTCCTGTGTTGCTGCTTAGCAACAGAGCTCGGTGACAAGTACACATCACTGTATCAGAATTCCCCCAAACAGCAAGTTTATATTTTGTCATTTATCAAGTTCGAAAGTCTGTAAGTAGAAACTCATATGCAGGTTCTTTCTTAAGTACCAAAAGCTGGTCAGCAGGTCAACCAAAATACAAATGTCATAAATCCATCTATTCATTTTTGTGAGTGGGACAAACCTCTCTAACTTGATTAAGAATCAGGCTTACCTCTGACTTTGCCAATTTCTGAAGAGAATAATGCCGACGCTGGCAATGGGGCCAAATCTCAAGTTGCTCATGCTCAGTTTTTGCATTAAGGCGGCCTTCATCGGCGCCTTCGTAAACACCTGCCACAGCCCCAGAGGGTGGTGTGGAGATGTTCCTGGTTTCCAACCAATCTACTTTTACAGCCTCCATTCCTCAGCTAAATGAAGACTCTGAGGTCACAGGAGAACCACAGGGAAGACAAATCCTGAAAACCTTTCAAACATTTCAAGACATACACACCCCTCAGACAGTGAAAAAGGATATCTGCCGTGCTGGCTTGTCCCCGGGCCTCCGGTGCAGTGGGTGGAAGCGGTTCCTGGCTGGCCTCTCCACCAGCCCATGATGGCGGGTTCCTCGAACATTATCAGCTTGATGAAAGGATGGCTGCAGAGAAAAGTGAAGGAGTTGGCCTCTGGCCATGAAGCTACCACCCCTCAAGAACAGCAACCCACAGTGACAGATGAAAAGGCGGAGTTTGTAAGTTTACTATGATATATTAGTATGCTTCGGTCAAGGTAAATAAAATAATGTAGCAAGTGGCTCTATTTCTACATAATTATAGAATGATCCCCAGCAACTTTGTGAAAGCCTCAGTAACTTAATTAGACTCTATCTCAAAATAAAAAGTAAAACAGGGCTGAGGGCACAACTCAGAGGTAGAAAGCCCCTGGGTTCAACCTCCAGTACAAAAAATGAAAATAGTTCTAGCTGGGCATGGTAGCTCATGCCTGTTCTAATCCTAGCTACTCACAAAGCTGAAGCAGGAGGATCACAAGTTTAAGGACAGCCTGGGCAACTTAAAGAGACCCTGTCTCAAAACAAACAATAAAAAGATGTGGGTAGCCGGGCGTGGTGGCACACGCTTGTTAATCCCTGCACTTGGGAGGCTGAGACAGAAGGATCACGCAGGTTCTAAGCCAGCCTCAGCTGGCTTAAGAGACCCTGTTTCCAAATAAAATATAAAATAGGTCTGAGAGTGTAGCCTGGAGGTAGAAGGCCCCTGGGTCCCATTCCCAGTAACACACACACACACACACACACACACACACACACACACCAAAAAAAAAAAAAAAAGATGTGGGGATGTAGCTTAGTGATAGAGCAGCCCTGGGTCCAATCCATAGTCACATGTACACACATGCACACAACAGTTTTGGTGTGTTAACAGAAAAAAAATAGAGCCGGGCGTGGTGGTGCACACTTGTATCGCAGTATTTGGGAGGCTGAGACAGGAAGATTGTGCAGGTTCGCTGCCAGTGTTTCAAGATTAGCAGAATCTTTAAAAATTTATGAATACTAAGCCAGCACTAGAGAAAATTTAAATAAATAACTCATGAAGAAGAAAAATGAAGCAAATTTCAGAATCAGAGAATAGATGAATTCAATCAGCAGGGCAACTAAGCAAAGAAGAAATAACATTAAACAGAATATAGAACACAAAATGTCAGGAAACAAAAACCATGCTTCAATAATAACACTGAACATTAAAGGGCTTAACTCACTAATTAAAAAGACATAGACAGCCAGGCGTGGTGGCACACGCTTGTAATCCCCGCGCTTGGGAGGCTGAGATAGGAGGATCACAGAGGTTCGAAGCCAGCCTCAGCTACTTAGTGAGACAGTGTTTCCAAATAAAGTATAAAATAGGTGTGGGAGTATAGCCCTGAAGTAGAAAGCCTCTGGGTTCTACCCCAGTACCACCAAAAAAAAAAAAAAAAACATAGACTGGCAATGTGGATTAAAATACATAATCCAAATATATGCTGCTTGCAATAAACTCACCTTACGGCCAAAGATATTCAGACTAAAAGTGAAAGGATAAAAAAATATATATCATTGCTAATGAAGACCAGAAACGAGGAGGGGTAGAAATGTTAATATCCATTAAAACAGACTTTATGCTAAAACATATCAGAAGAAACAAAGCAGGGCACTTCCTTTTACTCAAAGGAACAATTCAGCATGAAGATATAAAGAGAGTAAATGTTCATGTCCATTTGTAAAACAAACCCTTCAGGATATCAGATCTCAAATAGACCCAAATACAGTAATATCAGTAGACTTCAAGACACAACTCATGCCACTAGATCAATCTTCAAGGCAAAACATGAGTAAAGACTCTTCAGAACTAAAGAAAACTATAGGCCAAATGGACCTAATAGACATATATTCTGAATATTTCAATCAGGAACAGCAGAATATCATTAATCTCAGAAGCCCATGGAACCTTCTCCAAAATACACCACACCCTGGGCCACAAAGCAAGCACCAGCAAATTCAAAAGATTTAATGTAATTCCCTGCATCTTTTCAGATAACAATGAAATAAAAGTAGAAATCAACAACAGGAAGACCAAAAGAAACTATTCAAATACATGGATTTTGTATGATACACTATTGAATGAGGAGTGGGTAAGATCAGAAATAAGGGGAGAAATAGAGAAATTCCTGGAATTAAATGAAAATAGAGACAAAACATTCCAATATCTATGGGATACTTTGAAAGCAGTTTTAAGAGGAAAGTTAACAGCACTGAGTGCCCACATAAGAAAAACAGAGAGGCCGGGCGTGGTGGGCACGCTTGTAATCCCCGCACTTGGGAGGCAGAGACAGGAGGATCGCGCAGGTTCGAAGCCAGCCTCGCTGGTTTAAGAGACCCTGTTTCCAAATAAAAATATAAAATAGGCCTGGGAGTGCAGCCTGGAGGTAGAAGGGTTCCATCCCCAGTACCACTAAAAAAAAAAAAAAAAAAGAAAGAAAAAGAAAAAGAAAAAGAGAGGTGTCAAGTAAACCACCTAATGACACATCTTAAGGACTTAGAAAAACAGCAACAGTTTAATTCCAAAGCCAGCAGAAGGCAGAAAATAATTATTTTATTTATTTTTTTATTTTTTTTGGTGGTACTGGGGTTCCTGGAAGCCCTTCTACCTCCGGGCTACACTCCCAGACCTATTTTTACATTTTTTATTTGGAAACAGGGTCTCCTAAGCCAGCGCGCATGGCTGGCTTTGAACCTGCGCGATCCTCCTGTCTCTGCCTCCCAAGCACGGGGATTACAAGCCTGCGCCACCACGCCTGGCAGAAAATAATTAAAATCAGAGCAGAAATAAATAAAATAGAGAATAAAAAACAACCTGAGTTCAATCTCTCAAACCACACAGAAAAGGATAAAGACTTATACCCAGATCACTTAACTGACTTATTATTTTTATTTTTATTTTTTATTTTTGGTGGTACTGGGGTTCCTGGAAGCCCTTCTACCTCCGGGCTACACTCCCACGGGCTACACTCCCAGACCTATTTTATACTTTTTATTTGGAAACAGGGTCTCTTAAGCCAGCGCAGCTGGCTTCGAACCTGCGCGATCCTCCTGTCTCTGCCTCCCAAGCCCAAAATTACAAGCGTGCGCCACCACGCCCGGCCTTAACTGACTTATTATGTTGACATTTAAGTTGGCAATACTTGAGTTAATGAGGAAAAAAGAGACACTGCTTAAATACAATAGATCACATGCAGTTCACTGTTTCCCAAAGGCTACAAATGAAAGTATAAACACACTCAAGATAAATTCATGGTTAACAAATCAAAAGTCCTTTGTAGTTTTTTTTTTTGTGTGTGTGTGTGTGTGTGTGTGTGTGTGTGTGTGTGTGTGTCTGTGGGGGTGGGTGGATACTGGGGATTGAACCCTGGGGCATTCTATCTTTGAGCTATATTCCAGCCCTATTTTATTTTTATTTTGAAATAAGGTCTCGCTAGGTTGATGAGAGTTCATTCACTATTTGTTGAGGCTGTCCTCAAACCTACAATCCTCTTGACTCAGCCTTTCAGGTACTGGGATTAGAGGTATGTCCCACTATGCCTGGCTCAAAAATTCTTTGTGAATCAATGCCTGTAGTATATTTCTTGACATTTCTGAAACTGTATCATAAAGGGCAACCTTATTATCAAAGATATAATTCTAGCCTGGGCCACCAAATATCACACATCAGGGCAATAAATATACATCAATATGTAATATATGTGTGCTAAAAATAGATTTTATTTCTCTACCATCCCCAGTTTTATTATGGTAACATGGCAAATAAAAATAGTGCATATTGCCGGGTGTGGTGGTGCACGCTTGCAATCCCTGCACTTGGGAGGCTGAGACAGGAGGATCGCACAGGTTCGAAGCCAGCCTCAGCTACTTAGTGAGGCTCTCAGCAACTTCGTGAGACCCTGTTTCCAAATAAAGTATAAAATAGGGCTGGGGGTGTAGCCCAGAGGTTGAAAGCCTCTGAGTTCCACCCCCTAGTACCACACACACACACACACACACAAGTGTATATCTACAGTGCACAATGTGATGTTTTGATATATGTATACATTGGGTAATTACTAGATGAAGCAAATTAACATTCCATCAGCTCACATACTTCGCATTTTAAACAGATCTTCTTTCAGGCAAATTGGATCATATATAAAATAGTTAGCTGTTGGGTGTGGTGGCACATGCTTGTAATCCAGTACATGAGAGGCTGAGACAAAGGATGGCAGGTTCTCATCTAGCCTCAGCAACTTAGTGAGGCCCTCTCAAATTGTGAGACCCTATTTGAAAATAAAGAATAAAAAACAGGGCTGAGGTGTACCTTGGAGGTAGAATGGCCCTGGGTTCAATCCCCAGTACCACCACCAAAAAAAAAAAAAAGATTCTGGATTGAAAGAGATTAGGGAGACATAGACATAGCTGGGAAATTCTGAATAAAATTTGTAGGGTAGATGACACACCTATTAATTTATAACTTCCAGTATTTTATCACTATAGGGTGGTTATTATATAAAAGAATTCCTTCTTCCTAAGAGGCACAACACGTATATGCACATACCTTAAGAAAAGAGAAAGGCATGGGGTAAAATGTGAGCAAATTTAATCGAAGAGTATACACAAAATTATTCTATTCTTGCAAAGTTTGACATTCTTTCAAAATAAAATATTTAAAATTCTAAAATATGATAAAGGTACAGATCTTTGACTTCAAAATCATTTTTTTTGTGTGTGTGTGTGGTACTGGGGATTGAACCTAGGAGCATTGTATCTCCAAGCTACATACCCAGCCAGATTTTTTTTTTTTTTTTGGTGGTACTGGGGATGGAACCCAGGGCATTCTACCTCCAAGCTATACCTCCAGTTCTATTTTTTAGTCTTTAGTTTTTGAAACAGGGTCTCAATGAGTTTCAAAGGGCCTCACTAAGTAGCTGAGGTTGTATGCGAACTGTGATCCTCTAGCCTCCACCTCCCAAATTCTGGGATTACAAGTGTGTGCCACCACACCTAACTTCCAGACTTTTTTTTTTTTTGTGTGTGTGTGGTACTGGGGGTGGAACCCAGAGGCTTTCTACCTCCGGGCTATACTCCCAGACCTATTTTATATTTTATTTGGAAACAGGGTCTCACTAAGTTGCTGAGAGCCTTACTAAGTAGCTGAGGCTGGCTTCAAAGCTGTGCGATCCTCCCTCCCGTCTCAGCCTCCCAAGAGCAGGAATTACAAGCGTGCGCCACCACACCCGTCTTCCATCCCTATTTTTTTTTGTTTGTTTGTTTAATTTTTCTTGCAGTACTGAGGATTGAACCCAGGGGCATTTTACCTCTGAGCTACACCCCCAGACCTATTATTCCTCTTCCTCCTCCTCCTCCTCCTCCTCCTCCTCCTCCTCCTCCTCCTCCTCCTCCTCCTTCTTCTTTCTTCTCCTTTTGTGTGTGTGTGTGTGTGTGTGTGTGTGTGTGTGTGTGTGTGTGGTCCTGGTGATGGAACCCAGGGGCCGACCTATTTCATATTTTATTTGGAAACAGGGTCTAAGTTGCTGAAAGCCTCACTAAGCTGCTGAGGCTGGCTTCAAACCTATGATCCTCCTGTCTCAGGCTCCCAAGTACTGGGATTACAAATTTGTACCATCATGCCCAGCATTATTCTTTATTTTGAAACAGGGTCTTACTAAGTTGTGGAGGGCCTAAGTAGCTGAGGCTGGCCTTAAGCTTGTGAACCTCCTGTCTCAACCTCCCAAGTACTAGGATTACAAGTGTGCGCCACCGTGTCTTGTTAATTTTATTTATTTTTATTTTTTATTTTTTTGGCACTGGGGATTGAAAGCAGAAGCATTCTACCTCCAAGCTACACTACCAGCCTGATTTTATTTCTCATTTAGAAACACTCTGCTGAAAGCCTTATGAAGTTGCTGAGGCTGGCCACAAACCTATGATCATCCTGTCTCATCCTCCCAATGTAGTGTATTTTACTATCAGAAATGTGATTAGCCAAAATACAAACATTGTGGGGGGGTTACTAGAGGATGACCTCACAGGCATTCTACCTCTGAGCTATACTCCAGATCCTTCAACTATTTTCATTTTTAAACAGGGTCTTGCTAGATTGTTGAGAGTTTTGCTAAGTTGTTGAGGCTTGCCTTGAACCTATGATCCTCCTGTCTCACCCTCTTAAGTGGGTGTTCTCGTTTAGATCTGGGGTATCCCCCAAAGACTCATGCATTAAAAAGACTGACCCCAGCCAGGAGTGGTGGCGCATGCTTATAATCCCAGCATTTGGGAGGCAGAGACAGGAGGATTGCGGGATTGTGGTCAGAGGACAGCCTCAGCTACTTAGTGAGGCTCTTTGCAACTCAGTGAAACCTTGTTTCAAAATAAAGAATAAAACAGGGCTGGGGGTGTAACTCAGAGGTAGAATGCCCCTGGGTCCCATGTGGTGCTGCCAAAAAAAAAAAAAAAAAAAAAAAAGCAGCAGTGTTTATAGAGGTAGGACTTTTTTGTGTATGTATGGTAATGGGGCTTGAACCCAGGGGTATTCTACCTCCGAGCTATCCTCTGTTTGGGAACAGGTCTCGCAAAGTTGCTGAGGCTGGCCTGGAACCTGTGATCCTCCTGTCTTGCCGAAGTGCCTAGATAGAAGTGAAACTTTCAGGAAGTGACTGGGTCATGAGGCCTCTGACCTCACTGCACTGATGGACTCTTCATCAGAATGACTGAGAGGTGGTAGAAGCTGAGGTTGGAGAGGTTGCTGGGGGTGCTCTTGGGGACTGTGTCTTGTCCTTGGCCCTCCCCACCTCCCCTGTTCCTCTCACTTTCTTCCCCTAGCTGCCATCTCCCCACACCACGATGCTCTGCCTCACTACAGGCCCAGAATCCAGGGAACTGCGTGACCATGAACTGAAATCTCTGAAACTGTGCTCTGAAATAAACCTTTTCTCCTTTAAGTTGTTTTGCTCAGTATTGTGTCACAGCAATGGAAAGTTGACTAACACAGTGGACCCTATGGCCAGCGGCTTGTCATCAGAGGTGATGTACATCATTTTTCTTTTTACTGTACTGTACTGGGAATGGAACATAGGCTCACACATGCCAGGCAAGCCCACACTGAGCTATGTCCCCAGCCCATGATGTGCATCTTGTTCAAACAAAAACTCCATGCCCCTTTCCTTCTGCCAAATAGGAAATGCTCCTTCAGCCTCAATTGTAGAAGAAGATAGCGAGGAGCTTCAATAGGTGCCCTGAAGACATCGACATGTGAGTGAAACATAGACGCTTGTTCAGAGTTCCAGTTTTGAGGCTGGTTGTTACTGTGGCGAACCCAGCTACAGTGATGACTAGATGCACTGGGATGAAGAGTCTCGTTTTCCTGAAGGGCCACAGGGGCAGAGAGTCCAAAGGTCCTACAAATTGGTACCTACCCACTTCTAGGAGAGCCTTGGGTTCAGGCTCTGAAAAGCACTATCCATCTCAGAAGCTGAAACCCAGAAGCCTGATGAAGAAGGAAGGCCTCGGCACCTCCATATACAAAACCTTCTCCACCGGGTTCTGGGATGCAACTCCAGACCGCCCGAAGCCAACCAAGCACCTCTTAGGAAACCAGCACGGCAGAGGCAACTTGAGGACAGGAGTCCATTTGAGAGAATTTCCAGTAATGTTCCAAGCATTCGCTGTGGGAGAAATCAGAATTCAGCTGGATTTCCTTGGCTTTTTGTTTGTTTTTGGATGGCTTGGTAGTTTTTATTGTGAAATACACAGAGGAGTGGGAGGCCCAGCAATCTCCTCAAGGCCTGGGGCCAGCATGGGTCTTAACGTGGGCTCCAGGTCACTAGAAAGCTGGAAGGATGTGGCACCACACAGTCAGTGGCAGCCTGAGACAATGCTGGGTCAACAGCCTGACCCTGCAGGTCAGCACAGGAGGCTCACACAGCCATCTGGACAGTCACGCCTGGCCTACTGGGCTCTCCTCACATGGTGACTTAACTTCTAGGGTTAAGCATAGAAAAGTGATTAGGTGGCAACCCAAGGCAGGGAAAAGGTGGAATCTGAGCCCAAATCACTAAATCTGAGGAAAGGGAGAGCAGGGATAGAGCACAGTCCAAATGCCAGCATCATGGAGCTCGTGAGGCAGGCAGGAGGGTAGGTAGATCTAGGGTGTGCTAGTTCTGCCTTTGTTTCCGTGGGTGAGCTATGGAGGAAGGACGCACACCCAAGTGGCTCAAGTACTGTGGGAACTAGATGTCAGGGTGCAGAAGCCCAGTCTCAGGCTCCCCTGTGCTACAGGACTGCAGGCACCTGAACATTTCTGAAAAATATGTCCATGTAGACAGCACATGAATCCAGGTTTGCAGGTATTAGGGTGGCTCAGCTAATCCTGAGGGTAGAAATCTTTTTAAAATGAAATGGGTCATGTGCTCTTCTGAAAGAAGCATAACTGTGGATTTCCAGACAAATCTAGAGCGAATACAGAAGAACCATTCTCTGAGAGCACATCACCAAGATACCTCGATCCCGGCGAGGCTTCCTGTGTGTAAGCGACCATCTATGTTTCACATCACCTCTGAAAGCGAAGACCAGGCAGAAGAACGGAAAGTTGCAGCTGATTTCCTCACCATTCCTATATGGAAGATTACCTGTTCTAATTTAGACACTATTGACTTACCAATGGGACCTTAAAGGCATAAATGCTTAAGAATACTCTTTCTGTGTGAACAAACAAAGCACATTTTTTTCTACAGTGGAACAAAAAAAAATCAATTCTGGTTTAAAATTGTATTTCTAAGCTAAGTGTGGTGGTACACACCTGTAATCCCAGTACTTTGAAGGCTGAGACAGGAGGAGCACAGGTTTGAGGCTAGCCTCAGCAACTTTGCAAAACTTGCAGCAACCTAGAGACCCAGTTTCAAAATAATAATAATAATAATAATAGGGCTGGGGATGTAGCTCAGAGGTAAAATGTCCCTGGGTTCACTCCCCAGTACTCTCCCCCCAAAGAAACTATTTCTATGCAAAGTTATTTTAAAAGGAAATGTGATTCACACATACCTTCAAGTGAAATATGAATTTCTAAGTGCTAATTGGATGACTAAATAACTTTCTTGCATATAGGATGCTCTGCTGAGTTTTAAAAATATATAGTACTGGACACAGTGGCATATATGCCTGTAATCCCAGAAATTCAGAAGGCTAAGACAGAAGGATTGAAGGTTCAAAGCCAGGCTTGGCAATTTAGCAATACCCTGTCTCAAAATAAAAAATAAAAAGGGCTAAGGATGTAGCTCAGTGGTAGAACACCCATGGATTCAATCCTAAGTACCACAAAAGTAAGTTTGGATAATTAAAATACAAGTATATTAGTTTGCCTACCATGCACAAGATTTTGGGTTTGAACTCCAGTACTAGGGGTTAAAAAAGTGTGGTGTGAGCAGGGTGTGGTGGCACGGGCTTATAATCCCAGCATTCAGGAGGCTGAGACAGGAGGATCACGATTTGCCAACAGCTTCAGCTACTTAGTGAGGCCCTCTGCAACTCAGTGAAACTTGGTTTCAAAATAAAGAATAAAAATAGGGCTGGGGGTGTAGCTTGGAAGTAGAATGTCCCTGGGTTCCATCCCCAGTACAAAAAAAAAAAAAAGTGTGTTGTGTATGTGTGTGTGCACACGTATACGATGGAAACAGTGATGCTCATAGTCCTGTCTACTAGGAGGCTGAGGCAGGAGGATCGTGAGCCAGGAGTTTGAAGTCATCCTGGGCAACATAGCAAGACTCAACCCTTTAAAAAAAATTACACACACAAAATGCACAAGACCAGGATTAAGCCTATAAATGTTCATTTAAAAAGTCTGATCCATAACCTCAGCGTATGTACAAATGGGTGCCCAATCAATACTGTCAAACAGATATAATTCTATATAACTCTAAGTATCTTCATTTATCAAAATTATCATGTCCAGAGCTGGGCATGGTGGCACACGCTTGTCATCCCAGCATTTGGGAGGCTGAGAACGGAGGATCACGGTTTGCGGACAGCCTAAGCTACTTAGTGAGGCCCCCTGCAACTCAGTGAGACCCTGTTTCAAAATAAAGAATAAAAAATTGGGCAGGGGGTGTAGCTCGGAGGTCAAATGCCCCTGGGTTCCATCCCCAAACCCGCAAAAAAAAAAAAAAAAAAAAAATCATGTCTAGAGATCAAGAAAAAATTGACAGAACTCCTGCAACAGCAACTGAATACCACTGTTAATTCTGAAATGTGTCAGCATAAGCTTGGCATTACAGATGACCTGCTTTATGTGATGTCCCCTTTATTTTAGCGATGAGGTTTGAACCAGGAGGTCATTTATGTGGCAACTTCGACCTCAGCAGTGAGCCAGGAGGCAAAGAAAGCCTCTGAACAACGGAAGCAGATGGGACTCTAGAGGGAGCACTGCGAAGGGAGCCTTGCCCATGATGGAGCCCAAGAAACAGGTGAGCGGGGGCAGGGAAAGCAGGGAACTGGTGCTCCTGGCTCATCAGAGCGAGCTGCTTATCAAAGGAAGAAGGACACCTGGCCACAGAGAACCCACTTCTATTCTTTCCTTCTACAGATGAGAAAGCAGATCCGGAGGAGAGTGATTTTTTTCCTCCCAGCCGCTTGGCTATTTGTAGTAACCTAGAAACTTGAACTCAGAAGCCAGAAGTGGTGGCGCATGCTTGTAATCCCAGTAGTTACAGGAGGACCGCAGGTTTGTGGCCAGCCTCAGCTACTCAGTGAAACCCTGTTTCAAAATAAAGAATTAAAAATTGGGACTGGGGGTGTAGCTCAGAGGTGGAATGCCCCTGGGGTCCAGCCCCAGTTCTGAAAAACAACAACCACCACCTGAACTTTGACTCCCTGCGCTTCACTCCGTGTTCTCGTCACCTTGCCACTTTGCCTACAGAAACCAATTTTTGAGATTTTAAGTTTATTTTGCTGATGTATGCAGAAGCAAAAAGAAAAAAAAAAGGCTTTATTGAGAATTTTTCCAGACTAGGGATAGAGTTCAGTGGTAGGACACTTGCCCAGCACATACAAAGGTTCAATTCCTAGTGCTATAAAAAATAAAGAAAGAGCCGGGCATGGTGGCACATGCTTATAATCCCAGCTTTTGGGAGGCTGAAACAGGAAGATCTTGGTTCAAGGACAGCCTCAGCTACTTAGTGAGGCCCTTTGCAACTTAGTGAGACTCTGTTTCAAAATAAAGAATAAGAAAAATAGGGCTGGGGTATAGCTCAGAGGTAGAATATCCCTGGGGTCCATCCCCAGTTCCAGGCAGGCAGGCAGGATTTTCCCACAGACCTACGAGTGTAGAGCACATGCTTTTGGATTTACGAGGCCCAGGGTTAGGTAAATCCCTACCACCACACACATAAAAAATTTTTTCCCATTAAATTTTTACTATGTTCTTGTAAATCTCCTGAAGACCTAAGGTTCAAAGAAAAGAAAATAGCCCAGTTCTATGATATTTGATGATACTGTAGAATTGACAGCACATTCACAGCTGGATATCGGGCTCCACAGTCTCAGCTAGAGTAGACATCTAACTTAACAGTTCCTAAAAGGTTGCCCAAAGTCCCAACACTGTTGGCTAAAGCCTGTTTCTCCCTCCTCTAGACTTAAAATGCTACCCGTCATCCCAAATTTCTCTATACGTGCAGGTCCACACCTGCTTCCCACCTGCCTAACAGGACAGGAGGCTGGTGTGAATTTCACTCGGTAGGGTGAGTTAATGCCAGGCTCTGAGGTCACATTTAAACTCATCGCTGAGCTCCACAGGACGACCCAGCTTGCCCGGAATAGTGTTTGATTCTTCTGGCCCTGAATATGGAAGAAATGTCTGTTAGGGAAAAGTAAAGACTTAAGGTTAGGAATTAAAGAAGGTTCCTTCAGGGGGCTTTTTATTTATATGTAGGCTATAGTTATGGTCTCATTCTTTTAAAAAGGGCAAATGTTACCAGAAAACAACCGTGCCTCTCTTGGGAACCAAGCAGGAGGCTCATCCCAGCCACAGTCAGCACCTTTCAGTTCTCAAGACAAGGGAAGAAAGCCAGAAAGACCTGCCCACCCTTACAGGGGCAATTAGACCCTCAGAGCCCCAAACCACCTGGATGGGTAGGGTGATTTGGGGGGAGGAGAGTTGTTTTGTTTTGTTCTTTAACAAAGAGGAACTGCCTTTGTTTGAGCAACCAAATTTGGGACCCAATCTTCTCTACAAGGCCAAGATTCCTGCTGTGAGACACAAAAAGGAGTTAAGAGCCCGGTGTGGTAGAGCACACCTGTAATCCCAGTACTTGGGAGGCTGAGACAGGAGGAACACAGGTTCAAAGCCAGCCTCAGCTACTTAGTGAGGCCCTCTACAACTTAGTGAGACTTTGTTTCAAAATAAAGAATAAAAAATAGGGCTGGGGGTGTAATTCAGAAGTAGAATACTCCTGGGTCCCACCCCCAGTGATGCGAAAATAAATAAATAAAAATAAATTTTAAAAAAAGAATAAAAAGCCAGATGTGGTGGCACATGCTGCTAATCCCAGTACTTGAGAAACTGAAACAGGAGGATCACAGGTTCTCAGCCAGCCTCAGCAACTCTGGGAGGCCCTTTGCAATTTAGTGAGATCCTGTTTTAAAATAAAAAACCAAGCCAGGCAAGATGGCACAAGCTTGTAATCCCAGAATGTGGGAGGCTGAGATAGGAGGATCACAGTTCGCAGCCAGCCTCAGCTACTACTTAGTGAGGCCCTTTGCAATTCAGTGAGACCCTATTTCAAAATAAAGAATAAAAAAATAGGGATGGGGGTGTAGCTCAGAGATAGAATGCCCCTGGGTTCCATCCCCAGTACCACAAAAATAAATAAATAAATAAAATAAAAAACCAAATAGGGCTGGGTGTGTATCTCAGAAGTGAATGCCCCTGGGTTCAATCCTCAGTGCCACACACATAACAGTAAAGGTATAACTCAGAGGTAGAAAGCCCTTGAGTTCAATCCCCAGCCCCCCCCCAAACACATGTATGCACCAGCAGAAAAATGGTGATAATTATTAAAACTGGGATGGCTATGTGAGATCTTATTCTATTCTTTCTACTATTCCCTCTCCGGAAGCACATCAGCTGCCTCTGGAAAGCCTGCTCATCCAGAACGGCTTTGCAGTCTTCACCCACCAGCCAAAGTTAAGGAGCCACACGGGGCAACAGGCCCCCCTCACTACCCCACCCCGGGGTGGCGGGGACTGTTTTCTATAATAAAATGAGGAACGTTAACTTTGGCTCCTCGGGGACACAGGGATGCTGTGCACAGCATATGGACTGACCCGGCCTCCACAGGCACCCCACTGCCTTCCCAGGGTGTGCTGCCCCCCACCAGAAGCACAAGGTTTCAGCACCACCTCCTTGCCAGGGTTGAGTGAAGGCCCCTCTTAACTCTGATGCTGACTTGATGATGGGAGAAATCTGTGCCACTGCCCTGCAGAGGCAACTGATGTGCTTCCTGCAGGGATGGACAGGACTGTGGAAGGAGAAATGTTTGTGAGAAGCCAAGGCTTGAGCTGAGATGGGGAGGACGGGGCATAAGGACCTGGACCTGGAGACTGGCTAAGCAGGACAGTGTCCTGGAGACCCAAAGGGTCCAGCAGGAGAGGAGCCACATGACTGCCTCAGGAGATGGGCTCAGGAGACAGTTGTGGGGCGCCTGCCCTGCTCCCCTCCTTCTAGTCCTGCTGCATTCTGAATCACATAGACTCACCACTGTGATTAAGCTTGTTGAGACATTTCACCCAGTTTAGGTGTTATCTGTAATTTAGATTAAAAAAAAAAAAAACTAAGTTGGGCGTAGGGGCACACACTGTAATCCCCCGCACTTGGGAGGCTGAGACAGGAGGATCGCACAGGTTCCAAGCCAGCCTCAGCTACTGAGTGAGGCTCTCAGCAACTTAGTGAGACCCTGTTTCCAAATAAAGTATAAAATAGGTCTGGGTATAGTTGGGAGGTAGAAAAGCCCCTAGGTTCCACTACACACACACACACACACACACACACACACACACACACCTACGATGGGGACAGATGAAGCAAGAATGACAAAAGGTTAAAAATACTGAAAAATACTGATATGTATATATGGGAGTTCTTTATTCTTTTCTCTACTTTGGGGTAATTACAAATTTCTAAGCCAGGCCTAGTGCACATGCCTCGAGGACAGTGTCAGAAAGTAGTGAGGCTCATCAACTTGGGGAGACTATTTCCAAATAAGAAATAAAATCAGGATGGGGGTGTAGCTCTGAGATACAATGCCTCTGGGTTTAATCCCCAGTACTTATAGATAGATTTCTAAATAAATATTAAGGTTATGATACTATAACAAATTAAGAGTTCTTTTTTGCTGGGCGTGGTGGTGCACGCTTGTAATCCCTGCTCTTGGGAGGCTGAGACAGGAGGATCACACGGGTTCGAAGCCAGCCTCAGCTACTTAGTGAGGCTCTCAGCAACTTAGTGAGACCCTGTCCTGTCTCCAAATAAAATATTAAAAAGGTCTGGGAGTATAGCCCGGAAGTAGAAAGCCTCTGGGTTCCACCCCCAGTACCACCAAAAAAAAAAAAAAAAAAAAAAAAAAAAAAACAACCCTACATCTTGTTTATTTAAGGGAGCATAGAGGAGCCAGGTATGGTAGCACATACTTGCAATCCCAGCACTTGGGAGGCTGAGACAGGAGGATCACAGGTTCACAGCCAGCCTGGGCTACTTAGTGAGGCCCTCTACAACTTTGTGAGACCCTGTTTCAAAAATAAGAAAAACAAGGCCGGGCGTGGTGGCGCACACTTGTAATCCCCACGCTTGGGAGGCGGAGATAGGAGGATCACGCAGGTTCGAAGCCAGACGTGCTGGCTTAAGAGACCCTATTTCCAAAAATAAAAAAGTATAAAATAGGTCTGGGAGTGTAGCCCGGAGGTAGAGGGGCTTCCAGGAACCCTAGTACCACCAGAAAAAAAAAAAAAAAAAAAAAAAAAAAAAAAAAAAAGGAAAACATAGGGCTAGGGCTGTAGCTTGGAGGTAGAATGCCCCTGGGTTCCACGCCAGTACTGTAAAAAAATAAAATAAAATAAAGGAGCATAGGCTACTTTTCCTAATCTGGTTCCTTGCTCATGAAGAAACACACAGTGTCCTGCTTTGCTGGGCTCACAGTCACACAGTGAGGAATGACCCTCCAGGTCAGCAGAGCCACCACACAGCTGCCTCACGTGGCCGTCCAGCTGCTACCAGAACCCTCTGAACATGGGAACCGACTGTGTTCCCAGCAAAACACTCCTTCTTCATATAGCCAGCTTCTGGGATGTTCTTTGGTCTGAGCTATAAAGTGCCCTTAAAGTGTTGCTATGGTTTATATGTATTTTTTTTGGAAGGGGGGAATTGGGGCTAAAGCCAGGGCATTCTACCTCTGAGCTACACCTCCAGCCCTGTTTATTTTTTTGTTTTGAAATTATCTTGCTAGGTTGCTAAGAGTCTTGCTAAAGTTGCTGAGGCTGGCCTTGAACCTGAGATCCTCCTGTCTCAGCCTCCCAAGTACTGGGATTATAGGTGTGTGCCATCACACCTGGCTAACATGTGCCACCTCTTAAGGGTATTTACCTAGATAAGAGGTTGCTAAAAATTCATCACCATAAGATATTGTTCCCATGAGGAACCAAGCAATCAAAAGTAGAAGAATTGGTCTGTGGAAACAGATTCCCCATTTAATCTGAGTTAAAACTACAATGGAATCTGGTTGCTTGCTTAGAGACTGAGCTAAGTTGTCTTGGCATTCCTTTGTCACAAGAGAAAAACTGGCAGGACCCACATGAAGGGAGCCTCTCCCTCTGGGCAAGTCCACATGTCTGCTCACACAAACGGGAGGGAAAACTGACCGCTCTGCTTGGTGAGCTGGCCGGAGCTATGCAGAGCCAGGCTTCTCTTTTGGATGGGTTAACGTGTTACAGGCCTGGCTGGGCAGCACAGGAAGCCTCTTGGTTCCTGATAGTCTCGGCAGGCTCTCTCCCTGGCAAGGAATGTAGACATTCCCCAGCTTCTCAGGGTGTAACTGCAGGGTGAGCCCTGTTAGCTCAGCCTCTGCTGGCCCAGCTGGCTTCACTGGGAAGGGGGATGTCTCATGTTGATTCCAGAACCCAGCCCATGGGCCTGAGTTACTGGGCTACCAGGAATAAAGCTAACAATTTGATCCCTCACTGGCTTTTCAGAGGCTCCGTATCAGGGAGAACACTGACAAGAGAGTGATTAAACACCTTCATCTCCAGAATTATGACACATAGAGTTCAGCTGAGGATTTCATGATGATGATGATGATGATGAAGAAGAAGAAGAAGAAGAAGAAGAAGAAGAAGAAGAAGAAGAAGAAGAAGAAGAAGAAGAAGAAGAAGATGATGATGATGATGATGATGTGGTACTGGGGATGGAACCCAGGGGCATTCTACCTCCAAGCTACACCACCAGCCCTATTTTTTATTCTTTATTTTGAATCAGGGTCTCACTAAGTTGCGAGGGGCCTCACTAAGTAGCTGAAGCTGGCTGTGAAACCATGATCCTCCTGTCTCGGCCTCTCAAGTACTGGGATTACAAGCATGTGCCACCATGCCTGATCAGCTTTTTTTTTCCGGGTCTAGGGATGGAACCCAGGGGAATTCGACCTCTGAGCTACAACCCCTGCCCTATTTTTTATTCTTTATTTTGAAACCGGGTCTCACTGAGTTGCACAGGGCCTCACTAAGTAGCTAAGGCTGTCCGTGAACCGTGATCCTCCTGTCTCAGCCTCCCGAATGCTGGGATTACAAGCGTGAGCCACCAAGCCCAGCTGATCAGCTGATTTAATCAATGAAATTTATTATTAAAAACTGAACTCAGGAGCCAGACATGGTGGCGCATGTTTGTAGTACTTGAGAGGCTGAGACAGGAGGATCATGCCAGTTCAAAGCCAGCCTCAGCTACTTGGTGAGGCTCTTGGCAACTTAGTGAGACCCTGTTTCCAAATAAAATATTAAATAGGTCTGGGAGTGTTACCCAGAGATAGAAATCCCCTGGGTTCCATCCCAGCACCCCAAAACAAAACAAAACAAAAAACTGATCTCAAATTATGCACAGTTAAACACAATCCTAAGTAAACATATTTCTCAAAACTGGGGACTGACTTTACTTTGTATACTAAAATGGATACAGAGAAATTATTAGCATTTTGGTTATTTTGGGTGTGTATGATCTTTCTTCTGTTCTGGGGATCAAACCCAGGGCTTTGTGCATACTATACAAGCACTGTACCTCTGACCTACACCCCAAACCTGGATTTCAAATTTTGTTTTGTTTGTTTGTTTGTTTGCTTGCAGTATTGGGATTGAAACCAGGAGCATTCTACCTCTGAGCTACACCTCCAGCCATTTTTTTAAAATAGTACTGATGATGGAACCCAGGGGCATTCTACCTCTGAGCCCTATACCCCCAGCCCTATTTTTTATTCTTTGTTTTGAAACAGGGTCTCACTAAGTTGCAAAGGGCCTCACTAAGTAGCTGACGCTGTCCTTGAACAGTGATTCTCCTGTCTCAGACTCCCAAATGTTAGGATTATAAGTGTGCCCTACCAGACTCGGCTTCCCAGCCCTATTTTTTATTCTTTATTTTGAAACAGGGTCAGAGTTGCGGAGGGCTTCACAAAAAGCTGAAGCTGACTGCAAACTAGTGATCCTCCTTTCTCAGCCTCCCCAAAAACATTTTAAATTATTAGGTAAAAGATGATTATTATATAAACAGTGTAGGGATGACTGGCTAGCAAACTGAAAAAAATTAAAGCCAGATCCACAGTCCATACCTCATGTTAATATAAGCTCCTAATGGAGCAAGAATGTTAAACTTTAAAATAAAAATATAAAGTGTTATGCCGGGCGTGGTGGCACACGCTTGTAATCCCCGCGCTTGGGAGGCAGACAGGAGGATTGCGCAGGTTTGAAGCCAGCCGCACGTGCGCTGGCTTAGGAGACCCTGTTTCCAAATAAAAATGTAAAAATAGGTCTGGGAGTTTAGCCTGGGATTACACACTTGTAATCCCAGTACTTGGGAGGCTGATACAGGAGGATTTCAGATTCAGAGCCAGCTTCGACAACTTAGCAAGTCCCTCTGCAACCCACTGAGACCCTGTTTCCAAATAAAAAATAAAATTGGGATGGGGGTTTAGCTCAGAGGTAGAACGTCTGGGTTCAATTCCCAATGCCACACACACAAAAAAATCCCATCAAAAGGAGAGTCAAAGAACAAATGACAAACTGTGTATGTAATCACAACTAATCTCACAGATAAAAGGCCACTTCTAGCGGGCGTGGTGGCACATGCACACTTGTAATCCCTGCACTTGGGAGGCGGAGACAGGAGATCATGCAGGTTTGAAGCCAGCCACGCTGGCTTAAGAGACCCTGTTTCCAAATAAAAATATAAAAAAATAGGTGTCTGGGAGTGTAGCCCAGAGGTAGAAGGGTTTCCAGGAACTCCAGTACCACCACCAAAAAAAAAAAAAAAAAAAAAAAAAAAAAGGCCACTTCTATTCAAGTTAGTACAAGATAATACAAGTGGCTTATAAACAGGAAAAAATGCATATTTCACTCATAAGAGAAATGCTAACTAAAATTACACACAGACATGACTTTTCAACTGTAAGATGAACAAAGATCAAGACATTTGAAAAAAAAAATAAGAGTTGGGAAGGATGTGGGCAAACAAGCGTGCTCACACACAGCAGGCAGGGGTCAGCTGGTAGGACTTCTAGAGAGGGCAGGCTGACTGTGTCTCAAAAAGATAAATGCATATTCTCCTTGCTCCAGCAATTTCACATCTAGAAATTTTTTTCCAGATATACAGTTTCGTACACTCTCACTAGGTTGCTGAGTCTATAAAAATATATATTACAGCCAGGTATGGTGGAACATGCTTGTAATCCTAGTACTTGGGAGGCTGAGGCAGAAGAATCACAGGTTCAAGGAGAGCCTAGACAACCTAGTGAGACTCTGTTTCAAACTAAAAAATAAAATAGGGCTTGGGGTATGGTTCAGAGGTAGAATGCCCCTGGGTTCAATCCCCAGTACCACTAAAAAACAAAAACAAAACAAAAACACAAGCCGGGCATGGTGGCGCAGGCCTCCCAGTACTTGGGAGGCTAAGAGAGGAGGATCTCAGGTTCCTGGCCAGCCTTAGCTACTTAGTGAAGACCTGTGCAACTTAGCGAGATCCTGTTTCAAAATAAAAATAAAATAGGGTTAGGAATGTAGCTAGGAGGTAGAATGCCCCTGAGGTCAATCCCCAGTAGTGCAAAAATAAAATAAAATAAAATAAAATAAGGTACTCAATAGAAAAATGAGCAAAAGACTTAGAGTCTACAGAACAGAAAATACAGAAGGCCAAAGAGAGGTAAAAATCAAAGATGATCAACTCATTTTGTATGTTAATATCCATATCAAGTTGGAATGTGCCAGACACGCAGGGGTCACTCAGAATTCATTTGTTGAATGAATTTCAAACTAAAAAAAATGCTAATTTAAGCAATAATATGCTATATTTTACCCATTAGATTCTTGGCAAAGATAAGGATGGGTAAAACTTAAATAGGCATTCCTCCAAAGATGACATATAAATGATCAACAAACATACAAAAAGATGCTCAATATCACTAATAATTTGAGAAATGCAAATCAAAATTACAATAAGGCACCATCTCATCAATAACGATAGTTACTGTAAAACACAAAAAACACACAGCACTAACAACAACAACAAAAAACAAGTGTTAACAAGGATATACTCAAGTGGAACCTGTTGGTGGAAATGTATAATGGTGTAGCTGCTGTGTAAATCGTTATGTCACTTCCTTAAAAACTAAAAATAAGCCGGGCGTAGTGGTACATGCCTGTGATCCCAGTACTTGGAAGGCTGAGACAGGAGGATTTCAGGTTCATGGATAGCCTCCACTACTTAGTGAGGCCCTCTGTGTAGCTTGGAGGTAGAAGGCCCCTGAGTTCCATCCCCAGTACTGGGTGGGGGGGGGGGGGCTGAAAATAAGCCAGGCATGGTGGCACACACTTGTAATCCTAGTACTTGGGAGGCTGATCCAGGAGGATTGCAGATTTGGGGCCAGCCTCAGCAACTTAGTGAGGCCTTCCACAACTTAGGGAGATCCTGTTCTGAGAAATAAAAAAATGTAACAGGACTGGAGATGTGGCTCAGAAAGAAGGCCCTGAGTTCAACCCTCAGAACCACAACAAACAAAAAAACTAAAATAAAGCCAGGTATGACAGCACATGTCTATAGTTCCAGCTATTTGGCAGGACTGCTTAAGACCAGGAATTTGAGGCCAGCCTGGGCAATGAAGTAGAGCTCTTTATCTCAAAAAAAAAAAAAAAAGCAAAATTAAAAGCAGAATTACCATTTGATCCTGCAATCCCACTTCTGGGTATCTATGTAAAAGAACTGACAGCAGGGTCTCCAAGAAATATTTGTATAATCAACAGCTTTACACTTCCCTTCAGACAAAACTCAAATTCCTTAATAAAATAGCCACGTCTCCGGTGACCGGCTCCTACTGCACCCTCTGGTCTCATCGCTCATCACTCCCACTTCATACTCAATGCGCACTTGAGTCTCACCACACTCTGGCTCCTCAGAGGGGGCACGCTCTCTCCTAGCTCCGAGCTTTCTTTGCCAAGTGCTGTTTCCTTTGCTTAGAGCATCCCTCACCCCAACCACAGCTCCGTTGCCCCCGGGTGGTTCCGCTTAGACATTTCTTCCTGCAGAAAGCCCTCCCTGATGCTCCCACCACAGTCAGGGTCAGCAGCCACTCTCTGAACTCTTCTATTGTGGGTTTATCATGCAGTGTTAAGACAGTTCGTAATATCAGCTGCCTCTCCCACTGGACTGAAGTTCTGCCAAGCAGTGACCATGCCTGTCTGGGTCACTGTTGTGTCTCTAGCATCAAGCAATGTCTGGTACACAGACTATATTCAGTAAATATTTGTTAAATTGGACTTTTATTACAAAAGAAATATAACTACATTATAGATAACTTAGGAACATAGACGAGGGAAAGAGATTATGTTCCTACCATCCATATACAACCACTGTCTGTGCCCAGTGTTTGTGTTTTTTCATAGCTGTACTGTCAAGTTGGACACTTCAACAAGACCCCTTGGGCAGAGTCATTTTGGTTAGGGAATATTTTCCTGTATCCTTTGAAGCACGAGCCTTTTGAAAGCCGTATGTGCCATGGACCAAAGGCATGCAGACCCTTTCTCACTCCTCTACTTCGTACTTTAGTACTTACTGCACTGCCTTTTTTTTTTTTTTTTTTAAATACTGGGGATTGAACCCAGGTGCATTCTACCACTGAGCTACATCCCCAGACCTATTTTACTTTTTACTTGGAAATACAGTCTCACTAAGTTACTGAGGCTGGCCTCAAACCTGCCACCCTCCTGTCTCAGGCTCCCAAGTATTGGGACTACAGGTGCAAGCCACCACACTCAATTATTGCTTGAACTCTTCCAAGGATGCATTACTATAATAATAATTTTTCAAAGCAATGACTTAGTTTATAGTCTGCTGGGTTAGCTTCTAAAATTCCCCCAAATAGCCGGGCGTGGTGGCGCACGCTTGTAATCCCCGTGCTTGGGAGGCTGAGACAGGAGGACTGCACAGGTTCGAAGCCAGCCTCAGCTACTTTAGTGAGGCTCTCAGCAACTTAGTGAGACCCTGTTTCTAATAAAATATAAAAATAGGTCTGGGAGTATAGCCCAGAGGTAGAAAGCCCCTGGGTTCCATCCCCAGCACCACTAAATAAATAAATAATAAATAAATAAATTTTCCCCAAATAATCTTTATAAAGGAGTGTTATGCTGGGCATGGTAGTACATGCTTGTAATGCCAGTTATATTGAGACAGGAGGATCACAAGTTCAAGAACAGCCTCAGCAACTTAGTGAGACTTGCAGAAACTTAGCAAGACCCTATTTCAATACAAAAGATAAAAAAGGCTGGGGGTGTAACTTGGGAGGTTGAATGCCCCTGGGTTCAATTCCTAAGTAACACATACACAGTGTTACTAGAACCTTAAAATAATGCGTGCATTACTGAAGAAACTTGAGAATTTCTTGAGGATGTCCCAACTGTGGTGAATCAAGAGCAAAATATCAAGGGCTAAGGATGTAGCTTAGTGGGAGAACACTTTCCTAGTGTGCTCCACACCCTGGGTGTGAAATCCAGCAGAGCCAAAAGAAAAAAGGGAGGGAGGGAGGGAGAGAGAGATGTTTTACTGATGCCCACCTATCTCTCTCTCCCCACTTCCCTATTGAGTGTCTACAAAGAAAAGTTCAAGAATTTGAGACTGTTGTATGGCTCATGCCTGTCATCTCAGCTCTCAGGAGGCTGAGATGGGAGAAACTTCAAGTTTGAGGCCAGCTTGGGCAATATAGTGAATCATCATCATCTTCTTCTTCTTCTCCTCCTCCTCCTCTTCCTCCTCTTTTCTTTTATTTATTTATTTACTTTTGCAGACTAGGGATGGAACCCAGGGGCATTCTACCTCTGAGTGACACTCCAGCCCTATTTTTTATTCTTTATTTTGAAACAGGGGTAGTGAGACCTTTTCTCAAAATAAAGTTAAAACAAAAAAGGCGGGGCAGGCTGGCATATACCTGTAATCTAGTATTTGGGAAGCTGAGACAGGATAGTAAGTTTGAGGCCAAACTTGGCAACTTAGAGAGACCCTGTTTCCAAATAAAAATTAGTAGAATGCCCTTGAGTTCAATTCCCAGTACCATAAGAAAGAAAGAAAGAAAGAAAGAAAGAAAGAAAGAAAGAGAGGAAGGAAGGAAGGAAGAAAGGAAAGAAGGAAAGAAAGGGAAGGGAGGAAGGAGGGAAGGAAGGAAGGAAGGAGGCAAAAAGGCCTGGGGGTGTAGCTCAGTGGCAGAGCATTTGCCTAGCATGTGTAAGGCCCTGGGTTCAATCACCAGCACTTGAAGAAGAAACTGAGAAGCCGCACATAAACTGCAACCTCCCGCCCTCACCCCACACTGTGCTTGAGGCTGGCAATGGGGCGGGGAAGGGATCAAATTCAGGCATAGGATTAGGTTCTCTGTTTTGCTCATTACTTGACAACTGTCTTCAACTAAAAGTGAGCAGCGTCAGAGTGGCCATGCCAGGAAACCAGCTGCATATTAGCTGCTGGATGAAAACTTCACATCCTCCTATAATCATCAATACATAAAACTTTGTAGCTTGCTTAAATTTTTCCTTAACATGGTAATATAGCTATTTTTTCCATGTAGCTGCAGTCTTTTCATTCATAATTTCAAGCCACACCAAATAATACAGAAATCAATTTTTCACTACAATCAGTAATACTGCAAATTACCAGGCCAGAGTCTCAAAAGTAGAATCCATCAAAGAACACAAATATCTTCACATACTGAAGCACAGTCCTAACTACTTTCAGGAAATTCCATACCAGTTTACAATGTCTGTAATACTGTTTGTAAGAACAAACTTTACTACTCCCTCACTGAGCAGAAACCTAAAGCTTTTTCCTAACTTAGTAAGTAAAAAGGACAAATTGCCATTTTGATAAGTTAACCTTCATTGGTACTTTCAACATTCCAGGCACGGCACTAGATGCTCCATACACATCACTGCATTTAAGCCTCGCAACAACCCCGTATCAAGTGGTACTATCACTGTCCCTACCTTCGAATGAGAAAACTGAGGCCTGTGTGTTTAGTTATTGTTTTATTCATATGTCACAATCAATAGGGACAAATATATTCCCAAAAGTTCTTTGCTAGTTTAGTTTCTTACTTCCTAATTTTTCTATCCAAAGGCAAATACAATGAAATGCAGTCAGATATAGCTTAGAAGCTGTTTTTTTCCCCTCATACCGGAGATGGAACCCAGGGGCATTCTACCTCCGAGCTACACCCTCAGCCCTATTTTTTATTAATTAATTAATTTATTTATTTATTTATTTTGGTGGTACTGGGGTTCCTGGAAACCCTTCTACCTCCAGGCTACACTCCCAGACCTTTTTTATATTTTTATTTGGAAACAGGGTCTCTTAAGCCAGCGCAGCTGGCTTCGAACCTGTGCAATCCTCCTTCCTGTCTCCGCCTCCCAAGCACAGGGATTACAAGTGTCCACCACCACATCTGGCCTATTTTTTATTCTTTATTTTGAAATAGGGTCTCACTGAGTTGCAAAAAGCCTCACTAAGTGGTAGCTGAGGCTTTCTCTGAACCACAATCCTCCTGTCTCAGGCCTCTCATATGCTGGGATTATAAGCATGCACCACCATGCCCAGCTTGGGGTTGTTTTGTTTTGTTTTGTGTGTGTGTGGCACTGGAGATTGAACCCAGAGGCATTCTACCTCCAAGATACACCCCCAGCCCTATTTTATTTTTATTTTGAAACAGGGTCTTGCTAGCTGAAGAGAGTCTCACTACTTGCTGAGGTTTATCTTTGAACCTGCAATCCTCTGGTCTCAGCCTCCCAAATTCTGGGATTATGGGCATGTGCCACCACACTCAGCTTGAGGTGTTTTTCTGTTTTTTTTTTTTTTTTTTTTTTTTTTAACAGGTCTGGGGATGGAACCCAGGGGCATTCGACCTCCGAACTACACCCCCTGCCCTATTTTTTATCCTTTATTTTGAAACTGGGTCTCACTGAGTTGCAGAGGGCCTCACTAAGTAGCTGAGGCTGTCCACGATCCTCTGGTCTCAGCCTCCCGAATGCTGGGATTACAAGCATATGCCACCACACCTGGCTTCAGCTTGAGGTTTTGACAATAGGCAAGACAGGATTTGTAGAAAAGGCAGATGAGAACTGAGAGAAGAACATCTACAGTGACTGCAGGGACCAGCATCAGGCCTTCACAGACTGCTTAACTCCATGGCTGGCTGCCGAGTTCCTCAGGCTTCCAGAGACACATGTAAGCAGAGAAAATGAAAGAGAAGGGGTCAGGTTTCTGGCCCCCAAACAACTCCAGCAGTTCCTAAAAAACTTGACTTCATCTCCTTTTGTGTGTGAAAGTGAGAGGGCAGCTCGTACCGGCCCTAATGATGTCACAGGGCTAACAAATGGAGAAATCCGGAATTTTTTTTTTTTTTAAGAAATATTCTACTTCAATTTCCTCAACAGGTTTCAACTTCTGCATTCAGAGAAAATAGTTATTTAAGTAATCCAACAAAAGAACAAAAAACTACTAGAAGAATAGCTAGTAGTTACAAGCATGAACTCTGGAATCAAAGAGCCCAGATTTCAAATCTGGCTTTACCACTTAGAACGATGTGGCCTAAAGCCGGGTGTGGTGGCGCATGCTTGTAATCCCTACGCTTGGGAGGCTGAGACAGGAGGATCGCATGGGTTTGAAGCCAGCCTCGGATACTTAGTGAGGCTTTCGGCAACTTAGCGAGACCGTTTCCAAATAAAATATATCTTAAAAAAAAGGTCTGGGAGTATAGCCCGGAGGTAGAAAGCCTCTGGGTTCCACCCCTAGTACCACCAAAAAAAAAAAAAAAAAAAAAGAACTATGTGGCCTAGGAAGCTGCTGAGTCCTTCTTAGCTTCTATTATCCCCTCTGCAACAGGGACAGTAACAGAGCTACTCTGGGTTACTAGGAGGACCAAATAACATAGGCAAAGTACTTGGCCCCGGTGCCTAATTCATGGTACAGACTGAGGATATTTTGCCAGTACCAGCAGTGACAGAAGTGGTAGCAGCACTAAATACAAATGGTAGAAACTTTGCTTAAAAACATAAAGGGAGAGAGTTGGGCACCATGGCACACACCTGTAATCCCAGTATGTGGGAGGCTGAGACAGGAGGATCATAAGTTATCAACTTAGCAAGAAGATATTTCCAAATAAAATATAAAAAGGGCTGGGGGTATGGCTTGGAGGTAGAATGCTCCTGGGTTCAATACCAGTACCAAAAAGAAAAAAGGGGAAGGGGAGAAGAAAGGAAGAAAGAAGCTTTTTTTTTTCTCTATTTCATTCAGAAACAAAGGCCAATATGATGGTCAAATGGTACAGAGTAGTTGAAAACCTTCAGACCAAGAAGAACTGAGTCCTGTACCAGCCACCTACCAGATGAGCAACTCTAAGTCAACTGCTTAACTTTTCTTGCTTTCAGTTTTCTGGCCTATGCATCAAAAGAGCTACAGGGTCCACTCTGGGTCTACAAATTTCTATTTGTGAGCCAGGGAAAGCAGTCCATTTGAAAACCTGTCTGTGCCCAAAGAGAGCCCTCCATTACTGGCAGAACCCGGTCAGCACCATGCTTTGCCTCTCATAAACTCTCCCCTTTTAACAGTCTTCTCTCTGCTTCATTTTAAGTTACATTTTAACCCATAAATGGCTCAAAATTTTTATTAAACTTTTAGCCAGGCATGGTGATATGCATTTATAATCCTATCAACTCAGGAGGTTTAGGCAGAATTATACCGGTTCAAAGCCAGCCTGAGGAACTTAGTGAGGCCTTATCTCAAGATAAAATTTTACAAGGACAGAGGATGTATCTCAGTAGTAGAGTTCCTCTGGGTTTAACGCCTAATACTACACACACACACACACACACACACACACACACAACTTAATTTTTTTCCTTTTTTTTTTTTTTTTTTGAACCCAGGGGCATTCTACCTCTGAGCTACACCCCCAGCTCTATTTTTTATTCTTTATTTTGAAACAGCATCTCACTGAGTTGCAAGGGCCTCACTAAGTAGCTGAAACTGTCCCCGTATTGTGATCCTCCTATCTCAGCCTCCCAAATGCTGGGATTACAAGCGTGTACCACCATGCCAGCTTTATTTTTTATTTTGAAACAGGGTCTCACTGAGTTGCAGAGGGCCTCACTAAGTAGTAGCTGAGGCTAAGAACCATGATCCTCCTGTCTCAGCCTCCTTGTAATCCTCCTGGTATTACAAGCATGCACCACCATGCCCAGATTTTTTTTCTTCCTTTTAATAAACATGCAGTAGCTGTATATAACAAAACTTTTAAATAATAGTTCCAAATTAATTAATTTGGAATGAACCCAGAGACTGAACAGTACCTCCTGGCAGAAGGCATCTCCTGAGTAATTTCATGAATGACAAGATGGAAGGTGAAAGATACTGAAGAAAGAAAAGCGGCTAGGGTGGTAGTGCTGGCTTGTCATCCCAGCATCCGGGAGGCGTCTACAGGAGGACTGCGTCTCAAGGACAGCCTCAGCTGCTACTTAGTGAGGCCCTTTGCAACTCAGTGACACCCTGTTTCAAAATAAAGAATAAAAAATTGGGCTGGGTGGCGAGGATGTGGGGAAAGAGGAACTCTTTTACACTGTTGGTGGGAATGCAAACTAGTTCAGCCACTATGGAGATCTGTGTGGAGATTCCTAAGAAAGGTGGGAATAGATCCACCATATGATCCAGCTCTACCACTCCTGGGTATCTTTCCAAAGGGGTTGAATTCAGAGAACTACAGCAACATATGCATACCTATGTTCATAGCAGCACAATTTGTAATAGCCAAAATATGGAACCAACCCAGACCACCATCAACAGATGAATGGATAGCAAAACTGTGGGAAATACACACAATGGAATTCTATTCAGCCATAAAGAAGAACAAAATTATATCATTTGCAAGAAGATGGAAAGCCCTGGAGAACGTTATGTTAAGTGAGATCAGCCAAGCACAGAAGGAGAAGGTACATATGTTTCCTCTAATATGCCCAAACTAGGAAACACAGAGGATACCAGAGGGACTCCTGATAATGGAGGGGAAATACCAGCAAAGTTTGAATGGAAAGATAGGAGAGGAGGAAGGCTGATCTTGATTAATGAGGGTCTACATCTGAACATGTATAAAATTATGAATAAGACATGGTTAACCTAAACAACCATTGGTGGGAGGGGGGAAGGGAAAATGGGGGCGAGGGAGAGGGCACCAAATATAGTTTAAATGTATACTATTTATGTTCAATAAAAAAATTGTTAAAAAAAATAGGGCTGGGGTATAGCTCGGAGGTAGAATGTCCCTGGGTTCCATCCCCAGTACCATTTAAAAATAAATAAATAAATAAATAAATAAATAAAAGCCGGGCGTGGTGGCGCATGCTTGTAATCCTAGCATTCGGAAGGCTAAGACTGGAGGATCGCGGTTCGCAGACAGCCTCAGCTATTTAGTGAGGGCCTCTGCAACTCGGTGAGACCCAGTTTCAAAATAAAGAATAAAAAATAGGGCAGGGAATGTAGCTCAGAGGTTGAATGCCCCTGGGTTCCATCCCCAGACCCGCAAATAAATAAATAAATAAATAAATAAAGCCTCATCAACACTCATAAACCCAGAAACCTGGTGTTACATACCTGTACTCCCAGTACTTGGGAGGCTGAGACAGGAGGATCACAGGCTCAAGGTCAGCCTCAGAAACTTAGCAAGACCAATTCTAAATTCTGACAATTGTGAAATTTTGCAAGAAACTGGAACAAAACTTTGGCTGGTTCTATTGCCAAAACAAGTGGCGACTTAAAACTTTAGTTAAAGGCAATCACAACTTTAAAAACTGTGCCTCTCTCCCTCTCTTATCACCTGGTAGTCAGCAGCTGGGTTCAAGGACAAAGGTAAGAGGACTGCTTCATGTGAATACGATTTGAATTTCACACGGAATAAGAATGCAAAGTAATCTGGCCCTGAGAGTTCTGCCACTGTGTGTTCTTCTCTTGGTATTTTCTCAGCCTCTCCTAGAAGCTGTACCGAGTCAGGGCACAGCCTGGCTGACCTCAGGCCAGGCCAATTAAGACTTTAGCAAAAGTGTTTTACCCAATAATTCTATTAAGGAGTTACTAAAATGTGATTAGCTTGCACAGAATTCTAAAAGTTTTATATAAACATCACTTAGTTTTCTAGTCCTATCCTGAATAGGTAGGACTAGAAATCCTACCCTGTGTACCTGCATAGAAAAAGAGTAAAAATGTAACAATAATTTATTGGAATTATACTGGAAGTCTGATATGCCCAGGCTCCAGTGTTTCCCTCAACAGAAGAGTCTGTATAGAACTTTGCAACACACTTAGTGAGCATTAACAGTGTGCTAGGCACTATTCTAGGATGTGCATGCACTGATCCTCCAGAGTTTGCACTGGGCACTCGTAGCTACAGCTCACACATGAATGAGCTGAGGCGTACAGGCGAAGGACCTTGTCTAAGGTCCTGGTGCTAGTTAGTAGGAAGCTGGTAATGAGATCCCCTCCGAAGTCTGATTTCAGAGATTGCAGTCTTGTCCACAATCCTAAGATACCAAAACAGAGCATGAACATTTTATTTATTTTATGCATTGGTTGACAGGCTATAATTTTTTTTTTTTTTTTGCAATACTGGGGATTGAACCCAGGCATTCTATCTCCAAGCTATAACCCCAGCCCTATTTTTTTATTCTTTGTTTTGAAACAGGCTCTTATTAAGTTGCAGAGGGCTTCACTAAATACCTGAGGCTAGCTGCAAACCTGTAATCTTCCTGTCTCAGCCTCCCAAGAACTGAGATTACAAGTGTGTGCCACTATGCCCAACTGACAGGCTGTAAAGATTTAAGGAAGAGATTTACTGAAGATGCTTTATCAAAAAAAAAAAAAAAAAAAAAGAGTTCAGCCAGTCGTGGTAGCACATGCCTGTAATCTCAGCACTCGAGAGCACAGGTTCAAAGCCAGCCTCGGCGCTCTTTCCTTGCTGCCGCCGGGTCGCGTGGAGGCGGAGGTGCGGGTGTGTTCAAGATTCGGCTTCACTTGTAACCACCGCCATGGCCGAGGAAGGCATTGCTGCTGGAGGTGTAATGGACGTCAATACTGCTCTACAAGAGGTGCTGAAGACTGCCCTCATCCACGATGGCCTAGCACGTGGAATCTGCGAAGCTGCCAAAGCCTTAGACAAGGGCCAAGCCCATCTTTGTGTGCTTGCATCCAACTGTGATGAACCTATGTATGTCAAATTGGTGGAGGCACTTTGTGCTGAACACCAAATCAACCTCATTAAGGCTGATGACAACAAGAAATTGGGGGAATGGGTAGGCCTCTGCAAAACTGACCAAGAGGGAAAACCCTGTAAAGTGGTTGGTTGCAGTTGTATAGTCGTTAAGGACTATGGCAAAGAATCTCAGGCCAAGGATGTCATTGAGAGTACTTCAAATGCAAGAAATGAGCAAATAAAAATTTTGGTTTAAAAAAAAAAAAACACAAAGCCAGCCTCGGCAACTTAGTTAGGTTGTCAGCAACTTAGTGAGAGCCTGTTTCCAAATAAAAAATAAAATAGGGCTGGGGGTGCAACTCAGAGGTAGGTTGCCCTTGAGTTCAATACCCAGTACCAAAGGAAAAAGAAAGAAAAGAACTTGTATGGTATTAGAGGTATCTGAGAGAAGGGCTTTACAAGACAGTTCTTGTGGGAGACGTCTGCATAAATCAAGCTTGGACCTGGTGATGCATTCAAGGACTTCATATTTATTCTTTAGACTCAGCAAGACCTGCAGCTCAGGCAGATGGCATCTGATCACCACGTTCATCCCTGTTCTGCTACACCCAGCGCTTGGAGGAGCCGCAGGGCTGGTGGCAAGTCACATGTGTGATAAGTCACACGATTTCAGCAGCACCTGCAAGGTCTGGCCATACAAAAATGTGTAGCCCTCAAGGCTGCCTTTCGAGTTAACCCCATGGAGGACCAAACCATTCACCACCTGCCCCATCCATGCCACCCAGGTGAGGCTGGAGCTCGCTGAAAGCAAACTGCCTGCGGGAAGACTGTGTATGTCTGATAACTTGGAACCGAGCCCAATAAAGGCCAGGACTTTTTTTGAAATTTCTGATTATATAGCCAAAGTCTAGGAAATGTTTGAGGCCACTTGTCTCTGAGAAAAACACATTCTCTTTCAATAATCTCCTAAAAGCAAAGCCGAGGGCCACCATCAGTGACAGAAACTTGAAATGAGGATTTAGAGCTGTCCTGATTATTAAATGAACAGCCCACAAAGTCCTGGCCCTCAATAAATATTTGCTGAATGAATAAATCTGTATTCTCACTGACTTGATCAATCACTAACACTGGACCTCTAACTATACAAATAAAAGAGATTCCAAAAACATCATCAAACAATAAATTAGATACTGAGAGGCAAACTATTTATAAAATAATAAGTATCTCTGATGATTAAAAAAAACTCCTATCACTTAATATGAAGAAAAAAAGTCAGGCACAGTGGCATATGCCTGTGATCCCAGACAACACTCAAGAGGCCAAAGTAGAGGAAAGCAAGTTTGAGGCCAGCCTGGGAAACTTTGTGACATCCTGTCTCAAAAAGTAAAAAGGGACCGGGTTCAGTGGTAGAGCACTTGCTTAGCATATATAAGGCCCTGGTTCACCCTCCAGGACCATAGGTAAGTAAATAAAGTAAAGGGATCACTCAGATGGTGGTGCCAAGAACGACTGAAAAGGGACAGGGCTTTTACTGGGAGCCCCACTGGAAGGCTCCTACAAGAATCCAGGGAAGAGATGACAGTGGATCAGATCAGGGTAGTCAGATTCTGGATGTAAAGGTTCAGATGTGAAACATGAGAGAGGAGAAAAAGATGACTCCAGGAGCCAGGTATGGTGGCTCATGCCTGTAATCCCAGTACTTGTGAAGCTGAGACAGGAGGATCACAGATTTGAGGTCAGCTTCAGCAACTTAGTGAGATCCTCCGCAATTTAGCAAGACCCCATTTCAAAATAAAAAAGGGCTGGAGGTGAAACTGAGAGGTAGGTTAAATCCCCAGTACCAAGGGGAAAAAAAAAGCCTCCAAGGTTTTGACCTGAGTAGCTGGAAAAAGAAAGTTGCCATTTACCCATTTACTCAGATAAGTGTCCAGAACAGAGGCTTCCTAACTGCAAGGCACTGCAGAACAATGAGAAATTTAGGGTGCTCTGGAATCCAATCAGAAAGGCAATTTGGTGGTTGACATCAGGAAAGTGCACTGGTCACTGAGCTTCAGGGCAGGACTTCAGTCCCTGGGAGGCAGGCCGATAAGAACAAGACACAATGAGGCAGGTTACCAAGGGATTCTGGCAGGGAGACAGCAGACAAAAGTCCAGTTATCAGAGCCAGGCACAAGGTCAACAATGGTGTCTTAAGGCCAAATTACAAAGCGTGTGGTAGCTTTGGTCCCTCTGCCTCAGAGCAGCTCAGATGGGCAAGAGGCTGGGTCCAGTGCCCCAGGAGCCTGGGGAAGAAGGCACAGGAGAAGCCAACAGACCTGATGCCATCTGCACCCATATCCATTGCCAGAGCATCAGGGTGATGCTGGCACATTATAAATTGATACTGTACCTTGGAGAAATCACTGTATGAAAGGACCAGATATGCAGAAGTGTGAGCCCCTCCAGGACGGGTACCATGTGATATGCCAGAGACTTTCAGAGGGAGAAAGCAGGCCTGGCATGGGAAGGGAGGGCAAGTTTGCCAGGGGACCGTGGAATAAGAGAAAGTGGCATTCTGGGGCCAAATGGGAGGCAACTATAGCTGCCACCATCTCCCTGTCAACAGAGGGAAAGCAGCCTGAAGAAGAATGGTTTAAAAAGGGAAGGAGGTGGTGCTGCTCTCTAATGGTGATGCTGGGGGCTAACAAGGTAGGTGGCTATTCTTACAAGTATTATTAAGCTTGTGATTAAATTTCATACTTGAGCCGGGCGTGGTGGCACACACCTGTAATCCCAATACTTGGGAGACTGAGAAAGGAGGATTGCAGGTTCGAAGCCAGCCTTAGTAACTTAGGCTCTCAGCAACTTTGTGAGACCCTATTTCCAAATACAAAATAAGTCTGGGGATATAACCAAGAGTTAGAAGGTCCCTGGGTCTATCTCCAGTACAAAAAAAAAAAAAAAAAATTGTACTTGAGCATATGTAAACTACTTTATGTCATAACCTTTGGAGTCATTCTTGAACAGTCAATACATACATGGAATGACAGAGCTAAAGAGGCTAAGGACCTCTTGTGTTAAGATAATAAAAATGCAAATCAACCCGTGAGAAATTTTATTAAGCTAAATATCACTGCCAAAAAGCAGGAAATGACATGTAGTAATAATCTTGCAAATATTCCTACCCTTTTGACAGAGTAATTCTTGTGTGTGTGTTTTCATTCCTTGGGATTAAACTGAGAGGCATTCTACCTCTAAGTTATACCTCCAATACTCTTATTTTGAAACAGGGCCTCACTAGGTTGTACAGGTCCTCATCAAGTTACTGGGGCTGGCCACAAACCTGTGATCCTTCTGTCTCAGACTCCAAAGTACCAGAATTACAAGCATTGTACCACCATGCCAAGCTTTGACAGAGTAATTCTACTTGGGAAAATTCTTGATCAGAAATATAGATAACTTATGCATCAATTTGCTGATTACAATGTTGTTTATAATTTAAACAAAAACAAGCCAAATATAATACTTGAGAAACTAAGACAGGAAGATTGCTGGTTCACAGCTAGCCTCAATAATTTAGAGGGACCCAGTTTCAAAATAAAATAATAAAATAGGGCAGGAGGTATAGCTCAGAGATAGAATGCCCCTTGGGTTTAATCCCTACTACCACACCACACACACACACACACACACACACACACACACACACTCCAAATGTTATACATTGAGCATGTATTATTGCATATAAAAAAACAAAGAATTAGAGACCAATTTATAAACAAATTATTTATTTTTGGGGGTAGTGGTGATACTAGGATTCCTGGAAGCCCTTCTATCTCCGGGCTACACACCCAGACCTCCATATATATATATATGTTTTGTTTTGTTTTTTTTAACAGGGTCTCTTAAGCCAGTGAGGCTGGCTCCGAACCAGCGCGATCCTCCTGTCTCCGCCTCCCAAGTACGGGGATTACAAGTGTGCGCCACCATGCCTGGCTTATAAACAAATTAAATGTATTCCTTTTCTTAAATATAAAAGTTTAAAAACACAAGCTAAAAAAAGAAATGATTGAGCTGGGCATGGAAGCACACATCTGTAATCCCAGTACTTGGAAGGCTGAGACAGGAGGATCAAGGGTTCAGTGCCAGCCTCAGAAATTTAGTGAGGTTCTCATCAACTTAGCAAGACCCTGTTTAAAAAAAAAAATAGGGCTGGGGTACAGCCTAGAGATAGGAAGTCCCTGGGTGCTATCCCCAGTGCCAAAAAAAAGGGGATGGAGATGGAGCCAGGCATAGAGGCACACACTTATAATTCCTATACTTGGAAGGCTGAGACAAGAGGATAGTAGGCCAGCCTCAGCAACTTAGTGAGACCTTGTTTCAAAATAACAAAGGGCTGGGGTGTAGCTCAGAGGCAAAATGCCCCTGGGTTCAGTCCCTGGCACCAAGAAAAGAAAGAAAAGAAAAAAAAGAGAAGATCATGAATCGATGACTTCTGTGCTATTGTTATTCCTCAGGTAGAGACTCAGTCTATTATACTCAAGTATATGCTTTCAGATGTGTGTGTGCACGCATGTGTGGTACTAAGATTGAACTCAGGGGCATTCTACCACCAAGCGATAGCCCCCGCCCTATTTTATTTTGAAATAGGGTTTCACTAAGTTGCAGAGGGCCTCTCTAAATTGCTGAGGTTAGCCTCAAACCTTGCATCCTCCTATCTCAGCTTCGCAAGTACTAGGATTACAGGCATGTACCACTGTGCCCTGCTCTATTTTTTTATTTTGAGACAGGGTCTCACTAAATTGCTGAGGGCCTCACTAAGTTACTGAGACTGGCCTTGAACCTGAAATCTTCCTGTTTCAGTCTCCTAAGTACTGGTGTTACAGGTGTGCACCACCATGCCCCATTGATTATAAGTTTCTTAAATAGACATTCTCTGAATTACCTTCAGAAACCCAAAATATCTTTTTTATATATATACTGGGGGTTGAACCCAGGGGCATTCTACCTCTGAACTACATTCCCAGCATGATTTTTTATTCTATTTATTTATTTATTTGTTTTTGATGGTACTGGGGGTGGAACCCAGAGGCTTTCTACCTCTGGGCTATACTCCCAGACCTATTTTTATATTTTATTTGGAAACAGGGTCTCACACTAAGTTGCTGAGAGCCTCACTAAGTAGCTGAGGCTGACTTTGAACCTGTGCAATCCTCTTGTCTCAGCCTCCCAAGCGCTGGAATTACAAGCATGCGCCACCACATCTGGCCCCAAAATATCTTAACAGGCACTCAATAAATACTTATTGTTGAGTGTGGTGGCACACACTTGTAATCCCAGTACTTGGAAGGCTAGGGCAGAAAGATCCGGGTTTGAGGCCAGACTCAGCTACTTAGGCTCTCTGAAATTTAGTGAGACCCTGTTTAAAAATAAAGAATAAGGTTGGGAGTGGTGGCACATGCTTGTAATCCCCGCACTTGGGAGGTGGAGACAACAGGATCGCGCAGGTTCGAAGCCAGCCTTGCCGGCTTAAGAGACCCTGTTTCCAAATAAAATAAAATATAAAATAGGTCTGGGAGTGTAGCCTGGAGGTAGAAGGGTTTCTAGGAACCCCAGTACCGCGAAGAGAAGGAAGGAAGGAAAAGGCCGGGCATGGTGGCACATACTTGTAATTCCAACATATTCAGGAGGCTGAGACGGGACTACTTCAGCTACTTAGTGAGGCCCTTTGCAACTCAGTGAGACCCTGTTTCAAAATTAAAAAAAAAAAAAATAGGGCTGGGTGGGGGGAGCTCAGGGATAGAATACCCCAGTACCACAAAGTAAAATAAAATAAAATAAAATAAAGAATAATAGGGCTGGGGGTGTAGGTCAGAGGTAGAATCCCCCTGGGTTCAACTTCCAACACCATAAATAAATAAATAAATAAATACTTATTTATAATAAGTAAATAATAAATATTTAACAAATAAATTCTGGACAAGTCACAGTAGCTATTTAATATAGCAGAAAAGTGCCGGGAATGGTGGCGCACGCTTGTAATCCCCGCGCTTGGGAGGCGGAGACAGGAGGATCGCGCAGGTTCGAAGTCAGCTGTGCTGGCTTAAGAGACCCTGTTTCCAAATAAAAATATAAACTAGGTCTGGAAGTGTAGCCTGGAGGGAGAAGGGCTTCCAGAAACCCCAGTTCCACCACACACACACACACACACACAAAAATTATATATATATATATATATATATATATAATCAGAAAAGTAATATAATTGTCAAAACAAGTGTTTTCATGGTGTGGTATTGGGCTAAGTGAAGCATTCTGGGCTCTCAGAAGCTGTGGTCTGGCCATCAGTAGGAACACAGCTGACCACCTGGACCCCTTGAAGAGGGCCTCAATGGCAGAAAGAACAGCACCCTAAGGTGCAATTCTCAAGCTTGCTTCTGCTTCCACACACAGCACCGCCTTTCACATGTAAGGCCTCTGTCCCCAGAGCCACAGCCAGGCTGTCACCAACGCTGGGGCAGAGGCACTCCCCACTTCTCAAAATGGAAGCGAACAGCAATAATGCTAAAGCGAAGGGCTGGACTTAAACAGGCCTCTGGCCACTGAGGCAGGAGTGATTACAAGTAGAGGAGTAAGAGTGGCAGTAACAATAGTGCTAACAAGAGGCACCAGGCACTTTGAAAGGGTGTTATGTGTGAGAGCTCATTTGTACTGCACAGTAAAATAAAACTGCTGAAGACACTGGCATTGCCACCATCTCCATTTTATAGGTAGGGAAACAAAGGAAGAGTTGCTGAGTGATGTTCCCAAGGTCATAGCTAGGTAAGTGGCCAACACGTCTGAATTAAGAGTCTGACCTTTTCCCATAGTCTCTCTGCACTGCCTAGAGCTTGTATTTATTCGTTTGTTTGTTTGTTTGTTTTCAGTACTGGAGATGGAACCCAGGGGCATTCTATCTCCAAGGTACACCCCCAGCCCTATTTTTTATTCTTTATTTTGAAACAGGGTCTGAGTAGCTGAGGCTGTCCGAGAACAGTAATCCTTCTGTCTCAGGCTCCTGAATGTTGGGATTACAAGCGTGCACCACCACACCCGGCTATAGTTGTTATTTTAAAGCAGAACATGAGTGACCATGTGGTGGTACAGGCCGGTGATTCCAGTCCTGGGAGGTTGAGACAGGTTTGAGGCCAGCCTCGGCAACTTAAAGAGACCCTGAAAGGGCTGGCGGTGCAACCTGGAGATAAAATGTCCATCTCCAGTACCAAAATATGAAGAAGGAAGAAAAGAAGGACAAGGAGCCACTAGTTTATCAAATGGGTGAACTTCTAGGAAGCTCTCATCTGTTACAACTTTTCTGGAACAAAGATTTTTAAATTAAGAGTTTTTTTTCTCTCTTTCTCTTCTCCTTTCCTTTCTTTTAAGAGACAGGGCCTTGCTATGTTGTCAAGGCTGGTCTCAAATTCCTAGCTCAAGCAACAGATCCTCCTGCCTCAGCCTCCTGAGTAGCTGAGACCATGAGTAGTTGAGACGATAGATGCCACCTTGTAACCTTTCTTTTTTTCTTTTTTCTTTTTTTTTTTTTTGGCAGTACTGGGGATAGAACGTGGGGCATTTTAACACTGAGCTACACCCCCAGCCTTATTATTTTTTATTCTTTATTTTAAAATAGGGTCTCCCTAAGTAGCTGAGGCTGTCCACGAACCTGTCTTTGAATACCAGTCCTTCTGTCTCCGCTTCCCAAATGCTGAGCAGTGTGCACCACCGTGCCGGGCTCGCTCGTGCTCGCTCGCGCGCTTTCTCTCTCTCGCTCTCTCTCGCTCTCTCGCTCTCTCGCTCTCTCGCTCTTTTCTTTTTTGTGGTGCTAGAACTCAGAGGCAGTCTACCACCAAACTACAACCCCAGCCCTATTTTACTTTTTATTTGGAAACAGGGTCTTGCTGAAAGCCTCGCTAAACTGCTGAGGCTGCGATCCTCATGTCTCACCCTCCCAAGTACTAGGATTACAGGTGTGCAAAATCACTCCTGGATGAGATTTTTTTGTTTGTTTTTTGTTTGTGTGGTACTAGGCATGGAAACCAGGCTCTTCTACCTCCGGGCTATACCCCCAGCCCTATTTTTTATTTGAAAACAGGATCTTACTAAGTTGCTGAGACCCTCATTAAGCTGAGGCTGACTTCAAACCTGTGATCCTTCTGTCTCAGCTTCCCAGTACTAGGGTTACGGGTGTGTGCCACCACACCTTGTTCTTAATGTGTCTTTTTTTTTTTTTTTTTTTTAATGGTACTGGGGATGGTACCCTTTTGCCTCCGGGCTATACTCCCAGACTTATTTTATATTTTATTTGGAAACAGGGTCTCTTTAGGCCAGCAAGGCTGGCTTCAAACCTACAAGATCCTCCTGTCTCGGCCTCCCAAGTGCAGGTATTACAAGTGTGTGACACCATGCCCAGCTGAATGCTTTTTTTTTTTGGTGGTCCTGGGGGAGGAACCCAGAGGCTTTCTACCTCCGGGCTATACTCCCAGACCCTTTTTATATTTTATTTGGAAACAGGGTCTCACTAAGTTGCTGAAAGCCTCACTAAGTAGCTGAGGCTGGCTTCGAACCCGTGCGATCCTCCTGTCTCAGCCTCAGCCTCCCAAGCGCAGGGATTACAAGCGAGCGCCACCACACCCGGCCTTGAATGAATCTTTTAAAGCACTGTCAGGGTGGTACTTTAGAGATCTCGAGTATCTAGGTCACTGCTGACCCTCCAAGTGCATGCATGCTTGGGAGTATGTGGAACAGATCGAGGGGGGTGGGGGAGGGAGGGAGGGAAGGAGGGAGGAGGGCAGTATTCCAGATGCTCAGAGCTCTTGCTCAAGTTCTCATGGGTACAAATGTTACTAATTCAGTGTGTGGAGCCAACATTTCCTTGCTCCTTCTATAATTTCAAACAAAGGATTTATTCCAGACTACTAGAGATTCATGAGTTGTCAACTTTTCTCCCCCAGTCTCTAAGTCTTATTCAACACATGGTTAGATAAAAAGGAAAGGGGGAAAAAGCACCGTTCAAATTTGCATTAAAAATACGACAACCATATTATTGGTCACAGTTCCTATTTTGGGAGAGATGCACATTCCAAAACTATTAAGTAAGCCACTAACTTTCTGGGCTTCTCACTACTTTCTTAGCAGAAGAGAAGATGCTGCTGCCAGGCACATTGATACAGGCCTGTAATCCCAGTACTCGGGAGGCTGAGATGAAGGATCACAAGTTCAAAGCCAGCCCGGGCAATTTAGCAAGACTGTCTCAAAATAAAAATTAAAGGGGTATAGCTCAAAAAAACTTAAAGTGGTGTAGAATGCCCTTGGTTCTAATCCTCAGTACCACCCAAAAAAAAAAAAAAAAAAAAAAAAAAAAAAAAAAAAGGAGGAGGAAAAACTCAAAAGGAGAAAATCAAACACAGAGAACAAATCATACTTAAAAAGTGTATATAGTTTGGGAGTTACAAACTCCAATACAGAATTTCAGACAAGGTCAGAAAAATGCCATTCCCTGGGAGAAAAAAATAAGACACAATATAAAAGAATAATATCAGTAATCAGTGGAAATCTTTCCTAAAAATAATTCATGCTAAAATAATTCTAAGTCTTATGCAGAAACCCAAGGTCACTGCCCTATCTCATTATATCTAACAGTATCTGGATGAAAGAGTTTTGTTTCAGAGCTGGCAGAGTATGCTGTACCCAAGAGCAGGGCTAGCTAAGGTTTCTGACCTTGGGAACAAAATTCTCTCTCGCTTTTAAGTTTTGAGCAGATGACGCTGCCATAAGTGCCACAAACTAGGACAAATGAGTATATGTAAACAAAGCCAGTTGGAGACTTGGGACATAATCTGTTATCTTTACACTGTAGTTCTCTGGTCAAGATCTTCGTGCCACCCATAATTTCAGTTTATCCTACAGATACTTATATCATCCCTACTTTACATACAACAACAAAACAGACTTGGATCCATGAAGAGATCCAGAGAGCTTCAGGGGAAGCACCTAGGTCTGCGAGCCGCCCGAGCCACACGCATCTTCACACTACGCGCATCCTAGGCAGCCGCAGAGGAAGCGAGGGCAGAGGACAAGCCACTGCCAAATCCAGGAACAAGGAGCTGATGAGGGCCACCAGGAGACATGTGGAGCCGGAAGCCAGCCCCGGAGGTACCATGAAGACCATGAGATGGCACAAGATACTCCAACTCTGATCTATGACTCCAGACACGATGGAACCACTCTGGGATGGCCAGGTTTCCAAGGTCACCTGTGGCTTAAAGCAGAACCGCCCTTCTTCAGTGGGGGTCACTGGCTGGAGGCAGACTGCCCAGACCTCAGATTCTAGACACAAAGATGATGTTAAACAAGGATGCTGCAATCTTCTTCCATGGTGAGGCCAACTTGCTCATTTCTGTGTTCCTGTATCTAATACAGAGCCTGCCACCACAGTAGGAGATCAAGAAACATCTTTTTTTCTACAGAATCAAAGACAAAAGTAACTCATTCTCTCTCAGAGAAGGATGCAGCAGGAAAACAGAGAGCCCTCACAGGGTAGGTCTATTCATCTAGACAACCTCTAGCTTCAGTTTTCAGTGTGCGGTAGTATAAGGACGAGCCCTGCCACCTTTACATTGTCACATTCTTTGTGTGTGTGTGGTACTGGGACTGAATCCAGGGGCATTCTACCTGAGCTGCACCCCCAGTCTTCTCTGACTTTTAATTGAAAACAGGGTCTTGCTTGGTTGCTGGGGCTGCAATCCTCCCGTCTCAGCCTCAAGTACTTGGATTACAGGTATGTTCCATCGTCCCTGACTCTACAGCGTGCCAGTCTATCAGTAAGATCTGATTCTGCAGGTTTCTTCTTTTGAAATGCATGTACTTAAAAGTAGTTAGGTGGACGTGAAAGGTTTTTTATATGATATTTAATTAGAATCCAGGCACGAGGAAAATACCTGTAATTCCAGTACTTAGGAAGCTGAGAGGGAAGATCGCAGGTTCAAAGCCAGCCTCAGCAACTTAGAAAGGCCTCATTTCAAAATAAAATAAAAAAGGGTTGGGGAGTAGCTCAGAGGTAGAATGCCCCTGTATTCAATCTTTAGTATCCCCCTAATTTAATTAGCTTATTTAGCTAAGATATAAAAATCTGATTGGGGCTGGGTGTGGTGATGCACACCTGTAATCCCAGAACTTGGGAGGCAGAGATTGGAAGATAATGGTTTGATAACAGCCTCAGCTACTTAGCAAGGCCCTCTGCAATTCAGTGAGACCGTTTCAAAACTAAAAAGACTAAAAAATAAGAATGGAGGTATAGCTTGGAGGTACAATGCCCCTGGGTTCCATCCCTAGTACCGCCAAAAAATAAATAAATAAATAAATAAATAAATTGGATAAAGAAAGGAGGGAGAGATGTATCTCATTAAAGCCCTGGGATTTTCAGAGAAGGTGAGGATTTAATCCATTGCTGAAAATGGGAGCTAGAGCGCAGCACGAGAATGCTAACTGGGACCTCTGTCCAATACGGCAGCTACCAAGGACGACTGAGCACTCACAATGTCACGTGTACAGCCAAGGAACTGAAATTTTCATTGTATTTAATCTTTTCTTTTTTTTCTGAGATGCTGGAGATTGAAGCCAGGCCCTCATGTGTGCCAGTCAAAAGTTGTACACTGAGCTACACCCCCAGCCTATTTTTAATTTTTTTATACTGAGGATTGAACTCAGGGTCATTCTTCTTCTGAGCTACACTCCAGCCCTATTTTAGTTTTCATTGTGAACAGGGCCTCACGAGTTGCAGAGCCTCGCACATGGCTGAGTTGTTCTACTGTCACATTATTATTTACTAGGAATTTTTTGGCAATTTGTTGTCATGTTGTTTCATCACATATAAATCAAATAATATGATAATTACCAAATACATATACAATCCCAAAGGTATTCTGTGAAGATTCAGCACTCTATGTAGAAAACGTAACAGTGTCTGGCACACAGCATGAACTCAGTGTTCTCCTAGTTTTCTTTTTTTTTTTTTGTGGGGTCTGGGGATGGAATGCAAGGGCATTCAACCTCCGAGCTACACCCCCTGCCCTATATCTTATTCTTTATTTTGAAACAGGGTCTCACTAATTTGCGGAGGGCCTCATTAAGTAGCTGAGGCTGTCCACGAACACGATCCTACAGTCTCAGCCTCCCAAATGCTGGGATTACAAGCGTGTGCCACAAAGCCCGGCTGTTCTCCTAGTTTTCTGAGATAGAATAATCCTACTTAGGTTTTCTTTGAATTTTTTTTTTTGTTGTTGTTGTTAATTTGTTTGTGGTACTGGGGACTGGGCCCAGGGGCATTCTACTTCTGGGCTACAACCCCAACCGTATTTTTGTGTGTGTATGTGTATATGTTTGGCACTGGGAATTGAACTCAGGAGCATTCTACCTCCTTTTCATCTCCAGCCGTGTGTGTGTGTGTGTGTGTGTGTGTGTGTGTGTGTGTGTGTGTGTGTGTGTGTGTATGTTGCTTGGGATTGGAGCCCAGGGGCATTCTACCTTTGAGCTATACCCTCAGCCCTATTTTTTAATTTTTATTTTGAAACAGGGTCGCACTGAGTAGCTGAGGCTGGCTGTGAACATGGATCCTCCTGTCTCAGCCTCACAAATGCTGGGATTACAAGCATGCACCACCAGGCCCAGCTTCCAGCCCTATTTTACTTATTTTTATTTGGAAAGAGTCTCAAGAGGTTGACGAGAGTCTCACTGCTTGCTGAGGCTGTCTCCTGTCTCAGCCTCCCAAGTACTGAGATCACAAGAGAACATCACCACGCCCAGCTTTGGCGGTTATCTATTTTTCTCTCACAGTACTGGGGACTGAACACCAGGCCTCATGAATGCTAAGCAAATGATCAACCCCTGAACTATACCCCCACCCCTTTTAAAGTTTTTATTCTGAGCTGGGCATGGTGGCATACGCTTGTAATACCAGGACTTGGGAGGCTGAGACAGGAGGTTCAAAGACAGTCTCAGTAAGTAGTGAGACTCTCATCAATCTAGCAAGACTGTTTCCAAATAAAAATAAAATAGGGCTGGGATGTAGCTCTGATGTAGATGTCCCTAGGCTCAATCCCCAGTGCCACAAAAAAATAATAATTTTGAGAATTGTGAGAGAGGGTCTAGTTAAGTTGCCCAGGCTGCCCTCAAACTTGAGATCCTCCCACCTCAGCCTCACAAGTCGCTAGGATGAGTCTTGTATCACTGCACCCACCTCCATTTGTTTGAATTTAACTGATTTGGTTTTTTTGGGGGGTGGTACTGGGGTTCCTGGAAGCCCTTCTACCTCCGGCTACACTCCCACAGGCTACACTCCCAGACCTATTTTTATATTTTTTTATGTGGAAACAGGGTCTCTTAAGCCAGCGCGGCTGGCTTCAAACCTGCATGATCTTCCTGTCTCTGCCTCCCAAGTGCGGAGATTACAAGACCACGCCCGGCTATTTTTTATATTTTAAAACCGCATGAAAAATTGAAAGGCAATGCAGTAAAGGAAAGCCACTGAGATTGAATTAGGAGTGAGACAGGCCATTGGGTCCTGGATCTCTAGCAGGCTCACTGTGTATACTCCGGCCTCATTATCCACACTCGGATAGGTACTGGCCCAGAAAAATCACCCTTCTGAACCTGCCCCTCCAAACCTTCCCTGCTACGCACAAAGATGCTTTCTTTGGCCATCATATTGTTCCCTAAATTAGTTAGAACTCATGAACCCTCAGTTATAAACAAGATGATGCAACTTTGTTAAAATGTAGAGATCACAGATATAAAAAGTGTAACTGAACTGGTGATACAATTTGATAGGAGTAGATAATTATACTAAAGCTATGGAAAGTTACAATCAAACCAGGACAGCCCTGTGTGGAGAAAAGCACTCGGTGCCTCTCTCTGCATCTGCCTGACAGCCAGAATCAAACCAACAGGTACCCTACTGTTTTTCAGGTTAGAGCAAAGGATTATCCCTCCCCCAGCCAAAAGGGACAGCCCTAGTCCTCAGAGAAGGTAATGCCCACTTCCTCCTCACTGCCTCCATCCTGTGCCAGGTCCTGCCTGGAGATGCAAGGACTCTAACCCAGCCACCCCTGGGATGATGGCCCTGCCCTCAGTGGATGATCAGAAGACAGCCTGACAAGCTTGCTTCTGTCCACTCATCCAGTCAGTCATCTTCTCTGGATAAAATCTCATTTGGTTCGAGGAAAATAATGTGCTTTTAGATGCTCCGTTAGGATAGAAAATTGGTCTTTGTTGGTCTTTGATCATATTAAAATAGTACTTCACTTAATGCTATGCTAAGAACCAAGTAAAATACCCAGTGTGAAAGCATTTTGTAAACTCTAAATGGTTTTATAAACCTAAAAGGACTGGAGAGGAGGAACCAGCTCACTGTACATCATAGAGACTATAATAATTACATGTCATACACTTGAAAACTGCTAAGAGAGTAGATTCTCACCACAAAAAAGGATAAGATATGAGGTGATATATATGTTAATTAGGCTGATTTAGCCATTCCAACACAAATGCCTACATCAAAACACACTGTACATCAGAAATACACATGTATAACTGTTTTTCTAAAGTAAATATAATAAAAATAGGTAAAAAGGATTATATATAAGAAAATTATTATAATCAACTTGACTTGAATCAAACTTTGTACTTCTGTAACATGTTTAGAATTAGAACGGTGTTAGCCGGGTGTGGTGGCGCACGCTTGTAATCCCAGCATTTGGGAGGCTGAGACTGGAGGATCGTGGTTCACGGACAGCCTCAGCTACTTAAGCCCTCTGCAACTAGTGAAACCCACTTTCAAAATAAAGAATAAAAAAATAGGGCAGGGGGTGTAGCTCGAAGGTCGAGTGCCCCTGGGTTCCACCCCAGACCCACAAAAAAATAAAATAAAATAAAATAGAATTAGAACAGTGTTAAGCCGGGCAAGCTAGCACACGCTTATAATCCCAGCATTTGGGAGGCTGAGACAGGAGGATCCTGGTTCGTGGCCAGCCTCAGCTACTTAGTGAGGCCCTCTGCAACTCAGTGAGACACTATTTCAGAATAAAGAATAAAAAATAGGTCTGGGGTGTCACTCGGAGGTAGAATGCCCCTGGGTTCCATGCCCAGTACCGTAAAAAAAAAAAAAAAAAAAAGAATTAGAACCATGTTTAAGACTGAAGACTCAGAGCCAGGCGTGGTGGCACACAATTGTAACCCCAGCATTTGGGAAGCTGAGACAGGAGGATTGCAGTTCACGGATAGCTTCAGCTACTTAGTGAGGCACTTTGCAACTCAGTGAGACCCTGTTTCAAAATAAAGAATAAACCTGGTGTGGTGGCGCATGCTTGTAATCCCAGTACTTGGGAGTCTGAGACAGGAGGATTGCACAGGTTTGAAGCCAGCCTCAGCTACTCAGTGAGACCCTATTTCTAAAAAAATATAAAATAGGAGCTGGGTGTGGTGGTTCATGCTTTTAATCACAGTACTTGGGAGGCTGAGATCAGAGGATCATGGTTCACAGACAGCCTCAGCTACTTAGTGAGACCTCTCAACTCAGTGAGACCCTTTATCAAAATAAAGAATAAAAAAAAGGGCTAGAGGGTAGCTCAGAGGTAGAGAGAGTACTCCTGGGTTCTATCCCCAGTACTGTAAAAAAAAAAAAAAATATATATATATATATATAAACAGGTCTGGGAGTGTAGCTCAGAGGTAGAATGCCCCTGGGTTCCATAGCTAGCACCACAAAAATAAATAAATAAGTAATTAATTTAAAAATAAAGAATAAAAAATAGAGCTGAGCTGGGCATGGTGGCGCATGCTTGTAATCCTCATGCTTGGGAGGCTGAGACAGGAGGATCACACGGGTTTGAAGGCAGCCTCAGCTGCTTAGTGAGACCTTGTTTCTAAATAAAATATAAAATAGGTCTGGGAGTATAGCTCAGAGGTAGAAAAGGCCCTGGGTTCCACCCTCAGTACCACCAAAAAAAAAAAAAAAAAAAAAAAAAAAGGGCTAAAAGCCAGACATGGTGGCACACACTTGTAATCCCAGTACTTGGGAGCCTGAAACAGGAGGATCATAGTTCACAGCTAGCCTTAGCTATTTAGTGAGGCCTTCCCCAACTTAGTGAGACCCTGTTTCAAACTAAAAAATAAAATCCAGCTGGGGTTGTAGCTCGGAGGTGAAATGTCCCTGGGTTCAAACCCTAGAATTGCCAAAAAAAAAAGATAGACAAAGAAGCCAATGTATCTGCATAGTGCATCCAGAAGCAGAACACATATATGGTCAATTAACTTTCAACAAAGATGTCAAGACAATTCAACAGGAAAAGGAAGTCTTTTCAACAAATGTTACTGGAACAATTTAACATCCCATGAATGGGCCTCAAACCCACACTTTGTACCACAGAAAAAAAATTAACTCGTAATTATCTACATATACAAATATCTAGAAGAACACATAGAAAAACATTCATGAATCAGGCGAAGAATTATTAAATAAGACACAAAAAGCATAAATCACAAAAGAAAATTTATAAACTGGACTTAAACAAAATGTAAAAATTCTGCTCGTTAAGACTTTAAAAAAAAAAGCCAGGTATGGTGGCATACACTTGTAATTCCAGTACTTAGGAGGCTGAAACAGGAGGATCGCAGGTTTGCAGCCAGCATCAGCTACTTAAGGAAGCCCTTTTCAACTTAGTGAGACCCTGTTTCAAAATAAAGAATAAAAAATAGGGCTGAAGCTGGACATAGTGGCGCACACTTGTAATCCCAGGATTTGAGAGGCTGAGACCGGAGGATCATGGTTCGCGGACAGCCTCAGCTACTTAGTGAGGCCCTCCGCAACTTAGTAAGACACTATTTCAAAATAAAGAATAAAGAATAGGGCAGGGGATATAGCTCGGAGGTCAAATGCCTCTGGGTTCCATCCCCAGACCACCCCGCGCGCGCGCGCGCACACACACACACACACACACACACACACACACACACACAAGGGCTAGGGTGTAGCATGGAGGTAGAACACCTGGGTTTAATTCTCAGTATTGCAAAAAAGAAATAAAAGGGTTAGGCATGCGCATGCTTGTAATCCCAATACTTGGGAGGTTGAGACAAGAGGATAGAAGGTTTAAGATCAGCCTTGGCAGCTTAGCCAGACACAGTTTCAAAATTAAAATTAAAATCAGGCTGGAGGTGTAGCTCAGAAGTAGAATGCCACCACCAAAAAGAAAGAGAAAGGGAGAGAAAACAGAGGCAGTTCCTGAGAAAATTAAAAATAAAAACTACAAAGCCGGGTGTGGTGGCACACACTTGTAATCCCAGTACTTGGGAGATTGAGACAGGAGGATCACAGGTTCACAGCCAGCCTCAGCTACTTAGTGAAGCCCTCCCAACTTAGTGAGACTCTGTTTAAAATAAAGAATGAAAAATAGGGCTGAGGGTATATCTTGGAGGTGGAATCCCCCTGGGTTCAATCCCCAGTACCACAAAAAAAAGAACTATATTTGATACAGCATATAACATAGCAATCCCACTTCTGGGTACATCCCTAAAAGAACTAAAACAGAATCTCAAAGAGATATTTGCACACCATGTTCACACAGCATTACTCACTACAGCCAAGAGGTGGAAGCACACAGAGCGTCTGTCAATGAATGAATGGGTAAACAAAATGCAGCATGAGCCAGGCGTGATGACACACACCTATAACACCTGGGAGGCTGAGACAGGAGGATCACAGGTTCAAGGACAGCCTCAGCAAGTGTTCAGCAACCTAGAGAGACCGTTTCAAAATAAAAATAAAAAATAGGGCTAAGGTATAGCTTGGAGGTAGAATGCCCCTGGGTTCAGTCTCCAGCACCACACAAAAAAAGTGGCATATACATACAATGGAATATTATTCAGCCTTAAAAAGCACAAAAATCCTCTCACATGCTCCATTCTGCCTCTGAGCTAAGTGAAACAAGCCAGGCACAGAAAGACAACAGTGTATGACTCCACTCATATGAGGCACCCAGAGTAGTCAAATTCATAAAGACAGAAAGTAGAATGGTGGTTGCCAGAGGTTAGGAAATGGAAAAACAGAACTGTTTTGAGTACAGAGTTTCAGTTTTGTAAGGTACAAAAGTTCTGGAGATTGGTTGCACAACAATATGAATGTACTTTTTTTTGGTACTAGAGATTGAACCCAGGGGCATTCTACCCTTGAGTTACACCCCCATCCCCATTTTATTTTATTTTGTTGTTGTATGTGGTACTGGGGATAGAACTCAAGGGCATTCTACCTCTGAGCTACACCTCCAACCCTATTTTATTTTTCATTTGGAAAAAGGGTCTCAATAAGTTGCTGAGAACGACCTTGAACCTGCAATGCTCCTGTCTCAGCCTCCCAAGTACTGGGATTATAAAGTGCCACCACTCCCAGCTTTAACTCAGATCTTAACAGTACCAGATACCATTGTCTAAAACACCAATTCCGTATTGTTCTAAATAAGGTTCTTAAAGTAAATGATTAAAGCATTCTATGACCTACACTAGTCTAAACGCAACACAGACGACCACTGTCTGCCTGAGATATGCTGTCCAACCAGGTAGCCATTAGTTACATGAAGCTAGAGAAACTGGTTAATCCAGACTGAGAGGCGGGGCTTTTGTTTTGTTTCTGTGGTCCTGGGGATTGAACCCAGGGGCATTCTGCCTCTGAGCTATAGCACCAGTCTTATTTATTTATTTATTTTGGTGATACTGGGGGTGGAACCCAGGGGCTTTTCTACCTCCGGGCTATACTCCCAGACCTATTTTATGCTTTATTTGGAAACAGGGTCTCACTAAATTGCTGAGAGCCTTACTAAGTAGCTGAGGCTGGCTTTGAACCTATGCAATCCTTCTGTCTCGGCTTCCCAAACACTGGGATTATGTGTGTGCCACCATGCCCGGCATTATTTTTTATTTTTATTTTGAAACAATCTCCCTAAGTTGATGAGAATCTCACTAGAAGCTGGGGCTATCTTCAAACCTGTGATTCTCCTGTCTCAGCCTTCCAAGTACTAGGTTTCAGGTATGCACCACAACACCCAGCCTGAGATTTTTTTTTTTTTTTTTTTTTGCATGGTACTGAGGTTCCTGGAAGCCCTTCCACCTCCGGGCTACACTCCCAGACCTATTTTATATTTTTTTATTTGGAAACAGGGTCTCTTAAGCCAGTGCGCCTGGCTTCTAACCTGCGCGATCCTCCTGTCTCCGCCTCCCAAGCACGGGGATTGCAAGCGTGCGCCACCACGCCCGGCCTGAGATGTATTTTAAGTGTAAAATACACAACAGATTTCCAAAACTTGGTACAAAAAGCAATGTGGAATATATCTCAGGTTTTGTACAATGATTATATGTTGAACTGATTGTATTTAGGTTAAATAATTATTCAAATTATTTACATGATACAAAAATTATATCTGTGTTTCACACTGTATTTCTTTTCTTTATTTATTTTATTTTTTTTGCGGTACTGGGGGTGGAACCCAGGGGCATTCTACTTCTGAGCTACACCCCCAGCCCAACTTTTTTTATTCTTTATTCTGAAACAGGGTCTCACTGAGTTGCAAAGGGCCTAATTAAGTACCTGAGGCTGGCCTTGAACCCGGATCCTCCTGTCACAGCCTCCCAAATGCTGGGATTACAAGCGTGCGCCACTATGCCCAGCTTCACACTGTCTTTTCCCCCCACCTTTTTTTTTTTTTCCCTAGCAATTCTGGAATGGAACCCAGGGCCTTACACAGGCTAGGTAAGGGTTCTTCACATTGTATTTCTACTTGGCAGCTCTGCCTTTGACCATCTGCGAAATAATACCACTTACACTGTAGAACTCTGAGGGAGAATACTGATGCATTTCCCAGAAGACTGAATGGTACCTTGGTGCAATACTTATTTATTTACTTACTTATTTTTTGGCACTGGGTATTGAACCCAAGGGTATTCTACTTGAGCCACACCCCTAGCCCTATTTTATTTTTATTTGGAAATGGGTCTCACGCCGGGCGTGGTGGCGCACGCTTGTAATCCCTGCGCTTGGGAGGCGGAGACAGGAGGATCGCGCAGGTTCGAAGCCAGCCGCGGGTGCTGGCTTAGGAGACCCTGTTTCCAAATAAAAATGTAAAAATAGGTCTGGGAGTGTAGCCCGGAGGTAGAAGGGCTTCCAGGAACCCCAGTACCACCAAAAAAAAAAAAAAAAAAAAGAAATGGGTCTCACTACTTGTCCTTGAACCTGTGTCCTCCTATCTCCGCTTCCAAGTACTGGGATTACAGGCATGCACAGCCTTGGCACAATTTATCCTTCAAAATCAATCTTTTTGAGACAACCTCTGCCTGTCTTTCACACTCGGGGCAGGAGGCGCTATCTGGATGTACCTGAAACTCCGAGGTGCTGCTCCGCAGCTGGCTCACGTTTGGTAAGGATCCGCCATGGTACTGCGTGAGACGCAATTGCTGAAGCTTCTGAAACTGAACCTGGAACACAGCAATTTTAAAAATGCTCAAAGATGGCAGCAAAGATCTGAAAGAAGCATCAAAATGTGGTGTTTTTTAGTGAAAAGGTTCAAGAATGAGTCTTGGTTTCAATTTCTTCTCCACTTAAATGATCACAACCTTCAATTTTCTGGTGCTCTCTGGGGTTTTTGGTTTTGGTACTGGGGGACTGAACCCAGGGGCATTCTATCTCTGAGCTACACCCCCAGCACTATGTTATTTTTTATTTGGAAACAGAACCTCCCTAAGTTACTGATAGCCTCAGCAAGTTTCTGAAGCTGGCTTAAACCTGCGATCCCCTGTATCAGCCTCTCAATACTGAATTTACAGATGTGCACCACCATGTCTGGCCTCTCTGGTTTATAATAATAATAATAATAATAATAATAATAATAATAATAATAATAAACAACTATGATTCTATTTTATTAATAATTAAATAATAAAGTTTATTATTATTAATTGCAGTACAGAAGTTGAACCCAGAGGCATTCTACCTCTAAGCTACACCCCAAGCCCTATTTTTTATTCTTTATTTTGAAACAGTGTCTCACTAATTTGTAGACTCACTAAGTAGCTGAGGCTGGCCTCAAATCTGGGATCCACTTGTCTCAGCCTCCCACATACCACGTACCAAGATCATAAAAGAATGTGCTACTGCACCTGCTCGTCCCTGTTTTTTTATTACTTCTATTTTTGAAAAGCACCTATCCATGTCCCAGAACTCCCATGTGCCTGATAAAATGGTGCTTTTCCAAGGTATCTGTGGGGGGGGGGGCATTCAGGCACAAGTTTCAACAACAAAGACAATTCTGAAGGAAAACTGAGCTACTACCTACAACCCCAACACATGCTTCCCACTCCATGCTCCTGCTGTCCCCACTTACATTCAGGAGTAACGAATGTGTATGAGGTCATAACATCAGCACAGTATTTTTGTGTATGTGGTACTGGGGATTGAGCCCAGGGTGCTCTACCAATGAGTCACACCCCTCCCCCTTTTTATTTTCATTTTGAGACAGGGTCTCACTGAGTTGCCCAGGCTAGCCTGGGCCTGGTGATCCTCCTGTCTCAGCCTCCTGATTCACTGTGATCACAGTGTGCACCTCGCTACACAATCATTTTTCATTTCAGCATAAAATTTTCCTCTGAATTACCATCTTAGAACAAATTCCAAAGAGTGATTTACTACATCTCGGGGATGGGCTTTCTGAATGGGCCAAGTCAGCAGGTATAAAAGCTACCCACTGACTAAATAAGCCTTTTCTTGTGTAAGTTCCTCTTTACTTCCTTTTTCAAAAAGCAGTAAACTCAGCCAGGCGTGGTGGCACTCACTTGTAATCCCAGCATTTGGGAGGCTGAGAATAGGAATAATGTGGTTCATGGACATTCTCAGCTACTACTCAGCGAAGCCCTTTGCAATACACTGAGACCCTATTTCAAAATAAAGATTAAAATAAAAATGAGGGCAGGGGTGTCACTCAGAAGTAGAATTTCCCAGTACTGAAAAAAAAAAAAAGAAAAAAGAGGCAGTACATTCATTACAGTTCTGATGAACCGCAAAGTGGTCCGGGCTGGTCTCTGAGTTCTGCTTCTAAAATAATACGTGAGCCGGGCGTGGTGGCGTGCGCTTGGGAGGCTGAGACAGGAGGATCGCACAGGTTCGAAGCCAGCCTCAGCTACTGAGTGAGGCTCTCAGCAACTTAGTGAGACCCTGTTTCCAAATAAAGTATAAAATAGGTCTGGGAGTGTAGCCCGGAGGTAGAAAGCCTCTGGGTTCCACCCCAGTACCACCAAAAATAAAATAATAAAATAATAAAATAATACGTTAGCTTTGTGTTACCTAACCCTTGGCACTCACAATTCATGTATGGAAGAAAGAGTCACAAGCCGGGCGTGGTGGCGCACGCTTGTAATCCCCGCGCTTGGGAGGCGGAGACAGGAGGAGCACGCAGGTTCGAAGCCAGGCGCGCTGGCTTAAGAGACCCTGTTTCCAAATAAAAAAAATAAATAAAAATAGGTCTGGGAGTGTAGCCCAGAGGTAGAAGGGTTTCTAGGAACCCCAGTACCACCAAAAAAAGAAAAAAAAAAGAGTCACAGGTGAGAGCCTTGAGGCAGATCTCTTCTTTCATGACTCTGTCTTGTCTAATAATAATCAGAATGATCCAACCCGAGCCAATAGGTTGGGAGGGTGCCATGCTCAGGAGCTGCGCCCACTGCACTGACTCCCCACAGCCAGCCGGGACGTTACTCTGCTTCTCCTCCGCTGGGGCCCGGGCTCCTGACCTGCCCAAGGTCAAGTCTCCAGGGTCTTGCTCAAAGTCCACGTTGCTTACTTTCCCCTTTCTTCCTTCCTTCCTTTCTTTATCCTTTCTTTCTCCCTCCTCCTCCTTTAATTTTCTTTTTGGTGTGTGTGGTACTGGGGTTCCTGGAAACCCTTCAACATCTGGGCTCCACTCCCAGACTCCTATTTTTTATATTTTTATTTGGAAATAGGGTCTCTTAAGCCAGTGAGGCTGGCTTCGAACCTGCACGATCCTCCTGTATCCGCCTCCCAAGCGCGGGGATTACAAATGTGCGCCACCACGCCCGGCTATTTAATTTTATTTTGAAACAAGATCTCACTAGACTGAGGAGTCTCATTACTTGCTGAGGCTGTCCTCAAATTTGTGATCCTCCTATCTTAGCCTCTCAAGTACTGGGATTATAGGCGTACACCACCACACTTGGCTCCCAACTGCTATTTCTACAAGGTTCTTTTCCTTTGTTCCATGTCTCCCTCCGTGGCCAAACTATTTAAGAACTCATAGCCAGGCACAATGGTGCACATTTGTAATCCTAGTACTTGGGAGGCTGAGACAGGAGAACAACAGGCTTGTGGCCCACCTCAGCTACTCAGCGAGGCCCTCTGCAACTCAGTGAGACCCTGTTTCAAAATAAATAAAGAATACAAAATAGGGCTGGAGGTGTAGCTTGGTGTTCCATCCTCGATACTGTCCAAAAAAAAAAAAAAAAAAAAAAAGAACTCACAAAGCCGGGCATGATGGAGCACACTTGTAATCCCAGTATTTAGGAGGCTGAGACAGAAAGAGTATAGGTTCAACTACAACCTCAGCAGCACAGTGAGGCTTTCAGCAACTTAGCAAGACCTTGTTTCCAAATAAAAAAATAAAAAGGGTTGGGGGAGTTGGATATAACTCAGAGTTAGAATACCCCTGGGCTCAATCCCCAATTCCAAATACACACACACACACACACACCAAAAAAAAAAAAACCACTAAAAAACTCACAAAATATGTACTGCTAAGCCCATGAAACTGATATTACGTAACAAAATACAGATGATGATAAGGCAACTCCATCTACCCATCGATTAGAAACTTAAATCCAATCTCACTTCCTCTCGCCCCCTCCGTTACCTACGGGACCATACTGAAAGAAGCCCCAGATCCGGTATCCTTCCATACGTCGATACGCCTCTTCAAAAGAAGGGGACTTGTATTTGTTTGGAAGTCCCAAAGGCATACAAAACCCTTCAGTGTCTTTAACTTCCTCATGCCCACAATGCATGACTTCTCAAACTTACTGCTAAGGAAGATGGTTTTATTCATCGATCCCAGATCTCAGAAGCTGGTATGAAAGGACACGGTGAGCTTTTCCTGTGTGAGCTGAGTTATCAGAATAAAGTCTCTCAGCTCCCCATCTTAACCTTCCAAAGACAGGATGTGTGTGGGGGGGGAATGGGGTGCAACCCAGAGGCTTTCTACCTCTGGGCTATACTCCCAGCCCTATTTTATATTTTATTTGGAAACAGTCTCACTAAGTTGCTGAGAGCCTCACTAAGTAGCTGAAGCTGGCTTCGAACCTGCGCCATCCTCCTGTCTCGGGAATATTTAATTCTATTCTTCAAATTCTCCAGACAAAATTCTCAACCACCTTCATGTGAAACCTTGGATTTTTTCTCAAAGGGTCAATCCATTTATTCACTTACAGGAAAGTCTAACTATGTATCAGGTACTATGCCACGCACTGGCTTACTGAGGTGAGCACACCCAAAGGTGCCTCCAGAGTGTCACAGAACCTTCACGCCTTACCCAGAAGCCTTGGTACTTCAACCACGCTGAATCCTACATCCAGCTGGGGACCTGCAACTGAGCGGAAGGCCCCCACAGGGCCCCCGTTGCTCTCCCTCCGGGGGCTTGCTTCCAGAGCTTTCAGGGACTGCTGTACTATGGTAAAGAGAACTACATTGGGGTCTGGAGCCTTTGTAACCTAGAGCTCTATGTGCTTGGCCTTTCACAAAGCTGATGTAAGATTAAGAGAGAAAAGACACAATAGTTATGAGTAATTGTAAAGCGTTTGACTTGCCAAGCTATTATCATTTATGAAGATATTCTCAGCTACCTCTAAAAACCGAGCTGGACTGATGTTTTCCTCTTCTGAAACTCAGAATCACTAAACTAGAAAGAAACTCAACAATGTCTTCAACATCTTCCTATTCAATAGTGATGAAAAGGAGGACTAAAATGATCAGTCTAACCTGGGCGTGGTGGCACACACTTGTAATCCCAGCATTTGAGAGGCTGAGACCGGAGGATCGCGGTTTGAGGACAGCCTCAGCTACTCAGTGAGGCCCCCTGCAACTTAGTGAGAGCCTGTTTCAAAATAAAGAATAAAAAATAGGGCTGGAGTGTAGCTTGGTGGTCAAATGCCCCTGTGTTCCATCTCCAGACTTAAAAAAAAAAATCAGTCTAAGGTGGAAGTCACAGACTGGCTAGAGTCTAAACAGAGTTCTGCGTCACCCACAAGATGCTGACCCATTGGATGTTTCAAATTTCAATTTTAAAAATAAGGAGACTGGGCTGGGCGTGGTGGCGCACGCTTGTCATCCCCGCACTTGGGAGGCTGAGTCAGGAGGATGGCACAGGTCCGAAGCCAGCCTCAGCTACTTAGTGAGGCTCTCAGCAACTTAGTGAGACCCTGTTTCCAAATAAAATATAGAAGAATTCTGAGAGTGAAAAGCCCAGAGGTAGAAAGCCCCTGGGTTCTACCCTCAGGACCACAAAAAATAAATAAATAAAAACTCAAAAAATAAGGAGACTGAGGCCAGGCTTGGTGGGGCACGCTTGTAATCCAGCATTTGGGAGGCTGAGACCAAAGGATCACAGTTTGCGCTACTTAGGCCTTTGCAACTCAGTGATACCGTTTTGTTTTTTTGTTTTTTGGGGTTTTTTTTGGTGGTACTGGGGTTCCTGGAAACCCTTCTACCTCCGGCCTACACGCCCAGACCTATTTTATACTTTTTTTTTGGAAACAGGGTCTCTTAAACCGCACGGCTGGCTTCGAACCTGTGAGATCCTCCTGTCTCCGCCTCCCAAGCGCAGGAATTACAAGTGTGTGCCACCACACCCGGCGTGAGACCCTGTTTTAAAAATAAAGAATAAAAAATAGGGCTAGGGGTGGGTGTAGCTCAGAGGTAGAATGCGCCTGAGTTCTATCCCCAGTACCAGAAAAGAAAAAAGAAAAAAAAAAAGCAAAACAACAGGTTTCCCATATAGTCAAGCCAAATCAACAGTTCAGATTAGTGTTCTGATTTATTCTGTGGTTTCTCAACATAAGTTGCCCTTCAAAGCCAAACTTTTTATTTACGTACATATTTTATTTATTTACTTATTGGTGATAGTAGGGGTTGATCCCAGGGGTTTTCTGCTCTGAGCTACAATAAATAATAAAAATAAATAATAAAAATAAATAAAATAAATAAAAATAATAAAAATAAAAATAAATAGAGCTACACCCCAGCTCTATTTTATATATTATTCTGAAACACAGTCTTGCTAAGTGCCTGAGGCCTGCTAAATTGTCAGGCTGCTCTACAAGAGTCTTAAATGGTGAGGCTCCTTGAGCTCCTCCCAGGCGCTCTTGCTATTTCTCTGTATAATGGTGGTACAGACTCAAATGCCTACAGTTGCCAAGAAGGAAAGACAAGTAGTATAGCAGTGGGACCCCTGAGGAATGCCAGAGACTGAGGGCACGGCGACTGAGGACCTGCGTGCAGTCCAAGGGCAGCCGGTGAGCTCCCCGCAGCTGTTGCCACGCAGCTAAATTAGCTCATTTTTTCAGAAGATGCCAGAGTTTAGATTTTAATGTAAAATCCCAATACTCATTGCTGGCCCTTATAAAAAACCAAAAAAGCATGCTTTGGGCCAAAACAAAAACAAAAATATGTCAGAGGGCCAAATACAGGATCCCGGCACCAGTTTGCACTATCTGATCTACAAATTCTTCACAGGCAGCTGAATTTCCTCCTTTGTCTACACACCAAAGGTTTCCAAGAGCGTATGGTTATGCCAGGCTTCTCGCCTAAGCTCCATCCATATGTCCAACTGCCTGCTGGCTACTCTCCTCTGTTCCCCAAGCACCTCAAACTCAGCTCCTCACAGCCACACCTGCTCCCACCAGTGTCCACCTAACGAAGGCCTACCTAGAAGGGCCAGCTGAAGGCCAGGGATCGCCCTCTTCCTCTCCTTCCTTACCTCCCTCATCCACTCACCAAACCGGTGCTTCCCTCTTTCAAAGTTCCAACTGGTCACCTTCTCAGCACTGCCACTCAAGTCCATGCAATCAACGCATCTCCCCAACTAACATCTCTGTAGTTGCCTCTTTCTCGATTCTGGTCACCATTTTGTTTAAAAGACAAATCTCCTCGGTTCAACCTCTTCAATGACTTTCTATTGCCCTTAGGATCACAACCTGATCCCCATGAAGTCTTCAGTCTCATCTCAAATCACCCTCCTTATCCCTACTCTAGCTCCTTCTCTGTGCCTGAAACACTCTTTCCCCCAACACACACACCCCCTCAAATGCCTTCCCAAGCCCACTGACCCTTAGGGCACCAGAAGAGGACAGGACTACCCTACCACAGGAGCCAGAGCTCCATCTACTTCCCCTTCTGTAGCATTCATCAAAAGATGGCCTTATAGCCAGGCATGGTGATGCACGCTTGTAACCCCACTACTTGGGAGGCCACGACAGGAGGATCAAAGGTTCACAACCAGCCTCAGCTACTTAGTGAGGCCCTCCACACCTTAGTGAGACCCTGTTTCAAAGTAAAAAAAAAAAAAAAAAAAAAAAAAAAAAAAAAAGAGAGAGAGAAAAAAGAAAAAATAGTGCTGGAGGTAGAGCTCAGAGTTAGAATGCCCCTGGGTTAAATCTCCAGTGCAGAAAAAAAAAAAAAAGTGGCCTTATTTGTTGAATTTATTCCCCACCAAATCCTAAAATCCATCCAAACACTATTTTTTCTCTTTTCTTTGTGTGTGTGTGGGGGGGTACTGGGGACCAAGCTCAGGGGTATTCTACCTTCAAGCCACACCCCCAGCACTTTTTAAGTTTTTTGTTTTGAAACAGGCTCTTGTTGGGTTGCTGCGCATCTCTCTAAGTTGCTGAGGCCGGCTTTGAACCTGTGATCCTGTTCCAGCCTCCCTAGTGCTGGGGTTACAGGTGTACACCACCACGCCTGGCTCCGGAGACTGTTTTGCCCCCTCGTTACTATCTCCCCAGTGCCCATCATAAATAACCCTTGGCACATACGAGGGGCTCATTATTTGCTGAACAACTTAATAAAATCTTTGAAGGGAAGAACCATGTCTTTGCCCCTATACACACATAAATATACACAAAGATATACACCATTAACAAAAATGCAGTTGGCACTCAGGACTCACAAATGAACACCTTACTGAATGAACACAGCAGCCTCTTCCCTGCACACCTGCCTCCACTTTCTCCTCTCCTGACCATCTCAAGTACTATCACTGAGCCAATCCTTCTCAAAAATGTCCCACTACCTCCTGATAAGACAGACCTCTACAGCTAGAGTAAAAAAAATTCTCCATGATCTAGTCCATCCCACCTACTTGGCAAACAGGATGTAAGTCCAACTCTGGATGACTGTCTCTGATTATGAAAAGAACTTTAAACTCAACTCAGGCTCTCAAGGGAAAGAATATCTACACTAAGCTGCAGAGGCTGGCCGAGAATCTGTGATCCTCCTATCTCAGCCTCTCAAGTATTGGGATTACCACCTGCACCACCACACCCAGCATAATCAAACTAATTTTTTTTTTTTTTTGCAGGTCTGGGGATGGAACCAAGGGTCATTTGACCTCCGAGCTACACCCCCTGCCCTATTTTTATTCTTTATTTTGAAACAGGGTCTCACTAAGTTGTAGAGGCCTCACTAAGTAGCTGAGGTTGTAAACCGCGATCCTCTGCTTTCAGTCTTCCGAATGCTGGGATTACAAGCGTGCGCCACCACACCCGGCTATAATCAAACTAATTTAAGTGACCACTGAGGATCTGTGAAAAAATCTGCCTTTAAAAGACTTAGCCAAGCCAGGAGTGGGGGCACATGCTTGTAATCCCAGTACTTGGGAAGCTGAGACAGGAGGATGGCAGGTTCGCGGCCAGCCTCAGCTACTTACTGAGGCCCTCCACAACTTCGTAAGACCATGTTTCAAAATAAAGAATAAAAAAACAAAATTGGGCTGGGGGTATAGTTAGAAGGTAGATGCCCCTGAGTTCAATCTCCAGTACCACAAAAATGAAAAAAAAAAAAAAAAAAAAGACTGAGCCAGAGCTGGATGTGATACACACACTTGGAATTCCAATACTTAGGAGGCTGCGACAGGAGGACTGCAAGGCTCGCAGCCAACCTCAGCTACTTATAGCAAGGCCCTCAGCAACTCAGTGAAACCATTTCAAAATAGATAATAAAATAGGGCTGGGAGTACAGCTCAGAGGTGGAATGCCCCTGGGTTCAATCCCCACTAATACACAAAGAAAGGGAGGGACACAGGCAGGCAGGCTGGCTGCGTCAAGCACAGTGGCACACATCTATAATCCCATGTACTTCAGAGGTTGAGACTGAAGGATCACAAGTTCCAGGCCAGCCTGCGCAATTCAGTGAAACCCTGTCTTGAAACAAAAATCAACAGGGCTAGGGATACAGCTCAATGATAGAGCGCTCACAAAACACGTGTAAAGCCCCGGGTTCAATCCCCAGTGCAAACAAAAAGAGTCCATATACTATTCATGACTTCACCTGTGAGGGAGGACTGAAAAGGGATTCTGGCTGGGCGTGGTGGCCCACGCTTGTAATCCCAGCATCTGGGAGGCTGAGACAGAACGATCGCAGTTGGAGGACAGCCTCAGCTACTACTTAATGAGGCCCTTTGCAACTTTATTCGGAAACCCTGTTTCCAAATAAAGAATAAGAAACAGGGCTACCGCAAAAATAAATAAATAAATATAAAAGGGATTTATTTATTTATTTATTTATTTATTGGTGGTACTGGGGTTCCTGGAAGCCCTTCTACCTCCGGGCTACTCTCTCCCAGACCTATTTTTACATTTTTATTTGGAAACAGGGTCTCCTAAGCCAGCACGCGCGGCTGGCTTCAAACCTGCGCGATCCTCCTGCCTCTGCCTCCCAAGCCTGGGGATTACAAGCGCGCGCCACCACCGGCTATAAAAGGGATTTATGAATTGGGTGAGAGGATATTCAAACATGTACAATGTGTGTATTTGTACATAAACAATGTATTTATCTACTTTTTTTCTTTTTTGGTACTGGAGATTGAATCCAGGGGCATTCTACCACCCACCTACATCTCCAGCTCATTGTTATTTTTTACTTTTTTGAGGTACTGAGAATTAAACCCAGGGGCATTCTACCTTTGAGCTACACCCCCCAGCCCTATTTTTTTATTCTTTATTTTGAAACTGGGTATCACTAAGTTGCATTGTCCCTCACTAAGTAGCTGAGGCTGGCCATGAACCTATCAGCCTCCTGTTTCACCATTTATTTATTTATTTATTTATTTTGAAAGAGGGTCTCACTAGCTGGCTGAGGCTATCTTCAAACTTGCTATTTCCACCTCCGAAGTACTAGGATTACAAGCATGCTACCATGCCTGGCTCAATATATGTATCTAAACAATCCATAGCACAGGCTTCAACGATATCTTCAGCTTTCATCCAATTCTTCTCAATGCTTTCACTTGCTCAGCTCATCCCTCAACTCAAACAAGATCACAAATGTAAATGCCTGTGGATGCCAGGCTGGTAATGACTGAAGCTGGTCAGGGCGTGGGAAAGTTTTTTCTTGAAACCCTCAGCCCTCTTTTATCTCTCTACAATTTTTCTCACAGAGACAACAATGCAAAGTACAGAAAATATTTCACTTTCCCCTTAACTTCAATAAAAGAAAACACTATCATAAGTATGATAAATGGCCTAAGGGGGGCTGCGTGGGGGATGGTGACAGGGAGTGGTGTGGACTGTAGCAAACTACAGGCTCCATCCGAGGGAGGCAACCACTATCCAGCTCCCGCCCTTGTCTACCACAGGAGAATTCAAGATTGTATTACAGATCTCCTCGATCTTTAAAATAAACAAGCACACAAATAAAAAGACGAATTTAGATTAAATGTGAAAACCTCCCAATTAAAAGACTGTGGCTCAGCCGGGTGCTACGGCACACGCTTGTAATTCCAGTATTCGGGAGACAGGAGAATCACGGTTCAAGGACAGCCTTAGCAACTTTGCGAGGCCCTCGGGATGTGGGCAATACTGTTTCAAAATAAAATAATAAAACAGAACTGGCGTGCAGTTGAGAAGTAGAATATCCTGGGTTCAATTTCAGTACCCCCCAAAAAACAATTGTGGCTCTAGTTTTTTTTTTTCCCTGAACACTATGCCAACCAAAAGAGATGCGCCTTTCTTTGGTGTAGGGGGCAAGGCATCACCAGTTTGCAACCCTGCTCTCAATTCTGCAAGTTTCTCCCCACCCCCGCCCCAGCATCTACACATCCTCCCCAGGGTCCTTCAAGGTCAGCCCTCGGGATCCTCAAGGCCTGCCCGCCCCGGTGACCCTCCTCCTCTGCAAGTCTGCGGGGCACTGCCGCGGGCTCTCCGAGCTCCGCCGTCACCCTGCCCGCATGGCGTCGGTCCCTCTCCGCAGAGCCCCGCTCCTTCCCCGGGCTCCCTCCTCGGTCACTGGCCACGCCGTGCACCTTGTCAGTTCTCACGAAATACCTGGTGCTGAGCAAAGCCAGCGGGGCCTGAAAAGGCCACCCCGCGGGGCCGCGACCCCGCCGCCCAGCCCGCAATCACCGCGGGGAGCACCGGGGCGGCGAGCGGTGCCCGCGGCCTCTGCCGGCGCCCACGGGCCCGCGGCGGTGGGGAGCGGCCGCGGCTGCGCGATTTCCTCCCGGCGGCCTCCCGCCCTCGCGCCGCCGCCCGCGCCCGCGCCGGGCCTCACCCGCGACAGGGTGAGGTCGGTCATGAGCTGCTCGAAGGCCCGCGTCTCCTCGGCCTGCCGCTGCGTGTGCAGCGCGATCTTCTCGCTGAACTTCCGCGGGTTGGCGCTGCCCGAGCCCGGCGAGGCGGCCATGGCGCGGACCCCGCGCAGGCAGGAGGCGCGGAGGCCGGCGCGGGGCCTCACCGCGGCCCACGCGTCGGTCCGCAGGCCGCGCGAGCCGCCGCCCCAAGCCCGTCGTCCGGCGCGACCGGGCAGAGGAGCCGCCGCGGCCCGGGAGCCAGCGAGCGGCCGCCAGCGCCGAGGCCCGCCCCGGCCTCCTGCCACGCCCCGCCCCCGCGCCCGGCCCCGCCCCGCCCCGGCCTCCCGCCACGCCCCGCCCCGTGCCCGGCCACGCCCCGCCCCGTGCCCGGCCACGCCCCGCCCCGGCCTCCCGCCACGCCACGCCTCCTGCCGCGCTCGGCCACGCCCCGTCCTCACGCCCCGCCCCGCGCGCGGCCACGCTAGGCCCCGCCCCTGCCGCGCTCGGCCACGCCACGCCCTCCTGCCCTCGCTCGGCCACGCCCCATCCTCACGCCACGCCCGGCGCACAGCCACGCTAGGCCCCGCCCCTGCCGCGCTAGGCCCCGCCCCGCCCTCACGCCCCGCCCCGCGCCCGGCCGCGCCACGCCCTCCCGCCATGCCACGCTCCACGCGGCCTCGGCGACCCTGAGAACGCGGGGGAGCCAAGCTTATTAAGCGCCCCAGGGAGCTCCAGAGTACTGCGAGCCCGAGTTCGCCGGCGCGATAGACTCTAGGTTTACATCATTCGCTTAGCACGGCTCTGCCCGTGCCCGCCCCTCCGATGACAGGATTGACTGCAGGGTGAGATTTGGGCGACCTGACCTTGAGCGAGGCTTCGGCCCCTGCGGTGGGCGAGAAGCAGCCCGGGCCTAGCGTCCCCCCAGCCCGCAGTCGGCTCCAGGCGCTGCTGCGGGTCATCGGCTGAGCCTCGACGGTCACCCTGCCGAACTATGCAGAATGCAGCTGAGTGTGTAGTTGTTATGATGGTTCTGGGGGTTCAACCCAGGAGCAGTCTACCTTTGAGCCACTTTTAATTTTTTCTTTTATTTTGAAACAGGCTCTCACTAAGTTGCAGAGGGCCTCGCTAAATTGCTGAGGCTGCTACTTGAGAGGCTGAGACAGGACCATCTCAGGTTCATAGCTGGTCTCGGCAATTTAGCAAGGCTCTCAGCGATTTAGTGAGACCTTTTTCCAAATAATAAATATAATGGAGCTGGGGAATATAACTCGGAGGTAAAATACCTGTGTTCAATTCTCAGTACCAAAAAGGAAAAAGAAAAGAAAAGAAAGGAAAAGAAAAGAAAGGAAAAAGAAAAGAAAAAAATTGCTGAGGCTGTCCAAGAACCTGCTGATCCTCCTGTTTCAGCTTCCCAAGTACTTGAGATTGCAGGCATGTGCCACCACACCCGGCAATACTGTTAGTGTTTTATGGTTTTATTACAAATGGTATATGAATCCAGAAACCACATATAGAATAAATACAAAATTTTATGTTTTGACATTTTCAGCCGGGTGTGGTGGCGCACACTTATAATCCCAGCATTCGCATTCGGGAGGCTAAAACCCGAGGATCGCGGTTCCCGGACAGCCTCAGCTACTTAGTGAGGCCCTCTGCAACTCAGTGAGACACGGTTTCAAAATAATAAAAGATAGGGCAGGGGGTGTAGCTCGGAGGTCGAATACCCCTGGGTTCCATCCCCAGACCCTCAAAAATAAATAAATAAATAAACAAACAAACAAACAAGCAAGGAAGCCAGGCATGGTGGCACATCGCTGTATTTCCATTATTTGGGAGGCTGAGGAGCAAAGTTCGCAGCCAGCCCCAGCAACTTAGTAAGGCCCTCCACAACTTAGTGAGACCCAATTTCAAAAGAAAAAATAAAATAGGGCTGGGAGTGTAGCTCAGAGGTAGAATGCTCCTGGGTTCAATCCCCAGTAACACACACACACACACACACACACACACACACACACGAAGCAGGTTCTCACTAGGTTGTGGAGGGCCTCATTAAGTTTCTGGGGCTGGCTGTGAACCTGCAATCCTCCCACTGCAGCTTTTTTTTTTCTTCTGTACTAGAGATTGAGTCCAGGGACATTCTACCTCTGAGCTGCACCCCCAGCCCTATTTTTTTATTCTTTGAAACAGGGCCACTAAGTTGTAGACAGCCTCCCTAAGTAGATGAGGCTGGCCATGAACCCACAATCCTTCTGGTTCAGCCTCCCAAATATTGGGATTTTACAGGCATGTACCACCACACCAGCTTTTTTTTTTTTTTTTTTCCGAGTATGCCCTACTTTTTATTCTTTATTTTTGGTTTTTGGTTTTTGGTGTTACTAGGGGTGAACTCAGAGGCTTTCTACCTCTGGGCTATACTCCCAGACCTATTTTATATATTATTTGGAAACAGGGTCTCACTAAGTTGCTGAGGCTGGCTTCGAACCTGTGGATCCTCCTGTCTCAGCCTCCCAAGTGTGGAGATTACAAGCGTGCGCCACCACGCCCGGCTATTTTTTATTTTTGAAACAGGGTCTCACTAAGTAGCTGAGGCTGTCCGCGAACAACGATCTTCCAGCTATCTTTTTATTTTGAAACAGGGCTTTGCTAAGTTTCTGAGGCTGGCCTGAAACCTGTGATCCTCCAGTCTCAGCCTCCCACAATACTAGGATTACAGGCCTGTGCCACTACACCTGGCCCATGAAACCCTGTTTCAAAAATAAAAAATAAAAAAGGGCTGGAGATGTAGCTCAGAGGTAGAATGCCCCTGAGTTCAATCCCCAGTAACACACACACACACACACACACACACACACACACACACACCCCGGAGGACCCCCAAGAATCCGGAGGGAAGCCGGGCGTGGTGGCGCACGTTTATAATCCCAGCATTTGGGACACGCTGAGACCAGACCGGAGGATCGCGGTTCGCGGACAGCCTCAGCTACTTAGTGAGGCCCTCCGCAACTTAGTGAGACCCTGTTTCAAAATAAAGAATAAAAAATAGGGCAGGGGGTGTAGCTCGGAGGTCAAATGCCCCTGGGTTCCATCCCCAGACCCAAAGAAAAAAAGGAAAGAAAGGAAAAGAAAGAAAGAAAGAAAGAAAGAAAGAAAGAAAGAAAGAAAGAGAGAATCTGGAGGGGATTACTTATTTACGTATTTTTTGGTGCTGGAGATTGAACCCAGGGGCATTTATTGGGCACTTATTACCTATTAGGTCCAGCTTCTTTGACCCAGTGTCTTCTTGTTTCTCATTCTACAGGTGAGGAACCTCAGGCCTTAGACACAACGAGATGAATAAACTAGAATGAGAGGTCAGAGGTGAAGGCTTCAGCCTATGGCCTTGCACCCCCTGCAGCCCCATCCCCATCCCCGAGTCTACCTCTGCATCGGCCTGGGAAGGGAGCGGGTGGCTCCTCTCCCCACCCAGGAAGGTCTGCACCACGGCTGGGAGCTGTGGGCTGGGCTTTGGGCCAGACCCTGGACGGCCCCTAGGAACCTGGGCCCGGGAGTCTTGCTGGCTCCAGCTCTTGGGTCTTCACGTCCTCTCCGGCCTTGGCGGTCGTCTAGAGCAACAAGGACAGAGGCGAACGCTGCGGCAGAGAGGGTGATGTGGCCACTAGTGATGGCTCTGTGCGAGGATATGGCTTCGAGGGGCCCCAGCATGGCCCAGTTTACAGATGAGAAGACTGATGTGCAGAGGAGTGAGCCGCTGGAAGGCTGTGTGGCCAATCAGAGCAGCGCTGGGAGTGGGACTCAGGCTTCTCAATTCATAGTGCTGGGTCCTCTGCTCTCTCCCAGACTAGACGAGCACCACTGGATCCAGACAGAAAGACAACACAGCCGCCCAGGAGCGCAGGCGCGTGCTGCCACCGTGGGCAGGAAACTTGCACACAGCCCCAAGTATACATGCTCACGCTGACACCGTGTAGGACCCACCGTCCACTCTCACCCCACCCGAGGCCCAAGGGGGTTACTGTGCGACTTGCTCCCCATCGGGCCCTCCCCCGCCTCCGGAGCAGCACCAATCCAGGGAGTGCCATGCTTGCCTAAAAAGGGCACTTAAAGCTGGGCATGGTGGCCCACGCTTGTAATCCCAGCACTTGGGATGCTGAGATAGGGATTGCAGGTTCATGGCCAGCCTCAGCAATTTTTTTTTTTTTTTTTTGTGGTACTGGGGGTGGAACCCAGGGGCTTTTCTACCTCTGGGCTATACTCCCAGACCTATTTTATACTTCATTTGGAAACAGGGTCTCACTAAGTTGCTGAGAGCCTCACTAAGTAGCTGAGGCTGGCTCAGAACCTGCCCAATCCTCCTGTCTCAGCCTCCCAAGCGCTGGGATTAAAAGCGTGTGCCACCAAGCCTGGCCATCAGCCTCAGCAACTTAGTGAGGCCCTGCACAACTTAGTGAGAACCTGCTTCAAAATAAAAAATAAAAGTCGGGCGTGGTGGCGCATGCTTGTAACCCCAGCATTTGGGAGGCTGAGACCGAAGGATCCCGGTTCGCAGACAGCCTCAGCTACTTAGTGAGGCCCTCTGCAACTCAGTGAGACCCAATTTCAAAACAAAGAATAAAAAATTGGGCAGGGGGTGTAGCTCAGAGGTCAAATGCCCCTGGGTTCTACCCCCAGACCCACACACACACAAAAATAAAATAAAATAGAGCTGGGGGTGTAGCTCAGAGGTAGGACACCCCTGGGTTCCATTCCCAGTACCCCACACACACACATAATAATAATGATGATGATGATGATGATGATGATGATGGCACTTAATTTTTCATTCTTAAATGCCAGGATGCTCTTGTCTTTCAGCCTTACCAAGCCCCTCGGTGGACATGGATGGAGTGCGGAACACAGTTATCAGAAAGTTGAAGCTGGGACTTGTTAGTTTTTTTTATCACAGAGCAGTCAGCCTGACAAGTGGTGCTCTCCACTCTGCTAGGATGAGCCCAGAACCTTTCGTGCCAGTAGTAAAAAGATTATAAAAGCCAGGCATGGTGGCGCACGCTTGTAATCCCTGCGCTTGGGAGGCGGAGACAGGAGGATGGCGCAGGTTCAAAGCCAGCCGCGTGTACGCTGGCTTGAGACCCTGTTTCCAAATAAAAAAGTATAAAAAATAGGTCTGGGAGTATAGCCTGGAGGTAGAAGGGTTTCCAGGAACCCCAGTGCCACCAAAAAAAAAAAAAAAAAAAATATATATATATATATATATATATATATATATATATATATAATATATATACCCCCAGCCCTATATTAATTATATAATGGTGATATATATATATATATATATATATATATATATATAATCACCATCATCAAGAGGGTAATGGTGAAACTTAACTACTTCTGATCGCACACCTGGGGGGTGCGTGGCACGGGAAGGGGGTCAGCCACAGAATCCTTTCCAGCCCTGCCCTCGTCTCTGCATTAAGACACTGCACTGAACTGGACACTGTATTCACTGCTAGGAGCCTGGGCGTCGCCCCACCCCAGCCCGCGGGAGGTGCACGCAGAGTTGGGGGAGCAGAAATGACTTGGGTCTGGTCCTGGAAAGGGGCCCCGGGGCTGGATGTCCCAAGAGTCCCACTGAGCCGGGGTGGTGGGGGCTAGACAGTGCCGGCTGCAGTTTTATTCCTTCTTTCTCCTTTCCTCTTTTTCTCTTCCCCTTTCTCCCTCAATTTCACTTTTCTCTACTAGGTACTGTTACATACACGAACGCCACCAGAATCTTTGGCTCTTAGCACACAGCCCTGCTTATCTACTTCGGATCATCCCTCCCACCCGGCCCCTCCTGTCCTGTGGCCCCATCCCACACTGCTCTTCAGCCCTCCTGAAGCTCTGCTCCGGCCACCTTGAAATCCTAAAATATAATCTGCTCTTTCTAGCTTGAGTTTTGGCACAGGACTCGTGGGCCGTCCGGGCTCAGCATCTGGGAAAACCTCCTGCCTTTCTCCAGCTCTGCTTCCCGCCCACTCAGGCTTTCTCATGAGAAACTTCCTGCATTTCCCCTAAAACAGCCGGGCGTGGTGGTGCACCCTGTAATCCCAGGACTTGGGAGGCTGAGACAGGATTGCGGTTTGAGGCCAGCCTCAGCAGTTTAGTGAGACCCTCAACAACTTAGCAAGACCCAGTTTCAAAATACAAAATTAGAGCTGGGCATGGTGGCACACACTTTTAATCTCAGCATTTGGGAGGCTGAGACAGGAAGATCACGGTTTGTGGACAGCCTCAGCTACTTAGTAAGGCCCTTTGCAACTCAGTGAGACCCTGTTTCAAAATAAAGAATAAAAAATAGGGCTGGGGGTGTGGCTCAGAGGTAGAATGCCCCTGGGTTCCATCCCGAGTATTGCAAATAAATAAATAAATAATAAAAAGAATTAAAAAAATAGAAGCCGGGCGTGGAGGTGCACACTTGTAGTCCCAGCATTTGGGAGGATGAAACAGGAGGATCACGGTTTACAGACAGCCTCAGCTACTTAGAAGGCCCTTTGCAACTCAGTGAGACCCTGTTCCAAAATAAAGAAAAAAAAAAAATTGGGCTGGGGATGCAGCAAACATAGAAAAAAGAAAACAATAGGGCTGGGGGTATAGCTCGGAGGTAGAATGCTCCTGAGTTCAATCCCCTGTGTCTAGTCTATCTGTCTTTCTCCCCCCCCCCACACACACACCATAAATGTTTTAGATTTTTTTTTTTTTTTGCAGTACTGGGGATTGAAGCCAGGGGCATTCAACCTCTGAGATACACCCCTAGCCCTATATACACCCCCAGCCCTATTTTTTATTCTTTATTTTGAAACAGAGTCTCACTGAGTTGCAAAGGGCCTCATTAAGTAGCTGGGGCTGTCCTCCAGCCGCAATCCTCCTGTCTCAGCCTCCCAAATGCTGGGATTACAAGCGTGCGCCACCACGCCCGGCTGTTTTAGGTTTTGTAAGTCATACAGTCTTGTATCCTCGTATCTACTCATTGTAGCACCAAAGCAGCCACAGATAACACATCAGTAAATAGACATGGTTGTATTCCAATAGAACTTCACTTACAAAAGCAGGCAGTGGGCCAGATTTGACCCACTGACTATAATTTGCTGATCCTGGGTCTGCGTTGTTCTCCTGCATTTTCATGCTTGGTAAAATTTGCAAGAGGATTTCTCCGTGTCTGCTTCAGTTCTTTTCAGGGCAAACTCTTCATTTTTAACCTCTGCATCTTTTTTGCTGGTAGTTCAGTTGTTATTACTTGGCAGATAATCTATCTCTTCTTGGTTGCTTTGCAGTTTTGTTACTGTATGGCAAGGTATGGACAACTACATACCTTGTTTCATCACCAACACTATATATATATATATATATATATATATATATATATATATATATATGGCATGGAGTGTAGCTCAGAGGTAGAATGTCCCCTGGGTTCCATCCCCAGTACCACAAACACACAACACACACATACACACACATCTTGTGTGTGTGTGTGTGTGTGTGTGTGTGTGTTGTCTCACTGGGGATGGAACCCAAGGGGCATTCTACCTCTGAGCTACACTCCCGACCTGTGATCCTCCTGTCTCAATCTCCCAAGTCCTGGGATTAGAAGCATGTATGTACCACCACGCCCATCTTAGTTTTGCTTGTGTGTGTGTGTGTGTGTGTGTGTGTGTGTTGTACTGAGGATGGAACTCAGGGGCATTCTACCCTAAGGTACACCTACACCCTTTTTATTTTGAAATAGAGTCCCGCTAAGCTGCTGATGCTAGCCATGAACCTGCGATCCTCCTGCCATGTCTCCCACATACTGGACCGCGGGAATGCACCACCGTGTGTAACTTTTTCAGGCATGCGTTAATTCCTAAGGAACACTTTGCCTCATGCTGTGCTTCCTCCCACCAACATCCAGTAAATAATTCTACTTCCAGCGGGGCATGATGGCCCACAATTATAATCCCAGTACTTCAAAGACTGAGACAGGAGGATTGCAGGTTGAGAAAGACAGCTTCAGCAAGTAGTGTGACTCTCATCTACGCAGTGAGGCCTTGTTTCCAAATAAAAATAAAATAGAGGGTGGGGGTGTAGTTCAGAAGTAGAATGCCCCTATGTTCAATCTCCAGTGCCATACACACACAATAATAACGATGATAACAATAATAACAATACTTCCTAAATATCTCTAGAAATCACCCATCTCTTTCTGTCCTAAGGACCTGATTCAATCCACTTACTCCAGCTAATTGAGACCTTAATTGGCCCAGGTGTGTATCAGCCGCCCCTCCCCTGCAGGAAACAGGTGGCACACTCAAGCTGAGTAATTTGAAGGAGTTAATTAAGAGCCAGGGCAGAGTTTCGGGATAACGCAGTGCCTTGGGGGCTAGTTAAGAAGGATCATCAGCTCTCAGGCTGGAGGGCTCCTGGGAGCCATTGCTGCCTTGGGAAGAGGGAGTTGTTTGGAGGGAGCTGGCTGATGGAGCTGCAGCTTTTGGCGTAGAGAGGCAGCCAATTCACAGTGACCTGACAGGACAGTCTCCCAGTGGTGACTCCCACGGGCCCGACCCAGTGGAAGCTGCAGGAGACGTGATGGAGTGAGCGTCCATGTGCAGCCCCAGCGGCCAGCCTCCCGCACAGAGCGGGAGGGGAGGGAGCAGGCCCCCAGGGAGAGAGAAGATATCAGCACAACCTGTCTCGAGTCTGGACTCCCCAAACATCCTCCACATTTTCCCCTTCCTTCCTTCATTTTTTGGAACTGGGAACTGAACATAGGGGCCTTCTACCTCCAAACTACAAACCAGCTCTGCTTTTTTTTGTTTTTAATTTTGGAATAGGATATCCCTAAACTACCAAGGCAGACCTTGAGCTTGCAGCCCTCCTTTCTCAGCCTCCCAGGTACTGGGATTACGAGCATGTGCCAGGCCCATCCTCCACATTTATTTTTATTTTTATTCTTTGTAGTGCCTAAGGTTGAACCCAGTGCATTCTACCGCTGAGCTACGCCCCAGGTCTATTTCATTTTGAAACAGGGGCTCACTAGGTTAATAAGAGACTCACTACTTGCTGAGTCTGTCTTAGAACATGCAATCCTCCTGTCTCAGCCTCCCAAGTACTGGGATTACTGGCATATACCACCATGCCCAACTTTCATTCTTTTTCTTTTCTTCTTTCTTTCTTTCTTTTTTTTTTATAGTACTGGTGATTGAATCCAGGGGCACTCAACCTCCTAGCTACACCCCCAGCTCTTTTTTATTTTTATTTATTTATTTATTTTTGCGGTACTGGATATGGAACCCAGGGGCATTCTACCTCCGAGCTACATTCCAGCCCTAATTTTTATTCTTGATTTTGAAACCAGGTCTCACTGAGTTGCAAAGAGCCTCACTAAGTAGCTGAGGCTGGCCATGAACCACGATCCTCCATCTCAGCCTCCCAAATGCTGGGATGACAAGTGTGCTCCACCATACCCGGCTTCTCCCGCTCTATTTTTTTTTTTTTTAATTTCAAAACAGGGTCTCACTAAGTTGTGAAAGGCCTTCTAAGTAGCTGAGGCTGGCCACTTACCTGTGATCCTCTGGTCTCAGCCTCCCAGGTACTGGAATTACAGGCATGCACCACCATGCTGGCTTTCATCCTCCACATTTCTTTTTCTTTTCTTTTTTTTTTTTTTTTTTTGTGTGTGGTACTGGGGATGGAACCCAGGGGCTTTTCTACCTCCGGGCTATACTCCCAGACCTATTTTTTTATACTTTTATTTGGAAACAGGGTCTCACTAAGTTGCTGAAAGCCTCACTAAGTAGCTGAGGCTGGCTTCGAACCTGTGCGATCCTCCCGTCTCAGCCTCCCAAGCATGGGGATTACAAGCGTGTGCCACCACGCCCGGCTCATCCTCCACATTTCTAAAGTCCACATTTCTGAACCTTTCTTGCCCTTTGAATTAGTCAGTTTTTCACTATTCTCTTTGAAATTTAACCGGCATTTAGTAGTAACTCAGGAAAGCTGGTGTTATTTTTTGTGTGTGTGTGGTAATGGAGATGGAATCCAAGGGCTTTTCTACCTCCAGGCTACACTCCCAGACCTATTTTATATTTTATTTGAAAACAAGTTCTCAGTAAGTTGCTGAGAGCCTCACTAAGTAGCTGAGGCTGGCTTTGAACCTGTGCGATCCTCTTGTCTCAGCCTCCCAAGCGCGGGGATTACAAGCGTGCGCCACCACACCCGGCTGGGAAAGCTGGTTTTCAGCATCTCTTCCCAACTCGGCTTTCAGTGATCATGTGATCAATTTCGCAGCTTGAAGTCAGCTTTGGGGAAGTATTTACACCAGAAAATTGGCAAATGCTACTAATCAGGGCATTATGTGTAACAGGGAGTTGCATATACTGATACAATATTCTATATAATTATTGTTTTGAACTCAGAAATATTTTCCACCATGCTTGGCACACACAACTGTAATCCCAGTACTTGGAAGGTTGAGACAGGAGGATCAGAGGTTCAGGAACAGCCTCAGCAAGTAGTGAGACTCATCAACCTAGCGAGACCCTGTTTCAAAGTGAAAATAAAATAGGGTTGGGGTGTCGCTCAGAGGCAGAATGCCTCTGGATTCAACCCCTAGTAACACACACACACACACACACACACACACACACACACACACACAGTATTTTCCTCCCCGCAACTTTTTTTTTTTAATTAAAAACGCCTAAAGACAGTGACCAACCTAATTGGTAAGAAACACCATAGCACCCAGCACATATTCTCTAAATATCTTTTCCCACTAAAAATAACCAGTGTCTTTCAGAGAAATGGCTGATTCTAGGTCTGGGTGAGAAATATAACGAGGTGATGCTGCCACTTATACAAGCAAGTAAGAGAACTAAGGCTCCTGTGGTCAGTTAAGAGTCATCCTGGTGTGTGGTACACACCTATAATCCCGGTACTTTCGAGGCTGAGACAGTATCACAGGTTCAAGGCCAGCCTCAGCAACTTAAGAAAAAAAAAAAAAAAAAAAGCTGGACGTAACTCAGAAGTAGAATACGAGCCCGGCATGGTGGCGCACGCTTGTAATCCCCGTGCTTGGGAGGCTGAGAATGGAGGATCGTGGTTCGCGGACAGCCTCAGCTACTAAGTGAGGCCCTTCGCAACTTAGTGAGACCCTGTTTCAAAATAAAGAATAAAGCCGGGCGTGGTGGCACACGCTTGTAATCCCTGCGCTTGGGAGGCGGAGACAGGAGGATCGCGCAGGTTCAAAGCCAGCTGCGTGCCCTGGCTTAGGAGACTCTGTTTCCAAATATGAAAAAATGTAAAAATAGGTCTGGGAGTGTAGCCCGGAGGTAGAAGGGCTTCCAGGAACCCCAGTACCACCAAAAAACAATAAATAAATAAATAAATAAATAAATAAATAAAATAAAGAATAAAAAATAGGGCAGAAGGTGTAGCTCATAGGTCGAATGACCCTGGGTTCCATCCCCAGACCCGCCAAAAAACACAAAAAACAAACAAAACAAAACAAAAACAAAAACAAAAACAAACCCAAGAAGTGGAATATACCTGGGTTAATTCCCAGTACATTATATGTGTGTGTGTGTGTGTGTGTGTGTGTGTGTGTGTATAGGCAAAAACTTATTACTTCAGAAGTGCTAGGGGATCTACTTGGGAGGCTGAGACAGGAGGATTGCAGATTTGCAGCCAGCCTCAGCTACTTAGGCCCTCCTCAAGTTAGACCCTGTTTTAAAAAAAAAAAAAAAAATACGGCTGGTGGTGTAGCTTGGAGGTAGAAGGCCCTGGGTTTAATCCCCAGTACTGGGAAAAGTAAAAAAATGCTAGGGGTCAAGAGCAATAGGGCATGTCCATTGCCCTAGCTACTTGGGAGGCTAAGACAGGAGGATTGAAAGTTCAAGGCCAGCCTGGGTAACTTAGACTCAAAATAACTAAAAAGTAAAAAGATCTGGGAAGTAGCTCAATGGTAGAGGGTTCATGGGTCTATCTCCAGCACATATATATATATAATTTTTTTAAAAAAAGAAGATGCTAGAGAACCAGCTTATTCTGAAAACTAGTAAATATTGAGAATCAAATGTTCACCCTTTTTCTGTATGAATGTTCTGCAGGTATTGACATACGTGATGAGCACGCCTAACTGATGAATGGAGAAGGGACGGTGAGGTGTCCTAATGAAATGAGGAAGCCCGGCGGCCACCATCAGTGGCTGCCCAGTCCACCTGGCACATGAGAAAAGCCGGTGAGGAACCGGTGTGTGTGTGTGTGTGTGTGTGTGTGTGTGTGTGTGTGTGTCTAGAGATGGCCCCTGGGCCTTACATGTGCCAGGCAGATTGGCCTACCACTGAGCAACACCCCAGCCCTAGTGGGAGAGCTTTGTGACGAATGGGTCAGGCTGGCAACGTCTGACTCAAATGATCACCTTTTACATTAGAAAAAGACGAGGCCCTGGAGTGATGGGGTGAGATTCTGAAATGTCCTTGCCAAACAGTTGAGAGTGAGCCTGATGTACAGAGCATAAAAAGAAACCCAGGATGTGATTCTACAGGGTCAACAACAAATACTTTGGAAGAAAAAGAATTTTATATATAAAGGAATTTAAGAGACCTATCAACTTAAGGTAGAGCGGAGCTTTTGTTTAGCATCTTATTCAAATGTACAAACTGTGCGTGTGCTTATTTATTTTTCAGTCCTGGGGATGGAACCCAGGGGCATTCTGCCTCTGAGCTATACCCCCAGCCCTATTTTTAATTCTTTAAGACAGGGTCTAAGTTGTGGAGGACCTCACTAAGTAACTGAGGCAGCCTCAAACCTGTGATTCTCCCGTCTTGCCCTCCCAAGTACTGGGATTACAAGTGTGTGTCACCACACCTAGATTCTACTAGATATTTTTTTAGCTGTGATAATAATATGGGGCTTTTTTTTTTTTGTCCTTACCTGCAAGAACAGAGTCTCACCTGTCCACTGTTAACATGTTTCTGCCCTCTAGACACAGTAGTACCTCCTTTGTTGGGCCTACGAGAAAGCTTCAAACATTGCCAAGTAGCTCTTCGAAGCAAAAATCCTCCCTGTTTAGAAATACTGTTAGAGGCTAAGACTGGAGGATCACAGTGTGCGGGGGGGGGGGGGGGGGGGGGGGCAGCCTCAGCTACTTAGTGAGGCCCTCTGCAACTTAGTGAGACCTTGTTTCAAAATAAAGAATAATAAATAAGGCAAAGGGTAGCCTAGAGGTCCAATGCCCCTGGGGGAGGGGGAGAAAGAGAGATACATGCTTAAGTATTATGGTTCAAATGACATTATAAACTGGGCGTGGTGGTGCACACTTGTAATCCAAGTTCTTGGGAGGCTGAGACAGGAGGATCACAGGTTCGTGGACAGCCTCAGCTACTTGGCGAGGTCCTCTGCAACTCAGTGAACCCCTGTTTCAAAATAAAGAACAAAAAATTGAGCCGGGGCCGGGCGTGGTGGCGCACGCTTGTAATCTCCATGCTTGGGAGGCGGAGATAGGAGAATCTCACAGGTTCGAAGCCAGCCGTGCTGGCTTAAGAGACCCTGTTTCCAAATAAAAAAATATAAAAGATAGGTCTGGGAGCATAGCCCGGAGGTAGAAGGGCTTTCAGGAACCCCAGTACCACACACACACACACACACACACACACACACACACACACACACACAAATTGAGCTGGGGGTCTGGCTTGGAAGTAGAATGTCCCTGGGTTCCATTCGCAGTTCCACAAAACAGACAAACAAACATTACAATGTGGGCATGGGGTGCAGGCCTGTAATCCCAGCACTTGGGAAGCCGAGACAGGACTGCAGGTTTGTGGCCAGCCCCAGCAATTTAGTGAAACCCTGTTGTCCCCCAAAATAAATGAAAATAAAATAGGGCTGGGTGTGTGATTCAGAGGCAAAATGCTCAGGGGTTCCAACCCTAGTACCACACACACAAAATACTATTCTATCTGGGATTGTTAAAATAACCCAAGTGGGAATGTGTTGGGCGGAAGTGAAATAAATATGACAGCGTGTTGCCAATTGCTGAGACTGGATGGTGGGCACGTGGGAGTTCATTATATTGTTTTCTCTGTATGTTATTAGTTTTCCATAATAAAGTTGAAAAACTATCATGCCAAAGGAGTCTTATTTTTATTTTTCCCAAAGAACTTTTTTTTTTTTTTGTGTGTGTGTGTGTGTGTGTGTTACTGGGGATAGAACCCAGGGGCATTCTACCTCTGAGCTACAGTCCCAGCCCTATTTTTTATTATTTATTTTGAGTCAAGGTCTCACTGAGTTGCTAAGGGCCTAAGTAGCTGAGGCTGTCCACAAACCAGGATCCTCCTGTCTCAGCATACCAAATGCTGGGATTGTAGGTGTGTGCCACATTGCCTGACTAGAACTTTTTTTGTGTGTGGTACTAAGGGTGGAATCCAGGGGGTTTTCCTACCACCAAGCTATACTCCCAGACCTATTTTATACTTTATTTGGAAACAGGGTCTCAGTAAATTGCTGGGGCTGGCCACAAACCTGCAGTCCTCCTGTTACACTAAGTTGCTGAGAGCCTTACTAGATAGCTGAGGCTAGCTTTGAACTTATGTGATCCTCCTGTCTCAGCCTCCCAAGTGCTGGGATTACAAACGTCTACCACCACGCCTGGCACTAGAACTTTTTTTTTTTTTTAAAGTACTGTGGATTGAAGTCAGGGACATTCTACTTCTGAGTTAGGACCTCCCCACCCCCAGACCTATTTTATTATAATTTTTTATTTTATTTATTTTTTTGGTGACATTGGGGTTCCTGAAAGCCCTTATACCTCCGGGCTACACTCCCAGACCTATTTTTACATTTTTATTTGGAAAAAGGGTCTCCTAAGCCAGCGCACACGGCTGGCTTCGAACCTGCGCGATCCTCCTGTTTGCCTCCCAAGCGCAGGGATTACAAGCGTGTGCCACCATGCCCGGCTTATTATAATTTTTTAAATTTTTTGTGGTACTGGGGATTGAACCCAGGGGGCATTCTACCTCCAAGCTACACTCCCAGCCCTATTTTTTCTTTATTTTGAAACAGGGTCTCACTGAGTTGCAAAGAACCTCACTTGGTAGTAGCTGAGGCTGTCTGCGAACCCCAGTACCTCCCGTCTCAGCCTTCGGAATGCTGGGATTACAATCGTAGGCCACCACGCCTGGCTTCCCATAATTTTGAAACAGGGTTTTGCTAATATGCAGAGACTGGCTTTGAACCTACAAATCCATTGTCTCTACCTCACAAGTACTGGGATTACAGGCATATTCTACTATGGGCCACTTTCCCAAAGCATTTTTAGCATTTGGGTTAAGCAATGTCCTTAAGTTAAAAGGTTGAGTAAAATAATAGCCATCTTAGCCGGGCGTGGTAGCGCACGCTTGTAATCCCCGCACTTGGGAGGCTGAGACAGGAGGATCGCACAGGTTTGAAGCCAGCCTCAGCTACTTAGTGAGGCTCTCCGGAACTTAGTGAGACCCTGTTTCCAAATAAAATATAAAATGGGTCTGGGAGTATAGCCCGGAGGTAGAAAGCCTCTGGGTTCCACCCACAGTACCACAGTACCACACACACAAAAAAATAATAATAGCCATCTTAAAAGTCTGACAGCCCCATAATGATTTCTCAAGTCCTAGGAAACTGGGTAATCGAATGACTACAATTTTGTTTGCAATGCTGGCAATGAAACCCAGGGGCATGTATGCTAGGCAAGAGCTCTACCACTGAGCTATACTTCCAACCCTCACTTTTAAAAAATTTTTAAACAAAATTGGGTGATCTACTCGAGTTGTAAAGGGAATGTTCTTCTTTGCTTATTCTAATGAGCTACTTAAAGAAATAAGTAATGTTACACTGAGTGTGGTGGCATAAACCTGTAATCCCAGTACTTGGGAGGCTGAGACAGGGGGATCAAAGGTTCCAGACCAGCAACTTAACAAGACCTGATTTCAAAATAAAAAATAAAATAGGCTGGGAGGCTGAGACACGAGGATTGTGGTTTCAAAATAAAGAATAAAAAATAGGGCTGGGGGTGTAGCTTGAATGTTCCTGGGTTCCATCCCCAGTACTGAAAAATAAATAAATAAATAAATAAATAAATAAATAAATAAATAGGGCTGGGGATGTAGTTCAGAGGTAGAATGCCCCTGGTCCAATCTCCATAAAAACAAACAACACACCAAAAGAAACAAAAAGAGAGGGGCAAGGCGGTATTGCTCAGTAGTAGAGTACCCTTGGATTCAATTCTCAGTACCACATAATAAAAAGTAGCATGTGTTGGGCATGGTGGCGCACTCTTATAATCCCAGCATTCGGGAGGCTGAGACAGGAGGATTGCGATTTGCGAACAGCTTCAGCTACTTAGTGAGGCCTTTTTCAACTCCGTGAGATCCATCCCCAGGAACGAACGAACACACACACACACACACACACACACACACACACACACACACACAGTAGCATTAGTTTACTCCTCACCCTCCTTTTTATGTTGAAGCTACTTTAAGTACAATTAAGCTTAAAAGGCTAACCTCACCCATTAAAAATCACTTTGTGTGTACATGGTACTGGGGATTGAACCAGGGACATTCTACCTCCAGCCCTATTTTATTTTGAAACAGGGTCTCACAAAGTTGCAGAGGTCTTCACTAAATTGTTGAGGCTGGTCTTGAACCTGATCCTCCTATCTCAGCCTACCAAGCACTGAAATTACAAAAGTGTACCACCATGCTGGGTTTAAGAATCACTTTTGAAATAGTAAGATCACAGGTTCAAGGCCAGAATTTAATGACACCATCAGCACCTTAGCAAGATACTGATTCAAAAGAAAAATTACTTGTAATCCCAGCATTTGGGATGTTGAGACTGGAGGATCACGGTTTGTAGACAGCCTCAGCTAACTTAGTAAGGTACTCTGTAATTTAGTGAGAACCTGTTTCGAAATAAAGAATAAAAAACAGGGCAGGGGTTGTAGCTAGGAGGTCAAATGCCCCTGGGTTTCATCCCCAGACCCTCAAAAATAAATAAATAGAATAAAAAATAAAGGGCTGGGACTAGAATCCAAAATACATGACAGTCTGAGATAGGAGGATGGCAGGTATGAAGCCAGCCTCAGCCATTTAGTGAGACAGCATTTTCAAAGTTAAAAAAATGAGCTGGGGATACAACTTGGAGATAGAATAGCCCCAGATTCAATCCCTAGCACCATAGGGTGAGGGGAGAGCTCGGGGTGTAGCTGAGGTAGAGTTCCTTGGATTCAACCCCCCACTCAGTTACATTTTGCGGGTGGCTGCAGTGCACACTACAATCCCAGCTGCTTAGGAGGCTGAGACAGAAGGATCCCAAGTTTGAGCCCAGCCTGGGCAACTGAGACTACCTCAAAACAAAAAATAATAAAAGGGTTGAGGATATAGCTCAGTAGTAGAGAGAAAATTAAAAAAAAAAAAGATAAATTAAAAAGGGATAGGGAAGCTCAGGGGAAGAGTGCCCCTGGGCCCAATCTCCAGTGCTGCAAAACCAAAATGCAAACAATCGCTTTAGGACACTCTGCCTTGACGGTTGGCTTGGTGTTTGCATCTTTAAAGGACTATAGAGGAGTTGTTTTCTGTTGTGGCTTTATTTTTTCTATTGTGGTTTTTAATTATTAAATCCCCCTCTAGTCAACATTATATTTAGTAGGAACTGTGAACAGTGGGACTGAGAAAAATAAACACAAACAGGAACAAATGACCTTTTATTTCATACAGAGATACAAAGGCAATTGTGTGTAGACAACCTGATGGGCAATCCAAACTCTTGGGAGGAAGTAAGTTCAAGGTAAATGTCATGACGGCCGGTCAAAGAGAAGGTCAGAGGAGGAGAGATGAGGCAGATGCTACAGCTAATAAATAAGGTAAGAAGCACTACATGGTTTTCACGCCACGGTCTGGGTTTGTCGGGTAATCCCTGTGCTATTAAAACCGTAATTCTACACAGTGACCATCAAAATCCCAGAAGTGCCTTTGGTGTGCTTTTGACTTAGAAGTTGTTTCTGGAAAACCAAAATCCTTATAGATAACTGAGAATTCCTATTTTACTGAAAGATTTGTGAGTTCTGCTCATTCCTGCCTGTCTTGGAGGTGGGCTGGATACAAGCATGTGGGCTGGGTATCCTTTTTTTTTGGGTGGTACTGAGGATGAAACCCAGGGGCATTCTACCTCCGAGCTACACCCCCACCCCTATTTTTTATTCTCTATTTGAAACAGACTGAGTTGCAAAAGGCCTCACTAAGTAGCTGAGGCTGTCCTCAAATTGTGATCCTCCTGTCTGAGCCTCTTGAATGCTAGGATTACAAGCATGCACCACCATGCCCGGCTTTTTCTTTTTTGGAGGGGGTATCCTCTTGTAAGAAAGCAGGGTTGACACACTATGGCTAGTTCCAGTTTCTTGAGGTAATGCTGGTTGTAACAGCATCTTTTAATCAAAGGATAATGTTTACTAAAACAACTGACTTCCAAAATACAACAAAATCCAAGGTAAGGGTGGTGGGAGCCCTTCTGTGGCGCTCCTCACCTCCCACAGGCCGCTTCCATGGACCTGGATACACAGGTTGTTGTAGAAAACATTCTCCAAGACTTTCATTTGTAATAGGGACACATACATCATCATCATTATTAACTAAAGTTAATTGACCCTAAATATCCATCAGTACAAACTTAAATGTTCCTTATGTTTTGTGTTTTATGATAAAAAAAATACTGAACCAAAATATCAGAGAAAATGGAAGTTCAGTAGCATGATTTCAATCTGTTTCCTGGATAAACAGATTTGTTTAAAAACAAGTTTATGACTTTTTATTCAAGAACAAAAGCTTCCTAAACTTATTGTTCAGAAAAGAATTGATTTTGACTAAGTCTAGCAACCTGGGGTCCTTAGTATAAAGGCATGAAAGAAGAGAAAGAAATGGGAAGAAATTTTATTTTAATCTCAAGTATACATGGGTTTGCTGGTTTTTGTCTTAGCTATTTAAGGCAGGACTATCTTTCTGCAATCCTGCAGATAAATCCTAGTGTTTTAGCTATAAGAAAAATTTAAAAGTTCAGATATACAGATAAATCAATTAAAAAACTTTTCTCAGAATATTTCAAAGGGTTTTGAAGCATTATATAAATCTTTAAAAATCCTATCACTCATATTTAAGATATAAATCTATGCTTTAATAAGGCACTCTGAAGACATAAAAACAACAGTTTTGAGAACAATTACTTTCTACCTGGGTTAACCCACTTCCTTGCTGTAGGGACATGGTGGAATGTCTCCTGACCCAGTTCATCTCCGTGCACCAGTATAAACAGACTGGTGCCATTCTGTATCTACCTAATTACCCGCGGGACGTTTCCATCGCTGGGGAGGGGCTGCACTAATGGCACTGTTCCAATTTGACAGTGAAGTTTAAAAACAGTATGTCCTTTTTTCTGAAACTATTTCATTTGAACACAGAACGGTGATTTGTATTATCTCTGACCTACAAAGAAAAACAGAATGAGAAGAATCAAGCAACCCCTTACCTCCTTCACTTTTAGTGATGAGATGGAAAGGAGATTCACTTTAAATGACAATCTAGTAACCGTTGATAGCCTCACCTTATAACTGTGTGTCTATGTTACTGGTGCTAATAGCTTCCACTTCTAAATAACAAGAATCTGAACCCCACTACCCTTATTGCTAAGTAAAACACCAAAGCGTACAGTAGAGTAATGCCATCTTGAAGGCTATAAAAACAATAAGGGGTTTTCGCTCTTTCCTAATTAATAAAGAAAACAAAGGGTGAGACTAAGCCTGAAACAATTTCACTATGAAAAAAGGGCAACAAATGTCCCATTAGAGGGACAAATGGGGCATTGGGATGCATCCGACTGAGGCGTCACTGCAGTTGGGTCTTTGCTTCCAATAAGTAGAGAAGGATCCTAGAAAGAAGCCGGGAGGTATTTCTTTTCTTCATCTTTCTGGGCTGGCAATAAATGATCAATTACTTCCCGTAGAACTTTTTGTTGAGAAGGAAGATCAGGAGGTTGACATTTACTTTAGCCCTATCAAATAATTTCATGACTGCAACTCCTTCATACTGTAGCTGCAGCAGGTCCTGTTTAAAAAAAAAAAAAAAAAGCACAAAATGTTTTGACAGTCAATCAAGTTGGTGGAACAAGAAAAGAAAGGACACAATGTAAGGAAGGATCCAGAAAAACGAGGCACGCCTCCTGTGCCAGATGTGAAGCGGGGCGAGACAAAAAGGTTTCCAGCAGAAGAACTGCCCGCTGCAGCCGGCGGGGCGTGGTGGCGCACGCCTGTAATCCAGCATTTGGGAGGCGGAGACCGAAGGATCACAGTTCGCGAACTCCTAACACCAAGTAAGTCAGAAGGTCCCCTTGGCCAGCATGCCCTGTCGCCCAGCTACAGGCGTTGTGGTGCAGCAGGCAGTTCTTTTTTTTCTTTTTTGCAGTTCTGGGGATAGAACCCAGGGGCATTGTACCTCTGAGCTAAACCCCCAGCCCCATTTTTTTTTCCCTTTATTTTGAAGCAGGCCCTCACTAAGTTGCGGAGGCTGGCAGTGAACTCAGATCCTCCTGTCTTAGCCTCCCGAATGCTGGGATTAAAAGTGTGTACCACCACGCCTGGGATGTGGGTCTTTTTAAAATGGAAATACTTTAGCTATGTGCATCACCAAGTCACTTCTTATTTATTTGTTTATTTATTTATTTTTACAGTATTGGGGATGGAATCCAGAGGCATTCTACCGCTACAACCCCCCAGCTTTATTTTTTATTCTTTATTTGGAAACAGGGTCTCACTGAGTTGCAAAGGGCCTCACTAAATAGCTGAGGCTGTCCTTGAACCATGATCCTCCTGTTTCAGCCTCCCAAATGCTGGGATTACAAGTGTGTGCCACCATGCCTCGCCTGATAATTTTTTGAAGCATAAATATTAGATACTTCAAAAGAAAAAGAGGAGTCAGAGCCGAGCGTGGTGGTGCATGCTTATAATCCCAGCATTTGGGAGGCTGAGACCGGAGGATCATGGTTCACTGACACATCCTCAGCTACTTAGTGAGGCTCTTCATAACTTAGTAAGATCCTGTTTCAAAATAAGGAATAAAAAATGGGGCTGGGGTGTAGCTTGGAGATTAAATGCCCCTGGGTTCCATCCCCAGAACCGCCAAAAAAAAAAAAAAAAAAAAAAAGAGGAGTCAACAAGCATGGTGGTGCATGACTATAATTCCAGGACCTGGGAGGCTGAGCTAGGAGGATCACAGGTTCAAGGCCAGTCTCAACAATGCAGTAAGACTCTCAACAACCTAGTGAGACCTTGTTTAAAAATAAATAAGTAAATAAAAAGGGCTTGGAGTGTGGCTCAGAGGTAGAATGCCCCTGATTCAATTGTGAGTCTCACACACACACACAAAGATAATTATGTTTCACTACAGAGTTGTCTTTAAATTTAAAATGGGATTCTGCTGAGCGTGGTGGCACACGCTTGTGATCCCTGCAGTTGGGAGGCTCTCAGCAACTTAGTGAGACCCTGTTTCCAATAAAGTATAAAATAGGTCTGGAAGTATAGCCTGGAGGTAGAAAAGCCCCTGGGTTCCACCCCCAGTACCACAAAAAATAAATAATTAAACAAAATGGGATTCTGTTTACAAATGAGCATCTATACACACTTGTCAGAAATGAAATATATCGAACTTTTGTACCTATATCAAATCAAAATGAGGGGGAGAAGATTCTAAGCTATGAATTAGGCTGACAGAACTGTGCTATAAACACTCGGGCCGAGGCCCTCCATGAGTCTGAGAAATCTGCTTCATTTAGCAGCAACTCAAAGCAATGCAATACCGACGCCTCCTGAAGACTCAGGTCCTGGGATGCGCTCAGGAAGGCACGGTCAGAGCAAGCCCTCGAAGCCCTCAGCGTCTTCCCTGCAGCTGCTGAACATGGACAGCTTTCCCTGAAGGGATGTGATCTCCTTCTCCCACCACGAGAACCACCTAGACAGAGCTCTCAGTGCTGCCCGGTGCATACCCACCTGATAATGCAGCATGAACGTCTCCATCTGAACGCCCATGAACTTGGCTTTCACTTCAAAGTCTCCAACTTCTTCTGTTGGACTGATTTCAAAGATAACATTCTTAAACCTGTTGAAACATAACATCATAAGGGGTGTGTCTTTTATTTTCTAGGGTAACGATGCTCTGTGAAATGGGGGAATGGGGACGAATCAAGTCTTCACAGGCTAAAGAGTAGAAGGTCCAGGTCCAGTGTTCTACAGGAGGCTGTGCACGTGGGAACGCCACTCCTCTGCACCCTCTGCCATGGGACCTGGAGGAGGATGGGGCCTCGCCCACAGCACCTGCTGTCTAACGACCAGGAGCCCTGGGAATGTGTTAGTGGCCTCTGTTGGGTCACAGCAGAAAATTCTCTTGGCCTCCCATGTGGCTACTGCTGCAACTTGGTAACAAGAAAAAAAGAAGGAAAAAGGAGGGAGGAGAGCTTGTGGGTCTGAATGCGCACATGGGTGAGGACTGGGGGAAAGGAGTAAGTAAACTAAAGGGAGTCAGTAAAAAGAACCCAAAGAGAGGCTTTCTGGAAAGAGTAGGTGCCGTATAATTAAATATACTGAGTACACATTCGCAGCTATTTAGCAAGGCTCTCTGCAACTTAGTGAGACCCTGTTTCAAAAATAAAAATAAAAAATAGGGCTGGAGGTGTGGCTCGGAGGTAGAATGTCCCTGGGTTCCATCCCCAGTACCTCAAAAACAAAACAAAACAAGAGCGGGCGTGGTGGCGCACGCTTGTAATCCCAGCATTCGGGAGGCTGAGACTGGAGGATCGTAGTTTGTGGACAGCCTCAGCTACTTAGTGAGGCCCTCAGTGACTTAGTGAGACCCTGTCTCAAAATAAAGAATAAAAAATAGGGCAGGGGGTATAGCTCGGAAGTTAAATGCCCCTGGGTTCCACCCGCAAAATAAATAAATAAATAAATAAATACACACACAACAAAAAACAAGGACCAATTGCTATTATGGTATCACTTGTTCTCCATAAATCACACACCAGGAAATCCTATGGCATTACTAAGAGAGAGGGATTATGCCGCTACCCAGGTGAACACCCCAGTTTCCAGAACATCACCCTTGATTCCCAGAACTCAGCTGTGGAATGAAATGACCTATTATGAATAGAGCTGAAGACCACAAAGAAAGCAAAGGAAGTCATATCAAGAAGTTAAAAGAGAGCTCACAAGCCAGGCATGGTGGCACGCACTTATAATCCCAGTACTTGAGAGGCTGAGGCTGGAGGATCACAGGTTCAAGGCCAGCCTCAGCAACTTAGTGAGGCCCTCTGTTTCAAAATAAAAAATTGTAAGTGCTGGGGGTATAGCTCAGAGATAGAACGCACCGGGATTCATTCCTCAGAACCAGACACACACACACACAATAAAAAAGAACTGACAAAATCCATGCACTGAGATGTATGTTTTATTCAAGTGGAGACCTTGTAAGTTCTTTCTTTCTTATTTTTGTACTGTGGGCTGAACCCAGGGGCATTCTACCTTAAAGAGGCATCCCCAGCCCTATTTTTTATTTTTATTATAGTGTGTGTATGCATGTATGTATGCATGTATGTATGTATGTATGTATGTATTGTGGAACTGGGGGTTGAACTCAGGGGCATTCTACCTCCAAGCTACCCCCAGCCCTGGTTTTTTTTTTTTTAATTCTTTATTTTGAAACTGGTCTCATGAGGGTGGAGGCCTCACTAAGTAGCTGAGGCTGGCCATGAACCTGTGATCCTCCTGTCTCAGCCTCCCAAGTACTAGGATTACAAGCTTGTGCCACCACGCCCAGCTTTATTTTTATTTTTACTTGGGGTGGGGTACTGGGGAATGAACCCAGAAGGATTCTACTTCCAAGCTACATCACTAGCCTGATTTTACTTCTTATTTGGAAACAGGGTCTCATTAAGTTGTTCAGAGTCTAAGTTGCCAAGACTGGCTTTGAATCCCTGATCCCCCTATCTCAGCCTCTCAAGTACTAGGATTACAAGTGTCTGTCACCACCCCCGCTTTTTATTTTTATTTTGAAACAGAGTCTCCATAGGTTAATGAAAGTCTCACTACTTGCTCAGGCTGTCCTTGAACCTGTAATCCTCCTGTCTCAGACTCTCAAGTATTGGGATGATAAGCATGTGCTACCACAGTTGGCTATAAATTATTTCTTAATGATATCTGTTTGGGGCTGGGGATGTAGTTCAATGGTAGAGCACTTTCCTAGCACGTACAAAGCCCTGGGTTCAATCCTCAATACCATAAAACACATAAACAAAAAAACAATAAAACCTCCCAAAACTCAAACACCCTAATGAGAAATCAAAACAACGCAAATTGCTGGACATGGTGGTGCATGCTTGTAATCCCAGTACTTGGAAGGCTTAGACAGGAGGATCCGGGTTCTCGGATACCTCATCTACTTAGAGAGGCCCTTTGCAACTCAGTGAGACACTGTTTCAAAATAAAGAATAAAAAATAGGGCTGGGGCACAGCTTGGAGGTAGAATGCCCCTGGGTTCCAACCCCAGTACTGCCACCAAAAAAAAAAAAACAAAAAAAAACAACAACCCTCAAATCAATATCAAAGAATATTTTAACTATTAAAAACATCAAAAATCATCTCATTCAGTGATGCCAAGGAAATATATTTTAGATACTAATAAAAAATTTTTTTCCTTTTTTTTTTTGGTACAGGGGATTGAACCCAAGGGCATTCTAACTCTGGCTATACCCTCAGCTCTATTTATCTATCCATCCATCTTGGTGCTAGGGGTTGAACCCAGGGACATTCTATCTCTGAGCTAGACACCCCAACCTTTATTTTTTGCAGTACTGGGGACGGAATCCAGGGGCAGTCTACCTTCGAGCTACACACCCAGCCCTATTTTTTATTCTTTATTTTGAAACAGAGTCTCACTGAGTTGCAAAGGGTTTCACTAAATAGCTGAGCCTGGGCACAGACTATGATCCTTCTGTCTCAGCCTCCAAATGCTGGGATTACAAGCGTGCACCACCACACCCAGCTCCTATTTTATCTTTTATTCTGAAATAGGGTTTCACTAAGTTGCTAAGGCTGGCTGCAAACTGTGATCCTCCTGTCTCAGCCTCCCAAGTACTGGGTTTACAGGCGAGTGCCACCACACCTGGCTTGGAAATATTTTGAGGCTATGTGTAAGAGTTTAAAATTTTATTCAACACTGTGGAAAACACTATGATAGCTCCTCAAAAAGAATTTTTTTTTTTCCTTTTTGTGGTATAGGGGATTGAACCCAGGGACATTTTATCTCTGACCTACACTCCTAGCCCTATTTTATTTTGAAATAGGGTCTTGTTAAGTTGCTGAGGCTGGCCTTGAACCTGTCATCCTCCTGACTTGGCCTCCCAAACCTTGTAATCAAAGGTGCACGCCACCATGCCTAGCTTCCTCAAAAATTTTAAAGCAGAACTACCTATGATCAGCAATCTCAGTACTGGGTACAGACACAAGGAACTGAAAACAGGATCACAAAGCGATACTTACACACCAGTGTTTGTTGCAGTGCTTTTCACAATAGCCAAGATGTGGAAAACAACATATGTGTCCACCAACAAGACGAATGGATAAACAAACTGTGACGCGTACCACGCGACAGAACATTACTCAGCCTTAAACTGAAGGAAATCCTGTCACACGGATGAACCTTGAGAACATTATGCTAAGTGAAATGAGTCAGCAACAGAAGAAAGCTGCATTTAATTTCACTTACAGGAGGTAACTAAAGTAGTCAACGTCAAAGGAATGGAAAAGTGACATGGTGGTTGCCAGATGCTGGCAGGAGGAGGAAGTGGGGAGTTGCTATTTAATGGGTACAGAGTTTTGCAAGATGAAAAACTTCCAGAGCACAGCATGGGGGTGCACACCTGTAATCTCAGTACGTGGAAGGCTGAGACAGAAGGATTGCAGGTTTGAGGCTAACCTCAGCAACTTAGTAAGATCCGATCTAAAAAAGAAAACTTTTTTTGTACTACTAAGGATTAAACTCAGGCATTCTACCTCCACGTTACATCCCCGGCCCTATTTTATTCTTTATTTTGAAATGGTTTCACTAAGTTGCAGAGGGCCTAAGTAGCTAAGGCTGGCCACGATGTGAACTTCCTGTCTCGGTCTCCCAAGTAGTGGGATTACAAGTATTCGCTACCATGCCTGGCTTTCTTTTTTATTTTGAAACAGGGTCTTACTAAGTTGCAGAAACCTTGCTAAGTTGCTGAAACTGGCTGTGAATCTGTGATCATTCTATCTCAGCCTCCCAAATATTGGATTATAAGCATGTGACAATATGCCCAGCTTAGCTTAAAAAATTTTTTTTAAAAGGGCTGAGGGTTTGGTTTATTGGTACACACACACACACACACACACACACACACACACACACACACACACACAAACAAAAATCTCCCCAAGAGCCGGGTGTTGTGGTGCACACTTGTAACCCTAGTACTTGGGAGGCTGAGACAGGAGGATCACAGGTTTGCGGACAGCCTCAGTACTTAGTGAGGCCCTTTGCAACTCAGTGAGACCCCAGTTCAAAATAAAGAATAAAAAATAGTACTGAGGATGTAGCTTGGAGGCAGAACACACCAAGGTTCCATCCCCAGTACCACTCTCACACACACACAACCTAAAGTAGGATCAAAGATTTACATACAGAGCCAGGCGTGGTGGCGCACGCTTATCCCCACACTTGGGAGGCTGAGACAGGAGGATCGCATGGGTCTGAAGCCAGCCTCAGCTACTTAGTGAGGCTCTCAGCAACTTAGTGAGACCCTGTTTCCAAATAAAATATAAAAAAGGTCTGGGAGTATAGCCCAGAGGTAGAAAGTCTCTGGGTTCCACCAAAAAAAAAAAAAAAAAAGATTTACATATAAAGATGTTATCATACGTGTAACAATATACAAGTAATATTAGTTAATGTGTTCTACAAAAGGTTAAAATAGGGAATATTATGTAGCCATTAAAAAGATGCAGTCAGGTGTGGTGGTGCATGCTTGTAATCCTAGTACTTGGGAGGCAGAAATGGGAGGATTGTCATTTTGAGACAGCCTTGGCTACTTAGTGAGGTCCTCCAAAATGTGGTAAGACCTTGTTTCAAAATTAAAAAAAAAAAAAAAAAAAAAAAAAAAAAGGGCAGGCATAGTGACGCATGCTTGTAATCCAGCATTCAGGAGGCTGAGATAGGAGGATCTGGGTTCTCAGAGAGCCTCAGCTATGTAGTGAGGCCCTTTTCAACTCAGTGAGACCCGGTTTCAAAATAAAGAATAAAAGATGGGGTGGTGGCACATGTTTGTAATCCCCACGCTTGGGAGGCTGAGACAGGAGGATCATGCAGGTTCTTACGCCTCAGCTAGTTTAAGAGACTCTGTTTCCAAATAAAATATAAAATAGGTCTGGGAATGTAGCCTGGAGGTAGAAGGCCCCTGGGTTCCACCCCCAGTACCACCACCAAAAAAAAAAAAAAAAAAAAGAATAAAAAATAGGTCTGGTTTGCAGCTTGGAGGTAGAATATCCCTGGGTTCTATCCCCAGTAATACAAAAATAAATACAAAAAATAGGGCTTGGAGTATATCTTGGAGGTATAATGAATGCCTATGAGTTCTATTCCCAGTATGCTTTAAAAAAAAAGCATTCACCAGATGCAGTGGGGCACGTCTATAGCCCCAGTACTTGGGAGGCTGAGACAAGAGGACTGCAGTTTAAAGCCAGCCTCAGCTACTTAGTGAGACCCTGTTTCATGGGTTTGTAATCCAGTACCACATATAAAAACAAGATGTTTGTATATGTTTGTTTGTATATGTTTATTCTTGATTTTGAAACAGGGTTTCATTGAGTTGCAAAGGACCTCACTAAGGCTGTCTGTCCTGTCTCAGCCTCCCAAATGCTGGGATTGCAAACATATACAAAAAAGATGTTTTCAAAAATTACGAACCAGGTGTAGCGGCGCATGCCTGTTATTAGTACTTGGGAGGCTGAGACAGGAGGATGGCAGGTTCAAGGGTAACCTCAGCAATGTAGGAAGCATGTTGCAAAACAAAAAATAAAAAGGGCTGGGGACATGGCTGTAAGATAGGATGCCTCTGGGTTTAATCTCTAATACCACTACAAAAAAAATTGAATACATTACAGTAAGCAATACCATATTAACTTACGTAAAATAATAGGTAGGTAGATTGAGTAAGCAGGAAGACACACAGTCTTCATGTGAACAGGGGCATGGAAGAAAATACACTAAAATGACTCCAGTGGTTATCTCTGACTTATGGGATTACAAGTGTTTTTTTTTTTCCTTTTTGCTTTATCATTATTTTTCAAGTTTTAATAATAAATATATATGTTAGAATCAGAAAAACAAAAAATGTACTTATTGATTGATTGTGGCACTGGGGATTAAACCCAGGGGCATTCTACCTCTGAGAAAATACTTTCTTTTTTATGACAGTGGCCACGGGTAAAGAGAAATAAAGAAGCCGGGCATAGTGGCGCACGCTCGTAATCCCAGCATTTGGGAGGCTGAGACCTGGAGGATCGTGGTTCACAGACAGCCTCAGCTCCTTAGTGAGGCCCTCTGCAACTCAGTGAGACCAAGTTTCAAAATAAAGACTAAAAAATAGGGCAAGGGGTGTAGCTCGGAGGTCAAATGCCCCTGGATTCCATCCCCAGACCCGAAAAAAAAAAAAAAAAAGACAGAGAGAAATAAAAAAGATAAAGATGTGATAAATGGACTTCCGGGAAGATGGCGACCGAGAAAAGCGGGGCTTAAGAGCCCCGCTAACAACCAATCTCCATTACCACAAAATCAGCACCTTTCATAGCCAGAAAACACCATCACCAGAGAAACAAAAAAATCACCAGGCTCCAGAGAGAAAGCGGACTGAGAAGAGAGCTCAGAGCCACAGAGGAGATACACCGGCCTCACGCCCGAGGACGCGGCAGCAACGCCATACTGCCGGCGGCAGCGGCGAATTCACCGGATGGCAACAGCAAGCCGAGGTAAGCCGCTGTGGAACAGCCAGGCGGGATTTTTCAGCGCAGGGAGCATCTAAAGCTCCCAGTGGCTGAGCTCAGCACACGCTGCAGGGACTCAGAGTGGAACTCAAAACCAAGAAGAAATAAGCCAGCCTCACGGCTGAGGGCGTAGCAGCGGCGCCATATTGCCACCGGCGGCAGCAGCAGCAGCAGCAGCAGCGAATTCACCGAGTCCAGTACAGCTACATCTGCGAACTCAAGAACAGTGAGTCAAATTACGGGCCACAGAGGAGAAATCCCAGTACTGTACTCCCTGGGACTTGACCCAGTGGGGGAGTGGCGGTGGCAGAGATATCACACCATAGGAGAACGTGCAACCTGGCACCCCCCATAGTTTAAAGCAGCCTCTATCGACTCCCTGGGTCGGAGACTCTGTGATACAACCCAGTAAAGGAGTAGTGGGGTCTGAGATACTACAGACTCGAGATCCAGAGCACCTTAAGTGAAGTCATAGTGACCCAAGGGAAGAACCCAGAGAAGGCACAAACTTCCGAAATCATGGGAAAGAGGAATAACACTGAAGCAATGAATGCCCACAACCCCACAACATCAGAACCTGATAAAACAGAAAATCAGAGATTTCCAGAAGATCAAATCAGGAAAATAACTGTAGAAATAATAGAGGTGCTTCGAAAAGAACTCAGAGAGAGCCAAAAAGAGATAAAGGATGCAATTAATGAAGTAAAGGCCTCAATTCAAAGCACAAACAACCGATTAGACCACATGGAGAACAGAATCTCGCTCTTAGAAGATGATCATTCCAAAAATGAACGCATAGTTTCTAATCTAGGAAAAAATATCCAACAACAGGAATCTGACATTGAAGAAATATGGGCCCATTTTAAGAGAGCTAACCTAAGAATAACTGGAATAGAGGAGGGAAAAGAAAGTGAAACTAAAGGGATCAACAATCTCTTCAAGGAAGTAATAGCAGAAAATTTTCCAAACATAGAGCAAGAGGTTGATACACAGATCCAGGAAACTTATAGAACTCCCTTTAGACAGGATCGGAGAAGAGGATTCCCACGGCACATAATTGTCAAAATGACCAATGTGGAAGCCAAGCAGAGAATCTTAAAGGCAACAAAAACAAAGGGCCAAAGGGCCAAGTGACATTCAGAGGCAAACCAATTAGAATCACTCCAGACTTCCCAAACCGAGTCATGAGAGCCAGAAGGGCTTGGAGTAACATATTCCAAACTCTGAAAGAAAACAACTTCCAGCCAAAAATTTTTCTACCCAGCAAAACTTTCTATCAAATTAGATGGAAAAATAAGAAGCTTCCATGACAAACAGAAACTGAAGGAATTTATGTCTTCAAAACCAGCGCTAGAGAAAATACTCAGAGATTAACTACAAAGAAGAAATAGGTAACACACACCAGAACCAGAGAAACAAGATTTTCCATCCAACAGACAACTAAGATTGGTTATCTGTGGAGATTCATTATTTATGTTAGTCTTTTACCTATCTCTAAATTGTATTGTTTGCCTTTATTGTTGTTAATTTTTAGGATTTCTAGTTGGAATATTAATATACCTTCAGATATAGCATTTGGAAATATTTTATCCAATTCTATTAGTAACTTTTAACTGTTTACACTGTCTTTGGATATACAATTTTTTTTATTTTTTAGGGAGTTTGTATACTCTTCTGTTGCCTGTGCCATTGAAATCATATCCAAGAAATCACTGCCAATTTCAATGTTGTGAGGTTATATGACCCAGATTTTCTTCTAAAAGTTTATAGTCTTAAGATTTATATTTAGGTCTTTTATCTATTTTGAGTTAATACTTGTATATGGGATTAGGTAAGGGTCCAATTTTATTCTTTTTCATGTAATTATTAATTTTCAACAATATTTAGTTAAAAGATTATTATTTCCACCACCAAATGTTCGTGGAAACCTTGTCAAAAATAACTTGACAATATAGGGAAGAATTTAGCTCTAGGCTTGTATTTAACTCCAATGGTTTATATATCTGCCTTTAGAACAGTACTACACTGTTTCAATTATTGTAGCTTTATATGGTTTGAAATCAGAAAATATATATCTTCTAGCTTTGTTCTTTTTCAAGATCGTTTTGGGTATCTAGAATCCATATTCCATATTAGGATAGATTTTTTTCTGAAAAATAAATATATAAATATATGATAGTTTCACCTAAAAAATAGAAAAAAATATTCTCTGGTAAGAAAGAAAGCAAAAGGAAATATTGAAATGTTATCTTTAAGTCATCAAAAGCTTGGTATCAGACAAATGAAACTGTTATGTGAGATTATCATTTTTAATTTTGTATAAATTGCTATAATACTAGATGTCAACCACTAAGCCAAGCATGGGAAGGAGGGATGGGGAGAGAATGGGGTGGGGATCGGGTGGGGGCTGACTGGGCGATGTGTGCATGTATGTCTACAAAAGTTTGTATCCCACTATGATATATGAATACAGTGCACCAATAAAAAATAAAAATAAAAATATTTGAAAAAAAAACAAAACAAAAAAGATGTGATAAATGCAAATATTTAAAAGTTAACATATAAGACAAAATAAAAAGATAACTACTCACTGATTCACTTGTAGGTCCTCGATTTCCAGAAGAACTCCTTTTTCATGTAGTCTTGCTGCTGTATATTTTAGTGAAATCTTTTTGCTTTTTTTCCCTTTCATTTCCCTAGGCTTTTTGGAGACCCTGTTTATTTAAAAAAAAAAATCACATCATGCCTCCTTCTTTCCTTCCTTCCTTCCTTTCCCTCTCTTCCTCCCTCCTTCCTTCTTTCTCTCTCTCTCTCTCTCTCTCTCTCTCTCTCTCTCTCTCTCTCTCTCCTCTCTCTTCTCTCCTCTTCTTTTCTCTTTCTTTCTTTCTTTCTTTCTTCCTTTCTTTCTTTTTCTTTCTTTCTTTCTTTATGGTACTGGGGTTCCTGGAAACCCTTCTACCTCCAGGCTACATTCCCAGACCTATTTTATATTTTATATTTTTTTATTTGGAAACAGGGTCTCTTAAGCCAGCGAGGGGGGCTTCGAACCTGCGCCATCCTCCCGTCTCTACCTCCTAAGCGCGGGGATTACAAGCGCGCGGCACCACGTTTAGCTCACGTCACTTTCTATAAGTGACTATCTACTACAGGTCAGAAAAGCATACATGCCGGGCGTGGTGACACACGTTTGTAATCCCAGCATTTGGGAGGCTGAGACTATGAGGATTGCAGTTTGTGGCCCTCTGCAACTCAGTGAGACCCTGTTTCAAAATAAAGAATAAAAAATAGGGCAGGGAATGTAGCCCAGAGGTCGAAGGCCCCTGGGTTCCATCCCTAGACCCGGAAAAAAAAAAAAAAAAAAGAAAAAAGAAAAAAGAAAAAAGAGAAAACTCATACATAAGCATAAGCAACCAGTTCTAAAATGGCTTAGGGTTAGCAGAGGCAATCTTTGCAAAACAGAGGTAACATTACTACCCTGCTGTGTCTTTACATTATATGAGCTTCCGAGGTAATGGGACTAAATCTCTAGAGCTAGGGAGTCACCTTAAGCCCCTCGGCTGTATAGGGAAAAACGTCATCGAATAAATAATTCTTTTCCCCTGTACTGAGGATTGAACCCAGGGGCATTCTATTTCTGAACTATATCCCTATTTTATGTTTTTATTTTGAAACAGGGTCTCACTAAGTTCCTGAGGGACTCACTAAATTGCTGAGGCTGGTCTCTAATCTGTCATCCAGTCTCAGTCTCCCAAATACTGGGATTACAGGCATCCACCACCATGCTTGGCTCGAATAAATAGTTTTAAGAGTTTAAGCCAAGCTGAGCACAGTGGTGCATGCTTGTAATCCCAGTTCTTGGGATGTCAAGACAGAGGATTGCCTTCAACGTTGTGACTGTGCAGCCTGCCTACCAAGTCACTGAGACTGAAGGCACGTGCCACATTCCCTGCCAAATCTAGGCTTTTAAATGGAACCAGACATTCTTGGAGAAATATTTTATTTCAGGTCCAGGGAGGGGAAACTATAGGTTGAACCTGAAACATCTGTGCCAGAGAGTCAGGAAATGTACAAAGAGTGATATGGACACAGCAAAAGGACCCAGGAGTCAGGTGTGAAAGCTTGGTGAGGAGACCTGCTCCATCCCTGCAGGATCAGCCCTGACTCACTCCAGAGAGGGAGACAGGAAGAGCGTGGAGGAGCCACAGAACGGAAGACGAAAAGAGCAAAATATTAAAAACTGGTGCACTGAGGTAAAATGTACATAGGGGCTTGTTATTCTATTCATTCAATTTTTCTGAGGTTTAAAAATTCTTAAAAGGCAGCCAGGAGTACGTGGCCCATGCCGATAATCCCAGTACTTGGGAGGAGGATCACAGATTCACAGCCAGGCTCAGCGATTTAGGGAGACTCTGTTTTAAAATAAAAAATAGCTGGGCATGGTGGTGCACACTTCTAATCCCAGCATTTGTGAGGCTGAGACTAGAGGATTGGGGTTCATGGACAGCCTCAGCTACTTACTGACGCCCTTTGAAACTCAGTGAGACTCTGTTTCAAAATAAAGAATAAAAAATAGGGCTGGGGGTATAGCTTGGAGGTAGAATTCCCCAGGGTTCCATCCCCAGTACTGCATAAATAAATAAACAAATAAATAAATAAAAAATAAAATAGGGCTAGAGGTGTTGCTCAGAGGTAGAATGCCACTGGATTCAATCCCCAGCACCACAAAAATAAATAAATAAAGAAAGGAAGGAAGGAAGGAAGGAAGGAAGGAAGGAAGGAAGGAAGGAAGGAAGAGCCGGGCGTGGTGGTGCACGCTTGTAATCCCTGCGCTTGGGAGGCTGAGACAGGAGGATCGCATGGGTTCGAAGCCAGCCTCAGCTACTTAGTGAGGCTTTCAGCAACTTAGTGAGACCCTGTTTCCAAATAAAATATAGAAAAGATCTGGGAGTATAGCCCGGAGGTAGAAAGCCTCTGGGTCCCAACCCCAGTACCACCAAAAAAATTAAAAAATTAAAAAATTTTTTAAAAATAAATAAACCAACTAGCTCTTTTTAAAAATACTCCTGGGTTCCATCCCTAGGCCCACAAAATAGAACTTCATGCTTGAAATAAAATCATTTAAAATGTATACATTTAAATACATCATAGCCTTTATTCTACAGGTTAAATTATTCAAAATATCTTCCCATTTGTGGTGGTTGACATTTTTAACCATTAGATTTTTTTTGTGTGTGTGTGGTACTGGGGGTAGAACCCAGAGGCTTTCTACCTCCGGGCTATACTCCCAGACCTATTTTATATTTTATTTGAAAATAGGGTCTCATTAAGTTGCTGAGAGCCTCACTAAGTAGTTGAGGCTGTCTTCGAACCCGTGCAATCCTCCTGTCTCAGCCTCCCAAGTGTGGGGATTACAAGTGTGTGCCACCATGCCTGGCTGGTTTTTTTTAAATTTATTTTATTTTATTTTATTTTTTGGTTCCTGGAAACTCTTCTACCTCTGGGTAACACTCCCAGATACATATATATATGTCTTTCCAACCCCGTTCTTTCCTTAGATGGATAAAGGGGAAAAAAAAATACTCACTTGCCCTTGCTGGCTAGGTTATCCAGGCAAGTTTTGATATAGCTTTTATAGTAGTCCACCTGCTCCCCATAAAAGGTCGCCTTGGAGTTTAGAGCAGCGTATGTTTGTTGCAATTTCACCAACTCAGCTTTTCTCCTCTGTCGGTATCTTCGCTGATTCCGGATATCCTGAGGCATAATTATTAAAATTAGAAAAATAATGACAGGTGCTCTCTGCTGCTGCTTTTGGGGGGGGGGTTCTAGGGATTGTACGTTTTTGTGGGGTTTTTTTGCAGTACTAGAGATTGAACCTGGGGCATTCTATCGCTAAGCCACACAGCCAGCCCTATTTTAATTTTTATTTTGAAACAGGGTTTCACTAAGTGTGGAGGGCCTCACTACGTAGCTGAGGCTGGCTGTGAACCTGTGATCCTCCTGTCTCAGCCTCCCAAGTACTGGGATTACAAGGCTGAGCCACCACGCCAGGCCTGAAGAATTCTTTAAGGACAAAGATAAATTTAGACACAGTAAGCACTAATTAAGGTCTTCTCCCAGTTATTTTAGCCATAAAATAAGCTGCCTCAGGATAGGCAAGGTCCTCATGTTGGACAGTCAGAAAGAGTTTCTTGGAGGGGAGGACACTCAACTGCCCACGAGCAGGAGCTAAGCTGTGACCTGAGCAGCCACTGTCCATGAGCCCATGAAACAGCTCTCAACATGGCTAGGCCATTACTGTCCCCAAGGGCAGTACCCTGGCAATGTCGTTGATCAGTTCCTGGTATCTGTTCTTTGGGTCCACAGTTCCAAGCTCTGTGAGCTTCTTTAAGCCTGTCTGGATCTTCTCTTTCTTCTCCTGAAGAGTGAGGTTGCTGTCTTCTTTCACAGATTTTGACTTTTTCATCTTGTCAGGAGTTTTGGCATCGCGGATAGCACGTCTCTGCATAGCCCTCTGATGTTCTGCCTCCTATGGATGAGAAAAACAAGTTCTTGGCAAGCTTGTGGCACTAATCCTAAATTTGCATTTATATTAGCACATCTGCACCTGACAGTATACAACTCTGAATTCCAATCTGGAAACAGAGGAGACAAATTACCCCTCTTCCTACCAAGTGAGTTAAGAAACTGCACAAAAGCTGGGTGTGGTGGTGCATGCCCATGATCCCAGTACTTGGGAGGCTGAGACAGAAGGATTGCAGGTTTGAGGACAGCCTCAACAACTTGTGTGGCTCTTATCAACCTAATGAGACCGTTTTAAAAAAACAAAACACAAAAATGGCTGAGGGTGTAGCTCTGAAGCAGAATGCCCCTGGGGTCAATCCCAAATACCACACACACACAAACTCACAAACTGCATGAAGCAGAGGCACATCTCTTTCCATCCAGCAGAGATCACATCTATGAAACCCCAGTTTTCTTAGGATCTCCTGGACTCTAGGCGCAATCAGGAGACTGGACTCTATTGGCTACAAAATCACTTATTTTTTCCTGTCACCTTTTGGGCTATGGACGTCATTAAAGTTTTCAAGACGTGCCTGTATGAAAGTCATAAATACAGTAAAGCAACATCGGTGCTTAGAAAATCCTTGCTGCCGGGCGTGGTGGCCCATGCTTAGAAGGCAGAGACAGGAGGATCACACAGGTTCGTAGCCAGGATCACTGGTTTAGGAGACCCTGTTTCCAAATAAAAATATACACTCCGGGAGTGTAGCCCGGAGGTAGAAGGGTTACCAGAAACCCCAGTACTACCAAAAGAAAAAGAAAAACAGAAAATCCTTGCTAATTCTTTTTGCCTTTTTGTCCAGGCTGAATGAGTCATGCCCAAGCTACCCCTCGGCTTTAAAATATGCTGCACATGCCATATCTTAACAAGGAGAATGCCTCCCCTCAATTGTGCCATCCCTCCTCAGGACTGTAAAGTGGGGGCAGGGCCGAGAGCTAGGAGGTGGAGCCTGCGATTCCGGGGACCAGACCTCCCGGGCCCGGAAGAAGAGAGTTCAGAGCAGAGCTCAGAGAGGACCGGGAGAGGGAGGGAGACACTCTCCCGCCGGCCACCGGCCCCCGCGGCCACGCGGGGGCTGGGGGTTGACCCCCCACGAATAAAGCCTCTCGTAACTTATTATGGACCTCAGCGTGTCTCTATGCTAATGGGGCACACCCGCATTTCATTTAATCTTACAAGGACCACTCGTTTGTCCATTACATCCCTGCCAATGTATGATCTACGCTTGCTGCTCCATTCCTTTGGCAATTCTGTCTTTAACCAATTACAATCTGACTTAAGGATATACTGCTCTCACTGCCAATCACCGTTTTCTTTTTTTATATTGGTGGTACTGAGGATGGAACCCAGGGCCTTTTTCTACCTCTGGGCTACACTCCCAGACCGATTTTATACTTTATTTGGAAACAAGGTCTCACTAAGTTGCCGAGAGCCTCACTAAGTAACTGAGGCTGGCTTCGAACCTGTGCGATCCTCCTGTCTTAGCCTCCCAAGTAAAGGGATTATAAGCGTGCGCCACCACACCCAGCTTCTACCTCTGAACTACGTCCCCAACCCCATTTTATTCTTATTTTGAAACAAGGTCATGCTAGGTTGATAGGAGTCACACTACTTGCTGAAGCTGTCCTTGAACCTGTGTTCCTCCTGTCTTGGCCTCCTAAGTACTGGAGTACAGGTTCGTACAACCATGCCTGGCTAAAACTGCCTGGGTTTAAATAGTTTTTCCATCGTTTTTGATATATATGCCACATTTCCCCAGCAAGATCTTGAATTCAGTATATTTAGGAGCCATATTC